>NC_064643.1:671136201-672386201 GCF_023864345.2 Schistocerca serialis cubense
ATCATGATCTCTCCCTTGACAAAAGTTTCCTGAATAGTCCCCCATCTGAATCTCCATGAGGGAACTGCAAAGGAACTGGTGGCCATGAGAAAATATTGAATAACTAACGAACAGATAGCTTTCTACGATTCAGGACGTGGAATGACAGAAGCTTGAACGTGGTAGGGAGGCTAGAAAATCTCAAAAGGGAAATACAAAGCCTCACTCTATATATAGAGGGGTCAGTCAGATGGAAAGAAGACAAATATTTCTGGTCGGATGAGTATGGGTACAAAGTGGTGTAACGGGAGTGGGATTAGTCATGAATATAAAGACGGGGCAACGTGTGTGTAACTGTGAACAGTAATATCAACAGTACCAGAAAGTAGTCTAGAGGGAGTAAGATTGGTTATGAACGGGAAGGTAGGGTTGAGACTGTATTACTGTGAACAGTTCAGTTATTGGACTGTGCTCATTACAATCGACATCAAGCCAACGCCAGCAACATTAGTTCAAGTGTAGATGCCGACATCTCAAACTTAAAATGAAGAGGCAGAGAAAGTAGATGACGATATTGAACAGGTAACTCAGTGCATAAAAGGATACGAAAATCTAACAGTCATGAGGGACCGTAATTTGGCTGTAGAGGAAAGATTAGAAGAAAAGATTACGGGAGAATGGGGTCTTGGTAGTAGGAGTGAGAGGGTAGAAAGTCAAATCGAGCTCTGTAATAAATTTCAGCTACCAGCAGCTAATATTCTATTCACAGTGTAACAAAGTTTTGCTAGTAATAGCGAATACTCTGTTCAAGAATCGTAAGAATAGGAGATGTACTGGGACAACTTCGAGATACGGGATGATTTCAGTTACATCATCGTAAGATGTAAGGACTAGTCACGTCGGTGAATACAATGTACGATTCTGGCGATATACCACCTGACCTTCGGAAAAATGTCATCCACTCAATTCCGAATTCTGTAAGAGATGAGAGACGGGAGAATTGTCGCACTTCGGAATCAGATACTGGACTGTAAGTCATACCCAGGAGGAGACGTTCACTCAGATCACAATGTAGTTGTGACGAAAATTGGCTGAAGTTTAAGAGGTTAGTCAGGAATCATCAATACGTTAATAAGTTGGATACGGAAGTACTAAGAAATGAAGAGATGCGCCTGAAGGTCTCTAAGGCTATAGATACCGTAAGAAGCAGTTGCTCACTAGGGAGTACAAATAAAGATGAATAAAAATCTTTAAAAAGGACAGTCACAGAAGCTGGAAAAAAAACCATAGGTACAAAGAAGGTAGCTGCGAAGAAACGATGGGTAACAAAAGAAATACTTTAGTAAATCGATGGAAGAAGGACACACAAAAATGTTCATGGAAATTCAGAGATACAGAATTATAAGTTGCTGAAGAATGAAATAAGTTGTAAGTGCAGCGAAGGCAATACGAAATGGCTGCATGTAAAATGTGAATAAATGGCAAAAGAAACAGTTGTCGGAAATACTGACACTGCATAAATGATAACAGCATTCGGTCAGATTACAATAATGGGAAGGAGCATTAAGAGTTAAAAGGGCATTCCATTGTTAAATGCAGAGGAAAGAGCGAATAGATGGAGCGAGTACACTGAAGGCCTCTTTCAGTCTGAAGATTTGTCTGACGTGATAGAGGAAGAGACAGAAATAGATTTCAGAGACATTGTACCCAATATTACTATCAGAATTTAAGAGAGCTTATGAGACTTAAGATCAAATAAGACAGAAGGGATTGATAATATTACATCAGAACATCTAAAACCATTCTGGGAAATGGAAACAAAAGGATTAGCCACATTGGTGAGTAGAATATGTGAATTTGGCGTTATACTGTCTCACTTTCGGAAAAATATCATCCACTCAGTTCCATATTATGCAAGAAATGAGAAGTGGGCTTAGCAGCTTATGTATCTAATTTGCTGACAGGAATAATATACAGAAGAATGGAAAATAAAACTGGGCATGTGTCACATGATCATTAGTTTGGTTTTAGGAAAGGGAAGTACTCCAGACGGGCAATTATGACCTTACGGTTGATAATGGATGAAACAATAAAGAAAATCAAGACATTTTCATAGGATTAGCCGACCTGGTACAAGGGTTTCACACTGTTAAATGGTGCAAGATGTCCGAAACCAGGGATAAGCTGTAGGGAGAGACAGGTAATTACAACATATACAAGAACCTAGAGGGATTAATAAGATTGGAAGACCAAGAACGATGTGATCGGATTCCTAAGGGAAGTATCTTTCGCCCCTACTGTTGAATCTATACATCAGTGCAGCAGTGACAAAAAAAAAAAAAAAGGAAGTTACAGGGGTGGAATTAAAAATTAAGGTGAAAGGATATCAATCACACGATTTGCTGATGACATTGTTATCGTCAGTGAAAGTGAAGAAGAATTACAGGGTGTGCTGAATGGAATGAACAGTGTAATGGACAGGGAGTGAATCGAACCACGACGAAAACACTGAGAAGCAGCAGTAATAAGAATAGCGAGAAAATTAATATCAGGATTGATGCTCATAAAGTAGATGAAGTCAAATAACTGTGCTAGCTAGGCAGCATAATAACCAATGACGGACGGAGCAAGGAGGAACTCATAAGCTCCCTAGCACTGAGGAAAGGGGCATCCATGGCCAGGAGATGCCTACTAGTATTAAACATAGGCCTCAATTTGATTAATTCATTTCTCAGAATATGTATTTAGAGCACAGACTAGTTTGGTAGTGAAATATCGACTGGGAATAGCGCAACAGAAGAGAATCGAGGCGCTTGGTGTGTGGTATTACGGAATTCGGTGATTAGGTTGACGGCTGAGGTTTTACGCAGAAACTTGGAGGATCGTTGTATGTGGGAGACACTGTCAAGAAGAAAGGAGAGGACGATAGGACATCTGCGGAGACGTGAGGGATTGACTTCCATGATATTAAAGCGAGCTACAGAAGGTAGAAGCTCTAGAGGAAGCGAGAGACTGGAATACACCCTGGATATATTTGAAAACGTACGTAGCAAGTTCTATTATGAGATGAAGAGGTTGGCACAGGAGAGGAATTCTTGGTGGGCCACAACAAATCATTACCAAGACTGAAGACTCCAAAAAATCCCTCCAGTGAAACGAACTCTGCTTTGTTTCATCATATATAACGTGAGAGGCTTATCCAATGCTGCATGTCCTCACGTTTCCATTTCTTTGGAAATTTGTGGTAAGGTCTTATGGGACCAAACTGCTGAGGTCATCGGTCGCTTACACACTACTTAATCTAACTTAAACTAGCTGACGCTAAAGACAACACACACACCCATGCCTGTGGGAGGAGGAGACTCGAACCTCCGACGGTGGGAGCCGCGCGAGGACAAGAGGCCTTGAGGGCTTGACCGCGCGGCTACCCTGCGCAGCGATTTCGTTTTTTTTTTTTTTTTTTTTTTTTTTTGAGATAATGAGGACCAAAACAACGAAAAACCGTCCACAAACTTGGTCTCTGAAATGCGTGGAGTTATGAGCATATGTTCAATAGAAATCATGTTAGTTAGGTTTAAGTAGTTCTAAGTTCTAGGGGACTGATGACCACAGACGTTAAGTCCCATACTGCTCAGAGCCATTTGAACCATTTGATCCGTATGATGCATCTTTTGATAAAAAGCAAAGGAATGATACTGAGTCAAATGCTTATCGGAAATCAAGAAAAACTGCACCTGATCACTGTCTTAATCTATAATTTCAGCATAATAGGGGAAAAATAGCGCATATTACATTTCGTATGACCTTTTTCTTTCGAAATCCACCCCGGTTGGTATGTAGGGTGTAATTACGTTTGAGATACTTCGTTATGATTGACCTCAAAACTACTTCTATGATTGTACAGCACATGGGTGTCGATATTCGATGGCTGTTTCGTTTATCACAGATGATAGATCGCTATGATCTGGGCTTACTTTCAACTATTGGGTATAGCTCTCTGTTCCAAGTATCTGTAGAATGTTACGGTTAAAAGGTGGGTAAATTCAGCTGATATATTGTTTCGAATCTGAACGGGATTCTGTTGACCCGTGGAGATTGTTCCAGTTCCTTCGATGTCAGCTGTTTTTCCACGCCACTAAGACTATCATTTACTCCACCAAAGTCTCTAGGGGCGCTAGAATTAAATCATGGGAATAGTCCTGCATTTTTGTATCTAAAGGAATGTTTGAAACTAGATTCCAGCATTTCTGCTGTTGTTGAAAACTCATAAGTGCACGCACATTTATTACTCCAAAATATATTACGCAATGGATTTCAGTCGTTCACAGACAATCTACTAGTATTGTAAATAGTAACAAAAAAACAAATAAGGCACAATGTGTACTCTCAAACATAGTCATGAATAAAGTAATCAACTTGCGCAAAGTAATATGAACTTACTTTTTTACATCGTAATTAGACGGGATGTTAAGTCATATTCGTCATAGCTCTTCCATAAAATTGAAACATAAAAGCCAAACTATCGACTTGTAAGTTTCCTGACGAAGAACAGGACATAACTGAATTCATAAGCCCTCTTCAGTACATGACAAATCATCGAAGATGTTGGCAGGTTGGAAGTTATCTTACATCTCGCCAAGGTGCAGCCGTATCATTACAACGCACAGATAACCATCGAGATATGTTACTATTATATTGTGGATACGATGATAAAAAGCAAGATGAATAACTGGGAAAAAAATAGGAAGACAAACTTTTTGGGTTCGACTCAACTCGCAAAGTTTAAAGAAGTGTATACAATGAAGTGCAATGTCAGTTTACATCGTCATGCAATACATACAAAAGTACAGATAACCATCGAGATATGTTACTATTATATTGTGGATACGATGATAAAAAGCAAGATGAATAACTGGGAAAAAAATAGGAAGACAAACTATTTGGGTTCGACTCAACTCGCAAAGTTTAAAGAAGTGTATACAATGAAGTGCAATGTCAGTTTACATCGTCATGCAATACATACAAAAGTACGAATGAAAACATGAGGCTGTAATTGTTTGTAGAAAACGTCAAACATGAACGAATGAAAACAATAGGACGTAATTGTTTTCAGAAATCCTCAAACATCGTTTTGTAAAAAAACAAAGTTGACAAATAGCTTGCCTGACATCTATTTGACAGCCAGCCGTTGTGGCCGAGATGTTCTAGGCGCTTCAGTCTGGAACCACGCGTCCGCAACGGTCACAGGTTCGAATCCTGCCTCGGGCATGGATGTGTGTGATGTCCTTAGGTTGGTTAAGCGTAAGTAGTTCTGCGTTCTAGGGGTCTGATGACTTCATATATTAAGTCCCATAGTGCTGAAAGTCAACTATTTGACACGGGAAAGCATAACATTGTACAAATTGAAATATGGTCACACATCATGACAAATCAGCAAACGTAAAGTATGCCATGTTTAGAGGTTTCACGTTATCTAGAATACTATTCTAATTGTGTGTATGTGAAAAAAATTCAAACCCTTTCATGAAGATCTTAATTACTCAACAAAAGAAACAAACAATTGAAGAAGAAAAGTGTAAGAAGTCAACAGTGAATACATAGAAAGTACAAACCAATCTGTACTGTTATAAAGTGTGAATACGTAGAAAGTACAAACCAATCTGTACTGTTCTAAAGTGTGATTCCGTAGAAAGTACAAACCAATCTGTACTGTTATAAAATGGTTTACACTTTGTGTGCACTCACTTGTGCTACTTTACTTCCCTAGACTCTGGTGTTTTAATTATTTGTCATTTATGTGTACTTGTGAGAGTTGTGGTAGGAATTTAAAATTTCTTTGAACATACAAATAATTCGAATGGTACGTTAGGTTTGTCGGTTTGTCATCTACATCTATTCTTCCACTTCTACGTCTACGTGGATACTACACAAATCACACTCAGGTGCCTAGCAGAGAATCATGATATGTGTATTTTGGCTTTCTAAATGTTTCAGTTTATGAAATAGTTGTCTTATGTCATGATGATTTATTACGATTATGACTTCTATTAAAACTGATTACGATCTGAAAAACTAAGTTCCTATTACGCTGTGTAAATTATTTTCTTTATTAACAATTATTTTTATGATGACACAATGTGCCCAACTTTTGTTTCTAGGCGCTACAGTCTGGAACCGCGTGGCTGCTACGGTCGCAGGTTCGAATCCTGCCTCGGGCATGGATGTGTGTGATGTCCTTAGGTTAGTTAGGTTTCAGTAGTTCTAAGTTCTAGGGGACTGATGACCTCAGCAGTTAAGTCCCATAGTGCTCAGAGCCATTTGAACCATTTTTTTTTCTTGTTATGGCCAGACTGTAGGAGGAGGTCTGTGAACGACTGAAACTGGTTGTATCGAACACGGAGTAATACAGCTGGATACAGACATGAGCTTTTAACATTCAGATCATCGCCTCCTTAAAATAATTCCTTCCTTCGAATCTGCTGTGATGATGCCGTAAGCGTACTCAGTGAGTAACCATCAACACAGATTGATTCCAGTTACTGTGTCCGAAACCAGCTCCCGACAGAGGAGATTATTTACATGTGGTACAACAAATTTCACATAAATTTCCTACCTCAGTGCAGTTCACTGAGATCTCGTAGAAAAGTGATGACGGCCACCAGGCGGCAACCAAAGTGCCGCCAGGGGTCGTTATCCCCGCAGGCCTTTCTCCTCCGTCGTCCTTGTGACGAAACGCGTTACCTGCAGTGTCCTAGTGCTCGGGCGGTGTTCAGGATGGCGGCTGGATTACACTCAAGCAGTTCGCTCCGGATGAGTTTCCTGGGCCAGGCGCCGATTTTGAAAGCATTCCCACAATCAGGATTTCACTCGGGAGCCGCCACTATGATGATGACGCAGTCCACGTCGAGCTTCATGTCGAGCAATGGACCATCACCATTCATGAGCTCATCTACAGAGAAAAGATGCCGTCATCAGCTCCTGAACTTTCTAACATTGTCTTTTTCATCGGAAAAATGTCGAATGTAAGCTTTCATGTGTCGCTTTCGGACTTAAAGTTTCGCGCGTCCACAAGGGACCTTAAGTGTTATATGTCTGGTCTGGACTTCGATTGTGGATATGATTAATTTGTAGAAAATGGATTTCGAAACTGTCAGTTCATTGCGATATTTTCAGACTTTCCGCCTTCGTGTTTTTTGCTGTTCTTTCAACATTACGGGAATGACACGTTTCCAGTTTTTGTGTCATAAACCGATTTCCGTGACACAAGACTATTCATATGTGATACAATAAGCTTCACATTCATTTCCTACCTGGGTGTTTTTCCTGCGCCGCTTGCGGCTTACGAACTAGTTTTGCTACCTCTGTTTCCAGTTCCTGGGTCCTCCATTTGTGTCTGTACACTGACTTTGGTATCGACAGCAGCCATTGCAAATGACCGCATTTTATTTAGATTTTATGAGAGATCTTTCGGTAATATTCAGCTGCATCAGTCGATGAAGTCTTCAAGCATAGCCACTTTGATAGCCGAACTCGTGTCATTCAGCATCCCTTTGTTTATAGCACTTTATATTACACGTATTATTCAGTAATCTCTGTTCCTTTTAAAAATTTTGGTTACTGTGACTGTATGTCATGAAGAGTCCCTCCCATTGTCAATTGTCCTACTACACACTTATCTATCCACTGCATGCTAAAGAGTTCTTTCATACTTGAACCAACGTCGTTGATACCAGTTCCAGTATGAGTAACCTAGAAGAGATTAGGCCTGTTTCCATCAGAAATTTGCTCCTGAAATGTTCTGTTTTCAAATAAAGCAGTTCGTATGTCTGTGCAGGATGTGTTGTGACGATTACCATTTACTAACCTAAGTATTCCATAAATGCAAGAAATTGTATTGATATCTACAGATTTGTAGTAAATAAACAATGAGTACTATTTGTTCGTTAAATAATGAAAAAGAAAAGAGAACAAGAAGTACCTTAAAGCAGGAAATTGAGGCCAAACTGTAGACAGTAATTTACTTTAAATACAAGAAAGTTAAATAATATTACTGATCAAAAGCCATAAAATCGCAATGCTGAATATTAGGACAAAATAAATTTTTCCCCGAGGTCTAGGTGACAAATGCAACTAGCTCGGTAATCGGATATGACAACCAACACAAGTACAACTAAACCATTGTTACAGAAGATAGAACATAATATCGAAAGAGAATATTTTTATAAAAGTGACCCTTCCTCATTTTAAGTAAGTTATTTCGTATCATTCACCACATATTTTTGCCTTTTTTATTGCGTCACCTTTGTCCCAATATGCATATATGATTTTCTTTCATTTAACTAGGGCAACGTATCTCTAAGATTACGTCGATGTGTAATGATAGTCACATACTGAATAACATTTTAGATTGGTATGTACTGCAGATTGGCAATTGAAATATTCAATGTATTTAGCATTGTTCATTTTTCATATTCAATCATCTGTATCGTAGATCTGAAGGTGACTAGTTAATGAACGGAAACCGGTAATCAGTAAAGGAAATTTGTGATGTTAAGGTTGGTTTCCTGTTCACACATGTTTTATTCAGCACAATTCGTATCTGCCTATCGACAGTGACAAAGAATAACGTATCACCAGAATGCCTACTTACAAAATTTCTGGAAGCGTACCCATGGGGATCTATGGTAAGAGAATAGATTAATTACAACTCGTACAGATACATTTAAACAGTTATTAGTCCCACGCTCCTTACCGCTGAGTGGAACGGGAAGAAAGCCTAATAATGTGTTCAGTGAAACGTACCCTGTGCCATGCGCTGCACAGTGGGTTGCAGAGTATGGATCTAGGTGTAGATGCATATATTTATAGAGAACTTTATTGTCCCCTATATGGAACTGAAGCGGTAGGTTAAGGTGAATCTCAGGTATCTAACAGTATGAAACAGTTGTTAAAACAATGGATTCGGGTTCAGAAGTAGCGGAGTTCTAAACCACGCCCATAGTAATAGTGACTACTCTTAATCACTTCAGGTGAATGCTAGGATAGTTCCTTAAGCACGACATGCTAACTCTTATACTTCTGAGCGCTACGTCTTTTGCATCAGAGACAGCGTCGCCGGCGAGACGTTCATCCCACTTCGAATTTGAAAAGTACTTACGATTCGCTGACATTACACTGTCGCTTCCTGACGCCGTCCCCGCTGATAATATTTTCTTGCAACTTTACTGCTTTGCGTTCTTTGGTGTCATTTATGCTGACCATCAAATAGTCGTTTTCTATGTAATTTGCTCTTTTGATTGCTTGCCGACCGATATCGTCTTGACTTTTGGAGTCAAGAGATGTGATTACTGATGTCAGTTGCATGGTTTCCCGAATTTACAGTCCACCCCCGGTAAGTGAGTGGTCAGCGCGACAGAACGTCATTCCTAAGGGCCCGGGTTCGAATCCCGACTGGGTTGGGGATTTTCTCCACTCAAGAACTGGGTGTTGTGTTGTCCTAATCATCATCATATCATCCCCACCGACGAGCAAGTCTCGGAAGTGGCGTCAAATCGAAAGACCTGCACCAGGCGAACGGTCTACTCGACGAGAGGCCCTAGTCACACGACATCACTTACCATACAGAAAATTTACTTTGCGCGTTGTTCTCCAAGAACATTCTCTCTTTGTAAGCATCTTACGTTGATGCCGAATCAAAAAATGGTTCAAATGGCTCTGAGCACTATGGGACTTAACTTCTGAGGTCATCAGTCCCCTAGGACTAGAACTTCAGGTAGCCGGCGTAGAATTAACCATTTGGAATAAACGCTGCACTGCAAATACACAAATCAGCAGTCGCTACGCCTGCTCAAAATTCTGAACTGTAGTCTGCCAGGCCGAATGTCTCCGATATTAACATTAGTACACTTACACAATATACTTCCCAGGGGCACGCTATTAATATAAAAGTGAAAAATTCATCACCATTGTACGCACGGGGTAGCTAATACAATAATCACATAAAGGAAGTCCTTTCATACAAACGTGAAGACAGGAATCAAGATAGTTTTATCACAATATTGAGATCACTAAGTCATATTCACAACTCAGCTGTATCACAAAGTCATGTAAACGGAGGTGAATAGCACACATCTTGTATTCATGTGACCACATACGTTGCAGTGTGACATTAATGTGATCACTTGTGAAAAGCCTCAATAACGAACTTTGCAGCGCAGAAGGCTGCGAGACGTGTAGGAAGAGAGTACACGAGCTTCTGAAAGGCACCGATATAGATGCGGAGCAATGCTAACTCCAGCGCCGTGGTTTGGTAGATTTCTCGATTGAGATTGGGTGGGACGAGCAGCACAATCGATGTAGCCGCACAGATTCTCTGTTTGGTTTAAATTCGGGGAATATGGTGGCCAAGAAAGCACGGACGACTCAAACTGTCAAAGGTACACTGACGAAAATCGTGATAACTATTGAAGTGAAACGGCTTACCTGGACTGCCCCAAATGAAAACTAGAGATCGTACCACTGTACCCAAAACCCGGCACCATTGTGTGTGTGGCATAGTAACAGCAAATATAAAATGAGAGGAAAGCATCAACAGCGTTATCACAATGAAACGATGCGTCACTGAATAACAGATCGGATTCTATTGAGCATGTTAGTATAACGATGTTGCAACTGGTTGGTAGTGCAGATAGTTTGAACTGATATGACAGCTTGCCCTGAAACGCTATGTTGTATAGTGCTGACGCCAACTGTTCCCCTTTTTAGCTTACCTTTGACAGCAGACGAAACAAGGCCGACTTAATTGCTCATTATGTATTTATAAATACTATAGAAATTCTCCATTAACATCAGACAAACTGATACATTTTCTCGCCCCGTGATTTTCCGGCTGCTTCAAATATATAACAGCGTAATAATTTTTTTCTTTTTTGTACGCAATATGTTTGGGAAATTACTTTGCGTTTCCCGCTGTTTCACAGGATAACATTCGTCCTCAGTGGAAGCAGATATAACCGGTCGCAAAATTTGGTACTGGTGCGAGTTGTATTTTTCACGTTTTGTAGCGTTCTCAACTTCGTTCAAGCTGTTGCCGTTTTTATAACTGTCATAAACCGTGTAGAATTTTCAGAGCGCTGTGCTTGTAATTGCCGCACTGTTCGTACATCACGGGCAAACTAAGTTTGAGAATTTGTATTGTAGCATGCCTTAGCACCATTGATACTATTTCCTTCCTATCTCATATCCCGACTTTTATGCACACTACTTCGTGAGTGACATACTCTTCCACTCAGTTCACCTTAACATCCTGCTCCGCTATTCAGTACTTCTTAATGGTTTATTTATATTTCCATTGCTTGTAAGGAATACTACCGGTGATACTCTTCAAATTTTGCGTCTGGAAAAAGGAGTGTTCCTCATCATTACTTCCCATTCTCCAATAATTATTCCGTAAACTTTTTTCAGAAGAAATCTTTTTCGCCATGCTCGTACAGCATAACGCGATGTGCGCCAGCTTTCGAGGCCACCAGTCAGCCTGTCAGCCTACTGTTCACATCTCCTGATTTGTGTATTTGCAGTGCAGCCTATATTCAAAATGGCTAATTATTTACCGGCGTTCTAAAGTTCCACGTGCAACATTAAACATACTGCAGTCACAAAGGTTGTAATATTAAGCATTTGTTTACCCGTAGGATATAAGAAGAAAAAAATGAAAAGTAATTAGCACTGAAAGAAGAAAAGAACCAAGTAAATAAAATTGCTGCTTTTTGTTCAGGTTTAAGAGAATTCAGCCTCAACCTAAAATGCTTAAAAAGAGAGAAAGTTCTTGGAGAAGAACGTGTAAAGTAAGACCCGGACAGAAACCGCGCGGCGGATTGACGACTGTGGACTCACTGAATGGTCAACCCCAGTTTCGTTTCCAGGCCGTTTCTCACGCTCGTTTAGTGAAATGCTGGATTTATCTTCAAATTCCTCCTCGGCAGTAAAATACGACAGCATGTAGAACTAAATTTACACGATTCACAGACAGATGAGGCATATAGCTCTTGTCCATCGGGTTACCTAGACGACTGTGGCGTTAAATACTGACTCCACAAATAAGTAATTAAATTAAATTTAACAAATGCTGAAAAATGTGGAACCCATACAAGACAGGAGCTAGGGAAAGAAGAGGTTGAAATCATTCTTCCGGTTTACGTGTTTCCGTTTAGCTTCTTTTAATTTCTCCGTTCCCCCTCCCATCTAAATTTCATTTTACTCCTTCCGATTTTATTACCAAACAATGACATGGTATAGGATTCCATTCATTAGTCTGATCAGCTTCTCTTCTGTAAAGGTTAGTACTGTGCTCCTAATATCAGCAAACGTATTTTGACTTAATTACTTGTGTGAATAATGGCCAAGCACAGATCTTAATAATTGCCACTGGGACGGTTTTTATGCTAGCGGCCTTATTTGTAAATATCACTGGTGGATATACATCTATATGCATACTACGCAAGCATGGTTGAGGGTATCTTCAACCACTACTAGTGACTCCATTTTACGTTTCAGTAGCCAACGGAGGGAAGGAAACGATAGTATATAGCCCTCCGTACGAGCCCAAATTTCTCTTACCTTGTCTCCGTTGTCCTTATGCGAAGAGTACGTTATCGACAGAAGAATCATCCTTCAATCAGCCGCTAATGCCGGATATCTGACTTTTCTCAATGGTGTTTCACGAAAAGAAAGTCCTCTTTCGGCCACGAATTCCCATTGGTACATCACCGTAATGCTCGTGTGTTGGTCTAGCCAATTGGTAACAACTCTAGCATCACGCTTCTGAATTCCTCCAATGTCTTTCTTTAATCCAGTCTGATGGGATCCCAAATACTCGAGCAACGCTGAAGAATGTGTTGCGCTAGTGTTCTAAACGGCGACTTCTTTATACATGAGCTACACTTATTTACAATTCTCAGAGTGAACCGCCTATCCTACTACTGCCCTCATGTGCTCATCCCATTCCATATCGCTTTTCAAGGTTAAGTCTAGGCTTTTAATCGATGTGACCGTATCAAGCAGCACATCACAAACACTATAATCGAATGTTTAATCCTTTTCATCTACGTTAACTTTCGTTTTCTGCATTTGGGTGCCATTCACGACACCAAAAACATATTATGTCTACGTCCTCTATGGGCCTAGAGTCGTTCAACAGATACAATTTTTCGTAAACTACTGCGTCAACGGCTAGGTTTGGCATGTTACTTCACACACAGTATGTAACATTGTTTATGCATACAGAGACCGTAGCATTTCTATCACACATGAGTCAGAATCGGCGTACGTACTTCAACCGATTATATATCAGATGCAAAGCTGCCCTAGAGGTCGTCGATGCACGCGTTAGTGCACACATGACTAAATAAAATAATTAAAAAGAGGATTATTTTGAAAGTACAGTTGTTTAAAGTATTGCCAGTAGTATGAAAGAAAGCAATTCTCTTAACTATATTAAAAATCAATTCGTAATTTTAGAGTTTAAAACTGATCAAATTTCAACAAACTGTTCTGTGCCAAGAACTGATAACATAAATCAGTCTAAAACTGAGTACAATGCGTTGGCACCAGAATTAGTCTCATAAAGAAGAGATAAACTTTGAGGACATATCTATTGGTCTGTTTCTCATACTCCAACTTATATTGTGATTAGAGCAACATACAATAAAAATGCAAATGGAAAGGAAATGGCCAGAAAATAAAAAGTAAATTTCAACAGCAGTTCAGTAAAATAAATGAGACACAGCATAATTTAAAAATATTTAAATTTTTCAGCAAATTATTTCCTCACGAATTCCTACTACGAAGTTTAAACGTTGGCCATCAAAGGCTCGCAGAGGTAAACAGTGCCGTCGTCGTCTATAGATCGATGTAGACTCCCGATCCCTGCAGGATCATCCGTTTTCTTCAACAGCACAACAAGAACTGCAGCTCAGAGAATCTAACTTGGAACTACGAGTAGTCAGCGCCATCGTGTAAGGTCAGCTGCACTTCATTATCTTCCCACTACAAAATTTTCTGTCACTCATTTATATTATTGAAATGCAATTTTACTTTTACTTCCCATTTATTATTTTACGTCTCATTCGTTCCATTTTCGTCTTTATTACTTATTACTCTAATCACAATATAATTTGAAATATGAAAACCAGACCAATATTCATGTTTTCCAAGTTTATTCGATGTTCCACTGTTACAAGACTAATTCTATAGCTATCACAACACAAATACGAATCCTTTACATCTCCCGCAAACTGGATCCTCCCTACCCTTTGAGTTCCCCCATCCTCTCCTACCAAAGCCTGCTGCCACACCTGTACCGCAGTGTCTCGCCTGGTCATCTTCACATGCTCCATACCCTTACCCAACATGGCTTCTGTTAACTCCCCCTCCTGGATAAAGTCCTCGCGCCTCCCATCTACCCCTCCTACCAGATCAAATCCCCCCTTCTTTCCCCCCCTCCTCCTCAGAGCTTCCTCTCTCCCTCCCCTCTCTCCCCCCCTCTTTCCCCTTTTCCCCTGCTGCAAACCTTCTTTCTTCTTTCCACCCCTCCCCTCCAGCCTTTTCTTTCCTTCTCCCCTCCACCGCCCCCAGCCTCACCATCCTGGTTTCTCCCAACTATCTCTCTCCCCTCCCTTTCCTTCTCCCGCCCTACCCTTCACCCGGTGGTAGGTCGCCCATTCGGTGCACTGATTTTCAACTTCTTTGTTGTGGAGTCAGTGTTTCTCCAGTGCCGTGTGCAGTGCTACGTTCCATTGCCACCAACAGTGTCGCCTGTGTCACTCATTTGTGTTCCCACTGTGGTGCTTCTTTGTTTTCACTTCAGCCTACAGTGATAATTCTCTGCATGTGTGTGTGGCTCTCATCTATGTTGTTTCTTTTTAAATCTACCTTTTATACTCATCTGTTTTTTCTATCATTTATTCACCCATTTTTACCGTTCCCAGTTATGTATTCCTTGCCCATGTACTTAAGATATTTTTCTAACCCTCTTGGCTGAAGAGTGGCATATTTTGCCATTGCTAGCCCACCCCATTATGGGGAGAGAAATAACTATAAAAACTATCACAATGTATTCACTTTTAGAGTGGCATCTGTAATCTGATTAAATTGGAGAAGAATTTGTAAAATTCTGAGTAGCTTGAAATGGTCGAAAGACAAATTAATTATTCTAGTGGTTAAAGACAAAATCTTTTGCTTATTTGCATAATACTCAGAGTACTTTAAATAATTGTTCTTTCAAAATAATACTCTTTTTAATTACTTTCTGTGCACTTTGCATGCAACGACGACCTCTAGGATAGCTTTGTGTCTTATATATAACCAGATGAAGCATGTACACCAATTGTGACTCATGTTATCTTTACATGGCTATGAATTGTTGCACTGCAATGAATTGAGAGCTATAGATGTTTTTGTTACACTTTCTGTCCCTTGTTTTCAATCTCTTAAAATAATAGGTAGCAATTTATTTTCATTCAATTCTGTAGTAGATCCGAAACCGGTAATTCTGTTTAGCGAATTTTGTGTTCAGGTCAGTTAAATAAAACGTGATGTACATCATATGATAGCTCTCCAAATTGCCTCAAAGATTTTATATCTTCATCCCGAACTTTATTTCCTTTTCGCAATTTCTTCTTCAATTCTTTTATTGCTGATCTCGAAGTAGAGGTTACATAGCATCGGGGGATGACCACATCACTTTGTGTCTTACTCCAGAACTAATTCTTCCCTTCTTAGAAGTCTCCTTTACTGCTTACTTCAACGTAAAGTTCAACAGAATGGGAGTTATGCTGGAAATCCGCCCTACTCCTTTCTTAACAGCTGATTACCTTTCATTCCGTTCCACTCTCGTAACTGCATTCTAGTTCCCTTAGAAGATGTAAATAGTCGTGGTACTATCTTGGCTACTTTAAAAGAAAAAGGCATATTAGAAGGAAAAAGGTGCAACACCAAAAAGTGAATAATGAAGCCTACTAAACTTTCGGAGAGATATATTTGTCTAGGTAACATACTTAAGTCATTATCATTGCAAGATTACAGGTTCATTTAACCTTGAGATTAGCTACCGCAAGTGTTAAGCGCTGGTAATTTAATAACAGCCAGAATGTTAAATTATTGTACTTTCAACATTGCAGCACAGACAGCAATCGCGATAATCTAATATAAAAGAAAATATCAGTCTCGGTGGCGGTAATGAAACCAACCTTTATCTAGGTTACAGCCAAAATAATGGAGCCTTCTTCAGAAGTTATACATGAATCTATAATTTGTCTAAGAGGGCATAATCTAGGTATAAAACTAAAACAGCCTGAATAGGCGTAGTTACATTTTAAAAATGCGGTACATAAGTACTAAGTCAACACCAAGACTTGACTTAAGCTCTGGCGTGCGCATCGTCTCCATGGACGTCGTGCGGTGGGCCTCGGGAGCTCATGTGAAACTAAGTAGGAATAGATAAAGCGCTGCAAACCAACATGGCATGGAAAATTGCACATGTCTAACTGAGACCATGACTGTCAATGATAAAAGACCAACGCAGATATATCTTTAAACTAATAACTTTAGAAAGGTAGAAAATCTGAACCACAAAGCCTCTGCACCACGTTATGACTAATATACTGTATAACAAACTATGCATAGGCTTATCAGTTAATGCTGATATACTTCTTATTGTTGACACGCACTGATGAATGATATTATCAACATTATTGTTTTTTACTCTATTACTAAAAATAACGCGTGAGTGAACGAACAACGCCATCCGGCCGGAGTGACCGTGCGGTTCTGGTCGCAGGTTCGAATCCTGCCTCGGGCATGGATGTGTGTGATGTTCTTAGGTTAGTTATATTAATTAGTTCTAGGTTCTAGGGGACTGATGACCTTAGAAGTTAAGTCGCATAGTGCTCAGAGCCATTTGAACCATTTTGAACAACGCCACTTTACCACCATGTAATAGCAAATGACCAACATAGGTCATATTATGTTTTAAGTGTGAAAAATATGGTAATTGCGTGAACGGACATGCAACGCCCGTTCACCGCCCTTATACTCTATCGACCGACAGAGGTCAATTTCACTACGCGCTACAAAAGAGAATTGTCGCCTCTTATATTAAAGGCTATTGTTAAATTGATTTTGTGACCGCCCCACACGAAAATATTAATTAAATGATGAACCAAGTGTAAACTCCCCACAAAAATAATGAAAAATAAGAATATATTGTAAACTCTGATCAAAATTGGCTCCCATTTATAATCTCTGTGCAGAAATGCATTCACATTTAATGTTCCCACAAAATTCCTTTCTCATTTAATGTTAAGTTCGAAACAGAACAGAAAAATTCCTGAACACCAAAATAATAAAAAATTCAGTAACCTGGTAAATTTTATGACGACAGCAACGCTGCGTCTCGGCCCTGTATTCTGAATAAAAAAAGCAAATATTCTTACCTCAGTAAAAACTGCGAATATATCTGCTCTTACATAAAAAAGTTTTGGCACAGCTCTGTGCAATGCTGGCCTATGCTTTGTGACTCGTGAAAGGAATTGATTATTCATTGGATAAAATCTTTAAATTGAAATGAATGCTTTTTTTTAAAAAAATACTTTACATTATAAAAATTATTATTGTGGCATTTAAAAAAAAATTGGAATGATAATTCACATACATTACTAGATGTGCGCAAGGCTACTTCTTTACCTTGAACAATAATACTCATCCTCCAGAGTCTCGACCAGAGCAGACTCCCGACACGTGCCGACACGCGCACACAACTGCCGACTACTGCCGACTCACGCAGACTACTGCCGACTAGCGACAAGCAACAACTAACTACATACTGCTCTCTGGTCAGAGACTCTCCTATGCCTTGCCCATCGCCGGCAACGCATACGTCTTACAATATGATAAAACGTGCTTGACCCGAAAAGACACATAGGCATATTTTATGGACACTTGACATTGGAAAACGGCATGTTCTTCACAGGGAAGAATTAAAAAGAAATATACGATACCTGTTAATATGCCCTTGTGCATGCCATAAATGGACAAGGATGAAGTCGTCTCTGGATTGCGACTACAAATAAATGTAAAGGGAATTAAATCCCACGAGATCGAGAGGGACCAGCTAAACTTCATCTTGCCACCCGATGCTCCATTTCACAGATCGTAGGCTAGTAACCACTTTATGACTATTGTCTGTGAGACAGATGCGGGCATCTAAATTACATAAAAACCATGTGTGCCACATTAAGTAAGCACCGTATGCGGAAAGACCATCTGATGGAAATCATATACCAAAATGTCACGTGCTCAAATGCACGCATGTCAGCCACTACCTTAAGGGATGTCTAAAATATAAATTAAATTAAACTTGATACTATCCTTCATTCAGTGCGTGTCAGCAATAAGAAGCATATCTGCATTTCTTGATAAAAACACCTACTCGATCATTTGTGTAGAGGTTAACCGAGATTTTTGCATTATGGCGTTTACATACTACAGTTTCGCTGTTTTATGTCCTACGCCATGTTTCAATAATAACGACTGTTGCGTTATGCAGCATTCGTTGTGAAAGGACCGATATACTCTAATAGTGTAAGTCGGGGTAGTGTGTTCGCAATTTTATATATATATATATATATATATATATATATATATATATATATATATATATATGCATAGTTTGTTTCATATTACTCATAACGTGGTGCAGAGGCTTTATGGATAAGATTTTCAACTTTTCCATAAGTTATTTGTTTTAAGATATAACTGCTTTGGTCTTTTATCTTTGACAGTCATGTTCTCAGTAAGATATGCGAAATGTTCCCCACCATGTTGATGTGCAGCGCGTTATCTAGTCTTTCTCAGCTTCACGTGAGCTCCCGAGGCCCACAGCACGGCGTCCATGGAGACGAGGGGCACGCCAAGGCTTATATTAAGTCTTGGTGTTGACTTAGTACTTATGTACCGCATTTTTAATATGTGACTACGCCTATTCAGGCTGTTTTAGTTTTATTTCTAGACCAAGCCCTCTTACAAAAATTATAGATTCATGTATAACTCCTGAACAATGCTCAATTATTTTGGCTAAAACCTTGGTAAAGGGCCGGTCGGTGTGGCCGAGCGGTTCTAGGCGCTATAGTTTGGAACCGCGCTACCGCTACGGTCGCAGGTTTGAATCCTACCTCGGGCATGGATGTGTGTGATGTCCTCAGGTTAGTTAGGTTTAAGTAGTTCTAGGTTCTAGGGGACTAATGACCTCAGCAATTATGACCTATAGTGCTCAGAGCTATTTTTGAACCTTGGTAAGAGTTATGTTACCGCAATCGAGGCTGATAGTTTCTTAAATATTAGACTGTTAAATGCGAGGATGCAAACGTGCAATCATTTTTCTTTACAGGAACCGAAGTCAGTTTGTGAGATAGAGTTGCACTCCTGTCGCACATGATCGGTCAATGCAGGAATATGGGTGTTCCATTCGTGCTCTATTGGAGAGGGGTTGCGTTGGGTTGGGTTGTTTGGGGAAGGAGACCAGACAGCGAGGTCATCGGTCTCATCGGATTAGGGAAGGCAGTCGGCCGTGCCCTTTCAAAGGATCCATCCCGGCAATTGCGTGGAGAATTTAGGGAAATCACGGAAAACCTAAATCAGGATGGCCGGACGCGGGATTGAACCGTCGTCCTCCCGATTGCGAGTCCAGTGTCCAACTCTATTGGAGACAGATATGATGATCGAACATTCTGAGATAGCACGCCGATACTCTGTAAAGCATGTCGGGCACAATAGCGGTATGTGGGTAGGCGTTATCCTATTGGAAACCACCCATGGAATGCTGTTGACGTATGGCAGCACAACAGTTCTAATCACCAGAGTAATGCACAGATTGGGAGTTACGATGTGTGGGATTACGCGAGAGTGTTCCTGCTGTCATTCGAAATCGTACCCCAGGCCATGTCTCCAGGCATAGGTTCAGTGTGTCCAGCATGCAGACAGAATGGCTGGAGGCGCTCACCTGGCCTCCTTCTAACCAAAAAAACGGCCTCGCTGGCACCAAGGCAAAATCAGCTTTCTTCAGAAAACACAACAGGTGTCTACCCCTGCCTCCAACGTGCTCCTGCTCGACACCACTGAAGCCGCAAACGGTGGTGGCTTAGCGTCAGTGGAATATACGCTACAGTGCACCTGGCTCGGATCTCTCGTTGAAGTAACCTATTATAAGAGTTCAGTACGCTGCGCCAAAGGCATATACCGAACAAGGCTATAGTGCCACGGAGCCCTGTCTTCTCAGGAGAGTAGAGTCTTATGAAGACGGCTACCAGTAATCATGTGCTGCCAAGCCTTTCAGCAATATCGCTGAAGGAATATTCACGTCGTGTCCCTGTAGCACGGCCCCGTTCAAACTCAGTGAGGTGTTGACTAACATCAACTCACAAGGTCCAGTCTCAAATTTATCTAGCGCTCATGACCGTTACGGCGTATATTTAATGCAAACCTGATATGCATCCGCTTAGTGCCGTTATAGCGCCACTCATATGCGAATGGCGCGAAATTTGAAAAGCCATTATCTTCCAGGTGTAGAAACACGCCTACAAACTTCAGTTTATGTTGCAAAACTCTTTTTCTGGAGCAACTTTTTTACATACGTGGATTTCACATCTGTGTGTATAAAAACAAGCAAAGTGTTCTTCAGTTGAAACTTCCGGGCAGAGAGGCCGTGGTCGATGTATAACATTTCCATCCAACGTTTCGTCTCCATCTGCGGGAGACATCATCTGAGGTCGTCCGGCTACTGCCATTGAGCCTCCTGGTGCTCTCGCATTTATAGAGCGCATGGAGGGCACCACCACTCATCATGTGATGCCGACGGTATGCCTATCTTTGGAAGGCCTCATCATTCTAGATTAAGAGTAATCGATTGTCGTTCTGCTGGTGCAACGTCGACATCCATATTTTGTCCAATTTTAAAACTTCCTCTTTTTCTATTAAAATTATTATGGTGTTTCTGAATCTCTATTGCTTCTCGAGATATGCACGCATGATTTCTCGAGATATGCACGCATGATAATGGGATGTTCGTTCTAGAACGCTTGTCTCATTATATTTAATTTCGTGTTTCCCATCTCGAAAAACGTGCTCAGCTATGGACGATTTTTCATTGTGTCCTAAGCGACAGTTTCTTTTATGCTTGGCTAAGCGAGTGTTTACACTTCTTTTCGTTGTAACAACATAAACTTGTCCACAACTGCATGTAATTTTTTTATGCCCCAGGTGCTGCTAGCTGGTGTCGGGCGTCTTTTCCAGTTCTTAAATATTCCTTAACCTTTTTGGTTGGTCTGAAGTTTGTTTCGATCCATACCTGGCCAGAACTTTCCCGATATTGTCCGTGACTTTGTTAATGAATAGTAGGAAAACTTTTCCAGTAGGTGACCGTTGTTGCTCTTGACTTTGGCTTCGTTTTTTTCTTTGATGGAGGACTCGATCAATGTCTTTGCTGGTATATTCGTTTTTAATGAAGGTTGACCGTAGGTGAATTAATTCATCTTGCAAGTATGCCGGCTCGCAGATTTTGTTGGCTCTGTCCACGAAGGTTTTCATAACACCTCTTTTTTGCCTAGGATGATCGTTTGATTCCTTGTTGAGGTTTCAATCCGTGTGAGTGTTCTTTCTATATACTTTGTGGCCCAGCGTCCCATCCACTCGTTTAATTACCGACACATCCAGGAAATTGAGTTGACCATTGCTCTATTTCTCCATCGTAAACTATATCTTCGGGTTAGTACTGTTCAGATGTACCAAGAAGACATCCAGCTCTTCTTCACCATGAGTCCACACGACAAATGTGTCATCAACATACCGGTACCATTCAGCTGACTTTTTACTGGTAGTCTGCAGCGCTCGCTGTTCGAAGATCTCCATAAATAAATTGGCAACAGCTGGGCTGAGATGGCTTCCCATCACCACCCCGTGATTTGTTCATAAAACTCGTTGTTTCACTGGAAATAAGTTGTCGTCAGGCAGTGTTTATATAAAGCCAATATGTCGGAAAAATATCTGCTATATGTGAAATATCATCGTTTACAAGCGCCATGGTAAACAATGACTCTACATCGAAGACCACAAGAATATCACTTGGGCTGACGTTAATCGTCCTCAGGTTTTCAATAAAATGCGCCGAGTTTTTAATGTAACTGTCGGTTCTGCCAATGTATGGTTGCAGCAAGCGGGCGAAATATCTGGCAATCTCTTGTGTTGGAGATCCTGTAGCACTCATAATCGGTCTCATCGTGACCTCTTTAAATGCTGGAGTACCTGAAGCCTCAGTGAAAGTATCCGGCCGACCTCAGAAGATGTCTCCCGCAGATGGAGACAAAACCTTAGGTGGAAATTTTATACGTCAACGACGGCCTCTCAGCCTGGAAGTTTCAACTGAAGACAACACCGGCTGTGAAAGAGTACATTGCATGTTTAGGCAAAGTGTTGTTTTTCGTTTATGTCGCTAAACTCCTTATTGTTAGTCAATTATTTTCCTTCAGTGTATTTCACATTTGAGTGTACGAAAACGGACAAGGTGTTGTTTTGAGTGACGCAATAGCAGCGCATTGGGCGCAAACTTCAGCGCTGTCCGGCTTTATTCGCTGCACGGCTGCCCCTAAAAAGGCCCTTGGCCCTGTGACGTGATTATGCGGGACTGCTGCGCCTCTCGAATCTGCCCTGTGACCGAATGGGGCCATAACCGAGTTCCGGCGGTCCAGGGCGGCGTGCGGCGCCTTCGATTAACTTCGTTCCGCTCTGACGGCAATGACGGCGCGGCTTCCGCATTAGCCGCACAGAATGGTGCCACTCACGACGCTTCCGGCACCGGGGTTAAATTTAGCCTCGGCGGCGGAGAGGCTTTACACGGCTGGCAGCACTCCCTAAGAGCACCTTTCCTGTTAGCAGTCGCAGATCAAGATTTCTCATTCGCCTAATTTAGCAGTTAGTAAGCGTCCTCTTGATGATGGGAAACACTGCCTTAAATTTATTAAATGAAGGCCGCATTTTTTCACTCAGGCTGTATTTATTGACACCTCGCCTTCTTTACACAACTGATTGAATCATAGTAGGTGGGCATTACTACCTGATCAGTCACCAGCCCCTTGATTGCCTGATATTTGCGAATACGCTGCGAAATTCCAATTACCGGTTGAGGCCACTACGACAGTTTGAAAGGCGCGAACCATTTGCTTATTTCTCACCAGCCGGTTTTGTTAACCATACCTTGAAACTGGAGGGTGGTAGACTGATCTCCGTTACAGCATACGTGTACACATTGGCGTCCTCCACCAACTGGTCCAGCTCGTCACTGTAAACAAGACTTACATCATCTGAGGCCCATAGAAAGAAGATTTCGATTCGTGTTGTTTTCTTCTGTAAAGTTTCTCGAACAATTTCCGGAATTCTAATTCATTTCAGGGATTTGGTTCACTGTCTGAGATGAGACTCAGCCAGGACTAAAGCGTGATTTTTCGACACTGGCAGTGCACTCTAATGGTACCTCTTGGATAACAGTCGCGGATTAAACCAGAATGTTTAGCCTAATTTAGCGATTAAATTGTATCTTGAGTCACAGTATGCACAACAGCCATGAATTTATTAAATGAAGTCAGAATTTATAGCCGGCCGTTGTGACCGAGCGGTTCTAGGCGCTTCAGTCCGGAACTGCTCTGCTGCTACGGTCGCAAGTTCGAATTCT
Organism: Schistocerca serialis cubense; assembly: GCF_023864345.2. Lineage (NCBI taxonomy): Eukaryota > Metazoa > Arthropoda > Insecta > Orthoptera > Acrididae > Schistocerca > Schistocerca serialis. Next base: position 671,159,954 of record NC_064643.1, read on the forward strand.
GCCTCGGGAATGGATGTGTGTGATGTCCTTAGGTTAGTTAGGTTTAAGTAGTTCTAAGTCTAGGGGACTGATGACCGCAGCTGTTAAGTCACATAGTGCTTAGAGCCATTTGAACCATTTTCAGAATTTATACCGATTTTACTGTATTTATGCAAAGTCCTTCTTTATTACGCTGGACTCGGCATTTTAATCCGTTACAAACTCCTCAACTGTGTAGAAAGCACAAAAGTCAGCCGCCATTGATATTAATCTCTGAATGGCTGTGCCTTTGGGAGACGAAAATGGAATTGACTCGAAGTTAGCCACGTTGCATAGAGAACAATAACTGAAATTAATGAAGAAATATTTTAATTTTGTTAAATGGGATAAGGGTTCCATACTGAGTGGGTAAAAAAGGAATCCGTACAGCATCCTTTTTTCATGCCTGTCTGTCCGACTGTTCTAAACCCTTTCGCTCTGAAACAGGTACTCCAGATGAAATGTATGTCACGTATTAGGGTCTAAAGACCATTGCCGCTTTAAAAAACAGAAGCTTCTAAGTCAGCGCAATCAAATAATACGGTCATTACTGTCACAATATGTTGTCCTCGGTGGCGAGTGTTCATCAGAGGCAAGAGAATCGGCACGAGTGCCCCACGGAAGTGTGACAGGAGTGCTGTTGTCACCTGTAGACACAAACGGTCTGGGCAGGATGGGCGGAAATCTGCGGTTGTTTGATGATGATCCCATGCTGTGCGGTAAGGTGTCGAAATTTAGTGACTGTAGGAAGACACAAGATGACTTAGACAAAATTTCCAGTTAGTGTGATGAATGGCAGCTAGACCTAAATGTGGAATAATGTGAGCTAATGCCGATGAGTCCGGAGGTCAAACCGGTAATGTTCGGATACAATATTACTTGTGACCTGCTTGACTCCCTCAAGTCGTTTAAATATCTGGGCGTAACGTTGCAACATGAGGTGGAACGAGCATTTGAGAACTGTTTTAGGGAAGGAAAGTGGTCACCTTCGGTCTATTGGGAGAATTTTGAGAAAGAATTCTTCACCTGTAAAGGAGACCGCATGCAGGACGCTGGTGCTCCCCATTCTGGAACACTGCTAGTGTGTTTTGGATCCTTACCAGGTCGGATTGAAGCAAGGCATCTAAGCAACTCAGAAGCGGCCTGCACATTTCTTACCGGTGGGTTAGAACAACACGTAAGTGTTACGGAGATGCTTCTGCAACTAAAATGTAAATCCCTGGAGGGTAGGCGATGTTCTTTTCCAGAAGCACTATTGAGAAAATTTGGAGAACCGGCATTTGAAGTTGACTGCCGAACGATTCTACTGCTCATATGGACCATAAAGATAAGATACGAGATAAGTAGGCTCACACGGAGGTGTACAGACCATAGATTTTCCCTCGCGTTGTTTGCGAGTGGAACAGGAGGGGAAATACCATATAGTGGTGCAGGGTGCAATCCGCCACACGCCGTACTTTGGCTAGCGGAGTATCTATGTAGACGTAGGTATTTTGATACACGTGCACTCAGTCATACAAACCTACAGGTTAGTTGCCGTTGATCTAGAATCATTAAGTTTAGCAAGAAGCATGGTCTAACGCTACAACCAAATTAAAAAGTGTGAAATATTTTAATTTGTAATTATATAATAAGAAAAAAGATGTATTTCATCATTTGTAATCACACTGTCTTCCTGTCTGCTAAGACTCCTTTTTATCAGGAACAGATTGACCTATCAAGTTGATATTTTATGTTACATAAACAGATATTTTATCTTCTAATGGTGTAACAACTTAAGCCCCTATGTCAACGCAATAAAAATATACGGCAATTTATGCCACGTATTTAGGTACTCGTAAATCCACTCATGAAAACCTGTAGGATACTTCTCCTAGACGTAGAGTCATGCAATTAGGCGAGAAGAAAGGTTTCACAGAAAAAAAAAAAATCAGAAAATTTGTCATTTGTATTTAGATCACATGAAAACCGTTGCTTTTGTCGTTTGTTATCGGACATCAAGGGAAAACTTTGTCGACGGTCTTGGTATCCCTGTAACCGATATCTTCCCGGTATCGCTGCCGACAACTGACAAAAATCGTCGAGATACTCGATTCTCAAAACTGATGAACTGTTCATTCAGATGATTAAGTTTGTACGGAACCATCAGTACCAGAGTCCTCATTGCACCTAGGCAAATTTTAATTTACGAACTAACGAGGAAAGCCGGTATAGGTATTTGATATATGTTGAGTCATCTAAAGCCATTGCTCAGTATAAAATATCAGTACTCACATCAGAAATTGGTATCTATTGTATGTCCATCTGTTCGATTTCATCGAACAATGTTTCCTGTTTCGTAGTTTAGGAGTGTAAAATAGGAACAGCTCGTGGAAATTCTTCGTATATCCCTCCTACGTTTAATTTTTCTTTGACAGCGTTGCCTGCTAAATCTGTTTCCTTTCTAAACGTGGACGTTGCGTTTTATCTTTCACTGATGCCAGTTTAGGATTCCTAAAGTGAGAATTAATAGGAGAGTCTTTACTTAAATCGCTGCGTTCAGCACAAAAATGGCGTTCCAGTGTACCGGCCTTGACCTCTCACACTGTTACCTGACAAAACGAACATCTCTCTGTGCAAAAACGAATTCCTCTTACCACTCTCAACCACTCTATAATCTCCCTCATATTTGAAATTTTTAGAAAACGAACGATAATTACTATATTCCTTATACAATGTTACTCCCTGAATAACAGGTGTCACATTACTCGCAATGAGGACGACTGACTGTCTGCTATAGCCTAATCTAAATTAGTTGTTATCTAACGTTTAAGGTCAAGAGTTGCAAAGTTATCGTCACTTTATTACATGAGGGCGACCGCCAAACGCTTTACTCTCCATGACGATAGAAAATTGCTTTAAACTCTGTCTACCACAAAACGCAAATAAAAAATATTGAAATTCAAGTATGATATAAATCTCTACAATCTCTCTCTAAGTGCGTAAAAAAATTTCTCGTTTTAATTACAGCAGCCGCGGGATTAGCTGAGTGGTCTAAGGCCATGCAATCATGGACTGTGAGGCTGCTCCCGGCGGAGGTTCGATTCCTCCCTCGGGCATGAGTTTGTGTGTTGTCCTTTCGATAATTTAGGTTAAGTAGTGTGTAGGCTTACGGACTGATAACCTTAGCAGGTAAGTCCCATAAGATTTCACAAATGTTTGAACATTAATGAATTACAGCAGGAGATTTGTTAATTCTTTTGAAAAAGGTGAAATATTCCCGTCTGATGCACAGCTGCAAACTTTGGAAACTATAGACATCTTTAAAACACTTCTTGTTTCTTTGACTGTCATTAAAATATTTCACTTGACTGTGGATGCTTCTAAAGTGGTGCATGTTACAGCTATTTCTATGTGTAACTTCCGGAAAACTCGTAAGAAGGAGGTACTAAAAATTGTCTCTTAGGAAAAATGTAGAGCTGAAATTCACAAATGTGAAAGCTCAGGGTATCAAAACTTCGTATAATTTCAGTCACATTTTCTTGAACAGATTAAACTTTCACATCCGGGATATTTACTACTAGAGAACCGGCAAGCAGCTTGCTTCGCGCGGCTTAAGTGGCATCACATTGAGAAGCTACGAAGTCAGACTTTCGTTGGTGTATTGAAGGCAGGAGAATAGCAGTCTGCTCGCTGTCCAATGCTAGTTAATTTAAAGTGGAGTGTAACTGCTGAATAGAGCAGCCAGAGGTTGCCCCTCAGTCTGCAAGATCCGGGCAGTCGCAGAGGGTGGGCTTACTGGTAGTTGGGAGCTCCAACGTCAGGCGCGTAATGGGGCCCCTTAGGGAAATGGCAGCAAGAGAGGGGAAGAAAGCCAATGTGCACTCCGTGTGCATACCGGGGGGAGTCATTCCAGATGTGTAAAGGGTCCTTCCGGATGCCATGAAGGGTACAGGGTGCACCCATCTGCAGGTGGTCGCTCATGTCGGCACCAATGATGTGTGTCGCTATGGATGGGAGGAAATCCTCTCTGGCTTCCGGCGGCTATCTGATTTGGTGAAGACTGCCAGTCTCGCTAGCGGGATGAAAGCAGAGCTCACCATCTGCAGCATCGTCGACAGGACTGACTGCGGACCTTTGGTACAGAGCCGAGTGGAGGGTCTGAATCAGAGGCTGAGACGGTTCTGCGACCGTGTGGGCTGCAGATTCCTCGACTTGCGCCATAGGGTGGTGGGATTTCGGGTTCCGCTGGATAGGTCAGGAGTCCACTACACGCAACAAGCGGCTACACGGGTAGCAGGGGTTGTGTGGCGTGGGCTGGGCGGTTTTTTAGGTTAGATGGCCTTGGGCAAGTACAGAAACGGCAACAGCCTCAACGGGTGCGGGGCAAAGTCAGGACATGCGGGGACCAAGCAGCAATCGGTAATGTAATTGTCAACTGTCGAAGCTGCGTTGGTAAAGTACCAGAACTTCATGCGCTGATAGAAAGCACCGAAGCTGAAATCTTTATAGGTACAGAAAGCTGGCTTAAGCCAGAGATAAATTCTGCCGAAATTTTTACAAAGGTACAGACGGTGTTTAGAAAGGATAGATTGCATGCAACCGGTGGTGGAGTGTTCGTCGCTGTTAGTAGTAGTTTATCCTGTAGTGAAGTAGAAGTGGATAGTTCCTGTGAATTATTATGGGTGGAGGTTACACTCAACAACCGAACTAGGTTAATAATTGGCTCCTTTTACCGACCTCCCGACTCAGCAGCATTAGTGGCAGAACAACAGAGAAAATTTGGAAGACATTTCACATAAATTTTCTCAGCATGTTATAGTCTTAGGTGGAGATTTCAATTTACCAGATATAAACTGGGACACTCAGATGTTTAGGATGGGTCGTAGGGACAGAGCATCGAGTGACATTGTACTGAGTGCACTATCCGAAAATTACCTCGAGCAATTAAACAGAGAACCGACTCGTGGAGATAACATCTTGGACCTACTGATAACAAACAGACCCGAACTTTTCGACTCTGTATGTACAGAACAGGGAATCAGTGATCATAAGGCCGTTGCAGCATTCCTGAATATGAAAGTTAATAGGAATATAAAAAAAGGGAGGAAGGTTTATCTGTTTAGCAAGGGTAATAGAAGGCAGATTTCAGACTACCTAACAGATCAAAACGAAAATTTCTGTTCCGACACTGACAATGTTGAGTGTTTATGGAAAAAGTTCAAGGCAATCGTAAAATGCGTTTTAGACAGGTACGTGCCGAGTAAAACTGTGAGGGACGGGAAAAACCCACCGTGGTACAACAACAAAGTTAGGAAACGACTGCGAAAGCAAAGAGAGCTCCACTCCAAGTTTAAACGCGGCCAAAACCTCTCAGACAAACAGAAGCTAAACGATGTCAAAGTTAGCGTAATGAGGGCTATGCGTGAAGCGTTCAGTGAATCCGAAAGTAAAATTCTATGTACCGACTTGACAGAAAATCCTAGGAAGTTCTGGTCTTACGTTAAATCAGTAAGTGGCTCGAAACAGCATACCCAGACACTACGGGATGATGATGATGGCATTGAAACAGAGGATGACACGCGTAAATCTAAAATACTAAACACCTTTTTCCAAAGCTGTTTCACAGAGGAAGACTGCAGTTCCTTCTCTAAATCCTCGCACAAACGAAAATATGGCTGACATCGAAATAAGTGTACAAGGAATAGAAAAGCAACTGGAATCACTCAATGGAGGAAAGTCCACTGGACCTGACGGGATACCAAATCGATTTTACACAGAGTACGCGAAAGAACTTGCCCCCCTTCTAACAGCCGTGTACCGCAAGTCTCTAGAGGAACGGAGGGTTCCAAATGATTGGAAAAGAGCACAGATAGTCCCAGTCTTCAAGAAGGGTCGTCGAGCAGATGCACAAAACTATAGACCTATATCTCTGACGTCGATCTGTTGTAGAAATTTAGAACATGTTTTTTGCTCGAGTATCATGTCGTTTTTGGAAACCCAGAATCTACTATGTAGGAATCAACATGGATTTCGGAAACAGCGATTGTGTGAGACCCAACTCGCTTTATTTGTTCATGAGACCCAGAAAATATTAGATACAGGCTCCCAGGTAGATGCTATTTTTCTTGACTTCCGGAAGGCGTTCGATACAGTTCCGCACTGTCGCCTGATAAACAAAGTAAGAGCCTACGGAATATCAGACCAGCTGTGTGGCTGGATTGAAGAGATTTTAGCAAACAGAACACAGGATGTTGTTATCAATGGAGAGACGTCTACAGACGTTAAAGTAACCTCTGGCGTGCCACAGGGGAGTGTTATGGGACCATTGCTTTTCACAATATATATATATGACCTAGTAGATAGTGTCGGAAGTTCCATGCGGCTTTTCGCGGATGATGCTGTAGTATACAGAGAAGTTGCAGCATTAGAAAATTGTAGCGAAATGCAGGAAGATCTGCAGCGGATTGGCACTTGGTGCCGGGAGTGGCAACTGACCCTTAACATAGACAAATGTAATGTATTGCGAATACATAGAAACAAGGATCCTTTATTGTATGATTATATGATAGCGGAACAAACACTGGTAGCAGTTACTTCTGTAAAATATCTGGGAGTATGCGTGCGGAACGATTTGAAGTGGAATGATCATATAAAATTAATTGTTGGTAAGGCGGGTACCAGGTTGAGATTCATTGGGAGAGTGCTTAGAAAATGTAGTCCATCAACAAAGGAGGTGGCTTACAAAACACTCGTTCGACCTATACTTGAGTATTGCTCATCAGTGTGGGATCCGTACCAGATTGGTCTGACGGAGGAGATAGAGAAGATCCAAAGAAGAGCGGCGCGTTTCGTCACAGGGTTATTTGGTAACCGTGATAGCGTTACGGAGATGTTTAATAAACTCAAGTGGCAGACTCTGCAAGAGAGGCGCTCTGCATCGCGGTGTAGCTTGCTCGCTAGGTTTCGAGAGGGTGCGTTTCTGGATGAGGTATCGTATATATTGCTTCCCCCTACTTATACCTCCCGAGGAGATCACGAATGTAAAATTAGAGAGATAAGAGCGCGCACGGAGGCTTTCAGACAGTCGTTCTTCCCGCGAACCATACGCGACTGGAACAGGAAAGGGAGGTAATGACAGTGGCACGTAAAGTGCCCTCCGCCACACACCGTTGGGTGGCTTGCGGAGTATAAATGTAGATGTAGATGTAGAAGGCGACAAGAAGGTTTCGCGTTCCAAGTCAACAAGTGCCGCTCTAAATTTGAGAAATCTGCGAGCCGCGTGGACACCACATTCAGTTCTTCCAGCGACGGTAATATTTCTAACATAAAAGCATAAAAATTTAAAACTACTAAATCAGCTTTGTGTTTCGTAACGAAAATAGTATTAAAAATGATTGAAGGCGCAAAATCCATAAAACAGGAATATTAAATCAAAGAGTAATATAAATTTGAAATGATAGCGGTTCACACTCTTAGATGAGCGGATGCACGGTGAGTTTAGGACTAAAGTGAAACGCAGGACAGGCATGGGTGTTCTAGATGTCTGACGAGGGAACACAATTTTAGCATGGTACAGGCGGAGGGTAGGAGAAGGTAATTGGGTGGGGTGCACGTCGTTAAAGAATAAGACCGAGTACTCTTATGATCTATACGTGCAAGAATATGTAGTGATCGACCGGTTTCATACATTTAGGGCAATCGTCAGATTTTTTTTAATTTGATAAAACAACTGAATAGCGATAACGATTTTGTGGCAACCCCTCTGCCACACTCCCAGTTCTGTGGGTTTGGACAAAAAGAAGCTCGTCTCTCGAAACGGCAGCGATCGAAAAAGCAGAATATATCTCCGTGTGTTTGTCATGCTGTACCATATCGACATGAGCCTCTCTAAATGTCATTAGCTTCATAGTGCCGAAAAGTCCCGCTAGTAGCCACGTAGCTTTTCATAACTCTTGATACAAGCCTACTTCCAACGAATGTTCCGAATTGGCGTTGTTTTCATTCTATAGCTTCAGAGCTTCATATTTCATTGTATTAGTTGTTATATCTTCGTAGGATCTTGTCATGACGTAAGAATATTTTAATATATTAATTACATATCAGATCATAGTGATAAAACTAGTCCCTCTGTGCAAGCCGACCAAAGTACGTGGCAAGATGGAAAGGCCAACAGCATATGTGGGAAAGATAACATGTTCAGACTTAGCTGCCCCTAGCTGTCTCGGTCAAAGCGCCAGCATAAGGCTAACACTCATCACCTCGACAAATGAGCCAACGATCAAAGTGAAAGTCGTGCAAGCAAGAATCTAGAGACGAGTGACTGGAAGCTACCAGATTTGAATCGGGACAGCTAAACAAGAATTAAGGCGATCTCGTGTAAATAGAATCTATCGGAAAGATAAGTAAGAGCGTCGTGTGAAACCAGAGTCAAACCAAAACGACATAATAGAGTCTAGTACTCAGAATTCAGCATTCATTGCTCAGTGTCAAGTGTTGAGCATCCAGCAGACAGTGACGCCCTGCAGCAGCTAATGATGGAGTCTAAGAAACTTCGACTACACGAAGACGGTAACAGCCTCTGGCAGACACAATTGCATCTGCTAACTGAATATCATTTCCCGCTTTCACTGGAGTAGTCTTGAATAGAGGCAGCCTGTTAAACAGAGACAGCCTGTCTCTGAATAAAACAGTAACTGTAGAGGACTTCAATTAATACCAGGAACAATCAATATTTGGTACTTCTCTATGGTAAGGTAGGCCAACATATCGTTGAATGGTAGGGAATAAGACCAAGAAGCAAGTGACTGATTACACAACCCAAGTAGCAAGTGAATCATTGTTTCACAGAACGAGTGGCAATGAACACACTCATCTGTGATAGAAAATGTACCGTGGGTAACGAGAGCAGGATGTCGAGGAGCTGTTATGACTGCAGCTGTAAGGAACTATGTGCCTTTATATGTTCATGAAGGTGAAGTTTTCGGACATCTCATATGTGAATATGTTTCAAAAATTGAATAACTTGCTACCTCAGCAGATCATTTCTGCCACCAACTCTCTGGCACCAGCTGACTACTCCAAAACAACCAAGAAGGTCGCAATACCTCTTATCTCTCATATAAAGAATTAAAACAACATCAGAAACTCACACTGCCATTAACATTCTGACGGCATCACGCAGGCCTCACCAAATCTATATTGGTGGATTGCACCTTTGCCAGATTGTGACATTCCATAAAAAGTGGTACCGGGGGATTAGGCTGTGTGGTTGTATACTGTATGTGTAAGTGTGTGTTTACATGTACGAGGGCAGATCAATAAGTAATGCAACACATTTTTTTTTCTCGGCCAATTTTGATTGAAAATACCGGAAATTTCGTGTGGAATATTTTCAAACATTCCCGGTTCGTCTCGTATAGTTTCATTGACTTCCGACAGGTGGCAGCGCTGTACGGAGCTGTTAAAATGGCGTCTGTAACGGATTTGCGTTGCAAACAACGGAAAACCAGGGCATCTCAGATATTCATAGGCGCTTGTAGAATGTCTAGCACGGTGAGTCGTTGGGCAAAGCGTGTGTCATCATCGCCGCAAGGTCAAGCAAGACTGTCTGATCTCCCGCGTGCGGGCCGGCCGTGCACAGTTGTGACTCCTGCAATGGCGGAGCGTGCGAACACACTCGTTCGAGATGATCGACGGATCACCATCAAACAACTCAGTGCTCAACTTGACATCTCTGTTGGTAGTGCTGTCACAATTGTTCACCAGTTGGGATATTCAAAGGTTTGTTCCCGCTGGGTCCCTCGTTGTCTAACCGAACACCATAAAGAGCAAAGGAGAACCAACTTTGCGGAATTGCTTGCTCGTCATGTGGCTGAGGGTGACAATTTCTTGTCAAAGATTGTTACAGGCGATGAAACATGGGTTCATCACTTCGAACCTGAAACAAAACGGCAATCAATGCAGTGGCGCCACACCCACTCCCCTACCAAGAAAAAGTTTAAAGCCATACCCTCAGCCGGTAAAGTCATGGTTACAGTCTTCTGGGACGCTGAAGGGGTTATTCTGTTCGATGTCCTTCCCCATGGTCAAACGATCAACTCTGAAGTGTATTGTGCTGCTCTTCAGAAACTGAAGAAACGACTTCAGCGTGTTTGTAGCCACAAAAATCTGAACGAACTTCTCCTTCTTCATGACAACGCAAGACCTCACACAATTCTTCGCACCCGAGAGGAGCTCACAAAACTTCAGTGGACTGTTATTCCTCATGCACCCTACAGCCCCGATCTCGCACCGTCGGATTTCCATATGTTTGGCCCAATGAAGGACGCAATCCGTGGGAGGCACTACGCGGATGATGAAGTTATTGATGCAGTACGACGTTGGCTCCGACATCGACCAGTGGAATGGTACCGTGCAGGCATACAGGCCCTCATTTCAAGTTGGCGTAAGGCCGTAGCATTCAATGGAGATTACGTTGAAAAATAGTGTTGTGTAGCTAAAAGATTGGGGAATAACCTGGTGTATTTCAATGCTGAATAAAACAACCCCAGTTTCAGAAAAAAATGTGTTTCATTACTTATTGAACTGCCCTCGTATTTAGGGGTCGTAGTTAAAGGAATCCTGAATTCAGGAAAAGAATTATCACTTGTGTCACAATTATCAATGCAGGAAAAAAAAAGATTACCAGTAGACGTGCCGAAGGTTACAAGTAGCTGCACCGAATTTTCCAATAATGATAGAAGCTTCATACATAACGAGGATGGGTTGGTATTGATTCCTAAGACTTTTGAGTGTAACAATAGGGATCTGCAAGAATTCACTAAATGTGTGAATGCTGCGTGCGAAGTGTCGTAGAAAAAGGCGTGGATGCGACGTTATTGTTCCACTATATCTAATCCAAAATAACAGGAGATGGATATGAAAGGTTGTCAGTAAGGCATAGGACAAATAACTGGCCAAAGGTGTGAATCATTTTAGGAGGGAATTACTCGGACAAAACGAGAAATGATTTTATTTTTTTTAGCGTGCACAGTGTTTCTAGTTAGGTAGTATTGAGGGGATCAATACCCACATGTGTAGATAGGTTAGGCAAGTTATCCACGTCATTTAGGCTTTCTGTAATGCAAGAAACAGGAAGAGAACAGTTACAAGGAGCGGTGTAATTATTATCTGCACTACGTTACAGATGCTTCATTCAGGGAATGGTAAATGAGAAAATACAGATTATTTCCTCATTAGAGGCGAAGGCTTCGGCCTCTGCAATGGTACTGAGATGGTACAGAAAAGGATACTACTATAACTCACATGAGAGAAAAGAATCAAGTTCCTAGGGGAATCTGTTGGCAGGGTAATAATAATAATAATAATAATAATAATAATGGTAATAATAAAGTAAGACATACTAAGTGGTACAATTATGGTAATCCAGAACATATAACCAAACATTGTGACAAAGTGAGACGGGTAGATACACCAACCAGGCGAGAAGTCAGGAATTTCACAGGTTTTAGTGACAACTACAGTGTGTCTAGGCATACAGTTGCATAATGTACCAATGTAATAATGTATGAACATTGTCACAGTCGTAAACGTAGTATGAAGGACTTAGAACGGCTAAAAGTTTTCTATGTAATAGGTACTAACGTACTGCATATCTATTTATGAAAAATCCCGCGAAACCTCGAAAAAACGAGGTGGTAAACAAAGCAGGTGGTACACACAGCAACCAGGCGCCACCATAATCAGACGGTCCACGGTTCCGTAATAGGCTACTACGCAGAAAATGATGCAATGACGACCGATTGCGAAGAATTGGGTAAATAGTCGAATTTCCTAATAGGTGCAATATCCTACATTAGTCTAATCAAAGAAGAATTTGTGACCATCGACATATAATAAATAAGCAATGGTTAATTAGCTAAAAAGTAGTAAACCATGGAACAGTGAGAACACGTGGGAAAGCGGCAATGAATTTGTGATTAGACGGAAATGTGTTAGGAGAGCACAAATGACATATTTATGGAAGGGAACAGACTTTATGTAGAGTGGTTTGCTACGCAGGGATTTCCTACTAAAACAGAAAGTAATCAGTGACTATCATGAGAGGACTGGAATTAAATGGGTGTGAGATTCCGTTGTTGTCAGTACCTGAAGGTGAGGTACCTACGGGACAGACAGAACCACAGGACGCTACTGCACATGTGGGGACATGAAAAGTCTGTCAGATAGGTAAGGGTACGAGAAATGTGTTCTATGAGAAGAAGTAGTGGAACAGGAACTTACACGGACTGCCCACTGGCAGTGGCAGTAGTGGAACGAAGCAAGTGTCTAGTGAGGGAGATTAACATAGAAGAACGCACGATGAGTAAAGGAAAATTCATGGTCGAAAAGAAACAGTGAGGGATCCGCCCAAAAGAAAATGATAACAGAAGGCCAATAGGTTACAGCACTGAAACAAGACGTATTACAGGGTGTAAGCGTTCAAGAACCTCTAGTACGTAACACAAAAGTTTGTGAATATTAAAATTTTATGGAGAACTGAATGGTCAAACAAATTTCGGGCTTACAGCAGGTTGCTCTTTAATTCAGCCCACGATATTTCAACTGGGCACCTGCCAATGATCTTTAGGTGAGACTTTGAAGGCTTCCTAATCGAAATATCGTCGGATGTATTGAACGATGACCAGAAATTTGTTTGGACATACAGAGTGTTGGTGAATTATCAGTATGTTGAACACATTTGAGGTAGGGGTGAAGTTGGTTCTATGTGTTTAGTTACTAAAACCTTATGCTGAGAAGCAACAGTAAGGCGAGCACTAGAAAAGCAAGAAGAGGCACAGGATTACAATATTAACGTAGCTCAGTTCAGATATGCTTTGCGAATGACGCACCTCAATGATGAAGAGAAACAAACTACAGAAACTATGTAGTGCATACTGTGGTGTGTTACATTTGAAGGGTGACATTGTCATTTACTGCCACAGAAAAGAACCCGATTCCTATAATGACCGAGTATGAAGGCAAGACTGTAAGTGGCAGGCAATATTGGATCCTGGAATCACAGAGGATACTCTTAGTAAAGTATATAGAACGAAAGTTAGCTGATGACAGTGTGGAGAGTCAAAGTCTGTGGGATGCATCTGTATTATTCGTTCTCAAGAAAGAAAGTGCCAGTGGTAAACTACGAGAGGCGTGGAATAAGTAATGCAACGTATTTTTTTCCAGGATTCCGGTATATCATATTATTCTCTGTCTGTTTGGCTACAAAATTCTATTTCTCAGCGTAGTCTCCGTTCAATGCGACGGCCATATGTCTTGCTGAACCATGAATCTCAACATCCACACACTGCTTCCTACAGAGTGCGTCATTCATTGGGCCAAACACATAGTCGGAAGGTGCGAGACCTGAGATACGTGATAGATGAGTACCCCAACTGGTACATGTGTGTGATAGCACCACCAACAAAGTCGTCCAGCTGTGCGGCAACGCTCTTCATTGCAACCCGTCGATCACCTGAAGTGAGAGTTTTGCAACATTTCAGCACTGCAGGAATCAAAGCTGTGTGGGGCCAGCTGACACGGGGAAATCGGACAGGTTTGCCTGCCGATCTTCTTGCGATGAAGACAGACACCTCTCCCTGAAACCCACATGATTTACTTCATCGCCATGTCCCCGTAGACATTCTGGGACTACCTATGAATATCTGAATGTTTTGATTTAGCACCTTCATTACCGACGCCATTTTAAAGGCTACATATAGCACCGTCACCTGATAGAACTTCATGACACTAGAACCTCAAGCGTTAGTATTCCGCTGTGTTCCACAGCAAATTCTGAATGTTTTCAACCAGATATGGCCGAGAAAAATAAATGTGTTGCATTACTTACCGAACACCTCTCGTAAAATTGTATGTTGGTGACCAATTACCGTAAAAGTAAACGAGATTTCTGCAAGGGAGGCATTGCCAGTCCAAAACATATTGAAAATTCTGAGCTACCTAGGAAAAGGCAAGTATTTTTTGATGTTGGATGTGCTAATTATCAACGCTACAGGCATAAGAGGATACCAATGGGCCTGAAAATGGTACTTAGTACTTTCGAGAGCCTGATGAACGCCACACTAATAGGATTACAGGGAACAAAGTTCTTTGAGTATTTAGATGATATTATTTGCTATGATTGTTCCCTGCAAGAGATTTTAAACAAGATAAGGGAATATCGGCTGAGGTTCCATCCAAATGTGTGTGTATTTCTATGGGAGGTATTAATATTTTTGAACATAAAATACAGATACCAGAGCAAAGAGCGGAAAAGCTGAAGATATTCCCAGTGACAAGGCAACAATAGAATTAAAGCGATACCCAAGCTTAGTAGGATTCTACCGAAACTTAATATATGATGTTGGGGAAATTGTACTTGCTTTGTATTAGTTGCTAATGCCCAACGAAAATTATGAGCGGGGGGAAAACAAACGAAAGAGGATTTCAAAGAATGAATATCAAAGCTAAACTATTCTCCCATTTTACAGTATCTTTACGACAGATGCAATTGTAGAGGCAACTTGGGCAGTTTATCACAAAATAAGTGACCTACCAATAGCGTATACCTCAAGGTCACTGAATAATGCAGAGAGAAACTATTCAGTCACTGAGCTGGTGTGTTTAGAATTAGTTCTGACAATGTAACTTCTTCGATCATACGTGGATGGAAGGAGATTAGCGACAGTGACTCACCACAGGACATTATTTTGGATTTTTTGTGTGAAAGATCCATCCGCACGTTTATCAAAATGGGAAACCATCCCCACATTTACTGAAGTGTTGAAGAATATTCATATGAGACTGTTTATAAGCAAGGCCAAATGACTGCCAAAGTGGATGCATGAATTAGAATGTGACTAGTTGATTTAGAAAAATCTATATGGAAAATCAAATAGCAAATAAGAATAATAACAGAGCATAATGGATTAGATGAATACATGGTAAAACACAGTGATGAACAGGGCGCCGAATTTATGAAAGAAGTCCACAGCAATCCATTGGGTGTTCATCAAGGGACACACCAAACTGTCCATCATTTCAAGAAATACAATTCAGGGAAAGGAGTGAAAAGAAATGTCGAGAAGCACGTCAGGTGTGTGACAAATATCTACGAAATAAATTAACCCAAAACGAAAATAAAAGTCCATTAATAATTACAGATATTGCAGAAACTGTTTTTGAGAAATGTTACTTGCACATAGTTGGGCTATTGGACATGACATCAAAATGCAACATATGTGTTTTATCATTTCGGGATGGGCTGAGCAAGTTTACATTATAAGCCACTTTGGAGAGGCAACACACAGTCAAAAGTAGCAGGAACTATATTGCGGTACGGTATTCCTTCAGTATTGTTGACAGACCAAGGTTCAGACTTTCTAAGTGAGGTGTTGAAGAGAGTATACAAAACATTATGGATAAAGAATATACAGACAACTTTTCACACCCAGACAAATGGAGCGTTAGGAAGGACACGCCATATTGTAGTGGAACATATGATGCACTACATAAATGAGTATCATAGGAAGTGTAATATAGTACTCTCGTTTTCAATACCAGACCACAGAGCAGCAAAGGGTGTACCCCTCTTGAAGTAATAATTGTGAGAATAGTATATTCACGATGAGTATTACAAATGAAGACAGCTACACAAGGATATAGATAAGATGATTATGTGTATCAATTGGAACCTTGTCTGCAGGAAGAGCGAGTAGTGTGAGATAAAATAAAGGAGGCCAAAGAAGCAAGCAATGTCTAGTACGTCAAAACAGCACATTCTACAACATTTCAGGTAATAGGCAGTGTGTTACTGTATGTTGAGACAGTGGGACGTGGGAGATCAAAGAAGCTCGTTTCCAGGTTCAGAGGCCCATATGAAGCTGTAAAAGTAGAACTGCCTAATATACGAACTATAAGAAATGAGAAGTACGAGTTGAAACTGCATGCCAATACACTAGAGCCACATTTAAAAGTTTTAAGGCACTAAGATCAGGATTTCGCTTACAGGTCCATCATGCTGCTATGGAGAGCGATAACTTGTAATTTGATACTCACTGATTTGTGATGGATCTACAGTTGTGAAGTGCATGGAGAGTTGGATAAGATCATGGAGATTCACACGATAGTGACATCCCCAGGAGTATTTTACCATCATCAACGAGAAGTCGACATTAGGAATAGTTTGGTAACCCATGTGTATGTTAAGACACTAGATGACAAACTGCACGCCATGAAATGGGTAAAACTGATGGCAGTATAACAGTTAAAAGATAGATTAGAGGAACTAAAAATCAGCGAGATGGAATGTAACAGGCAAATTGATGGAGTTATGCACAATATAGAACGGCTGCAAGAAACCAAGACCCTGAAATCATTTAACATGACAGTGCGGCGACAGAAAATGATAATTCTCAACATCCTAGGAGAAATTAGTGAATTATTGTTTTGGACCTTGGACGAAGCAGATGGTATTGTAACACTCACATTCATAATATGGAGGTCCAGGTCAAAGCAGTTGTTGAAATTACACACAGAAAACGACTGTAGCCAGGGCCACATCATCTGATTTGGATCGGATAGCAGATTAGATCGCCATGAGTACGAAGTTTCTCAAGAATGGAATAACGAAACTGGAGCGATTCATTACATACACACTGCGGAATACAGACCCTCGTCTAAGGAGAATCGCTACCTTCGTGACGATCAATGAACAGTTCTACAAGGTAAAATGAAGTAAGTAGTCAGTATGAACAATTAGTAAGCGCAATACTTCATGCACAGAAAGCCGTTCTAACACCTCTGACTGAAAAATCTTCTTCAGGTTTCAAATATCTAATACTAATTCAACATGGTTAAGAGAAGTAATGTTTACTATATCTCTAACAGAAGACATTGAAAATTAAGCGCCTTGATGTATTTATGAACAAAGGGTATGTACTAATGAATGACTGAATGTAGTAAGGAGGAAGACATGACTGGTCTGTGAGTTACATGTCCACCTACAGATATTAAACTGAATGAAATGGGAATAATCAGATTTAAGAAGAACTGACAAGGGTATGGATCACACGTATATATTCAACCAGTCAAGTTGGTGGAAACTACACCTCTTGAGATGTAATATCAAATGTAGTTAAGAACTTAGATTACTGTAAAGAAATTAAAACGAGTAACAATGTTTGAGAGATACTATTTGAGTTACCTTTAAAACCAACCACATCAGCCTTAGATGGCTTAAGAGGAGCATGTAAAATATTAAAAGATGGTGCTAAGATCATAGATAAAGAACGGCCATAATTAGGATGAAAATAGAACATCCAAATCGAAATTCTTACCTATTACGGAACAAATTTAATTGTACTTTTTATTGTGTTATTATGCTGTTCAAAGTGTAATTGCTGTGAATTATTTCTAACAATAACTCTTCGGTGAGCCTGGACGAGGCAACTGCTGTCGTTCCATTTGCGTAAGAACTACTGTGTGAAAACACTTGAAACAAGCCTTTACGAACGGGATACGGAGGCGACGAAGCAGTTATAACTGACATAGATGCATATGGCAGAGTGCTCATACAAAATAAAGGTTTATATCGTCTTTCCTTTCAGGTACAGTACAATAGTGTATATTAAAAAAGGTCTTAAAATTCAGTTCTATTAATGACATTTTTTTAGTTCAAATTACTGCAATTTTTGGGGAGAGGGAGTATTGTTGTGAGCTTAGACTATTTTAATATTTTATCTACATGTCTGATCTGAAAGTGAAAACCTGGCTCTCTATACGAACCAGCCCGAGCACATAACCAGATGGAAAGATAGACAGGTTATGTGAAAATGTCAACGTTTCTGAATAAGCTGTGCACTGGTTACCTCTTGGAGGGTTGTCAGTGCACCAACGTAATGCCAACAATTGTCATATCACCAAATCAGACGATTTTCGAGACCATACAAGTGAGAGAAAAAATATAGAGATACGTGTCAGGAGGAAAGCAGTGTTGAATTTGGAATGTTAAACTAGACTTAAGGGACTCTCGTGTAGATGGAATATTGCTAA
Source organism: Schistocerca serialis cubense (assembly GCF_023864345.2). Taxonomy (NCBI): domain Eukaryota; kingdom Metazoa; phylum Arthropoda; class Insecta; order Orthoptera; family Acrididae; genus Schistocerca; species Schistocerca serialis. The sequence continues at coordinate 671,178,044 of NC_064643.1, forward strand.
AAGATAATAAAGAGGGTCGTCTGCAACGAGAGCCAGTTAAGAGCGATATATAACAATCCAGTATTCAGTATTCACCACTTACCTTCCCGTTTCGAGTGCTGAGTATCCAGTGGACAGTGAGACATGGCAACAGCTGCTGATGGAGCTTTATAAACTTCGACTACAAGAAGACAGGGCCATGCTCTGGTGAAGACAACTGGAAGTGTTTAAAATAGTAACTGTACGGGGCTTCTGTTAATACCAGGAACGAGTCGCTGTTCAATACTTGTCTCCTGTTAAGTATGCCAAGACGTCATTGATACATAGGATTTAGGCCAAGAGGTCAGTAAATGATTCTTTAGCCCAAGCGGCCAGTGAATCAGTTTTTCACAGAACAGGTAGCAATAAACGCTGTTGTCTGTAATAGATATCGTAGACGGCATAGGTAAGAGCAAGTTGCTTTGTTAGGGCTGTGACTGAATCTATAGGAAACTATTTGACTTTATATGTACATCACGGGCTAGTTAGTCGGACACGTCACATACCAGTATGTTTAAAGAGAAATATGTTTGAAGAAAATTAACAACTTGCTACTTCGGCACGCCGTTCCTGCCAAAACCAAATCTTTGAGAGCAGTCGCCTACACCGAAGCAACCACGGAGGTTTCACACCCTCACATCTGTTATAAAGGTTGCCGAAAGTAAATAAAACAGCGCCCCAGACCTACAATGTCGAGAATGTTGCGATTGCGACACTTACCTTACCAGTTTACTAGTTGTATTGGACCTGTACCCGGATGCGAAGGTCTGACTGGATTTTGATAACTTCTAAGATATCATTTCATTAGCAATGATGTACAATTGAAAAACTAAGTAAAAGTGTCACATTTTAACGTTGGAACCAAGAACAAGGTTATCTTGTTTTTGGCGTTGTCTAGACAGGATTATTTTCAAAAAAGGTTTTGACAAAAGTACAATTTTTTTATTATTGTATATGCTGTAACATACTTCGGATATCAAACAAAGTTTTTGAACTGATAGTGTTTTACTCTTAGTGCACTATATAATGATTTTCACTTGCGAAATAGTGATTGGTTGCAGAGTTATACTGAGAAAGTTTGACTTCACCCAATGGCCTTCCTGTTATGCCATCTGATCACCTTTCATCGATCAACTCTAAGCTGTTTCCGGAAACTACCTTGTCTCCACTCTTTATGGGATGAGAATTGGTATAGTACTGCTTGTGGAAGGTAGATGTCCGTGCCTGACACACCTTTCTAATTTGTCATATGCATTAAATTACTGTTTGCGATGTAACAATGATACTCCTGGATTACAGATCGTATTCAGTTTCAGGACAATCCTGACTGTGAAAGTCATGTAATTTTCGCGACTCGAGAGTTTAATTACTAGTAAGTGCGAGATAATAGGGTGTTTTTGGAAATACATGTACAATATTAAGATCTATTAGTTGAAACTAGTGAACTTCCACCCAATGTTCTTCATTTACAATGCGAGATGATCGGGTGTTTTTGGAAATATATGTACTATATTAAAACCTATTAGTTGAAACCAGTGAACTTCCACCCAATGTTCATTTACAATGTTACCTTTTTCGATCGGTCGGTAATATTTAGTTTTCATTCATTTAATGTTGACAGGCGCCAACGAATATTTAAGGGTGCAGTTTTTGATTGTAGTCTTGCTAAATGGATGTCAAAAAATTAATACGTAAACAAATAAATGATTGGAGTGTGTTACCTTATCTTTTGCCAAGTAACTCTAATAGTCGTCGTAAAAATGTATGAAAATGGTTGATTAATCCCTCGAAACTGGTAGTGTCCTTACTAAACGACACTGTGATATTTAAGGATTTTAAATATACTTTTCATGACTATCAAGGCTACATCCCGGCAAAACATGAGTAAGCAGTTGTTACAGTATAGGAAACGTTGCAGCAAATACCAACGATAGTCATGTAGGACAGGAACAAATTTCTTAGAATAAGGAAAATGAAAATTCACGTTTGAGCAACCCTTGGGTAATAGACAGTACCGACGAGGGTGCCAAAGTTGCAGTCCCGAAAAAAAAAATGGGAATTCCGCACACCGTCTCCCAATTTTATTCGTCATTATCTCCATGCATCTTTTTTTCTGCAATTCTCTGCAGCTGCCTCTGCACATCGAGTACTGTGGCTTTCGCTACCTCGATTAATTGTCTTTTTCGTCAAATGAGAGTCGCAGCCTGGAGGGCATAGGCATCCATTACTCGCAATCGTTTAAATTAACAACCCGTCCATTGTCCCTCGGCGAGAAATTTGACGAAATTTACGAAGATTAATAAGCAGACGGACTGCATCGAGACTAAACTGGTACCGTATAGCAATTCCTCACTATTCCGCTAGATGCATGAGCGATTTCAGTAATTATGCAATTCCGTTTTCCAATTTATTTACTGTTTCCGCTTCCACTACCTGTACGTAAGCGTTCTGACTTCGTAACTAAAATAATGTAGGGCTGAAATCCCGAACGTAAAATAAATAAGACCATTCTTCGCTCCAGATTGAAACAACCATAGCAGCAAATCAGTTCACCTCGTTAGAGGGATTTCAAGGGCCAACTTTCGATATTATGTATACTGAACATAACTTCGAAACTATTCCTCAAAATCAAAGCATAATTTTTACATCGATGGCTGTAGGTAATAATGATTACATCAGTGTGGTGTATTTTTTTCATCGTTTTGCTGACTGGTTTGATGCGGAATTCCACGAGTTTTACTCGCGTTCACGTGTGCCATCCCCTTTATTTCAGAGTAGCACTCGCCTCCTATGTCCACATTTACTTGCACGTTGTATTCCAATGTCTGTCTTTCCCTACAGTCCTTACCCTCTGCAGTTCTCAGTAGTGCCGTAGAGGGTATTGCCTGATGCCTTAATACGTGTTTCATCCTGTTTTTTCCTACTGTCGCTATTCTCCATTTCCTTCTAATTTCATAGATTCAGCGGAAAACCTCAATCGTTATCTTATTAATAAACTTAAATTTCAACATTCTTCTGTAGCACCACATCTGAAATGCTTCGTTTCTTTTCTGTTATGGTTCTCCCGCTGTACATTATTGACTATCATAAAATGCCGTGCTGAAAATGTACATTCTCAGATATTTCTTCCTCACATTATGGCCTAGGTTTGGTACCACTAGAATTCTCTTGCTCTATGCTAGTCCTTTAATAAGTGCTCCTTGCTTCATCCATTGTGACTTATTTTGCTTAAAGATAGCAGAATTCCTCAATGTAAATCAAAACCACTGTAATACCTTTTGCAAAAAATCCGTTGCTTCAATATGGCGTATGTAAACACTGCACTGATTTTCGAATAAAAAATTTCTTATCAGTGTGGAATATGTAGTCCCTAATCTCGTACCTAAATCATTACAACGGTTTATCACAGAAATGGAGACCACTGGATGCTACATAATTCTCAAAAATATTTAGGTATCACACTTGACCGCAATCGCATCATACAAGAAGTATTTCTTCAACACAGGCCAGAAAGAGGTCCCAAGAAATAATGTCCCAAGGAAGTTAATCCACAGAAAACGAGAATATCAGACACAAGCGTGAAGAACGATGGCATGTGGGCTTGGTACTGGTTCTCTGAGCTCTACCCTTGACTTGCGTGAGACTGCTACCAGATAGGAACGAATTGACATGTTCACCAAACCTCGTCATCCATTAAATGAGTACGCACCAAGCACCCAAAGATTGTCCCACAGGAAAGGTATCCTATAAACCGTCAACAACATTCACATAGCTTCTTCTAAAGCAAGAACAGAAATGATGAAAGCACAGGCTTTTGTCGACTGCAATGAACACTGCACTTCCAACGACGCCTAATTTGTCTGTTCGAATTTCGCTCCTTGCGCGTTAAATATTTCGGAACTGAATACTTCGGATCTTATCCACCTCTCGGTTCCGAGAATAATTTGAGCGCGACAACTTTTCTGGTGGGCAGTGTATTGAAGAACGTTGTTACGAATGTTTCGGCCATTTAGTGTTAACATTTTGACTGCCAAAGTATCTTTACTTTGTAGGCATTCTGAAAACTACGCTAGATAGGATTCTTTCACTCCTTCCACAAACGTGTTTTCCCAGTTGCGATCTTCATCATATTGCTGTGCTTCTTTCTGAAACTCTGCAGTATTTTCATATTTTTGTCTATCCTTACACTCCATAAGACACACTGTCTGCTAACTGTGCGGTCCATTTATTTTAAAACGTCTTCCAAGTTTTATTTACCTTCAGGTGAGCTATATCAACTGTGAAACTCATCATTTTCATCTGTTCTCAATTCTCTCCCATGTAAGCTTTGAGGTTTAGCGGCGCAAGCTGCACCCTTGAGGTACAGCCGTCATTACTTCACGTACTATAGGAAATAACGGTTTTTATTGCATCCAGTTGAGATCGTAGAGATGTAAATCACCCATCTACACATTTTGAAAGGCGGCCGAAAATCATCTAAACTCTTCTGCTTCTATTCCTGATTTTTATTCCTATTTTATTTCTTATTTTTCAGGTCACACTTCTGTCACATGCCATGGACCTTAGATAATTAGTGTGACTCTTATCAGTATCATGTAGAGATTTATTATATTCCAGTTCTATCGTAAGTTTTGTTTTTTGAAGACTCTATGAAGTTTCTTGTATCTGACGCAAGGAATTCTTTTTTAAAAGAAGACCAAAAAAAAAAAACCCGCATCGGAAACTGGTATTGAAATTTACGGGTTTCCCTTTAACGTTCTTCACGTTTAGTATCAGCAAAAGGGCTTTGTTTGAAGATGATAGCATACGAACGTTATTGGGAATTAATAAAGCCTGTCATAGTCAGGGAGGAGAAGGCAGTCTTAATGTAATTTATGAAACGAAGCTTTATAATTAAAATTTTTTAATACCTAGACTGTAATTTCTTTTTTTCGTATATAATAGAAGCCCATTAATCAGTTTCAGTTAGTTTCTACAACCATCCTCAGACATTTGGAGGAAAAGTAGACCAAAAATGTTAGTAGAATTAAGCAGGATATAAAACAATTATCATAATACATGTAGGGAGCTAACTCCAGCTGTAATAGTGAACTTGTAACAAATCCAATTAACAGTAATGTATAAGTAATCTGTTACTGCTTTTAAAATTACGTAACGTCCAAACAGTGCAGATGTGATGAATATGCAGTGAAAACTATCATCATTAGCTGTAATCTTTCAACTATATGCATTCATATTGCGAGCCAACAAGACTATTACATTAAGCAGTTACAAACTTCATTGTGAGTGTTCCAGGTTGTAAACCTGCAGAAAAAATTTAAGACAAAAGAATGTTTCTTAAAAGCTTACACCTAAACCCAAGTTAAATTGAAAATAATAAAAATAACTAGGTGATTAAGTTAAAATTACAGGCGGGGAATAGTTTATTGTTGACTGGCAATGTGTAGTACATAGGAAACAGTTCCTAGGTAATTATCAATAATTCAAGTCAAAAATACCACGATTATTACAATGGAAAGAATTTAAAATTATAAGCCAGGGAATCTGCCTTATATAGTTAATTGGCAACAACCCATACGTAAAAGGCAAATGTTATGCGACAGTCAAATAACAAAAATATCGAAGTAGAGGATAACGATGAAAATATGGATAACATACCATAATCACAAAACGACGAAGGCGAATGGTTAATTTTATTGCTAAGACCTGTGTGACAACCCACTATTTGTAGTTTTCCTCAGGTGTTATTGTGATAACAGTATAAGCAAAGGCAATAAAATTTATCAGGTGTTCCATAGTCATAAAAATACAAATCAGACAATATGTTCCAATTTAATAACTGAAACTATATGATCATTGCAGATAACATGCTCGTTCATCTTATATTTAAGTAATTTTTTTTTCTGTGATTATTTCTATATAAGGAGGAAATTCAATCAATGTCTCAAAGAAATTCTTTGGTTTTATGTACAGTGACAGTTCTTCTCGAGCGAAATGTCTTTTACAGAAGTCATGATACTCTCAAAGCCACCTACATACATACTGCAAGACTGTGACTGATGCAGCAGTACACATGACATAAGCTCTTTATCTTAAGCATACTTATTTTCACAGGGTTACTGTCGATAGAATAAGCTGAACTACACATATTTTGGAATGGATTTTTAGCCATTTCTTCTTTCTATAATTCTCAACAAAACTGTGTGCCATTTTCAGATAAATTATCTTCTTCCCATGTTTACAAAACAATCTCTTTGAAAATTTCATACACTGCTATGACTGTCCCTTTTTGCAATGTGTACAGTTTAATATTCCAAAAGGTATGTAGTTCCACCAACACACAAATAAAATTTTCAGGTTCTTTCTTACAATGGTACCTACAGGACCACAGCAGCTACTTTCATTCTGGAGATGGTTATGAAGGTCTGCATAGGTCTTTCTTTAGTAGAATCTGTGTCTTTTGCCACTGAGGATTTATGTAAGTAATTTTAACTTTCTTACGGATGCAGGTGCACAGATAAGTCCACTCTCCAATATCTTCTTTTAAGTTATTAGCAATCGAACTGATGCAGTAATTAGACAGGGAAAGAGTTCAAATTACTAAGAGTTACCAGCAGAGTGAGCAACACAGTTAAAAATTCAAGTTTTGTTGATTTGAAAATTTTGTCCATAAGTTTTAGCGGTACCAGAATCGAATGCCGAAAATGTTTTGGGAATACACGCCATGGTAATGCAATGAGTGAATCTTAACTTGGGTCAGATACTGATTTTGTGTACTGCAAATCATCAATTTTGTTTGAGTGATCCCTTAAAATTATTTGGATAACTCAAGATGATGACTTAGGAAATAGTTCAGAATCAAGCTATTAAGAAACTGGATAAGGAAGTACACAGTTCAAGTGAAAATATAAATCAAATTGAAGATTAGTCATTACAAAGAAATGTGACAATTACATCAAGAACTGAAAGAATGTGAGAAGGTATTTTCAGATAAGCCAAGACGGACTGTAGAATATTAATATCATGTAGATGACTCCTAACATGGACCATTTTTCGTGCCATGTTATTGAATCGTACATCCAGGAATTCTGAAGTACAAAAACAAATGTGGCTTAAAATGGACAACAGACGTGGATGGTGTTGAGAACTTAGATAAAATGTTTCAAAAGTTATACAGTGATCAATGTGTGACAAGTGTGAGTATGATTATAGTGTAATGGAAGGTGCATCTGGCACCTAAATGACGAACGTTTAATTTAGTTTTGTTTCTGGGTGGTGTTAATGTTACAAAGCATTGCTTCTCAGATTGAACTTAGATTAAACACTGTTTCGTTGGTGTTTATAAGAACACTTTAAAGAATGAAATACGTTCAATGTTAATTTATATGTAGCAGATTTACTGATTAAATATGGATAAAGGATTCAAAGCATTAAGGAAACTAGGGATGACACCAATATCATAAAGTATAATTTTTGGGAAAATAAAATCAGGTTCCTGGGGCATGCCATGAAGTATCATTACAGAGGTAGAAGTAAAAAGCTGTTGTCCTGTATCGAAGTTCTCAAAACAATAGAATGAATTTCTAGGTATTTGTTCTTCTTACCATAAGCATGTGACTGTACCAGCAGTTATTGACCTCTAGTTAAACCACATGGTGAAAAACAATAGCACATTCACATGAAGCCAAGAGGGCAATCTAGCACTGAACAGAGGAAAAAAGCTTATCAGAAAACTATCTTTGTACTGTCCAAACTTAAATTAACAGTTTCCGATGAATACAGATAATTCTAATTTTTGTTCATAATTCAGATTTTTTTAAAGAATATCAAGAAAGACGGTAGATACTTCATAAACCAAGTAATTTTGCCAGTACGTCTGTAAAAAAATTATAACAAACCCACATATATTCTGAAAAATGAAGCGTTAATAGGAGTACAGGGCTTATACAGTTCAAAATTATTTGTGGGGGGGGGGGGGGGGGAGGGCTGCGAAACAATATTATCCACACTGCTCATGGAGCCTTAACTTTACTCAAAATTTGCCATTTCCTACATAATCAATTAACTAGTACACAGTTTCCTGACAACTGTTCGATCTGGAGAATGTAAAAATATAGTTACAGATCTTATCGAATGGTTTGTCTTACCTCCCAAATGTTATTAACACCCTTGGTAGAATAGACGAAATTGAAGACACTCTCCAAATTACTTATTTCAAGGGTGTGAAAGAGAAGGACAAAACTGTCAGCATGCAAATGATTATCTGGAATTAGTAATAACAAAGGATTTGCTGACACAAAACCTATAAAACAAGGAAGTTTTATGTAAAAAATAGAGTTGTTCTACATTTGAGGAAGGATTAATGATCTGAAATGTGTAGAAATCGTAGGACTTCCCATAATAACAACCAACCGACTGATCACTGTCACTTAGCATATGGGCACTGCTGTGCAAGGAAACCCACAGAATTAAATACGTTTAAAAATTTTGTGTGGAAAGTAGCAGAAAGAAAGAAATCTTGCAGCCGCGCATGCCCGAAATTTAATGAATTATTCATTACACCGCGATAAGTTGAAAATGCATATACTTGCATAAATATTTGTAGGAATGAAGGCCGGTCTTTGAGAATGTTTTCGTTTGTTCTCATTCCTTTCCCATAGCAAGCCCTTCTGTACTGCCAGAGCACTCAATGAATTGTGTCGTCCGTCAAATTTTTCTTTATCTGGAGGTTTTTCTTCTTCTTGACCTATAATGGTTTAGCAGCTTCCTGTTTATGCTGAAGATACATATCGCGACCAGCCTTCGTTTTGTTTGCTTTTACTTTCTCTTGTATTAAATCTTCCAGAGCTATAGTAACTTCTGGAAAAGTACTTCTGATCAAAGCCTGTATGCTGTCATTGAATAAGAGAGTATCACACTCTCAATGACTTCTGAACTGGATTCATACTTTGGTCTTACCCCATGAAGATTGGAATCTGAATGACTCTAAAACAGCTTCATATTTGGATTGTGTTCAATATCTTGAACAGCTACCTCCTCTACTGAATCTGACATATGTTAATATAATAATTTTGTCTTTTTTATGCATTTTTGTGTCATGTCCTGTCTCTGTCCCAACTTCTCTATTCTTTATTTTCAGGTTACTTCCTTCGTTATACCTCCTTAAGGTGCTCTGTTTCTAGCATTCTCTAAGGTATTCATGCACCTGACCGAGTTCCTTAACAAATTTATCAACATCTTCTGACTCATACTTTTTTGGCAAATAATGCTAATCTATAGAGATTTCCGAACTCTTTTTGCACTCACCAGGAACTTTACCTCCTTTGCTGCCAAGTCTGATGAACTATTCGTTTATCTCTATCTTGTGTGCGCGAAATTTTCCCTTTCTTAGCAGTTTGCACCTCTGCAAAGTCCGCATTATATTTTCTATTCTGAAATTGATCTTTATAATGCCAGTACATAACTAACTTGTCTCCTCATCCTATTGGCAAAGTAACCAAGCCTTATGTTGCTGATTGGTCATGCACTTCTTTCCTTGTCCAAAAAGCCCTCAACCTAAACAGCTTTCATTTCTCCACATTATCTTGCTCTATGCTATCTTCATAGCTACAAGGGTCACACTTCACAAAACTGCCTCTGTTGCGTCCTTTCGTCAAGTTAATTTGGTGTCCATTTTAGCTACCTCTTAAAATTAGATTGAAATTACTGAAATTTCAGTGGCTGTGAGTCTCTGAGCATTGATTGTCATTTTCAAGGTATTCTACAAAGTCGGCTAATCTTTTGCGGTTGATGCACAGGTATGTTTTCGAATCATGATGCTGTTCATTCCATAACTGCTACAATATCTACGATTCGGTCTACTTCTCAGATATTCTTGCTTTGAAACCAATTTTCACAATAATCCTTCATGGCTTTCTTTGTACAGACCAAAATTCTCCCAAGAATTTTTTCTTAAATTTGAAAAATGTCAAATTCGATTTAAATATTGCGTTGATTTTCACTTTAACACTCTTTTCATCAGGTGATATCCTTCTGGGAGCCAACTCCCTTGTGGATCGCAATTTTTTTCCTTGTTTAAGAGTTATATTTCGTGTTCTAAAATGGTTCAAATGGCTCTGAGCACTATGGGACGTAACATCTATGGTCATCAGTCCCCTAGAACTTAGAACTACTTAAACCTAACTAACCTAAGAACAGCACACAACACCCGGTCATCACAAGGCAGTATATTTTGTGTACTACTAATGGTAGACACTTCGTTCCCCTTTATAATCATTATCACAGTAATTCCACATCACTGCGATTTTCTAAAGTAGTTTCCCCAGGTCTTTCTACAGTTTCCGCTAGCTGCTTCCTGCATGAACCTGCGCAAATATCCATTTCAGTTTTTAATACTGAAATATATTCCCATACCTCACTTTCCACAATGAATTCAACACTCTCCTCCAATCACTGTACCTACCAGTCAAACATGCGTCATATGAAGTAAACTGTGTTTCAAGTTCAGTTATTTCAATCATAACTAAACCTGGAGATTTACGAAGTTCTATAATTCTAGGTCTGTTTATTTAGTAAAGATAAATTGGGTTCAGTTTTTTTATTACGATTAATCTCAATGTCACTACATTAACTTCCCTAGGACTATTATTGGCCTCCATTTTAGTATCAAGGTTAGCCTCTACTTTGATGATATAGACTTCCATCTTATTTGTAAGACAAATTCGTAGAATTCACATGTTAATTTTCCTATTAATATTACACTTCAACAACTTACTTTTTTGTTTTCTAATAATTACCTCATTTCAGAAGTTTATAACTGCTGTTCGAAACCTACATCCTGATTAGGTTCAGTTGTGCATATTCATAATCATCTGGTTCTGTCTTATTCCGACCCGAAAAGGATTGCGTCTCTTCCTGTCTCCCTATTACGTGAATACAGTCCTAAATAATTTTACACAACGTTCTGAGATATTTAGTTTTGGAGGTTTTACTAAATTCTAGTATATCACTACCATGCCAAATGACTTGTGTAACCACAAACACTCTTTTAATGTGTTGTCAAAAATTTTGTAGACCTATTGCCACATTAGTCCCGACTTTCAGCTTTTACAATTGCCCACACCGTAACTGTGTTTGGACCACTATCTGACATGCTGTAAAAGGGTACCATGTAAGATCCAGAGCGTTGGAATGATATCGAGTTTGGTTATTCCCTTACAAGCTATAACCACAAACACATCGGAGCACTGTCTACCTGCGTCATCGTTTGATAACTTAGCTATATTCATCAATCAACAGCGACAATATTCAGCCTAAGGACGAGAGCAGAAGCTAACTTATTATTCCTATGTCCATCTCAAGTAAATTGGATAGTCTAAGGGTCACTATTCTGGCCGGGGGGAAATTCTATACTTTGCTTTTGTAATTCATCGAAAGTTATTATTCGAGGCTTTACTTTTAATGTAGTAGACTGACTTAAGATCAAGATGGGCGCAAGCAAGTTTATCATTTCATAGGTGTTTAGCTACGATTTTTGACAAAATAATTTTTGGAATATTTTAAAAATGTTACTTACTACGTAACTAAGAAACTGGATTTAAAGCAGAAATAATCATGGATATATGAAGGGTAAAAACTACAAATTTTTTTAAATTTTTTATAGTTACCACAGTTTTTAAAGTAAAAGGCATGTTAACAGCGTCATTTCAGTGAAAACACTTACTGAAATCACAGCTCATATATAAAATAATTCTGTTTAAAGAGGTAAATGAAAATATGACAAGTTAATGTTTGTTGGTAAAATTAAGAAGAAGAGCTGCTTGAAGTAACCATGTCGTTCCATAAAATCAATCTTCAGACACCGTTAAAGACGAAATCACTTCTCACTCAGTTCTAAATGACGGAGCACTTGGAAGTTCACGCCTTGTTACGGATGAGCAGTAATAATCAGTGATGACAAAGAAAATAAGAGTTTCTTCGCATCTTCGTTAATACAGAAAATATTACTTATCGTGATGTCTTCCAAAGTTGTAATTCTTGACGTACCAGTGTCGAAATTACCTTGCCACAGTTTATGTTCAGAAAAATTTGCATCCAAGACAAATACTTTATTGAGACGACGTATGAAAATGGAGTTTATTTCCTGATCACTTGCTTGAACTTGTTAGTGAAGCTTCGGTGCACTACAATTTACATTCTGTGCTGTACGCTTGAGATCATCGACTGTACTGCTTTGCAGCACACAAAAGAGTCCCCCTCAGTTCAGCTCTGCCCTCATCTGTTAAGTGCGTCGAGGTCACAAAAAAAAAAAAGTGTGGAGGAAAAAGTCGTTGTGGTTCCATGGCTTACATAGTGGATGAGCTTCCTGAGGGGTCATGCATCTAGAACACATAGATAAGTAAGTTCGCAGATAGTGTCATAGTTCAACAGTCTTCCTTGTCTGGTTACTATCGATTAACAGTATCATCGATCTTGAAATTGGTGAAAACTTTTAGGGAAAATTTGAAATGTATGGTTTCCTTTCGTTACACAACTTTTTTAAAAAACTGTCAAAGCCACTCAAAATCTACACTTTGAGGTAAACATATTGAAGCATTATCTCGTTAGTGGACAAATTTTTTATCCTGCGTTTATTAAGAATTCAGGCTGAAACAGAAGAAATACTCCGTGTTGACACATCCTGCTTTCGCTTTTTTCTCCTGTCTTCAAATTGAAATCTAACTGACTTCGTAGCCTCTTTAAGGGCAGTCTTTAGTGTTTACTGTCGCAACTAAGATGTAATATGCTACGATTCATCGACAAGGATTCTAATTACGATTTTGAGTACCAATGGAAGTGTGGCGATAATACAGCAATGATTATAGTGCTTTCGTCAATTTGGTATCGCTATAGTGAAGAGATACATTTCCTCTGCCACTTTGTTCACTGTACGTACAAATCTTAGAACATATTTCAAAAGTCACACACGACCATTGGCATTAGTAATCGGTCCTCGAGGAAGTACAGCGATTGAATGCTGCTGCCAAAATCATAATCCTCTCCACCCTATTGTTTGAGAAATGTCGTATAATGATTTTAGAAGTGTGACAAAGAAACTTTTTCTAGATACACACAACGTAGTACGGCAAAGAGAACGTCATACCTCTCCGCAAGATGGTCTAGTACACTTGCTAAGAATCTGTAAAGCAAACATGTTGAATGAACGGTTACAGGAAGTTAACGTGAATATAGTTATATGACTTTGTTAATGAGTTTCCTTGCCCGTAACTGTGCTTGATCTAGCTTATAAGACAAAAAATGGCTTTGGTGAAGTGAGAGGGTGAGACGCAGTGGTAAAACAAGTGTCACTCATTTGGAAGGAACGGAAATAAAATTCCTGTTCCGCCATCTTTCCTAAATCTGCAAGCGAAATTCAGCAGTGGTTCATTTAAAAAAACTGCAGCGGCTGTCTTCCTTACCATACTTTGGCAGTCTTGATCCCCATTTGTAATTACCTAGTTGTAACCTGTCAACTTCCTTTCCTTCAATGAAGCGTCATGGTCTTATGTTTCACAGACATTGTTACTATAGTGATATTGCAGGGACTAAAATATTTACACAGAGTTATTTGTCTGTGGCCTCAGAATAGCTAACGAGACTAAACAGCATGACAATAGGAAGGCAGATCTGTCCGTATGTGCGATGTGACATGTAATTCGCAACTATTTCGAAGCGAGTCCCGTTTGGACATCAATTACTTGCGTCGCGTGCGCAGATGGAAACTACTGGGCAGAATGCGCCGTTCACACAGACCAAACATACTGGCTGGCTTAGCGTGCCATCGATCCCACAAACACAGCAGAGTGAGTCCATCGCGGGCATCAAACCGACAGCCGCCCAGATCGGTAAACACCATCAGCAGAGCCTGCAATTAGCTTGTTGCCGCCAGTAATTGCTGGATGGGCTCCCTGTGGTGGCCATGCGTCTAACATTACAGCCTCGCGCATAGAAAGGCTCTTTGTAATGGGACAATTGTCACTATTACAGCCGAGAGCTCACGTCAGCTACGTTCAGAGACTTTGTTCATTTATCCGTTCATATCTGGTGCTCATTTATTGTATCACCTAGAGGTTTTATTCTATTTATGTGTTGATGTCGTCGGCCAAGAGACGCTGAAAATGAGAAATGTGGCTTAGTAGTACGAAACTGAACATGCGTTTGGGAAGGTGGCGTTTGAAATCCCCGTTCGTTGATAAAGATGAAAGATTCACCGTGGTTTCCCTAAATTTCTATACGAAGCTACTGCTCCGTATCTAGTGACATCGTCGTCGATCAAACGTTGAGGGGACCCAACCGACGTTCAGGTAGAAAAAATCAATTTTCCGTTTTCACAATATTTCGATTAATTAAGGTTTTATTTAAGTACTCTGAAAAGGATTTAGCTGAAAAATTTTTTTTCGACCATTTAAAGAGCATTTTACTACCACGTGTGTTTATGTGCGACGCACACCTTTCTGTCACACATTTTTCGGCATATATTTTAGATCTTTATATCCCCTACATTGGACGTTAGGGACTTTTTTTTACTCCCGAGTGTGTTGGCTATCCTTGGAATGAAACGGTCGGTATTCTTTTGTTTCTGCTGTTTGTAAACAACACGCTTTCAAACATGCGGTTGATTTTGTTCAAGTGTGATTGCGAGTAGTTGTTACAGAAAACTTGCAGGTATACTATGGGCAGATAATTAGGAGAAATAAAGAAAATCTGGAGGCAATGAAGACAGATGTTTTGTCCATATTCTTCCATAAGTCCTCTATTGATGATAGGCCATGTCATGGTTTGTGTCCAGCAGGAGAAAATTCGTGGTGCACATACAACTGGGCTCAGGCAACTGGAGAATCTTATCCTAAGCAGCATTCTCTTCTTGCTGCTGTTATTACAGCAATTAAACCTATTGTCTGAGACTTGGTTCATCCTCACCTTCTAAGGAAATGTCTGCATGGGGAGACACAGAACCCAAATGAATGTTTCAACAGCATAATTCCTAAAATTGTATTTGTACTCATGCACACAATGAAACTAGGAGTTCATGATGCTGTTATTACATTCAATTGTGGTAATATTAGAAAGTGTTGGGTAATTAAAAAGCTAGGAAGTAATCCTGGTGAAAATATGGTCACTGGTCTGCCAAATTGCGATAAAATGAGGATAGCCAATGCAGACACGTCTGCATCTAATATGGCCTAGAAAGGCAGACAAACATCCAGGAAGGTGAAAAAGAAGCTGGAATACCTGCTAGAGGCCTAAGAAGGGCCATCATATGCAGAAGGATAGTTTTAATTAACTGTAAGAAACAAATTTAAAAAGTTTTTTCTTTAAAGTCAATTTCCCGCAAACTAAAATTTTCAGTACATATGCCCCATTATATCAGAATCTATCATAGGTACGACTTATCTTAGAAGAAAGATTAAGGAAAGGCAAACCTATGTTTCTAGCATTTGTAGACTTACAGAAAGCTTTTGACAATGTTTATTGGAATACTCTGCTTCAAATTCTGAAGGTAGCAGGGTTAAAATACAGAGATCGAAAGGCTATTTACTAGTTGTACAGAAAGCAGATGGCAGTTATAAGAGTCGAGGGGTATGAAAGGGAAGCAGTGGTTGGGAAGGGAGTGAGACAGGGTTGCAGCCTATCCCCGATGGTATTCCATCTGTATATTGAGCAAGCAATAAGGGAAACAAAAGAAAATTTCGGAGTAGGTATTAAAATCCATGGACGAGAAACAAAAATTTTGAGGTTCGCCGATGACATTGTAATTCTGTCAGAGACAGCAAAGGACTTGGAAGAGCAGTTGAATGGAATGGACAGTGTCTTGAAAGGAGGGTATAAGATGAACATCAACAAAAGCAAAACGAGGATAATGGAATGTAGTCGAATTAAGTCGCGTGATGCTGAGGGAATTAGATTAGGAAATGAGACACTTAAAGTAGTAAAGGAGATTTGCTATTTGGGGAGCAAAATAACTGATGATGGTCGAAGTAGAGAGGATATAAAATGTAGACTGACAATGGCACGGAAAGCGTTTCTTAAAAAGAGAAATTTGTTAACACCGAGTATCGATTTAAGTGTCAGGAAGTCGTTTCTCATAGTATTTGTATGGATTGTAGCCATGTATGGAAGTGAAACGTGAACGATAAATAGCTTAGACAAGAAGAGAATAGCAGGTTTCGAAATGTGGTGCTACAGAAGAATGCTCAAGATTAGATGAGTTTATCACATAACTAACGAGGAGGTATTGAATAGAATTGGGGAGAGGAGGAGCTTGTGGCACAACTTGACTGGAAGAAGCGATCGGTTGGTAGGACATGTTCTGAGAGATCTAGGGATTATCAATTTAGTATTGGAGGGCAGCGTGGAGGGTAAAAATCGTAGAGGGAGACCAAGAGATGAATACACTAAGCAGATTCAGAAGGATGTAGGTAGCAGTAGGTACTGGGAGATGAAGAAGCTTGCACAGGATAGAGTAGCATGGAGAGCTGCATCAAACCAGTCTCAGGACTGAAGACCACAACAACAACAACATGATAGATAAATGAATGAAATTTTCACAGACTCTGCATAACACAAATAGTCATCTCTGGTACTACATTCATTAATATTCCCCTATTAAGAAGTTCACAAAAATATTTTCTGCATTAAAACTTAATATTTTCTGTTAATAAATTCAAAAAATGTATTTCTTAAAAACCGTAAAATGGATCAAGTAGGTTTTAGTACAGTTGACTCTATTAGCATTATGTCACATACATTGAAAATATTTAGGTCCTGCATCAAATAGTATTTTACAGAAGTGGGTCAAATACTTGCCGAAATTGACATGTTAGATGGGCGGGGTGTGGTCCCCTTTAAGCCCAACATTCCCTTCCCACACAATTCTCTCCTCGATTCAGTTAGTTGATCCCGACAGTTCTTGTTCTAATGGTAGATAGAAAGAACGATAGTAGCTCATGCAAGCAAGGCTTTTCAGTTTGTGCGTTAAAATATGTAAATTCTTAAAGTTCATTTTTTTTCGATAAGGCATGATATAGCGAAAATTGTTAGTTTGTAGAAGCAGTACTTCTGCTACTGGTGTTTCTTCTTCGTTGCAGTTATTTATCTTTGAACTGGAAATTCCTGTATTGTACTTAAAATTATGAAACAGCTGGTATGTGAGATTTTCTGTTTTTTAGTAAGAGTAGGTTCTGTCTCGTTGATGGCATGGACATTCTCTGCCCCTTTTAGTTCATGAAGCAACAATTTAAATCTCTTATGTATTTTCGTACTCGTGAATCATATCTCAGCCTCCTCTTTCGTTTTTTCTCAATGATCATTTCAGTACGACTCTCCTTCCCTACCCTTACATCCCAGCACTCACCATCTGAAACGTATTTTACATAAACGTGCGACGCAACAGGCACTGCGGCTACTAGAGCCCTTATGAAATACTTAAAATGTATTTACATTTGTGAATATTGGCGACCATCAGTTGTATAATGGAGTGACGACAGTGAAAAAATGTGCCACACCGGGTCTCGAACCCTGAATTCACGCTTATCGCAAGCTCTCGCCTTAACATTTGACCGTCTGAATACGATTCACGGCCAGACTAATCAAGTATACGTGGTTAATGATATGTGAAAAATTATATCTAGCAGTCAGTCGCGCTCGGATAACATAATGTTCGTCTTGATTAGAGAGAAATCCAGGTCAGTGTCACGGTCCGCCATTGAATTTCATTGTCGTCATTCCATTATCCAGTTGATGGTTGTCCATATTCGCAACTGCGAATGCATTTCTTGTACTTTTTTATATTTTCGCCCTTTATCTACGCTCTTTACAGGTTCCTATTCGGTGCTGGACCTTCCTATTTCTATGGTAATTTCCACTGTTTTCATTTCACAGTATAACAATAATCCAAATACAGCGTTATTTTTAGTATTGTTGCAACAACATAATTGTTATTAATATTAAAAATCTCATTGAAGAAATTGCCTACGTTTGTGATATTTCATCCTTTTACTGACGTAGTATGTTATTCATGTTTCATCTATTTTGTGGAATATTCCATTAGATGTGAAGGCAAGTGGTATAAACTGAATTGTGAAGGCGTGTTATTCCAAGGATGCTTTGTTAATACAGCGATGACGCGAATTATATGGCGTCTCATTTACCCAACGGAAGTGTCAGCCAATTAAACGTAGGTCAATTAAACAGGACGGTTGCTGGTACAGAGCCCAGAAACAGCAATTCGAAACCCGCAGTCCCATCACACATTTCAGTACCCAATGTATTTTGTATGAATCGCACGTTGTGTTATCCATTTCCGGATGATTTTTTTTTTTTTATGGGCAATATTCTGTTTATACAGAGCACTGAAGTTCGACATACAGACGCGACGTCGTAATAAGTTACAGAACCGTGGAAGAAAACTTAGATATTAACGATATGGTCCAGTGCCTTTACCTTCTGTTATGGTGAACAGACATCTAATACAAAATTGAGTTAATAACTGTGAATGTATGCTATCCCGGCGTATATAGCAGGCTAAGAGTTCTCGGGCTTCCAGCCGGGTGGCGGTGTCTTCAAACTGCGACGTTTCGACGAGTGACATACTCATCATCTTCTGGGCAATATTCTGTTTTTACAGAGCACTGAAGTTCGACATACAGACGCGACGTCGTAATAAGTTACAGAACCGTGGAAGAAAACTTAGATATTAACGATATGGTCCAGTGCCTTTACCTTCTGTTATGGTGAACAGACATCTAATGCAAAATCAACTTAATAACTGTGAATGTATGCTTTCCCGGCGTATATAGCAGGCTAAGAGTTCTCGGGCTTCCAGCCGGGTGGCGGTGTCTTCAAACTGCGACGTTTCGACGGGTGACATACTCGTCATCTTCTGGCCAGAAGATGATGAGTATGTCACTCGTCGAAACGTCGCAGTTTGAAGACACCGCCACCCAGCTGGAAGCCCGAGAACTCTTCGCCAACTTAATAACTCTTCGTCGCTGTTAAATAAAGTAATGCACAAATATTATGAATTTAAATACCAAAATGGTCAGATCACAATGGTGTAGACTGTAAACTATCGATAACGTACATGATATTACACAAGTTCGTGTGATTATGGGATTGTACACCAGCTACGACTCTCAATATTCAGTATTGTGTTAAAATGGAGTTTCCATACACGTTGCCCTGGGGTCAAAGAGGACCTGGGTATGTTCCTGTATCTGTTTTTTTTCTCGGCTTTTGTGAGGCCACAATGATTCAACATTAGCTGTTGGAAGAACTTTATACTTTTCGTATTAATAGCGAGAGAAATGGTAGAGCACATACTCTATAGCGCGGATAATAATTGATCCATTGTTCCATTGATCAGACAAGACACAGCGTTCACTGTCCACCGAGAGGTTGGATACCGCCTTGTGGAGGCAGTGGATGTACCAGGGGAAATTGCTTAAAACGTGCACAGCAAGTATTCCGAAAATAGGAAGTGCTACTGATGCGCGATTTTGACAGAATGGATTGGTAGTCAGGGGCTCGTATTGTCATCAAATTGTCATCAAATAAGAAGTGTGTTTTTTGTGACAGCATACACATTTTTTAAATGGTACGTTGTCTGTGGAAATTAACAGACTGAAAGCAGGGTAACGTAGAATGTCAGTGGTGCTACGTTCTAGTGTTATTTGATTAGGAGATGTCGTATTCTGAAAAGCTTCCACACCGAAACTTGCTTTTGCCATTCAACAGCGTAGTTGCTAAGTACGATGATGATATGTTCCTTACAGTGTGCTTTTGCATTCCTTGAGTGCATTGCGGCTTGACAGTCAGTGTGTGACTATCCAAGCAGTAGCTTGTCAGTTGATGATATGATTTAACAATGCAGAAAAAGCAGACATCCTCATGGCCTATGGAGATTTTAGGAAGAATGCAGTTCGTTCTTACATGGTGTATGAACCGAGATATCCCCATATTAACGTCGATATGCACAGACCCAGATCGCTAACGTCGATATGCAACAGGATTTTAGAACATAAATTGTGTTCGAACTTCATGAATTACCTCGTGGGGAATGGTCTATTGACACACAGTCGACATGGGTTTAGAAAACATCCGTCCTGTGAAACACAACTAGCTCTTTATTCACGTGATGTGCTGAGTTCTATTGACAGGGGATTTCAGATCGATTCCGTATTCCTGGATTTCCAAAAGGCTTTTGACACTGTACCACACAAGCGGCTCGTAGTGAAATTGTGTGCTTATGGAATATCGTCTCAGTCATGTGACTGGATTTGCGATTTCCTGTCAGAGAGGTCACAGTCCGTAGTAATTGACGGAAAGTCATCGAGTAAAACTGAGGTGAATTCAGGCGTTCATCAAGGTAGTGTTATAGGCCCCTTGCTGTTTCTTATCTATATAAACGATTTGGGAGACCATCTGAGCAGCCGTCTTCGGTTGTTTTCTGATGACGCTGTCGTTTATCGACTAATTAAGTCATCAGAAGATCAACACAAACTGCAAAACGATTTAGAAAAAATATCTGAATGGTACGAAAAGTGGCAGTTGACCCTAAATAACGAAAAGTGTGAGGTCATCCAGAAGAGTGCTAAAAGGAACTCGTTAAACTTCGGTTGCGTGATAAATCGGTCTGATCTAAACGCCGTAAATTCAACTAAATACCTAGATATTACAATTACGAAAAACTTAAATTGGAAAGAACACTTAGAGAATGTTGTAGGGAAGACTAACCAAAGCCAGCGTTTTACTGGCAAGACACTTAGTAATGTACTAAGGAGACTGCCTACACTACGCTTGTCCGTCCTCTTTATAATACTGCCGCGCGGGTTGGGATCCTTACCAGATAGGACCGACGGAGTGCATCGAAAAAGTTCAAAGAATGGCAACGCGTTTTGTATTATCGCGAAATATGGGAGAGAGTGTCAAAGAAATGACACAGGATTTGGGCTGGTAATCATTAAAAGAAAGGCGTATTTCGTGGCGACGGAATCTTCTCACGAGATTACAATCACCAACTTTCACGTCTGAATGCGAAAATATTTTGTTGACACCGACCTACGTAGGGCGGAACGATCACTACGATAAAATAAGGGAAATCAGAGCTCGTACGGAAAGATATAGGTGTTCATTCTTTCCGCACGCTTTACGAGATTGGAATAATAGAGAATTTTGAATGTGGTTCAACGAACCCTCTGCCAGGCTGGTTCAAATGGTTCAAATGGCTCTGAGCACTGTGGGACTAAACTTCTGAGGTCATTAGTCCCCTAGAACTTAGAACTAGTTAAACCTAACTAACCTAAGGACATCACAAACATCCATGCCCGAGGCAGGATTCGAACCTGCGACCGTAGCGGTCTTGCGGTTCCAGACTGCAGCCTCTGCCAGGCACTTAAATGTAATTGGCAGAGTATCGATGTAGATGTAGATGAAGATATCCCAGTAGATGTCAACTAACCAATTACGTAAAAGTGATACTGTAATACTAGACAACGTAACACAAGGATAAAATGACGACAGAAGAGGGGGGAAATAATGTTCTTGCGGCTGTTGCAGTTGATTCACATATTAGCTCCCTCTTAATAACACGAGGGAGTGGTATGAGTTAGTCAAATGTCCTACACATTCTCCATTGACATAGGTTGCATCCCTGTCACATCTCTCTCCATCAAAAAAGATGGTACAAATGGCTATGAGCACTATGAGACTTGACATCTGAGGTCATCAGTCCCCTAGAACTTAGAGCTACTTAAACCAAACTAACCTAAGGACATCACACACATCCATGACAGAGGCAGGATTCGAAATATCTCTCCATCAGGATTGGGTGGAAGTGATTGTGAGAATCGTGTTAACTTCTATATATGAGCGTTAAGGCGAGATACTAAAGATGTGTTATGTATCATGTTTGATAATGAAGCCACCTTTACCAGTCGTGGCAAGGTGACGTGCATTGTTGATCCGTTGACAGCCCATGTTGGCTTCGTAAGGTGGAACGTCAGCGCCCATGGAGAGTAAACGTGTGGTATGAAATAGTGAACCATCAGCTCGTAGGCCCGTTTTCCATACACGGAACACTGAACACGCACAAGTATGGCGGCCTGTTAACACACCATCTTCCATGGATGGTAGAGGACTTGTCTCTGAAGACTACGAGGAAGCTGTAGTACTAACATGATGGTTCTCTAGCTCATAATACACGAAGTACTGCTGAATGTTATCACGATTTGTTTCCAAATGGTTGGACAAGACGCAGAGGACCTGTACCTTGGCCGGCCGTTTTCCCAGGTTTGACCCCTGTAGACTTTTTTCTGTGTGAAAAGCTGGAAGATGGTACACTACTGGAAATTAAAGTTGCTACATCAAGAGTAAATGCAGATGATAAACGGGTATTCATTGGACAAATATGCTGAACTAGATCTAACATGTGGTTAAATTTTCACGCAATTTGGGTGCATAGATCAAGAGAAATCAGTACCCAGAACAACCACCTCTAGAAGTAATAACGGCCTTAATACGCCTGGGCATTGAGTCAAACAGAGCTTGGATGGCGTGTAGAGGTACAGCTGCCCATGCAGCTTCAACACAATACCAGAGTTCATCAAGAGTACTGACTGGTGTATTATGACGAGCCAGTTGCTCGGCCACCATTGACCAGGCGTTTTCAATTGGTGAGAGATCTGGAGAATGTGCTGGCCAGGGCAGCAGTCGAACATTTTCTGTATCCAGAAAGGCCCGTACAGGACCTACAACATGCGGTCGTGCATTATCTTGCTGAAATGTAGGGTCTCGCAGGGATCGAATGATGGGTAGAGCCACGGGTCGTAACACATCTCAAATGTAACGTCCACTGTTCAAAGTGCCGTCAATGCGAACAAGAGGTGACCGAGACGTGTAACCAATGGCACCCTATACCATCATGCCGGGTGATACGCCAGTACGGCGATGACGAATACACGCTTTCAATGTGCGTTCACCGTGACGTCGCCAAACACGGATGCGACCATCATGATGCTGTAAACAGAACCTGGATTATTGCGAAAAAAATGACGTTTTGCCATTCGTGCACCCAGGTTCGTCGTTGAGTACACCATCCCAGGTGCTCCTGTCTGTGATGCAGCGTCAAGGGTAACCGCAGCCATGGTCTCCGAGCTGATGGACCATGCTACTGCAAACGTCGTCGATCTGTTCGTGCAGATGGTTGTTGTCTTGCAAACGTACCCTTTGTTGACTCAGGGATCGAGACGTGGCTGCAAGATCCGTTACAGCCATGCGGATAAGATGCCTATCATCTCAAGTGCTAGTGGTACGAGGCAGTTGGGATCCAGCACGGCGTTCCGTATTACTCTCCTGAACCCACCGATTCCATATTCTGTTAACAGTCATTGGATCTCGAACAACGCGAGCAGCAATGTCGCAATACGATAAACCGCAATCGCGATAGGCTACAATGCGACCTTTATCAAAGTCGGACACGTGATGGTACGCATTTCTCCTCCTTAGACGAGGCATCACAACATCGTTTCACCAGGCAACGCCGGTCAACTGCTGTTTGTGTATGAGAAATCGGTTGGAAACTTTCCTCATGTCATCACGTTGCAGGTGTCGTCACCGGCGTCAACCTTGTGTGAATGCTCTGAAAAGCTAATCATTTGCACATCACAGCATCTTATTCCTGTCGGTTAGATATCCCGTCTGTAGCACGTCATCTTCGTAGTGTAGCAGTTTTAATGGCCAGTAGTTTATTAACACAGCAATTACACCCGATGACTTGCAACGACGTATTACTGCAGCATAGTCGGACATCTCCGCTGAAATGATAGGACGTGTGCTGCATTCGTCGTATACAAAACAGGAAATGCCAGTGGTCATTTTGAAGACAACCTGTAATGGTCAGTTGTCTCGTTACTGGTCAGAATCCGCATAATTAGTGTATGCACTTGTGTTGCGATTTAGTGTGCACTACCTAAGGTACTTACACATGTGGGTGTTGGAACTTTTCAAAACACGATACCTCGAAAACGACTCGTACTAGAATGTTTTAACAGACGCCACTGACATTCCAATTTACCTTACTTTTATTTAGTTGGTGTTAATAGGCGTTATTCCATTTAAAATGTGTTTGTTCGCACTAAAATACACTTTCTAAGTGTTATTACAATCGAGTAGATAACAATACGAGACTCCGACTGCCAATCCATTCTGTGAAAAGCCCACGTCCATAGCACTTTCCATTTCCGCAATATATTGGTACACGTTTTAGGTGATTTTTCGTGAATAATTCGAACAGAGACGAATGTGGAATCTTTCCAAAGACAATATGGGTTGGAAATGGGGAAATTCACTAACATAAGCGAATCTGATAAAGGGCAGATTGTTGCCTGTTGTGTGGGAACGATCATCTGCAAAATGGTGGTCACCCGTTGGCAGTCTGCTGTTACATGCGTGTGTGGCAAGTGGTTTCAGGAGGATGAGACTACGAGCACGAGTCAGCGATTGCGTGAGATAGGTAATGTCTCGTCATGTAGAGGTCGGAGATATGCCCATTCTGGAACGTAGGATGAACGGCAATTGGCGGCAGATCTGAAGTCAGGGGAAAATGCTGGTGTGGGTATAATTACTTCGGAGAACACTGTTCAGTGCACAACGCAGGCAATCCGTACCAAAATTCGCGAATGACATCACCAACTACGACTTCTCTGGGCACGGGATCATGGAACTGGGCCGTGAAACAGTATAAAGTTCACCCGGTTCGACGACTAAGGTTTCTACTACATACATAATATGAAAGCCACCTAATGGTGTGTGGCGGAGGGCTTATTTACGTTTGGCCGGACTCGATTTCGAACCGCTGATCTCCCGAATGCAAGTCTACTGTCTTACTTGGGATGTCAGTTGTGCAGTTTTGCACTGAATCCGACCTCTGGTGACCTACAGAGCAGGGAATCACGAGAAGGAAACCATCCCACATGATCATGCAAAGTCGTTAAAGGGGTTGTTGATATTGGACAATTGAGATGTCTTGATTAACTGATAGTGTGGGTGGTCCAACCAAGCAACTGCTGACGAATATGAACTAATACTGCGTCCTTACGGAATTGTTTATCACAACACTGGCCCAGCTTACCCAGCTCATGGTGTAAATACGGAAGGTGAAGGCAGCCGCAGCTGTAGACCCTCACTACCCAAGTGAGCGGAGTTTTCTGTACGAGAGCAGGGTTCGCCTCATTAGTCCTCTGTTATCAAGTTTTTACTCCATGATCACCCAGCAAGTTTCTTCAGTGTACTTGCTATGCAACGTGAGTTCGTCGGCCGGTGGAAGCGGACATTGTGAGTTCCATTCAGTGAACTTCAGTAGAAAGCCTAAACATTCTCGTGCTATTCTAGAATTTAGTTATTCATTACGGATAATTCTCTTAGGTGAGAGAAACGCAGAAAATGTCCCCGTTCATGGTACAATGCCCAGACATACCTGTGAGCAAGTAGTCTCAGATGAGGAAGTGTGTGCTCTTTGTAAAATAACTGAGACCCTATCAGAATGCTGGATTCCGAAATTTAAACGAAACGGTGTGTGACGTGTTTCCTGAAGCAAATGGCTGTTCACGTGCCAGCTGTGGCTTGTCTTGCTAACAATTCTGTGAAAAAACATTGAAATTGACTTACGCCTTCTAAAGCTATGTGAAGAAAATAGAGCAGACATGATGAATGTGAGGTGACGGGGACAGTGCTAAAGTATTAGTGGAAAGGAGCTTCACAGCGATACATTCCCCAGTCGGAACTGATCAGGTTCCATCTCTCGAAATGAATAATGTCTCGATTAAGTCATCCGTGTTGTCAGCACATTACTATCTATGAATTATGACACTTGCTGGATGACGGCTGAAACGCCTTAAACAAGGTTGCCTGCAGCTTTCACTGTCTCAAAGAGTGAACTTGGCGGTCAATTATAAGCTTTACTCGTGAGCGGGTGATAGGGATGACATTTGTTGTGACGTTCTGGAGCAATGCATGGTTGAAGGCAGCCAATTTCTGAATATCACTAATCTGCCAGCACAGCACGGAATTCAACTTTTACACAACGACACAAGCTCAGCACAGTAGGCTGTGGGGTGGTAGGACTGGACCCAGTGACACATAAGGCAATCACCATCGACAATTGCACTGAACATTTGACACATTTAAGAAGACAAATAACAAATAAAACCATCAACACATTTTAAAATTACCATTTAGGTGCAAGTCACTTCAAAATTTAAACATTCATAAACCACCGCACTTATGGCCTATTACGCATTTAGTGAAATGAGTTAAAAATTATTTACTCAAAAACTATGATCAACCTGAAGAACTGTTTAATAAAATTTGACGAGAGAATGTAGTCTTTCGTTGCTGCAGTTATTGGTATTACCAAAGTAATTCAGAGTACAGGCAACAACAAATCAGATACCATGGCACACAACCTCGTTACTTAAATGGCAATAACCCTAAAATGTAGGACACAAAATATAAAATTTCATGTGACCAAGCAACCTCGTGGGATTAAAAAAATCCTACGCGCAGAAGCAGACCCCCGCCCACTCAGCTGTTTCCAATACAGGCTCGGCATTGACCCCCAAACGGGAGCAGCAACTGTCTCGAATAGGCACGAAAATTCGCAGAACTAGTGGGTATCTACAACAGACTGACACCTGCCTTAAGCAACTAGAAACACAATAATTCATTACAACACATTAGCCGTAGAATTAATCAGCCTATTAATGAACATCAGCAAAGCAGTACAATTCAATTACCTTATGTTCATAAGGCCAATTATACATTAAGCCGCGAAACTAGATACACGGCCAGCCGGCACGCGCTGGCAAATGGGGCTGAAAATGCACAACAGCAGAAGCATGACAACCCAGGACCCCGCACCCGCTATCAAGACAAACAGAAGAAGTCCCGATAAAACGAAATCAAAATGCAAGTAACTAGCATGCAGGCTAACGGTATATCGAGTCCCCGATAGCCACACATAAATTTGTGATTAAATCAGATTTAATTACAATTTTCACATACTGTCTTGAAGGAATTATTGTACTTTCATTAATAGAATCAGTTTCAAACTATTTAAACAGACAATAGCAACTGACCTCTCAGTAACTCGTTACAATTTATGAAACTACTCATTTAGAATTAGACGCTTGTGTCTCAAATACATTATTACTTCAGATAGAAACGTAACAGTAATGTTATTGAAATTCACGACAAAATCTATCCAGGGAAAATTTTATGAATGTATATCTATAGCAGTTGGCCAGTTTAACTCCTCGTATGATATAAATACAATAACCAGGCGGCGCGTAGACAAGGACCAGCCAAACTGTTTTCAATAACGGTTAAACACTGACAGTAGCAAACTAAAAAGAGAATGTATCAGTACTCCAGGCCCTAGCAAATGTTAATCATATCACATACAGTTCTCACTAGAACATTGCCTACTAATCGAGTTGAACTTAAATACATTCGAGAACAGACTCAGTAGGAGTAGCAACGGCCAAGGAAATGAAGTCAACAACACAGAACTCAGTAGTCGATTCCGGCCACAATTTACAGCACAGGCAAGGCTCTTACCGTCTTGCTTGTCCCATGAAGCCAGCCGCTGTAGATCCCAGTGCCAGGAAACATGGCGGAAGCGAAATACACCAACGGCCTCCCAGTAACGTGACTGCTTCCACGCCGGTGATATTTGCTACGACGACGTCACCCGGGTAAACAGACCCTTTTCGATGTGCTCTTCCTGCTGCCTCCCATGGCGCCTGTACTGTCCGCCAGACTTCCCAAACCACCTTACTGCTAGGCGTCCCAAAACAAAATCCTCCTACTTCCTAGAGCTTCGCCTCTCGCTCCCCGATCGGCGCGGTAGGTGGCGCCACCGCGCGCTCTGCGCACACCAACGGGAAGATGACCCATACCGGCCGCGGAAATATCGCTGATCGAGCCACACGGCTCAGTCACCATCACTGGAATTGAGAAATGGTATCATTAACACATTGGAATTCTAAGACAGTCCATCAGGTGCCGACATTTGTTTTATTAGCACAGAAAATATCTGGAAACAGCAATCAGGAGGCAAAGTGGTGCACACAATCTTATGGAACAAACTGAGTTTGTTTCCTTTCTACAAATGGCAGAAAATGTCAATCCATCAGCACACTGACTAGGCTGAAAGTAGAAGTCCCAGAGTCAGGCCAGAGAAGAAAACAAACTTCCAATTGCAATACGTTAAAGTCTTCTGTTAATTTGGACAACGTGATTAAGATTTTTCAGACTTAGATACTGACGTAAGAGCTGCAAGGCGGTAGGTAGCTCCAACTGGTTCAGATTCGTATGAGCGCAGCATACAGGGCTGGTCCATCTTTGACAAATGTCCTATGTCTGGGGAAAAATGACACCATATAGCTTCAATAGTGATCTTCCACTGTGCAATTTAGCCTTCTGTATCTGTTATTCCACGAACTCAAACTGAATTTATCTGTCTGCTAATGAACCTCATGATTCGTTATTGTTATTCGAAAATGTGAAAACCTGATGTTTTTTCTTCCATTGATTAGTATTTATACTGCAACCTACCTGGATCGCAAATACACATTATGCTTCACGGGCTTAAAGAAGAAACATTTCACGGATGACAAGCGGGTGGCACAGGAAAAAGCGGTAAGGGCCTCCGAAGTATGGTGGAGGCAGCAGAGCGGAACGAGAGCGCGTAGCAGCCCCTATTTTCCGCTTCCTGGCTGGGGGAGCGAAAGGTCGTAGACCGGGGGCAAAGGACGGCCGATACGTGCCGTTTGCCGCCAACAGGGCGTGACCCGCCCCTAACGGCCCAAGACGCCCACCTACGGCCCTATCAACGCCGCCAAATTGAGTGGAGGCGGTAAAGTTGCCTACCTCGCTACCGACTTCCCGCGCTCAGCCAATCGTGAGAATTTAGCATGAATATGGCCAAATACCGTGCCAGTCGTAATACCGACACTTCATGATGTTCGTAATTTTCAACTGTTAATAGGTAATAGTTTACCCCAAGTCTGCGTATCCTTTGTTACTACCTATGTTTAACTATAAGTTTGCGTGAGAAATATTATATAGTTTACTGAACCATGTACAAGATCGACAGAACTGTGGCTCTGGGGCAGGAAAAGCAGGAGGGTAACCTCTTCGTGTTAGTGGCGCGTAAGCGCGAAAGTGGAGACGTAGAGTGAGAGAGGAAGACTTAGTACAACGGATCATTCAGTCGTTAATCATCAGAGTCAGCACATCGCAGTTATGATGCGATGCTAAATTATCCGCAATTCCAGGGAATTACTGCCTCGGCTGAAAGTTGGTTAACATGTAAAGATGTGGAGTGATATTATTTTGCCTGTTGACAATTGAGATAACTTTAATCTATGTCTGCTATATCAACGTAATATTTGTCGACGTCGAGACACTGCTTTGTTTCATCGCCTTTGCACAAAGTACTGTTTTCTTTGTATTGTAAAAACACGTGGGTCAGTATCTACGTGTGGACCCAAAAGGTGTTGTGTCTGGCGGGATTCTGGTTATGTTGCTTGATTCGACCTGCTCATCCCGCAGGAGAGGACAGATAGTATAAATTATGGAAAGAGGCTAAAATAAGGGCTGTAAGTTACACTCGAACTTACAACTTTATTATTTGATCAAGCATTACAAGACCCCAAAAAATTAAAAAAAAAAAAACAAAGAAGAAAAGCAACACAGCTTTAGTCCTTGGGACTTAGTTACCGGCAGAAAGTCACTTTCATTTAAAAGCGGCTGATGGCCAATAACTTAAAACACAAGCGTAATCGGAAATTTAACAAGCAAGCCTTATCTTAAAACAATTCTTTAGTTAGGCTGAATTAAACAAGTGAAATTCAAATCGGCGGAAGGCCTAACACTTAAAACCCCATAATATTAATTTTTTAAATACTAAAGGCCTTACTTCAAACAGTTCTTTAATTTAGGCTGAAGGCCTTAAGAGCAAAAGAACTCAAACTCAAAATCGGCTGAAGGCCCAAGGCTTAAATTTCAAAAACATTAAAAGTTTTAAAATGCCAAAGGGCTTACGTGAAACAGTAGTTTAAACAATTCTGAAGGCCTTAAGAGCACAACAACTCAAACTCAAAATCAGCTGAAGGCCGAAGACTTAAAAAATTCAACAACATTAAAAGGGCTTACGTGATAGAATACTTTAAACTAGGGTGAAGGCTTTAAGAGCAAACAACTCAATTTTTTTAAAGAAAAATTCGGATAGGAGGTGTACACGTACAAACAACAAAGGCAAATTTTAAAAAAAATATGGCAGTACACCCAAGGAAGCTCAGATATTCCAGGGTTGGCCTGTAATTCGAACACTGACGCTGGCTTAGGTGAGACAGGCAGTCGGGAAAACCATTCACGACCCGACTACAACACAACCGGCCGATAGTGAGTGGACTCACCAACAAGATAACCTCCACTTCACCCGACCAGAGCACAACTGGGAGCTCTGCAGAACAACAAAGAAGAAACTGGCGCCCACAACCAATCACACATGCAGCTGTCAAACTTAAAACCGCGCTGGACCGCAGCAACATGACGAGGAAACAACATTGCATGAAATTTACGTCAACGGCCAGGGCAGGTAACCGGAACTTTAACGGCCACAAGGCAAGCGAATCAGCAGGTGAACTTCAGTTTAAATACCAAATACAGTGAGACTTCAAACGGAGGGTAGCTAGAATTTGCCAACTTGGAAACCACGTATCCCAACGCCGTCAACGAACTCCAAACGACACAATGTGAACTCTCTTGACTTGCTGGTAGGTTAAATCAAAACTCAACTTTCGTGTCCAGGAGTGGTGAGCCACGAACCTCGTAGCAATGGGAACAGCACCACACTCTGCGACACCGCGTAGTGAACACCAGCGGGCCCCGGCAAACTACGCCCCGCCGAGAATTCCTCGCTGCTCCACGCCAACCGACCGACTGCTGCACATCAGCATGGAGCCAGCACAAAAATAACTGTGCAGTCAGCATCACGGGCCACACACAATTTCACAAACACTTAGACGAAGAACGCGACCAATGTTAAAAGCAGTGACTGTGCAATCACAAGGACAAACCACGAGTTGAGTCACACACCGCCAACCCATAAGCGATCGGCGAGCAAATACATGTCGACCGGCAAGACGACCAACCGACGATCATCCAAGACCGTCCCCACTCAATCCACGTGTGCCGTCAACGGTCGGGCGAGTCATGGCTATCCGAACCTCACTGCCGCTCCAACCAGACCCAACATCTGCCGCGTCCCAACTGGCCGACTGACCTCACTACTGGCGCGTTCCAACTGACTTCACGACACACGACGACCGACAAGTAATAGCAATGCCGCAAAGATAATACGGCAGGGCTTATATCGATAAGCGCTGCTGCTGCCGCTCACGGGCAGGCAAACCAGAAACTCAGTGACACAAGTAATTGAAAATTAACATAACGAGGTGGCAGTACGCCAATAACAGGATGTTAAGGATGCTAAATAAGAGATGGCACGAACACGAGCCACGCACCGCTCATTGCTCAAATAGGAGGAGCAGTCAAATGAAGAGCGAGCACCCGCCGTAATTGGATCTTGGAATATTTCCATTTAAAAGTAATCACCACACGCGGTAAGACATTTATCCGACCGGTAAACGAGGCGATTACATCTTGTTTCGTAGAATGCGGTGGGCCGCTGACGGATCAACAACCGCAGCCACTCTTGCACCACCTCGTACAACTGCAACCGATGTCCACGTATGCCTTTCCTCAGGTCGCTAAAGATGTTAGAACCACATGGGGAAAGGTGCGGGCTGTATGGAGGATACTGCATTGCTCCCCGATAAAATCGGTGAAGCGGAACCTTTGTCCGATTGACGGTGTGGAGGTGG
Organism: Schistocerca serialis cubense; assembly: GCF_023864345.2. NCBI lineage: Eukaryota > Metazoa > Arthropoda > Insecta > Orthoptera > Acrididae > Schistocerca > Schistocerca serialis. The sequence goes on from NC_064643.1 coordinate 671,210,047, forward strand.
GCGGTATAGAGCTACAGGATGAATTCGTCCGACAGCCCGAGGGCGAACCGCAGAGACACGAGTGGAAGCGTCCCACATCTCCCAACAGTTTCGGTAGGATCAAGATGACGGTCTTCTTGGACTGCAGGCTCTCCCTGCTAATCAAGGTCCTCGAGGGCTGAGCGTCTGCCACAAAATATCAATTAATCGCCTTGTCGCACAAAGGGATAAATACTTTAACACGTGATGTGAATACATTTGAACGGAACTATTCCAAAAACCTCTATAATTTAGCACAACAGAGACCTGAAGCTTAGTTCGCGATTCAATGAACGTAATAATGTTTCTGTTCATTCATTGCGCAAATTTAAAATAGAATTTGAATTCCATAAAAAGTGAAACACTTGTTTAAAAATAGCTTGCTTCTGACAGTACTGTTTGATGTACAGTTAAGATAAATGTTTCAATCGTGTTTAGCAGTTCTTTGTTTTATGTATGTGTGCATACAATATACACTACTGGCCATTAAAATTGCTACACCACGAAGATGACGTGCCACGAACGCGAAATTTAACCGACAGGAAAAAGATTCTGTGATATGCAAATGATTAGCTTTTCAGAGCATTCACACAAGGTTGGCGCCGGTGGCGACACCTACAACGTGCTGACATGAGGGAAGTTTCCAACCGATTTCTCATACACAAGCAGCAGTTGACCGGCGTTGCCTAGAGAAACGTCGTTGTGTGCCTCGTGTAAGGAGAAGAAATTCGTACCATCAAGTTTCCGACTTTGATAAAGGTCGGATTGTAGCCTATCGCGATTGCGGTTTATTGTATCGCGACATTGCTGCTCGTGTTGGTCGAGATCCAATGACTGTTAGCAGAATATGGAATCCGTGGATTCAGGAGGGTAATACGGAACGCCGTGCTGGATCCCAACTGTCTCCTATCACTAGCAGTCGAGATGACAGGCATCTTATTCGCATAGATGTAACGGATCTTGTAGCCACGTCTCGATCCCTGAGTCAACAGATGGGGCCGTTTGCAAGACAACCATCTGCACCAACAGTTCAACGACGTTTGCAGCAACATGGCCTATCAGCTCGGATACCATGGCTGCGGTTACCCTTGACGCTGCATCACTGGCAGCAGCGCCTGCGATGGTGTACTCAACGACGAACCTGGGAGCAAGAATGGCAAAACGTCATTTTTTTCGCAATAATCCAGGTTCTGTTTACAGCATCATGATGGTCGCATCCGTGTTTGGCGACATCACGGTGAACGCACATTGAAAGCGTGTATTCGTCATTGCCGTACTGGCGTATCACCCGGCATGATGGTATAGGGTGCCATTGGTTACACGTCTCGGTCACCTCTTGTTCGCATTGACGGCACTTTGAACAGTGGACGTTACATTTCAGATGTGTTACGACCCGTGGTTCTACCCTTCATTCGATTCCTGCGAGACCCTACATTTCAGCAGGATAATGCACGAACGCGTGTTGCAGGTCCTGTACGGGCCTTTCTTGATACAGAAAATGTTCGACTGCTGCCCTGGTCAGCACATTCTCCAGATCTCTCACCAATTGAAAATGCCTGGTCAATGGTGGCCGAGCAACTGGCTCGTCACAATACGCCAATCACTACTCTTGTTGAAACGTGGTACCGAGTTGACGCTGCATGTGCAGCTGTACCTGTACACGCCATCCAAGCTCTGTTTGACTCAATGCCCATTTGTATCGAGGCCGTTATTACGGCCAGAGGTGGTTGCTCAGGTTACTGAGTTCTCAGGATCTATGCACCCAAATTCGGTGAAAATGTAATCACGTGTCAGTTCTAGTATAATATATTTGTCCAAATAATACCCGTTTATCATCTGCATTTCTTCTTGGTGTAGCAATTTTGATGGCCAGTAGTTTATTAACTCACATTCATTTGTGCTGGCAGAACATCTGTCTAAGGAAAGCCAGAAAGGAGAGTCGTAAAGAATAGTTGACTGGTTGACAGGATGGCCCGGAAATGCAGGTTTGCTGCCTTATTGGAAGGCTTTTCTGTCGTTCGCTCGCAATGACAGCTATTCTTCGCTTAGTATGAGAGTTGTGTTTTTAAGCGTGTCTGTTAATTATGGGTGGCTGTGATGGGTGTTTACAGTGTAGGGTCTTGTGTGTGTAGGATAATGATGAGAGAGGGGAGAGCTTTCTCCTCTGCAGTAGCTCTAAGTGGGTAGCCGAGTTTAACGTCCCCATCCGACGGACTGTACACCAAGAACAGTGTCACATGCCCTCACTTCACGAGTCATTAAAGAGGATGGGTTTTAATGCAGGACGTTGGCGCAAGAACTGGTGATGAGCCAGTTTACGGCACCACTCATCCTATTCTTTGCCGTAAAGCCAAATTGAAAGCAGGCAGCAGCATGTGACCGAGCAGTTACCCATCCAAGTACTGGCCACGGTCGATGTTGTTTAACTTCGCTGATATGATGAGAAACGATTTGTTCGACGTGACGAGGTCTTTGGCTGCAAAGGGCGTAACCCTGCAGGTGAACTTCCGTGTTGTTTTACGCAGAACCATCTTGGATATGTTCATAATCAGTAAGCTGAGCGAGTGATGTTAGTGAGTATCCCACAGAGAAAAGACAAATCAGTAATATAGTGGAAATCTGATTCTATGAAATAGGTTTCTCGTGAAGCAGTTAGTGAAGAAATCCGCTTACTTACTGAAAATTTGTATGTGAAGATTACAATTATCTGGCTTAGTAAAATGTAAGACTGAATGGTTTCGCGATCGTAATGCTACCTTGCTACAACTCGTAACAGTATGCTTCTCTTACCTAAGCGAAACTTTTTGCTATCAGCATTCTTTTGTATGACGAATATGGTGTGTTTCGGAACGTGTAAATAACTCCTACTCCGGCTACCCAACAAACTATTAGAAAGACAATCACACTTAAAATCAGACAAAACAATAATTTGCCCGTTACAGAACTGTGAGGTTGAGTTGTAACGCTAATTTCCGCCAATAAATTTTTGAAGGTAAGGATAACTTTCATCTCTTTGAGAGCACCAAGGAAATTGTATTTATATTATCTAGAAACAGTGGGCGTCCTCTGATGGAGGTAGGTGAAGCAGGGTGGGTCTTAAGCAGCTCGATGATAGTAGAAGCCTTTTATTTACATGCCAATAGCTCCTTGTTCCATCTTGGTTGATGGCGGATCGACGTTAAAACGTAATTGCCCGGATTGTGTTACTGAGATTCGTCAGCAGCTGGAATGCGAGAGAAATACTGTCAGGAAGAGAGTAGGAAATGCCGAGAGCCTGTCCCAGATGTGGCTTGTGACGGATACGTGGCCACCCGCGGTACAGACACTGGTCCAGAGTCCAGCGGGTGGCATCTGACTGGCGACTTCTGGTGCTGGCGGATGTGTCTGCATTGTGATTGGGGAGGGGGGGGGAGGCACTTCATTTCGACCCTTTGCCCTTGGCCCACCCGGTCTGTGACCGAATAACGAAGCAGATGGTCCTGTCAGAATAATAGTTGAACGGTGGGAGCCTCATGGCAGAACGGCAGAAGCCCACACTGTAGTGGACGCCGACTTTTCGCCTTTTTTTTTTGAGTCATAATTCTTCTGGCTAATTTGAGGCTGTCCGCCACAGATTGCTCTCCTATGCCAACCTCTTCATCTCAGAGAAGCACTTGCAACCCACATCCTCAATTATTTACTGGATGTATTCCAATCTCTGTCGCCCTCTACAGTTTTATCCCTCTAGAGCTCCCTACAGCGCCACTGAAGTCATTTCCTGATGTCTTAACAGCTTTCCTATCATCCTGTCCCTTCTGTTTGCCAAATATTCCTTCTCTCCGATTCTGCGCAGCACCTTCTCATTCCCTACCTTATCAGACCGCCTAATTTTCAACGTTCGTCTGTAGCACCGTATCTCAATTGTTTAGATTTTCTTCTGCACCCGTTTTCCCACAGCCCATATTTCACTAACATAGAATGCTGTGCTCCAAACGTACATTCTCAGCAATGAGCTTGTTGTGTGGTGATCGCCACAAACGTCATGAATTGAAGTATCTCTCATTACAGTAACTCGCTGGTCAGCGACCAAACAGGTGAACTGCAGCGCTGGGGCGGGTGGGGTTGCGTAAGGCTGCACCAGCTGCCTTGGGCTAGATTCCTTGCAGTCTATTTGAACAGATGCCATTTCTGTTACAGAGACTGAAACATCCAATTCTCGGATGATTTGTTATTGTATTTGGAATTTCTCACGATTTTAATCTTATTCCGTCACAGGCCACCAGATATGAGATAGGCAGTTGATGAGCATGGGAGAAATTCAGCCGATGTTGTCCACATTGCCCTCAACTCAAAGATTGGTTTTATGCTACCCCCCAGTGAAGTCTGATCTATGCAAGTCCATTCACGTCTGTGTGATTACTGCAGCCTGCATCATCTGAACTTTGCCTTCTGTAGTCAAGCACTGATTGCCATCTTCAGTTTTAAATCTTCGTAACTATGGTGACTGTTTCTTAACATCTCAACCAGCAGCTTATCTTGTTTCAGAAAAATTGTGACTTAACGCCGCTTTATTAGCAGAATAATTAATTAACTCTTCTCTATCCCTCTTATCCTCACCATTCGTCCCTAAAGTCACATTTCAAAATCTTCCAACCACGTCTGCTCTACAATAATTGTTGAGCATGTTTCTCTTCCATTTAAAGGTATGCTCCTGATGCGCAGAAACGACTTAGTAATACTTAGATTTCAATTCGATGTTAACAAATTTCTGTTTTTCAGGAACACTTCCCTTGCAGTCTGCATTATAAATCGTCTCTAACTCCAACAACGTCCACTGTCTTGCTGCCAAAACCGCAAATGTTTTATACTCCTTTCATCGTCTCATTCCAAATCTAATTTTTTCAGCGTCACCCGACTTACATTTGCTACAATCCATTATACTTAATTTCCCTTTCTTGATAGTCATCTTGTAAACTCGTTTTTGGATACTATCCATTTAGTCCAACGACTCTTCATTGTCCTTTGACGTCCCTGTCAGTATTAGCATGCTCTAGTGAATCTTAAAGATTTATCTTCTCCCTTATGCCTATAAAAATTATCATACACAATATATCACCCAACAGCATGCCATCAATATTCAATCAAACAGACGAGTTGCATGTCCTCAAGGAATGTAACGACTATAGTTCCTCCTTGATTTCATCCGTTCCAAGTATCACCTAAAAAAGCCATGTTGACTGATGCTGCAGAGGTGGAACTGTCAGTAATGTGGTCACGCTCCTCTGACGCTACTGGAAAAGCGCTTTTCAGGAACCATATGCTCTTGTAGATTCTCCACAAGTACGCTTCCGACGAGGTCACGCCATCGTTGTCTTTGAGATACTCATGTCTCCCGACCGAGGCAATGTTTGTGGTTCGTTTCCTTGTCATTGATAAGAAAATCGCTTCCTTTCTGTCATCAGCACTTCATATATTACAGAAAAACTTGAAATCAATCTACAATGGAAATTTCACAATTGTATCAACAATTCAAGTTAAACTTCCTCAGTTGCTACTTTAATTATCTTGTTAGTACGAATACGAATAGTCTTTACCAACTGAATTCTACTTTTGTTATTTTGTAATGGAGGATACTACATTTAACAGCTTCTATCTAATTCATTTTTGTACAAATCAATTGACTACTATAGCATTTATTTGTACAAACATATGTATTTCGTATACAGTAATTTGGATTTAGACATTTTTTTTTCATAGCATCCATTGGTTCCTCTAAATCTATTTAAGAATAATACAACTACACTTTCGTAAAAACGGACACTCCAGTGCTTTGCAAAAAAACAAAGGAAATGACATTCTGGAATTTCATAAAAAGCATTTAGCACGTAGGGCCATAAAGAAAACAGAGAAAATACCCAATGATCAAAGAAGCACCCGTGGGACAAAATTTATTTTAATAACGCATGCAAATAGACACACATATTCTCAAACACAAACACACACACACACACACACACACACACACACACACACACACACACACAGAAACGATCAACGCAACGGTACTCCCACTATAATACGTCTATTCACAAGACGCGTATTACTGCTTCCCAAATTAAACAAAGGCCATTATTTTCATCCCCTTTTCTTGACTGTTGGTAAGCTATGTAATGTAACAGAACTTTAATTGCTAAATGTTGTCACTTGGAAGAAGCTGTAATTAGATGAATGACGAACACTATCCTCACTTAAAGAAGGTTTATTCAGCAGTTGCACATACAAGATCGTGAAGCGAACTGCCTCCGGCCAGAATACATACGGTTTATATACAGTTACAGAACATTCCAGTACAATGATTCTTGACATTCGTGGGTACTTCTATAATGTACTCAAACCATATATAGAAATTAAAACTTTACAGTTCACGTGAATTTTGAACCCACGGCACTCCAGGAAACAGTCTAGTAACATAACCACTACATCCCGGTGACTGTCCTACTCAGCTTCTTCTGACACTATTTTTGTCATTTTTTCTTTTGTTATTATTATTATTATTATTATTATTATTGGTATCACGTAATTCAGCTATTATATGTTAGTCCTCCAATGTGATGTGTCGTAGATTTCACGTATTGTGAGAGCGTCATATTGCTTATAGAACTATCAGATGTATTAAAGGGAGCTTACTTGTGATATTGTGCAAACTTTTTTTTCCATCGTTGATGGTTTCCCTTTTATGGGCGTTAGGCCATGATCCGAAACATGTTTAACTGATTAACGTTACGACTTCCATTACAGGAGATATCACCAGATTCCATGAGTCAGACAACAGTTACAGTCTCAGACAAGCTTACCTATGTAAATTCTTTATACTGTAGTGAACTCGAGAAATTGTTTGTGGCATCACAGACAATTAAAATTCCTATGAGATCACCCCAATTATTGATTGACATCAGCAATTAAATGAAATGAAAGACGAAAACGTACGACATTAAGGGGTTAGAGTGTAAACTGAACAGATTGCTGAGGTGATTAAAACATGAAAAAAATGTGTTTATTTCTGTACCGTTTACACAGACCGATACAAAAATACAAATCTCGCAACCACTTTTCACTGGACATGGACAAGACTCACTTATCAAGGGAAAGGACGGTGAGATGAATCGTCTCGCCATTATTAGTGACTATTCCTCATGTCGTGCTATGGGCGGCAAGGGCTGCATCAGTAAAAGGCACGTCGCTTCGGAGCTGTGCGACACGAGTCGGCTGCTGTCATCGGCAGTCGCTTTCTCGTGGCTAGGGCCAGGGACGGTCTCCGCATGGTCTGTCCGTTCTGGTTTACACGGCCAAGGCTGCGATATCGCGTTGTCGAATGGCGGATGTTGGCGGTGGATGGAAGAGTCTCAATGTCCTCTTCCTTCCGCATTGTTCCACCGACTTCATCTACACCCGTCATCCCTCTCTCAGCTCTACGGTTCCTCGAAATTTACTCCTCTCGCGCCGTGATCACTGGCGGACTCAAATTGCAGTGGTGCCAAGCTACTAATCTCCGTTTCATGGCCGCGTCTCTGTGCAGGGTGAAAACTTCATATCCTGCTTGGGCTGGAGTGTGACTCGGGATTTCGTGTCTTCCCTATGATTTCGCCAACGTTGAAGGCAAAGTCTTCCGATGTTTCTCTGCATTCCTAAGTTGTCGTGAGAGCAGCATCTTTGTAACTCCTGTCTCTACGTGACGGCTGGACTGACTCATGTATGTACTTTGTCTCAGAATCTGCCGGCGTCTGTGATTTATAAGGAGAGTCCTTACAGTCCAAAAAAAAAAAAAATATTTTTAAGAAGGCTGACTTTTTTCAAACGTCTCCCTGTGAGCATTGTGCTCGCTTTGTGCACGCTGCTCTCAGTGACTGTGGAGTGCTGGAATTGTGTACTCATTCCTGTTTGTTAAGGCAGGTAAAGCGATTGCTGCAAGGCCAGAAAAACTCGCATACTTCCGTATTTTTGACGTACCATTCTAATGACTGCAGGGATCCATTAGTTTTTGGCACGCTTGTGACATTCTGTCAAGCTCTTCGCAACGAGTCTATTCTTAATTGGGGCGAGAGTATCATCCCCACCTACCCTCTGTGTGGTTACAGAATGTCTCCGGTGTCCCATTCTCGAGCGCTTGCCGCATGGGGTCCGGCCCCTCGGTCGCTGGTGGTATGAGTGATACAGGGAGGCCCCGGGTGGAGGTAACACACAGTTCCTTGTCATGACTATGAAGCTTTTGCTACAGAAGATTGAGACTCATGGCAAAGTGGCACATCTCTGTTCACTTGGCCCGTCGCACACACCGTCGAAAACTTAAAAAACAAAAAAAATTTAAATCAGTAACAGTAACGCTAACACCTCAATCAGTAACGTGGCTGTTGCGGTAATATTACATTTTCAATTTTGCCCTAACAAGTCCAGTCCACTACTTTCACATGTGGCTGTCCTTAATAAACAGACATGCACACATAAATAAAGAATAAAACAACTAAACACCACATGAAGAACACAAATCTTATTGAACGTTTTGATTGCGTTACAGAAGTACGTAAGACATATGCAAAATGAACATGTAATAATCGAGTTGTGTGAAAATCAAAAATAAACCACTCACAATAATATTGTTAATCTCATCTCACATGAGAGTACTATATATCGAGACAACACATAGAGTTGAGACATATGAAACAAACCTGAACTTTACACTACAATATACTTATCAAATAGCTGCGTGTCAGAAATGCCAGGATGGGAAATACGTAAGACACTTCGAATTAAAACACGCGACACAAAAGTTAATTTTACACCTCAGTAATGTTTATAAAAGAGTTATGTGCCAGAAATGCTAGCATGGTAAACACTAAAGACACTCAAAATTACGAAAGTGGACATAAATTTGACCTTATAAAGTAGTACTATCCATGAAAGAGCTGTATAAAATGAATACAAATTGAGTGTCAGTTGAAAGGCTTGGTGCCGGCCGGGATGGTCCCAGGTGACAGCTACGGTCGCAGGTTCGAATCCTGCCTCAGGCATGGATGTGTGTGATGTCCTTAGGTTAGTTATGTTTGAGTAGTTCTAAGTTCTAGGGGACTGATGACCTTAGAAGTTAAGTCCCATAGTGCTCAGAGCCTTTTTTTTCAAAGGCTTGGTCACACTAAACAATAAGTTTTTGATGTACATTACTGGAGTGACTTTATCCAAGCCGGAGAGGAGTGTATAGGTAACGCCTCAACGTTTTCATCAACGGTGCACTGTGTTCCTTCTCCGTGAATTTGTTTCCCTCGTATGAAACACATGCAAAAATAAGATTAGCACCTTCTTTCCTACCACAGAACCTACAATCATTATGAACATGGTACGCATCACCGAGAACTGTCCGCGTACCAAACTTGGTACAACCTTAACTTCTAATATGCGAAATAATGTTATTCACTAAGTTTAACTATGTCAGCTGTGCGAGCCATGTAAACGAACTCGCACGTCAATCATATAAAAACTACCTAACTTTGCACATCCGAGTGATTTTAACAAGCCCAATTCGAACATGAAAAATAATCCCAACACGCTTCAATCCACATTTCATGGACTATTTTGCAAAGATAAAATTACTACGACACCAAACGCACGGTACCTATCGTGTGCCTCTGTTCGCTGCAATACAAATCTCATCAAACATTTGGTTTCCACGCGTCAGGCTAGCGTCATTATATTGAACACCTGCCAAGGAATTACGACAAAAGTTGATGCAATACTCTGTGTTACAATAAAGTGTATACAGCAACAAAGAAAACATACATGGAAATCGCAATGTGCTTCCGGGAGTTGCATGATGTCCCCGGCTATTGGAAGTATCACGCTGTCGAACGCTGTCGGCTCTTCTTATCCTCGTCCTCCACGTTGCGGCGGCACACGTAAAACCCAGGTACACACACACACACACACACACACACACACACTTGCCACCGTGATATTACCTCTCCACACTAACACAAAGTGTCCCACAGTCTAGGGACACATATAAAGTGACTACCTAGACACAATAAATACGTACTAATCACTACAACAGAGAAACTGTTCACAAAATACAACGTGCTGTTACCAGCCTTCTCCAATTTTCGATACCACTAGTGCTGCACGCTACTCTATTGAGCCGCATAATGCTCTTCTACGGACGTTAGGTACCTGAACCTCGCTCTCATCGTCATTAATAGTTTAAGCTTTCGGTATTGTATACAGTGTCCCCTGTTTCCGTGGGTGAAATCTTCGATGTTTCTCGCCACTTCCACCCATGCAAACACCTGCAGTTCTGCAAAAGCTGTCTGACTGCTGCACATTTTGCGACCGTGGACGGAACTACATTGTCTTCACTTTCGGTGTGTGGGCGTATGCAACTCCCGTAATTCCGTGGCGCTCCTTGCAGTGCTTCTCAGCCGCTCGACAATCTATATCGCTTTCTCCCCAGTGCTTCTCAGCCAATCTGCAAACTCCTATGGATTCTCCGCTCCACATGAGCCTCCCTCTGGCAGTCTGAGCTTCACATTCAAATGTTTGATTACCTCGACGCACTTGTCGTCATGGCATTTAACTGTCTACATCTTCATCTACACTTATACTCCGCAAGCCACCCAACGGTGTGTGGCGGAGGGCACCATACGTGCCACTGTCATTGCCTCCCATTCCTGTTCCAGTCGCGTATGGTTCGCGGGAAGAACGACTGCCTGAAAGCCTCCGTGCGCGCTCGAATCTCTCTAATTTTACTTTCGTGATCTCCTCGGGAGGTATAAGTAGGGAAAAGCAATGAATGACTATGGGCTCTCTCTCGATATTATTATGTTCCCATTCGAGCATGTCTTCCATACTCACATGGGTGGCTTGGGACGTCTCGGAAACGTACTCATTTACGGTCTGTGGCCCTTTGAACCATAATAGTGCATGTGTGAGGGTCTCCTGCTGACACGTTACTACCCCTAAGAAAGAATCAAAATATCAGGTATTCCATATAAATTCAAGGGAAAGGGTAGCAGTCATCACAAGGTGGTTGCCCATATTGTCGTCCGAAATACGTACGGCTCACCTCGGTAATACAGCCAATGCTTCGTACCAATTTCGGCGTGAAATTGAGAATGAAGCGTACAAGTTAACCACCATCGAAAACTAAAAGTCCGTTGGGCGTGTGTCCGAATGGTGCAAGCCGCACAACAACGTCACTGACAGTAGACGAATGACCGAATCATTCTTTACACAGATTGCTTGAAAATCCTGCAAGATACAAATAAAATTACCGGTCCAAGCATCTCAGGGACATATAACGTGAGGCGCAGTGAAAAGTAATGACTGAAGGCGTTCGATCATTAACGTCAACTAACAATGTACCGTCGACGCCTGACTTTTGTTAGGAATAAAAGGCAGAACACATTTAACTTCGTACTATATTATGAAAACGTAATAACATTTACATAAGAATCTATACAATAAGCACAGCATAATGGCGTGCGCACCTTACGAGAACGAGACACCAAAAGAAAAATAACTTACAGGAGATAACAAAATAACGGAAGTAAAATAATGTCAGACGAACGAAATTAGTCAAGCTATTAGACATGAGATTTTAGGGGTCGATACACTCACATAAATGCGTAAGTATGAGGTATTACAGAGTTACTTCACGAACAGTTCAGCCATACAAAATATGATGAAACAAAATCTAAAAATACATGCCCCCCTCGAAGGCTTGAAGGTATACGAAATAGCAAATACTATCAAGTCTTCGACCAACGTTAGGGTGAAAGCGATTGCACAATGGGTTGAAATATTTTCATTCCACAAAGCATTTCAACACATCACGTAAGTTGACAGATTAAGTGTGCATATACCATAAGAAATTCAGAGCGTATTACATACAGTAGAGTCAGAAACTGATTTTGGGTTAGTTAGCAACATATATTACAGTTATTTCAGTAAATTATAATTCAAAATCAGTCTTAAAGTAAATGCATCTTTGTAAGTGATACACGGATCCATAGATCGATGATAACTTCAAGGATTAAAACTTTTCATAGAGGTACAATGTTTTACAAATCAAATACTTCACATCAACTCGCGTAGAGAAGGATCTCATGTAGTAAAGTTCTTAGTTAATGATATCAAATTGTACAGCATATTCCAATTATTTCGTAAAAGTTCAATGTTTAACAAATCAAATATTTCACATCAACTTAGTTAGTTACTGATGTCATGTAGTATGATATATTTCAATGATTTCATATCGTAGATTTGCGAAGAATGAATTTTTGGATGATCGTGCTTCACATTACTACTATTGCCTAGAAATTTTGCTCGATACAATGCTTACTAGAATAGACGTCGACATAGACTGACAGCCAGCGACGGTCTGAAGAAAGTTTAGACCTACATAGACACAATGAAGACTCGATTTCCTTCGTGGCTGGATCAGTAATTCCGTTTTACGAAAAGTGATACTTGTGTAAACACGGATTGGTTCAGATAGTTCAAATGGCTCTAAGAACTATGGGGCTTAACATCTGAGGTCATCAGTCCCCTACACTTACAACTACTTAAACCTGACTAACCTAAGGACATCACACACATCCACGACCGGGCCAGATTCGAACCTGCGACCGTAGCAGCAGCGCTGTTCCGGTCTGAAGCGCCTAGAACTGCTCGGGCACAGCGGCCGGCTCACAAATAGGAATCGTAGATTTATGGCAATGGTTGACTTAGAAAAGTTCGAAGGTAACGGCTTTATACAAAGCAAAGTAGACACGAGGTCGACTAACGTCAGAATTGTCTAGGTAAATGAATGTATGCAAAAGCGAATTAGGCTCGTGGTCATCTGGTCGAGTGGTTTATGGTATTGCGTAAATGATGTGGACTGACTGTCGGCTTCTACATCTACATCTACATCTACATCTACATCCATACTCCGCAAGCCACCTGACGGTGTGTGGCGGAGGGTACCTTGAGTACTTCTGTCGGTTCTCCCTTCTATTCCAGTCTCGTATTGTTCGTGGAAAGAAGGATTGTCGGTATGCCTCTGTGTGGGCTCTAATCTCTCTGATTTTATCCTCATGGTCTCTTCGCGAGATATACGTAGGAGGGAGCAATATATTGCTTGACTCTTCGGTGAAGGTATGTTCTCGAAACTTTAACAAAAGCCTGTACCGAGCTACTGAGCGTCTCTCCTGCAAAGTTTTCCACTGGCGTTTATCTATCATCTTCGTAACGCTTTCGCGATTACAAATGATCCTGTAACGAAGCGCTGCTCTCCGTTGGATCTTCTCTACCTCTTCTATCGACCCTATCTGGTACGGATCCCACACTGCTGAGCAGTAATCAAGCAGTGGGCGAACAAGCGTGCTGTAACCTACTTCCTTTGTTTTCGGATTGCGTTTCCTTAGGACTCTTCCAATGAATCTCAGTCTGGCATCTACTTTACCGACGATCAACTTTATATGATCATTCCATTTTAAATCACTCTTAATGCGTACTCCCAGATAATTTATGGAATTAACTGCTTCCAGTTGCTGACCTGCTATTTTGTAGCTAAATGATAAGGGATCTATCTTTCTGTGTATTCGCAGCACGTTGATATTTTTATCCTGAGCATCAGTGGCAGAGTGTTGGGTGGAGAGGAGGGGGAGTGGGAGGAGAGAGACAGATGCCCTCTCTGGTGGATGGCTGATGACTGCTGGTAGCTCCCTCCACCGACACCGCAAGTGTGACGGCGTGCAGGAGCTATGAGCCGCGAGAGCACAGCCGAGTGCTGCTAGGTTCCGGAGTGCTGCCAACTATTTGGTCAGTACTCCACACAGTTCATGAAACAAAGTCAGATCTTACCGTCAGTGCTTAATAAAGACTTGTTCAGTCACTCCTACCAACGCTATGTCCTGAACTGATGCTCTGGTGCACTTCTGGTTTTATGCAAAACTTTGGTCACGATCCACTTCACGGGAGACTCGATTTATATTTAGTGTCCGTAAATTGGAACTATACGCCCTATGTGCTAACTCAACATTTACTACTGTTCAAAACGTTTCCTCCGAAACAAACAACACTGCTGTAAAGAGCATAAATGTCTCTTAAATTCATGTTTATGTTAAAATGACGATACATGCACTGCTGGAGCGTTCATGTCTGGCATACATGTAAATTTTTGCTGCCATAGCAGAAAGTTTTAAATTCCAGTAGGGTACACATCGTGAGAAGAATCAGATTTATAGTTGAGGTCATGACCGTCGGCTAAAGTGCGCGTGCTGGCGACTCTTGAAATGTCACGCAATTAAATCCGTAACAGTGTTCGCGAAGAGTGCACTACCTGCAAGACCATAGCATTACAGTGTCCAAGGGCTTCACAATGCATCAGTACATTACTTCATTGTGGTCGGGCAGGGGCGAGTAAACACCACTGATATACGCATGCTTCAGTTTCGTGTTTATTGACCTCACGCAGAGGTAAGAAAATTTTGCTTTGCCAAAGTGTTGAAGAGTTTCTTCACAGAGTTAGTTTGGATCATTATTCGTCACACGATTGTCTAAGAACAAGTTGTGCACAAGAACTGAGAGTAATATTTGCACTGCAGACCCAGGATCGTGGCAACAGTTCTTTTAATATTCTTTTTCGTAAAAGCGTACATATTAATAAATTACAAATGGTCAATAACAAGTAATTTGCGATTCTGAAACAGAAAGCGTAAGTAAAAGTCGGCTGCATTTTCCAAGTTTGGATTCTGTCAGTTAGTCAGACACTTGCAAATTTGTCTAACGAATCAGAGAATACAGATAAATGTTTCAGATATCAAGCCTCCTAAACCGGAACATGACAGCAAGCAAAGAAAAAAGACCAAAGCAAGAAAAACAACAAGAGTCGCGAACGCCCATGCCAACAAGATAGTACAGCTAGTCCCACATGACACACTTTAACCTTCTACCCATAAAATCAAGTTCTGTATCACGTTCAGGATATAGACAAAATTTATGTGCATACATATACTCAAAGCATAAATGCATACGCACTTGAAGAAAACGTATCACGTAATACATTATAGTAAACAGATATATCGTAGAATTTAAAATTGAGAATTCGCACGGCACGAATAGACTTTGTGATGTATAGATATATACTTTTTGAAAACAAATTGTGTATTGCAACCAAATATTTTACAACTTCCTTTCTTGATGATATGGTGCTTTAGTGTCAATGGAGGCGAGTTCCCCATGTTTAGTTGTCAAAATCGGACGCAAAGGAATCTTACTGGGTAGGTTCTTGAAGTTATTCTTCTGACAGACAATGTACGCTCGCAACAAATGATGCTAATGTCTGTGCGGATTCCGCAAGTAACGGTATGCGACAATTTTCCATTTACACTTCTCAATCCCACAATATCCCAAACCCGTGTGCATGTACAAGACCAGGTGATTCTGGTATGCTCGGGGTACACACACACACACACACACACACACACACACACACACACGCACACACACACACACACACACACACACACACACATACACAAACACCACAACTCATTGTCTGTGTTACTTGTATGCAACAAAACGTCATTATGCAAGGTGTAATACAGACTCAGTCCGTGAATTAGCTGAACTGCCGAAACATGTTTAACTTTTGACCACTTAGGATTTGCACCCTATTGTGCTTTCATATTATTACACGCCTCGAAATAATATCATGAGTGGAGACGGTCTTTTAGAAGCTACTCTTTCTAAACTGTCATCTGTTCCACAAGGCATAGCGACAATGTTTTCACTGTCTTTCATGCAAACAGTTTCTACATCATATTCTTCAAAGAATAACGCCCACTGCATTAGCCTCTTGTGGAGTAGCCATCAGGTTAAAAAGTAATTTAAAGCTCAGTGGTTGCATAACACTTTAACATGCCGGCAGCAAATAACGTTATTTAACGTCTTAAAAGACGAAACCATAGAGGCGTCACCTAATTCCTTGGCCAAATATGACATTTCACACTCTGTCAGCACCCTAGCAGCAAAGCTGACGACAAGAACTTCCATTTGTCATTCAACCTCGACTGGTCCAAGACCTGAGTATGACACATCTGACGCGATACAAAAATCCCTCTCCATATCAGTATGATGCTAGATTTCAGCGTGGACTACCATATCTTCAATTTTGTCAAAAGCTTCTTGGCACTGGGGAGACCAGGACCAGGAAACATTTTTCTTTAAAACAGACAGTAAGTCTTTCTGATTTAAGAGTTAATGCGAATTGAACCGCCTAAAGACAGTAGGTCTAGCTGATTTAAGAGTTGATGTGAATTAAACCGCATAAAGATTGACGCTTTAAGAGTGTTTGGGACATATCATACCTCCGGCAGGTATAGTACCTCATTCAAACAAGATACAAGCTAATGCCAAATGTCTGCCTCCAACGCCCCTAAAACCTCTGAAAGGGTTTCCACCCACAAACTCTTTCAGCTGGATTAGTGACGTGTCAGACATTTGGCTATAGCTTGTATCTCGTTTGGATCAGGTACTATACCTGCCGGAGGTATCATGTGTCCCAAAGACTTAATCTATTGTTTACCGAATTCCGATTTCTCCAAGATCGTAGTCTTTCCGGACTCTGGAAACCGTTGTAAAACGCCGTAACAGCTGTATGTGCTCCTTCAAGGAAGCTGAGGCTACTAACAAACATCAAAAGACACGGTAACCCTGTCTAACCCTGTAATAAATACAACACATTCAGACCAAACAGTAGTAACTTAAACTGGTACGACCATCCAGCGAAGACAAATAATGATCAAATGTGTGTGAATTCCTAAGGGACCAAACTGCTGAGGTCATCGGTCCCTAAACTTACACACTACTTAAAGTAACTTATGCTAAGAACAACACACACCGATGTCCGAGGGAGGACTCGAATGTCCGGCGGGAGGGGCCGCGCAATCCGTGACATGGCGCCTCTAACCAGTGAAGACAGAAGCAGCATATTTGCTAGAATACGCTGACAATGGGATCTGCTAGTACGATGATCGGAGGACGAGTGTCATTAACAAGTTCATTCCCGAAAACTTTCATAGTACCTCTTCGAGTGCTTTAGGTTGGTTTGGTAAGGGCATGATGGATTTGTCAATGTAACGTCAAAACTAAGCACACGCCATGTCCTTGCTTCGGTATGGCTAGCAAGGGGCTGCAGTAGGGACAGAACGAGGTCTCAGTAATGTCCCGCGCGAGCATCTTGCGTGATTCTTTTTTCACGATATCCCTCCTGGTCCACGGTATGGCTTAGGTTTGATTACAGTAATTGTCACGGGGAACAACATTCATGTGATAGACGTATCCCTCTGCAATGCCAGGCTTTTTAGAGAAAACACGTATCTTCGTCCTCGGAAAATGCGTAAGTTCATTCTTTTGTTGTACATCAAAGCATACAGATTCCTGAACCTCGTTGCGAGATTTGTGTGCACTGGCTAGATCATCACTCACACTGACTGACGATGTTTCTGTTTCATTGTTGATAAAATGACTGTCTGATGACAGTACATTTACACTAATTAATTTGATTGTTTCTGAAACGATACGCTCTGACGTTCCTTAGGATGAATTAATTTAAATTTCACCTCCTCCTCATTAACAAGTAGGGTGCATGTTGCATGCTGGAGGTTGACACACGCATTTCTCTGTCTTAGGAACTCCATCCACAACAAACAAGTTACGGTTAAGCCCTAAACCACTAAAAACGTGCAGTCAACTGCTCTGCTCTTAAATTCTACTAAAATCAATACTTGCATTTCTACTCTTTGCGTGTAGGCGCCAGAAGCTCCCGACACAACGGAATTCTATACCCGTAACGTCGAAAACATCGATTTTTTCCAAAACTCCTTTTAAGCAATAAATGTCCATCGCACTCATACCAGCTCCGACTACACCATTCACTGCCGCTTGTACTTGATCTACCCAGACTTCCCTACGTGCTATCGCATCAGTACACAATTCGTAAAGGATATCTTGAACACCATTACAACGTAGCAAGTTCGTCGTATTTAAACAAGTGTTGCCCCATTATTTCCCACGAGTACAATCAACGAGCGTAATGAGACTGTATTCAGTGCGACGCACTGTTCATTTGTGGATGCCGCTGATCCACGCGCTCCACAATCTGTGTTATCCCATTTCGAGGGGTTTGTGAACATCCCGTTTGTGGTCTTGGCTCAGATTGATTCCAGCCGTGATTATCGTTTGGTGGATTACCATTGTGTGGCCAATTTTATATCCACTGGTTACCACGGTTCTGCCCCGACAACCACTGCCCTACATGTGACCAATTCCTACAATTCTAGTAACCATGGTGGATCCCATTATTTCGGTTTCTACGCTGGATTCTGATATATATTCCAGCGTAGAAACCGAAGCGGTAAGCTTACATGAATGCTTTCTGATGAAAGGTGTCACCAAATCCATAAAAACTATTGTAACTTTATTTCAGTTAACTCTTATTTTGAAAGAATAAAAGCCCAAAATTCTTCTGTTAAAATGACCAGAAAATTTGCGTGCCCAAACTGAGTACAGTTCCGAACAATTGCACACACGCAAATATGCAAGACAGCCCTGTAAGAGTGTGAATGTGTGCCAAGGAAATGAGATCTGAACTAAACCCTAACTGAAGTGTCTATGATGCGAATTTGTAGTGCAGCGCTTGACTGTGAATAACGTTACTGCGTCCTAACATTGATGTTAAGCTTGCCCTAACAAACTTTCGTGATTTATCCTGTGGGAACGAAAACTCCATACTGCTCGAAAGTGCCGAATGCTAGAATGCAACGCAGCAGAAAACGAGCTGAGGAAACCCTTCTCAAGTGCAATGTAAGGAAAACTAACTACGCTAACCAAATTGTGGATTAAGCTTTAAGTTCTTTCACATAAAATGCATTTTAACAATCAGCTTTTTCGTGTCCCATTAGTCAGCTATCGATTTCAGTTATTCACCATCATCCAGAATGTAGATGAGTAATTGGACAATAAAATGCTGATGGTTGAAATGGATTTTATTACATATTGAACAGCTGTTGAACCTCACGTTATGGAAACATTACTAAGCTTTAATTAAGTGTCTTCCGCTAATTGCAATGTGATGACACTCGAATACAAAATAAAACTTTAGTAAGGGGACGCTAACATAAACTGAGCGTATTGACAGATGTAGAAAACTGTATTATGAAACAGAATTTTAAGAATTACAACGATCTTCACTAAATTCACAAAGAGAGTAACACTATCAAGTAACTCGATAATGAAATGGTTAAGGGGTGGTGAATCTACGACTCCGAATCTAAGCCTTGTGAGCAGATAAGTTTGTTTAATCTCGTTTCTACAAGCAAACTAATGACCCGAATGAATAAAGACAAATTATAGCGAAAAAATGCCTTGCTCAAACTCGTCATCAGTTAAGCGCGAACTAACAATGCAATGACAAAATTCCCTGAGCATCTTCGCAATTGTAAAGTCAATCTTTACAAAACTGTATTTCCAACTTTGTCCTCCCTCCTTTGTGCTATCAGTACCAGATCGTCGCCACAAATTAGGAAGAACTTCAAATTTATGATAAAGAAGTTAGTGGAAACATTTGAACGAGGCGGAATTAGAGCAAATATGAGCAAAACAGAATATCTAGAAGCGGGAGGAGATGGAAGGGATGTATTACTGGTGCAAGGAACTGTTAAAGCTGCGAAACAGTTCAAGTGCCCAAGATCGATTATCCATTCCTCGAGAAGTAGATGTCGATGCAGAAGCCAACATACAAAAGGAGCAGTTAAATGGTGAATGGAGTTCAGTGGAACCGGACGAAATCAAAAGAAGCAAAGAAGAGGATTCTGCTAATACTAGTAGAAAGTACACTATCACAAGGTGCAGAAGGATGGACCTTGGTGAAGAGGCAGAGAAGCAGAGTGCAGGCAGTAGAGATGAATGGAATGAGGGCAGCCAGGATACCCACAACAGAGCGGAGAGGAAATGAGATAAATAGAGAGATAATGGATATGGAATAACCAGTCTTGAATTGTATAGCCATTTGCGCGAAATGGAGCAAGGACGATAGGCAAAAGCAATCCTGGAAACGCTACCACCTAGAAGGATGAAGCATGGAGAGCCGATACTGGAACGTGGAGTTTGCGTGCAAACCGGTGACAATTGAAATAATAACACGTACAGAGGTCTCGCAAGATACTACTAACTTATTACTGATCAACAGTTGAACCCAAAGGGCACGTATTTACCAAATTTTTTGTACAAGTGTCTAAAAGTCAGAAAAATACATTGCATAAAATCTTTCTGATTGAATTACTTGCAAACAAGAACTTCTTATAACTTCTAAACTAACTGTAACCACTTCAATAACAAATGGTAAAATCAGTTTCATTTAACAAAGGGCATTTGAATAATAGAGGTGAAATAAGTTACTTTTAAATGTGTCACCTGGGAAAGCGCTATAGGACAATTGACATTATTTCCAATTTCCGCTACCCATCAAGTATTTGTCATTAACATGTACATAAGTTCAACTCCACGTAAGGTATAATTCAGAGCACTAGTCTCTTTCCTTTATGGTTTTTAAGGTAAATATATAAGCATTATGGCAAACGGAACAGACGCCATGGCTTCCCAATGCAGAGGAAACTTAACTTAATGCTAGATCCCCACTCACTGCAACCCGCAGAAGTCAGTAGCCGCCGTATCGGTTGCCATTTTCCCCGCGGCCAAAAGAACCTCCCGCTCCCTCTGGTACTGGTCGGCCAAGGCGTCGTACTCCGGATATCGATTTAGACATGTACAAGGTGCCCGCTACAGTGCTGCAACCGAAAAACACACATACACACAGCCGCAGCCAAAAGGAACAATTTTCACAGCCCCAGAATATAGTATGATAAAATTCTGCAAAGATAGATCACATCAAGACAAAGGCGAATTAAAAATGGTTAAAAGAATTAACCGTAGACTTCAAATTTCAAAATACGTAAAATTGCCCCAGCACAAACAAAGGGACACGATAATAAAAAGCATAATATTATTACACCAGCACGTCGCAGTTCCAATACAGTATTGACGCTCATAAGAAAAGGTTTAGTGCAAAACTAGAAAGCTTGAATGTCTACTTCTTCAATAGACAGCTGCATGGTACATAGTTCAACTCCACTAGCCAAAATGAATAACACATGGCTCAGCGTCCGGGTGTAGAAGACCGAGGCCCAGTCACGCCTCAAGAACTTGCAATAACAGGCCCGATTCCACACTCCGAGCCACATACACCGGTGAAATCCCGCTAACTCCACGTAAACACAACTTTCACTCTCTGAGCAGCGACACGCATCGGCCGTTCCGAAGCCAAAACCCGTTCTGCCCGCCAGCCCACCAGCACCACCACCGGCCAACGAGGCACAGATAAGCAACGCCAGAGGGAAACAATCGATCCGGGTGAATCGAACAGAGAAAGCAACTGGCGCCGGTGCCTCCCCACGTATCAGATACTAACATGGAGAGCGGGAGTAATTGGAATGATAAGAAAGATAGATCTGAAAGAAGATGATTGCTACGATTGTGGAAGCTGATGAGAGGAAACAGGCAACCGCTGAAGAGTAGAGAAATCCATAAAAGTAAAAGCTAGTATATTTCGAAAAACCAACGTTCTCTGTCTCCACATCTGTTGGTTCAGCTGGTTGTTTTCCTGAGTCGCTCAGCAGCATGTCAGGCACCAGCCTGTGCCATTTAATGCACGTCTGCACCTTGTGCTATAGTGGTACGACAAATTACTTATAACCGAAGATCGCATTGCTTGTACCCAGAACCTCTGTGGCGTAAGATATAGACAATTACAGGCATCGGGCTTAAAAATGGCTCTGAGCACTATGGGACTTAACATCTATGGTCATCAGTCCGCTAGAACTTAGAACTACTTAAACCTAACTAACCTAAGGACGTCACACAACACCCAGCCATCACGAGGCAGAGAAAATTCCTGACCCCGCCGGGAATCGAACCCGGGAACCCGGTCGTGGGAAGCGAGAACGCTACCGCACGACCACGACCACATCCCACTAGGTGAATACCTGGCTGGTCCCCACGTTTCGCATCAGTTCCACAGCTCGCAGACATCTGAACACATTCACACTATTCCATGGATTCCACTGGACACAGACAGTTGGGGTCCACTACTAATTCCGTCCTGGGGGAGGGGGGGGGGGGGGTACGGGGAAGCGGCAGGAAGAGCATCCGGCCACCCCTTAAACTTAACATGCCAAATCATACTAATCATGGCTGACCCTGCGTAACCGCGGCACAAGGCGCAAGCGGTAGAATAGGATATTATAGCGTTGTAGAAAGTTTTCCTGTTTAGAAAATCCCTATGGGAATGAATCTGTTAGTCCTCTTCAGTCGCTCGCAGTGCGTGACACGGTGCGCGCTTTTCTTTGCAGGAGAGGAGCCGGCCGCGATGCAGCACGGCAGCAAGGGCCCGGCGGCGCGGCCCGCCGAACTCCGTGCGCTCCTGGTTGCTGCCTGCGCCTGGGCGCTGCTGGCCGCGGCGACGCGGTGACGCCGCGGCCCGGCTCGCTTCTAACTGCCGACTGCGCATGCGCGTCGCCTCCACTGGCTGGCTGGAAGACCGGCTAGCCGACGCGGCTACCCGAGGACATCCGAGGAGGAGGGGCGCCTGAGCAGCGTCCACCGGCCTGGCCTCCGCAGGCGGTCCTCCAGTTCCGAGAGGCAGCCCGCTCGTCATGTTGCCGCAGCGACAGTTAACAGTGTATCGCGCATTTCGTCCTACCGTGACCAGCCAGTATTTTCAGTATTCAGATCCTTGCGTTATGTCCAAGGACAATTTCCAGAGGACAATGTGCAGAACGTTATACCGTTATAAAACAAAGTATTTTCTGCCGCTTGAATATTTGAAGCATTGTATTTGATCTACTGGTATTTGCATTATGTACCGAAAATAGCATTTGTTAACAGAGGTAAATAACATGATAAATAAATCACATGTCCTTTATTCGTCACTTTATTTAAGCACTTTGTGCACTACATCTGTATTTTAACTCGTGCCTTATGACAGAGCAAGTAGTTTTATTGGTGGAAGCCGAAATAGTTCCTGATATGAAGTTACTGTGAAAAGGAGTGCAAAGAGAATGTAATGTCTTTCACTAATTATAAAAATTCATTTCAATGAACCATGCTAGGCACACCTAGGTGATTTGTTGCAAATGGTAGATTATCTAAGAAAACGTTTCTCTGAGTACTTTCCACACGCTCTGTTAGTTTGTTTCCTTGTCTTCGCCAACATTGCTTCCACAATCTCCTCCACAGCGCCTCGTATTCTTGCCGACAGAATCTGCACATCAGGAACTTGTGAACTTTTTTATCCATAATGCAACCCCACAAAAAACTCAAAAGTAATTAATTCTGACGAATGTAGTGGCCATGATCAGTATTGCAGATCACTTTTTCCAGAGACGGTTAATTCAAGAACTGGTGAAAAATCAACACCCACTCTGGAGGTGCACCAATTTATTGGAACACGACCCATGGTTGAAATATCAGTGCCTGAAGTACGACACCATGTTTCAACATATCCACGCAAACTGTTGCCGTAATGTGAGCATCAGCGACTTTTTTTAGTTTACTGGATTTCAGGTCGCACCCATACGGCCATCTCAATATTGTAACGTCAGTTATGACGATAGGCATGTAACGGCAACACAACATCCAGTCCCCCAGCGGAGAAAATCTGCAGCTCGACTTGTCGCTCCAGTTAGCAACCTACTGCAATGATCGCGCCACGCGGTGGCGAACTAAAACCGAGCAGTCCCGTAATATCGTGCTGTGCGTCAAGCCACACCACATATTCACTTTCAGGCAGTACCTTACCACGATACGTCGCCTCTCCGACTCCCATATGCAAACGTTATGCCCGTTTAACTTCCCGGAGAAGCGAAAAATTTATTTACGGGGAAAACAACCCTTCTTAAGATAACCACAGCCCGCATTCTTTCTTTCAAGTATTTTCCTAGGAAACTAAGCACGTCTGTGTCCTTCATCTCTCGGCAAAACTTAGTGGAGAGGCAATTTGTATGCACTGAAATGCATCCGTTTCTGTAAAATCTTCACTACACTGCTCTGAGGTATACCTACTGTAGACTTATCCTAACTGTCGACCGCAATTCATGAAACCTCATAAGAAATTGCCCTTTCACTGCACAGATGACATTAGCACTCCTAACTACACTACTAAGGAGAAACAGAAAAGAACTCAGACTCTATGGGAGCGTATAGAAATGTGTACAGAAAGCTACATGAGTTAAGCTACCATGGGCAATAATCTGCATATGCATGAGGGAGTGATCCATAAAAAAAAAACAAGAAGCTGCATATCTATGTGTAGTATTCTTCCTTGGATATAAATTTTGTAATCAGTAAAAGACATTACACTTACCCTGCACACTATACTCTTCTCGTAGGGAAATAATACAAAATAACCCGCAACTCACAAAACTTACACGAATGTCGGTAAGGTGAAGACGAAGACATAGTCAAGAACAACCTGACAACTTTTAATTTCAAAGGATTCTGGGACCAGACCGAGAAGGCGGTTATTACAACTGTTGCAGAAATGTCGGTTTCTTCAGTTGTCACATATCCAGAAAACGTTCATCTTAACATAGCAACGCTTGCGTCTCCAGCCAGAGACCCAGCATCACATGCAGTGGAGCCCTATAGCGGACTTAATCAGGTGGAGCACTGGAATCGTATCCGGCAGGGCGACAGTTTAGGTCTCCTCCGGGTTAGCCTGACATAGGTTCCTGTGAATCCCCCATATCACTTCCGGCGAATGCTGCCGTGTATCCTACGAAACGGCAAGATCGATTTGTTTTCCGAATCCTACGTTGTTCTCCGTCTGTATTGACTACAAGTTATTTTATATCCTGAACATTCTTCCTCTCTTTCTTCCTTCGATCCTTCCTCCCTTCCCTCCTTCAGTAGCCGTACCTGCAATGGAGTGACGGAGCACAACATCCTAACTCATAACATGGAGCCTGAACTTAGTCTTTTGACTTCTTCAAAATATAGAACGAATTGTTATTCTGAACAGTGTAGAAAAATAAAAGATACACAAAAATCAACGTTCTACTCAAGCGTTAACAAATGACAATGATATATGCTTAAATTGGCATATGGAAATAACACATAAACGAGAGTACTGTCAATAACATACTTGTTACTGGGACTTCATGACTGACACTCTCGTCATCTTCAAGGTGTGTTCCCCGTAGAGAATCTTTAAGCGGAAGTCCGAGGGTGCCGGGTCTGGACTGTGGGGTGGATGACTCAATGATGCCAACCCAATTGGGCTGATCGTGGAGATCGTTTCTGCATTTCCTGAGACTGTAACTTTCTTTACCCATCGCCCTACTGTACTCCTGTCAACTGCAGCATCGCCATACACTGCATGCTAGCGTTTATGGATGATCGCCACGGTTTCTTTTTCTGCACACAAGAATTCAATAACAGCACGCTGCTTGCAACGTGAGTCGTATATGGACGTCATTTTGACGCTGTACTACGGCTACAGAAGGCACAAGGAATCAAAAAAATTACTTTAAATGAAGCAAACAGGTATACCTAGAAACTTACCATATTTTTAAGGTCATGCATGAGAATTAAGACTAAGGCAAGGTCGTCCTTCAGTTATATGTAAATACCACATTCCCTCTACCATCCATTCGCTACTCAGAAGATGATGGGAACTTGCCGTCAAGACGACGTAAAGCTGATAACTAATAGTTAGAATTAGTGGCCTGGTACAACTTCTTCCATCTAGCCACATTGTTTCCATTTCTTACCCTTTCCCAGGAGGACGGTCTTCAGCTCATCCTGTAGGACTGACGAGTATTTAGACAAGCATTCGACCAGCCACTGAGTGAATGAGCTAATGCGACACGGTGGCGGGGCAAGAAAACTCGCCCCTGCATCATTGCGCACTGTAGCGATATTCGATAATTCTAGGTCCCTGTCGATCAGCATCAACAGTTACACTGCCTGCCAACATGGGCATCTACAAAAATATCAAAAACATAAAAAAATTAGGGATTTCCCATTGGTTATGCATCCGATCTAGTGAGTGTGAGAATGTAACGCGCATCAGCACCAAAATTTGGCGGAAAGTACTCAAAACTTTCAGCATCTCAAATGATAGGGAGGAATTCGCTCAATATTTCTTAGATTACCGTCATATCTAATTGGCAGGGATATTTCGCTGGTGAATGCTAAACAGACTGATCTGTTTTATTAATATGAATGTGAGTGAAATGTCATCCATTCAGCGATTAGAAACTACATTGAGCTTAAGACAAATGAAGAGTATTCAAGAAGTAATTCAGAAACAGTATTTTTATTCGTATGCTAATAAGTATGCCTGGACATTGAAAAATACATTCTGAAACAAATAAAAATTTCGGAAACTGTGGAAATCATAGTGAATGAGAACATAAACAACTGCAGAAAATTGCACATTAATATTAATTGCAACTGAGAAACACAAAATAAACTTTGAAAAAACGCATTCTCAAATTCGATGCAATTTGTAACAAGTTGCGAAAGCAAATATTTGATAGTGCTAATGGAGGTGTAGCTCTATTTTTATGTCTTCTGTCCTTAACGTCGACTGGCGTAGTAAAAGTTAAAGGAAATGAAATCTGATTCTACATTTGTTGATATGGTAAGGAAAAGTGTAGCTCAGGGCTGGGATTCGACTAGATGAACTTGTGAAACTTACAGTAACCTACCTCAGATTGGCAAATAGAAATGACCTCTAACAGCCTGTAATGGAGCCAAAACTGACTCCGGCCCTTCTGCTCTCTCGCGACGGATCACTTCGGTTACATAGTTATCTAGATGGACACTCCTACGATATACGTGTAGTATGGACGCGTTCTTAACACCAAAATAGTTCTGTATTGCAGAGTTGACTGTAGACTGAGGAAGTGGCCCAATATATTCGTTGTCCACGAAGAATTATTTTTTAAGTTTGTAGCGGTCCACCACGAATTCGTCAATTGTAGCTATGCCTTCATCTCAGAGCAGCACTCGAACCCTTTGCTCTTTATTACTGGGGGACGCATTCCAGTCTCTTGTCTTCCTCTGCAGTTTTATCATCCATAGGTTCGTCCAGTGCCACAGAAATTACTCTCTAATCTGTTAACACGTGTTCTGACACCTTTTTTTTCTTCTTCTCAGTCTTTTTTACGTGATGAGTTCTTCGCCGATTCTGCGTAAAACCACCATGTTCCATAACTTATCAGACTGCCTAGTTTTTGGCACCCTTCTGTAGCAGCACATTTTAAACGTTTCCATTTCCTTCCTTCTTATCCTCCCAAATTTTAATTTCCACTACCATACAAAGCTATTTTGCGAACATACATAATCAGGTATTTCATTCCCAAATTGATGCCTATGTATTGTGCTACTAGATTTCCTATGGTCAGGAATGTCCTCTTTTATACCAGTCTGCTTTGTATGTCCACCTTGCTTCTTCCATTCTGTGATCCAGAATGAAATTTTCACTTCCTGGCAGATTAAAACTGTATGCCGAACCGAGACTCCAATTCGGAACTTTCGCCTTTTGCGGGCAAGTGCTCTACCGACTGAACTGGCGAAGTAATACCCACGACCCGTCCTGACTGCTTTACTACCTCGTCTTCTACCTTCCAAACTTCAGACGATATAGCACTTTCTCGCGAAAGAGAAAAGCCCCAAGCTAGAGTCTCCGTCGGGCACACAATATCAATGTTCCAGGATGTTTCATATCAGCGCACATTCCACTGCAGAGTGAAAATTTCATTCTTGCAACGTCCTGCAGGCTGCACAAAGCCATGTTTCCGCAATATCCATTCTTCCAACAGTGCTAGTTGTGCAAGTTTCGAAGGAGAGCTTCTGTGAAATTTAAAAGGTAGGAAACGAGGTACTGGCGGAGGTACAACTCTGAGAACGAGTCCTCGGTCATTCTCAGGTGATTAAGTCGGTAGAGCACAAGCACGTGGAAGGAAAAGATCTGTAGTTTGAGTCTAGGTTAGGCACGTTATTTTAATCCACCAGGAAGTTACATCGTGTGGTACCTTCTTCCCAACATAGCTTAATTTATTCACACCGTCTATTTTGTTGACACCATTTTTCAAGTTAAATTATTTGCCAATCTCATTTCTGCTACTTCTCATCAATTTCACCTTAATTCGGTTTACTCTGAATACATAACTGTAGTCATTCATCTGTTCATTCCATTCAAAGGCTAATCCGCTGTTATAAATGAGTTGTGCAGCAGGAAGAGAGGCATTCTAGTGTAGACTGGGATGGATTGTAGATTGATATACTGTAGCTATGCCGTGCTAGGAAGTATCGCCGAAATCCCGGCAACATTTTGATAAACCTAATTTGAACTGTAAGTCGAGAAATACTGATGGACGATGCAACACAGAAAAGCCTGGAGGCACTGTCTGGGCTGTGTTCTATGAAGTTTAAGATAATGTTTGACTCGAGGACAACTCCTAAAACTCCGCCACCCCTAGAAGATGCGGAGTTTGTCGTAAACAACTAGACAACCAAACGAATATGACTGACGGCGAACGCCATTGTATTTCTCCCAAACTCCGAAAGGGTCGAGTACCATCTATTGAAATCCCCATCGCCCGTTCTCTGACGCGAGAACAACTCCGAAACCCCCGCCACGCCAAGAAGACGGCAGAGTTTCTCGGAAACAGCTTGGCAACCAACTAAATATGAGTGAATGCTAATGCCATAGTATTTCCCCAGACTCTTGAAGGGGCGAGTGCCACCTCCTGAAATACAACCCCCCCCCCCCCGCCACCACGTCTTTATTCTACGGGCGCCTATGCCTGTGAACAAATATCAATGCATGCACAGACAACAATGGACGCTATACAATGCAAATTCAAATGATCCACAATAATGTAGAATACAACTCTCACTGTCTTGCGTCATTAGTATTCAGTTATGTAATCATGTGCCACTTACAAATCAGTTGTTCTCATACACGTCAGGAATAATACAGAGATTACATTATCATTCAGGAACACTGGAATATTTGTGACATCATTCATATATGGAGATCTGCATTTCATTTCAAGCTAATAACAATGCATCTGCTAACAGAAACAGTTCTGGTAGCAAAGATGCCATCAAATTGGCTTTTATCTGGGACAGAATATCGGACAGGTTTAGCGTCGGTATCAACTATTTTAACACTTAACGGACATAGTCCCCTAACTCGAAACGTTGTAGCTTCGTAAGTTGGTAATTACGTAAATAATGGCAGCTAAGGCCTACATTTTATGTATGTGTTATAGAAATTTCAAGCATTCCATGAAGTCCTTATGCACCACGCAGAGAATTTATGGTATTTTGAACATGACTGCACGTTGAAAGGAATGGTGGTAGTGGAAAGTGGCTGAGGATTGTAAGGGAGTAAAGCATTAACAGATTTTAAATACGTTTGTTAATCAAATTTAACATCGCCGAGAGCATGTGCAAGGTGAGCAAGTAACTCATTCAGCTCTGAAATTACTGAAACATAAGTATTAGTGTCTACAGAACTGAGCACATGTTAAAACAATTTGCTGTTTAGATATCCTAAACTTTGCAGTAAGGAAGCATAAAAGAATATACCATCAGTAACTTATCCGAGAATACTATATCCCGAAGTACACTCCACGAAAATTAGGTATTATAAACTAATACTATCTAATCATTTAAGGAGAGAACGGAATATAAGTAATAGTACACACCGACTCATAGTACCCAGTGCTGATCACAGTCACAACGTATCAGGACAGCAAATCAGTGAACATCAGTAGTAGAGACGGATCAGAACCTACCGAACACAGTAAATAAAAAAACACAGGTTCTCAAGATCAGTCACACTAGACATTACAATGGCCTCGCCATGGTTGGATTGTGACCTTTTCCACAATCCAAACTGGCCAAAGCAGACACAGTCTTTTACATGACAAAAATTAGTAGAGAACACAAACAGCACAATCTCCCCTACCCGCTATACTTGACCATGCACCACCCTGATAGGCCTGTGCTCTCTGGATCCACAAGACAAGCGCCGTTCTTTCGGCGAGACTGGAACTGAAGCCTTATGTTCGCAGCAAGTCACCACAAGTCAGTCACCAAAGTCCATTAAGACGCTTCCACAGCTTTGCTGCACGAACTCCTTTATGCCTCTCGTCCAGCCAACAGTGTGACGTCTCAGCCATCACCTGTTCACTATTCGTCCGTCTCCTCCAATGGGGTGGATTAATACAAATACCAACAGAAAACAGCTATTTCAGCCAATGACAGATAATAAAGGAAACACCAATAAAGCATACGTTTCACCCCTCCTCTTCTCCTTTTAAAACCAATCAAGTAACGACACGGTTTTCTCGTGCAGCTATTTAAGGAACCAAGTGTGTTCATTTAGGAGTTAACGTAAGGCCCTGATGATGGCTAGCTGCAACGCTGGCCGAAACGTTGGCGCATTTTAAAATTATGACGATGCAGTCTGATACCCTGAAGAATTTTATTGAAGAGGACAGTTCAGTACACTGCAGAATTCAAATGAAAAGAAAAAAAAAGTGGGGGGGGGGACCATGAAACTGTTATGATCACTGTATTGAAATTATTGATTAAAGGATTCATTAAGCACTCAAGATTTCCAATAGGTGAGTTACTACTCTTTTTAGCTTACTTCCTGCTCTTTAAATACTATTATTTTTGTCTCAAATTAATTAAACTTCATTACTAAACCAATTTCAACATTATCTTCCAACTTTGCCAGACCTATATATTCATTAACAACAAAGTTCTTTAAACATCATTCTAACATAGGTAGGTCTGCAGGTAAGTATTATTAACATAAACTTCTAATCTTCATCTCGGGACACTCGGATTGCACAACATGTGGAAAGGACCCTGTCTAAGTTAGTGATGAGGATAATTGAATGATAGGACAGTTCTGGTAAAAGTTATGTTGTTATTGAACAGTTAGGAACAAAAGAAACACTGGTCCACACGAATACAGTGCTAAAAGATTCAACCTGTTCGTATCGATGCGGCGGTCGGCAGGTGACGAGATGGCGAGGCGCAAAGCACACATACAAGCACAGCTATGGCTCTTGATGTATCGGCACTTTACTTCTTCATTGCGTCGCAATATTTTTCCATTTAGTGCCTATGGAATTTTGCCATGCTGTATAGTCGTCGGAAACGGCACATCCGAGGCTCAATGAAACTACGTCTTCCAGGAGAGCCTCCTCAATCCAGAGCGTGTTTCTCAGACCGATGCCCAACTCCGACTACTACTGCTGAGCCCGTTATGCCGTGCCGCGCTCTTGTGCATTTTCCCGTGCTCGCCTGCCATCCACCTTTTGCTGCTCCCCTACAGAATGGTATTCACCAGAGGTTTTGCATTCTACATATCCTAATACATTGCCTACATATGGACCAGACACACAATTACAACTTCGACATCTTACAATAGTTTCAACATTTCTTACATTTCAACTTTGTTATAACATTGCTTGAAATTTGACATAAATATTAATATTCATATCGAAAATTGTTTACAATTTCTTTAACATAATGACATGAAAAGAAAAAAGAAATGAAATCAGAACATCGCTTACACTAATTTATCGAAAATCAGAAGAAAAAATTATTAAATGTACAGTTGTTATTGTTACACATGCCCCTGTTTTCAGTAAGTTTCACTAAGTGCAAATTTGATGGGAACACTAATTTTTATATTTATACAGTGGTTCTGAATCTTTGTGTGAACGTCCCAAAAAAAAATTTACACTACAAACTTCCTTTCACTAACATTATATAGGTCTACACTTTTTAAAATAACAAGAACATTTACTTATCATTTGCTTAAGTGCCTTTGGCGCAGTCCAACCTCCTATCACAATATTATTTAAATAGCAAATTACTCATTATTATTAAATTTCTCAAAGAAACAATCAAATTTTAGAACACAAACACTTAACTACAAAAGCAAATGCAAATATCTATGTACACTATAAGACATTTTGTTGCTGCTTGTATTGAATGAGAGTCCATTTCCTTACTTACTAAAAAAACACACAATAATATTTAGAAATTTCACTACATAAATTTGCTGCGTATTATTCAGATTTGGGCAGTCCATTTCGCATCATTTTATCACAACTCCTGTACCACACTTACAATTCTCCTTTAACTATTTATCTGCCCTCTTTGATTTTTGGCAGTCCAATCTTGTATTTGGCTTGGAGCATTTGCTATTTCTTTCAGCCCTTTTCTCCACACATCTTTACATATACAGTACATTTGGTAATCTGAAACCCAGATAAGTACATTAGCACACTGATATTGGTACACATATATTTACAAAGATTAGTTACATTTGGAATAAATTAGTTTCAGCATAAGATACTGCATATTTACTGCAAATTGTTCTCTGAGTGTACTTAGGTTACTCACTCCTAGGAACATACAGATTCAGGTCCACAACATTTCTTACACCTAAAGGTCTTTTGGATTTTGGGTAGATCAGGTAGTAAGCATTATCGTGTGGAATGTTCTGTATTATATACGGTCCATTATAATTATATTTAAATTTGGAATTTTCATGGTTCAGTTCACTAGACTTTTGTGGGTTTTTAAAAGAACATAATCACCAATTTTAAATTTTGAAACTTTCAGATTTTTATCATGTCTTTTAGATCTAGATTCAGCTTTTTGCTGTGCCCTTTTTCTGACAATTTTTTTCTATTGACTCAACCCCAAGCTTGTACAATGCGGAAACTCTAGTTTTTCCTCAATTAAACTTTTACTTCTGCTGCCTAACAAAATTTCTTCCGGTGGGAACCAAGTAGATTTATGATGTAAAGCGTTCATGGCATTCTCAAAATCCAATATGAATCTGCCCCAGACTCTAAATCATGCCCCTTCCTGTTTTTTCCACAACGCACCTTGGTCGACTGTGACATCGTCCCAAGATTCGTTCCTGACCCATGAACCATTTATATCTGGCGGCTATTTCGGTTTCTGGAGTTCAAAGTCTTTACTTACTTGAACACGTTGCAAAATAAACACTGAGTCGTCCGGTGGCTCTTTCTTTCTTTCTTCAGTCTCAACATCTGGATTTTGTTTTGAAACTTCGTCATCATT
Source organism: Schistocerca serialis cubense (assembly GCF_023864345.2). NCBI lineage: Eukaryota > Metazoa > Arthropoda > Insecta > Orthoptera > Acrididae > Schistocerca > Schistocerca serialis. The sequence goes on from NC_064643.1 coordinate 671,243,329, forward strand.
AGGTACAATATTTCAATTAGCTGTACCCCCATTATTTTCACTATTACCAAAATATTCTTCATCTGAACTATCGTCAGAACCCGACCATTCTGGATGGCTTTCAGGTTCTAACGTAAAAGCTTTTCTGAGACAGCCACTAATTTCTCCCTCTTCATTTTCGTCAGGCTTTAATTTTAATTCGATATCCTCTTTTGGCGAAACGGCCTCATTCTCCACTTCGCTCACATCCACTGTTACTTCATATTTAGTGTAATCCTCGTGGACTTCAATTACTTTTAGGTAATCACCTGCCTCTTCCCCACGGTGCCTTTCGGTAGCAGCTTGTACTGTTGGCGGATTGTTAACAGAAGTTACTTCCTCGTCAATGCTTAGGATTTCATCCTCCAATTCCTTGCTATCTTTAACCTTCGACCTATTGGCAGCATGCGTACTTTGCGCGTCGCTATATACTCTGTCCTCTTTAAACTCGGGCCACGTCACTTTATCGACGTCCCTACTATCTCCTTTTTCACTAATTAACTTCCTTGCTTCGTACTCCTTCTTAAAATCCTCCCACTCACATTGCTTGAGGCCAATGTACAGATCGTAGATCTGCACACGCCAATCAGTTACTTCTGCTAATTCATTCTCGCCATTTACTTCATTGCTAACACTGCTAACAGCACCTCTCTGTGTATCCACAGTTTCATCTTTCATTTCCTTCGCCACGGAATTACCACTCGTAATGTATTCACCAGTTCTTACGGCAATGTTCGTACCTAATGCTGCCGCATTGCTAGCGGCTTCTCTCTGAACAGCTGTTCCGTTAGGCTGGGCCGTTGCCCTCTGATTTTCCACTCGCCTGTTAACAAGTATCTCTCTGCGTGGCGAAGATGACTCATTCGCGCTCGCACCTGACGCTTGTTTCGCAACAACACGTTGCGTCGTTCCACGCCTGTCTCTAACCTGTCTCATAACTTTACTGTCAGTCCGGTAACATTTCTTAAATCGGGGCCGGTGTATACTATCCGCTTCCGTTTGGCCCGCAACGTTCGCGGAAATCAGTTTCCCGCGTCGTTATTATTTTGCGCGGTGTACCCTTTACTGCGACCTGAATAACTTCCTCTTCCTCTCCCTCTGCCTCTACCTCTTTGTATTACGTTGACGCGAAGCCCATCGCCGTGATTTCTCTCGTCATTATTACGGTTATTCCTGTTACCAAAATTCTGAAAATTTTCACGACTTTCGCGCCAGTGGTCTTCGTCTTCGACCCTTTCTAGTAATGCTTGGAAGCTGCGATGATTACTTCCCACGTATCTCTTTGAATCTTCTGGGAGCTTTTTATATAGCTCCCATATTATTTCAGAATCGGATCTTCTCCCTCTTAAGTGTGTCAATTTTCGGTACCAATATTCGCAGAAATCTTTCAAAGAATTTCTGCCCCTGTTATCATGAAGCTTGGCCATGATAAACTCGCGCCACAAATGATCCTGTTTTTGTTCGGACCAATATTCTTCCATAAACTTTAGCTTAAATTCTTTGGACGTCATTCGTTCGTTATTGTTATTAATTCCCCAGCGCTTAGCGTCACCTGCCAAGGCGCTAATTACTACGTTTATCTTTTCCTGATCAGACAAGTGTTCAGGAAATATCCTCCCCCAATTTTTGATGAAATCTAACGGATGCCATCCGTTATGTTTCTTGGCATGATCGAAGCGTTCCTCACCTTCTAAAAGCTTCGTAAGTGGTGAGCCATTATAGACAACACTAGGTCTATCTTTAATTTTACTCTCAAGATCGAAAATTTTGCCTTGAATTTTCGAAGTATTTTGTTCACAATTTTGTACCCATCCGGTAACTCTCTCACCTAAATCTCTAACAGTGTCTGAAACTGCCTTTTTCAATTGTGAGATTCCGTGTTGACATTCGTTTACGATCTCAGTTTTAAGACCGAAAACTTTTTCGTACTACTTTGGTTTCAACTAGAGGCTCTACTTTCTCTTGGATGTTGAGAATTTCAACATCGGACCAACTATTAATGTTATCAATTTCCCCTTGCATAGTATCCATATTTTTACTAATTGTTTCAATTTCAAATTTCGTAGTATTTACTACAGAGCTTAAATTACCCACTTTTTGTTCTACCTGTTCTATTTGTTTAATAATTTTACTTTCTGGTTCTTCGACCTGTGCTTTAATCTGACCAACGTGTGTTTTAAGCTGATCATCAATGTGTATTTTAAGCTGATCATTCTGACTTCTGAGCTGATTACTTTGAGTTTTAAGCTGCTCATCAATGTGTCTTTTAAGTTGACTAACCTGATTACCGGCTTGTCTTCGAAGCTGATCATTCTGTGTTTTGATCTGTTCACTCTGTCCTGAAATTTGTGTGGTTAAGTTTTCAAATAAATCGTTCATGCTTAAAATTTTCACACTATTTTGTTCTACGGAATCGGTACGTTCCGATCCTACCTCAAAATTTTCTTTCGATTCTTTCATTATCTGTGGTGAATCAAACATGTCAGTGGATTCATTCACATACCCACTATCATCTACAAAGTCACCCTCTACTTCCTGTTTTATCCCTTGCTGTGTTCGAGACGATCTCGACATTTCAATCTGTTCGTTAAAATGCTCGTGATATTGTATGTACGCCAATTGTCTTCCGCTAACGCCATCTGTTATCTGGCCGCATATACTCCTGTTATTGCCAGCCGCATTTTCCATTACGCTCGGCACTTCTACTGTTTCTACGTTCTTGTCGATACTGAACGCAAATTACGCCTCACTGCCGTACTTGACGCTCACTGCTATTTACTTTACTGAATATTATTACAATTCGTGCCACTGAACATCCACTGTTCGGTATTCACATTAATTTTTGACCGACAACAACTGGATGTCCTGTCACCAGGAAGACACTTGTAACACTACGCTACAGCGTACGATATTTATTAAAGCCCGTACTATGATAAGTTGACGGGCGTCACCTTATAAGAAAGGATTTTGGGGTAGATATTGACCGTGTGTACCTGAATGGAGGCAAAATCAGACTTTCACCCACTCACTAACAACAATTATACGTCAAGCAAGTCTGAAGTGCAAATACACGTTACGATGGACGAGAAACAACACAGCAGATGCTACCAATTGGTTAATAAAACGGTCACCAGCCTCATTAGGGCCGGCCGAAGTGGCCGTGCGGTTAAAGGCGCTGCAGTCTGGAACCGCAAGACCGCTACGGTCGCAGGTTCGAATCCTGCCTTGGGCATGGATGTTTGTGATGTCCTTAGGTTAGTTAGGTTTAACTAGTTCTAAGTTCTAGGGGACTAATGACCTCAGCAGTTGAGTCCCATAGTGCTCAGAGCCATTTGAACCATTTGAACCTAATTAGGCATTAATTGAGTTTCTTCCCTGTACAAGTTGAAGTACGTGTATGCAAAACAACACGTAATAACACTGCATAATACGGTAAATTTTAGAACCAGAAAATCTACTGAACTAATAATTTCACTTTCTGTACTAATATGGACAGGCCAAATATACACAACAATAAACTATAATGTTTACTACAAATTTCGTACTGTCTATTGATCTAATTAAAATTGGGCATAGGTTACCCTAGAAATAGCACTTTCGAAACACGTATACAATGTCAATTTTGAAAAGGGTAAAACACTAATAAATTTTGGTTTTATATTGACTTTAACTTTGCTGGTAAAATCAGTTCAGTACACTTCAGAATTCAAATGAATAGAAAAGAAAAAAAAGGGGAGGGGACCCTGAAACTGTTATGATCACTGTATTGAAAATATTGATTAAAGGATTCATTAAGCACTCAAGATTTCCAATAGGTGAGTTACTACTCTTTTTAGCTTATTTCCTGCTCATTTAACTACCATTATTTTTGTCTCAAATTAATTAAACTTTATTACTAAACCAATTTCAACATTATCTTCCAACTTTGTCAGACCTATATATTCATTAACAACAAAGTTCTTTAAACATCATCCTAACATAGGTAGGTCTGCAGGTAAGTATTATTAACATAAACTTCTAATCTTCATCTCGGGACACTCGGAATGCACAACATGTGGAAAGGACCCTGTCTAAGTTAGTGATGAGGATAATTAAATAATAGGACAGTTCTGGTAAAAGTTAAGTTGTTCTTGAACAGTTAGGAACAAAAGAAACACTGGTCCACACGAATACAGTACTAAATGATTCAACCTGTTCGTATCGATGCGGCGGTCGGCAGGCGGCGAGATGGCGAGGAGCAAAGCACACATACAAGCACAGCTATGGCTCCTGATGTATCGGCACTTTACTTCTTCATAGCGTCGTAATATTTTCCATTTAGTGCCTATGGAATTTTGCCATGCTGTATAGTCGTCGGAAACGGCACATCCGAGGCCCAATGAAACTACGTCTTCCAGGAGAGCCTCCTCAATCCAGAGCATGTTTCTCATAGCGATGCCCAACTCCGACTACTACTGCTGAGCCCGTTATGCCGTGCCGCGCTCGTGTGCATTTTCCCGTGCTCGCCTGCCATCCACCTTTTACCGCTCCCCTACAGACAGGGTATTCACCAGAGGTTTTGCATTCTACATATCCTAATACATTGCCTACATATGGACCAGACGCACAATTACAACTTCCACATCCTACAATAGTTTCAACATTTCTTACACTTCAACTTTGTTATAACATTGCTTGAAATTTGACATAAATATTAATATTCACATAGAAAATTGTTTACAATTTCTTTAGCATAATGACATGAAAAGAAAAAAGAAATGAAATCAGAACATCGCTTACACTAATTTATCGAAAATCAGAAGAAAAAATTATTATATGTACAGTTGTTGTTGTTACAATTAGACATAAGCAGCACTACAATTTGACATAGAAATATCGATACAGATACAAAATAGGTCGCAAACAGGCGTTACAAACTGCTTAAATGTTAGGAATAATTGCGCTCAATCAATATGTAACACAGTTTCTGAACTGTGCTTGCTATACGTTCAGCTAATAAAACGACCGTAAATTCTGTGAACACACTCTACAGATAAAAAGTGTAGCACTTAGATATTGGCATATTTCACACAAAGAAGAGTACGAAATTATAACAGAACTGTTGTTTCCAAGTTTCCAGAAATTATTGTTACAATTTACCAATTGTTTCGTTCATCAGTTTTATTCTCTATTGAAGGTTTTGAATCGTGTAGCGATTCATTATCATATGGTGAATATATACTTGATTTTCGCAGCTTCATGCGAGTCTTGTACGGTTATTAGTATCTGTTAATTTATTTTTGGTGCACAGGTTATTCTGGAAACAATGGCGTACGTCCTCGACTGACATGAATTTTACAGCACTTCGAAAATATAGCCACAGGGCACAGCTACTGTGCGCTTAGAAAAAGCATGTTGAAGGTGTCACCTGCGGCTAAGCTTGTTAAGTGATGTGAAATTAACGTACGATATCAGTTTTCGAAACTCCAGGCGAGTGTAACATGAACGTGCGCAACGGAAAATACTAAACGCAAAAGTGAATATTTGGCTCTATCTGACTACACCCTGAAGCAGATCTTAGGATCTCTGAATGCTGAAATTATCTCCTCCTTCGTGCTCCTTAACATGTAAATTACAACATTAACATAAATGAATGGTTAAGCAACTGACCGTTTGCCCTAGCAGTCTGGTCCCTTCAAACGCACAAACCACACAAACCCATTAAGGCAACTAGTAACTACTACATTATAAAAGTTGTTTCTGTTTAAACATTTATTGTAAATTAAAACCCCTTTTATATTTTACAAATGTTTATATATAAATGTCCAATGGACATAAAGAGAAGGAAATGAATTTCCCATCTAATATTACAGATCAGTTGGCCAAACCTGCCCCTTTTTATGGCTATGGGATCTAATATAAATAATACGAGATGGCTGACATCATCTATGTACCAAACAGTACAAGACACTACTTTCAAAGATGCTCTACAGTGGTGTGTAACTACAGTGGAAATTAAACTCACGTGATCACATCTGTTTAGCTTTATAGCCCTAATATGCCGAAGCCACTAGCAATGTCACCATATGTATGTATCCAGTATTTCGGAGTGATGGTTCTCGTACACGTCCGTGATGATGGAAGAACTCCAGCCACAAAATAAAACGTCTTTCAAACACTAGGAAGGTGCTCCGATTAGTATAATCTAATACTTTCTTCTCCTCTGTGTGTTCTACATAAGGAACGCCAACTCCCTGCCACAAGGGCGGAATTCGTATAACGTTTCTACATAAGTACAGACAGAAGAAGTGCTCTCAATAACTGAACGTGCATACTCAACGACGATTCCCTACCCGGAGGCGAAATCCAGTATCTTATAAGTTCGCAACGGTACAGTGCCTAACCGTCTAACTATAAAATCTTTTGAGACCAAAGACAGCAAGTCCATCTGTACCAACTAAGCTGATGCTGAGTGACCACCGCACTCTGGCACTCAAAACGGAAGAACTTATAACGATATGTTTACGTAATGTGTATACATAAACATACAGTTATAAATGTCCCCGTTCGTAGCCGCTAATTATAACAATATGTTTACTTTTGTGCTGTAACATATAGCTATAATCAGCGGTGGAAACATATTTGCGAACGCCGACCGTGTGCGGCTGTTTCTTGTTGGATCGTCTGATCAGTCGGAAGTTGCATTGCGGAAGAGAGTAAATGCCTATTCAAAATATAATTATTTTTGGATAGCTCAACATGAATATCCTAAGGGACCGTAGTTTATCATGCATTTACCAATAGAATATGGCGCGGAGAAAATATTTCGCTGCATACAACTTCCGTCCGATTTCGACGAAAGAATTCGTGACTGTGAACTCTCTATTTGGCAGAAACATAAAGAAAATTAAATAACTTCATGAAGGAGTGAGACATAGATTCTATATTAAATAAATAGTCCATACACCAGTTCCATTTAAATCTGAATTTATGGCAATTAATAGACGAACTAACACTGCAATGAAGGATTTAACATGGATGCCGTTTTGACTGGCACTTCTCGTAATGAAAACAATTCCTTTGACGTTTTCACATACACGTCGCACAATAAATCTACTGCTAGGCACTTTTAGTATTACACATTTACTTTACACTAGAACGATATTATTTTTAACAATAATAATACGGCCGCAAGACATGCGCGTCCGACACAAGTTACAGGAGGCAAGAGAAAAATGAGTAACTGTTTATCGAGAATATGTCGTACATCAAAAAAAAATGTGTAAAAAAGTGTTCTTCTTCTGTCCGTTTTTCGCGCCGCTGTTTTCAAAGTCAATAACTTACAGCATCTCTGACGGCGCTTCGACAATAAACAAGTTACGTCACAGGTCGTTCACCTTTTACTTTCTCGCAACATTATTTGCTAACTGTAGCTGTTGCCAAGCGACTGCTCGATTAGTGAATGATTTAAAATGATAAGGCGATCATATAATGTCACAAACTCCACTGCTGCCTTTCCAGCAAAACTCGGCTCACCTCTCTCGTAACTGCAGAAGGCGAACCATATTATCGAAATCACGGAATATTCTTCCTCTTTACAGATTCTTCCGAACGCTGACCAACCATATTTTAGTCTTTTGTCGTCCAGAGCGGAAAGTTAAAGAGGAAATACGTATACCCGTTAATTAGGAATTCATGCAATGGTATGCCTCTCAGAGTACAAAACCTCGGAAATAAGCCAGTCTTGTTCCTCTCAGCTGCGTCCAAGATTATCAGAGCTTTCGAAGTATTAGCTGGTTATCCTTCCGTCCCCGCTACAGTATAGCCGGCCGCCGCTGTATTCTGCTTCAGTGCTGAGGTGCCCCAACCGTCGGTCTTGGGTCACTTCACATGTTAAGCAGGACCAGCACACTTCTGTGAGTGTTCCACCCAGGGCTTTAGGTACGCCTGCCGTTTCATTTCTACTGGCGTTCCAACCTCTGCTAGTATAGGCAGTGACTCAATACACTGTTTAGCTAAAAAAGACACTCCATCCCCTTTCATTCAATAAGCCTTAACAACTATTTAGAAGGTGTACATGACAGTGTCTTCTTTAAATATTCATATGCGAAGTATAATCTATCAAATGTTACCTAATTCCGATTGTAAATCACGGAAAAGTATATAGATGAGTAGTTGTATGGTGCGAAATTAGCCACCCTACAATATCCCAACCTAATGAACTATTTTGCAACCATCAATTGTCTGTACAACCGAAGTAATAAGAATATGAGGGCAGAGGAACAATTTAACCACGATCCGTTCTTCTAAAGTCATTCTGCTTTCATTCATGGGCTCACTGTCATAAATTTATTTACTAAAGCTTTTTTAATTTAATCTAGCTGCTACTTATGTTTGGAAAACTTTTTCATGGCATGACAATTGGAATAAACAATACCATACAAAATAACCCATGTTAAGAAAGAAAATTTGACCAACATTACTACTTTTTATGCTCTTTCAAAGACGGCAGTTCCCATCTTCCTTCAGACTTAACGCCCATGCTTCCTGTCATTCATCCATCCCTAAGACATTGGTTGAGTCAAGAAACGCTAAAGTACAGAAATATCTTCAAGGTGGTTGTCCGATAAATTACCTGTGCTTCATTTAGCCATTAATGTGCAAAACAAGTAGTTACATCAGTTATTCTGGAGGTTATCTACATTATACAATTATACAAATTTCAGTGAAACATCCATCATGAATTTTACGTGGTCATATTTATGCTCCTGGCTGGCGTTTAAAAAGAAAACATCATTTCATCAACTGAGTGTCCAAATCTTGTGTTTCCGCAGGTAGTATACTTTTTAAACGTTTCGAAAATCGTTTGTTCTAAAGCGTTATTTGACAAACCGCACTTACATTTACTGTGCCAACAACTATTTGCAATGAGAGTTGGGATCGACCACCAATGTTAACTAATGTTTTTGTTCACAGTGCATAAAAATGTAAAACATTAAAACGTTGAAACCCCTAGCATCATTATCAAAGAGAATAACAAAAAATTATTTTACATGAATAAATACATAAATATTTTCTTAAGACTGCCCTGAAAAATAAGTACAAGATGTTTACAAAAATGATAAATATATACGAAACAGTTTGTGGGTGTAACTGTTCAATATTAATCAAGTTATATTCCCTTTTCATCAAGAGTCACACGGTGATTCGGATTTCACAACACACATCTTCATTTGTGTACAGGGATGGAAGCTACAGTTTCTTCCGAAGTTTAGGAAGTGAAGGTTGGTTCAACAACTTGTTTGAGATCGGTCAGGTTGGCTTTGCAATTCCGTCTTTGTACCCTCAGCCTATTGTTGATCCCATCTGGTTATAGGTCTCTCATAGACTTGATGATGTGGAAGATCCTCGGAATATACAGCAAGGTAAGTGGGTGTCTGTTTTGAAATATACAGGTTTTCGTCGAATTTGCACACAGTATGAGAGAGATACAGCCAGCCAGGATCTTTATAGGTCACCTAAAATTCTTCTCCATCAGCTAAGACAAGTGTAATGGTATCTAGTCCTCTGTTCTTCATGTTTCTTCTTTTTACTATGTTTGTGTTCCTACTCTTCTGTTCTTCATTTCGCTTCCTTCTCTTGACATAAATATTGTAGTTTGGCTAAGGACATCGGTAATTGTGGAGAGGAAGGTTATCAGTTTGGTGATATTATGCATGGCACTTGAGTCTTTGTGTGTGACTCAGATTCCTCAGAAGTCAGTGCCAGGTGACTGGCTGCTGCAAATTATGATGTACAGGGTTATTACACATGACTGAAGCGATTTCACAGCTCTACAATAACTTTATTATTTCTGATATATTCACAATACTTTGCACACACATACAAAAACTCAAAAAGTTATTTTAGGCATTCACAACTGTTCTATATGTGCCCCTTTAGTGATTCGGCAGACATCAAGCCGATAATCAAGTTCCTCCCCATCAATGAGTTCGAAAGCATTGTTGATGCGAACTCGCAGTTCTGGCTCGTTTCTGGATAGAGGAGGTTTAAACACTGAATCTTTCACATAACCCTACAGAAAGAAATCGCATGGGGTTAAGCCGGGAGAGCGTGGAGGCCATGACGTGAATTGCTGATCATGATCTCCAGCACGACCGATCCATCGGTTTTCCAATCTCCTGTTTAAGAAATGCCGAACATCATGATGGAAGTGTGGTGGAGCACCATCCTGTTGAAAGATAAAGTTGGCGCTGTCGGTCTCCAGTTGTGGCATGAGCCAATTTTCCAGCATGTCAAGATACACGTGTCCTGTAACGTTTTTTTCGCAGAAGAAAAAGGGGCCGTAAACTTTAAACCGTGAGTTTGCACGAAACACGTTAACTTTTGGTGAATTGCGAATTTGCTGTACGAATGCGTGAGGATTCTCTACCGCCCAGATTCGCACATTGTGTCTGTTCACTTCACCATTAAGAAAAAATGTTGCTTCACCACTGAAAACGGTTTCGCACTGAACGCATCCTTTTCCATGAGCTGTTGCAACCGCGCCGAAAATTCAAAGCGTTTGACTTTGTCATCGGGTGTCAGGGCTTGTAGCAATTGTAAACGGTAAGGCTTCTGCTTTAACCTTTTCCGTAAGATTTTCCAAACCGTCGGCTGTGGTACGTTTAGCTCCCTGCTTGCTTTATTCGTCGACTTCCGCGGGCTACGCGTGAAATTTGCCCGCACGCGTTCAACCGTTTCTTCGCTCACTGCAGGCCGACCCGTTGATTTCCCCTTACAGAGGCATCCAGAAGCTTTCAACTGCGCATCACATCGCCGAATGGAGTTAGCAGTTGGTGGATCTTTGTTGAACTTCGTCCTGACGTGTCGTTGCACTCTTATGACTGACTGATGTGAGTGCATTTCAAGCCATTTTGTCTCACTGCGCTCTCGAGCGCTCTGGCGGCAGAAACCTGAAGTGCGGCTTCAGCCGAACAAAACTTTGAGTTTTTCTACGTATCTGTACTGTGTTGTGACCATATGTCAATGAATGTAGCTACACTGAATTTATGAAATCGATTCAATCATTTGTAATAGCCCTGTATATCAGTCTGTGTCTAGCAGATAACAGTGGAAGGAAAAGCAAATAAAGTTCACAGTTCCGTACGGCTATTAGCTGGATTAAGTGATTGTATCAAGCGTGCAATTTGCTTATCTCATCTCCATCGCGTCATACAACATTGGAGACAAGTAATTAGTGGCCGTTCAAACACCCATTTTAACCCGCAGCAGATCGCCGAATACTACCTGCTCAGTCATCTTCTGCCACCCGAGGTCTTCAGATAGCCCTGTTTGAATAGGCCTGCTGTTTGCCCACGTCCGCGACTTGGCTTTGGCTTACCGACAGCGTCCCTTGCTTCTCCTTTTCTCTGCAGCTGTGGCGTTACCCTCCAGCTCCATCTGTACATCATGTTGTTTCTTCCAGTGTGTCTCGCATAATTATCATTCTGTGAAACCTATACTCACCTATTACATACGATAAGTTTTCGATACATACACACACGTACACACACACACACACACACACACACACATATATATATAGTGACAACATTTATCTTTACATTTATTGTAGTTAGAGTTGTACAATCAGCCAATATGTTGACGCATTTACTTACATTATTCTGACGAAAATTTCACCACACAAAGTGAACATTAATTATGAAAGAACACATTTCTTAACCTATGTAATTTAAATATTAAATATCTGTCAGTACCTGTATACCTATGAAAAAATACACATAACAGTAGACTTACGATCATCACCAGATCCCAATGTTAATAATTAGAAATACTACTTGTTAAACTAATTGTTGAACTACTGGCCAGTAGGATTTTTATACTAGTCTAACTACAACCCTCTTCAATGTACTACACTGTCGTTGGGTATCACAAGAGCACCCAATCTCATGGCTCTTGGTTTCGTTGTGGATGTCGTGAACATACGTGAACAACAAAGTTCATGTCTGCAATAAACATATACGAATGATTGTTTAGGCGGCCCTCTTCTTCATTTCATGTTTAGGCGTGCTTCATGAACTAAATAGGAAGTTTAGTATAAAATTACAGATACTTTCCTTAATCATACTGTCGCATAGCTTCTTTCATGTTTTTATTCAGTAATACCTTCTCTGTCGCTGTCCTTTTTCTGGAGCTGCTGCTATTACCTTTATCTGTCATTAACTCTTTCTTTTATGCTAACAAAGTTACATTTTATTGTACTAGTGGTACCAGCAAATGTAAAGATTTTAGTACATTATATAAAATAACTGCTCATAAACATGACTGCCACGCCCTTATGTATTACCTATGATGTCATGTGCTTTGAATTTATGGCATTTATTACTTTCCTTTATTAACTTCTACGTGTCTATATCTATTTATTACACTTCCATTCCACGTCGCTATAGCACTCTAACAATATTTTCGGGCGCTCATACAGTATTCCGCAGAACTGGCCACCATTTACACAATTATTCCGTCTCTCTTAACAGCATAAATACACTTCCATATACAAATAACGGCGCGCTCTCGCGTAGCTATGTGGAGCATTCCACTTAGTGAACTCTGGTTTCTCTGAATGGAGACAAATTATACTTGGTCGACACATCTTCGTGTCACCGCAAATCACTTCTAGCAAGTCACTCGTTTGTGACCCCATCGCTGAACATGGAAAATCGACATTCATTTCATGAAGTAGATCTAAAATCTTTTCAAAATTCACGCATTCTATACTAATACTTTCCACATCAATTGAATAACTAATTTACCTATTGCAGCATTTTTTTTTTTTTGCAGTTCCATACCTTTATCATTTTTACCTTATTCCTTCATGTACAGATAGTGCGTCGTTAACTCCAAACACCCTTTAAATTGTACGCTCAGCTTGCTGTGCACATAGTTTAAGCATACACAAAGGACCATATCTTAATTATCTCACTCTCGACATCCTGCCCGTTTATGCGCTGTAATACCTCTTTTAACCTGATAATAACAGAGAAAATGTTGATAAATTTACATATCCCATCAGTGCAATAACTTTAATAAATTGCTAACTATATACAGTATACTTTATTTCCGCCATAAAACTTCTTTAATTCTTCCTACTTATTCTATGTCATTTTCCCGTACTACCTCAGAGTTAGATGGTCTGATTTCAAGTTGATTGTTCCCGATATCTGTTGTTATTCATCCACCCCCTCCTCGGTCAGACCGGTGGGGTGTTTCTCTATAGTCGCCCCATGATGCGCCATTACGTTGTGGCTCACATCTGCGTTTATTTTGTTGCCTATATTCCCTGCCATAGTTCTTCCACAGTACTTTATTCCCACTACGGTATCTATGGTCGATGTTTTGTTGAGGCGGCCGATTTACATTGTTTTGCCAATTATGGCCTCTATTATTCCACCCATTATTCTCCCTTCTGCCAGCCGAAGTGGCCGTGCGGTTCTAGGCGCTGCAGTCTGGAACCACGAGACCACTACGGTCGCAGATTCAAATCCTGCCTCGGGCATGGGTGATTGTGATGTCCTTAGGTTAGTTAAGTTTAACTAGTTCTACGTTCTAGGGGACTAATGACCTCAGAAGTTGAGTCCCATAGTGCTCAGAGGCATTTGAACCACTTTTCTCCGTTCTTTCACTTTGCACATCTCTCTGCCTACGTTTTTCTCGCGCCTGATGCTCATTGAAAGCGAACTCCAACTCTCTTAGGATACCCTTCAATCTTTCTGCATCACATCCACATCGGCCGACAAGCGTTTGCTGGTAGGATATTGGCTACTTCTTGTAACAAAATCTTATGATCTCAGCCGGTGTGCATGGGTCGTCCAAATACAGATTTTTTTCCTAATACTGTTTTTTTTTTGGTCAGGTTTTTGAATTACTTCAACAGACTTAGGAACTCTGGACTCTTCATGTCACTGCTCATCATTATTTCTCGTTTGATACTTTACTGTATCTCCTTGGACCAATATTTGTTTAAAAGTGAGTCACGATACTCCTCGTATGACGTGTACGTTTTTGTAATGTTCCGTATGCATTCGTCCCATGTTCCCTCGACATGAAGTCCATTTTGTTCATCAGAGGCCAGTGAGGAGGTAATGATAAATCAACATATCCAACAAATGTTTCTGGGCGTAAAACATTACCCTAGTGTCTGTAATGCTGCAAATTTCGTACAGAGATAAAGTGCTTAAAACCGAAAATTTCATTAGAATTTCTTGCAACTCAGCCTACCTTATACTCACTTGGCGCCAACGTTTCCTGTGTACCAATACCTTGTGCATCGTCTCTTCCACTCCGTGTCACATTTTCATCACTGGAAAAATGTTCCGTGGTGCGCATTATCGGGTAACAATTATACATGTGAAATACCTCATTGCTGTTCTCTCTATTCGCCAATTGGGACCCATTCGTGTCCTGTGTAGACACGGGGGCCATATCTCTAGCGATATTTCGTTGCTCTGCAGACACGCCTTCAGTCTGTAGTTGACGAGCAAGTCCTACATTCGAGCACATTCTAGTATCGTCTGAGCTTGGACATCGTCGTGCTGATTTTGAATTGGCTCTTACGGTGTCTGTTATTTCCAAATCGCCTACTATTTATTTTTTGAGATTTGATTTTTGACTAGGTTGCGACCTGACTTCCTGAGATAATTTCCTAATTTCGCTTTCTTTGTTTTGTTTAAATTGTGCCTTATTTGCATTATTTGGCTCAATTTCTGTCTTTTGTAGCTGCGTTATTTCTACTTCTTTCACGCGCCTCTGCAACTTCGTTATTGCACCTCTACCTCTATTTGTCGTGTTTTCTGTATTCTCTAAATGTTTCAAGAGCAATCCGCTTTGCCCTCCTTGCTAGTAATAGCGCCTTGTTCGTGGTTCTTCTGACCTCTGCAATCTCTCGTTCTAGTTTTGTTCGGAGAATCACTACCTCATTTTTCTCTTCCCTCTTTTCATGTTTTATCGTCTGAATCTCGAAACTAAGGTTTAGAATTTTATTTCCCGTTTCTGCACTAACGTTTTAAACCTTACTTCCTACTTCCGCACTAATGTTTTGAATTTTACTTCCCATTTCGGCACTAATGTTTTGAATTTTACTTACTATTTCTGAGCGTACTTCATCATTCCCCCTTTTAATTTGGCTTCCCTATTCAAAGCTGGCCCTTTCAATTTTATTTTCCATTTCACTTCCCATTGCTTTTAGGTATGCAAAGATGTCCAACACACCTGTGTTACCGAGATCTTCTCTCCTGTTGTGGCTTTCTCTTCCTCTAGTCTTAGGTGATCTCCTGCCCTTTTCCATTCCTTGGTATGCAAGAATGTCATCACCGCGCGCCCCTGATACGCTGCCCTTTGACGAAGCCACTGACGGCGATCTACCATGATTCTTAGTTGTTTCGCGTTCGCTTGGACTCCCTACATTACAGTCCCGTATTTCTATGATTCCGTAACTGTGTCTCTGTCCCTCATCTTCACTATTAGATTGCCCACCACGGGCCTGGCTGTGTCTTTCATCCTCAAAATGTTCCCTTCGATCGATCTTCTCCTCACCAGTGCCTTCTGCTGCTAACAAAGATAACTCTTCCTCGTCGCATAGGCTTTCTTGAGTGCCCCGTGCATCTGCCATTTGTATATTGTTACAATTAGTGATCTGTTACTAAGCGCGCTCTCGACCTAGTTATCATGGAGTGATTCCTACACACAATTTACAATACCCACATTTATTACGTAATGGTCACGCAACATAAAATATCACTGAAAAACAAACTAAACTAATAGCAACGTCGTGAACGAGCAGTGTCATTACAATACAAGTAAACTAAAACAGCAAAGGGCATAAAATAAATATCTATAAACTGCAGCCAGCGGGCTGAAGAGCAATGTCTCTGAAAAGAAATACATTATATTCAGAATTATTATTTTTAATGTTATCCAGTGACTTAAGCACTGAAAACTATACACACGAGTTGGTGATCTCTATTAATAACACCTAAACTTTATAAATGGGAGAGAAATATTTTTGAAAATTTCAGAGGTTTCAAACAACTTTTGACTACTATCAGAAGATTCTAAGTGGGATCCTGGTAGGGTAAGCTAAATCCAAAATGCTACAGCAGGCGGGTGTACAATGAATGTGCACAATAGAAAAAACTTAACCCAAAAATGGAGATTTGCCCCTGTCAGACTACCCCCTGAAGTAGATCTTAGGATCTCTCAATGCTGATATTATCTCCTCCTTCTTGCTCTTTCACGTGTAAATTACAACATAAACATAAACATAAATGAATGATTAAGGGAACTAGTAACTACTAAATGATAAATGTTGTCTCTGCTTATACATTTATTGTAGGTTAAACCCCCTTTTATATATTACAAATGTTTATGTATCAATGTCCAATGTAGATAAATAGATACAATTTCCTAAGTGATATTACTGATCAATTTTCCAAATCAGCCACTTTTATGGCTATTCGATGTAATACAAATACCGCGAGATAGCTGACGTCATCTACGTAGCAAACTCTAGAAAACACTACTTTCAAAGATGCTCTACAGTGGTGTGGAATCTCAGTGGAAATAAAGCTCACGTGACCACAGCTGTTTAGCCTTATAGCCCTAATATGCCGAATCAGTTAGCAATATCACCGTAGGTACTGCGTCCGTTATGTCGAAGTGAAAGTTCTCGTACAGGTCCGCCACGATGGAAGAACACCAGCCACAAAACAAAATCTCTTTCAAACAATAGGACGGCAGAAGGCGGTCCTCTAAGTAGTAATCGAATACTGTCTATTCCCCTCTGTGTTCCACAGACAAGAAACCCGAATTCCCAGCCACAACGGCGAAATTCAGATAACGTCTCTATAAGAGTATACACAGCGGAAGTGCTCTGAATCACTGAAAGTGCATACTAAATTACGGCTACCTACCCGGAGGCGAAGTCCTGAATCTTATAAGTTCGCAACAGTACAGTGCTAAACTGTCTAACTATAAATTCTCCTGAGAGCAAAGACATCAAGTCCGTCAGTACCAACAAGGTAATACTGAGCGATCATGTGGGCACTCAAAACGGAAGACCTCTTTCTCTCCACCACTGACTTTCCATCAAACCTTGCCTCCCCGTCCCGTGCAGAAGGGGAATCATATTTTCGAAACCACGGAATATGCTCCCTCTCTACAGATTCTTCGGAACGCCTACCAACAATATTTTAGTCTTTTGTCGTCCAGCGCGGCAAGTTTGCGATGAAATACCTATACCCTTAAATTATGATTTGATACAATGGTATGCTTCTCAGACTAAAAACCCTCGGAAATAGCCCAGCCTGCGTGATTTCCGAGGTAATGCTTCCTTGTTCCTCTCTGCTGCTTCCAAGATTATCAGATTTTTCGAAGTATTATCCAGTTATCGTTCTGGCCCCGCTACAAAAACTGCCCATCCGCCGCTGTATTGTGCTTCAGCGCTCAGGGGCCCCGACCGTCCGTCTTGGGTTACTTCCTGTGTTAAGCGGGCTTTTCCACCCGGGGCCTGAGTTATGCATGCCGTTTTACTTCCACTGGCGTTCCAAGCTCTGCTAGTATAGTCAATCATTCATTACTCTGTTTTGATAATAAATACACTCCACCACCTTTCATGCACTAAGCGTTAACAATTATTCACAAGGTGTACGTGGCAGTGTCTTCTATAATTATTCATATATACGATGAATAACCTACCAAATGATACCTAATTCCGATTGTAAATCACGGCAAAGCATGTAAACGAGTGTTGTAAGGTGCAAAATTATAACCACCTTACATATTAATCAGTCATGGCATATGGCACGTCAATGACACTCACAGTTCGTAGGATGTAGCAAGCGCAATGAATAATAACATATTAGCGTCTTATCGATTCTGCATTCAAGGGTAATCCTGCCATTTCTTTCTCGTTAGTACACACTGTAATTATGTAGAAGAAATCTCAGTTCAATGAATAAGCTTGGGAACTAGGAAATTAGCTACAAATAAAAAGATATAAGCAACAATTAAACGTCAATTCCTACTAATATGCGCACTGTCATCTCTGAGTCTGCATCTCAGGGTATCAAATTATTAATTGCAAAACTTTTAAGACATTTGTATTTGATGAATTATTCCTTTACGCGCCATTGCGAATAATTCTTTCTGCCATGTCAATCGTTACCTTCAGCACGAAACAGTTACTCACTAGAGAAATATATTATCGAATCATTAGCCGTTTATAGAACGGAAGAAAACTACCACAAGCTCATTGAATTTAGAAAATGTATGTTGTTGTTGTGGTCTTCAGTCCTGAGACTGGTTTGATGCAGCTCTCCATGCTACTCTATCCTGTGCAAGCTTCTTCTTATCCCAGTACCTACTGCAACCTACATCCTTCTGAATCTGCTTAGTGTATTCATCTCTTGGTCTCCCTCTACGATTTTTACCCTCCACGCTGCCCTCTAATGCTAAATTTGTGATCCCTTGATGCCTCAAAACATGTCCTACCAACCGATCCCTTCTTCTAGTTAAGTTGTGGCACAAACTTCTCTTCTCCCCAATCCTACTCAATACATCCTAATTAGTTATGTGATCTACCCAACTTATCTTCAGCATTCTTCTGTAGCACCACATTTCGAAAGCTTCAATTCTCTTCTTGTCGATACTAGTTATCGTCCATGTTTGACTTCCATACATGGGCACACTCCATACAAATACTTTCAGAAACGACTTCCTGACACTTAAATCTATACTCGTTGTTAACAAATTTCTCTTCTTCAAAAACGATTTCCTTGCCATTGCCAGTCAACATTTTATATCCTCTCTACTTCGACCATCATCATTTACTTTACTCCCTAAATAGTAAAACTCCTTTACTACTTTAAGTGCCTCATTTCCTAATCTAATTCCCTCAGCATCACCCGATTTAATTTGACTACATTCCATTATCCTCGTTTAGCTTTTGTTGATGTTCATCTTATATCCTCCTTTCAAGACACTGTCCATTCCGTTAAACTGCTCTTCCAAGTCCTTTGCTGTCTCTGACAGAATTACAATGTCATCGGCGAACCTCAAAGTTTTTACTTCTTCTCCATGAATTTTAATACCTACCCCTAATCTTTCTTTTGTTTCCTTTACTGCTTGCTCAATATACAGATTGAACAACATCGGGGAGAGTCTACAACCCTGTCTCACTCCTTTCCCAACCACTGCTTCCCTTTCATGCCCCTCGACTCTTATAACTGCCATCTGGTTCCTGTACAAATTGTAAATAGCCTTTCGCTCGCTGTATTTTACCCCTGCCACGTTTAGAATGTGAAAGAGAGTATTCGATCAACATTGTCAAAAGCTTTCTCTAAGTCTACAAATGCTAGAAACGAAGGTTTGCCTTTTCTTAATCTTTGTTCTAAGATAAGTCGTAAGGTTAGTATTGCCTCACGTGTCAAAATTTCTACGGAATCCAAACTGATCTTCCCCGAGGTCCGATTCTACCAGTTTTTCCATTCGTCTGTGAGGAATTCGCGTTAATATTTTGCAGCTGTGACTTATTAAACTGATAGTTCGGCAATTTCCACATCTGTCAACACCTGCTTTCTTTGGGATTGGAATTATTACATTCTTCTTGAAGTCTGAGGGTATTTCACCTGCCTCATACATCTTGCTCACCAGATGGTAGAGTTTTGTCAGGACTGGCTCTCCCAAGGCCGTCAGTAGTTCTAATGGAATTTTGTCTACTACCGGGGCCTTGTTTCGACTCAGGTCTTTCAGTGCTCTATCAAACTCTTCACGCAGTATCGTATCTCCCATTTCATCTTCATCTACATCCTCTTCCATTTCCATAATATTGTCCTCAAGTACATCGCCCTTGTAGAAACCCTCTTTATACTACTTCCACCTTTCTGCTTTCCCTCTTTGCTGAGAACTGGGTTGCCATCTGAGCTCTTGTTATTCATACAACTGGTTCTCTATTCTCCAAAGGTCTCTTTAATTTTCCTGTAGGCAGTATCTGTCTTACCCCTAGTGAGACAAGCCTCTACATCCTTACCTTTGTACTCTAGCCATCCCTGCTTAGACATTTTGCACTTCCCGTCGATCTCATTTTTGAGACGTTTGTATTCCTTTTTGCCTGCTTCATTTACTGCATTTTTATATTTTCTCCTTTCATCAATTAAATTCAATATTTCTTCTGTAACCCAAGGATTTCTATTAGCACTCGTCTTTTTACCTACTTGTTCGTCTGCTGCTATCACTACTTCATCCCTCAGAGCTACCCATTATTCTTCTACTGTATTTCTTTCCCCCATTCCTGTCAATTGTTCCCTTATGCTCTCCCTGAAACTCTCTACAACATCTCGTTCTTTCAGATTATCCAGGTCCCATCTCCTTAAATTCCCACCTTTTTGCAGTTTCTTGAGTTTCAATCTGCAGTTCATAACCAAGAGATTGTGGTCAGAATCCATATCAGCCCCTGGAAATGTCTTACAATTTAAAACCAGTTTCCTAAATCACTGTCGTACCATTATATAATCTATCTGATACCTTTCAGTATCTCTAGGATTCTTCCAGGTATACAACCTTCTTTTATGATTCTTGAACCAAGTGTTAGCTATGATTAAGTTATGCTCTGTGCAAAATTCTACAAGGCGGCTTCCTCTTTGATTTTTTCCCCCCAATCCATATTCACCTACTATGTTTCCTTCTCTCCCTTTTCCTACTGACGAATTCCAGTCACCCATGACTATAAAATTTTCGTCTCCCTTCACTACCTGAATAATTTCTTTTATCTCGTCATACTTTTCATCAATTTCTTCATCATCTGCAGAGCTAGTTGGCATATAAACTTGTACTACTGTAGTAGGCATGGGCATTGTGTCTATCTTGGCCACAATAATGCGTTTACTATGCTGTTTGTAGTAGCTAACCCGCACTCCTATTTTTTTATTCATTGTTAAACCTACTCCTGCATTACCTCTATTTGATTTTGTATTTAAAACCCTGTAATCACCTGACCAAAAGTCTTGTTCCTCCTGCCACCGATCTTCACTAATTTCCACTATATCTAACTTTAACCTATCCATTTCCCTTTTTAAATTTTCTAACCTACCTGCCCGATTAAGGGATCTGACATTCCACGCTCCGATCCGTAGAACGCCAGTTTTCTTTCTCCTGATAGCGACGTCCTCTTGAGTAGTCCCCGCCCGGAGATCCGAATGGGGGACTATTTTATCTCCGGAATATTTTACCCAAGAGGACACCATCATCATTTAATCATACATTAAAGCTGCATGTCCTCGGGAATAATTACGGCTGTAGTTTCCCCTTGCTTTCAGCCGAGAAAATGTATAATACTGTAAAATAGTATGTGCCGAAACCTTCACAGCCACACGGGGCTTTAACCCGTTTGATCCCAAGAAGGTTTGCCATTCAAATCTTTTACGAATTCCTGTTTAAATCCTGCGTTTAGAGTGTAGATGAACCATAAATACTGCTATCATGATTGTAACAATATATTTAGTACAAAAATTGGACATTCCATAAATGGAACAGTGGGAACGGGAGGGTACAGGTACTGTGCATTCAATACTGTGAGAAATCAATGTAAATTTTTCATGTTTACGTTTATTTTTCTCACTACATATTTTCCACTGCTCTTTCACAGATTATACAAAATGTGATTGTGTAACCAAATAAGGAATCAACAAGATTACACTGTGTTTTAGTGAGTTCAGTTTCAACCTAAATTTGTATGAAACTGGCAAAACAATTTCAGGTAAAGGAATTTTACATGTCTTGCATTTTCTTGTTATGTTCTTCTTGCACTTGCCACATCTTAGTTGTTTGCCTATTGGTACAATCAGATGATTTTGTCCATCGTAGCGTACATCATTGAGCACCCTTTGATGTAGGGCTTTTGGATTTGGCACTGGATGAGCAAGTGACCAGCGTAAGCTGTATATTTGAAAGTAGCATTTCACCACATATCTTGTGAGGCCAAGAAGATAGAGTGCATTGCACTTATACTGTATTGGTTGTCTATACAGCAACCAAGCATTGTTTATTGATGCATTTAGCGCAAAAGCAAGAAGTTCGTTGCACCATTTCTTCGTTCTGAAATTAATCCTGTATTTTACAATATTTTCATAAAGTCTGTCCAATCCTCCCATGTAAGTGTTGCAGCTAACAACTTCAGGGGGACTAATTATATAAATAAACTGTCTCTCACTCATACTGTATCGTTTGGAGTGTACAGCTGGTTGAACTCCACTTCTGTTTGAGACGATGGTAACATTTCTATTGTCATGCTAGCGAATCAGTCAAAATCCAGATTAATTATCGGTTACTTTGTCATATGTTCCTCTTGGAGCTTTCTTCATTTTATGAAGATCTTGCAGAGGAGCACCTTCTATTCTATTGGAACAAATTATTCCTGTTCCAGTGCTGCCAATTTCTTTTGTTGTTGTTGTGGTTTTCAGTCCTGACACTGGTTTGACGCAGCTCTCCATGCTACTCTATCATGCGCGAGCATCTTCATATCCCAGTATCTACTGCAGCCTACATCCTT
Organism: Schistocerca serialis cubense; assembly: GCF_023864345.2. Taxonomy (NCBI): domain Eukaryota; kingdom Metazoa; phylum Arthropoda; class Insecta; order Orthoptera; family Acrididae; genus Schistocerca; species Schistocerca serialis. The sequence continues at coordinate 671,265,926 of NC_064643.1, forward strand.
CTGAATCTGCTTAGTGTATTCATTTCTTGGTCTCCCTCTACGATGTTTACCCTCCACGCTGCCCTCCAGTACTAGATTGGTGATCCCTCGATGTCTCAGAACATGTCCTACCAACCGATCCCTTCTTCTAGTCAAGTTGTGCCACAAGCTCCTCTTTTCCCCAATTCTACTCAATACCTCCTCATTAGTTATGCGATCTACCCGTCTAATCTTCAGCATTCATCTGTAGCACCACATTTCGAAAGCTTCTATTTTCTTCTTGTCTAAACTATTTATCGTCCACGTTTCACTTCCATACATGGCTACACTCCATACAAATACTTTCAGAAACGACTTCCTGACATTTAAATCTATGCTCGATGTTAACAAATTTTTCTTCTTCAGAAGCGCTTTCCTGGCGATTGCCAGTCTACATTTTATATCCTCTCTACTTCGACCATCATCATTTTCTTTTAGTGCATCCAAAAGCGGCAATGAAGTAAAAAAGTTATAAAAAAGAAATCATATGTTTGTTCATTCTCAAACGGAGGTTTTGATACTAGGTCTAACACAAATGAACCATTTACACCAAGCTCAGATGTTGTGTTTCCTGTTGCAGCACACTGGTGTGGTTTAGCTTGAACTAGGTAGCCTAGTCTTGTGCAGACCTGCCATATGTCGGTTTGATCCCCGTGTACCATAATACTGAATCATGGTCTCATCAGTACATAGCAGTCTTCCGTTATTGAAAGTTCTTAGCCACACATCATTCAAGAATTTCCAAAGGGCACTCTCTTGTGAAAATCTGTCATCTTTGGATAAGCCATTGTTATCACAGGCATGTATATACTTAACAATTTTTTTCAAATCTTCCCCTTGACATCGCTTTCGACACGGCTAGATTAGGGAAATCCTCGCTCATTTCCCAGTACATTCTATACTTGGTAAAGGGTTGTAACCTGTGAGAAGAAATATTGCCAATAATACTCTTATTTCTGCACTCGACACAATGCATGTTGTATCTCCCTGCTGATGTGCGTAAATATTTGCGTTATTGGCTAACGTGTCCACAATAATTTTACCATAAAACAGTTCGAATAGCTGTACAGGTGACACTTCATCTGTCAAAAGTTCTGGAAGGGTCCATGTCTCCATCTGCACTTCCTTTATATCCTTCTGAGTCCGTCTCCTATAACTACTCTTTCTTCTGCCGGTAATAGGAGTATTATTTGATGTAGAACATTCTTGACTGATAATACTATCAATATGGACAGCACTAGAGGTTAGAAAATTCTAATAAGCGTATTTCCCAATCAAAATCTTGAATTCATAGTATAGTCTAATATTTACTTCTTGAGCAATAATTTTCCCACTACAATATTTTCCAACTTTTGCTTCTGAAAAAGAGCTTAGCTGGTATCCACATAGACATTTATACCACTTTCACACTCGTCAGCTGAATCTTCATCTGACCGCCATGGGTCATAAGGGGGATTTATGTCTAAGTTAGCACCAGAGAAATCAATATCCTCCCCCAATAATAATATAGTTTCATCGACAGTCAACATAAAATGCAAGTGCTTTTAATGCACACATTCAATCCCACTGTTCCAAAAATGGAACACTCAGCTCTTATGCATTGTAACCCATTGTTGAGAACAGATATGAACAAATTACACACACACACTATCATTGTTGTACTTATACGTCATATTTAGAAACTATGATATCGTTATCCACTGTCATATATTGTAAAACTTACTTACCCTTTCCTTGAAGTCATTCTTCCATTGTTTCAAATGGCTCTGAGGACTATGGGACTTAACTTCTAAGGCCATCAGTCACGTAGAACTTAGAACTACTTAAACCTAACTAACCTAAGGACATCACACACACCCATGCCCGAGGCAGGATTCGAACCTGCGACGGTAGCGGTCGCCCGGTTCCAGACTGTAGCGCCTAGAACCGCTCGGCCACCCCGGCCGGCTCATTTATCCATAAAGAGCAATTACTAAAGTACTAAAAATGTTGCTATGCAGATGCTCGCAGCACAACTGGCAGTTTTGTGTAAGAGCAAAGGCCATGTAGAGGGTCAGCAGTGTGACAAGCATACCATAAACCAAAATCACTGTGCGCCGAAGAATTACAAACTTTTGTTCCAGAAATGGAACAGTGGGATAAAATGGGTACTCGACAACGCCGACCTACAACCGTTCTAAATATCGACAAAATTAGCAACCATATTTGCACACCGGCAACTGCCACTTTCTACACTTCCGACATGTTACTTCCGCGTAATTATTGCAAATAGTAATCTCGAACTATTCAGAATCTGTTTCAGACAGTCGGAGCAGTATCCGAAAAGCGATAAAACTTTAAGAAATATGGTACCAGCTTAGAAATGATCAATGTGAGCTTGGCATTCATGTACGTGACCTACCACTAAGACGGTTCGGGCTGACTTGTAGTTATGATTGCACCAATACCGCATTTGTTACCCCTCCCCACTAGGAATGTGATTCCTCTCAATGAGTCACATTAAATATATTTAGTTTTGTAAAGGGGTGGATCTATATTAAATCTAACACAGGCCACAAATTCATTATGTTATATTCAAAGTTATCGTTTTCAGTATGTTATTGAGTTAAACAGTTATTAAGCTGTTTGATATCCCTAGGAAACAACACACCCACCTAACTTTTGATCACATTAACTGCAGCATAGTATATTATTTCCTGCTGTATGTAATCTTCTAGGGTTCCGCCTGGCTAACGTCCTTTCATGTGCTCTCTCTTACGTAAGTATTGTAACTTAAGACATCAATAAGTTACGAAAATAATGCGATCCATCCGCGTCGCCTTATATTTAGGTTAGTTGTTTGCTTTGGACAGCCAGCGCACTTTTGGCACAGCTCAGTGAGCCTTGAGCAGCCGCCGGTGAAGTATCAGTGCAGCAGCAGTGCAGTAGCGAGTCGCATATTTAGCTTTCATATTTGTTTTGTAGTTCGATTATTAATTTCTTTCCGAGTGTTTGTGCGCTTGAAAATTTCATTACATAAAATCCTTACGTATTCTCGTATTTCAGAGGAGTAATATTGCTTAATGATAACTGTAGAGTACAAATTCGCGGAGTCGTTAGTCAGTTGTTTGTTTTGGACAGCCAGTGCGCTTTTGACACGGCTCAGTGAGCCTTGAGCAGCCGCTGGTTAACTATCAGTGAAGCAGCAATGCAGTGGCGAGTCGCATATTTAGTTTTCATATTTGTTTTGTAGTTAGATTCCTATTTTCTTTCCGAGTGTTTGTGCGCTTGCATTTTTAATTACATGAAGTCCTTGCGTATTCTCGTATTTGAGAGAAGTAAGATTACTTTTTGGTAGCTGTAGAGTATAAATTCGTGGAGTCGTTAGATATTAGCATTAGGATGGAAAGGGTGTGTGCGTGCTGTGTGCGGGCACAGGATGAACTGGCCGCGGTTCGCGAGCATCTAAGCGTGCTGTTGGCCACGGTCAGCCGCCTTCAGGCTGCTGCCTCGAGGTGCAGCGACGGCGGAGGGGCTGGCGCGTCGCTTGAGACACCGCTAACTCAGCCGCCGTAGTGTACCCGGCGCGTTGGGGCCGCCCTCACCTCAGGGTGAGTGGCGGACTGCAACGCGTTCGCGTCGCTCGAGGCGGAGGGTCAATGTGGAGGCTGTCCGGCTGGCCTCGCCCGTTCGTCCTGTCAGTGGGCAGGTGGCCGCTCTTTCAGCAGGGCCCGAGCAGGCATACGGGGGCCAAGGATTACAGGTTGTTGGGAGCTCCAACGTTAGGCGGGTGATGGAGCCCCTTAGGGAAATAACGTACAGGGCTGGAAAGAAATTAAACGTGCGCACGGTTTGTCTGCCGGCGGGCCTCATCCAAGATGGGGAGGCGGCCTTGCCTGCGGCAATCGAGCATACGGGGTGCTATCGTCTACAAGTACTTGCTCTCGCCGGCACCAATGATGCCTGTGGCTTCAGTTCTAAAGCGATCCTCAGTTTGTACGGGCGGCTGGCGGATTTGGTGAAAACCGCTGGCCTCACACGCGGTTGTGCAAGCAGAGCTCTCTATTTGTAGCAACGTTCCCAGAGTGGATCGGGGTCCTTTGGTTTGGAGCCGAGTGGAGGGTCTCAACCAGAGGCTACTTCGACTCTGTGACGGTCTTGGCAGCAGATTACTAGACTTGCGCTATTGGGTGGGGAACTGTAGGACGCCACTAGATAGGTCAGGGGTGCACTACACAAAGGAAGCGTCTACTCGGGTAGCAGAGTACTTGTGACATGCACATGGTTTTTTTTAGGCTAGGCAGTAGTGCGAGGTGTGCTGAAGAACACTTACCAGTCGACGTGCAGGCAGGGATATCAGGACGCGCTCAGTGTAACGACCTTCAGCTATCAAGATCCTAGCAGCAAATTTTCAGTGTGTTCAGAATAAAGTTCCTCAGTTTACTGCCTTCCACGAAGCGTGTGGCGCACAAATTATTCTCAGGACTGAGACCTGGCTGAACCTTGAGATAAGAAGTTCTGATATATTTAGTGAGGGTTGGAACGTGTATCGGAAAGACAGATTAGAAACCGTAGTTGCAGTTGACAAAAATATTGTGTTTACTGAGGTCGAAGTAGAGTGTGATTGTGCAGTTACCTGGACACGTTTAACAGGGCTAGGAGAAATAAAGTTAATTGTGGGGTGTTGTTGCCGGCCACCAGGTTCCACCGTGACAGTTCTAGAGTCATTCAAAGGGAGTCTACTTTCTGTATCGCAGAAGTACCCGGATCACCCTATATTAGTCGGAGGCGACTTCAACCTACCTAGTATAGACTGGAATGTCTATAGATTCATTACAGGTGTTACAGACAAGCCGTCGTGTGAATTACTTTTGAACACGTTATCCGAAAACTGTCTGGAGAAGCTAAATCGACAGCCAACCCGTAAGGGAAATATTTTAGATCTGGTAGCCACGAACAGACCAGACCTCATCGACGGTGCCAGTGTTGAGACAGGGATTAGTGATCATGATGTTGTCATTAAGACTATGGTTACGAAAGTTAAAAAGTCGGTCAAGAAGGCCAGGAGAGTATTCTTACTAGAAAGAGCAGATAAGCAGTCGTTAGCATCCAACTTGATAAATGAATCGACTTCATTTACATACGGTACGATGGACGTGGGAGAATTATGGGCAAATTTTAAACACATTGTAAATCACGCATTGGACAAGTATGTGCCAAAAAAGTGGGTTACGGACGGAAAAGACCCACCGTGGTTTAACAGCGCAATTCGGAGAATGCTTAGGAAGCAAAGGCAGTTGCACTCGAGGTACAAGAAAGATCTGGAGAATGAGGACAGGAACAAGTTAGTAGAGATTCGTGCTGCTGTAAAAAGAGCGATGCGCGAAGCATTCAGCCACTACCACCATCACACCTTAGCAAAAGATCTTGCTGAAAACCCAAGGAAATTCTGGTCTTACGTAAAATCGGTAAGCGGGTCGAAGGCTTCCATCCAGTCACTCAGTGATCAGTCTGGCCTGGCAACGGTAGACAGCAAAACGAAAGCTGAAATTTTAAATTTAGCATTTGAGAAATCTTTCACGCAGGAGGATCGTACAAACATACCGCCGTTTGAGTCTCGTACAGATTCCCGTATGAAGGACATAATGATAGACATCCCTGGGGTTGTGAAGCAGCTGAATGGGTTGAAAATAAATAAATCACCAGGTCCTGATGGGATTCCAATTCGGTTTTACAGAGAGTACTCTACTGCATTGGCTCCCTACTTAGCTTGCATTTATCGCGAATCTCTTCCCCTACGTAAATTCCCGATCGACTCAAAAAAAGCGCAGGTGACGCATGTATATAAAAAGGGTTGAAGGACGGATCCTCAAAATTACAGACCAATTTCCTTAACATCGGTTTGTTGACGGATTCTCAAACATATTCTCAGCTCGAATATAATGAATTTCCTTGAGACAGAGAAGTTGCTGTCCATGAATCAGCACGGCTTTAGAAAGCATCGCTCCTCCGAAACGCAACTCGCCCTATTTTCATCAGACGGATGCCATGTTCCTTGACTTCCGGAAAGCGTTTGACTCGGTGCCCCACTGCAGACTCCTAACTAAGGTATGAGCATATGGGATTGGTTCCCAAGTATGTGAGTGGCTCGAAGACTTCTTGAGTAATAGAACCCAGTACGTTGTCCTCGGAGGTGAGGGTATCATCTGAAGTGCCCAGGGAAGTGTGGTAGGTCCGTTGTTGTTTTCTATCTACATAAATGATCTTTTGGATAGGGTGGATAGTAATGTGCGGCTGTTTGCTGATGATGCGGTGGTGTACGGGAAGGTGTCGTCGTTGAGTGACTGTAGGAGGATACAAGATGACTTGGACAGGATTTGTGATTGGTGTAAAGAATGGCAGCTAACTCTAAATATAGATAAATGTAAATTAATGGAGATGAATAGGAAAAAGAATCCTGTATTGTTTGAATACTGCATTAGTAGTGCAGCGCTTGCCACAGTCACGTCGATTAAATATTTGGGCGTAAAATTGCAAAGCGATACGAAGTGGGACAAGCATGTAATGGCAGTTGTAGGGAAGGCAGATAGTCGTCTTCGGTTCATTGGTAAAATTTTGGGAAGATGTGGTTCATCTGTAAAGGAGATCGCTTATAAAACCCTAATACGACCTATTCTTGTGTACTGCTCGATCGTTTGGCATCCCCATCAGGTCGGATTGAGGGAGAACATAGAAGCAATTCAGAGGAGGGATGCTAGATTTGTTACTGGTAGGTTTGATCATCACGCGAGTGTTACGGAAATGCTTCAGAAACTCGGGTGGTAGTCTCTAGGGGAAAGGAGGCGTTCTTTTCGTGAATTGCTACTGTGGAAATTTAGAGAACCATAATTTGAGGCTGACTGTTGTACAATTTTACTGCCCCCAACTTACATTTCGCGGAAAGACCACAAAGATAAGAGACATTAGGGCTCGTACAGAGGCATATAAGCAGTCATTTTTCCCTCGTTCAGTTTGGGTGTGGAACAGGGAGAGAAAATGCTAGTTGTGGTACGAGGTACCCTGTGCCACGCACCGTATGGCGGATTGCGGAGTATGTATGTAGATGTAGATCTAGAGGTGTAGACTTTTCCGCTATTATAATTACCAGTAATTGTAACTTAAAATAAAATAAAATAGAATAAATCAAGATGAATTGGAGACGTTTAAACAGTACTAAGCGATGTAGCAGAAACGTTGCAAACTAAATCCAGAATTCCTAATTCGGGCCACAATAATGCGAAGTAATTTTAATAGTGAGACTCTAGTGTATACCACACATATTCAATGAAGTTTGCTCCAAATGAGCTGACAGTGTTCCAGATCAACATCAAAACTTTATTTTGTTCAAGTTACAGTACATAACTGGGTTACTAGAACACTCAATTCTAAATTATTCCCACTTTTTGAAACGCATGCTAATACCTAAATGTTTATGAACTCATGCTGTAACGTCACAGTTTAAATGTGTAAAAGTGACTAACGTACTCTGCCTAATTAGCTGCAATCAGTCAGTGATATAATTTTTAATTTGCAAACCAGCACCATGAACACTAAAAGCTACCGGGCTCACAAATGAGTCGAAACAGTCAGTAGTTTACCCTATGACTCCAGTAAATGTAACTTTTTTTGCAGTTCCTTGACTTGTTCTCATTCTCAATCACTTTCGTGTGAGCGAAAGTTGATAATCTGAGGATCGTTCACAGAGTCGAATTAACACTAACAGCAAGAAATTCAATAAATATAGTTCTTGTATAAGAGAAATAGCACGTAGAAAGAACGTTATTCTGGTTACTCATTATATGGTTGAGATCAGTTTCGCTTTGAGTAAACAAAATTTCCTTCCGTTTCTGCGCACATACGTATCAGCGATGTTTAATCTTCTGCAGTGGTTCCCCTTTACTTCCCTAATAGTACATGGTAGCAGCTGCCTAAAGTCTGTGATATGGATGTTATTTGGTTACACTTTCTCGTCAGTAATAGTCTGTGGTCAATAATTTTTTTACGAGAATTTCTTTCTACCTCATTCTTCACGCGAAATGAAAATCTACATAAAAACTTTAAAAGCCACCGTAAGGAGCGTCGCGGAACGTATCCAGCACCACTAACAGTCGTTTCCGTTACGGTTGCACTCACAGAGAAAGTGGGGAGAAAAACGACTATTTATATGCCTCTATATCTTATCTTCGGGATTTTTATGCGAAATATATGTAGGCCGCTGTAGGATCGATTTGCAGTCAGTTTCAGGTGCTGGTTCTCTAAAGTTTCTCAGTTGTTTTCCTCGAAAATAGCATCTCCTTCCCTCCAGGTACTCCGTTTGAGCTCCCAAAGTATTTCCGTAACACTTGCGTGCTGTTCGAACCTACTGGTAACAGATTTAACAACCTGCCTCTGAGTTGCTTCCACATCTTCCTATCATCAGATCTGGTGTTGATACCAAACCCTGGAGCAAGAATCAAGAATAGGTCGCACCAGTGTGCTACATGTTATCTCCCTTCCACATGAACCACACTTTCCTCGAACTCTCCCAATAAGCCGAAGTCAACCTTTCGCCCTCCCATCACAATCCTTAAATGCTAGTTCCACTTCATATCACTTTGTAGCGTTAAGCAAAGGTATTTGAACAACGAGAATGTTCCGGGTAGCACGCTACTACATCTGTATCGGAACATTGCAGGTGTGTTTTTGCTAGCCGTGCGCATTAACTTGCGTTTTCCTACATTTAGAATCAGCTGCCGTTCATCCTATCAACAAGAAATTTGGTCTCACCAGGAAAGTACTTGGGCTCGAAAAAACATATCTGTATGAACGCTTGGTTACGGGACCATTATGTACCTCTGAATGTGCTGGTGTGAGTCGTTTTTCTGCAAAACTCTGCAGCCATGCTCTAGATATAACTGTAGATGTAATTGTAGACGCCATACGCCATTTTTCAGAAGGTGTCGAAACCTCTTACGTAATAATCATCGTACATGTTCTCCAGTATGTTGTTATCAAACGCCGTGATGATACTTGCAACTCTAACCTTCTTCTTGGGAGACGGTTGGTATTCACTGTCACTGTTTCCATCGCCTCTTCCCGCACTTGCCGTAGCACTACTGTTTGCAATGATTTGTTCGTCATTATCATCCCTATCATCATCGTTATGTGTTAGTGTTACAACAGTATCTGTTTCTAACTTATGCTCATATTTCTGCACTATAATAGACACCAGAAAACATGAGAATGGTTCATCTTCTACACCAACACCATCTTCATGAAGAAGGGTTCTTCGTAACTTCATCTCAACCAATCGCAATACATTAGCAGGATTGATTACCAATCGCCGAGACATCTGACGCTTCAATACACAAATAATGTCACAAAACGTAACTTCAGCGGCACACTGCACAGTCCATACTGGTCCCGACTGGCGTACCGGCAGGACAGTGTACAATGCGGCATGGCATAGGCAGAGGCCTCTGACGGACGACTGCAGAGTTTTGCAGATGTGGGAGTATCACTAGTGCAATAAGAGACCTTCACATTATTTCTCACACGATTTTGGTGTATTTGTGTTTGTTCGAGCCCAAGTACTTTCCTGGTAAGTCATCTTGTACCATACCAAGTGTCGTGGCGTAGCAAGACAGCCACGCCACGGAATCAGTCGAAAGGCACGCGTTTAGTTCACGCAGGCAAGAGATAGGTCTGTAACAGGATACGTAATGAATGCTATAAAGAAAAGTACGTAGCTTCTGGAATACTTAACTTTAATCCATCCTTGGTACATCGCTATTGACGATATAAGTGAGACTCCATAGATACATGCAATGTTACTAATGGCGCCTTGCTAGGTCGTAGCCATTGACTTAGCTGAAGGCTATTCTAACTATTGGCTCGGCTAATGAGCAATGCTTCGTCCATGTAGTCGCTAGCAAAGTCGTCCGTACAACTGGGGCGAGTGCTAGTCCGTATCTCGAGACCTGCCTTGTGGTGGCGCTCGGTCTGCGATCCCTGACAGTGGCGACACGCGGGTCCGACATGTACTAATGGACCGCGGCCGATTTAAAACTACCATCTAGCAAGTGTGGTGTCTGGCGGTGACACCACACCAAGATTACTCGACACCCTCCCATACGCCACAGCTTTATGAGTCAATAACTGGAGATAGCAGCCCAGCCTAGCTGCCACATCACCTATGTCTACAGAAAATAATAGCGGTCCTACCATATTTCCCTGCGGCAGTCCTGATGATTCTCTTGTCTGATGAATACTCGCCATGCTGGGTTCGGATAGTTAAGAACGTTTCTGGGAGCCTATTCCTATGCTCGTAAGTTTGTTAACAGTATGCAGTTGGGTGCCGTGTCATATACTTTTCGGAAATCTAGGAACATGGAATCTGCTTGTTGCTCTTCATGTGAGAAAGGGCAAGATGGGTTTCAGTAGGATGTCCGCAGCTCGTTGTCTTGCGGTATCATTCTCGCTTCCCGCGCACCGGGTCCCGGGTTTGATTCCCGGTGGGGCCAGGGATTTTCTCTGCCTCGTGATGACTGGGTGTTGTGCGTCTTTGATCATCGTTTCACCCCATCGACACGCAAGTCGCCGAAGTGGCGTCATCTCGAAAGACTTGCAAGAGGCGAATAATCTACCCGACGGGAGGCCCTAGCCACACGGCATTTCCATTTCCAATAGTGCGATGCTTTCTAAAACCGTGCTCTTTCGTTGTCTTAAGTTTTTATGTCTCTGAGAACATTATTACGTTCGAACTCAGAAATGTTCTAGAGTTCTGCAGCAAACTCAGGTTAAGGACAAGGGTCTGTGATTTTGCAGGTTCGTTTTTTTATTCATCTTATATACATGAGTCATCTGCTCTTTCTTTCTGTCGTTTGGGACTTCGTGCGGTGCGAGACATTCGTGATGTATGCAAGCTGAGTATGGGGCCACTATAGTAGAGTACTTTTTGTGAAATCGAATTGGGGTACCGTTCGGACCTGACGATTTACTTCTTGTCGACTGTTTACGTTGTTTCTCTATGGCAGGACTCTTATTATTATGTTGTCCATACGGGGCTCTGTGCGGCATGCTTCATCTGTCAGGTTGTTGGAGACACTCCTCCACCACTGTACTGCCCCAGCAGATTTGGTTGCTTCCTCCCGAAGTCTGCCGCAACCTCTGCCGTGGGCCACATCCAGCTCTTTCTCGCCCTTATTTATGCCGTCCACGACATCGCCGGCGCCCAGTAGTAGGTTCCGAGCTCTGTCGGGCGCCTCACTTATTCGCGAACATCACGCAATTTCGAGCGGACCAGCCGGTGGCTGCGCGTAATAAAATAGGCGAGGTGCGAGCGCGCCGGCCGTCGCGCGGTGCCCACGGGCCCAGGGCGCCGGAACGTCGCGTGTTTCTCGCTAAAGCACAGTGCGGCAGGGCGCCCTGAATACTGAAGCCGTCTGGGCCCCGGCCGCCCGTGTTGAATATGCGAGGCACGTGACGCCGCGCCGCAGGTGTAATCGCCACGGGACCAGCCGGCGACTTCCCTACCCGTTCCCCCGCCACCTACCCTCCTTCCCCCCCTTCCCAGCCGTTCGCTCCCATACGCTAACCCTTCCAACCTCTCCGACACCCTCGCCGAGCTGCACACGAGCCCAGCTGCCACGCCCCCCCCTCCCCCCTACCAACTACTGTGTGTGTGTAACTCTCTCGCTTCTGACTGCAGCGATTCCATCGCACTGGGACAATATCGCCAGAACGTTCTGCTGGTCGGGAAGCAAGGGCCGTTCAGAGGCGAGCTTCGTACCCGCCTGCCTTTTGCCTTCGCCCCACCCACCTAAACTCACTCCGGTCGCGAGGGCACCAGTTACGAATCTAGTTACCCAGCTCCTCAACATTCTGTGTTCAGACATGGTTGTGCTTCATCTCAGTCGTTGGAAGGTTCCTTATGACTAACAATGCTGGATGTCGATGAATTAGATTTCAGGTTTTCATTGCACATGTATTCCAATAAAATCCTAGAGCTGTTGGCAGCTTGTTATCTCTTTTATCGTCAAGAACTACTAACAAGGGAACCTCCCCATCGCACCCCCCTCAGATTTAGTTTAAGTTGGCAGAGTCGATAGGCCTTGAAAAACTGAACACGGATCTATCGAGAAAACAGGAAGAAGTGGTGTGGAACTATGAAAAAAATAAGCAAAATATACAAACTGAGAAGTCCATGCGCAAGATAGGCAACATCAAGGATAATGTGACCTCAGTAGCACCGTGGTGTCGTTGTAGCGTGAGCAGCTGTGGAACGAGAGGTCCTTCGTTCAACTTTTCCCTCGAGTGAAAAGTTTACTTTATTTCCGCTAAGTTATGATGTATCCGTACGTTCATAGACGACTCTGTTCACAATAATAAGTTTAATGTCTGTATTTTGCGACCGCACCGCAAAACCGTGCGATTAGTAGACGAAATGACGTGCCTCTCCAATGTGAACCGAGAACATTTGATCGCAAGGTCATAGGTCAACCGATTCCTCCACAGGAAAACACGTCTGATATATTCTATACGACACTGGTGATGGCATGTGCGTCACATGACAGGGATATGTTGTCGACCCACCTAACTTGTACACTTGGCGAAAGGGTAGAAACATTCTTCTGCCTTGCCCGATTTAGGTTTACTTCTGGGTGTGATAATCACTCCCAAAAAAGTGATGAAAACATAAGAGTTTGTCACATAAACTGCGGAAAATGAATGCAACAGTTTCACAATCGCACCGATATCCCTGTGCTCTGTCAACACATACGTTTTTAACGTTTTCAAATTTTTCCGTGTGTAGACCGTCAAATCCTGCTTATGTCCAAGCAAATCTGAACATGTCCTCGAATTTTGGAGAGTGAAGTTGATTATGTGTGAGTGCCTGAACTTTGATAATAGTCTGAAAATAAAATATTAAACTTTTCACTCGAGGGAAGACTTGAACCAAGGACCTCTCCTTCCGCAGTTGCTCACGCTAACCACGGGAACACTGCGCTCATGAGCTCACACTGTCCCTGATGTTACCTATCTTGCCCATGGACTACTCAGTTTGTATATTTTGCTTAATTTTTTTCATCGTTCCACACAACTTGATCCTGTTTTCTCGACTGATCGGTATTCAGTTTCTCAAGGCCTATCCACTGTGCCAACTTATAACTAAATCTGAGGGGCGTACGATGAGGAGGCTCCCTTGTAAGCATTGGGATTGTTGTGCCGTATTCCTTATAGATCGGACTCCGGTATCAAGATTTGCAGGTCGTGCTCGGGAATGCTCAACACTTGAGCTCTTCGGCCCCAAACAGAGGATAGACTGATAATCTCGGTATTGGTCATGAAACTGATAATGACGACTATGGCAACGGACTAAACTTCAAGCTTTTGTTTGATTTCATTAGACATAAAATGGGTCATGCATTCTGGTATGAATGACGACTACAAGAACAGTTAATACGAAAGTACGTTATTCTGTTTTAAGCTGACATACTGAGACACTGACTGTATGAAAATACAGTTAAATTCTTACAATAAAACAAAAATATAACCATCCATTATTAATAATTTTGTCTATTAACAATTAGCATCGTTACCGATTCCGTACCGCCAAGTTCATCTTCAGACTTCATTTACAATTTAAAACAGCATATGATTAACGGCACCAATGTATGCCTGTGTGGCCGATGTGTTAAGATTTATGTGCAGAGTTGTAAACAGAATTAACCATACAACTTCAATAATTTTATAAATATTGCTTGCTATTCGGCGAAATATGTAAATGTAATCAGCAGTGCTATGAAAAGCTTCTTAGATGTTACTAACTGCATCGTCTTTTGTCGTAGGGCATCACCACATCAGAGGACGATTGCCACAACGAAAATGAGATAATATCCTATAATATCCTATCTACAGCATAGCGTAAGCTATACAGGGTGGTAAATTGATCGTGGCCGGGCCAAATATTCACGAAGTAAGCGTCAAACGAAAAAACTACAAAGAACGAAACTCGTCTTGCTTGAAGGGGAATACCAGATGGCGCTTTGGTTGGCCCGCTAGATGGCGCTGCCATAGGTCAAACGGATCTCAACAGCGTTTTTTAAAAAATAGGAACCCCATTTTTTATTAAATATTCGTGTAGTACGCAAATAAATGTTAATGTTTTAGTTGGACCACTATTTTCACTTTATGATAGATGGCGCTGTAATAGTCACAAACGTATAAGTGCGTGGTACACGTAACATTTCGCTAGTGCGGACGGTATTTGGTTCGTCATACATTACCCGTATTAAAATGGACCGTTTAACAATTGCGGAAAAGGTCTGTATCGTGTTGATGGATAGCTATTGTGATCAAAATGCCTAACGGGCGTGTGCTTTGTATGCAACTCGGTATCCCGGACGACATCATCCAAGTGTCCGGACCGTTCGCCGGATAGTTACGTTAGGTATTTAAGGAAACAGGAAGTGTTCAGCCATATATGAAACGTCGACCATGACCTGCAACAAATGATGATGCCCAAGTAGGTGTTTTAGCTGCTGTCGCGGCTAATCCGCACATCAGCAGCAGACAAATTGCACGACACTTGGGAATCTCAAAAACGTCGGTGTTGCGAATGCTACATCAACATCGATTGCACCCCTACCATATTTCCATGCACCAGGAATTGCATGGCGACGACCTTGAACATCGTGTAGAATTCTGCCACTGGGCCCAAGAGAAATTACGGGAAGATGAGAGATTTTCTTGCACGCGTTTCATTTAGCGACGAAGCGTCACTCACCAACAGCGGTAACGTAAACCGGCATAATATGTACTATTGGGCAACGGAAAATCCACGATGACTGCGACAAATGGAACATCAGCGACGTTGGCGGGCTAATGTATGGTGCGGTATTACGTGAGGAAGGATAACTGGTTTCCCTTTTTTTTATCGATGGCAATCTAAATGGTGCAATGTATGCTGATTTCCTACGTAATGTTCTAGCGATGTTACTACAAGATTCTTCACTGCATGACAGAATGGCAATGTACTTCCAACACGATGGATGTCCGGCACATAGCTCGCATGCGGTTGAAGTGGTTCTGAATATCGTATTTCATGACAGATGGATTGGTCGTCGAAGCAACATACCATGGCCCGCACGTTCACCGGATCTGACGTCCCCGGATTTCTTTCTGTGGGGAAAGTTGAAGGATATTTGCTATCGTGATCCACCGACAACGCCAGACAACATGCGTCAGCGCATTGTCAATGCATGTGCGAACATTACGGAAAGCGAACTACTCGCTGTTGAGAGTAATGTCGTTACACGTATTGCCAAATGCATTGAGGTTGACGAACATAATTTTGAGCATTTACTGCATTAATGTGGTATTTACAGGTAATCACGCTGTAACAGCATGCGTTCTCAGAAATGATAAGTCCACAAAGGTACATGTATCACATTGGAACAACCGAAATAAAATGTTCAAACGTACTTCGTTCTGTATTTTAATTTAGAAATCCTACCCGTTACCAACTGTTCGTCTAAAACTGTGAGCCATATGTTTCTGACTATTACAGCGCCATCTATCACAAAGCGAAAAAAGTGGTCCAACTAAAACATGCATATTTCTTTACGTAGTACACGAATATGTAATAGAAATGGGGATTCGTATTTTTTTTAAAAATGCAGTTGAAGTCGGTTTGACCTATGGCAGCGCCATCTTGCGGGCTAACCATAGAGCCATCTGGTTCCCCTTCAAGCTAGACAAGTTTCGTTCTTTGTAGGTTTTTTATTTGACGCTTATTTCGTGAGATATTTGGTCCGGTCACGATCAATGGACCACCCTGTATATACAGCGCAAACTCGTTTACCTGGAATAACTGAACAAATAGATAGCCGGATTATCGAAAATTCGCATAAGTCGCTAAACATACACTATACACTGTACATTTACTATCACTTAAACATTAAAATTGTGCATTGTTTTCCACATAAATAATCAGTAAGTTTCTTTATCTCCAATACCCAAGTCGACTACGAGCAGCACGAACAAGTAGTCATTTCGCCAGCATTACCTCTGCGCAAGTTGGCTCCTCCTGACATTCCAAGTAAACCATTGCAGCTTCGTTGCTAACTACATACAGTGAGGCGACGACTGTCATAGGATAGCGATATGAACATACAGAATGTTCGGATATTCCCGTTAGAAACTTCTACGTCTTGTAGAGGGGAGTGAGTACAAAATATTTTGAATATGAATCCGTGTCTGGAAATGGAACGACTGTTTCAAATCAGATGTTTAGCTCACACACATCTGCTTGAGAATCTGAATTAGACGTGACACAGTACTGTTGTTAGATAACAATTCTAAACATAAGGAAACAACCATTTATCCCTTAGAAAATTTGTTTCTACTAACAGTTAAACATTACTTATTTCCATTATACCAAAACGAAAAAGAACCCAGACTACTGCAAGTGCACAACAGTATTGATGCAGTACAACAGTGCCTTGACATGGTGTGTCAGTCGGCGCGTCTTCCTCTATCGACAGGTTCGTGCCGCTCGATGTGCTGCGTGTCGTGCATCGCTGGAAAGACGGCAGCGGCAGCCAGGACTGTTGTTAGATGGGGGACCTCTCAGCGGTAACAAGAAAGTGCGGGCTGTATGTGGAGCAGGACCTGCCGGAACGTGCGTGTCACAAGTTGGGCTACGAAGTCGTGTTCTGTGATTGGCGTGGAAACTTGCAGTGATTACTGTCGTTAAGTCTGTGGAAACTTTGAGCCACTGCCATCATAAAGGGCCGAGGCCAATGTAGTACGAACATGATGGTATGTTTTTTTCCATGAGGAGTGGCAGAGGGGAGCAGGTTCCTGTTCTATAGTGTGGATGGGCCGAGTCAAGGGACTGTTTTGTGCCAGGCCTTCTGAGTAATTCCGTGTGGTGGGGAATTTGCTGCTCTGAAGTGACATTATTCATTGTTGTCACTGTGTTGTGTCGCAAGCTCAAATGCGATGGAATTGTGCTTGCCTTGTGACCCCCTAAAGAAAAGCGCAACCCACATTGTGGAACAGAGTTATTGGTGGTGGTTTGCCTATCTTATTAGTGTGTATGTTGTGGTACGATTATACAGTCTACAGTACGGTGACGTGGGGACTGCGTTATAGTCCATTTTTGGTATCAGATCATTTTCATCTAACTGAGGAGTGATAACGTTTCTTCCGTCATTGTATCTCAAGTGGATCTTTCTGCATCTTGGTCTGCAGCAGTTGCTGTATCGTGTAGGATCTCTGTTTGAGATGAACCTTAGGTATGGTAATTACCGGTTATCTGTGTAGACAGTAAACGTAAAGGGCGAACAAGTAACCTTTACTAGTACATATCGCCGTGAAACTATGCACCCTTACAGGCAACCGATGTTTCCAAGGTCATCTACATTTACATGGGTACCCTGGGAATCACACTTAAGTGCCAGGCAGAGGGTTCATCGAACAACTTTAACAATAATTCTCATATATTTCTATCTCGAACAACGCGAAGAAAAAAACATATACAATACTGGCCATTAAAATTGCTACACCAAGAAGATATACAGATGATAAACTGGTATTCATTGGAAAATTATAATATACTAGAACTGACATGTCATTACATTTCCACGCAATTTGGGTGCATAGATCCTGAGAAATCTGTAGCCAGAACAACCACCTCTGGCCGTAACAAAGGCCTTGATACGTCTGGGCATTGACTCCAACACAGCTTTCATGGAGTGTACCGGTACAGTTGCCCATGCAGCTTTAATACGATACCACAGTTCATCAAGAGTAGTGACTGGCGTATTGTGACGAGCTAGTTGCTCGGCCACCATTGACCAGACGTTTTCAGTTGGAGAGATCTGGTGAATGTGCTGACCAGAGCAGCAGTCGAAAATTTTCTGTATCCAGAAAGGCCCGTACAGGACCTGCAACATGCGGTCGTGCATTATCCTGCTGAAATGTAGGGTTTCGTTGGGATTTAATTCCTGGGTATTGAGTTGAATTTAGGTATTTTAGATTTGTCTGATTTATTGTGCAACCAAAGTTTGACAGATTCCTTTTAGCACTCATGTGGATGACCTCACACTTTTGATAATTTTGTGCCAACTGCTAATTTTCCCACCATACCGATATATTTTCTAAAACGTCTTGCTAATTTAAGAGGTAAGAGTGCAGAGGGGGCCTGTGTAGAAAATTATAATACCGAGCTGTGTCGATATAGAACGACTCGGAGTACACGAAACCTACATACTACAATCTGTGTTTGAATAATTCTTAGCTGCGCTTGTTTCGGAGCCATATATGTCCTGTTATTATTGTGGAGTTCATATTACTTTTATTTGTGAGATACCATATAAGACAAGAAGAAAGTGTTAGGGAACCAGTGTGGCGTTGGTTTGGAATGTAAACGGAGGTCAAGCATCATGAAATTTGTCTTTCTGTAACAGGTTACATCTTATAAATTGTTCCTATTCCAGAACATAATGGTATTGTCTTTCCTACGAAGATTTTGTTATAAAGGGTTTGGTGACGTACTAGATAAATGTAATATGAATGCTTCATAATTATCACTCTGTAATCATTTTCCAAGTTTAATTGCAGTAGTTGAAGTTCCACTGCACAATGGTAACCGTCAACGTTGCTACAGACAGTACGCCAAAGAAGCGTGTTGTGTTTCATACTGTCCAAAACACCCGGTGTCTCTTCCATTTCCAGTGCAACGGCCACGACTCGTGCCAGCATTTCTTCCTTTTTGTCAACAGGAGTCACGTAACAACGGAGACATTAGTGACACCAGGTGGCCATTTGACGCAACACACGCCATCCTGTCTGCCCTGCTGCATACCACCACAAGCAGCTCTCAAGCTTTTCTCTTTGCTTCAGTAGACGTGAACTGCTTACACACCTGAATTTGAAACCATCGTAGAAGGGAAAGGGTATATGGGATCCTATAAGAAATATTATGTCCTCGCTCCCCTCTACAAGTCCCACAAAAGGGCACGGCGTTCGCGGAGCTATCACATGTACACTACTGGACATTAAAATTGCTACACTAAGAAGATATCCAAATGATAAACGGGTATTCATTGGACAAATACATTATACTAGAACTGACATGTGATTACATTTTCACGCTCTTTGGGTGCATAAATCCTGAGAAATAAGTACCCGGAACAACCACCTCTGGCCGTAATAACGGCCTTGATACGCCTGGGCATTGAGTCAAACAGAGCTTGGATGGCGTGTACAGGTACAACTGCCCATGCAGCTTCAACATGGTACCACAGTTTATCAAGAGCAGTGACTGGCGTATTGTGACAAGCCAATTATTCGGCCACCATTGACCGGACGTTTACAATTGGTGAGATATCTGGAGAATGTGCTGGCCAGGGCAGCAGTCGAACATTTTCTGTATCCAGAAATGCCCGTACAGGGCCTGCAACATGCGGTCGTGCATTATCCTACTGAAATGTAGGGTTTCGAAGGGATCTAATGAAGTGTAGAGCCACGAGTCGTACCATTTCTGAAATGTAACGTCCACTGTTCAAACTGCCGTCAATGCGAAAAAGAGGTGACCGAGACGTGAAACCAATGGCACCCCATACCGTCACGCTGGGTGATACGCCTGCATGGCAGTGACGAATACACGCTTCCAATGTGCGTTCACCGCGATGTCGTCAAACACGGATCCGACCATCATGATGCTGTACACAGAACCTGGATTCATTCGAAAAAATGACATTTTGCCATTCGTGGACCAAGGTTCGTCGTTGAGTACACCATCACAGGCGCTCCTGTCTGTGATGCAGCGTCAAGGGTAACCGCAGTCATCGTCTCCGAGCTGATAGACCATGCTGCCGCAACAGTCGTCGAATTGTTGGTGGAGATGGTTGTCGTCTTGCAAACGTCCCCACCTGTTGACTGAGGGATTGAGACGTGGCTGCATGACCCGTTACAGCCATGCGGATAAGATGCCTGTCATCTCGACTGCTAGTGATACGAGGCCGCTGGGATCAAGCACGGCGTTCCGTATTACCCTCGTGAACCCACCGATTCCTTATTCTGCTAACAGTCATTGGATCTCGCTCAATGCGAGCAGCAATGTCACGATACGATAAACGGCAATCGCGATAGGCTACAATCCGACATTTATCAAATTCGGAAACGTGATGGTACGCATTTCTCCTCCTTGCACGAGGCATCACTACAACGTTTCATCAGTCAACACCGGTAAACTGCTGTTTGTGTGTGAGAAATCGGTTGGAAACTCTCCTCATGCCAGCACGTTGTAGGTGTCGCCACCGGCGCCAACCTTGTGTGAATGCTCTGAAAAGTTAATCATTTGCATATCACGGCATCTTCTTGCTGCTGGTTAAATTTCGCGTCTGTAGCACTTCATCTTCGTGGTGTATCAATTTTAATGGCCAGTAGTGTACTTTGGTGACTCATGCGAAAAATAAAAAAAAATGTTTCAGGGAAATGTCATCAGCATCTGTGAACTTTTGCTGTAACGCAGCACAGTGTGTATCATGCATTTATCCCACTCACGTGAAGTAGTTCCCGATGTGATCATAGCCGGAATAGTAGCTGGAGCTAGACGAATGGGATTGCCTCGGCGAGGTAGAGCACTTTCCCGCGAAAGAAAAAGGTCCCGAGTTCGAATCTCGGTCCGGCGCATAGTTTTAATCTGCCAGGAGGTTACATAACAGCGCACACTCCGCTGCAGAGTAAAAATCTCATTCTGGGCACATGTAAATTGTTAAAAGAAAGACAACAACACTATCCGTGTATTTAGAATCGGGACCCTTGGTACAAAGATCTGACGCTGTAGCAAATCATCTACCAGAGTTATCCAGGTAAACGCCTCGTACTCCGCAATTCTGGTTTTACTTTTAATCATTATTTGTGAATGTTCTACTGGACGACAGCACACAGCATGTACTAAATCGGTGTTTTGGTTGATACTCTATGCACAGTTAACGTTTGGCACCGATCTCACTGTCTGACATATGGAGGTTTGTTTATAAGTAAATGTTCTGTTACACTTCCAGCATGTCCTAAAGTGAGATTATTGTCACAAAGCAAGCCGGTTCATATCAGCACCTGCTTTGTCTGTAATTGTGCTATGTTAAACTGCGTCTGTTCTGTACCCTGTCGTTCTTAGGTTCACTAGGTACTGATGTAGTTATCGAACGTGTGATTCATTCATGTGTACTGTGAATTTCTGTGTTCTCCTATACGAATAAATTCCTTGTGTATGTGACTGCTGGATTTTTCACTTAGACGTAAGTGTGTGTAGCTAGTAGTAGTCGGGCAAGGCGTAGCTAGTAGCGATTTTGCACAGTTTTCAGTCATTATCGATAAGTTAATACATTTATCAGCGAAAACGTTATGGCCACTTACCTAACAATCGGTACATCCATCTTAGGCAAGCATAACAACGGGGACACGTCGCAGCATTGACGCAATGAGGCCTTGGTAGGTTGCTGGGGGGACTTGGCACCACATGTACACACACAAATCAAATTATTCCCGTAAATTCCAGGAGGGGCTGATCTGATGCGTTCGATCGGGTTCAGATCTGGTGAGTTTTAAGTGAAACTCGCCACGGTATTTCTCTAGCTACTCCATCACACTCCTGGCCTTGTGGCTTGGCGCACTAACTAGCTGTAAATCGCCACTGCTGTTTGAAAACGGGCTGATTGGTTCTGATGCGTTCGATCGGATTCAGATCTGGTGAGTTTTAATTGAAACTCGCCACTGTGTTTCTGTAACTACTCCATCACACTCCTGACCTTGTGGCTTGGCGCACTAACTTGCTGTAAAACGCCACTGCTGTTAGGAAGCGGGATTGTCATGTATGAGGTCTTTAACATGTGTGCGGTACTCCTTGGACGTCGTGCTGCCTTGCACGAGCTACACTAAACCCATGGATGTCCATGTGAATGTTTCGCAGTGCATAATGGAGCTGCCGCCAGCTTGTCTCCGTCCCACAGTACAGATGTCAAACAGCTGTTCCCCTGGAAGACGACGGATCCGCATCCTCCCACCAGCATCACGAAGAAGTTATCGGGAGTCGCGAGACCGTGCAACGCTCTACCACTGTGCCAATATACAGTGCCAATGGTCACGTGCCCATTTCAGTAATAGTTGCCGATGTCCTGGTGATAACGATGGAACATGCATGGGTCGTCGGCTGTGGAGACCCATCCTTAGGAGTATTCGGTGCACTGTGTGTTCAGTAACACTTTGCCCTGCGTTAAAGTCTGATGTTAGTTTCGCCACAGTTAGCTGTCTGCCTGTTTTACCAGTCTGTCCAGCCTACGATATCTGACTTCTGCAATGAGGATCCCCACGACATCTGGGCCTGGTTTCACCTTGGTTTCGCCACGTGTTGTAGGCACTTACCAAAGCACTTCTCGAACCCACGACAAGTCATGTAGTTTCCGAAATGCTAGTCTAGAGCCTCCGGGCTATCGCAATTTGCCATCGGTAACCCTCAGATAGGTAGGCGCCTTCCCCACTATACACATGGACAGGACGCCCAGTGATACAACAGGCACACTACGTGTGTCTGGCTAGCAGTCATTCCTCGCCGAGTGACGCTACTATCCCCTGGTCGCTGGTCATAAAATTCAGGAGAATCAGTATATTTGTCAGTATAATCTGTTTCTAGTGATGTGTTATTCCTTTCGACACATCGAAATTAAATACGTAAACATTTTGTAGTTTCCATACAATTCTGTATTACAAACGCGCGCCGGCCGTGGTGGTCGAGCGATTCTAGGCGCTTCAGTGTGGAACCGCGCGACCGCTGCGGTCTCAGGTTTGAATCCTGCCTCGGGCATGAATGTGTGTAATATACTTAGGTTAGTTAGGTTTAAGTAGTTCTAAATTCTAGGGCAATGATGATCTCAGATGTTAACTCCCGTAGTGCTCAGAGCCATTTGAACCATATTTTTTGAACAAACAGGTGCTGTTAATGAAATCAACACTAACAACTGTTATAACCAAATGCATCTGCCCCACAGAACCAGCAGCAGGACTCACATCGTAGCACCAATGCCTTTAAGTGTGATTGGCACAGATCTTTCAAAATTTACTCAACCAATGTTAACTAATTAGGCAATGTTCATAAAAACACCATTAATCAAATTTAACTGACATAACTGAATGCTACATGACTTACAAAGAAACTTTCTCATAACTCATATCAAATTCTATAACTGATTCCAGCAACTAATACATTTTCCATGGACTGATCTTCAGCAATTGTAACAAATTAAAAGTATTATCAGATTCATAAACTCAACTAAGCTTCTCTTTAGTATCACTTACAGGTACGAGGTTAACATACATCTCATCCCTAGGATAAAATAATAGCATATTAAACAGATTTAAAATGGAGCCGTTTCAATTTCTCGTTGAAAATTAGTGATGGGCGCGATCAGACGGAAAGGTTCTACCAGATACAGGAGATTCACGAACCAAATGGTGAAGTAGAACTATACCCAACTTTGAGCGACAATCAAGCTTCCAGAAAAACCACAATGCTCGACCGGAAAGCAATAGACACCGATCTAGGTCCTTAAATTTCCCTCTCCCAACGTGATAACCCGATCGGAGTTTGCTCGAGTCGACCACTGCCAGTTATCTGAAACACAAACACATGAGTGCAGACAACATTCTGAATCAACTGATACACAAAACATATCTGCCGAACTTGTTATAAATGAACCTTTAATTATACACGGCATAAATGTACCCAAGCCGAACTAACCTACGTGACTACTTGCCCAGTAACGGCTCTTAAAATCTGATATGTCAATTCTCCAGAACAAACAAATAAAATAATAAAATAGTGAAAAAGAAAAAGGGAAAATTATTTCTGCCTTCTCTTGAACGTCAGGCACAGAACTACGTAATGCTTGGCATGATCTTTAGCTACGCATTAAACACGGCTTTATGTCTATTGGTTGTGCGTAGCTAGCACTGCCTTAAATACCGTCAACATATCAAGCTGCCAGACCAAATACAGTGACTAGTCACTGAAACAACAAAGATAGTTTTCAGTGAAATCGGGTATTCAGTTAACATGAACAGAAGCCACCAACGAACAATTCCACCACTCCAGTTCATTCACTTTGAGTAACATTAACAGACGCGAAGGAATTCAGTCCTTCAAATCTCCAGGAAATTCCAGTCACCATCGGCAGCGGATCCGCATTCAAACGGCTAAACACGTCGCAGCAGCTGCCCACGCTCTTCCGTCGTACCGACTCAGCCACTCGCCAGCGCCAAACGCCGCTTTCGCTCACACAGCTGATACCCGAACGCAAGCCCCTGCGGAGCTTTTTCTTTCTGTATTGTCAGTTTAATACCCGTATATAAACAGGTAGGCTGGCAGCAGCACAATACGCCGCTCTTCAGCTCAAGATATTACAATGGTAAAACAGAGAAGACGCATGAGTTGGAACAAAACGGCGGGGAAAAACAGTAGACACATGAACATAAAAAACATGAAGCCGTTCACACTCGATGACAATCCACACTACAAACTGTTGACACGAAGCACAATCACTGTAGAAAATGGTTCAAATGGCTCTGAGCACTATGGGACTCAACTGCTGAGGTCATAAGTGCCCTAGAACTTAGAACTACTTAAACCTAACTAACTTAATGACATCACACACATCCATGCCCGAGGCAGGATTCGAACCTGCGACCGCAGCGGTTGGCGCGGTTCCAGACTGTAGCGCCTAGAACCGCTCGGCCACTCCGGCCGGCAAACACTGAAGATGCTGATGGCACTGCTGAACGATGGAGAGTGACGGTGAACACCGAACACAAAACACGATGACACACACGAGGCACTAATGGCGATGATCTCCGGCCCGCGAATGTCCACGTAGCGTGTGCGAGTCCGGGGACCTGCCAAGAGTGGTGAAGGGTGACGGGGGGGAGAGGGGAGAACAAAGATGGGAAGAGGAGTAGAGGGACAGGGGAGGGGAAGCCCGAGGGGGGGGGAGTTTGGACAAATGGAGGAGGGAAGGAAGGGGGAGAGAAGGGAGGGAGGGTGCCCAAAGGAACAAACACAGGGCGGGAGGATCAAAGTTGGTAGGAGGGGTAGATGGAGGGGAAGAGGGTATCATCAGGGAGAGGGAGCTCGCGGAAGCCACCTTGGGATAGGGTAAGGAGGGTGGAGAGATGGAGACCGGGTGGGACACGGGAATACAGGCGCAGCAGCGGGCAGGGGAGGGTGAGGATTGGGGAGACAAGAGCGTGGGGAGGATCGAGTTTTCGGGAGGTGTACAGGATCTGTATCCACACAAGGAAGTGGAGGAGGTAGGGGAACAGAATGAGGTTGGACAGGATCCGCGTGGGGGAGGGAAGACAGATGCGATAGGCGAGGCAGAGAGCATGGCGTTCAAGGATCTGAAGGGACTTGTAAAATGTAGGGGGGGCGGAGATCCAGGCAGGATGAGCGTAACAGAGGATAGGGCGGAAGAGGGATTTATAGGTGTGGAGTATGGTGGAGGGGTCCAGACCCCATGTATGGCCGGAAAGGAGCTTGAGGGGACGGAGTCGGGAGCGTGCCTTGGCTTGGATTGTCCGGAGGTGGGGGTCCAGGAGAGGCGATGGTTGTGGGTGACGCCAAGGTACTTAAGGGTGGGGGTGAGGGCGATAGGACGGCTATAGATGGTGAGATAGAAATCGAGGAGGTGGAAGGAAGGGGTGGTTTTGCCTACAATGATCGCGTGGGTTTGGGAGGAGTTGACCTCCCTGCATAGCGCGCGCACCGCAGTTAAATGGCCATGTGCCAAAGATGCGAAGAAGACAAGCAGGCATCGGAAATCGATTCACAACTATAGGGGCTACAATCGATGGAGACTGGCTCCAGCAGCGCACCAGCTCAACTTATCACAACCTTTGAAGTATTAAGGCATTATGTTATAAAATGTTACGTTGTTATGTGGGATGACACTGTGGGGGCAGACTGAGTTGTTTTGTATTAATTATTGTCATTACTTTAAAGGCTGTTTTGTGTTATTGAAGCACTGTTTAAGTTTATTAAGGGCTTAAAGAATGTAACTGCGTAGGCTTCCGTGGTCAGAGTCAGTCGACATAAAAGTTACATGGGAGTGGTACCGCGTCATAATGTATAAAACTACTGCTGCTGGAGAAAAACCAACGTTTAGGCCACTGCAACCGTGGCCTAAACGTTAGATTTCCTCGAGCAGCGGTAGTTTTATACATTATGACGCGGTACCGTACCCAGAAAACTTTTATGTCGGCTTTATTTTTTAAATAATTTGTTTTTAGTAGAGTTTTCTATCTCGTTAAATTGATCTTTGCATCGTAAATAAAGTAATAAACCTACTGAACCCTTCATCTACACAACTTCCACTCCGAACTCACATGAATCCTACGTTACATAATTCTGTACAGCACATTAACGCAAGAGATTTAATCAGTTACTGAAGAACTTACTTCTCTGAGTCGCTTGATGAACTGCCGTATAAACTGCCGTGTCGGAGTCGGGAGTCATACATTTCAAAAAGTACCAGCGGCAACATTCGGTGTTTTTTGACCGTGTTTACATTACGTGAAACATTCATCACGCTGCTCAACTCTAGTTTCACGGAAGGAATTTTGCTGTAACTGTGGCGAAATAACGACCGAACAACCAGACGCAGACCGCAGCGACGGAGACCGGCGGCCTAATTGTATCGGGACACGGAGGACGGCGGTATTACTGTCCCAAAGAGCTGGTGCAGCCATTAGCGCGGCGATGCACGGAATACGCGTTATGCACGTTATATTCGGCCAGATACTCGGAGCCGCCAACATGCACGCAATCTCCTCGTTAACGTGTAGCGGGGATCCGCGCTAGCCGCCACGAATACAGGTCGCGCCACCGCAAGCCAATTGGCATCCAGAATTACGCAACTTACTGGGGTGGAACCGCAGCAATCAGCCGTGGAGCAGTAGTGTACCCAATACAGGTAACCACAGGCTATCGCCAGGTTGCGTCTCACGACGAAAGCGCCAGCTAGGTCCTAATACGCTAAAGTCAAGAACGGCTTTCGTATGCTGCTGAGGAGGCGGCTGTACAAAGTGAAATACGGGATACGGGGCACCAGAATAACATGTGACAAAAGCAGATTGGATCCATAGACCTTTACTTATCGTCCTGATAATGTAACGCTAGGTAATTTAGATTTAACATATGCTGAAAAGAATCTACGCACGACCAAGGAATTATTCCAATGAGATGGAAATACGTATATGTGATTAACATGTACATACAAAAAAATGATTGCATTTTTAGAAAAGATGTATGCTATGTTCACAAAGTGAGGAAGTCCATAGCACGTTGGCCCACATCTGGCCATTATGCAAGCAGTTATCTGGCTTGACAGTGATAGAAAGTGCTGTAGGATGTCCTGGGGGATATCGTGCCAATTTTGCCCACTTCTCCATTCAGATTCTCTAAATCAAGAGGTCGTTGGAGGCCCTGCCCATAATGCTCCCAATGCACTCAATTGGGGAGAGGTCCGAGGTATTCCCTTGATCGAGGTAGGTGCTGGCAAGCACCAAGACAAGCAGTAGAAATTCCCGAAGTGTACAGGATGTTCTTGTTGTATTGTAAGCTCAGGATAGATTTGCCATGAAGAGCAGCAAAATGTGGATTAGAATATCTTTGAGGTACCGCTGTGCTGTAAGAGTACCAGGTACAATATCCAAAGATGTCATGCTACGAAAAGGAATTGCACCCCGGATCATCACTCATGTTTGTCTGTCGGTAAGACGTGCGCCATGTGCGTCTCAGACACGACTTCGACGGTAATCGGGGATCAATTCGAGCGAGAGTCGTAACAGTTCTACTACAGCCAGTGACATTCCAGGTCGAAGATGAGGTTGGAGACGCCCTTGACACCTGTGGGATACCAACTTCACTGTCACCCGTCATAAGGCCTGACGAACAGGTTTGGGGCGCCATTTGCCGGCCGGTGTAGCCGTGCGGTTCTAGGCGCGCCAGTCTGGAACCGCGTGACCGCTACGGTCGCAGGTTCGAATCCTGCCTCGGGCATGGATGTGTGTGATGTCCTTAGGTTAGTTAGATTTAACTAGTTCTAAGTACTAGGGGAATGATGACCGCAAATGTTGAGTCCCATAGTGCTCAGAGCCATTAGAACCATTTTTGGAGACGCCATTTCTTTTCATAGCACGATTCCTTTGGTTACCAATCGCGGCACCCTTACATACAGTAGTACGTCGATGATATTTCACCTCCAGCTTTATTGCCTTCATGGCAAATTCATTCTGGGCCTACAATTCAGCAATAGGATGCCGTCCCGCGTACGGCTTGGGTTCTACTGTTTGTCATCGGGATTGTCACACACTATTTTGGCCTGCAAGGTCGTAGGATCTCTCCTTAACTGAGAAAGTTTGGAGTCTATGGGCAGGGCTCCCCACCATTTTCGGGTTTTAGACGATTCAGAGCCGCGCCAATTCGACAAATTCTGGCACGATATCCTTCAGGACATGCAAGAAGTCTGTAAATCAACGACAAGCCGAATAGCTGCTTACATATGGGTCACAGGTGGATGAAAGCATTATTAACTTGCATTGTTTCTGAACCTCCTTTTCGTGAGCAAATCATTCAGTTTTTCTGAAACATTAATCGTTTAGTGGTCTGTACACGTACATCCACCAATTTCCGTCCGATTCGAGTAATTTTTGTGGTGGTGCACTTCCTGTGTGAGTTGCAGTGTAGTTTATTTACACGCAACTGCCTGTACCTCTGGTACTTGGACTGCACACTGAAATGCCTGCACCACATTCTCGTAGAAGAACGAAAATAAGATAGCGTAGGCTATTGGTAAAATCGATTATGAAGCGGTAATTAGTTATCGGCACCAGCAGAAATACTGGAGCCATGTCATCACTTATGACTTCCTCATGTTTCTTACTTGTCTTCTGCTGAAACTGAATTACTGCATGATACTCCACTCTATTAAAGGGAAGCATCATTTTGTTTAGACTTTTTGTAGCGGGATGTCATCG
This sequence comes from Schistocerca serialis cubense, assembly GCF_023864345.2. Taxonomy (NCBI): domain Eukaryota; kingdom Metazoa; phylum Arthropoda; class Insecta; order Orthoptera; family Acrididae; genus Schistocerca; species Schistocerca serialis. Next base: position 671,295,041 of record NC_064643.1, read on the forward strand.
TACTTTGTCATGGAGATTCATTTGAGGTAGGTGATAAATGAAACCCTTACTATAGATATTACATCCTTACACCTACAGCAGTTTCTCTTTCAAATCCTGAAGAATAATACTACCGCTAATGAATGGGCACGGTAACCAAAAGTAGCCCAGTGTCACATATAGATACAGTTTTTTTTCCAAGTTGTGTATTTGAATCGTGATGGGAATACAAATGATATTTAAGTGAATCGTTATGCCATCTAGGTTCTAATACACTTGTATGCAAAAGTTAACCGAAAGTAGCTACCGCATGATGTTTCACTGTTTGGTTGAACTTGGACCTTATATAGAAAGCAGTGATACAGTGTAGCACAGAAAGTAACTGTAATAAATACGGAATGAGGCAAACAGAAATAATTATTTTATTCAAAGACACAATTGCTCTGTTCACTGCGATTTTTGACATTCCCCTGGACTTCACAAATGAGGGGACATAGTTCTTAATACGGTGTGTTCACATCACGCAACGCAACGCATGCTCTATATTCTCCAACGTGCTCCCATGCTGGACACGATGTTGGTAAGTTCATGCGGTAGTTCGTTCATATCTTCTTGTTTGCTGTAGCACTGTTCGATGCGGTCCTTCATCGTCATCCACAAAAATTAAGTCAGGAGAGACCCCTGAAAAGACGCACTGTCACAGTAACGTAAACCAGTGACTGTACCTCGTTCAAAGGTTTGGAGTTCAGTACGCCCTCGCAGCACTGTCTCTCCCCATACAATAACTCCCGGACTGCAAAAACGATCGTGTTCGAGAATATAACTGGATACATTAAGTGCTCCCTCCACCAGGTATTTGAGGGTAGGTCTAGAAAGAGTACTCATACTGAATCTGCTAACATGTGAGAAGAGCATGCATCCCCACTCCCCGTTATTCCAGTCCTTAGGTGTATCGACACATGGTCAGAGCCTATTATGGGGTCTCCCGTGACCCACAACAAAAGGAGTACACAAAACTTGCCTTTAGGCTTCTGCATCAAAACATAATAAGAAACACTCTGCTGGCCGCAGAAGTATCAAGGCTCGTCAATGAACTCAAACCTTATATGTAAAAGTGGAGATGGCAGAAAGTAAAGGAACTAATGATGTCAGCTCCATTCGGACTTCACGGAGAATCAGTAGTGGCTAGTGAACATAAGTGCCGGATCTCGACTCGAAGCCAGAATCTCCAACTTTCCAGGCATTTTCACTAACCACTGAGACATTTGGACACAGTGTTTATCACAAATAGGCGGACAGTTTGGGTATGATACCCAGCTGACCCACACTCCCACCAGGAACCACCTATCCGAAGTCCTAGTCTATGTCCCCTATTCTCGCTAATTTTAAATCCCCGATGCAGTTCGAACGATGTTGTGCACCCGCACTGAAGATTGTGGATTAAGTACCCATCTCGGCGAATCAGTTACATGTGAGTATTCTTTCAGACATGTCAGAAAGAACAAACACCACCCAGTCGTAAAACTGACTCTCTGTGTTTGCAGGAGCTGTACAGGGGGAATGGTTAAGTTACGTATCTCCCAAAACATGCAAGGATCGACATCACTTTAACAAATGGCACAAGCATTAGCATGAACATCACTGGGACAGTTGTACCACAAGCCATAACCAGCGTCCACAACATCATCATTATCAGAGATGTTCAATAGGAGACAACGGACCACGCCATGTACGACTGACTATTCCCTTAGTAAAGCTGATTTGGGTAAATTAAGGACCCACATACTGTGTGAACTAGAATTAAATATTAGTGGTATAGGACACCTAAACTAACCAAAATACTACAGATGACGCAGCATGTTGCTATACGATGTGTAGCAAACAGGCATAGGACTACAGCACCCTGGAGTACTGAACTAACTTGACTAAGGCATGACTCAAGTCGGAAAAGGAGACTTCACCAGAGGCCAACCACAGCCAGAGACAGACGAATCAGACCACAGAACTGCAGAGATTCAAATGACCATTCCAGGACAAACTACAGGAAACGGGGAAGAAAGCACATAGCAACCAATTATAAGCTGACACCTTGGATGAAAGAGGCTGAGAAGGTAAAATCTGCTGTAGCTCTGGGAATTTTAAGGGACGGTGGCACCATGACCCAAAAATGGAGAAACCTCCTATAATTTGTGCTTGGTGAATTACTCCCAGACGATTATCCCAAGACGGACGCAGTACCACAACAAAGGCTTAGAGAGGAACTATGCAGGTATTATACAACTGGCAACATGGCATACCCATCTGCATTGGCGGAACGCGTTGGCATTTGGCAATCTCAAGAAAAAAGAGGCTCCCAGCCTGGACAACTTCTATGTAAAAGCACTACATTGATGTTGTCTGGAATGGGAGATCTGCAGTGTCTATTTTACATCAAAAGTGTAGATGAAGAGCCTTGGGGACTCTGTATATATCAGCATACTACGCAGCAAGCAACCGAGCTTAACGACATGTATGAGAGGTACAGGAAGCATGTGTCACACATATTGCAGTGGGCGACATATTAAATCGTTACAACATGTACCGAAATTTGAAGTTGTAGGAATAGTCTAGTACATAAAAAGTAACAGCTATATCTGTAGTGGAATCGTGTTAGACACAAAGCCGAAAAATATACTAGAAAAGTATGTGTTTGTTCCACCAAGGAAAGAACAGTAAAATGAAAAAAGTTGGAAGAGAACGGGAAAGAGTAGCCAGCCCAGGAAGGGGAGACGTGATGGAAACAACTATTTCACTACAACTCCTTTATAGGTAAGGTGTTGGTCGAAACGCAAGAAAGGTCAGGCAATAAATACTGAAATCTCAAATGGTTTCGACGCTTATGAGGCACCATTTGAAGTAGAAAACGTTCCCCTCATTAAGAGTCCTTATTTGATTTATCTAATATCCGGGAAAGTCTGGAATGGAAAATGTGGATATCTCAAGTTGTGTTAGGGAAGAAATAAATGAAGAGAAGTGTTAGGGAATTCAAGTCAGACCATACGTGTATCGCACATAGCCTCTCAAGCTCTTTGCAGTTTTGTTCGATATTTGCTTTTCGATCTGAATTGTCTTCACTTTCATAACATTCTGCAAATTTGTTAGTTCACTGGAAAAAGACGAAAGAGAAACAAGAGAAGAAGTTGCGCAATGGCTCAAGAAAAAAAAAAAAAAGGAGAAAATGGAAGAGCTAATGAAAATCTGAATTCGGAAAGCAACTGTCGTGTTATGGAAATCTGAGTTATAGTATAAGAGCTGTATTAACATAACGGTTTGTACCAAAGGCAACGATGTCAAGGAAGGTCAAATATTAGTGACTAAAATACAGGAACGACATTAGAAATGATAATGAATAGGGGGTGAATCTCTACTAAAAAAAAAATAAGTTGAGACGCAAGCGTACTTAAAATACTGCTGGATACATTAAAATCATATACTGAAAGAAGTGAGGTGAGGAAAAAGAGTGATTGAATGGATTTCAATGAGGAAAATAGGGAACAGATATAGAAAATGAAGGAGAAGGAAGAGATTCTGCTGGAGGAGTGGTAGGGCATAAATTAACTGCCACGAAGAAATCCAGAAGCATGCCGAACAAAAGTATGAGGAGGAAAGCTGACGCTCAGGATACAAATGGAGTCAGAAGACGGGATTTCCTAATGAGATATAGCTTATGAAAAGGAAATACATTTTTGAGCGTTATTGGAGCACACAGATGGAAGGAGGAAATGTACTAAATAACAACGAAAGGCCCTGAATGTCAAAAGAGAAATTCGAGAATTCGGAGCATATTTAAAAGCTCTCGGGCGGAACAGTTATGTGACATGGGTTCAATGAACGCGACCTGAAGTCATATCAACAATGACATCAAACACACTTTAGACAGAAGAAAGATCATAATTTTTTCTAGAACGGGAAGTAGATCCAATTTCAGGGTCATTGAGTCTGCAGTGAGAGGAAATTCTTCAAAAACCTACTACAGCTTATCCCGAGTGGGCATTAAGTAGTCATATTAAAAAATAGGAAATAAGTATTTCAGTGGTTGTAGTAAAAACTCTCTACAAATCGACCGTGGCTGTTTGAAATTGTTTACTGCTTTTCCAGTAATAATCAAGATCGTCCTCTAAGTGTAATAATGTCAAGTATATGTAGTAAATATTTGAGCTACATAATTGGTGACGAATGAATAACAGCTACTATGGGGATAACTAATGTAGGGGTAACTAAACTAACACAGGAATAACTAAACCTCCGATTTGTTGTAGAAACATATACATTATGTTGTTTTCATTATTACATACTCCCAGTCAGCACTTTGAAAACAAATAAAATTTGTCCAGTGAAAAAATTACAATTTTTTCCTTGTTGTTGTTGTTGTCTTCGGTCCTGAGACTGGTTTGATGCAGCTCTCCTTGCTACTATATCCTGTGCAAGCTTCTTCATCTTCCAGTACTTACTGCAACCTACATCCTTCTGAATCTGCTTAGTGTATTCATCTCTTGGTCTCCCTCTACGATTTTTACCCTCCACGCTGCCCTCCAACGCTAAATTTGTGATCCCTTGATGCCTCAGAACATGTCCTAGGAACCGGTCCCTTCTTCTTGTCAAGCTGTGCCACAAACTCCTCTACTCCCCAATTCTGTTCAATACCTCCTCATTAGTTACGTGATCCATCCATCTAATTTTCAGCATTTTTCTGTAGCACCACATTTCGAAAGCTTCTATTCTCTTCTTGTCCAAACTATTTATCGTCCATGTTACACTTCCATACGTGGCTACACTCAATACAAATACTTTCAGAAACGACTTCCTCACACGTAAATCTATAACTCGGTGTTAACAAATTTCTATTCATCAGAAACGCTTTCCTTAATTCTCTATAAATGCTAGACAAGTACAAGGAAAAGTTGTTTCTTAAGTATTAGACTGTACACTTAAAACGAACGTTGATAAAGTAGGTGTTCGTATTTAACATACTATGAATATTCTTTGGACGCTGTTCATTCTGCAGATTAAATGTAGATTTTTTTCTGAAAGAAAACGAGTCAGGACTTGTCCAGTTCTTGCAATAAAACTCTCAATTGAATATTTTGTGTTTAAAGGTCCACCTGTCCACAACTTTGCTAACTTGATTTATTACTCAGAAGGCATTTTACCCTTAAATAAATCTTCTGAGAAGATATAGCACTTCTAATTATATATATTGTGCGTTTGAGTACGACAGCTAAACAATGTTCGGTTTTAAAAGGACATCATTTATGCAATCGTACCGTTTTAAAAACAAGAAGCCGTGTTTGCAAAACGGCACACTGCACTGAAGCTAAATTTTACTCGCATAAAGACAGCAGCATAGCAGCAATTCTTCAAGGAAAAGTAACGTGGTATTAGAAGCGAAGAACCATATCAAGCGAATGTTCTCAAGAATGCAAGATTACCCGCTGCAGAGCACAGTATCACAGAGGAAAACGTGTAGGAGTGAAGATACCAAGGAATACTTGTAGTAAGTAGAATCTATAATAGTAACATTTCCAGGGTCATACGGATAATAATATAGCCTTACAATAAATTTTAGATTTCTTCTTTGCAGATGTAAGGATCACTTCTTAAAACACTTCAATGATGGTAAAAGACTACAAATATTTTCTTATATCTACGACATGACTGTAGAAACGAAGAAGACGAATTTCTGCGTAGTGTGATTGAGGCTGAACAGTGTACCAGAAACCTTCACTCACAGAAACTCATGTGGAATTATTTAAACCAAGTTCCTCTAAATCTCTTTCTTATCTCTCCAGGAAAAGGTGTGGATTTCAACTGTGTAAACGAGTTGTGATGTGTCTGTATAATATTTCTGCAAAGAGATTTCGTCAGTTCTCTTATCTCTTGTTTCAGAATAAATCTTGGAATAACTTAAGAGGGGAGATTGTCAAAAGTCACGCGGTTCCTGGTGGAATCTGTGACCTTGTGAAAGATGACACTGAATCCATTCCAGTGAGAGAAACCCACTATGGTAGCTTATGTATGAAATATCTCCATGCACAAGAGTGCACGAGCTATTTTTGTCACGACATCCAGATGTAAGAGTAATTTCTGCGTTCTACTATACGTATTTCAAAGATGAATATGGATATCGGTTTGCGAGACTACTAACCGACGAATGTTCTAAATATGAAGAAACAAGAGTAGGGTTGAAAAGTGCTTCATTGAATCAAATGGCTAGCATGGCCAGAATGGAAGTTCATGTAAAGCGTGCTCGAAATTTCTATGCGAAAATCAGAGAAATGAAGGAATTCCGTACTAAAATCAACGACGTGTGGGGAATAATTTTGGATTATATGCAAAACTTGCCATTACCACTTACTCCAGTTGAGGAAATATTTTACTCCCTGCAGCTACGGGTGAATGTAGTTGGAATACGTAACCTCAAGACAGGAAATACTGTAGTATCAGTGTACCATGGAGGACAGGCCCGGAAAGGCCCAAATGAAATATGCATCGTCATTCAATAGTATATAAATGGTTATATTCCTAACACAATAACACACCTTCATGTATTTTCAGTTGAGAGTTTATGACTAAACCGTATTCGCACTGTTTTTCATTTCTTTACACTCAAACAGTTATTGGCAGATCCGAATCTGTGAACCAATTTTTTGCACTCAATGGACAGACTTTCCTTCCAAGTCGTCGAAGTTTCAGTGCTATAAAAGTTCTTTGCGAAAAGAAGAATATGCTACAAATGTTGCAGGATCAAATAAATCTGGTAAATTTACTGTAACACTGATGAAAACTGAAGACATCAATGATTATAAACGATTGTGGACAAAATATAAAAATACATTTTGTGTAGAGTCTTTGGGCAAACGTGTTCTAACGAAAAAAAAATTGCAGTCAGCCAATTTTCTCACTTTGTGTATAGCAGGGAAGTATCAGGAATTATAGTGCCATACATGTACATGATGGAATTCTGAGGATCACAGTCAGTATGCTAAAAAGCTCTGAACAGGATAGTGATAACATGCAGTTACAAATATCCAAGACCTTCACTCAGAAAATACCTATCAGTTCAAATAAACTACAAGACATCAACAGAGTGATGCAATACATCTCTCAAAAGAATGAGGAATTTGGCAAGGACATTCTGGCATGACCTGCAAATAATTGTGAACACTATCCTATTAAGTAGCAACACTTTATATTTTATATTGAAACAATAATATACTTTTTTTTAAAAAGTACACATGTCTACAAAATTAAAAGGTCGTGATTGAGAAGAAAAATATTTATATTTGGATGCATATTTTTGTAAACCATTAAGTACGGATATTTGCACGCATATTATTGTAAACATCACAATGCAGCATGTACTAATAGAAGGAATAAAGTAAAAAGTAAAAATAATTGTATGTCAAGTATATACAGTTTTTTGTCTCTTCAGTAATGTAGATTCCCGTCGACAGGTGCCCCCATAAAAACAAACGATTCAGTTGTGGTATGTGACGTTAATCTGGGCATTGTCAAAATAAAAGTAGCAATAACCGTAAAACTGATTTACAGAACTAGTTTCAATTTCATTATTTAGGAACATAGATGCTTGTTATGCAGATGATATTTGAAAATGGAAAATATTAACTATTGACTTTAAGCTTTTTGACAGACTGTCTACAATTTGGATGGATGTCTGGTGTAGCTTTGGTGAACGTAGAGCTTAACTGACAAAATATAGTCCAGTGTTATTTTTATTTACTCAGTAAGTAGGCTGATTCTGCTTCCATGTGGCCGTAAATATATAACACAATAAAAGATTTCTGTCATGTTCAGGTACAGAAAGACGAACGATGCATGACTGCATGATTTCATTTTCATGACTTAAAGAAAAAAAAATCGCAAACCATTCGATGTATACTTGTGCAGACGTACATGCAAGATGGACTTGGGGTACATTTGTCTGAGACATTGTACATGTATTTTTATCCATCACATTGTAAGTACGGAAGGAAGAAAGGAGGAAGGAAGATTAAGGTTAACGTCCCGTTGATTATTAGAGACGGAGAGTGAACTCGGGTTGGGGAAGAACGGAGAAGGAGAACGACAGTGCCCTTTCGAAGGGACCATCCCGGCGTTTGTTTTAAGCGGTGTAGGGAAAGTACGGAAATTCTAGATCTGAATGGCCGGACGCGGGTCTGAATTGTTGTCCTCCCGAATGCGAGTCCTGTGCGCTGATCACTCAGTCACCTCGCTCTGTACACATTGTGATCATAACATACAGCAGAGCTAGTTTCTCTTTTTTTAGGGGGGGGGGGGCTCAGTGTGCCTGTATAGGATGAAAAAATCGTTGTGAGTTGTGAGACAAATGATTACACCCAAACACAGTAAAATGACGTCTCTTCATAATGCTGTACAGACTGTCAGTCTGTTGTTCGAAGAAACTGCTATGGAAATCTAATTGGAAGCGAGCTCCGATTTGTTAGTTTACGGCAATTTCATTAGTCCGTTGAGGGTTAAATTGCTATTTTAGGGGATATAATTTTGCTAGGGCAAACAGAAAATTTTTATAATGGACCACAACATGTAAAATGTTGGCTTACTACACATAAAATAATGAAAGCAATTGATACAGAAAACCTTTACAAACCATTAAATGAGTTCTTTAGAAAGCTGCGTTTCCAGTAGTTTATCGAGGTAACTGTATTATTTCCTCGTCTTTCAGTGAATATTTTACAAATTAAAACTTTCCTGTAACCCGTATAATGTTCTGAATGTGTGTCGCATAAGGGGTAGGAACTAACTAACGAGGCTTTCCCCCCAAAAGGAGATGCAAAACAAGCAGGAGGGACGCCAGTGTGATACCATTCATCCGGGCGACACTCTGAGACCGCGGCCTTGCGAGGGACTTTCAGACGGGATCCCCACCATCTTTGCTTTCCTCTTAACGTTCTTTTAATTAAAAGACTCCGCGGCTCTCCCTTTTAAGAGAGGATGTCAGGGCTGGACGCACTCTTTCGCTATCGCGCCGCTCTCGGCGTTGCCGAACCAACGAAGCGTGAAGTGCACACAAGTTGAAAGCCACTGACTTTCCTACTACGCTGAAAGTCTCCGTCCCTTGCACTCCACTGGAATCCCAACGTTCTGGATCGTCTGAACGTAGCACAATACTCCCGTTGAGTTATCGGAAGACTTTGAAGACGGCATCTCCAATGGCACCCTTTAACTTGGAACTTTATTCAGATCATCAGCCTACTGGAGTGGCTACTGTTCCCAAGTTACGACGACGAGGTGGCAGTTTCTATTACTGACTGCTAATGAGTGTTTTACATACAAATTTACTCACTTCTGGAGATACACCACTTCAAGAGCAGCGCACTGTGTACGACATTTCACCAAAGCGCGGGATCCATCACTGAAGTGCTATCGTGGTAAGTGTGAAAACAGGGTCCTGTTATCTCACATGAATCACGTGTTGAATATAGTTCCCAAACCACGATTTATTTTATAAACAGGGGGAGCTGTCGGAAGGCGAATGGCGGCAGTTGCAGAGAGAATAGAGATTTACAATTCCTACATGAAGATATGAATGTATAGTCCATTAACTGGGCCTCTGGCGGACCTTAAGTTTACCTTGATGAAGTACTGACCTTAGTACCGCCCACATGACGTCATGCTCACCAGTTTCCTACTTACAATGGTGGGTTGCGTGGCGAGTGCAGAGACCGGAAAGGAAAGGTGACGCATGTGTACACGTACACCAACACACACACACACACACACACAAATGCTCGCGCGTGTGCGCAGATGCATTCAGCTCTCTCAATACCAGCCCACTGTTTTACCGCCATAAACAATGAAAGTCCAAATAGTGTGTATATCACAGAAGACTATATTGTTGTCTGTACAGTGATTAGCGCCCTAAACGACCGTTGTTCACTCTTTGTACCTACAAGGGTGCAAGGTACAGTGAAGTGCCCCAAATGCCCAAATGGTATGTCGAAGCTGCCCATATTATTCTTCTATAAAAGTGCAAAAGTTATGTGGCTAACATTATTGACACTAGTGATGTGAACTTATAGGTTAAGTTTCATTTGGGGTCAACGGTAGTTTGATGTATGTACCCTACCTGATGTGAGGCACAGTGTAACCCAGAATTAAGTGTCACAATCGTATTTTCACACTTCAAGCATTCACAAATACACCATCACTCTCAATCTCCTGGAACAGATAATTAAGCTCTTTAATGTGGTATATAGCTCTTTTATCTGTTATACCATGTAAATTGCGTATTCAAACAAATTTATACGATAACATACATACTCTAGCAAAAAGTTCTTTGGTGTTCAGAGGACATCGAGAGAATTTAAATCAGGAGGTTTTCGCCCGGTATGATCATGTTTTGTGGCAAGTTTTTGATATTCCCAAAGGTAATCACTTTTATTTTTTAGCATTTCATTTCTTGTTAACTTTTTAAATTGCTTACATTCGAAAACGTTTTTAAGATAAAACCTTTATGTTTTAAGGATCTACGCAATACCTGAGGCCAATAATTTTAAATGAAATCGTTGAGTGCTTAGGTAAGAAACTAGAAAATCTTCCAGAACAAATCACAACATCAGCCTCTTTCGCCATCATAATGGACACTACACATGATACGTTGAAGCGGGCTGAGATAAGCATTGTTCTGATATATACAATAATAACTAGATCTGAAAATGTACAACCAGGCTTTTACGCTGTCATCAAAAATGGCGCAGCAGATTTAGTCAAACAGGTGACCAAAATATTTTTTATTGACAGAAATATTATGGTTCATGGTGTGGGCTCCTGTTGTCATGTCCCAGTTCGTGGACCACAGGCAACGTATGAGTGGCCAAGTAAGTGGTCCCAACAGTCGGGATACCAGTTACTTTCGAACAAGGCTGGGCGTCTCGGACATATTCTGAGTCGTGGTCACCTTTGTGCTCATATGGCAAAGACTACCAAATCCACCGGTTAGTCGCTCAACCGTTAGGGGTAAAACTCAATCGTACCCGGGGCAAATAAGGCTAGCAACCTGCTTCCCTGGTACTTTAAATATGATGCTGGCAACAATGAGAGCAAAATGCCTCGGACCTTTGAAGGAGAGGGAGTCCCACCTCTAACTGACAAACCAGGGACTCCTAAGATACGACTTGGCAAACAAATGGCAATGAGATGGGGAGCTATTAATATCAGTGGGGGCTACTCTGGGAAGAAGGTAGAGCTGGCAGAGGCTGCAAGTAAGATGGGGCTGGATGTTTTAGCTGTTAGTGACATTCGGGTAAGGGGTGAGAAAGAGGAGGAAGTGGGAGAATACAAGGTCTACCTGTCAGGAGTCAAAGCAGGATTAGCACAATGGGGTGTAGGGCTTTACATCAGGAAAGAAATGGAACCCAGCGTAGTTGCAATAAACTATGTAAACAAACGACTAATGTGGATTGATTTGACAGTGTCTAGCAAGAAAATTAGGATTGTGTCAGTATATTCGCATTGTGAAGGTACAGATCAAGATAAGATGGATAGTTTTTATGATGCACTCAGTGTTGTAGTTGTTAGAGTAAAGGACAAGGACAGTGTTCTGCTCATGGGTGATTTTAATGCCAGGATTGGAAATCGAACAGAAGGGTATACAAAGGATATGGGTAAATTTGGAGAGGATATGGAGGCAAACAGGAACGGGAAACAACTCTTGGATTTCTGAGCCACTATGGGCTTAGTAATCACAAACTCCTCTTTTAAACATTAGAACATTCACCAGTATACTTGGGAAGGCAGGGGAACCAGATCTGTCATTGACTATATATTAACAGATCAGGAATTCAGGAAGGCTGTGAGGGACACACGTGTATTCAGGGGATTCTTTGATGACACTGATTATTATTTTATCTGCAGTGAAATTGGTACTGTGAGGCCGAAAGTGCAGGAGGTCAGGTCCATATGTAGGAAGATAAGCGTGGAGAAACTTCAGGATAGGGAAATCAGGCACAAGTACATAACAGTGATCTCAGAAAGGTACCAGTTAGATGAATGTAGTCAATCACAGTCATTGGAAAAGGAATGGATAAGGTACAGGGACACAGTACTAGAAGTGGCTAAAGAATGTCTTGGAACAGTAGTGTGTAAAGGTAGAGTGAAGCAACCAGCTTGGTGGAATGACACAGTCAAGGCAGCCTGTAAAAGGAAAAAGAAGGTGTGTCAAAAATGGCTACATACTATAACTCAGATGGCTACACACTATAACTCAGGTAGACAGAGAATGTTATGTTGAAGAAAGAAACAAAGCCAAACAGATAATTGCAGCATCCAAGAAGAAATCTTGGGAAGAATTTGGTATCAGGTTGGAGACTTTGCGGCAAGCTGCTGGAAAACCATTCTGGAGTGTAATTAGCAGTCTTAGAAAGTGAGGTAAGGAGGAGATGACAAATATTTTGGACAGGTAAGGAAAACTGCTGGTGAATCCTGTGGATTCCTTGGGCAGATGGAGGGACTATTTTGAAGAGTTGCTCAATGTAGGTGAAAATACGATCAGTAATGTTTCAGATTTCGATGTACAATGGGATAGGAATGAGGATGGAAATAGGATCACATTTGAGGAAGTGGAGATAATGGTGAATAGATTGCAGGGTAATAAAGCATCTGGGGTGGATGAAATTAAGTCGGAACTCATCAAATATAGTGGAATGTCAGGTCTTAAATGGCTACACAGGTTAATTGAAATGGCCTGGGAGTCGGGACCGGTTCCATCAGACTGGAGAAAAGCAGTAATCACACCAATCTTTAAACATGGAAACAGAAAAGATGTAACAACTACAGAGGTATCTCTTTAATCAGCGTTGTGTGTACAATCTTCTCAGGTATTGTTGAAAGGAAAGTGCGAGTACTAGTTGAGGACCAACTGGATGAAAATCAGTGTGGGTTGAGGCCTCTTAGAGGTTGTCAGGACCAGATTTTTAGGTTACGACAAAATTCAGTACCAAGACTAAGTTATCTGTGCATCGTTCAATCTTTCGACCAACTTAGTTATATGGGAGCGAAAGCTGGGTGGATTCAGGTTACCTTATCAATAAGGTTGAGGTTACGGATATGAAAGTAGCTAGGATGATTGCAGGTACTAGTAGATGGAAACAATCGCAGGAGGGCGTTCACAATGAAGAAATCAAAGGAAAACTGGGAATGAGCTCTATAGATGTAGCAGTCAGGGCGAACAGGCTTAAATGGTGGGGTCATGGGAGAAGCAAGGTTACCCAAGAGACTCATGGGTTCTGCAGTAGAGGGTAGAAGGAGTCGGGGCAGACCAAGGAGAAGGTACAAGGATTCGGTTAAGAATGATTTTGAAGTAATAGGCTTAACATCAAAAGTGGCACCAATGTTAGTACTGAAAAGGGTAACATGGAGGAATTTTATAAGGGGGACTATGCTCCAGACTGAACGCTGAAAGGTATAATCAGTCTTAAATGATGATGTTGATGATGACAAAAATATCGATTTACGAAAGTGTGTAATTCAAGGTATTAAGGGGCCAGTGTGGTGAGTGATGTTCATAATGGTGAACGAAAACAGATTAAGAATATTCAGCAAAATGCGGAATACGTAATTGAACCAGTCACACTTTCGAATTTAGTTATAAATGACACCGTACGCAGCTGTGTGGAAGTGCAGATATTCGTCCCAACAATGCAAGACTTACATATTTTTTTCGAGAATAGCTTTAAGCGTCGTAATCTAGCTCCGAAACCCACTGGCGAATCAAAAACTACGCTTAAATATTCAAATCCAATTCGATGGTCTAATAGAGTTAACACAATATCTGCAATAAAACTTCTTTTTTCTGAAATCAGAGCATTATTAGAGACATTATTCAAGAGTTCCAGCAAAGAGGAAAGTAGCGAAGCAGTAAGTATTAAAACCAAGATGCCAGATTTCGACTTCACATCCCACTGTGAATTCATGCTGAAAATATCGAATGACATCAATTATGCATCCAAATTTTGACAAAAACGCGAAATCGAATTGGACGAGGAAAGTAGACCCTTAACAGGTGTTATAACAGAAATGACATTTTATACAAACAGTTTCGAATCATTCAAGTGCAAAGCCAGTGAAACTGCAAAAGATACGACGTAGATCACGACTGTAACGAAAAAGTGTAAAGAAAGTTAAAAAATCTTTTGATGAACTGGCTTCTGACCATCAATTTCGAAAAAGAGAATAAATTTTTTTAGTTACTTGTTTCAAAAATGTCCTAGACACAGTTATAGCTCAGTTACATACACATTTGTCTGGCATGAGTGCAGTCTGTCAGATACTTATTTAATAGGCCCCAATTTTTCACATTATCTATACTTATCACCTAGGTATACCTAAATTGACTCTGACATAGACTGTTCACTAAATGTGCAGTGCTAGAATGCGACATTACAGAAGTGTTTACCACAATTTCCTTATGTTATACAATAACAGTCACATCTGCAACAGCCAAAAGATCATTCATCAAATTAAAATTAATCGAAACTTATTTAATGAATAGCATAAGTCAAGGTCTACTCCGACATTTGGTACTCATAGAAGTCGAAAATCAGACTCCATGAAGTCTTTATTTAACTGTGCCTATTGATGATTGTCTACTTCGTTTTATTGTCTACCAATATTATTAACTACAGTGTTCTACACCCACGAAAACATGGCCCCTACCTCCGACACTTACCGACAATTACCGATTGGAAATCGTTGCTCTAAACGAAATTAAGCTGATCGATACGGCGCACTGATCTCATACTAGTGTGTCGAGACTGGGTTGCGGGCACGGACAATAGCCGGCCTCCCGGTACCTCCGGGCCCCCGAGGACGGTCAAATTCTAGCTTCACTGTTCCCAGTGCGCTTCATGGCAAGGAGCATTGTTTTCGTGGTTAAGTAATACTTCTTCATTGTTTATTTTTTCCTAGCTTCTGCCCCCGACTTCGTTCGCCTAGTAAGGACCACCATTGAAAATTATCCCACAGGATCCTTTTATCAGTATGGAAGTATCCTACGTCGTAACAAGGTCGAAGTTTATCCGTGTGCAAAATTTCATTCAAATCCAGCCAATATTTCTTGTGTGAAATCGTGACAAACAAATCATCTTTCACATTTACGTTATGATTAGAAAGTACGATTAAACATTATCTGCTCCATTACACATATTAATTTACTTGGTAAAAAGTAGGTTTGTCTTATTAAGCCATGCAGTAGGCAGCAAGCGGTGATGATGAAGTAGTTTTGCATCTGTAAAGTACTTAATTTAGTTTAAACTCAGCAAGTTTTACTTTGGCTCTTGGTTACATCGCTGCGTCACTGCCTATTACATTACTTCAGCTCACTTAGTAAGGGATGCCGTACTGAAAAGTGCTAGAGGAGGAATACCTTATTGGGCTTATTGCTGATACTGAGCAACTTCAGTTTATAGAAAGAGGCATAGGTGGTACCGTTAACTGTTTATGTAGATACAGTATTGCAATCAACAGGTTTACGGTCAGTTGTCTTAATCAAACATTTGAGTTTTACATTATATATCGAGATGTTAATAGCCCTTACATTCGGGCGACGTTGCAGTATCTTCTAATCTCCAGTTTTCTAATGTTGCTCTAGAATGCTTTGAAATACTTGATGTGAAAGAATTACCAGACAATTCTCAAGAAGAATACATTTTAGAATATCGTGTGAGTATTCACAATTATCTTTCTGATTTGTTGAAACGTTCTGAAAAAGACCTCAGTCGGATAACAACAAATATGGTGTGAAAACAAATTTAATTTCTACTTCTATAATAATAAAAACTACAAAAGGGTGCACGAAGCAAAATGTTTCCATGTATACACATCGTCTTCGAGCTACATTGGCAATATAAAAGTATTTAACAAATTTACGAATATACTGCAATATTTCAGTACAGTCTGGGTAACTGCTGTAGTTTTCCTACGGAGAAATAACAGAGTAACCCTGCTGTTCACATAAATAGGTTCAAATAACAAATAGGCATTGTTCATACGGAATGACATTGTTGCTGTCAATATGTCTTTGATGAGAACAACTTTGTATTTCACTACACAACTCTAAAACAACTTTCGTATCATAAACTGGTATCAATAAACTTTTATAGAATTACGTCATTTTCACACTTCCCCTGGATGAATTCCTGCACACAAATTAATGGACAGATATGTACGAATGCAAGTAATGGATTCAAGACTGTGCAGAACGTAGATATAAGACTTGCAGCTCCATGGAGCTCTAGATACGATGCTGTTGCACTAATGATTGGAAAAATAAACGTTTATGTAATACTCTGGGATGTGAGTGAGAGAGAGAATTGTTCGTATGTGTGTATTTTATAACAGCGTTTCCCAGGCACTGTTATAAAATTTCGGCTACCATGGGAGTAGCGAAAACTGTGTTTTGTTTTCGAGTGCTAGTGTGCATTACGACAGTGACAGTGGTCTTTTATGGTGGCAGTTGGCAATGGATTGCTTTTAGTACTATAGGCTTTAATTTAATTTGCTGATTGTGTTCGCCTTGTGTACCATTTTATATATATCATTATCATAAAATTTAGTCTCAATAGGGACTACGAAATTCTGTCATTCCAATTATGATCACGAAGCAGCTCATGAAATTAGTTAGACGTCGCTTTTCAAATTATCTCCTTCCTGTCTTAAATAACTCAGTGACGAGGATAATCACTACTATGGTTAATAACAACTATCTGTGGCCTTATTCACAATAAACATACTTAATCTTACAATGGATTCCACCTATCAGCATATCAAAAATAAATTAAACTTTTGACTAGAAACGATTGTCAAGATATACATTATCTGATCGATTTAGGAAGCTCTGATGACGAAGTAAAGCTTAAGCACAAGTAGGTCTTCACAGAAGTGAACTCTAAAGGAGAATGTGAGGCTCACAATAAGGCAACTATGCCGTTTATATTTTCTAATAGTCAGCGAGTAGAACGAAAATGCTTACAGCGATGTTTGAATTACGTGCGGAAACATCTGTTGAACTTAACCGACCAACAGTCAAAGAAATAAAAAACGTCTAAAAATGATTCGACGTGGAATACTGTACAGTCCCTAATGGTAACAGAGTCTCTTTACTGAGTAAACAAGTATATTGCGAATTTAATTGTAGTCGTTATTTATTTCATTTCATGGCATCTTTGTTAATCTCTTTCTCAAGTGTTCGTGATAATACTTTGGGAATTTTTGTTTTCATTATCGTTTGGAAGATATCTTTTGTTTTTATTTATCTGGACGTGGGTGCTATTTCTGGTTTACGTTTGTTTACATGCTTTTCTGCACGTAGAGATGGAGACAGTTCAGAATAAAGTTATTCCTCTCGTGCATTATATTGTGTGATTACATTTCATCGAGTAACAAGAACCACACATTAATATTTCTTTTCGTGTTTACGGTGTGTGAATACAGTGCCTGCAGTCTGTGTTGACAATATATCAGCCTGATCGTCATGTTTATATTATTGTAAGGTTGGAATTTAATTATACATGGACTCGAATTTATAAATCCTCCCCCCGCCCCCAACCTTTGTTCAGTCATGGTCCGCGGAAAAGCCGGGAAAACCTGGAACGTGGCCTCAACCTAGAACAACGTTTGTCAAGTTTATGATCCATGAAAGTTAACAATAAGATTTTTATGAATCATACTTTTTCCAGTACAGTTCTTTTTTATCATGGATCGATGAACATCGCTTCTTTTCTGAAAGATATACAGGGTGAGCACAAAGTCTTCTCACAATAACGTATTACGACCTTTTCTCTTCGCGGAAAAATCCATTACCGCTAACATTTACTAAGACGTGTTGCTGCAGTTCATGGCCCCACAGTTAGAATAAAATAAACCATGGATAATTTTCCAGCAAGATGGAGCATCCCCCCCCCCCCCCCAACTCCTAGGCTTTGATAGTGCGTGATTTCCTGGATGAAACATTTCCGGATCGTTGGATTGGAAGGAACGGTCCAACATCGTGGCCAGCCCCACTCTCCAGACATTACGCTCCTTGACTTTTTTTATTTTCTGGGTTACATCAAGGACAGAGTCTTCGACACACCAGTTGCTGAAGTCGACAAACTGAAGGCTAGGATACAAGCTGCTGTGGGTTCTGTGACAGATCGCATGTTACGAAACGCCTGGAGGGAGCTGGAATACCACCTCGACATTCTCCGAGGTACCAAGGGAGTACACGTTGAGGTTTAGTAAAGTAAGTCGTCTTAAAAAAAAAGCAAGTAACACTGACCTATGTAACGGCATCAAATGTAAATTATTATGTCAAACGGTTATTCTGCAATAAATTCTTGTAATCAAGGCAAGACATTTAGCTCAGCCTGTACTTCAATTGTCTTTTATCTTTCAGAACGTGGAGATACAAACATGTTATGGTAGGTTTATCGATTTCCACATGTGACGAGCAACTGTGCTGATGGTAAAATGCTTCGTCCTTGAAGCAGATGCTGCCCCAGGCAAACATGCAACTCTTCTGTCAGCAATTAGACCCTCAATACGACTGAATGTGCAACTTACAGAGTCGGTATCTAGGAAGGGATGGCAGAATTATGCGAATCAGTCGTAGAAAACCGTTGGCTTGGGAACTGCTAACATGCTAATAACTTCTTTAGAAAGAAACGCGTGAATAGGCAAGCAAACTTAGTATGCCTCACAAAAAAAAGAAAAAAAAAAGAAAAATACGACTTGCCAATAATAGGGTGGATTAGAGAGAAGCTGTCAGTGTTACGAGTTTGATAGCAAGCACCATAACTTTTATTCTATATGTATTCGTCGTTCATGTGGTGCTCATTAGCTTCAATATATATTCATCATAGTAGATTTACACTATTGACTTTAAATCTGCTCTGTCTCTTTTCCAAAAAGGCAGTGAATCATCAGCTATTAATAACTTAAAACACTGTCTAAGGATGTTTCTAGCATACAGTTTGTCCTGCTTCGGTCGTAGGTTCGAATTCCGCCTCGGACCTAGATGTGTGTGATGTCCTTAGGCTACTTAGGTATAAGTAGTTCTAAGTCTAGGGGACTGATAGCATCATCATCATCATCAAACTCCGCAAAATCTCAACACAGTGTCTAAAGTTCTGAGCATTGGCTGAAACACTATATCTACAAGAGTGAGAAGATATAGGATGTTTCCCCAGTAGTACCTCGTTTTCTACCCCATACTTTTGTAGCTTTTCTCGTAGATCAAAGTATTTTCTGTACATACAACTTTTTCAGTTAATGTTATAATGGCTTTGCTCACTTTTTCATCACAAATAATGTTATCCTAGGCATTTTAGGTAAAAGATTGATGCATTAGTTTCTTTCTACCTTATTAAAAATCAATTCATGGAGTGTGCATGCTGTAGACGTATTTGGTAAATTATAAATTGTTTCTTCAAACAGAGGTAAATAGCTTATCCATCACCACTGTTTGGTGAGATATTATGTTCAAACACGTGGAATGGAATTGACATAACGACAGTAGGTTTAATTTAGGTAATGCTCGTATCATATAATCGCTACTGTTCCCTCTTAAAATATTTGGCATAGCTCGGCAAAGTACTTCCTCAGCTTCTGCATTGTTCATGGTTTAAGTAAGTACACTGCCCTGCCTTTTCTACAACTCCTCGTTCACATCAGTCACAACACTCAGTAACTGTAATTGAACATGTACCTAAGTTTTCTTTCTGCTTCTCATTCTGACCTTCAAGGGCTGGAAATGTTTGTCGTGCCCTGCTTCAGGTTTTAACACGTCTATCTGTAACATTCTTTCGTTAATAATCATTTCGTATTACCCCGTAGAAATGTCAATTGTTGCATCCCTTTCTCGGAGAAATTCTATGCCTGGGATGCGGTCCGCAAATAAAAATTCTACCACTAAAAACGGTCATAGTATAGCTACATATCCTAGTGTGAATGGTACGAGGACCTGCCATCGTACGTTAAGTAACTTTTGACGTACCTCCAAGTACCTTACAAATACTCACTGGGAAAGGCGGTAGAAGCGTTTACCTGAACAGTTTCTTGTAAAAGCCACGCAAGAACCTGTTTATCCCATCCTCCTGTGTCCAGAACCACTGTGATTAGAATATTGCCTGTATACACTTTGAATGCCTATTGTCACACCGTCACATGTTTATTATTGCACTGGTAGTCATCAAAATACAACTCATTGCTAATGTCATTGCCATGATCGTAGCGGATCAATTGCATACATTGATAACTGCCACTACTCTACCCCTCAACCACTACTCCCCGTTGCTTGTGGTCATAGGTCGTTTTCCTGAAATAGTGTTGACGGGTAGTTAACCGTATCTGTCATATCACTAACTCGAACTATGCAATGCCACGTTTGAGTTGCTGGATACATTTGTGAGTGTGGCTGATAGTAGCTACTACAAGCCATATCTCGGACTGAACCTGGTGTCATGACGCTTTGGTTTTCGAGCGTTCATGTTGATTTTATAATTATTATGGTTGCCTGAATTTCCTCATTTTGCTAAAAACACTCTAAAGCCAAGATCAAATAAATATTTCTTTATTTCAAACAGTTGGCTTCGACAGACTTCACGCTGCTTTGTTGTTGATGCTACAATTCTGTCAGTCTTCTGCACCACTTAGCAGCGTGCTTTGATAGACACTGGAATTTTGTTCCAAATTTGGACTGCAGCTTTCGCCATTAAATTTACCATTATTAGACGCTGCCTTTGCATCCTTATGAATTAGACCGATGGAGTCTAATACTGAGAAGACTCCCTCTAACTTAGATTCCGGCACTGTGGTAAGTTTCTCTCTTAAATGCATAGATACCGTTGCGTTTAAATTCCGTAACACATCCCCCCGTGTCTCTGGACTGTTTTCTTAGTACAGTTTTCAATATAGTTTCTAAGATTACCTTACCTTGCCTGAACGGTACGGAATTATAAACGTCCTTGCGAAATTGTTCCTGAACTCCAGCAGATCAATACTTTGCGGGAGAAGCCTTATCGAATCTTTATATGTGTTACACTTTTCTGCAGCCTCAGTAGTCCATCACGCCACAACACCCTGTATAAAGCAAATGATTAGGCCTATTATCTTTGCATCTGCCAGGGTATACTATTACTCTTCTGAAGGAACGAAGGAAAATAACAGTGTGCGTCGCTTTTTTTCCTATGAAAGTCTTCTATCGCCTGTGGCGTACCCTATTTTCTTCTAACATTATCATATTTGTTAACGTCACAGCCCAAATAAATATTTCTTTTGCGAGGCAACTATGGCAAGAATGAAAAGGATTGCTCGTATGTTCTGTGCTGCAAATGATTTAGTTTCGATTCAGGAGTGTGTCCCTTCTCACATCCTGGACTTAACGATTGCTTATCTTGCATGACTTCTCTCATTCTAGCTAGTTCTTTTTAGGTTATCGATTTCTTCACTGACCTATTCCGGCCACCACGAAAACACATAACCTAGACGTATTTTTTTAAAACTCTTCTGTCTAGTTTGAAGCGCCTTGCCGCGAGGAATTCCTCTCCAGTTCCATTTGCTGAATGTATTCCAATGCCTGACTTCCCCTACAGTTTTCAGCGTAGATATATAGTTCAAGCATCATGGAAGTTATTAACATGTGTCCTAACATCTAGCCCCTTCTCCGTTCAGTGTTTTCACAAATATTCCTTTCCTCTCTGGTGTTCAGAGAACCCCTTCACTGCGTATCTCATAAGTCCATCTAATTCTCTACATTCCGCTGCAGCGCCGAATTCAGATCTGTTTCCCTCTGTTTCGATTTACCACAGACCATGTTTCACTACAACACAATGTTATGTTCCAAACGTACAATCTCAGAAGTTTCCTCGTCAAATGAATACTTGTATTTCATACTAGTGGACTTCTATTGGACAGGAATTCCCTTCTTGATAGTGGTAGTCTGCTTTTTAATTCCTTAACTTCAATATTAAACTTCGTGATCACCAATTATGACGTTAAATTTCTGCTAATTTACATTAGTGTCACCTTTCTTCGAGCCACTCTCAGTAAACATCCGGTACTCTTTAGACCGTTGATTACTTTCATCTGATCTTGCACTTCCTCCTCACTTTCTCTAAGGATAGCAATGTCAACAGCGAATCCTAATTTTGACATCCATTCACCTTGAATTTTAATCATAGTTGAACCTTCCATTTATTTCCGGCTTCTACCTGTAGACTGACAGCTCGGACGAAAGTCGAATTCCGTATCTTACGCACCTTCTAATCTGTGCCCTTAATCCATCGTTTTCCACAATGAATGCACATGCGGGCTCTTGCAGTCTTCAAAGTTGTTTATGATGTTCCTTCGAAAGTCCGATGGTATATCATCAGTCTCAAACATTCTATACACCAATCATGTTGGCGCCTTTCACCCCAATCATTTTTCAAATTACGATCAAATGTTATCGCTCCCTTTTGCCTTATTTGACTTTGAGTCTTGCAGAATTCTTCTAAATTCTGATTCTAATACTGGATCCCGTATTCCTTCCCAGTCGAGTCCTGCTCCTTCTTGTATCACGTGCCCCCCCACCCCCGCAACGCCTCTTTATACGCGACCTAAATGTAATCTTTCCACCTGTCTGCCTTTAACAGTGGACTTCCCGTAGCACTCTTAATGTTACCGCCATTAATTTTAATTTCACCACGGTTGTTTTGGCTATTCTCTATGCCGAGTCAGTCATTTCGGCAATCGTTTATTTTTCCATATCTTCACATTTATCATATAATCATTTTGCCTAACTTACCTGCACCACCTGTTCTAAGTGGCTTGTATTTCTGAATTTTCCTGAAAATGTCGACGATCAGCTGATATATTTCTTAACTTACCCACGGTTTTTTCGGAGTTAGCTTCTCTGTAACAACGGTTTTCTTCCCAACTTCAGTGACGGTCCATCTTGGAGGTAGCCATTCCTCTTTATCTGAACTGCCTAATGAGCTTTTCGTTAACGCAGGATCCATAGCTACAGAGAACTGCAAGTGGACATCTTAATTTCTTAGTACTTCCGTATACCACTGTTTTCCTAATAGATTCCTCCTGACTAGTCTCTCATTCTTCAGCCTACTCTTCATCATTACCAGATTGCGGTCCTAGTCTATATGTGCCACTGGGTACACGATGCAACCCAATAACTGATTTCGAAGCCGTTTTCTGATCATGATGTAATGTAACTCAAATTATGCTGTATCTCCCAGCCTTTTCAAGTAAAAGTCCGCGTTTTTGTGATTGTTTAACAAAGTATTCGCTGATATCTGAAATGTACTGTAAAACTCAATTAGTCTTTCTCCCCTCTCATTCTTAATACCAATCCCATATTCTCCAGTAGCCCATTCTTCTTCTCCTTCCGCTACAATCGCATTCCAGTCCCGGACGACTATTAGATTTTCATCTTCATAATCTCTCTCTTTACGTACTGAATTATCCGTTCAATTTCCTCATACACTTCCTCAGTCTCTTCATCCTCTGCTTTCCAAGACGGCATATGTGCATTAAATGTTGTTGTCGGTGTTTGTTTGCCGTAAATGCTGATGAGAAAAATCCTGTCAGTGAACTGTTCACAGTAAGTCATTCTCTGTCCTACCGTCCTATTCGTAGCGAATTCCACTCCCGCTCTTGCTCTTGTTATTACACTATAATCATCTGACCAGAAATCCTACTTTCCATTTCGCTTCAGAGTCCCAGGCTCTATTAGCATTGCTTACCTCATCATTCCACCTAATTAGCCACATTCCCCTGGAGCACCGAATTCTGATGTATTCCCCTCTGTTTCGTTTTTCCGCCGACCATGTTTTACTACAGTAAAATGTTATGTTCTAACCTTGCAATCTCAGAAGTTTCCTCCTCAAATGAAGACTTGTATTTGACACTAGTGAATTTCTATTGAAGAGGAATGCCCTTCTTGTTAGTGGTCTGCTTTTTAACTCCTCCTTGCTCTGTCTATCATGGATTATTTTGCTGCGTAGGTAGAATTCCTTAATTTGATTATTACGTTCGTGATCACCAATTATGACGTTAAATAACTAGCTCTTCTCATTTCTGCTAATTTACATAATTTTCACCTTTCTTCAAGTCACTCTCAGTAAACATTAATTACTCTTTAGATTGTTAATTACTTTCAACTGATCCTGAAGTTCCTCCTCACTAAGGAAAGCAATGTCAACAGCGAATCCTTTCACCGTCAATTTTAATCGCAGTTCAACCTTCCACTTATTTCCGGCTTCTGCGTGTAAACAGACAGCACGGGCAAAAGTCGAATTCCGTATCTTACGCACGTTCAAATCTGTGGCCTTTGTCGGCTGTTTTCCACAAGCTCTTGCAGGCTTGAGAGTTGTTTATGATGTTTCTTCGAAAGTCTGATAGTATGTCACCAGTCTCATACATCCTATACACCAACACAAATAATTATCTTGGCGCTATTCACCCCAATAATTTTTGAAATTACGATGAAATGTTAACTAATCCTTTTTCCTTATTTCTAAATTCAGTTTGTAATAGTGAATCCAGTATTTCTTCCAAGTCGTGCCCTTTTCCTTCTTCTATCACGTGCCCCCCCCCCCCCTGCCCCCTTCAACGCCTCATCATACGGGACCTCAATGTAATCTTTCCACCTGTCTTCTCTCTCGTCCGCATTAAACAGTGGAATTCCCATTGCACTCTTCATGTTACCGCCGTTCCTTTTAATTTCTCCGACGGTTGTATTGGTTATTCTCTATGCCAGTCAGTCCTTTCAGCAATCACTTCTCTTTCGATATCCTAACATTTTTCGCACTTTTCGACTAACTTTCCTGTACTTCCTATTTATTTCATTTCTAAGTGACTTGTATTTCTGAATGTCTCTGAAAATGTCGTAGATCAACTGTAGTACTTCTTCTCCTACCCGCAGTTCCTTCAGAGTTAGCTTCTTTGTAACTACAGGTTTCTTCCCACCATCTGTGTTAGTCCATCTTGAAGATGGCCATTCCTCTTCCAAGTCCCCGGCTCTATTTACACTGAACCTCAGCATTTCCCTTTTCAGTTTTTCTAGTTTCCCTCTCATATTCAAAGTTGAGTTATCGTACGCAACTGCATATAGACCATTATTCTTTCGATGGTTATTCTGTCTTTTTTTCATGCTAACCTCCACCTGGGGTTTCCAGTCCCAGAGATTCAAATGGGGGCTAGTTCGGAATCTTTCGCCTGTGGTGAGGTCATCATGACATTTTTTTTCAGTTGCAGGTCACATGTCGTGTGGATACCATATGTTCTATGGATTCATAATATGTGTCTTTATGGCAGTGGTTCCCACTGCCTTGTGCATCCTGATACCGTGGATCATCACTGTTCTTTCCACCATTTGGGACAATTTACCACTCAAGTTCAGGAGAGTGCCCTAGTCGTCAGTCACCTTCTCCGACCTCTCTGACAAGGCAGTTGGCAGAATAAGCCTGCCATTGCTCATAATTTTATAAGCAGTGGACGTACTGGTTACTATTCAAGGATGTTACCCTCCCTTTTACCATCTTCTTTTTCTTTGTTGTGGTCGTCATTGTTCTCGGCATTTAATATGGGCGCACGTCACATGACATCCATTCAAGTTAATCTTCGAATATTTAACTTTTTCTTTCGTAATGGGGGCAGCCAGTTTTCAGCATCGAATACGCTGGAAGTAGGTCCGAAAACGAATGAAGTAGGTTACAGAACACTTGTTCGTCCACTGCTTCAATACTGCCCACCGGTGTGGGATCCGTACCAAATAGGGTTGATAGAAGAGAAACAGAAGATCCAACGGAGACCAGCGCGCTTCGTTACACGATCATTTAGTAATCGCGAAAGCGTTACGGAGATGATAAAATAAGAGAAACTAGAGCCCACACAGAGATACTGTCCCGTCGGTCCCATGGATTACAGGTGTTCGTTGCTTAGGCTGTCTGTGGAGGTTCTTTCCACGTGGACATCTTTCACAATTTTACTGTCCACTTTTTGAATATGCATTTCTATATGAAATCTATGAGGGCATTTTTTCATATATTCACGTATTAATTTCTTATACGTATCGCTGCCCTTGCTGTTCAAATTCATTCAGCAACGATTTTTCCTGCCATGCTTCCACATTATCCACCCTTGTAGACAAATCACTGAAAATTCCGAATAAATGGACTGTGGCTGCCGGATTTATTGGCAAGTCATGTTCTACCGCTTCCGGAAAATGACGTGCTTAGGCTAATTTTTACAGTTCGGACACGATAACTTTTTGATTTCGAGTCATAATTTCCTGATTTAGTCACACATTTTTCATCTCTGATGAGACTTTCTCTTGCTTTTGGAGCAATTTTCTCAACTCGAATGACTTCGTCACGTGATTCTGTGACAAGGTCGTGAAATCCAATGCGACTTCATTTATCAGTAAAGACGTAGCTTGAATCTTTTACATAAATAAAGCGATCGGATCTGTCGGTAGGTTTTCTCACGAAATGGTTTCACCCACTGCCGATCCCAATTGGACAGTACTATTCTCGCGCAATTCCATCGATATTCTCTGAGACCTATTTCTTAGCATACAACTACCGCGGGCGTGGTAAATAAAATATCTATTCTGGAAACACACTGAATTTTCATATTTGTATTTCCACAAGCTGTTCACAACAATGGCTGCTATTAGAAACAATCAAGCAACGCGTGAGCTATGAAAGTGTGCTTAAGATTTTTCCCTACAAATTTTTCATCTGAGAATTGTTAAAGCCCTTTTAATAAAACAAATGTTGTTAACATTCTACATCACCATCATGTCTACATGTTTGCAGCTGTCACGAGACGTCTCCGAACTGTAGCGTGTAACATGGCGGTGTACAACGTAACGGTGTTGGTGCCTAAGAAAGAGCGTGCTGTAATAGAGTATCATTTATTCTAAGAGTTCGGGCGAACATGAAGCACCCTCTCCTTCGGCATGCTAATGCCAGACCACACATGAGTGCTTGGCTCTCTCCGACTTCTTGGGTTCATTGTCATCTACCATCCTCCATTAAATCCCGAGAGCCGGTCGCAGTGGTCGAGCGGTTCTAGGCGCTTCAGTCTGGAACCACGCGACCGCTACGGTCGCAGGTTCGAATCCTAGCTCGGGCATGGATGTGTGTAGTGCCCTTAGGTTAGTTAGGTTTAAGTAGTTCTAAGTTCTAGGGGACCGATGACCTCAGATGTTCAGTCCCATAGTGCTCAGAGCCATGTGAACTATTTTTTGAATAAATCCCATGATGACTATTAACGATTTTTATCCTGTACCGTAACTTCAAGAACGCATTCGAGGACTTCACATTGATAGTGATGAAGCGGTGTAAGCAGAGATTAGGTAGCGGCTCGGTTAACAAAGGCAGACGTTCTACAGTGACGGTATAAACAAATAGATCCCTCTCTGGGAGACATGCGTTGGTCGCCAGGGTGACTACGTTGCGAAATAAATGTATAGACACGAAGAATAAAGATGAATTGTTAATGAATTTGGTATTATTTAAAAACGTTTAACAATTTATACATAAAAAGTGCGTAGGAACTACTTTCCTTCACGCCTTCGCAATTATTGTGAGCACGCTCAAATTTCTGCAAACATTTCAAGAATTTCGTCATTGAATGTAATAGAACACATTCCCTATAGCAGGATCATCCAAGAATTGCGCCCGGCGGGCGCGCCCGCGCCCCGCGGGCGCAATGCAGTGTAGTTCAGCGCCCCGTCCGCGACCGTGTGTCGTCGCTAGTGTCGGCATAGGAGCGAGAGAGAGAGAGAGAGAGAGAGAGAGAGAGAGAGTGAGAGAGAGGGCTGCGGAGCGAATGAGACCGCACAGCACTGCTCTACGTTGGACCGTCCCGCGGTCAGATCAAACGTAAACAAAATATTCTATTTTAGCGATAATTTTATGTAAGGAATATAGAGTCTCATTCTTAGTGATAGTAGTTACAAATAAATATTTTTTGTTATACTTCGTGCTACAGCTTTTTGTATCCCCTTTCAGAGTTTAGAAATGGGAACCTTAGGTTGCTGTTTCGTACGTAATAGTTATAACTGACGAAGTTTGAAAACTTATTAAAAGTAGAATTAAGTTTATAAAGCTCTTTAATTGTTACAGTCAACATTGTTAAAGAAGACAATTAGCATTTTACACGTTTTTCTTTTTCGAGGAAACGATTTTGTCTAGGTTTCGTACGATATTCCGTGAGACTGCTAACCTCAAAGGATTAGTCAAATTTTTATCGCCAACGCCAAGTAATGAACGGTTCTTAGTTTTAGCAAGCTTTAAAAGAGAGAAAAAGCGTTCACACATATACGTGGAGCCAAACATTGAGAGCACTTTGGCCGCGTGCTTGTGCAAAAGAGGATATTTCTCTCGTGGAAGACAGCTGTAAAAGTCATCCAAAGTTTTACACGTAAGAAAGCGGTCCTTCAGGCGGATATCGCGCTGCAGGTCAATCAGCTCTAGTTGAAGCAGCTGTGAGGCGTCCTCTGCCCGATGGGAAAAAGGACGGACAAATATATCTAAGGCCAGATGAAGCTCAGTTATCTCCAAAACTCTGTTTTCAAACTGTTCTTATAATTCGCAAATGATTTGAACATAATCTGAAAAATCCACATCTTCTTTAACACCGTCTAGTGCACGAAAGTGTGCACAATTACTCTCGCGCAACTGTTTTTCCCACATAATAAGTAATGTTCAAAGTATTTAAATGACCAGTAAGGCCACTCAATAAAGCCAAATTCGCCACCCACTTAGGATCACAAAGTAATTTTTCTGGACGTCCTTTCATTTCCAAAAGCCGGCCGGAGTGGCCGAGCGGTTGTAGGCGCTAGAGACTGGAACCGCGCGACCGCTACGGTCGCAGGTTCGAATCCCGCCTCGGGCATGGATGTGTGTGATGTTCTTAGGTTAGTTAGGTTTAAGTAGTTCTAAGTTCTAGGGGACTGATGACCCCAGACGTTAAGTGCCATAGTGCTCAGAGCCATTTCAACCATTTTCGAAAACGTATTTACGTCACCCCTCAAGGAGAAAAGCCAATGAAGCACCTTACCTCTGCTCAGCCATCTTACTTCGGTGTGGTAGGGCACGTCCGGGTATTCTGATTCGATATCAGCCAGAAATTCTTTAAAGTGGCGATGTGTGAGTCCATGGCGCGGCGGCCTGTCGGCCTTACGGAGCGCACGTACAGGGGCATGGCAAAAGCGCCGGGTGGTTGGGCGGTCTGCACGGCCAGCTAAGCTGCGCGGCTCGGCCACTGCGACAACATACTAATTCGCCCGGGGTGCTGGCCGAGGGCGATCGCGGGCGCTAGCACCGCAGGGGCACAGTTTGTACGAGTCTGCCCTATTGAGATCTACTCATCTGGAATTTGAGTTAACGAAAGCAGTTCTCGGTTACAAGTCAGTTTGCATGGAAAATAGGAATTTAAGCTTACAGTTTTTCAGCTTCACCGGCCAATTCCACTCTCACCTCTTTGTACAATGTTTTAAACGTTTTCCACTCGTACGTCTGTTTTGTTGGTGCGTGAAACATAAAATACGTAAGCATATGGTTATACACCAAAGAATCCCCTACAATTTACGTCTTGACTCTAGCTCCACACTTTATAATAACGCTGGCACGGTATTATTACAAAGTTTCGTTGACCATAGAAGTAGCGAAAACTTGCTTTACTTCCGAGTGATGGTATTCAATACGACATTAACGTGCATCTTAACTGATAGCAAATGACAGGGTTTAATTTAGGCTGAACTATTGTACGTCACCATATACAAAATTAGCCTCAATAGCAACTATACAGTTCTGTCCCTCTGGAAAATGTACAGAAACAGCTCATTAAATTAAAGCTAGACGACCTTTCACGATTAGCCTTTTCCTGTTTTAAGTAATTCGGTGATGAGGATAAGTAAATAATTCACATTTACAGTTGATAACAACTGTCTGTGGCTTTAGTCACAGTAACCTTAAGCAGTTTTTAAATGAAAAGGTAATTTAAACTATGCCTTGAAATAATTGGCAATATACGGTGTATAAGTCATCTGTTCGATTCAATGATGAAGTAGGTTCTAAGCAAAATCTGTCGCAGAAGTAAATTTACACAGGAGTGAAATCTGAAGCTGACGTTAGACTCGTAAAACGGTGGCTATATTTTTTATGTTTCCTAATATTCGGCGAATACAACGAAGAAGGTAGCAGCTATGTTTGAATTACATACTGATTCGTCTAGGGAATGTAACCCGACCAACAGTCAAAATATGACATACGCGTAAAAACTATCCGAAATAAGTTTAGATATTATAGTATATGTATGTATGTATGTGTGTGTCTGTTTTAGGTCAGGAGCTCTCTGCTAACTATAACATTTGGAAAACGGACGTGACACGTTACTGCTTCTGTGGCAATTTTGGGGCAGATTTTCCCATGCAGCAACAGCTGTAACAGCCATTTGCGGCTTTATGTGAGGTCGTGCCGATAAGCTGCGCTAAATAATATTTGTTTTTAACGCAGCCAATTTAAATGTATTTATAGACGGATCTCATAATTACGTTCAGTGAATGAATGCAGCGTAAATATCTATTAATCTATCAAATATCCCACTGACAAAGAACATTTGTTACTCTGTTGAATGATACTCGTGTCCTGGTATCCAGGGTTCTTTCTATGTTTTTTGACGCTATTGGTTAAGAAACGTTGTGTAATACTGGCCAGTATTTTCCCAGCTTGCGAGTTAGTAAATGTGAGGAAACCGTTTTGATCCCAGAGAACACAATGTAACACGGTTTACTTCCCCTTGGTTATAAAATTAACATGTTTCCGCAGTCTCATGCTCACGTGAGAAAGCAATCTTCACATATAACTTCACAGATTAATATACCACCTTTATACAGGATGTTTCCGTAAGAGCGTGCAAAAATTTAACAGGACATAGAGGATGCTCCACTGAACGATCTGAGGCAGCCAAAGTGGGATCGGAGAAACCAGCTTAAGGAGATAAGAGGAAGAGAATCACATTACTGAATACTATTGTGTTTCACTTACTTAAAGTTAACTGCAAATACCATTATTGACACAATTAACACATCATTTGTACTGTATCTTGTGCTGTAACGGACAGACATCAACCACAATACAAGCGTGACATCGGCGAACAAGATTGTGACGCATCCTCACAATTATCCCTGGTCTGTTTCGAATCACATCACAGACAGCTACGATTCCAGCAACTAATTCAATCTCCGTATCCAGTGGCGTCTCATACACTAGTGACTTTAGGTAGCCCCATACAAGACAAAGTTCATTGAGGCCATGGAATAAGACATCCGCTTCCAATCCAGAGACCAGGATATACATCACTGAGATGATTGACGACGTCCACCCTGGGGTCAGGCGGTACACTGCCATGTTGTATCCACATCTCATCACGATCAACCAAGGATACGTTTTCCAACAACTCACGTAGAACGCTTTGCACTAACCTCAAGCACAGGTGGCAATTCAGACAGCCAGGTAGCAGATTGTCGCCTACAGTGCCGGACCAGATATTAAAAGCAAAACGTACTTGATAGTGTGACCCTACTAGAGCGTGAGGGTTTTCCTCATTCCACACATGGCTAGTCCAGCTGTTGGAAATACCACCAAGATCAAATGAGATCTCGTCAGTAAACAGCACGATATGGAGGAAATCTGGTCGATTAATCCATTGTAGAAGGAACCACTGAGCGACCCTTCGTGCAAAATCAGTCACAAGCATGGCATGGACTTGTTGTGGGTGATATAGGTGTACTTGTTGTTCGTGAAGTACTCGCTACACGCTACTATGTGTAGCGTCCATTTCACGTACTTGCAGTAGGATCGACTGTAACACGTTCCACCACCACCTCGTCAGAAATTCGGTGTGCAATTGATCCTCATGTTGCCAGGTCCGTCGTTTCTTATTGCCGACAAGTCAGTCTCCCGCATTCGTCGATCGAGATTTACAAGCACTCATCGCGAAGGATGATGCTTGTCAGGAAATCGTTCCCTGTACAGGCTTTCAGCAACGAGAGCATTGCAACGTACTTCCCCATAAACAAGGTGCATTCCAGTGAGTTCTGAGTAACAGTACCGGTGCCGCTCCAGCGGAATGTACTCTATATCTCTGAGAAGCACTGAGTAGTGAATGGGTCTGTCATTGATTCATAGCACGTTCTGTCATGGGACAATGTAAATAGGATACAAGAAACCCATATTATGGACAACTAAAGTTACTAAAACCTGCATCACGACTTCCTTGTAATCAAGCTCGTCTTCCTTGTTACCTTGCAGGAAATCAAGAATGTACGAGTAAATAAAAAGAGCACTATACGTGTAAACCTGTACTCACGTTAGTTGTAACTAAGCTGATAACCAGTAATGCTAGACAAATTTACTTCCCTATCTCCTTAACCCTTTCAGACATGGCGTCCAGTATATTAGACACTGACTTTTATACACATTTTATAACATTAAATGATTTCACCCACCATCGAAACCCAGTTGCCTGTTTACTGGACATCTCTCGCGTTAAGTTCCATGCATCTTGCTGCCCTCTGTTGCTGGAACTGTGTACTACATCGAAAAACAATCAAGATGGAGGACCCGTTGCGAAATGCTCCAGGTAAGTCATGTTTACGCCTTAAATACTGCAATATACACATTTCTTATGCTCAGAAAATATCTTGGGTAAGAGTCATCCGTAAAGATTGCGTCTAACGTAAGAGATCTGAGATTATGAACATAATTGAGCCTTTATGACACTAAATTACGTCGTTCAAAATTGTGGACATCGGCGTGCGGCGGTAATATGGCTTTCCCAGTAAGCTGCAGTGAAGGCATTGATATAATGGTTGTTTTCAACCTACTACTGCCTTATAAAGTTGTTTCAACTAATGTTGCGTTTCTCTTAGGATTCATAGCATAATATGTTAGCTAATAAATTATTTTAATTTTGGTATCCGGTAATTAGCTTTCTATTTTATGATTTTTTCATCTGTAACATACATGTTAGTTTGCTAAAACTCGGTTTTAGTTTCTAGATCACAGGAAGGTATACGACACAACAAATCCAGACCACATCAAAGAGATCCTGGACCTCTTAGCAGCATAGATGTTTCTGATATCGATATTTCAGATGACAAAGACCATCTTTAAAATATCCCAGCGCTGTTTCCACAACTCCGAGGATAGGAAGCGCCAAAATGATAGCGGAAGATGATTTTTTGGTGACATAATTTGAATTCACAGAAGATGCAGTGGAGGTAGCGTCAGTTCATAATGATCTAGAAGGTGACGAAGAGCCACATGAGTTATTTGTAATTGCAGGGACTGTACGTAATAGTGAACCAGAATATGACTATCTCACTAGGAAAGAAGAAATAAAATATAGACGTCACCCTTGGTTACCTCCTCCTATTCATTTTGA
This sequence comes from Schistocerca serialis cubense, assembly GCF_023864345.2. NCBI lineage: Eukaryota > Metazoa > Arthropoda > Insecta > Orthoptera > Acrididae > Schistocerca > Schistocerca serialis. The sequence goes on from NC_064643.1 coordinate 671,328,533, forward strand.
GAATCAGTGCTGTATTCATCAAGAAATTGAAGAAGTACCTGTCTGTTACTTTATGAAATATGTAACTGAACAAGAAAGGGATAGGTTTTAGACATACACAAATATCTATGCATTACAGTCTGGTTATACAAATTTCAAACCAACTAACCTAGATGAAATGAAAGCATTCATTGGCCTGCATATAGCGATAAGAAACTTGAAATTTCCTCGAGTGAGACTTTACTGGGACAAGTTTGTTGGAAAAGGTTTATTCTTAGATTCTATGGCTAGAGATAGGTTTTTCCAGCTGCGAAATGCTCTGCATATTGTCAACAATTTGGAATGTCCTGCAAACTCAAGTGACAAATTGTATAAAGTTCGACCTTTGCTCAATGCCATCAGAAGAAGATGTTTAGAACTCTCCCTTGAATGGAAATGAGCGTTTGGCGTCATTGGCCGGGAGGCCCCTCGCGGGGCAGGTCCGGCCGCCATATCGCAGGTCTTATTACATTCGGCGCCACATTGGGCGACCTGCACGCCGGATGGGGATGAAATGATGATGAACACAACACAACACCCAGTCCCTGAGCGGAGAAAATCTCCGACCCAGCCGGGAATCGAACCCGGGCCCAGAGGACGGCAATCCGTCACGCTGACCACTCAGCTACTGGGGCGGACTCTCCCTTGAATAATCTATATGTATTGATGAACGGATGGTTCCATTCAAACGTCAGCTTTCAATCAAGCAGTATTTGAAAGGCAAGAAATGTCCTTAGGGAATTAAAATATTTGTTTTGGCTGGAAGATCTGGTGTTGCTTATGACTTCCTAATATATCAGGGTAGTGCGACTGAGCTTGATGAACAGAACAGGAAACTATTCAGTTTAAGTGCATCTGTTGCTCTCCGTTGTGTGACAGAATAAAAAATGAAGGACACAAGCTATATTTTGACAATTACTTCTCTTCTGATCTCTTTTTCAAGCACTAAAACAGAAAAATTTTTGCTGCTGGAACAGTTTGTGTAAACAGGTTTTCTTCTCCTACGTTGATAAATGATGAAGATGTTAGAAATAAGGAGATAGGATTTTCTGACCAGGTTGTCAGTAGAGACAATAATGTAGTCCTGACAAAGTGGCTTGATAACTGAACTGTGGTATTAGGTTCAAATTTTGTTGGAATAGGTAAAGGAGACACTGTTGAACGATGGGACAAAACCTCAAGATCATACGTAAAATTCAGCTGCGCAGATGTTGTTAAATTGTACAACGAATCAGAGGGTGGAGTAAACTTGTTTCATCAGCTGATTGGACTGTGCAGAACGTTTATTACACCCAGAAAATTGGTTCTAAGAATGCTGATGCATGCTGTTGATTTGGCTTTGGTCAACAGCTGGTTAGAATATCGAAAACACTGTTCAGTGAAAAAAATTCAAGACAACAAAGTACTTGACTTACTGCATTTTCGAATGAGTGTAGCTGAAAGTCTTGTGAGAGCAGGGAAAATCACAAAGAGAAGAAGAGGTAGGCCTAGCAGTGAAGAACCTGGAAAAGAGACTGAACAGAAAAGATCCAGAGCAGATAGACGACCTCAATCAAACGTACAATACGATGGTATTAACCATCTCCCCGTGGTAGATCAACGCAAAGATGGAGGTAGATGCAAAAACGCACCATGTCAATGGATATCAAAAATAATCTGTTCAAAATGTAATGTTCACCTTTGCCTAAAAAAAGATGCAAATTTCTTTGTGGCCTTTCATACAAAATGAATGTAAAGAAAACTGTCTTCTGTAAGCGTTCAGCTTATTAAGTGTTCCTCAAATCATAATACCAGCAGCTAAAATTATTAATATAACGTATAGATTCCTGTATTTTGTAAAAAAAATCCACTCTTGAAAGGATTTTGCACAATAAATATTGCTGTATAATTTGTAACTACTTACTTCTTATTTCACATTACCAACACCTCCAAGACCCAATGTCCAATTTATTGGACAACATTTCATTTTTTAAATCTAGTACGACATATTGAAATTTTGCTCTAATATACTATAAATAGGTCCATATTGACACGATAAAGTGCAATTTTTTTCTATTTTTAAAATAATTCAGGACTGAAGGGGCTAAGCTGATCTCTCTGACCCCTTGGTTCCTACCTCAAATTGCTCAGTTGAGCATTCCCTGTGTCCTTTTACATTTTTGCATGTTGTTTCGGAATCACTGTGTAGTACGCGAAACAACTTACCCCCCTTCTAACAGCCGTGTACCGCAAGTCTCTAGAGGAACGGAGGGTTCCAAATGATTGGAAAAGAGCGCAGATAGTCCCAGTCTTCAAGAAGGGTCGTCGAGCAGATGCGCAAAACTATAGACCTATATCTCTGACGTCGATCTCTTGTAGAATTTTAGAACATGTTTTTGCTCGCGTATCATGTCATTTCTGGAAACCCAGAGTCTACTATGTAGGAATCAACATGGATTCCGGAAACAGCGATCGTGTGAGACCCAACTCGCTTTATTTGTTCATGAGACCCAGAAAATATTAGATACAGGCTCCCAGGTAGATGCTGTTTTTCTTGACTTCCGGAAGGCGTTCGATACAGTTCCGCACTGTCGCCTGATAAACAAAGTAAGAGCCTACGGAATATCAGACCAGCTGTGTGGCTGGATTGAAGAGTTTTTAGCAAACAGAACACAGCATGTTGTTATCAATGGAGAGACGTCTACAGACGTTAAAGTAACCTCTGGCGTGCCACATGGGAGTGTTATGGGACCATTGCTTTTCACAATATATATAAATGACCTAGTAGAGAGTGTCGGAAGTTCCATGCGGCTTTTCGCGGATGATGCTGTAGTATACAGAGAAGTTGCAGCATTAGAAAATTGTAGCGAAATGCAGGAAGATCTGCAGCGGATAGGCACTTGGTGCAGGGAGTGGCAATTGACCCTTAACATAGACAAATGTAATGTATTGCGAATACAGAGAAAGAAGGATCCTTTATTGTATGATTATATGATAGCGGAACAAACACTGGTAGCAGTTACTTCTGTAAAATATCTGGGAGTATGCGTGCGGAACGATTTGAAGTGGAATGATCATATAAAATTCATTGTTGGTAAGGGGGGTACCAGGTAGAGATTCATTGGGAGAGTGCTTAGAAAATGTAGTCCATCAACAAAGGAGGTGGCTTACAAAACACTCGTTCGACCTATACTTGAGTATTGCTCATGAGTGTGGGATCCGTACCAGATCGGTCTGATGGAGGAGATAGAGAAGATCCAAAGAAGAAGAGCGGCGCGTCTCGTCACAGGGTTATTTGGTAACCGTGATAGCGTTACGGAGATGTTTAATGAACTCAAGTGGCAGACTCTGCAAGAGAGGCGCTTTGCATCGCGGTGTAGCTTGCTCGCCAAGTTTCGAGAGGGTGCGTTTCTGGATGAGGTATCGAATATATTGCTTCCCCCTACTTATACCTTCCGAGGAGATCACGAATGTAAAATTAGAGAGATTAGAGCGCGCACGGAGGTTTCAGACAGTCGTTCTTCCCGCGAACCATACGCCACTGGAACAGGAAAGGTAGGTAACGACAGTGTCACGTAATGTGCCCTCCGCCACACACCGTTGGGTGGCTTGCGGAGTATCAATGTAGAATGTAGATGTAGATGTAGATACATTGTTTTGCAGCAAGAGAAAGAAAAAGTGAAATCACACATCTGCCATCTACCTGGGACGGTAATTAGTGGTCTAATAGGAGTGTATTTCACTCTGGCAGATTAGAACTGTTTACCGCACCAAGACTTGAACTCGGGACCTTTGCCTTTCCCGGGCAAGTGTTCGAATGACTGAGCGACCCGTCCCCACAGCTTCACACCCGCCAATACCTCGTCTCCTACCTTCCAGACTTCACGGAAGCTCTTCTGCGCGTCTCGGTCCTGCTCAAATGGCTCAAATAAATCGCAACTCATTTTCAATCTACTGACAGAACTGTGACTTACGTTAATAGAAATAGTTAGGCCTGTATCTAATGTTGCAGTTTATTTTTATTCGGAGACTACTATATGTTTCTGATTCTACGTTGTGAATTGTGACAAGTTGATGGTATGAAGTAATTTGTGACCTGGTGTAGCTTTATTATGTTGAGCGAAGAGGAATTTGTTAATTGGTAACAACGAAATAAACTTCTGGATAAAAAGAAGAAAAAGTCATCCTTACTCAGGAAAGGGTCATTCCTCAAGAATTTAATAGCTGCCTTGATGCAATACATAGAGAAATCTGCTAATTATTTCTGCTTGTTTGTGTTTTTGAGTTACTTGTGCATTTTACGACGTTTAGTCTGTTTTCTTTCCTTACCTAGGCTATCAGTATTCAGATATACCATCCAATATTAATCTCTATCGACATTAACGTGTCCCCTTTTGCTATGGTAAATCAAGTGCCATATTACTTCACATCTTAGACAGTCGAAACGTTATTACTGATATTTTTCTCTGATTCAGTAATTCAGTTAAGCTCTTTTCCAAACAAAGGTTCCCTAGTTTCAAATTGTTTCGTAGAATGGTCAGTTGATACAACAGTTTTTGTTACACTTGCTCTAAATTTTGACACTGATCACACTGACTGGTTTGAAGCTTTAGTCGTTGACTATAGTAGCACATTCACACCCTGCTACACTCATACCTTGGGTATTCTCTCGACACGCATGTTGAATAAATACTTCTTCGGTGTCCCCTTACCATTGCATACAATTGTTTCATACATACAAGAGTGCCCAGTGGAACAATAATCAGCTGTTGTGTCGGCTGAAGATGAGTTCTCCGGTTCCCACTCAGAGAGTAGCTTGTTATGGTCCAGTTTGCTACTAAAAGCGTACTATCTACTTTTTGTCCGGTTGAAATCGACCCTTAGTCCTTCAATTTTGCAGCCTGTGACATTCACTGTTGTGTCAGACTTCCACATTCGAAGATTTAAATATCTTTATAAGTTTTTTGGCATCTGCATATTTTGTCGTATTTGAGAAACATCATGCGTAAAATTCGTTTCTAATCCATACATGTTCGACACTGTTACAACTCATTGCGAATTTCAATTCAGAGATTTCCTGGAATTTCTCAGACAACTTACGCGTTTTCCGTATTGACATAATTCCTTTATTTTTGCAAAATACAACGGTATGAAGAATTATTCACATAATGGGTAGCGGTGTTGCAACTCAGATATGAGTAGAGACTGACTTCTGACAACTTCAATCGGGTGTTTACTAAGTGTTGTTCATCTTCACCTGGCGAACGTACATCACGTACGTTTAACTGATGTACATCTTCTGATTTACTCATACACATGAGAGACTCTAATCTGTGAGGTAGCTCACATGTTTAGCAACCAGGATAAGAGTGTCTACCTACCCATGAATTATTACTTACTCTGTCCGACATCTCATGACACATAAATACAATGCTATTCAAAAAGAAGGAATAAATTTCACCCTTTTATTGTTTCCAAGCCACAAAAGATAGAAACACAGTTCCAACGTACCTGCGAAGAGCTAAGTTCAAATTTCTATGCGTTCAATGTAACCACAAAGTGTTTCACGGCAAACATCATAACGGGTTCTTACTTCGTTCCGAATACGAAGCAGCTAGTCTATCTTTATCGACTTCATAGCTTCAACAATACTATGTCCCATGTCCCAGACTTTCAAAAGTGTGAGGAATACACTATGTGATCAAAAGTATCCGGACACCCCCAAAAACCATATGTTCTTCGTGTTAGGAGCATTGTGGTGCCACCTGCTGCCAGGTACTCCATATCAGAGACCTCAGTAGTCATTAGACATCGCGAGAGAGCAGAATAGGTCGCCCCTCGGAACTCATGGAGTTCGAACGTGGTCAGGCGATTAGGTGTCACTGTGTCATACGTCTGTACGCGAAACTTCCACACTCCGAAACATCTCTAGATCCACTGTTTCCGATGTGATAGTGAAGTTGAAACGTGAAGGGACACGTACAGCACAAAAACGTAGAGGCCGACCTTGTCTGTTGACTGACTGAGACCGCCGACAGTTGAAGAGGGTCGTAATGTTAATAGACAGACGTCTATCCAGATCATCACAAAGGAATTCCAAACGGCATCAGGATCCACTGTAAGTATTATGACAGTTAGGTGGGAGGTGAGAAAACTTGGATTTCATGGTTGAGGGGCTACTCATAAGCCACATATCACGCCTTTAACAGCCAAACGATGCCTTGCTTGGTGTAAGGAGCGTAAACATTGGACGATTGAACAGTGGAAAAACGTTGTGTGGAGTGATGAATCACGGTACACAATGTGGCGATCCGATGACAGGGTGTGGGTATGGCGAGTGCCCCGTGAACGTCATCCGCCCGCGTGTGTAGTGCCAATAGTAAAATTCGGAGGAGGTGGTGTTATGGTGTGGTCGTGTCTTTCATGGAAGGGGCTTGCGCCCCTTGTTGTTTTGCGTGATACTATCACAGCACTAGTATACATTGATGTTTTAAGCACCTTCTTGCTTCCCACTGTTGAATGAGTAGTTTGGGGATGGCGGTTGTACCTTTCAACACGATCGAGCACCTGTTCATAATGCACGGCCTGTGGCGGAGTAGTTACACGACAGTAGCATTCCTGTAATAGACTGGCCTCACCCGAATCTTTGTAACGATCTTTCTTTAGTAAATTATTGAGATAGATCACGATTACGTTGAATGAAGTCTGACCTGTGGTGTGGATACAGAACTCGAATTGTCGTTTGGCGTGTTGTAACTGCAAGTAGTGTGCCTACTCTGTGTTATTGTTAGCAAAACTTTACACCAATCGATTGGGCAATGCAACTCCCAATAGCAATAACGGAGTACAGTCACAGCAAAATACATTAAGCCCCTTGGGCACTTAATCATCTGGCCCCGTTCAAAACAGATTACTTTGGTCCCTGTCCACATAGCAAATAAATCAAACTGTCTTACTTCTGAGGCATCAACGGAGTAATGCGATGTATTATGGTCTCTCATAAAAAATATGAATATGTTAACTACAGGCTCAGTGGTATGCAATGCTGGCCATAACAATTGAAATGCACTTGACATTCTTTTGGCTGATAAACGAGAACATTTAAGAAAATGAAACTTCTTAAAAAGATATATGATCTGGACTGGGAGGCGGTACTGACTATGCTGAATTACTAACACTGAGTTTTCTTAGGAAATGGTGATGGATGGATATGGTGTTATGGGCGCTCAACTGTGTAGTCTTTAGCGGCCGAACGAGTGTCACTAAAATCGAGCAAGTGCCAAAATAAGGCTAAAATTTAAGGTGACAGTCTACATAGGCAGTGTGCACGTCAACAGGAGGAAAGTGGAAAGCAGCATGTAAAGAGGAGAACTGCAGGAGAACGTAGGGGAAGGGCTTAAAATGAAACAAATAGCACATGTTGGGAAGTGGCCTATTACAAAAATAAAAAAGGAGTGGTCAGCCACTCGGCAACACACTAAAAATTCCAACCTAAAGTTTTACGCTAAACCCCAGAAACATCACAGTACCTTAGAACTTTCTTGACACTCGCCTCGTCATCGGCTAAAATCGAGGGCAGATCCCCACTAATATTAATTTCCGCCCTGACCAAACGATATAAATCACACTCAACCAAAATGTGGCGTACAGTGATTCGTACGCCACAGGCATCACACAGCGGGGGTTCCTCTCGCCGTAGTAAGAAGGCATGCGGAGGAGGACAGTGCCCTATGCGAAGACGTGTAAGGGTCACTTCGTCCCGCCTAGGTGGCCGGCAGGAGGAACACCACAGCTGGATTGTGGGTTTCACCAACCGCAGCTTACTTTCTCTCACCGCCAGCCATTCCTCCTCCCACAATTGCACAGACTTCCGCCGCAGCACAGAGACGACACCTTGCAAAGGAATAGAACATTGTGTCACCTCCGGTAATCTGCAGGCGCACTTGGCAGCTCGATCAGCTTGTTCATTTCCTCGTATGTGCACATGCCATTGCACCCTGCAAAAGGACACTTCCTTGCCCTGTCGTTGGAGGATGTACAGTTGGTCGTAAATCAGCTGTTCCAACTTCTCCGCTGGGTACAGGTTCTGCAGTGACTGTAATGTGCTCAGTGAGTCAGAGCAAATTAGAAAGTGTTTGCCCTGAGTACACCGTATCTGCTCCAATGCCTTCAGGATCGCGTGAAGTTCTGCGGAAAAAACAGTATATTTCAGGGGAAGGCGAATCCTGATGACACGTTCGGGGAACACTACTGAGCAGCCAAGAAAATCCCCCTGTTGAGATCCACTGTAAAATCATGATGCCTATCCAAAATATTAAAAAACAAAGATTTGAAAGCAAAATCTGATGTACTGTCTTTTTAAAAAATTTTCCAAATGGAAAATCAGTCTGGGCCTCTGGAGGATCCAAGGTGGATATCTGCTCCAACCTCTACGTGAAACATTAAAACTGGCCACACCCATCTCTAAAATGCAATCCTTTGCACGAATCGCATAGGGCCTTGTTGCTCGTTGCCGGTTGCAAAAAAGCCTTTCCAGTGGAGGCCGAGCAACAGTGTGGTATGCAGGTGTGTATGGTGTGGATAATGTTTTATAGGCCTGGCGCACCATTAGTAGACGCCGCTGGAGGTGAAGTAGCGGTTCACCTGCCTCTGCACAGAGGCTCGGTATGGGGCTAGTTCTGAACGCCCCATTGGCCAACCTAATCCCCTCATGGTGCACCACATCCAACAGCTTTAAATAAGTGGGTCTTGCAGACCCATACACCGTGCATCCATAATCAAGCAGGGACCGCACGAAGGCTCTGTAAAACCGGAGCAGACAAGTCCTGTCTGCTCCCCATCTGTGGTGTCTAAGACATTTTAAAATAGATACTGCCTTAAGAGACCGTTTCTTCAGTTCCTTAATGTGTGGCAGCCACGTAAGCTTAGAATCAAAAGTGAGGCCCAGAAACTACACCGTGTCTTTAAAGTTCAGAATGGTGTCCCTCATCCTCAACTCAGGCAAGTCAAAAATGGAACGAGAACGGTTAAAAAGAACACACACTGACTTATCAGTTGAAAACTTAAAACCACCCTTCTGTGCCCATTCATCCAAACGTCGCAGAGTGAGTTGCAACTGACGGGTCGTCGTTGCAAGGCTTGAAGAAGAGCAAAATACAGAGAAACCGTCCACAAACAATTAACACTGCACATGACTTATCACGACAGACGTAATACTATTAATAGCAATGGGAAAGACCGTCACACTTAAAACACTACCTTGAGGGACACCGTTCTCTTGTTCAAAGCGACCAGACAGTACGTCTCCGACTCGGTACCGAAAATAACGTGGGGACAGGAAGGACCGAATAAAATTGGGAAGACATCCACCAAAACCCCATTCGGTGAGCTGCCGGATGATAAGATGCCTCCAAGTAGTGTCGTATGCCTTTTCAATGTCAAAAAATATTCCCAACTGGTGATGCTGGCGCATGAAAGCTTGTTGTATAGCCGCCTCCAGGAGGGCCAGGTTATCAAAGGTGGAGAGGTACCTCCTAAACTCACACTGAAAGCGATTAGGGAGTTGTCTGGATTCTAACATCCAGACAAGGCGGTACTTGACCATCCGCTCCAAGGTCTTTCCCACGAAGATAGTGAGGGCAACACTACGGTAACTACCCGGTCACGTGCGGTCTTTCCCAGGTTTTAAAAGAGGAATTGAAATTGATTCACGCCACGAGTTGGGGAAGTGACTGGACATTCAAACAAGATTAAAAGTCGGAGGAGGATTTCTTTATTTCTCCCTGTGAGGTGCCGTAGCATGCTATAGTGGATTCTATCTTGACCAGGGGATGTATCACAAGCCCCACACAATGCAGAATCCAGTTCCCACATGGAAAATGGGCAGTTGTACTCTTCTGTATTGGGTGAGCGGAAGTGAAAACTGCTCCTCTCAGCAGCCACTCTGTGGGGCTGGAAAGCTGGATTCTGACTGTCGGTTGCAGTAATAGCTGCAAAATAAGCGGCCATAGACAGGGCAATATCTTTTGAGGTCGTTTGGAGAGTACCATTCCACATTATAGCAGCCATAGGGCACCTCCCACCTCTCCCAGAAATCCTCCTGATGGTGTCCCATACAATTGAATTTCGGGTAGGAACTGTTGCCACGACCTCTTCTTGCTCTCTAGTATAATCCGACGACACTTTGCCCACGCCACCCGAAAGGCTGCAAGGTTCTCCACAGTTGGCCAACATTGGAACCTACGCAGAGCTGCACACCTAGCCCTGATAGCAGAGTGGCATTCGTCGCTCCACCAAGGGACAGGCTGCCGCTTTGGTTGTCCTGTGGACTGTGGGATGGACGCTTCATTGGCACGGTGGATCACTTCAGTAATATGATCCACCCATTCCTGGACACTGGCCCGATGTTCAAACTGGGCTAGCTGACTATACAGTGCCCAGTTGGCTTTACCGAGCACCCATCGAGGCGGTTTCCTTTCAGGTTCCACTGCATGTGGCAGGTGAATCCAGATGAGGAAGTGACCGCTGCCGTGTAAGTCATCAACCACTTCCCATTGAGCAGCGTGGGCGATGGCTGGAGAGCAAAGCGATAGATCAATGGCAGAGAACGACCCAGTTGCAATGCGAAAATGCGTGCTTTGACCCATATATATCAAATAGGCAGTGGAAGACAGAAGAAGCCTCTGGATTGCTCTACCCCTGGGGCAAGTACTCACAGAGCCCCAAAGCATATTGTGTGCATTAAAATCACCACAGAGGATGAAGGGGTGGGGGAGCTGTGTGAGAAGATCACTGAGAGCCTCTTAGTCGAGCACATCATGTGGGGTCAGGTAAAGCGAACAAACTCTTAACATATGACGCACATGTACTAATATTGCAAGTGCCTGTAAATTCGTCGTGAAGGAGAGAGGCGAGGAGTGGTAGTCGCTGTTGACGGAGATACTTACTCCTCCTCGAGCTCTCTGTCCACTCAGGTCGTCCTTTATGTGGAGGACATAACCACGTAGCTCAGGGGTGGATGTTTCACTGAAATTAGTCTCTTTCAGACTTACACACATAGGTCTATCCTGAATCAGTAGACGTAGTTCCTCCACTTGTGTCCTGAACCCTTGCAGGTTCCATTGTAATACAGGAGCCATCAGGTGGTTGTATCTTCTGCCTCTCTTTCCGCCGGGGTGGGGAGACTGCAGCGGGTGGAGGCTCAGTCTTTGCGAGAGATGATTGCCCCATATTCTCAGACTCCATCAGCTCTGGGAAAGAGCCTGATGAAGCGTCTGGTAGGAGTACATTAACATGATCCGAGGGTTTACCAGCCGATTCAATCTGTTGGTGCTGCTTTATGTGTGCTTTCCTTTGTTTAGGGGGCTTTGCTGGAACTGGAGCTGGGGTGTTTATGACCATGCTGGGCTTTGGAACAGCCTCAGCCATCGGAGATGCCTGGGGCTCATCAATGTTAGCTACTGTACCTTTCTCTGCTCTTCGAGGAGGAGCTACAGGCTCTGATACATTTGCTGCCTTGCAAGTACACTGACATGTGCAGGTGTACGTGCCAACACTAACAACCTCCGCATGTGTAGATGCATCGACTTTTGGAGGCGGCTACTGAACAATGGAGGCAAAAGACGTAACGAATGCGGGGGGCAGCATGGCCTTAAAGATCTTTTTGGCTTCACTGTAGGGGATACTCTTAGTTGTTTTTATTTCTTGTATTTTACGTTGCTCTAGGAAGATTCTACAGTCCCTACCTCAAACAGGGTGGCTTTCAGAACAGTTTATACATCTGACAGGAGACGAACAGTCAACTCCGTCATGGGCAGCCTTACTACAGTTGCCACACATCGCTTCTCCTTTATACCCTAGAGTTGAATGCCCAAAACGCTAGCACTTAAAACAGCGCATTGGGTTTGGGACATACGTCCGTACGTTTAAGCGAAGAAATCCTGCCTTGACGTGTTCTGGAAGTTTGAGGGTATTGAAAGTAAGAATGAAGGAGTCAGATTTCACCAGGTTCACATCCACCCTTTTCATGATGTTCTGAACGTCAACAATTCCCCCCTGAGCCCACTCACTCTTTAAATAACAATTCCCTCCTGAGCCCACTCACTCTTTAATTCTTCTGCAGGAATGTCAACGAGATCCCTACAGGTCACACCACCCTTACTGAAGTTCAGGGTGCTGTGAAGCTCTGTATCGATTGTGTATTCCCCCAAACGTTTAGCTGTTTGAAGGTTAACTGCTTGCTGAGAAGTTGATGTTTCAACAAGCAGTGTCCCATTCCGTAAAAGTTTCCCTGATTTTAAAGTTCCAGCTATTCCTTCTAGACCCTTTTGGATATAGAATGGCAAAACCTTTTCAAAGGAACCCTCTTTCCTTTTTATTATTAAAAACACATTCTGGTTGCCAGTATGTGCTCTGTTACTCTGAACTGCTGTACGTTTGCTGACGCCTGAGTCAGGAGGACTGGCTAACCTAGCCCTCCTGCTTGATTGGTTGGTATTGCCTACCAGCGGTCCACCCGTCCCACTGGCAAGCCAAAAATCAGAAGGAGAAGAAGAGGAAGAATTCGTGGTATCCATGGTCGTCCCACGAGCAGCTATGGAAACTTATGTCCATCCAGACGGAGCCCCGCATGCCTGGATAAGCCTTGTACAACTGAGGTGCAGCAGGTTCCCCAGAGGTTGCCCGATAGCGACTGTTCCACCTCAACAGCCATGCATTTTATCAGCGTGCAGCACACCTTAAGATTGAAGGGTTTTTTCTAGAGGTATGTGCCGTCCTCGCAATCAAGCCAAGATCCCCGGTCCCTACGACACACAACGTGCCACCCTCGCGCCACACGGTGGTCGCTGAAGCATGCCCACAGATTACGCTGTCAGCAGAGTGGAGGCGCACACCAGTCCATAGCTCGAGGACCCCGGGTTCGCCAAGCCCGTACACAGCAAATGAATGCTGAGCCCCTGAGGGATTTCCTAGCAAAATTATATAGCAAGTTAAGTTCGTTTTTTGAAAAGCATCTGCCAATTGAAGCTAAATTACTTACAATTGATTCAAAAACTATGAGATTTATTTTACTTAACTAATCCAACATAAATGCAAATCATCAAATTACATACAGCTCTGTTCACTAATCTTAAAAGAATTACAAAAATGAAATATTTAACTAGTCATTTCCTCGAACAATTACAAATGATCTGCCAATTCATCTATACTAACGCACTAGCAAAAACAGAAATCATAATTATTTAAACCTTCACATTATTTTCCTGAGGACTTCTGCTTCCATGTTCAACAATATCGTCATACCTAGAGCAATCTAACTCTTGGTGGCTTCACACTGCACACCACAGAAACTGCCTACGCCATCGTCTTTCCCTCACAGACAGCTACCTACAACTGTGCCCCGGCAGTGCAGTATCTTAGGCTCTGTGGTCGCACACAGTCAGCGATCCACATTACCGAGCCTATCACAGACTTTCATTGTATACTAGTTGCATTTTAATTTATTAAAATTCTTATCTTATTCTGGTTCCATATACAGATGTGCCCCAGTATACTCCTGTCATTCAACAAAACATGTTTGGGATATTTTGGAAGGCCGACTTCGTGCCAGGCCTCACCAACCGACATCGATACCTCTCCTCAATGCAGCAGTCCATGGAAGTTGTCATAGGGCTAATGGTGGGCCAACATCAAATAGAATTCCAGCATTACCGATGAAAGGCGCCACGAACTTGTAAGTAATTTTCAGCCAGGTGTACGGATGTTTTTGATCACATAGTGTACGACGGATACCAAACAAAAATTTGGTAAGCACGTCCTACGTTACCTGAGTGACACCATTCCAGGACGCTGGATTGGAAGAAGAGGAGCAGAAGATGAACTTCATAGCCGTCGGCCTCCTAGGTCTCCAGACCTCACACCTTGTGACTTTTATGTGTGGGGTTACGTGAAAGACCGCCTTATCATCCCACCTAAGCCTGACGCTATTAAAAGTCTACGACATTTCATACTTGAAGCTGTGAATTTGATAACGAGAGATTAGCTGCCTCGTGTGTAGCAGGAAAAGAGCCACCGATTTGGAATTTGTGGCGTAACACGAGGTGTTTACATAGAATGTATACAAATTTGAACTTTTCTCTTTCCAGGAACGTTAGAATTGTTTCAAATTTTTTGTGTTTTATAAGCAGTAAATGTCTAAAACCTGTTCCTTCTTTCTGAATAGCCCTGCACTCATGGAATGAGTATTCAGCCTTCTGGTGAAGTAGGTATATAATACAATAGCCGTAAATTTCGCTTCTGTTAGCAGTGACATTACACTGTGTTCTTTAGGTTCCACTCTTTTCGATCATTTGCTCAACGTTTTATCAAAACTACGATCCCAAGTAGCAGTCTGCATCATTTTTCTGACAATCGAAGATTTTTAACGGATTTACTCAAAAGACACTTTTTCAGTATTTGAAGAGTATTGTTCACACTACTATAATAAGATTACAATATCTACGATGTGATACCAAATGGCAGGAGACTAGAAAAATTTATAGAACCAAATACAGCATCTTCGGACAGATTGAAAGAAAACATAACTCTTGCAAAGACTCTGAATAGAATTGAAATTGCTTCGTGAGCAGTTGGCGGATGATTTATTCAGCGATTTTTATTAGCGTGTTAACTAAATTTATGCTTCAATATGCTTCATATGAATGTGTTTTCGAATTATTTACTCCCTAAAGACTTTTCCAATCAGCGGAATATTTGTATCATGTGACGTAAAGTGGGCTCTGTGTGACTTTTTCGGAGAGGCAGATGTCATGGGAATTGATACATCGATGATACCAGTGAATAATGATCGCTTGATTATGTGAATGAAATGGACAAAATAGGCCAATAAGACACTTAAATAGCTCAAAAGTAGCACAAATCCGTAAGATAAGGTCAGACGTGTGCGTACCTGGAAATGTGGTGTTACGCTTCATTAGTATAATGTGAGGCGATCTGTTATGGCGTATTTACAAGACGTAAAAAGGAAATCATAATTTTGGTCATTTGCACCCGGACCATTAATACATACGCAATGTGACATGCATTTGCAAGATAAAGTTTCGACATTTAATGTGACATTAATCAAAACTGACTCCCGAGGTATATAAACATGAGAGAAGTACTTGCATAATGCTACTGACGTTGGTCGTATGCAATACTTCGAACACTTACAGGTACCGTAAAATGACTTATGTGATATTTTATATGCGGTCAACATCATTTCGACAAAAAACAGTCTTCAGAACTTTAGGTAACGATCTATCTTCTTCATTGCTAACCGTCCCACTCTTCGTTGAACAATGGAAGTGCAGCAGTAAAATGCGAGGATGGTCGCTATCGTTCTGCTGTCTCTTTAATCACCAAACTATGATCCGCCCACATCCGCACGATGTAAACCGTGATTATGACAGCTGTATCAGCTTTGAAGCAACGCCAACTATAATTTATGACCCCAATAATCGTATCCGTCCGAAGCCGATTCATGAAGAGGGCTCCACAAAATATAATGCTGACCGGAATTAATGAACAGTAATGAAGGACTGCCATTAAACGGAGCTCAACCTACAAACACAATGAAGGGCTTATTCCTGCAAAGCCCCTAAACAGAGCATTGTCCGTTGATTTACCGCTTGGTTGCTATAGTCGCAGCCTCCTGTTTGCAACCCAACGACACGTCACGTCGTTGGGGATTTCATCACACAAAGCGATGCGGCAATGATGGGCACTTGGTATGAACGATCTCACCAAGGCGACAAGACAGACTTCTTCCATTCATCGCATAAGGATCAAATACGAAGTTCCTAGTTGTGTATTAGAGCAAGTAGAATGGTAATTATTAGTTTAAAATGTTTCGATTTTGGTAAACCTCACATACGAAGCTGATAGTTTTCCACGTTGCGAGGTTATTACCAATTTAAAAAGTTGACGTGGGAAATTGATGTGTTTTATAGTACTGCCTACATCATTACCTAATTTATGTATAGGAAACGCTCAATTTCACACCACGCTACCGTTAGCACGACGGTCGCACTACGAACTACCTTGGAAGTTACCAAAGATTCTAACATAATTGTGGTACTTGTAGATTCACATGTAGAGAAAGGTTTTGGTAATGTTAAAAAGTATCCCTCACAGAAATAATGAAGGGTGGTGGGATAAAACGCAGGATGTGAAAGGCTGCCTATAACTTGAACGAAAACCACACTGTAGTAATAAGAGTCGAAGGGCAAGAAAGGGCTGAGTTTTCCCATGTTTTCTCGGCACGATTAATTAATGGTGTGTTCCCTGCTGTGAAGCCGAGTCATCGTTTCAGTTTTATGCACAGTAATTCGACGACAAAATCACTCGTCTTTCAGGTGTGCAAGTTGTGCAGTGATATGTTACTCTTTGTATGCATCAGTTTGTACCTGAGAGTGAGGTTTTAGTCCCTTACATGCTCTTTTTTTTCAGATTCCACACTCACATTCCGCGAAATGCACACTGTGACAGCGTTTCTCACCTCTGTTGGATGTTGCGGTCGACGGAATTTTAATAGATTTACTGCCGGACCTCAAGGCGCCTATAAATTGTGACACCCGTTCCTGCTTAATAGGTCGTCATGCGTCTTTATTTCGATACACTCCCTAATTGCAGTGTCCCTAGAAGTTGGCTTTAGCACCGCGATACTGGTCTCATTAAAACAGAAATTAACTGTCATCTTAACACCCCGAAGCATACCGTTAGACATGGAAGGTCATTCGTTGAGAAGATAGAGAGATGTGTAAACTGTCCTCCATGTAATTCAACCTGTCTACTGAACAAGCAGTAAAGGATACGACGCTGAAAACTGGAAACACACCTAAAGTTGAGCTGGAATAAGAGAAATTTGACGGTTTACCAACGACACTATAATTCAACCAGAGGCAGCAAAGTACACTTGAATGGAACAGCTGGTAACTCGGAACAACGGTAATATAATTTAGTGGAATTAAATCGCATGAGGATGCGGATATTAGGCTCGTAAGCTATACACCAAAACAAGTAGATTACAGGAATGTTCTCATTAGTATAAACCATTTCGGTGAGAAGTCTCTCGTACAGGTAAATAAATAATCTGACAACATATTACTCAAAAGTATAAGCTATAAACTTATTTACAATTTACCAACTATTAGATTTTAAGCTAGATCATTTTACATAATATACACTCAAGGAGCTATACAAACAACAACATTGGAACGTATTTACAAGTAGAAATATAAGAGGTTACATAATTTATATTTACTAAGTGCTAGATTTCCCTTCCGTAAAATTACAAAAGGATAGCTCTCCAAATGCAAACTGGCACAAATAATAGTAAGCTGACAAATGAAAGGGTAAATATATATTGCGTTTAATTTTTATATTATTTGAATTTACTTTTGTAGCAACGTTAGAAGCATTTTAAGTATGAAAGCGATGTAAAAAAAAAAAAACGAAATGGTAATAAAGTATTCAGCGGAAAATAAAGTAGGACCTGAATACTCAGAAGAGGAACTTTGGAATGCGAAAGAACAAAAACGAGATTGGGAAATTCTTGGAGTTAAATCTCTATTTTGTTATGTACAATGCAGAAGATACATGAAATGAAGATGCGAAATGCGACCAAGAGAAGGACGAAGGGAGAGATGTCTGAAAGGTATCGAAGAATGAGTTGAAAAAAGAGTTGAGTACTGGGCTGGAGTGAACACAGAAAGATGGTGGGAAAACAGGACTAGGTGGCGAGCCTTTTGTTCCAAACAGATCCAGTCTAGAGCTGGAAACCGGTCAACATGATAATGGTTATGAGCGCAGAAAGCTTACAATGTGAAATATTTGGTAAACATTTACTCACAACATCCATTCAAAAGGAGATTACCCTGTAAAACCCAAGCAAAAATAAAGATTAAGTTGAGGTACAAATGGTCACTAAAGCGTACCAGTGCCATTGCCTCTCTTTCGGCGGTAGTCGGTTCGAATCATGATGGTGGACGAAATTTTCACTGCCAGTATTTGGATGGCAAGGAGAGGAGATGTGGCATAAAATTCCTGATCACCCATACTAGTCCTGAATTAAATTGGAAACGTGCCCACACTGTTTCATGAACTGAAATAATGCGAAGATTTGATGGTGATGTTCACCATATGGGGCTGTTAAATTCGCTGGTTTGCTTGATACTCTAGATGAGCTGGCTATGCACCAGCGCCAGGCATTACCCTTTACTTTCTCCTCTCTCATTATCATTCAACCTAACTTAGCACAAAACTATACATGCGGGTACTCGCATTTCTCTACCCACATCAACCATGGACCTTGCCGTTGGTGGGGAGGCTTGCGTGCCTCAGCGATACAAATAGCCGTACCGTAGGTGCCACCACAACGGAGGGGTATCTGTTGAGAGGCCAGACAAACGTGTAGTTCCGCAAGAGGGGCAGCAGCCTTTCCAGTAGTTGCAGGGGCAACAGTCTGGATGATTGACTGATCTGGCCTTGCAACAATACCCAAAACGGCGTTGCTGGGCTGGTACTGCGAACGGCTGAAAGCAAGGGGAAACTACTGCCGTAATTTTTCCCGAGGGCATGCAGCTTTACTGTATGGCTAAACGATGATGGCGTCCTCTTGGGTAAAACATTCCGGAGGTAAAATAATCCCCCATTCGGATCTCCAGGCGGGGACTACTCGAGAGGATGTCGTTATCAAGAGAAAGAAAACTGGCGTTCTACGTATCGGAGCGTCGAATGTCAGATCCCTTAATCGCGCAGGTAGGCTAGGAAATTTAAATACGGAAATGGATAGGTTAAAGTTACATATAATGGGATTTAGTGAAGTTCGGTGGAAGGAGGAACAAGACTTCTGGTCAGGTGACTACAGGGCTATAAATACAAAATGAAATAGCGGTAATGCAGGAGTATGTTTAATAATGAATAGGAAAATAGGAATGCGGGTAAGCTACTACAAACAGCATAGTGAACGCATTATTGTGGCCAAGATAGATACAGAGCCCACGCCTACCACAATAGTACAAGTTTATATGCCAACTAGCTCTGCAGATGACGAAGAAATTGAAGAAATGTATTATGAAATAAGAGAAATTTTTCAGATAGCGAAGTGAGATGAAAATTTAATAGTCGTGGGAGACTGGAATTCGTCAGTAGGAAAAGGGAGAGAAGGAAACGTGGTAGCTGAATATCGTTAGGGGGTAAGAGACGAAAGAGGAAGCCGCCTGGTAGAATTTTGCACAGAGAACAACCTAATCATAGCTAACACTTGGTTAAAGAACCATAAAAGAAGATTGTACACATGGAAGAAGCCTGGAGATACTGACAGGTTTCAGATAGATTATATAATGGTAAGACAGGGATTTAGGAACCAGGTTTTTAACTGTAAGACATTTCCAGGGGCAGATGTGGACTCTGACCACAACCTATTGGTTATGAACTGTAGATTGAGACTGAAGAAACTGCAAAAAGGTGGGAATTTAAGGAGACGGGACCTGGATAAACAGACTAAATCAGAGGTTGTACAGAGTTTCAGGACGAGCATAAGTGAACAATTGACAAGAGTGGGGGAAAGAAATACGGTAGAAGAAGAATGGGTAGCTTTGAGGGATGAAGTGGTGAAGGCAGCAGAGGATCAAGTAGGTAAAAAGACGAGGGCTAGTAGAAATCCTTGGGTAACAGAAGAAACATTGAATTTAATTGATGAAAGGAGAAAATATAAAAAGGCAGTATATGAAGCAGGCAAAATGGATTACAAACGTCTCAAAAATGAGATCGACAGGAAGTGCAAAATGGCTAGGCAGGGATGGCTGGAAGACAAATGTAAGGATGTAGAGGCTTATCTCACTAGGGGTAAGATTGATACTGCCTGGAGGAAAATTAAAGAGACCTTTGGAGAAAAGAGGGCCATTTGTACGAATGTCAAGAGCTCTCATGGAAACCCATTTCTAAGCAAAGTAGGGAAAGCAGAAAGGTGGAAGGAGTATATAGAGGGTCTATACTAGGCAGATGTTCTTGAGGACAATATTATGGAAATGGAAGAGGATGTAGATGAAGATGAAATGAAAGATATGATACTGCGTGAAGAGTTTGACAGAGCATTGAAAGACCTGGGCAACATTCCATTTGAACCACTGACAGCCTTGGGAGAGCCAGTCCTGACAAAACACTACCATCTGGTGAGCAAGATGTATGAGACAGGCGAAATTCCCTCAGACATCAGGAAGAATATAATAATTCCAATCCCAAAGGAAACAGGTGTTGACAGATGTGAAAATTACCGAACTATCAGTTTAATAAGTCACGGCTGCAAAATACTAACACGAATTCTTTACAGACGAATGGAAAAACTAGTAGAACCTGGCCTCGGGGAAGATCAGTTTGGATTCCGTAGACTGATCTTAGAAGCCAGATTAAGGAAATGCAAACCTACGTTCCTAGCATTTGTAGATTTAGAAAAAGCTTTAGACAATGTTGACTGGAATACTCTCTTTCAAATTCTGAAGGTGGCAGGGGTAAAATACAGAGAGCGAAAAGCTATTTAGAATCTGTACAGAAACCAGATGGCAGTTATAAGGGTAGAGGGGGATGAAAGGGAAGCAGTGGTTTGGAAGGGAGTGAGACAGGGTTATAGCCTATCCCCGATGTTGTTCAATATGTATATTGAGCAAGCAGTAAAGGAAACAAAAGAAAAATTCGGAGTAGATATTAAAATCCATGGAGAAAAATAAAAACTTTAAGGTTCGCCGATGACATTGTAATTCTGTCAGATACAGCAAAGGATTTGGAAGAGCTGTTGTACGGAATGGATAGTGTTCTGAAAGGAGGATATAAGATGAACATCAACAGAAGCAAATCAAGGCTAATGGAATGTAGTCGAATTAAGTCGGGTGTGTCTGAGGGAATTAGATTATGAAACGAGACACTTAAAGTAGTAAAGGAGTTTTGCTATTTGGGTTGCAAAATAACTGATGATGGTCGAAGTAGAGAGGATATAAAATGTAGACTATCAATGGCAATGAAAGCGTTTCTGAAGAAGAGAAATTTGTTAACATTGAGTATTGATTTAAGTGCTAGGAAGTCGTTCCTGAAAGTATTTGTATGGAGTGTAGCCGTGTATGGAAGTGAAACATGGACGATAAATAGTTTAGACAAGAAGAGAATAGAAGCTTTCGAAATATGGTGCTACAGAAGAATGTTGAAGATTAGATGGGCAGATCACATAACTAATGAGGAAGTATTGAACAGGATTTGTGGGAAGAGCAGTTTGTGGTACAACTTGACTAGTAGAAGGGATCGGTTGGTAAGACATGTTCTGAGGCATCAAGGGATCACCAGTTTAGTATTGGAGGGCAGCGTGGAGGGTAAAAATCGTAGAGGGAGACCAAGAAATGATTACACTAGGCAGATTCAGAAGGCTGTAGGTTGCAGTAGGTAATGGGAGATGAAGAAGCTTGCACAGGATAGAGTAGCATGGAGATCTGCATCAAACCAGTCTCAGGACAACACTTGCATTTCAAGCAAAACTCTCACACGCTGCGGGGAGAGGAGTCATTCTGCGTGAACAAACGAACTCTTACCTAATAAGTGTTTTTTTTCCTTTTGTGGTAGTACCAAAACCATTCATTAGACTGGCGCACATGTCATGCAGGCGAGTCGTCGTACACATTCATTTCCTCGAGATCAGTTCCAAGACACCAAGACTGAAGGGTAAGGAAAAAACGTTTTTTCGACTGAAATATACTTCCTGTTCACTGTTCTGAAATAAATTAATTTGCCATTTAAAAAACTGTTAGTAAGTTGAATTATTTCAACAATAATAGGCTGCTTCGTTACTTTCACTACTTTGGCACATTGAGACCTTCCATACATGCTGGCTGTTCTTACTCATAAAATTTTGTAATCTTTAGAGTCTGCAAGATAGTATAACCTGTGTTGCCTGAAGATGGGTCAAATGACTCTAAGCACTATGGGACGTAACATCTGAGGTCATCAGTCCCCTAGACTTTTAACTTCTTAAACCTGGCTACCTTAAGAACAGCACACACATCCATGCCCGAGGCAGGATTCGAACCTGCGACTGTAGCAGCAGCGTGGTTCCGGAGTGAAGCGCCTAGAACCGCTCGGCGCCTGAAGAGATCAGTTGCTAATACGGGCTTCCTTTCAGGAGTTATAATTTTTAATTATTATGACACCTGCTTCCGATGCTATCATTCGTCAGCCATTGGAACACCTACTCTTGAGCAATATATGCTTGCCTAAAGCTTCCTTGTTCATCATGGTTAACCCAGTTTACAGTGATATTTTCATCGAACATAGAGGAAAAATCGGATAGCAAGCAGCTCTTACGGTCGCCTACTTTTGAGTCAGCTACCTGGGGTCTTGTATGAACAGAAACATAGAGAGACAAATACTGCTGTAATTTACTCGGGGACCTAGTGGTTCATTAGGAAGCTGACCGGTTCCAATGAGTCGAAGTAGATGGAGCGGAAGTCAAGACAGTGAAAGTGCATTTGGAAGGAACTATCCTGAGCTCCATTCTGCTCGTCCCGATTTAATAAGTTCTTCTAGGTGTACAAAATCGCTCATTGCGAATCACGCTACAGTTCCTTTGAAACCGAAGAATCGGAATATCTGTGCTACCTAGCTCTATTAGAGCTAATGATTTGTCTCTAATCGTCGCTGATGACATATTAAGCAGTGACAGACCTTACTCCGCTACTTCTTTACCACAGTCACATTCACAGCAGTCGACGTACACGCAAGACTTCCAGGTAATCCTTAAGTTCGGAATTTCTTTGAGAGCTGGTCATAAACGTGGGTTCCGACACAGTTTCATCCCAGACCACGTTTACAGTCCATTACGTTCGCGGACCATTTGAGAGAGTCTCTGTAGCCAATGGTCCGAAAACCAGTGATCATCACATTGCAGCAATGATAAACTGCGTCCAATATTTACGGAAGTAATAAGCGAAATATGTTAGGAAACCCTTAGTTCTGCTGTTGTTCCCGTTCGGCAGTGCACTAATACTTCGTTGAGATATTTTTCTCCAGCATTGCAGTAAAATAACAGCTGTTCTCCAACGTGTATGCAATATTACAAACGCTAAGTACTCTAATTAAATTGCTACTATCAGTTGTTAAATCGGTACTTTGATTTATATAGTAGTATCTCTGAAACTCTATAATGAACGTTACTGTATATCTTTTTCTGCTATGCAGTCATCCGATAATAATATTACTGTAATCATCCGATACCAAATGCCGGCCGAAGTGGCCGTGCGGTTAAAGGCGCTGCAGTCTGGAATCGCAAGACCGCTACGGTCGCAGGTTCGAATCCTGCCTCGGGCATGGATGTTTGTGATGTCCTTGGGTTAGTTAGGTTTATCTAGTTCTAAGTTCGATGGGACTAATGACCTCAGCAGTTGAGTCCCATAGTGCTCAGAGCCATTTGAACCATTTGAACCGATACCAATATTATTGTAACAAACGAAAAGAAAATGATATGGATGAAGCAAAACGTAAGATCTTCTGGAGCGAATGGGACGTTTATGGAGACTGATACTGTTAAAATTATCACTTGAGAATGACGTGATGAAGAACTAATATTTCACATGACACCTTTCATGCACGTGTTCAATTATATG
Organism: Schistocerca serialis cubense; assembly: GCF_023864345.2. NCBI lineage: Eukaryota > Metazoa > Arthropoda > Insecta > Orthoptera > Acrididae > Schistocerca > Schistocerca serialis. The sequence continues at coordinate 671,352,211 of NC_064643.1, forward strand.
CGAGTCGGCCATTGGTTGCAGGAGTATGGGGTTTGAGTGTTTTATTATGAATGCAATATGATATCTCCGATGACTCGTCGAAAGTTTGATAACCACGGTTCTACCACGATTCAACGACTTAAGCTCGTATTTCATACCCTACTTACCGACTTTCCAGAGACGTGAAGCAGTTTCGTAATTTATCATAGTGCGACTGATAAACTAAAGGATGACAGCGATGGCAGATACGTAGTAATCGATGTCGCACTCTGCCAGTGCGAAAAGAGTGTCAAATAACAATTCCAGAGCCAGGTAATTCAAGTTTTGCAATTAATAAAGATAAGATCCTAGCACCTTAATACTCTCTCTCATATACACAAACATACACACACACACACACACACACAAACACATACACACACACACACACACACACACGCACGCCCACACACAAGCGCTCTAGGACAATGAACAGACAAAAACAACTTCCAGTCTCCCACTTTCCAAAATGGTTTCCGGAAAGTTTTGTTCGGTAATTAGGCGAATGTGAGAACTACAAATCACTCGTACAACATTTTCTGTTGATATTGTCGGCTAAAAGAGTTACAGCTCTACAACACATCCCCCAGCTATGGTTGAAAGAAATAAACATGTACAACAGCCCATCTGACACGCCTAGACGTGATACGATGAATGACAACGAAACATCTTTGCTGTCTTCTCAGTGCAATAACTCACAACTGATATAACACTGTAGTCATAGACTCTCCCATAAATGCACGCTGAGTTATTAGTTTTGTGAATTCTTTTCATCTTACCAAAAGTAATCCGGGCTCTTCAAATTTTTTACAGAGCGAAATGGGTAGTAATAAGACAGTGGACTCGTATTCTGGAGAAAGGCGATTCCTGTTCCTGTATGGTCTTCCAATGAAGCTTTTATGTGGTTTCTTTAAACAGGTTAAAGCTAATGCCGGAATGATTTCATTGAGAAGGACACAGCAGACGCCAGCCCACTAAAAAGGGTTTGTTTATCATCTATGACGACAGTCGTTGACAGGACGTCAGATCCTAATGGTTCTTCCTTCCATCCAGACATTCGTGTGCGAGAAAGACGGTATTAACGTGCAATGATCTTACCTATGTATCAATTTATATCTTTTTCCACCATTTCAGTCGTTTCTTTCACTGCATAAAATACAAAACATCGTCTATGTATTCTGCAGATTCAGTTTTCATGTAAATGGTTTCCCTTTATATTTGTTGATAATATGCTATTGTAGTTTATTTATAAATAACATTGCAACTTATTTTCAAACTTACATTACATATCCTATCAATCTCTGTCGAACCTTACCTGCACTAGGGCGAGTGGTATTATGACATACGCATTGTAATGGTGGAGTAGGTATATTCCTTCATTATCCCAGCTTATGCAACTGAGAAGTTTTATAAGGTCTTCTGAAAGTTGAGGGGTTGTTACAGAAGATTCTTTTCTTATTCATCTTTCGGTTTTGAATGTTGCACTACCATCAGAAAGTTTGATGTACCTTACAACATTAACAAACAGCTTTGCTTCTATAGGACTAATCTTTTAAAACAATCTATAGTATAGAATTGAAAGGAAAATCGGCATTTAACGTATTTTATAGTTTTATCGTCAGCAAAATCAATTTTGAGTCACTTAGTGATCATCCTCAGTACTGTAATATATAGAATTAAAATTGGTAGACACTGGTATGAAGCTATAACCTCAAGCTAAGAACGATCGCATAATGTAATCGCTCTAAGCTTGTGGTTATAGCTTGATTAGCTTGATACCAGTGCCTACCAATTTTAATTGTATATTAAAGGACTGAGGATGGTCGCTAAGCGACTGAAAATCGATTTTTCTGACAATAAAACAACAGAATACAGTCAATACTGATTTTCCTTCCAATTCTATCCACTATTTGGTCGTGGTGCACACAACACTCCATGGAGTCGCCAATCAATCTATAGTATTTACTCTGTTATATCCTCTTCAAAACGAGCATGATTAAAATCTGTTACTCCATATAGCTGGTAATTATTTTAATGAAATCATCTTTTGTACCACAGAGAGGAGGTTGTCCGACGTTTTATCAGTTTAGAAATTTGCTGAGTCCAAAACGGTTGGTTGAAATCATTAAGAATCGCTGTACCTGCTGTTGGGAACCTAATTATATATATATATATATATATATATATATATATATATATATATATATATATATATATAATAGAATATTCCCCAACTATTGCAAATATTTTACGCTTTTAGTAAATCATAAAAGTAATTTTAGTCCTTTATTTGTAGAACATGCGATTTGGAACTTTCGGATAAATTCCCTTTCGAACAAATCCTCTTAAAAACAAAGATTAGCTATAGTGCAGATTCTAATCTATACTGCGTTACACATTTCACACTGGCATATTCCTGACGATATAAATGGGCAGAGAATATTTTAAATGCATCTCCCTTGTAGTGGTATCAATTGGACGGTGTTTCTCTACAGCATAACGTGTCTTATAATTCGTGTGTACTTATATTATACGTATGTAAATGTTGTTCTATAGATTCTGCAATATACAATGTCTGTCACATTTTCAAAACCTCTTCAAAATGAGGTCATTTAAAGACAGAAACTACCGGTAGACTAATTATAGCTCTCAACAATAACAGTTGCGGTTTTTCATTGATTATTGAAGGACAGTTCTATACTTTTCTTCCATTTCTTCAACAGATTTGTTAACGTGTCCCTATATGTAATTATCACGACCATTTTATATTTCTAATAAATTAATGAACAGAGTGACTTTAATAAAAGAAACTCTATATAACGCAAAAACTAGTGAGAAAAAAATCAGTGGGCATGGGATATAAGATTGTTAATTCTACGAACTATGTTCAGGTAACCAACGACAATAGAGGCTCGATATAATGTGCAACGAAACGGTATATTTGTATCTGTGACCCTTATGGTTTCACGTATGTATAAATGCTCCAATATGATAGCATGTCTCTCCTTCACATTCTGTCTCTGGCGCTATTCCTGTGATGCTGTCGTTTTTGTAAGACCGCTTGCATTTTCCAGGTCTGTACGACTGTATAGTGTTTCATTAATTCTGAAATAGATATTTAACTTAATCTGTTATTTAATGCTTTCATTTCGTGGTTGTAACCGTCCTGTGTGAAATAACGAAACACTTACAGCAATTCTAGCATGCTGAGAAGTCAAGACAACGTTGCATCGCAGGAGCTACAATATTTTCGCCATTACGTAGCAGATCTGAGTTTTAATAGTTTTCTTTACAATCACAAACTGCTTACGCCGCTAGTATAACATATTTATTTCACAGGAGCCTGCGGATCTGGAGGTGATTTTATTTACAGCTAAACGAGTAGGTGTACAACAAATCATTGATCTTTCAACTGGCCTGGCTACGAACCAATCCTTTTCCTTGTTATAAAAGAAAATTGTGGGACTATGTACTTTTAAAACATTATAGCAAAAAAATATTTACAGTGATAGTCATTTACAATGGCATAGTTTATTGCCTGGTGTGAAAATAACTACTTTACTTAGAAGTTGTTATATCCACGCAAATTTTTTATGCCAAATAATATTCACGACTGCATTGTATTCGGAATACGACAGAACTTTCATGCTATCTCGTAATACTTAAAAAAAGGACTTCGTCGATAATAAAGTATTAAATAATCATTGTCAACGACCAAATTAAATATCAGGTAAAAAACAATATCAGAGACATTTCCAAATGATTATGAAAATCTTAATTTTTTTGCTATCTATGATTTCGTACAATAATCCATTGTACTCATAGGATGTGATTCATGACCCGTAATAAAAATGCGATGTGCAATGTTGCTAACCGATGTTTGAAAATAGGGTTTATGTGTATCTGAAATGAATCTACTTTTCTTGGAGTTTTATTTTATTGTGACTCTCGTCGTACAGAAATGCTAAGTTTTCTGCTCAGCTATCAAAGGGCGCAGATATTAGTACTATTGATCTACAGACCAGTTTATTGGAAAATGGCGAATTTTAATGCGTTTGTAACACTCAGAAATATTTTCAAATGTTAATTCATATAGTGAAAGTGACAAAAGGTTTAATATGTATTGTATTTTTATTAAAAGTAGAACACAAGCTGAAGCGGAATCGGTAAGTGAGTGTCATAGTGAAATATTGCAGCGGCTGTTTTAAACTGATTTTCTATACAGACTTCAATGCTGTTGGCCATAATTGCAATAATATAAGTGTGTTTGTGGCCGATAACCTACCCTGAGGTAATAAATTCCAGTTAGACTGTGAATGCATTGTACTTCTATGAATGCAAACAGCATCTTACGTGATGTAAATTCTTATCTGCTGATGAATGAAGCCTGGTATATTCGTAACAACTTTTATGAAATATATTGACAGGAAAATACATTAATGTTGTGTAAGTGTTGTACTGTGTGACAAAACTGTTTCTTCTGCATAAAGAAAAGAGTTGCCACCTCGAATAACAGTAGTGTAAATTTTGATAAGGAGTCTGCAACTAGCTCAGAGTCTTTTAAATAACCACTCTGAAATTACCAAAAATCATTAGTCTTGTATAGCTGAGATTACTTGTCATACACTTAACTTGGTTGTAAATGATTATTTTTGTGAATTAACTTATTGACATTTATACTGCTTGTCAGGCAACATTGCTACACGTTCCCAGGTGCAGATTTCACTAACAAAATAACGTTAATTAGCCTAGAAAAGCAGATTTTAAATAAATCCTCATGGTACATTAACAATAAGAAACTAATTTAATTGTAAATTTGTTGAACTTATACAGCATAACATTCGCACAGTTAAACCACACATCACATTTCTGAGAAAGGAACAGAGGTCGAAAATGGACAACACTTACTATAATGTTACATTTATCGTAATTGTTAAGTGACAGCAGCATTAAATATCAGTTTTCAAATATTCCGCCTGCCAGTGTATTATTTTCAATTCTAATTATTGTGGTAGACATTTTGTGTACACATTTCACACATTTAGCCGTTGTTACTTGCGTATGTTTTAGCTGTAAGATATTTTGAGCAATTTATTGTTCCCGTCCCCGCCTCCCCACCCATGAACCATTGAACTTGCCGTTGGTGGGGAGGCTTGCGTGCCTCAGCGATACAGATAGCCGTACCGTAGGTGCAACCACAACGGAGGCGTATCTGCTGAGAGGGCAGACAAACGTGTGGTTCCTGAAGAGGGCAGCAGAATTTTCAGTGATTGCAGGGGCAACAGTCAGGATGATTGACTGATCTGGCCTTGTAACACTAACAAAATCGGCCTTGCTGTGCTGGTACTGCGAACGGCTGAAAGTAAGGGGAAACTACATCCATAATTTTCCCGAGGACTTGCAGCTTTACTGTATGGTTAAATGGTGATGGCGTCCTCTTGGGTAAAATATTCCGGAGTTAAAATAGTCCCCCATACGGATCTCTGGGCGGCGACTACTCAGGAGGACGTTGTTATCAGGAGAATGAAAACAGGCGTTCTACGTGTCGGAGCCTGGAATGTCAGATCCCTTAATCGGGCAGGTAGGCTAGAAAATGTCAATAGGGAAATGAATAGGTTAAAGTTAGATATAGTGGTACTTAGTGAAGTTCGGTGCCAGGAGTAACAAGACTTCTAGTGAGGTGAATACAGGGTTATAAATACAAAAAGAAATATGGGTAATGCAAGAGTAGGGTTAATAATGAATAAAAAACAGAAATGCGGGTAAGCTACTACAAACAGCATAGTGAATGCATTATTGTGGCAAAGACAAATACGAAGCCCACGCCTACCAAAGAAGTACAAGTTAAAACACCTCCGCAGATGACGAAGAGATTGATGAAATGTATCATGAGATAAAATAAATTATTCAGATACTGAACGGAGAGGAAAATTTTTATAATCCTGGGTGACTGGAAATCGGTAGTAGCAATCGGAAGAGAAGGAAACGTAGTAGATGAACATGGGATGGGGGTAAGGAATGAAAGAGGAAGCAAACTGGTAGCATTTTGCACAGAGCTTAACTTATTAATAGCTAACACTTGGTTGAAGAATCATGAAAGAATGTTGTATACATGGAATAAGCCTGGACATACTGGAAGGTTTCAGATACTTGATACAATGGGAAGAGAGAGATTTAGGAACCAGACTTTAAATTGTAAGACATTTCCAGGGGCAGATGTGGACTCTGACCATAATCTATTGGTTATGAACTGTTGATTAAAACTGAAGAAACTGCAAAGAGTTGGGACTTTGAGGAAATGGGAACCTGGATAAGCTGACAGAACCAGAGGTTGTGGAGAGTTTCAGGGAGAGCATTACAGAAAGATTGAGAAGAATCGGGGAAAAAGTAGAAGAAGAATGGGTAGCATTGAGAGATGAAGTAGTGAAGGCAGCAGAGGATCAAGTATGTAAAAAGACGAAGGCTAGTAGAAACCCTTGGGTAACAGAAGAAATATTGAATTAAACTGATGTAAGGAGAATATATAAATACGCAGTAAATGAAGCAGGCAAAAAGGAATACAAACGTCTCAAAAATGAAATAGACAGGAACTGCAGAATGGCCAAGCAGGGATGGTTAGAGGACAAATGTAAGGATATAGAGGCGTATATCGCTAGGGTTAAGACAGATACTGCCTACAGGAACATTAAAGAGACCACCTGCATGATTATCAAGGGCTCAGATAGAAATCCAGTTATAAGCATAGAAGGGAAAGCATAAAGGCGGAAGGAGTATATGGAGGGTCTATACAAGGGCGATGTTCTTGAGGACAGCATTATGGAAATGGAAGAGGATGCAGATGAAGATGAAATGGGAGATATGATAATGCATGTAGTGTTTGACAGATCACTGAAAGACCTAAGACGAAACAATGCCCTGGGAGTAGACAACATTCCATTAGAACTACTGACGGCCTTGGGCGAACCAGTCCTGACAAAACTGTACCTTCTGGTGAGCAGGATGTTTGAGACAGTTTAAATACCCTCAGACTTCAAGAAGAATATAATAATTCCAATCCCAAAGAAAGCAGGTGTTGACAGATGTGAAAATTACCCAACTATCAGTTTAACAAGCCGCGGATGCAAAATACTGACATGAATTCTTTACAGACAAATGGGAAAACTGGTAGAAGTCGACCTCGGGGAAGATCAGCTTCTGTTCCGTAGAAATGTTGGAATATATGATGGAATACTGATCCTACGACTTATCTTAGAAAACAGATTAAGGAAAGGCAACCCTACGGTGATAGCGTTTGTAGACTTAGAGAAAGTTTTTAACAATGTTGACTGAAATACTCTCTTTTAAATTCTGAAGGTGGCAGGGGTAAAATACAGGGAGCGAAAAGCTATTTACAATTTGTACTGAAACCAGATGGCAGTTATAAGGGTAGAGGGGGATGAAAGGGAAGCAGTGGTTGGGAAGAGAGTGAGATGGGTCTGTAGCCTATAACTGATGTTATTCAATGTGTATATTGTGGAAGCAGTAAAGGAAACAAAAGAAAAAATCGGAGTAGGAATTAAAATCCATGGAGAAGAAATTAAAACTTAGAGGTTTGCCGATAAGATTGTAGTTCTGTCAGAGACAGCTCAGGACCTGATAAAGCAGCTGAAAGGAATGCACAGAGTCTTGAAAGGAGGATATAAGATGAACATCAACAAAAGCAAAACGAGGATAATGGAATGTAGTCGAATTAAATCTGGCGATAGTGAGGGAATTAGATTAGGAAATGAGACACTTAAGGTAGTAAATGAATTTTGCTATTTGGCTAGCAAAGTAACTGATCATGGTCGAAGTAAAGAGGATATAAAATGTAGACTGGCAATGGCAAGAAAAGCGTTTCTGAAGAAAAGAAATTTGTTAATATCGAGTATTGGTTTAAGTGTGAGGAAGTCGTTTCTGAAAGGATTTGTGTGGAGTGTAGCCATGTATGGAAGTCAAACGTGGACGATAAATAGTTCAGACAAGAAGACAATAGAATCATTCGAAATGAGGCGCTGCAGAAGAAGCCTGAAGATTAGATCGGTAGATCACATAAATAATGAGGAGGTATTCAATAGAATATGGGGAGAAGAGATATTTGTGGCACAAGTTGACAAGAAGAAGGGATCACTTGGTACGGCATATTCTGAGGCATCAAGGGAACACCAATTTAGTATTGGATGTATGCGTCGAGGGTAAAAATTGTAGAGGGAGACCAAGAGATGAATACACTAAACAGATTGAGAATTATGTATGTTGCAGTAGATACTGGCAGATAGCGAAGCTTGCACAGGATAGACTAGCATGAAGAGCTGCATCAAACCAGTCTTTGGACTGAAGACCACAACAACAACATATTGTTGTTGTCCGCCATATATTTTTGTGCAATACTAGTGTCAATCATGGTTAGACCGAAGAAGCAAGTAAAGTCGAATGAGTATGCTGACGCGGAAATGGAATCAGACCGTCAAAGAAATCAGCCTTCGCATACTTTAGTGCAAGTCTCTGATAATGTAAATATAGATGACAACGATTCATTACGTGATATTCCGAGTGAAAATGAAACTGAGTAGTTGTCAACACAGACGGACCTTGTTGCAGTTAAACCTTTAGAAGTGAATCAAAATATTTCTACCCTGCAAGCGGCAGAAATTAGCAATTCTCAATTTATGTAACTACCGTATGGTAAATTGCTGACATTATTATTTGGAAAGTTCAGTGCCATGGATCACGAAAAGGAAAAGTGCAGGCCAGGAAAGGCTATAAAAGAACAACGACACGAGCTCAGGGGGCAGGTGCGTGATAGAAAATTAATTTAACAAATAAACAATATCTTTATCCTACGAAAATTGTGCAGAGAATTAATGAGGTCTTAGTCCATCGCGATACAGCAGTTACAAACCATTTCGACAAAGAAATCAATGAAAGAAAGTCTAGTATTAAGCAGCTAGCAAACATTCCAAATGAAGTGAATAATCTTCAAATCGAAATAGATAAGTTAGAACTGCATTTCAAAGCTTTGACTACTACTGGGGAGTCAGTACAGAATGGTATACACACTGAAGCACAGAAACAAGTCCGGACGGAAGCAGCCAATGCAGTCAACACTGAACATTTTCAGTGAAACTTTGAAACATTATCAGCACACAGCAATGAGGAAGCTGGTACTGACGGTCAAAAGAACATTGATAATTTACCAACAACCTGTACTGCAGTGCATAATAGACCAAGTTTCGGTTATCAATCTGTATTACCCCATCAATTTCTTTAACCAAGAAACCCCAATTACGAAGCCGAGTGTACTTGCAATAAAGTCAGTACACCGCCTGCTAACAACAACTCCATGCACTTAATTAAGTACATTACTGCATGAAAATATCTTGATCAAACACCGCCAATACAGGTATTCAACAAGAGAGTAAAAAGAATATTCATCCTGTAGTTTCTATTAAAAACTTAAAAAGTGTTTTTTGAAAGTCTTGGGATGAGGAACAGAAAATCCAGTTTGTGGTTTCACATATTTGCGGTGACGCATCGCTCTGGGCGTTGAACGCAGCAAAAACATGCAAAACATTTAACGAATTTCAGAAGACGTTTTTCGACCTATTCTGGTCAGCTCCAACTCAACAACTAAGGAAGACTGTGTACGACGCAGAGATATATAACCCAAATACAGGTTCTTTGAGAAAATACATTGAAAAATATGTTAATGTGAGAAGATACTGGAATGAACCAGTAATTATTCGAGACCAGTTACGAGTACTGAAGGTTAGATTACCAATAAATATTAGAAAGAATCTGGTTAACGTCACAGATACTGATCTACTAGCATTCGAATGGTAATCAAAGGCAATATAGTAATGAAAATGCCAACAATAATAAAAGACAAAACGAAAATAAACAGTCCGTAGAAGGATAAAAAAAACATGCATGGCGCCAACAACTATTGGCCAAAACTAGGGCAAAGTCATTGGCACCCGCAACAAAATTTTTTGAATCCGGGTCTGCCAGTAAATTATGCACAGGCTATACCCAGGCCAAATACCCAGTATCCACAATGATGTGACCCGAGCAGACCACCTCCGACTGCAGAATCACAAAATGTGAAAATAGTGGAGGTATCCTCGGGGCCGAAACAGAATATACCAAAGTGAACAAACTGATCTTGGTTCCCGTAATCCTTCGCCAGGAGACAGAGAATAAGAATGAAGGCAGTAGGTCTACGCAAGAGGAGGTCAATATGATTCTCTATCAGGATGGTAGGAAAATCGAAGATGAACTCTATCAAGAATCTACCATCGTTGACAGGGAAGGAAAGGAAAGTATTCAGACAAGTGTCAATGAAACCATCAATGGAGTAGTAACTGCTCATTGACACAGTTGCGAGTGTATCGGTGACGAATGCACAATTTTTCAAGAAGGTAACGCAAATTATAAGACTGCCGATTTTGCCTGTTAAGTATTGCAATGTTGTAGGAGCGCTAGGACAGAAGGCACACTTTATAAAGTACCAGACACAGGTTTAGGCTTCCTTTGGAAATGATACCGTTATATTCACGTTCGTATAAATGGAAAACTTATCAATACCGGTGTTACTTGTCCTAGAGTTTTACGGGGAGGAGATGCTATAATAGATCTGGCCCAGGGAACATGTGTACTTAGTACCGGCAACGACTAATAACGCCGAAGTTCAATCGGGAATTCGGTGCAAGCCTTCCGCTGATAAGACGATTAGACGTACCTGTCGGCAAAGAAACACTGTTTGTGATAGAGTATGATCACCCACAAAAGTATCATATTAACCGAAACAATGATGCAACCAATACCATGAGTGACATCGGCACAACAATAAAGAAGAAGGTGATATAGACATCTTCCATTGACACTTAACAGGCTGTTCAATTAATAAACTTCCTGTCCGCATACCAACAGGTATTTGTAGATTTACCAGGTACCATAAAAGGTTATATTTATCATATGAAAGTCTAGCCCCAAAATACATGTTGTAGAGCTTCGTACTCGGTTCCCTGGACATAGGAAATGGCAATTATTGTACGAAGGATGATTTAAAATAAACTCAATCCCACATGACGAATGTTATGTACTAGAAGACGTCAGTGCAGGGAACTTAAATGCATTATATACACAAAGAGACGTTAAGAAATATTTCCAGTGGAGAACCACTTTTCTGTGTCTGTAAAGAGAATGATATATCCAGTGCAAATGCACAATTGTTCAAATTTAATAATTTAAGTAGCAGTTATCTTTAAAATGTTATAATAAGTAATTTCGTGATTTAATATATACTAGTCTGGAAACTTACATGTCAGTAATTAAACTGTACTATTCATGAAGTGTAAATCTCATAAGGGAAGAATAATGTTTTATGATAAAAAATGTAATTATACTGAAAAAGTCTTTTACCGTATAGAATTTAGTGTAAATGCTATCTCAGTAAACATAATTTTCTTACATTTTCTGTGCAGGTTATAGACGTTGCCAATGTATATAGATACAGTGCTTATTCATGTACGACGGCAAATGAGTCACGAATGCTGTAGTGATCCTCACCTATGGAAACACACACACGTGATGGATGTTTGTTGCGTGTTAGTTCGCGTGTTTTTTTATCTGTATCCGCGTTTACTGTGTTTGGAGCATTTTTTCTTTTTTTGTGTAGCGTTTTGGGTACGTTTTCCTTATGCGGTTATCTTTACCTTCTGCGTCCGTGAGGTTCTCTCTTGTTAGGTGAACCGGACACGGACATCTGTCCCATAATCTGGTAATAATTCTAATAAGAATATGAATGACTGAGTATAAATGAACATAAATAAAATGTATGCCATCAAATATGGAAATGTATTAGTATGTACACAGTACAATGATGATCCCATGGTCAGAACAATGTAGAGGATTCCAAAAGTCTCTAGTCAAATCTTTTTTGTCAGTATATGATATTTGTTATCTGTTACTACAATATGGAAGAATGTGAACATGAACAAAAATCATTACTTTGTAAAGTATTAATTGTATAGAAGATTGTCTGTTGTGTGGTTTACGAAACACTAACAGTAATCAGAACAGTGACGGATGTCCCACAAGAACTGCGTGAGTCTATTGGACGCGTGAAAAACAATGATTATAGCTGTGATCAGTGAACATATGAACGCTCATATAGTGTTAATGTTAGAAGCAACAACGTGGATGTTGAAAAACTTTTGACAGTATAAAAATTAATATAAAATTGCAGACCTCAAATAAAGCTGTTACAAGTCATCTTCGTGTGTCACATGTTACGAGACAGATTGTACTGCCAGCCGCGCGGCAACAGCATAATGCAACGCTGGTTGTGCAGAGCCTCGTGCAAATGATTGCATACCGCAGAAAATAAACAAAGCACACGATGGACACCATTCCGAAAAACGGTGCAGTACCGTACAAGTGTATAGCTAGTTAAAGTTGGCAATGAATCACTACACTCTAATGAACGTTATTAATGTGCAGAACTCCATCCGAAAATAAACAGTATGAATCCATGTAAATAAAAGTGAACTCGAAACTAACACTTCTCCCGCAGAATGAATTTAATAATTACCTTATTACTGACACCTAATTTCGACATTTCATGTATCCACCTAGTACGAGAGGAGCGTGGAACGAGCGTAGCAAGATCTGCTGCAGTAATACTTGGAGACAGCTACAGATCCAGACCAGCGAGAGGTCGACGGCAGCCGAAGCTCCATCTATCCGTTCCACCAGAGGTCTCCACTAGCCTTCAATCCAGCGGTTCGACATGGGGGCGGCAACATGACGTCATCAGAGAATCGTCATATGAGCTTTTGTTATTCTGAACTACATAAACTTTTAATTTTCATGTGAGACATCGTTGAAAGAATCGTTTGACCTCTGGTACAACTAACCACAATTATAAAAACGTGTGTTCAAAATTTTTCTGTTATAATTATGTCAAGCCTGACATATAAGAAAAGGTAACTGTATTCTCTTGAAGCCCCATATTTTATACTCTGTCTGTATTTATATTATACGTATGTAAACCTTGTTTTCTACTCTTCTGCAATATACCATGTCTGTATATTTATCACATATTATAAATTCTTGAAAATGAGGTGATTTGAAGACAAAAACCAGCGGTACACAAATTATATTTCTCATTAATAACAGGTGCGGTTTTCAAGGACAATTGTATACTTTTCTTGAACACATTTGTTCTAGTGTCGCCATGTGCATTAATAACGACCATTTTTATATTTGTTACGAATTACTAAACAGACTGACTTTAATAAAAGAAACTAGCGAGAAAGAAAATCAGTCGGCATGAAATACAAGATAGTTAATTCCACGAACTGCGTTTAGAAAACCAATGACAATAGCGGCTCGATATAATCTGCTACGAAACAGTATATTTGTATCTGTGACTCTTATGGTTTAACATATGTAGAGAAGCTCCAGTATGATAGTATCTGTGTCCTTCACATTCTGTATCTGGCGCTATTCCTCTGACGCTGTGGTTCTTATAAGACCGCCCTGCATTTTCCAGATCTCTAAGACTGTATGGTGTGTTATTAAGTGTGAAATAGATATTTAACTAAAACAGTTATTTAATGTTTTCATTACGTGGTTGTAATCATCCTATGTCTAATAAAGAAGCACTTAAAGCAATTCTATTCCGCTGAGATACAAGACAACGAAGCATCGCAGGAGCTACAAGATTTTCGCCATTACACGTCAGATCTGAATTTTAATATTTTTCTTTACAGTCGCACAACTCCTTGCGCCGTTAGTATAACATGTATATTTCACAGGAGCCTGCGAATCTGGAGGAGATTTTATACAGCGAAACGAGTAGGTGTACAGTAAATCATTAATTTTTCAGCTGGCCTGGATACGCAAAAAATAAGACTTAATTGCAAGTCTTGTTATAAAGGAAACTTATAGGACTATGCACTGTTAAACCATTGCAGCAAATTTAAAATATTTTCAGTGATAGTCATTTACAATGGCACAGTGGATTCTGGGGTGCGAAAAGAAGTACTTTACGTAGAAATTGTAATATCCACGCCTATCTTTTATTCAAAATAATATTCACGACTGCACTGTGTGTGGAATACGACTGAACTTCGATGCTATTCTCGTAATAATAATAAAAAGGACTTGGTCGTTAATAAAGAAAACAATTATTATTGTCAACGACATAATGTAATGTAAGGTAGAAAACTGTATCTCAGACAATAGCCATGTAAAAGTATAATGAAAATCTTAATTTTATGTTACCAATGATTTCGTAGAATAATTCTGTAGACGTGGTACTTAGAGAAAGGCTGGATTTAGTGTGGACTGTTTGTTGCTCAGTCTTTTTTTTTTTTTTTAATCACGTACACTTTATTTGAAAACATTTGCAAATAAGTTTGACAATAGGGCATAATTATCAAATGTAACTGTTAAGACACGATATCTACCAAAAATTTTCTTAAGCAAGTTACACAGCTGAAGGACTCAGGGACTTGAAATTCAAGTTATCTGTCGGCTGAATGCCCCAATAGTAATAACTAAAAAAAACAATTTGATGGGTGAAGGCCTGAATAGCAAATTCTTACGAACGAATTAAACTTCGCCAAGAGATACTAAAATATTATAAAAAGGGATAATCATTAAATTTTCACTATTCAGATACAATATCTAACAGAAAATGCTTAAGATAAATTGCATTCACTGCTGAAGGCCTTATGGACAAGAAATTCAAATTATTTGTCAGCTGAAGGCCCCTGTAGTAATAACTCAAAAAATCATTTGATGGCTGAAGGCCTACATTTAAAATTCTTAAGAAGGAGTTAACTTCCCCATGAGATACTAAAATGTTAGTAGAAAGAACAATCATCACATTTTCAATCGTAAGAGACATTATCTAATAGAAATTTCTTAAGACTAATTGCGTTCACAGCTGAAGGCCTTAGTGGCAATCATCACAATCTGACCAAATCAAGAGAGAAGTGGGCCTCAGACAACGCTCCAAGGATCGACCTGGGAAAGTCGCAACAACTTCGTAAAGGATGAGACAGGCAGCCAAGAGCTGTATTTACTCAACCGGATGACAAACTATTTACAGTTTAAACGCAGGCGAACACTCTTGCAACATCTACCAAACGTCTGATAACCAACAAAACGATGGAATATCCCAGACAATGTGGAATCTGCGGTCAGCACTGCGTCTGCAATATCTGGTGTTTACAACATCCAGAAGCAGAAGTACACACTACAACCAAAGTAGTCCAAAACAGACAAATATCCGAAACACAATCGAACTTGTTATTAATAATAAAAGGAGTAGGAAGGCTAATTAATTTCGTCAACTCTAAAACCCCACCTGTTGCTCATGGTATCAGCGACCCTTCACGCAGCAACGCGTGACCAAACGGCGTGATCTCAAAATAGTGGAGGTTTCAATACTGGGTTATTGTTCACTCAATTCAAACGTCCTGGGTCCGGTGGAGAACGAGGTTTTCACCATCGCAACTACAGCCCCTCGATCAAGCAGTGTCTGCGTGTCGCCAGCAGGCCCGGCATGTTTATGCTGCCGGATCTCCCTGCTGCTCTGTTTCAACCAAACTACCTGACACAATGCGATCCGGAATACACTTGACGTCCTTCCAAGGATAGAACCACGGTACTAGATATGGATAACCACTGCCGCTGCTACTCGGGAACAGACAACACTAGCAAACCTAGGGGGGCCAGTAAACACAAGAAGCAAACGAGATGCCACTATCCCTATTACACGATTCCAACCTACCAACGGCACAAACTCGATCAGAAACAAGGCTCAAATTCCCCCTCTCAAACACCAACTCTGGGGTAAACCAACATGTGGCCCAACCAAATTTTTTTTCATTAAGATGGACCTGGAATTGCTTACCGATTCGGTTGTCCTTAACCAGATGATAAACTGGGCTTATAATATACATAATACTACAGGCACCTCCCGGGAAAATTACGAACATACACCTGGTCTCCTGGTTTACATCTAAAGACCCGAAAGCGCGTCAATAATAACCAATACGTACCGATGGCGTCTTTTGGTGCAAGGTAAGAGCCCCACATAATCGATATAGAGTTAGTCCATGGGGCAGGATTTTCGCTCAGGACTCAGGAAGCCCTGTTTAAGAGCCGTCTTAGGCTTGGCCACACGACACAACCGACTCTGAGAAACCATCTCTCTAACGCCTCAGTCCATAGACAACCAAGTCAAATGCTCCTTAATTTTCTGCGAAGTCTTACAGGTTCCTAAAAGCCCGCCAATCAACGAGTTGTGAAAGTAATGAAAAACGGGGCGTACCAGGGTGTCTGGTAGGCAGATCTTCAACTTCTTGGCACGTCTCACCCTTTTACACAAAATGCCTTTCCTGATGACGTATCCATCCAAAGGTTTCCCCGCCGACAGCAGCTCCTTAACTGGTCTTCAAGTGGTGTCCTGTTCCTGATGGTCGGCATCGTCACTAAACAAATGAGGAATACCGCCTAACACAACATAACTAAGATTGCCTTCCTCTGTTTCTTGGACGCGCTCACTAGATGGATATTCAGTAAACTGACGTCTGAGGAAGTCCGCGAGCACATTTTCAGTCCCCTTAATATGTTCAACCTCGAATTGAAACCCTGAAATACGTACAGCACACCTGGTTATACGGCCAGTTTTTCGCGGCCTGGCTTGCAACCAGCTTAATGCTTGATTGTCGGTTTGCACCTGAAATATTACATGCTCGAGATGAAAGCGATACTTCTCCAGCACGAACATGACTGCCAATGCCTCACATTCGTAAACGGAATATTTAAGTTCGGCACTGGTTAACCGACGAGACGAGTACGCTAATGGCTGCCTTTGACCCCCGAGCCGGACAGAGTGGCCGACCGGTTCTAGGCGCTACAGTCTGGAATCGCGCGACCGCTACGGTCACAGGTTTGAATCCTGCCTCGGACATGGATGTATATGATGTCCTTAGGTTAGTTAGGTTTAAGTAGTTCTAAGTTATAGGGGACTGATGAGCTCAGAAGTTACGTCCCATAGTGCTCAGAGCCATTTGAACCATTTGACCCCCGAACTCCTGTAGGAGAACGGTCGAAATCCACGCATTAGCTGCATCGGTTTGTACAATAAATTTTTCACTAAAATCAGGCAATCCGAGAACAGGGGCGTGGCCTTAATGCGCTCAAACGCGGCCTCTTGGGCAGGTCCCCATTCAAAACGTTCCCCTTTTCGACGCAATTCATTTAAAGGAGCCGCCAAATGAGCAAAATTAGGGACAAAACGACTAAACTAATTCGCCATGCCTATGAACCTTTCAATCTCACGTTTATCAGCAGGCGTCGGGAGAACTCTCAATGCATTAGTCCGCTCCCGGTCAATGCGAATGCCGTCGCCTGATACTAAGTGACCTAAGAAGGATACCTGCTGCCTCTCTAATGTCACCTTATTGGGTTCAACAGTCAAACCGGCCCCCTGGATCCTAACAAAACCTTGCTGGATATGTTCCAAATGCTCCTGAAACGAATGGCTATAAATCACCAAGTCGTCGAGATAATTATAAACACAGACTAATTTCAAGTCCCGAAGAATATTATCCAGCAAATGATTTGCAATGCTTACACCAGTAGCCAAGCCAAAGGGAAACATATTAAACTCAAGCAGATTCCAATCAGTACAATGTGCTGTACGTGTTTACATTCTTCGGCTAAGGGAATCTGATAATAGGATTGCTACAGACCAAGCACAGTGAATCAATTAGCACTGCCAAACCACGTAAAAGAGCTATAAATATCAGGTAAAGGAACTGATTTGAGAAGAACCATGGTGTTCAGGCGCCGGTAGTCAACAACAGGCCAAAAATCACGTCCCTAATCCTTAGGAACAACTTGTATGGGGGAAGCATAAGCAGATGTAGAAGGCCTTGTAAGATCTTGCTCATGCATTTTAGTATCTTCATCTTAAGCGGTGAGAGACGATATGGGGACTGCCTAATGGGAATAGGGTCAGATTGACTAATATGGTAGTCAAGAACATTAGGAACCCCCAGTCTATCACAATGAAGCTCGGGTAACCTCTGCAACAAATCCACTAATTCAGAGGTCTGCTGTGAAGAGAGATGAGTGAGATCAAACTCATTAACCGTAGCATCAAAATCCAGCATGCCGGCATTTCGATGCACCTTGCGCTTAGCACATTCACGAAACCCAAAATTCTGAGCAGAAGCGATCTTAAAGAAGAGGGGGTACCCGGAATAATCCAAGAACAGTTTTACTCACAAATTCGCATCCCAAAATTAAATCAACCAGCAGCTTCTTAACCAGGGCCAAAGACAAGGGCCAGGAGAAATCCACAACCGAGATACTACCTCTGACCCAACCATGCAGAGGCAACACCTACCCATTGACAAGCCGACATGTCTGTACTAAAAAAGGGACCGACCTAAGTTTCGTAAGATGACTAAATTCAAGAATCCATTCCAAGCTCAACTACGAAAAGCAGCTACCGGAATCCAAAAGGGCACAAATAGGTTCGTAACCTATTCGAGAACAAATATAAGGCAGGGGAGGAGATGATCAACTAGCGAAACGGACACACCAAGCATTAAGGACTTGATCCAGAGGACGCTGCCCAGCCCACCATCTTTTATTGGCTCTGGGTGCGCGCGCCTGAACGCAAGAACGAACTAAATGACCTTTCCGACCACACCTGAAGCAACTCCATGGTACCCCATTAGCAGCCTCATCTGATGTCAATAATCCTGAGTACTCCTTGATAATGCCCATTGGGCTGAAGCTTAACTTCACAGCCTGGATCGTCCCCGAGCGGTAACCCAGATATTGCTAAAACACCATCACAATGTTCTTCCCAGGTGGAGGGACAATCACGAAAAACGAAGTGCGTCTAATCTGCCACTCGCATTCCCCTCAGGACAATAGAAAGTAACTCCCGATCTGGCCAGTCGACTAACAAGGCCAAGCTGGCTGTCTCGACTCTGCCCAGTATATTGATGTAACTCATCCTGATGTAACCAAGGGCAACAGTGTGTGGCTCAAAGCGATCCAACAACCATTAATAACCTTCCAATTTGCTTGAGTCGGTCTAATTCTGTGATGTCCCAAAAGAGATGCACCACAGGATTAGGCAATTTAGCAAACACTGCGTCTAACATTTCGGAAGACATAAATGCATCATTCCTGGATTGGCTCGTGACCCCCCCCCCCCCCCCTCCCCAACCCCCTCCTGAAGACAGCAAGTCCTGCCCTGCTACCCAGTCCTATTCAAATCAAGATCTTAATATCTAATCTTAACCTGCAATTCATTAATCTAGGACCCCAATTCTGCAGTTGATGCCTTATAATGACCCTCTAACTTGTTTTTTGTTGTGGACTTCAGTCCCGAGACTGGTTTGATGCAAGCTCTCCATGCAACCCTATCCTGCGCAAGCTTTATCATCTCCCAGTACTTACTGCAACCGACATCCTTCTGAATCTGCTTAGTGTATTTATCTCTTGGGCTCCCTCTACGATTTTTACCCTCCATGCTGCCCTCCAAAGCTAGATTTGTGATCCCTTGATCTTGATGCCTCAGAACACGTCCTACTAACCGGTCCCTTCTTTTTGTCACGCTATGCCTCAAACTCCTCTTCTCCCCAGTTCTATTCAATACTTCATCGTTAGTTATATGATCAACGCATCTAATCTTCAGCATTCTTCTGTAGCACCACACTTCTAAAGCTTCTATTCTCCTCTTGCCCAAACTATTTATCGACCATGTATCACTTCCATATATGGCTACACTCCATACAAATACTTTCAGAAACGACTTCCTTACCCATAAATCTATACTCGATGTTAACAAATTTGTCTTCTTCAGAAACGCTTTCCTTGCCATTGCCAGTCTACATTTTATATCTCCTCTACTTCGACCATCATCTGTTATTTTCCTCCCCAAATAGTGAAACTCCTTTACCACTTTCAGTATCTCATTTCCTAATCTAATTCCCTTAACATCACCCGCCTTAATTCGACTACATTCCAATATCCTCGTTTTGCTTTTATTGATGTTCATCTTATATCCTCCTTTCAAGACACTGTCCATTCCGTTCAACTGCTCTTCCCATTCCTTTGCTGTCTCTGATAGAATTACAATGTCATCAGCCAACCGCAAAGTTTTTATTTCTTCTCCATGGATTTTATTACCTACTCCGAATTTTTCTTTTCTTTCCTTTGCTGCTCGCTCAATACACAGATTGAATAACATCGGGGAGAGGCTACAACCCTGTCTCACTCCCTTCCAAACCACTGCTTCCCTTTCATGCCCCTCAACTCTTATAATTGCCATCTGGTTTCTGTACAAATTGTAAATAGCCTTTCGCTCCCTGTATTCTACCCCTGCCACCTTTAGAATTTGAAAAAGAATATTCCAGTCAATATTGTCAAAAGCTTTCTCTAAGTCTACAAATGCTAGAAACGTAGTCTTGCCTTCCCTTAATCTTTCATCTAAGATAAGTCGTAAGGTCATTGTTGCCTCACGTGTTCCAATATTTCTACGGAATCCAAACTGATCTTCCCCTAGGTCGGCTTCTACCAGTTTTTCCATTCGTCTGTAAAGAATTCGTGTTAGTATTTTGCAGCTGTGACTTATTAACCTGATAGTTCGGTAATTTTTACATCTGTCAACGCCTGCTTTCTTTGGGATTGGAATTATTATATTCCTCTTGAAGTCTGAGAGTATATCGCCTGTCTCATACATCTTTCTCACCAGACGGTAGAGTTTTGTCAGGACTGGCTCTCCCAAGGCCATCAGTAGTTCTAATGGAATGTTGTCTACTCCCGGGGCCTTGTTTCGACTCAGGTCTTTTAGTGCTCTGTCAAATTCTTCACGCAGTATCGTATCTCCCATTCCATCTTCATCAACATCCTCTTCCATTTCAATAATATTGTCCTCAAGTACATCGCCCTTGTATAGACCCTCTATAAACTCCTACCAGCTATCTGCTTTCCCTTCTTTTCTTAGAACTGGGTTTCCATCTGGGCTCTTGATATTCATACAAGTGGTTCTTTTTTCTCCAAAGGTCTCTTTAATTAGCCTGTAGGCAGTATCTATTTTACCCCTAGTGAAATAAGCCTCTACATCCTTACAAGTGTCCTCTAGCCTTCCCTCTTTAGCCATTTTGCACTTCTTGCCGATCTCATTTTTGAGACGTTTGTATTCCTTTTTGCCTGCTTCATTTACTGCATTTTTATATTTTCTCATTTCATCAATTAAATTCAATATTTCTTCTCTTACCCAAGAGTTCCTACTAGCCCTCGTCTTTTTACCTACTTGATCCTCTGCTGCGTTCACTACTTCATCCTTCAGAGCTACCCATTCTTCTTCTACTGTACTTCTTTCCCCAATTTCTGTCAATTGTTTCCTTATGCTCTCCCTGAAACTCTGTACCACCTCTGGTTTAGTCAGTTTAACGAGGTCCCATCTCCTTTTTGCAGTTTTTGCAGTTTTTTTCTTCAGTTTTGACCTATAGTTCATAACCAATACATTGTGGTCAGAGTCCACATCTGCCCCTGGAAATGTCTTACAATTTAAAAGCTGGATCCTAAATCTCTGTCTTACCATTATATAATCTATCTGATACCTTTTAGTATCTCCAGGATTTTTCCATGTATACAACCTTCTTCCATGATTCTTGAACCAAGTGTTAGCTATGATTAAGTTATGCTCTGTGCAAAACTCTACCAGGCGGCTTTCTCTTTCATTTCTTAGCCCCAATCCATATTCACCTACTACGTTTCCTTCTGTCCCTTTTCCTACTCTTGAATTCCAGTCCCCCATGACTATTAAATTTTCGTCCCCCTTCACTACCTGAATAGGGCAATAGGCCACTAGGCAGGAAAACACCGCTGGTTGAACTTCATCCATAAACACAGAGAATTCAATGATTAATAATAAAAGGTGGAGGATGGCTAATTAATTTCACCAACTCCAAACACTCCACCTGTTGCTCTTTGTGTTAGAGACCCTGCAACCAGCAATGCGTGAACAAACAGCGTTATCTAAAAATAGTGGAGGTTTCAGTACTGGGTTAATGTTCAGTCAACTCAAACGTCCTGGGTCCGGTGAAGAACAAGGTTTTTGCCCTCACGACTACAGCCCCTCGATCTGTCAGTGCCTGCGTGTCACCAGCAGTGCCGGCATGTCCTAGCAGTGCCTGATCTCACTGCTGCTTCGTCCCATCCGAACTACCCGACACACTGCGATGTGGAAAACACATTCGACATCCTTCCAAAGATAGTACTGGGGTACTAGATATTGATACCTGGTGCCGCAGTGAGTTGCGGACAGACAATGCTAGCAAAAGTAGTGGCGCCAGTAAACACGAGAAGGAACCGAGACACCACTATCTCTATTACGTGATGACAACATACTAACAACGGCACCGACGCGATCCGCAACATGGCTAAATTCTTCTTCTTCTTGTTTGACTCAGTGTACTCACAGAACGTGACTGATGTCTTGTAACACAGAGATCTGTAAAAAACTGTGCTATGTTGCTAACCGATATTTGAAAATAGAGTTTATTTGTAATTGAAATGAATGCTCTTTGTTTGGCGTTTTATTTCATTGTGATTCTGGTCCTATAGAAATTTTAGGTTTTCTGTTCAGCTGCCATAGAGCGCAGCCATTAGCGCTTTTGATTTACAGCACAGTTTATGGGGAAATAGTGAATATTAATGTGTCTTGTAATACTGAGAAATATGTTAATATATATTGTAAAAATCAGAGAAGATTTAATGTATATTATTTATTACGCGTAAAACACAGCGTGACGCAGAATCTTAACTCATCTACCTTCTTAGTGAAATTTGGCAGTCGCAGTTTTAAATTGATTTTCTGTACACACTTAAATGCTGTTGGTTATAATTGACACAGTAGTTGTGTATTAGTAGCCCAGGATCCATTCTGAAGGAATTAATTCCAGTTATAGTGTGAATACACTGAACTTCTATGAATGCAAACAGAATCTTAGGTGATGTAAATTCTTAACCCCTATTGTGTGAAACCTGATGATTTAGTAACAACATTTATGAAATATTTTGATAGGGATATACATTATTGCTATATACATGTGGTATTGTGTGACAAAACTGATAATTTTGCTTAAAGAAAAGAGTTGCCACCTCGAATAGCAGTAGCGTTAATTTAGATAAACGATCCGCAGCTACCTAATTGTATTTTAAACAACAGCTTACATATCATACATTTAGCTTGTTTGTTGGTTGTATTTGGTTACTTTTATGATTGAACTTAATGACATTTACACTGCTTGTCAGACAACATTGCTGCATGTTCGAAGGTGGAGATTTCATTAACAAAATAACGTTCATTAGCCCAGAAAGGCAATGATTAAATAAATCCTCGTGTTACATTAATAATAAGCAATTAATTTTATCGTTATCTTGCTGAACTTGTACAACACAACACATGCACATTTACACCACACGTCGCAAAGTGGCTACGAGCACTTATGGTCCCGAGATTATTTTCTTCTTGGCCATTGTTTGTATCATCATTTACAACACACATACACAGTTATTCGATGTAAGACTCAGTTGTTGACTATCAAAGTAAATATGGCTAGTAATTGTACTGTAACTTACGTTGCAAACGGACGTGTTATGCTCAGATATCATGCAATATTTGGGAGGTGTGTGTGTGTGTGTGTGTGTACTACGACGTATATTCGTTTTATGTATGTTCTTTTTTCATGAAGTACGTATCACACTGATCACAAGCAGACTGATCACAAACAGATACAAATATTCCTGAGAGGAAGATACTAGCCAAAAAATATACAGGAAATATACGATTACTGTTCAACACGTAAGGTAGGCATTTTATAATTCCCTGTTGTCGAGTATTTATTGAAGTGAATGTACAGAAGATTATTTCTGGTGTTGCTGGCATTTGTTTCTGGTGTTGGTGGAATTTCTTTCAGTATTGCCGCACTAATACATTTATTTGTGTATTGCAATCGAGCCGAGAAACTGTGCAAGTTACTGAAGTAGATAACCCAACATGACATACTGAAGCCGATACTCAGCAAGGAACCGACATAATTAGTGAACCTGGTGCGCTATCATTTTACAGAAAGTAATACGATTGAAGGCACAGGAGTTGAGACACCGGAAAGACGAGTTGTCGAAAGGGACATGGATGGGTAACAGAGCAGGTCTATTTGTTCGCCTATACCAGATCCGTTTGCTGAACTTACAGGTAAGTTAGGAGAACGCGACGAAGAACACGATTGCTAAGCAAGCAGATTGTGAAAAGGATCGCGATTGCTCGCAAGTAGAACGTGAGAGGACGTGATAAGGTACTGGAAGAACATTAGCAGAACGTGAAACGGAATGATAGCTCACGAAAAATACGTGAGATAAGGAGTGACAAGAAATTAATCGTGGAAATGAAAGAATTAACGGATCAATTTACAGAAAGAAGAAGAGAGTGCTAAGTGGACGGTCTTTGGCACCAGACGCAAATAATAAGTCGAACAAAACTTTACTGATGAAGCAAATGACGGACGACCTGAATTCAATAATTGTTTGGATAAAAAAGAAAACGCGATTACCGACCACATAGACACTCCAGTATAGTGTTCGATACAGCGTCTAACAAACGAAATACCAAGCAACAATGTTGGCAACATCGATTCCTCTGCAGCTGTGTTAGACGACACAGAGCACAAAAACTAACGCAGCAAACTCTCTGGCAGCGAAGTGCTGCAGAGTGTTTTGACATTGCAGTCCAGTAGACAGTAGTCATATTGAAAACTGTGGTGTGACATGTGAAAATATCTCTTGTAATGAGCACATTCCAGCAGCAATAGCATGCGCGTAGCATGGTCGTAATCAGTTGACATCATTCGTCAGTTGCGGGGGCACTACCTCGGGTTTATGATTTATTGCTTGAAGAAAGTTTGATTAAACATAAGCTGTGAAAAGAAGTTTTTCACCTGATTGTGTTCATTAAAGGTTTTAAAAATATAGCACCTACTACTTGGAGTGAGAGGCAGAAAATTTAGTTTATTTTGTCTCACATTCAAGGTGCACCAGCATTATGGGCCACACAAGTGGCAGAGACTTACAATTTACAAGAACAATTGCCGGCCAGGGTGGCCGAACGGTTCTCGGCACTACAGTTTGGAGCCGCGCGACCGCTACGGTCGCAGGTTCGAATCCTGCCTCGGGCATGGATGTGTGTGATGTCCTTAGGTTAGTTAGGTTTAAGTAGTTCTAAGTTCTAGGAGACTGATGACCATAGAAGTTAAGTCCCATAGTGCTCAGAGCCATTTGAACCAATTTGAGCAAGAACAATTCGAAAAAGCATTTCTAGTGAAAATCTGGTCAACCAGTATTGAAGAGCGTTTACGTAAACAATTTACAGTACAGAATTATACAACTCAAATCAGGGTTCTTTGAGGAAATATTTCGGGAGGTACATAAAAAAACGCATTACTGGGATGAACCGATCCCTAATAATGACTTCATTCGCTTATTGTAAGCTAGGTTAGCTCAAAATATCAAAGAAACCTTGATCAATGTATCCGAAAATGATCTGCAGCAATTTATGTCCATACATGACTCTAGTGACCTTATACAGGAAGACATGAGGAGTAATAATGAGAATGGGAAGCATGAAGCAGCTCTATCCAAGAGAGATAAACGCAACCAGTTGCTGCATGGCAACGACAATGGAAGTGGTGGTAGGAGTGATTACAAGCAGCCAGGCGGGATTAGCCAAGCTGTCTCAGGCGCTGTAGTCATGGACTGTGCGGCTGGTCCCGGCGGAGGTTCGAGTCCTCCCTCGGGCATGGGTGTGTGTGTTTGTCTGTAGGATAATTTAGGTTAAGTAGTGTGTAAGCTTAAGGACTGATGACCCTAGCAGTTAGGTCCCATACGATTTCACACACATTTGATCAGTTTTTTATTACAAGCATAACAACAATACACAACAGAACGATTATGGCAACCAATCGTTTAACTGAGAAAGGCGTGTAATATTTCTGGCTTATTCAGCCATCATATTAGGCTCCAGGAGGATATTCCCAGGGCAGTGTACATGCAAGAAGCATAGAGATGACGCCAATGGTTCAAGTGGTTCTGAGCACTATGAGACTTAACATCTACGGTCATCAGTCCCCTAGAACTTAGAACTACTTGAACCTAACTAACCTAAGGACATCACACAACACCCAGGCATCACGAGGCAGAGAAAATCCCTGACCCCGCCGGGAATCTAACCCGGGAACCCGGGCATGGGAAGCGAGAACGCTACCGCACGACCACGAGATGCGGACAGAGATGACGTAATGTGGGTTGAGGTACCGGTGACAGATGTTAGATTCGGTACCATTCCCGTGAGAAAGACCTCCTGCATGATGCTGCTGCTCTGTGATTGGCTGCTGTGTTCGGCGCTAGGGCGCGAAAACGTTAAACTTTAGTTGTTATTATTAATTAAACCTGTCATCCTAATTACTTCATTTTTTTAAATAAACATCTCCCAACAGCTAGCTATCAATCAGTCATTTCAACATTATTAAAATCAAAGTATTACTAAAACAAAAGACTGACGATATTACTGCCGATGCTCTTCGGTGGCGTTCGGGTCACGCCTTGCTGGCTTGACGTGCGAAGTGTCTCGGGCAGTCTGGCTCTCCAGTTCCGACCGTCGCTAGGTACAGACATGTTTTCTGTAATAGTAGTATTTGATTAATGTAATTTTATTCTCCAGTTCTGATCGTTCCAGTAGACAGACATGTTGTCTGTTATAGCAGTATTTGTTTCACGCAATTTTATGTACTACAGTTCTGACCGTCGCTAGGTACAGACATGTTGGCTGTAATAGTAGTATTTGATTCATGTAATTTGGTTCTCCAGTTCTGACGGTTCCAGTAGACAGACATGTTGTCTGTGGCAGGATGTATTTCATGTTATTTTAGCCAGATATAGTGACTGTGGAAAGGTATGTTCAATACGTTGTGATCAAGAATAGTTTCTCGTGTCTGTATCAATAAAAATGCGAGTGGCATTATAAATGAGTTATAGCTTATTCGTAGCAGCAGTTCCTTGCGATTTCAGCCTCAAGAAAAAGAATCCACGATCTGCGTGCTGTTTTCTGCTCTGGGGACATCATCATCATGAAGACAGCAGGTTAGTGAAGTGTACAAGAACTTATGTATTCCACATAGGGCATTGGAAACAACTAGGCACCTCACGTGTACTGCATGCACAGTACAAATGTGCTCAGTGACACGTAATCTGCAAAAATGCAGAGGAGGTAAAGAAAGATGAAAGTATTAACACTATCTCACTTTTATTCATTTTTTCTTGTCGTAGGGGCCATGAGAAGAGAAACCTTTCAAGCGTTAATAACGGTACAAAATGGATAAATACTGGGCGAGAATGGTATTCCTAAACCTGGAATACAAGTCAGAGACCAGTGTCTAGTAGTTCCAACATGCAACTGCGAAACAATTGAGCAAGGACTAAAGCCTCATGCATAACAACAGCTGAATTATAATCAAAACGTGCGTTTAGTTGAGGTAACGAATGGAAACCAGCCCAGTACATCCGTTCCATTAAACTACATTCGGTCGCAATATGCACTTCCATTGTTGGCCGTGCGCTCGAATGAGAACAACATGACTCACTAGTGACAATGACATATCTATGTTGAGGCACGACGATGGCCTCAACATTCAGCAAGATTTGCTGAATGAACAGCGTTGATGTTCGAAGACGTATAGAGAACTTGTGGAAGCCACAACAGATGGGAACATATTTGGTTACCGGTGAATATAATCAAAGACACAGTGCTTCTACGAACGTAACAAGTGTAGAATTCTTTAAGAAAATTTATCAGGCCCATAAGCGACAGACATTACTTGCGAAAAACTGTAGGGTGACAACTGATATTGGCATCCCGTCACAAATTATAAAGTATTAGGTTCAGATTGTAATAATCTATGACAGGGAGCCATTAAAACAATCTTTTCCATAGTTCGAGGACATTCAGTTCCCTGTACTCTGAGTAGCCAGTTTCTCTGGGAGACGAAAGCAAATAAACCTCCCGAAATGTGAAATAAGTTTTAGCAACTCACGGAAGGGGAGTGTCACTGGTAATGTTGAGGACAAAGGAAGTACCTGGCAAATACTGCCGAAGTATCCAAATTTGGTGTAGGGATCCATGTGAGTTGGAAATCTGCAGTACGATGTGTAATGAGCGATTCTACAACTCAAACACTTGGAAAATAGTTTACAGCAGTTGGAAAAGCTGATCATCTCGATAAAACAAGAAGGAGAGTATCTTACTAGCGGCCAGCGGGTCGAATTAGGTCAACTTTCATGTACTCATGTAGATGATGATGATGTTTGATTTGTGGGACGCTGAACTGCGCGGTTATCAGAGCCCGTACAAATTCCCAACCTGTGCTTAGTCCAATCTCGCCACTTTCATGAATGATGATGAAATGATGAGGACAACACAAACGCGCAGTGATCTCGAGGCAGGTGAAGATCCCTGACCCCGCCGGGAATCGAATCCGGGACGCCCTGCTGGGGAAGCGAAAACGCGACTCCGAGGCCACGAGATGCGGACTATTCACGGAGAGGTCTTTTCTGACAAACCATGTATCAAAAGGGAATATAAGTACAACAAGAGGTGATACTTCACCACTTATTTCGTCACGCCACTTACTCCATACCTTTGGCCAAGAAGGAGTCAGTCGCCATGAAACTATGAAAAAGGTTAAATGGGGATATTAGAATCTTCCCTGTCACAATGTATTAGTCCTTTATTGCTGCAGATGAAGTTGATGGGCAAATCCTTCTGGTTGCAGATGCTGGAGACATAAATATGATAACTGTACCATTTCGCTCCAGACGGGAGAATCTGGTGGAACTGATACAAAGATTTTTTTGTGCTAGATTTCGTGATCAATTGAAAATCATCTTACTGGCAGATTCCGTTAACTATAGCGGATATGATCTATACAGCATTCATATTTTGTGACAGTAGCTACCAATTTAGAGTATTACCATTCGGCCTGAACATTAGTGCAAGTGTATTTATGACAGCGATTGATATAGTGTTTGACCCTAAACTCCTGAGTTGAGTAACGTTACATGTGGATAACGGGAAGAGCATGTAGAGATTTCTGAGCACGTACTGCGAAAATTTCCAGAAGCAAGGGTGACTGCAGACCCCGAGGAATCCATATGTATATGAAGATGTGTATCAACGCCTGTCGACATCTTAGGGTCTTCATTACATTTTAAGAGAGCTGCATGGTCACCGATGGTATCTGTCCGCAAGAACAGATACCAGTTTCATATATTTCAACTGTCCCCGTTGATGTATATCAACGCCTGTCGACAGCTTAGGGTCTTGATTTCATTATCATTTCATTCGAGGAATCTAAGTTTGGCAGGCACCGAATCAGATTTCTAGGACATGTTATTTCACCCTTAGGCACCGTTTCTGATTCTTTTCTCAATGTAGAACGACGAAGCAATTAGATCCTTTCATCAGTCTCATGTCGTTTTTGCTGCATTTTGTGCCTGATCATATTTTGAACAATGAGTAACTGTTAGGATTACTAGAGACAAACTCATCATGGTTGCCGTCAGCAAAATGCCAGAAAGTGTTTGCAACGTTGTAAGAAGCCTTGTTAAGAAGTGAACCTGCTGTACCACATGGATACGACGAATGCGTTCTGTATTGCAACACACGCTTCTTCATATGGGCTACTATGTTGTCTATTTCAGGTAGAAGAAGTGAACGATTGCAAAGGAAGATGACTGATTGGCTTTTGGAAATTGTGTGCTCACAAGTTGTGAGCGATCCTACTCGGTAACAGAGTTAGAAGCCTTAGCAGTCGTTTGGGCCGTTAACCCTTTCACGACGGCGCCGTGATTGTTGCGTCGTGCGCTGTGGGCGAGCTCCAGTCCCACCCGGTGTACTTTTCGCGCTTACTGCGGCGCCTCTTTTTCCTGCTTTCACACTCGTAGAGTTATGGCAATTACTGGATTTTATACTACATATTTATTCAGCAAAATATTTATGCGAATCACACTTGTTTCTTGATATTGTATGTCGGTCCGTGGATAAATTCAAGTCTGGGGATGTCAATGGAACAGCTGGAGTAGCACGTGTACCTGATGTAAAAGGAGCTAAAATAGGTGCCTCATGTTCATCGTCAGATTCGGACGATGATTCACCTTCATCTTCAAAGTCACTACACAGTATGAGAGAAACGGCTTCCTCCACAATACAGCGCTTATCTGCCGTATCACTTCCAGTAGAAATTAACTGAGGACAGCAACATGTCACTTCACATTAGAAACAAGCCAGGAAGTGAGGAGTGCAGCTCAAGCGAAACCGACCCATTGTAACCGAATGCCACTGCCATCTAGTGACTCTGTTGTTAACTACAGACTTTGAACAAAGCCACTAGATGGTGCATAGGTCAAACTTCCACAGACGTCGAGCGTAGTGATGGCAGGAGAGATATGATGCGAGGAGCAACTGCTGCAGCAGTCCACCGGCTGAGCGTCACATTCGGTCCCGACTTCTATAGATGTTCACTCTAGCGAAATCGTTAAAAGGTTCCTTTCTTACTTCTACGGTAGATCAGAGAAAGTGCACTGTGATCACCAAGCTCTGAGCTTTTTTCTTACTTGCAAAATTTTACGCGACAGGCTGTCCCGGCGTGATCTAGCCTCACAAGAGTACCAGCTGAAAATAATGTACTGGTATATCGAAGAATGTGACAGCGTAATAGCAGATGCTTTATCGTACCTACCAAGTGGTACGAACGCGCATACCGAGCTGATTGAACAGGCTTCTGAGTACGAATGTTGCTAATTAGGGAACAAACACTCAGGCAAAGGTTGTTGCTGATTTGTAAAGACATTCCCCAATTGCAAAACTCAGATCGTATTTTTTAATGAGATACTAATAGCATTATCCCAAAACCAACTCTGTGCCCAAAGCGAGCGCTGTAAAACAGAAAATTCAGCCCTTGACTTGAAGGTACGTAGGAACTAGTAACTTTGTGACAATCACTGCCATGCCAATAACCTCAATAGACAAGTACTCGTATAAAACGCAATACGAACCTGTGAAATATGCCAGAAGATAGAGCGCGTGAACTGGTCAAGTAACAACGTGTTACATACGGTAGTACCAAATAATCCTTTGCCGTTAGTGTCAAACTGACATAGGAGGATGCTTACCCAGGGAAAAAGGTGGTGTTAAGTATCTACTTGCTGAATACATTCAGAAAATACCTCAAATTTTACACTCTAAAAACATCCATAGCATCACCAATAATTCCGAATATGGAGCAATAGTACATACTAAAAGTCAATGAAGCTTATTTTATTGGTTTCAGATGGAAACTATACCTAAGAGAACAAGGAAGTGAGATCACGTTTCCACCAGGAACCCAGGCCACTGTAGAGTAATCTTAAGAACCTATGTACCCAATCAGCACACTAAGTGGGCGGATTATTCCGCATTCTATGAGAAGATTCATAATAATCAACCGCATGCCGCAACTGGGTACCCACCAGCTGAGGCATTAATAGGTAGTGAGAAAAATAAACGAAAGGATTGTTCCATTACCTCGATTACCAAGGGTAGAAAAGTCCACAGAACAGAGGAACTCAGAAGTCTTGGCTAACTTATTCAAGTGTGCCAAAGCTAGGACATTAAAATATAACAATGGTGTGAGGAATGCACAATCGTTTGAAGTAAATGATTTATTGTTGTTAAGGACTCACCGAAACTCATCCATTATGTGCAAAAGACTCAAGAAATGGCAGTTGCTACGCGAAGGGCATTACGGGACCTGTGTACACGACGTTTATTCAAAATGGTTCTGAGCACTGTGGAACTTAACATCGGAGGTCATCAGTCCCCTAGCACTTAGAACTACTTAAACCTAACTAACTTAAGGACATCACACACATCCATGCCAGAGGCAGGATTCGAACCTGCGACCGTAGCGGTCGCGCGGCTCAAAACTGGAACGCCTAGAACCGCTCGGCCACAGCGGCCGCCATGACGTTAATTAAGAAAATGTTCAAGTCAAATAAAGGAAGTAAAAGTTGCATGCAATCTGGTTACTTTGAAGAACAAAACGAAATCGTCTTAGTCACCTGAAACTATGATTGGTAATATGTATGTTGTAATGAAGAATGAACACTTCTTGGTAGAAAACAGTGTAATATCGAACATTATATTTGAAAACCTCGACTACGTCGATATAAGTCGGTTGTCTCGCAAAACCAAACTGGGTACAAAACCTCTGTGAAAGTGACAGTTAAAACTGTATAGGAAATTGTTACGTACGGATAGGTTGAGGTTAGTGTGTTTGAGACTGCTAAGATTCACTCGTAGACAAGAAGAACCTGCGTATCTCGCTAACCGATGGCGACGCGGTGCAGACAATGTACGATCGCAGCACTCAATATTTTCAGAACGCAATAAATCAGCGAGCGTCTGTGCTCAATGAATTGATAAACGATAGAAAAACCATGTGACATCGTTCATTTACATACATAAAATTCAGCGTAGCGCAAACCGAGGCATGTTCAATAAATGTGTATGATGATTTAGAATAAATCCCCAAGCTTAAAATCTGCATACCTGGTCCTGAATAAATAATAATAATGCATAATCCTCATGTGTTTCATCCTGCAGCATTCAGCCTCTAAGTTAATCGCTGTGTGAAGCTGTACATTAAACATTTTCATGACGTGCACAGCAGAAAGCAGTCCAAGTTCCGGGAAAAGAGGCAGCGGAAAGTTGACGGCAGTAGCAGCAAAGCAGTCATCACCTGGGGATTCGAAGTTCAACCCAGTGTTCTTGCCGGACGTTTGTCAATGTCTGCACCACGACTAAAACGACGCGGTAGCAAAACTTCGCCTACGTCGGCAGATTTCATACGACGGAGAAGACTTCCGAAATTTTTTTTAATATTTCATTGTGTAACTAGAAAGACCAACTCTGCGGAGAACTTCTGTAGAATTTCATGCTTGTAGCAAATATACACTCCGGGAAATGGAAAAAAGAACACATTGACACCGGTGTGTCAGACCCACCATACTTGCTCCGGACACTGCGAGAGGGCTGTACAAGCAATGATCACACGCACGGCACAGCGGACACACCAGGAACCGCGGTGTTGGCCGTCGAATGGCGCTAGCTGCGCAGCATTTGTGCACCGCCGCCGTCAGTGTCAGCCAGTTTGCCGCGGCATACGGAGCTCCATCGCAGTCTTTAACACTGGTAGCATGCCGCGACAGCGTGGACGTGAACCGTATGTGCAGTTGACGGACTTTGAGCGAGGGCCTATAGTGGGCATGCGGGAGGCCGGGTGGACGTACCGCCGAATTGCTCAACACGTGGGGCGTGAGGTCTCCACAGTACGTCGATGTTGTCGCCAGTGGTCGCCGGAAGGTGCACGTGCCCGTCGACCTGGGACCGGACCGCAGCGACGCACGGATGCACGCCAAGACCGTAGGATCCTACGCAGTGCCGTAGGGGACCGCACCGCCACTTCCCAGCAAATTAGGGACACTGTTGCTCCTGGGGTATCGGCGAGGACCATTCGCAACCGTCTCCATGAAGCTGGGCTACGGTCCCGCACACCGTTAGGCCGTCTTCCGCTCACGCCCCAACATCGTGCTGCCCGCCTCCAGTGGTGTCGCGACAGGCGTGAATGGAGGGACGAATGGAGACGTGTCGTCTTCAGCGATGAGAGTCGCTTCTGCCTTGGTGCCAATGATGGCCGTATGCGTGTTTGGCGCCGTGCAGGTGAGCGCCACAATCAGGACTGCATACGACCGAGGCACACAGGGCCATCACCCGGCATCATGGTGTGGGGAGCGATCTCCTACGCTGGCCGTACACCACTGGTGATCGTCGAGGGGACACTGAATAGTGCACGGTACATCCAAACCGTCATCGAACCCATCGTTCTACCATTCCTAGACCGGCAAGGGAACTTGCTGTACCAACAGGACAATGCACGTCCGCATGTATCCCGTGCCACCCAACGTGCTCTAGAAGGTGTAAGTCAAATACCCTGGCCAGCAAGATCTCCGGATCTGTCCCCCATTGAGCATGTTTGGGACTGGATGATGCGTCGTCTCACGCGGTCTGCACGTCCAGCACGAACGCTGGTCCAACTGAGGCGCCAGGTGGAAATGGCATGGCAAGCCGTTCCACAGGACTACATCCAGCATCTCGACGATCGTCTCCATGGGAGAATAGCAGCCTGCATTGCTGCGAAAGGTGGATATACACTGTACTAGTGCCGACATTGTGCATGCTCTGTTGCCTGTGTCTCTGTGCCTGTGGTTCTGTCAGTGTGATCATGTGATGTATCTGACCCCAGGAATGTGTCAATAAAGTTTCCTCTTCCTGGGACAGTGAATTCACGGTGTTCTTATTTCAATTTCCAGGAGTGTAGTTATGTATTCATGTTTGATCTGTATATTAATAGCTTTAAAATATTAGCATAATAGCTCTGACTTAATCAAATGTTTTACAAATCATAGACAAAATAATGTCTCTGCAAATTGGGAGTATTTTCCTGGTGTTTCGAGCCACTTTCGAACGGCTCGGGCTAATAAATCTCCACTCCAAGAAAAGTAGTCTACAAGAACAGTTGCTAAACTGTGTACTTTCTGGCAGCCTTAAAAAGTAGATGCTAATTAAACAGCAATAATGTACATAACAAGAAGCAGCTGCGAATACTAATTTATAAGTTTCAAAAACTTTAACTGCAATCTGTAAAAAGGTAGATAAGATAAAACGTCATGCAAATTTTCATATACTGCACCTTAATTAACGAACTACATGTATGTTATCAGAATGAAACTTTCACTCTGCAACGGAGTGTGCACAGATTTGAAACTTCCTGGCAGGTTAAAACTATGTGACAGACCGAGACTCGAACTCTGGACCCTTGCCTTTCGCGGGAAAGTGCTGTACCAACTGAGCTACCCAAGGACGATTCAACATCCGCCATCACAATTTTACATAGATGTTATGTGTAAAAGTCTGTACAGTGGTCGTAACATGAAGTGCTGGTGAGTGTAAACCCAAACCGTGAGATACTATTTATGTGATGCGTCTGTTACGAAGAGCAGGGAAGCTACTGGAACGAACATTACGGACAATGTTCAAGAAAAGATAATTAACGGACATTGAATATAATATTGTTAATTCTACGAGATATAAGTTTGTAGAGAACCTATGACAATACTCTTGATGTAATGTGCTACGAAACAGTATATTTATATCTGTGACTCTTAAAATTTAGTATATATATTCAGAAGTCCAATGTGATAGTGTCTCTCTCCCCCACTTTCTCAATTTGGTGCTATTTCTCTTGCGCTGTTGTTGTTATAAGATCGACCTGCGTCTCCCAGATCAATAGTGAAATGGATCGTTAAACTGTTGTTTAATGCTTTCATTTCGTGGTTGCAATGTCAAATAACGAAGCATTTACAGCAATTCTCGTACGCTGGGCAATCGAGAAAACAGTAGCATCGCAGGGGCTGCAAGGCAGTCGCGGTTACGCGGCGAATTTAAATTTTAATACTTTTGCACTACTGCTTGGGCATCTAGTATAACTATTATACTTCTCCGGAGCCTGTATGCATGGAGGAGATTTTATTTTCATCGAAGCAAATAGGTGTACAATAAGTAATTGATTTGCCAGCTGACATGGCTACGAACTAACGGAGACCTAATTTCAAGGTGTACTAGAATGGAAAGTTGTGGGACTATACACTACTAAGCCATTACAGTCACAATATTAACAGTGATAGCCATTTAGAGTGGCATAGCTGATTTTGTGGTACGAATATAGGCGTTTTATGTAGACATGGTTATGGAAACGTATCGTCACTGGATCTTTTTTTTTCTTGGTTATTGCTTACCAGAGCATTCACGCTACGCAATCACAGTAATTAGATGGAAGGCTCAATTCATGATTATTAAAGTAAATGTGGCGAAGTATTTTCTCGTTGTTTACGTCTCAAACGAAACTCCCAGGCTCAGATCCTATGCAATATTTTAGGAGTTAGTTTCCGAAAAATACTTGAATTTATTTAAAGAAAATCGTAAAAGTATTTAGTAACAAGAAACAAAAATTATTTTCAAACTCGAGAAACCACAGTGTCCCATCTGCCTTGAAGTGAGAGCATTACGCCGTTGATAGAGATTTCGGGAGTAGTTTTCATTTGATATACATTGAAAATTGATGTATGATATTATTTATAATAACTTACTCCAACTTTAATAATCACTATTAGAAGAGAATATAGCAAACGTGAATACACAGTATTTATTTTTCGCAATAACTGTTACTTAATTCTTCATTATGGACCAGCTGTCGGCTTCTAAGCCATTGTCAAATAACATAACACAAGCTATACTTACATATATTCCATAACGTTTAGTACCAAGAACAGCGTATTTCATGCCCATTCTAGGAAACATTTGAAAAACAAAATTATCTTGAAGCTGAAAACGTCGTTTGGAACAACGTTAACAGTACCAACGTATTTTTCATAACTAAGGAGCAATACTTCAAGACCACTATAAAAAATTAGGAAAAAATTACAAATTTCCTTAACCGATGGTCAGTTTCACTCAGAACATAATTTTAATATCTGTAGTGATTTGGAAGATCTGTCCTGAAACTAAAAGTACGAATATGACACTTGATGTAAGAAGTTACATCCACTATTATGACTAAAATTTTTAAGTTTCATTGTACTGAAATATTTAAAACAGTTATGGAATCGCTTACTAGAATTCATCCACAAGTAATAAATCTTAAAACGTAAGGTACATGACTAGATAACAATATTTTCAGAAGGTGGAAGTAAAGTAACTCGCATTCGCTCAAAATACACTCCTGGAAATGGAAAAAAGAACACATTGACACCGGTGTGTCAGACCCACCATATTTGCTCCGGACACTGCGAGAGGGCTGTACAAGCAATGATCACACGCACGACACAGCGGACACACCAGGAACCGCGGTGTTGGCCGTCGAATGGCGCTAGCTGCGCATCATTTGTGCACCGCCGCCGTCAGTGTCAGCCAGTTTTCCGTGGCATACGGAGCTCCATCGCAGTCTTTAACACTGGTAGCATGCCGCGACAGCGTGGACGTGAACCGTATGTGCAGTTGACGGACTTTGAGCGAGGGCGTATAGTGGGCATGCGGGAGGCTGGGTGGACGTACCGCCGAATTGCTCAACACGTGGGGCGTGAGGTCTCCACAGTACATCGATGTTGTCGCCAGTGGTCGGCGGAAGGTACACGTGCCCGTCGACCTGGGACCGGACCGCAGCGACGCACGGATGCACGCCAAGACCGTAGGATCCTACGCAGTGCCGTAGGGGACCGCACCGCCACTTCCCAGCAAATTAGGGACACTGTTGCTCCTGGGGTATCGGCGAGGACCATTCGCAACCGTTTCCATGAAGCTGGGCTACGGTCCCGCACACCGTTAGGCCGTCTTCCGCTCACGCCCCAACATCGTGCAGCCCGCCTCCAGTGGTGTCGCGACAGGCGTGAATGGAGGGACGAATGGAGACGTGTCGTGTTCAGCGATGAGAGTCGCTTCTGCCTTGGTGCCAATGATGGTCGTATGCGTGTTTGGCGCCGTGCAGGTGAGCCCCACAATCAGGACTGCATACGACCGAGCCACACAGGGCCATCACCCGGCATCATGGTGTGGGGAGCGATCTCCTACACTGGCCGTACACCACTGGTGATCGTCGAGGGGACACTGAATAGTGCACGGTACATCCAAACCGTCATCGAACCCATCGTTCTACCATTCCTAGACCGGCAAGGTAACTTGCTGTTCCAACAGGACAATGCACGTCAGCATGTATCCTGTGCCACCCAACATGCTCTAGAAGGTGTAAGTCAACTACCCTGGCCAGCAAGATCTCCGGATCTGTCCCCCATTGAGCATGTTTGGGACTGGATGAAGCGTCGTCTCACGCGGTCTGCACGTCCAGCACGAACGCTGGTACAACTGAGGCGCCAGGTGGAAATGGCATGGCAAGCCGTTCCACTGGACTACATCCAGCATCTCTACGATCGTCTCCATGGGAGAATAGCAGCCTGCATTGCTGCGAAAGGTGGATATACACTGTACTAGTGCCGACATTGTGCATGCTCTGTTGCCTGTGTTTATGTGCCTGTGGTTCTGTCAGTGTGATCATGTGATGTATCTGACCCCAGGAATGTGTCAATAAAGTTTCCCCTTCCTGGGACAATGAATTTACGGTGTTCTTATTTCAATTTCCAGGAGTGTAGTTGGTTCAAATGGCTCTGAGCACTATGGGACTTAACATATGTGATCATCAGTCCCCTAGAACATAGAACTACTTAAACCTAACTAAGCTAAGGACATCACACACATCCATGCCCGAGGCAGGATTCGAACCTGCGACCGTAGCGGTCACGCGGTTCCAGACTGAAGCACCTAGAACCGCACGGCCACACCGGCCGGCTCGCATTCGTGTTCCGAGGGTTAATTCTAACAACTTCAGCGATAGTTCATAGCTGGTGACATATTGTTTTTCAAAGATTTGTACAAATTTACAAGCGTGTAGACGTATTAAAACACAAGCATTATGTAGTATTCAAAGAAGAGTCACGTTAGGTAGCCGCTCGGTCAAGGGCACCTTGTCACGGCCCGTGCGGCTCCCCCCGTCGGAAGATCGAGTCCTCTCTCGGGCATGGGTGTGTGTGCTGTCCTTAGCGTAAAGTTAGTTTACGTTAGATTAAGTAGTCGTAAGCTTAGGGACCGATGTCCTCAGCAGTTTGGTCCCTTAAGACCTTACCACATACTTCCAAATATACCAAAGAAGCTCTCAACAAAATGATCTAATATTAAACTATACTCAAAGATTAAAAGTATAGTAATGTAAGAGAGGAAAAAAGTTGTACAAGTGAGTAACAACACAGATTACTGTCTTGTATGGAGAAACTGGATAACGTGATGAATAGGC
The DNA here is from genome assembly GCF_023864345.2 of Schistocerca serialis cubense. Taxonomy (NCBI): domain Eukaryota; kingdom Metazoa; phylum Arthropoda; class Insecta; order Orthoptera; family Acrididae; genus Schistocerca; species Schistocerca serialis. The sequence goes on from NC_064643.1 coordinate 671,391,405, forward strand.
CAAAAGAATGGGGGCGGGATGGGCAGAGGCAGACCAAATGCTTGTGAAATGCCAGTGTGAAACAGATAAATACTAACAGACCGCTGCAACTTTATTAAGGTAGCTGTGTATCGTTATTAGAAAAAATGTTAGATTTCTTTGATTGATCTTCATTAACGACCACAGTTTCGAGTGATGTCAGATATCTGACTGTAATTCGTCTATGAAGGACATCGTATTCAATATCTTAAGAATGACATTCATACCCAGCAAGTCCAGCAAAAATGAAATCTTCCCTTTTCAGTTAACAGCACCTATCATGCTCAGTCAGTCTATTAATTATAACCCTACTTGACTGACCTACATATAATTTGCCACGCCTGTTGCAGGATATCCTACAATTTTTACTCTCCTCCAAAAGTGGAATACTACGCTTAGTGTTGAACAGAATGTGCGGAACAGCATTCCTAAGGTAAAAATCAGGAGTAAATTTCCTTGATTTTAGGTTGCTGGCACGTGTTTGTGAAGCTCTGCTTACATGTGGCATGGGGGCGTATTTGTTATCTAGGTGGCTTAGTGCTGTCGTAGGGGGACATAAATGCTGTTATTCTGTGTTACTTCCTTCTACTGAGCATATTCTCAGTCAGAGTAGGACTACAAGCTTTGACGGACGCTATTTTTAATTCACTTTCAAAATATGGTTTGGTTTGCATTATAGATAGTAGGCCGTGCACCAGGGAGCGGAAGGCTACGTTTCTCTGTATTGTGGTATGCTGGGAACTGGCCAGTATTGACGTGTCTGTAATAATTCCTTCCCTATATTTCTTGAATAAATGTTTTTGTTTACCAACTTCAATGGAAAGGTCTAAAAGGTTGATGAAGTCTTCTTCCACTCCATTGTAATCTAGATTTTACTGTAGAAAGGATTCAAACGTTAAAAAAATTTATGTCACTGTCTGGTGGTATCAGTCCACAAGTACAGTACATCGTCCCTGTACCAACCCCATTATTTTATTTTAGAACTTAGAGGTTCTTTGTATAAAAATGTTTGCTCAAAATTATCCATAAATATCTCAGGTAATAAGAGGCCACATGGGATCCAGTTGCTTATCCATGTGGCTGACTACACAGATTCTTTTGCTTTATGTATGTCTCACTTGTGAATCTATTATCTTCCATCTCCACTGCATTTGTTCAGCTTTCACATAACAATTTAATTAAAATCTCCATACGAGTAATATTGGAAAATAGCCTGCGTACATTAAATGAGAACAGCTTAGCACAATTTGAAGTGGGGATATATTTTAATTTTTTCTTCCACTAATGTAAGTGAATTTTTGTCCATATTTACTTTCTGTTTTAATTACTGAATTTAACTCTGGCTAATTTATGGCAAAGTGCTGAATGTCAAGACACTGAAATACCCTTTTCATTTTGAAGCTTAGGTTACCAACAAAGTCTGGGTGCTGTTGGTTTGATGTTTGTTAGGTGTTTGGAATTACTATCAGTAAAAATGTACGTGTAGGTTTTACTGATGTTCTTCACCTCCACAGCATAATATATTATATTTGGGTCAATCTGGTAGAAGACTCAAAAAGAAAGATTCCACCTTTGTCGAACGTGCTCTGAATCAATATCATTCTTGTAATTTTCAATGTGATGTCCTCCATAGAGGAACTGAATCAGAAAAGAAATAATGCTCTAAATTCTGGCCATTAAGAAAATCATTGGTCATCAATAAACAAACACTGTTTCATTATTCACACTAACCTAAGCAGCGGCCTGTCCGTAACATCATCAGTTTGACTATATTTCATAGTAATCGGTGCCATTACTCACTTGCACAACGTTTCTTATTTTCCCTCGTTCATTCCTATACGTTTATCTCTGAGTAAACTGTATTATAAAATTTATTTTTTTCAGAGATTTTTGGGAACCAAACTATGCTTGTGTTTTTGTATCGATATATAAAGTGTTTGTTTTACCCATCCTAAGAAACAAATGTCGTAGGTGAAAAGTTAACGCCAGTAAAGAGAGCATCTGTCTGTGCTGCAACTGGCCACCTCCTAACCACCATCCCCGCCTGGGCGGGATTAACTTTATATTTTCAAATGGGAATCACCACCCCTCTCCATTTTTGTTCCATATGCGGACGCTAGGCGAGAAAATACGTATTGTTCAAGAATGCATTGTTTCTCATTCGTTGTAGATGATGCTGACAAATACCAAATGTGCCAGCTTTTGCAATTAAGAACCGACACATTTCATTCTACTTTCCATTTACGACATAGATGTAAGACTTTATGTGCTAACCGTTGACATTTATCTTCCAAATTTACTTTAGTGTTGCAAATATGTTTTACAGCACAATACGGTTACACATTTCAACATGTTGTTAGGAACTTGTTTATTATGATCCAGGAGCAATGACGTGTGTGTCACCTCTATATTCACGTCGGAATGCCTGATATCAGTGAGTCAACTCCATCTCACGATTGGGGTACTTGATTTCTGTGTGTGCCCTTGCTTGTCACCATCGAGGTGCTTGATTTCAGTGAGTCTCCTTACCTCTCACCAGAAATGTAATTCGCAATAAGTGCTTGAACACAAAGGTGAAAAGGTACACCTTAAATGAAACTTAGAACCCAATGCATATGTTCTTCATTACAAAAACAGATACACTTGATATTTACCTATTACGGTAAACCGAAAATGGAGTAAACCATATGTAATTTTTGGCGTAGAATTCGAATGTGTTTAACAAAACGTTTGTGGGTTCCATTTTAAAATACAAAGCTGATACAAACACGCATTAGCAATGGTTACAAGGTGACCAATTGTAGCTCTGGCAGATGTCCCCTAATGTTTACTTTCTACGTAGAACACTCTTTTTTGAAAGATGCGTTGTTATCGAGATACTTAGGAATCTAAGGTTAAAACAACCAATAATGCTTATTTGTAATATGACACATATCTTGGAAGAAGAATCTTTGTAGAGAGAAGAATTCTTGCTGAAGTTGGGTAGACTATCTACTTACTGTAAAGTTGTCCGACGACGGTCTAGACAGACGAAAGACAGTTCATAACGATCTATCAAACAAATATTGCTACGGAATGAAAAGACTACGATTCAGTTTTGTAATATGTGTTCAAAGGGTTCAAATGGCTCTGAGCACTATGGGACTTAACTTCTGAGGTCATCAGTCCCATAGAACCTAGAACTACTTAAACCTTACTAACCTAAAGATATCACACACATCCATGCCCGAGGCAGGATTCGAACCTGCTACCGTAGCTCTCGCGCGGTTCCAGACTGTAGCACCTAGAACCGCACGGCCACTCCAGCCGGCGTAATATGTGTGTCTTCCTCCAAGTGCCGACAAAATATTCCATAAGTACTGCCAGAATGGTGTGTTTTAAATAGGACGTGCTCCCATCGTTTTTAGAAATGCGTATTAGTTGTCAGGATTAGTTGGTAAGTGAAAAAGAATTGTTACTACCAGTTTCTATTAACGATGTTGAATTATCTATGTTAATCGTGCTGGATTGTCATTTTATGTTTCCTCATGATGAAATTAGCTGTCAAAACTGGTAGTATTTACTTCAATCAGCAGTTGAAATTTTTGTCTTCTGCCTCCTGAAATGGCATCACCTCCAAAAGTATTTTCTTGCGTTGAGTGTATACCTAATCTGCCGCTAATTTTGGCATATCATTGTTCACAGCAAAGTGGTTCTCATTCACCTCCATTATCGTCTACTGATGTTTAAAGAAATATTCCAATGATTGTGCGGTATTCTCTATTGACAACGGTATCGGTTGTACTTCATGATTTTTTTTTTTTGGGGGGGGGGGGGGGCATTATGCTGTGTCCCACAATATATTTCCGTGCTAAGGTTTTGTCTTCTAATGGGAAGACTGTACTGAGGTAACACCTTGCAACTTCAACAAATTCAACAAGTACTATAATAACATTATAGAGACACAAAAGCATTTTTTCTTTCCTTTCTTGTTTAATTCAAGTTTATCCCTTTTTAGGACAGATACAATACTCTAACTACAGAATATGTCATCTATCTATAGTAAGAAAACGACTAAAGGGGTTTAAAACGTGTAAACATAAAAATGGCGCTAGTTAAACTTCGGAGTAATACAATAAGTGATAGAACGATTGTTGTAAAATTAATATTCGTCGTTTGTCTGGCATCATTCACGAGTTAGTATCCTCTAAACTTTTCCTCCCCCTGACCCTGTACAGTTAAGAAGTTTACGTTAAGATAAGTGCGTTTCAACAATAATAACCACTAATTTATTTACCGAATTGTGTAACACTTTACATTTCATGTTGATAAAAACCTTATTATATGTCTTTAACAGCCTTCGTAACTAACTGCGGGCAAGTCTTAATCCATGAACGGTAATAACCGGCACGTAGGAAGTTTGCAAACTGACATTACGGCTATCTCACTGAGATCAGTACGAACTCCAGTAATTACACAGGACTTGCTTGCTGTTTAATCTGTTAAGACCTATTTACTGACACGAACAATGACGCACTTGAGACCTTCACAGTTAGTACAGTCGTCAAAGATAAGGAACCTGGACAGTTATTCCACTCCCAATCAATATTTCGAGAAACATTCTGAATTTTCAGTTACTGATCAATTTAACTCTCAGGCTTTGGACAGTTAAACAATTTGCTTTGAGTAAATAGTGGCTCAGCTGAGTTAGTTTAAGTTCAAACTGCTATCTGTGTCTGCAGAATGTCAGATGATGTCTCCAGCATTATGAGACGTAATGAGAGGCACAGAGATGAGCTTTAGAACGCGAACTACATTGAGGTGACAAAATGCGTGGGGTACCTCCTGTTATGGTATCGGACCACCTTCCCCCGGCGTAGTGCAGCAACTCGACGTTTCTTGGACTAATCAAGTCTTTGGAAGCCCCGTGCAGAATACAAAGCCGTCCCTAATTGCGAAACGGATGCCGGTGCAGGATTTTTTGCACGAACTGTCTTCCCGATTATGTCCCATAATTGTCCTATGGGAGTCATGTTTGGCGATATCGGTGGATCGATCACTCGCTCGAAATGCCTAGAAAGTTCTTAAAACTAGGAACAATGTGTCCTAGTATAATGGTGCACCGTGAGTCACAAAAGGTTCATCGTTGTATGGGATCATGAAGCAGCATATGGTCTTAGTTCGTTACACTTAACGAGAGGACTCAATCTATTTCACGGAAAGACAGCCCACACCGTTGTGGAGCTACCAGCAGCTCGCACAGTGCCTCGTTGACATCTACGGTTCATGGCTTCGCGGGGGTATGCGCAAAACTCGAATCCTATCATTAGCTCTTACCAACTGAAATCGGGACTCATCTGACCAGGCCACAATTTCCACAATCGTCAATGATCCAACTAACATGATTAGAGCCCAGAAGAGGTGTTGCTGGCGTAGTGGTGATATTAGCAAAGGCTTCGGTCGTGTGCTGCCATAGCCCACGAAAGCCAAATTTTACAGCACTCTGCTAACGGATATGTACGTTCTACATGGGTTTTCGCGGTCACCTGTTCGTTATCGTTGACAAGTCTACGCCGATGCCGCTGCTCTCCGTTGTTAAGTGAAGGCCATCGGCCACTGCGTTGTCCGTGATGAGAGGTAATGCCTGAAATTCGGTTTCTCGGCGCACTCTTGTTATTGTGGATCACAGAATATTAAATTCTCTAACAATTTTCGAATTGGAATATCACATGCATCTAGCTCCATCTACCATTCTACGTTCAAAGTCTGTTATTTACCCTCTTGCGAACATAATCACCCTCCCAAACACTTCCTTTCTCTCTCTCTCTCTCTCTCTCTCTCTCTCTCTCTCTCTCTCTCTCTGCACTGCAGTAACGGGAGGTATTATACTGCGCTGTTGACCTTTTTTCCAATTGGAATGCCGCATACATCTAGCTCCATCTACCCTTCCACGTTCAGTGTCTTATTCGCCGTCGTGCGACCATAATCACCCCGGAAACTTATCGACATTAATCATTCGAGTACAAATTACAGCTCCGCGGATGCATTTCGCTTCTGTATCTTGTGTATAGGGTACTAACGCCATCTGTATATGTGAACAGTGGTATCCCATTACGTTTGAACATCTTATGTTTTGCGGAAAGACTACATTGGTTCAGTTTATCCTGACAGTGAAGGATAATGCTGCTAGAGAGAGAGAGAGAGAGAGGAGAGAGAGAGAGGATAGAGAGAAGCATCTGACACTCAAAGCATAACCTGGGAAGACAGTGAATTAGGCCTGTGATTTCCTCTGGAATGAACTGAAAACAAGTGCAGTTGCAAAGATCTCGCACTAGCTCTGCTGCAGTTGCGATCCTAAGGCCTTGACGGCTAATAAACGCAAGCTCAGAGCAAATACGTATCGTGGCAACGAATACTGGAGAAGCGGAGTCTGAGGGAAAAGGAGGGTAAGACGACCAAGAGGTCGCGCCGCTCGGTCCGAAACGGGCCCTGGAGCAACCAACAGAACGGCTCGCACCTCACAGATGCGGAGACGTGCTGCGCTGCGCGTTATTTCGCCGGCAGCGCGCAGCGTTCTGAGTCGCGCGGTAACGGCCACACCGTGCCACGCCAACAGGACTCCCTCGTTTCCGATTGCGACCCCCTCCCCTCCCCCTCCCTCACACACACACACACACACACTCACACACACACACACACACACACACAGCAGTCGCTGCAGCGCGCCACTTCCTCCTCGTCCTTCTACGACTGGCAGCCTAGTATTCTTATTCTTTCTGTTTCCGTCTTCCCACGCAAGTAAATTGGATTTTTCCTCTCCGCCCCCCGCGGACCGGCGCGGGCCACCCTTTGCCGGCATCACTTCCGCCTGCCGCCTCCTCCGGGTCCCCAGAACCGCTTCGCTTCTGCGCGCCGCCACCAGTGGTACACACCAGCCCCCTCCACCCTTCCGCCTGCCCCCCCCCCCCCCCCCCCCCCAGCTTCGCGTTTCTGCACAGGCGAAGGGGTTGGAGTATTCCCTATTTCCTTCCGTCTGCGCTGGCCGTGATCCCATCGCGCCGCTTCGCCCCACTATAGAAATATCGTCCGCCGCCTCTGCCCGTTACTGCTGTCACACCCGCAGCGCTATGTGCCACTCAGGCGCACACGATCTGTCAGCGCCGCTGAATACCGCTACTACTGCTGCGTGCGACGGACGCGCACTATATTTCCTAGTGCAGAATTTCCCCGCGTTAGCTGTGTACAAACAGATTCTGAAGGTGAACAGTAGTTTTCCCTAACTTAATAGGGCGACTGGCCGATATTCATAAAGCGAAACTCGCTGTAAGCGATCTTTTTGCGAGATGTCATTACAGACCCCTGAAAATAGATCGCCCTTATAAAAGTTTGCTGATGGTCTAAAACAACGAATACTGAATATCCGTTGCACTTTTTCGAAACCCGGGAGTCCGCAGCTCGTGGTCGTGCGGTAGCGTTCTCTCTTCCCGCGCCCGGGTTTGTGGGTTCGATTCCCGGCGGGGTCAGGGATTTTCTCTGCCTCGTTATGGCTGGGTGTTGTGTGATGTCTTTAGTTTAGTTGGGTTTAAGTAATTCTAAGTTCTAGGGGACTGATGACCATAGATATTAAGTCCCATAGTGCTCAGAGCCATTTGAACCATTTTGAAGCCCAGGAATTGTTTCTCATTCCGATGAAGTTCTTTCAGATTTAGCTCAAATGTGTTTACAACCTTTCTCTGTAGTGGTGCAAAAGCATGGCGTTCTGTGACACCACCTTCGGGGCCTGCGATGCTTCAAACAGCAATGTGTCGAAATACGCGAAAAAAAATGTTACCTGTAAGGTGCATTAATGATGTCACATCGGCACTAAATTTCATTATTATTCTACCCAACGGTACCATAGACATTTCGCACGGTTGTGAGATCGCCACACAACATCTTACATACGTTTCGCTCCTTTTGATGCCGCTACGATGGAAGACAGAACCGTGAAACTCAGCGTTGAAATCACACGTTTTAAGTGGGAGTCCGTGGAAAACATTTCAGACGCATCAACGCTCAAAATCGACATGTAAAGACCTAACAGGGTGGAATAAAGAGTGTCAAGGAAACCTTCCTTCCCTTGGGGCGTTGCTTTCCTCATATTTCGTGGTCAAAGACGACACGTGCCTTAGTTGAGCATGTTACAAAGGTATCTGTCAGCAACTTTCGAAACACTTCCAGCCTTGCAGCGCTTCTAGCGCCTGAGAGTAAGGCATCCCCTTCGACACCTCTTACGTGTTGTGCCACGTCCGTGGTGGCGTTGGGCAGAGTAGTGGTGAAACTTGGTGCCAGTGTGGTATCTTTAACCCACCCTTGCAGCTCACAGGAACGGAGCTGTGAAAGTGTTTTTTTCGCATATGTCGCCACCTTCCTGTCTGAATTGTCGCCCAGGATAACATCACAAGGCGGCATGCTTTTCACGGTTACCGACAATCGTACGTACCTTTGAGCCAAGTTCCAAATTTGTGCGTTCTAATAGGAGACAATTATGTTTTTTCAAACGAGTTACGCTGTGTGTATTTAAGATCTTTTGAAAACCCATAATTGTCTCCCATTGCTTTAAACGGTCGAAAATCCGGGACAGAATAATAAAAAAATCATAAAAAGTGAACATATAGCGGAGATGTTGACTCGCAGAAAGGCGCAACAAAGAGATTACTAAACACATAAGTTCTCTGCCAGAACACCATCTTCTGAATTACACAGCCAGAGACAGTGGTCATGTGTAGCCGGCCGGTGTGCCTAGCAGTTCTAGGCGCTTCAGCCAGGAACCGCGCGACAGCTACAATCGCAGGTTCGAATCCTGCCTCGGGCATGGACGTATGAGATGTCCTTAGGTTAGTTAGGTTTACGTAGTTCGAAGTTGTAGGGGACTGATGACCTCAGATGTTAAGTCCCATAGTGCTCAGTGGCATTTGAACCATTTTTTTAGTGGTCATGTGTGTGTGAGATTCGTTTGCGGGAATGTGTGTTAGTATGTTGTCTAGTTCAGAAGACGGCATTTTGGCTGAAAGCATACGTCTTCAGTAGTCTTTCTGTTGCGCCTGTCTGCCACTCGACATCTCCACTATATGGTGAGTACCAGTCAATCCATTTCATAATATTGTCCAATCAATACTTCAAATAGCTTTCCGTTGGCCATGGGACACCTTATACAACTCAGGCATACCGCCAGCCGTTCGTAATAGGACATTTTATGCAGCTCAAGCATACTGCCAGTGAGAGATTTACTTTTCCATTTAACAGATGATCTGTACCCCACCTCCTTCAGTATGGTCGAGGGTACTTTTGGTGCCAATGTGGCTTTCTCTTTTCGTTGTTCTATCCTCGGATGGTGTGTGGAAAGAGCAAATGTCGATTAACCTTTGTTTGAATTCTGACATTTTGAATTTCTCGGCGTAATCATTTATCAAGACATGCATGAGAGAAAGTAAGGTCTTGGTCGTTTCTTCTTCGTAAGTGCGGCTACGAAATAGGAACAGAAAATTTTCCCCAGACAAACAACCTCTCTGTTGTATCGCCTGCCCCAAGGTGTCTTAGCGTCTTTGTAAAGCGCTCGCTCGTACAAAATGTCTCCATGATCAGCCTCGTAACGTTCTCACACTACGTTGAGATACTTCCTTTGTGGATCAGAATTTTTTAAATATTCTTGCAATGAATTTCACCCTGGCATCAGCTTTTCCTACAATAAGTTTTACGAGGTGTGAGCGAAAAGTAATGAGACTGATTCTGCATCTTCAAATGTATTTATTTTTGCTTTTCAAGGAAGAAGAAAGAAAATTATCCTCTTGAAAGTAGTTCCCTTGGCAGGAGGAGTCGTTGTTCCCAGTCTTGGTAGCGTTTCTGAAAGGCTTCAACTGGTAGGGCACTTAACATCTCGGTCACACTATTTTAAACGTTCTAAGGAGCCCCAAAAAGACTTTTCAATTTCGGTATAAGAAAAAAGACACAAGGACACAGATCAAGTGAAGAGGGGGGCGGGGGTTGCTGGAACTACAGGAACACATACTGAGGTCAAAAATGTCGTGGTGAAAGTGGCCTTTTGACATAGTTCGTCATGACGAAGCATCTACTTGTCTGCAAAGCCAAGTCTCCCTCAATTAACCTTCCTCCCGATACTTTCAAGGAAATCTTAGTAAGACACTCTCTGGGTATCCCTAAACATTGGTATTGTCTCAAAACAGCACGCACAGGTTCTGTTTTTGAAGCTGTATGTCTTCCTGAACGAAGTTCATCTTCAACGTTTTCTCAGACTTCCAAAACTGATTCGTGCCGGCGAAGAACGTATGATCTTAATAAGTAATGTTCAACATCGATCTATTTCAACTTCTCAAAGGTCACACTCGCGGATTCCCCAAGTTTAACATAAAACTTGATGGCATAACGTAACTCTACATTCCGCTGTTCCATTTTCGTAATACAAGAACAAAGTACACCTCTGGCCATTAAAATTGCTACACCACGAAGACAACGTGCTACAGACTCGAAATTTAACCGACAGCAAGACTTTGCTTTGATATTCAAATGATTAGCTTTTCAGAGAATTCACACAAGTTTCGCGCCGGTGGCGACACCTACGACGTACTGACATGAGGAAAGTATCCAACCGATTTCTCATACAAAAACACTAGTTGTCCCGCGTTGCCTGGTTAAACGTTGTTGTGATGCCTCCTGTAAGGAGGAGAGATGCGTACCATCACATTTTCGACTTTGATAAAGGTCGGGTTGTAGCCTATCGCGATTGCGGTTTATCGTATCGTGACATTGCTGCTCGCGTTGGTCGAGATCCAATGACTGTTAGCAGAATATGGAATCTGTGGGTTCAGGAGGGTAATACGGAACTCCGTGCAGTATCCCAACGGCCTCGTATCACTAGCAGTCGAGATGACAGGCATCTTATCCACATGGCTGTAACGGATCGTGCAGTCACGTCTCGATCTCTGAGTCAACAGATGGGGACATTTTCAAGACAACAAACATCTGAACGAACAGCTCGGAAACCATGGCTGCGGTTACCCTTGACATCGCATCACAGACAGGAGCGCCTGCGATGGTGTACTCGACGACGAACCTGGGTGCACGAGTGGCAAAACGTCATTTTTTTGGGATGAATCCAGGTTCTGTTTACAGCATCATGATGGTCGCATCCGTGTTTGGCGTCATCGCGCTGAACGCACACTGGAAGCGTTTATTCGTCATTGGTTACACGTCTCGGTCACCTCTTGTTCGCCTTGTCGGCCCTTCCAACAGTGGACGTTACGTGTCAGATGTGTTACGACCCATGGCTCTAGCCTTCATTCGATCTCTTCGAAACCCTACATTTCAGCAGGATAATGCACGACCGCATATTGCAGGTCTTGTACGGTCCTTTCTGGATGCAGAAAATGTTCGACTGGTGCCCTGGCCAGCACATTCTCCAGATCTCTCACTAATTGATAACGTCTGGTCAATGGTGGCGAGCAACTGCTTGTCACAACTCGCCGGTCACTACTCTTGATGAACTGTGGTATCGTGTTGAAGCTGCATGGGCAGCTGTACCTGTTCACGCCATCCAAGCTCTGACTCAATGTCCAGGCGTATCAAGGCCGTTATTACGGCCAGAGGAGATTGATCTGGGTACTGATTTCTCAGAATCTATGCACCCTAATCGCGTGAAAATGTAATCACATGTCAGTTCTAATATTATATATTTGTCCAATGAATACCTGGTTATCATCTGCATTTCTCCTTGGTGTAGTAATTTTAATGGTCAGTAGTGTAACTTCAATGACGGCGCTCTCAAAAATCATGTGATGGCTGTACGGAGCTGAAACTCGGATAGAGTATCTGGAAGGGATGAACATACCGGTCTACACAGATAAAATAACATAGCTTTGTCACTTACCAGTTACTTGCGCGTTATCTAAGCGACGTAGGATGGTGTACAGTCCTCGCAATTTCACTTCCAATTTGTACCGAAAAGGCGAGTGTCGTTACCGGGACAGGAACGGTCGCGGGGTGGCCGCTAAGGAAAACGCTGCGGGACCGAACGGGAGCGGCCCACGAATAAACAACACAGACCAACGGGAATGGAAGGATAAGCACGACGACAGACAACCGAGCAAGACACCAAAATCAACAAGAAAATATGTAGTAACGGGGTCACAAGAGATAACCTCACGAAATCAAAATAACATCCACTCGTAATCGGGAAGTAAGCACATGCAATGTAAACTCGAATATCAGACTGCGTCGCTGAGTGACAGGCAGCTGCCTAACTACACTACAGGGTATGTCGCAATTGGTCGCTGGGATCACGTGCTCCACAGTGGCGACCTCACATTAGACTCGGGGCCAGGAGCGCCATGGCTTACGGCGCGATTGCTGCAGAGACCTCTAATGGTCATCGAGTTCCAGATTCGAAATCCGTGGTGCTCGGTGCCATATTCCTACCCCTGATACCTGCACGTAATGGCGATAACGCCCCGGTGTCTGCCATGATTGGCAGATGGGAGAGAACCCAGGTTCGTCAACTGCCATTGTCGGGGAGGAAGGGACGTCCGAGGTGTCTATGATGGCCGACCCAGAGGCCAGGGCATCGGAGGGAGCCTCCGATCCACCTGAGCACAGGGAGGGCTGGCAGCAGCCTCGCGGGGAGGCAGCAACTGGGGGCAGTGGCATCGATTCCAGGACCACGTCTATACCCGAGGGTGGTAGTGTAGGAGGAGGCGGCGGCGTGAGTCGCGCGGGGTTACATGGGTGGAGGTGGTTATGATGGCGGCGCTCCAACCCTTCCACGTCTACACTGACGTCACGCGCTGCCCATGGGCCGCGACGACTGTGGCAGGCGTCCAACTCGCCTTTCTCCCATACACATAGGCCCACATGGCCCTGCCGGGGGCATCACGCTAAGAAGGCCGGGAACGGGAGTGGGAGGGTGAGGACAGGAGCTCTCCCCAGACTATGTCCATCGATTGGTGTGGTGTGATATGTGCTTAAGAACAGGGTGAGGGCCAACGTGGTTGGAGGTCTTTCGACTGCCTTTATTAACTGTTGTTTAAATGTGCGGACGGGCCCCTGGGCCGCGCCATCAGAGGAAGGGTGGAAAGGTCGGCTACGGATATGTTTGACACTGTTGGCCTGACAGAACTCCTGGAAGGAGGATGAGGAGAATTGGGGGCCATTGTCAGAGACCAATGTGTGAGGCAGGGCCCTCAATGCCGAGAACCTAGGCCGTTGACGTGAGTGTGGCCTCTGCAGAGGTGGATGCATTGCAGACAACATATGGGAATTTAGAGTAGGCATCAACGAGAAGTAGCCACTTATGCCGAAAAACAGGCCAGCAAATCGAGATGGATGCGATCCCAGGGCTGGTGTGGCAAAAGCCAGGGTGTGAATGAATGAGGGGGCTTGCCTGGTGATGCACATACACAGTGCACCCGCAGACCAGACTGTCAATATTTCCATTGATGCTGGGCCAATAAATGTGCCAGCGAGCCAAAACTTTCATCCAGGACATAACCCAGTGCCCACGGTGTAACAAAGTGAGCACGTGATGTCGAAAATCCGGAGGATGACCACCCAATGGTCATCAAACTCTGTGGTCAACAGGAGGACATCATCGACCACAGCGAGACTGTGCGACAGGTGCCGCCAGGGGCCGAAGTGGTCCACATGCGACGAGTAATATAGGAGTGCCAACTGCTGACCATGTAGCGGAGAACCTGCCTCGGCATGTAGCCATGGCAATGTGAGCAGCCATAAGGAGCACACTGTCCTGCGCATCTCAGCAGGCGGAATCAGTGTGAAAGCAGAGGACCTCCTGTTGGTCAAACACAGGTTCGGGGTCTGCTGGGAGATGTGAGAAAACGTCCGCATTAGGATGGTGGGTGGTGGGCTTATACTGGATGGTGTAAGTTTAATTCCGCAAAAATAACGCCTAGCGCTGGAGACGTTGAGCCGTCCGCTCCGGATGGTGAAAGTGTGGTCCGAAAAGCGTAACTAAGGGTTTATGGTCCGTCAGTAGAGAGAACCTGGCCCCAAAGAGATAGATGTGAAATTTTTGGACGGCGAACACTTTCGCCAGGGCCTCCTTTTCCATCTGGGAGTAGTTATGTTGTGCGGGGGTTAACGTTTTAGATTCATAAGCGATGGGCTGTTCTGAGCCATCAGTATTCGGACGTATGAGGACTGCGCCAATGACGTATGCCGACGCATCAGCCGCCACAACCAGGGGGCGGTCTAGAGAGAAGAGATTAAGGCAAGGAGTGGACTTCAGCATCGTCTTTAAAGAGAGAAAAGCCTGGTCACAGGTAGGAGTCAAATCTAAAGTCACCAATTTGCGACGCAAGTGATTGAAGGGTTGAGCAATGGAGGAAGCTTGAGGTAAGAACTTAAGTAGTAACTAACCTGTCCCAAAAACATTAGTTCAGATAAGTCCTTGAGACAAGGAAGGGCCTCAGTGCCCGTGACATTGCTATCCGAAGAGCGAATGCCATCTTTACAAACCACACTTGTCCAGCCGACAGCATAGACCTGCACATTGCAGAGCGTGCAATAAGGTGCTGAGGTTGTGCAAATGTTCCTGGAGGGAACGCCTGGTGACCAAGATGTCATCCAGATAATTCATGCAGGCTGGGATAGGCTGTGTAAGCTGCTCCTGCAACCGCTGGAAAATTGCCGGTGCCGAAGAGACACCAAGGCGCTTGTACTAGTAAAATCCGAGAGGTGTGTTGATAACCATGATGTTCTGGGAATCGGCATCCAAGGGTAACTTGTGGAATGCCTCAGCCATGTCGATCTTAGAAAGGTACTCACTCCCTGTAAGCTTGGCGAGAAGGTCTTCCTGTCAGGGAATGAGGTAAGTGTCTACCATGGACTCAGCATTGACAGTAACTCCGAAGTCCCCACACAGACGAAGGGACCCACTGGGTTTCCATACGACCACCAACGGTGTCGCCTAAGCACTGTATGTATAGGGTCTAGGACGCCAGCAACCTGGAGCCGATCAAGTTTCTGCTTGACTGCTGGCCGTAAGGCCACCAGAATGGGTCTGGCCCGGAAAAAGCGAGGCTGCGCATCTGGCCAAGGTGTGATGTGTGCCTGAAAACGTGAAGCACACCCGAGATCCGTTGTAAACAATGATGAAACAGTCGAGCGCAGATCGTCCAAGTCCTGAAAAGGAACAGCCATGGAAATGAGCTTAATTTCATCGGAAATTGAAAAACAGTTGAAACGCATCCAGGCCAAAAATATTCGAAGTCGAGGGTAAGGAGCCGGGGAACATATTTGTATGTCGCCTGGACAGCGAACTGCCCACAGAGGGGGCCGAGCGGGAGGTGACAACGCACGGGAGCCCAGGCGGGTATGTGACACAATATTAATCTGGAGACGGTGGCCCCAGTGTCGACCTGAAAACTTAAATCTTCAGTAAAAAGGCGGAACGTGAGGAATAGCTTCAGTGCTGATGGGTCCTCCAGCTGGACGACTGATTGCAGAGCATGTACTGTATCCTGAGGCCCAGCAGGGGTAGGACGCGAGCGAGTCGAGCGACTGTGACAAACAGATCGAATGTGGCCTTCCTTCTCACACAGTGTGCACGTTTTCCAGCAGTGGGCGCAATCATCTCCAGAGTGTGCGGTAAAGCACTGTGGGCAAGATGGAAGCGGGTCGCCAGACTGGTGATGAGGGGCGACCAGAGCCTTTGAAGCCATAGAGACTATGGACAAAGAGGGTTCCCTACAGCGCTGGCCTCTAATGGCTGGACTACGCCTACGTTGCGAGGCGGAACCCGCAGAGATGAATCGATCGCCGCCAATTGTGACCGCATCATGAGATTTTCGTTAGCCGCCTGAGCAATTTCAAATGAGCGGGCAATGCGGAGAATCTCTTCCAGTGAAGGATTATCGAGTTTCAACGCCGCTGTGCGGACCTCAGGATCAGGAGCCAGATGAACCACCACATCTCATATCAGGGGGTCCGCATACAAAGCCTTACACTGCTGATTGGTGCACGTAAAATCACAGCGACAGCTGAGAGCATGCAAGTCCGTGACCCAGGAATGATACGATTGACCAGGCTGTTTATGGCACTGGTGGAACTCCAGACAAGAGGCGACCACATGGACGCACTGTGAATAATAGTTGGCAGAAAAAGGCGTATCTCCTGGAAAGAAAGAGTCACAGGATCGGACAAGGGTGCCAACTTGCGGCAAAGAAAGAATGTGTCCAGAGAGGCCCTAGCGAAAACAACGACCGCTGCTAGGGGTCATCCGTGACTTGAAAAGCCATGTTGGTTTAAATGGCTCTGAGCACTATGGGACTTAACTGCTGTGGTCATCAGTCCCCTAGAACTTAGAGCTACTTAAACCTAACTAACCTAAGGACATACCACATATCCATGCCCGAGGCAGGATTCGAACCTGCGACCGTAGCGGCCACGCGGTTCCAGACTGTAGCGCCTAGAACCGCACGGCCACTCTGGCCGGCAAAAGCCATGTTGTTTCAGGCGTTGTAAGTATATTTAGCGTCATTACATAGATGGAACGATAGCAGGCGTAGGAAAGCATCGGACAACCAAGAACTCGGACGCTGTTGCGGTAATACGTCCCGGGTATCGACTTGGTCCGCATCGACTTTTGAAGGTATCTGACTGGAGCTGCTGCATGAGCTGCTGCTGTTGTTCCAGAAGACAGACCAACTTTGCCTCCATGCTGACAGCTACTACCGTTTACCTCGTGGCCAAAACGAGAACTGTCGCAGGGTGGTTGCTAACGAAAACGCGGCAGGACCGAACGGAGGTGGTCCGCGAACAAACAAGATGGACGAACGGGAATGGAAGGACAAGCATGACGTCTGACAACCGTGCAAGACACCAAGATCAACAACAAAGCATCAGGCAACAAGGTCACAAGAGATAACCTCATGAAATCAAAACAACATCCACTTGTAGACTGGAAGTAAGTACACGCAATGCAAACACGATATCGGTAAGCGAGATATCAACCGACTCAACGTGAAAGCCAGATTGCCCCGCTGAGTGAGAGGCAACTGTCTAAATATATGACAGGGTATGTCGCTATTGGTCGCTGGGACCACGTGCTCCACAATGGCGCCCTCACGTTAGACTCGGAGCCAGGAGCGCCCGCAGCCACGGCTTAAGGCGCGACTGCTGCAGAGACCTCTAGTGGTCTTCGAGTTCCATGCCGTCTGGCGCGGATTCGAAACCCATGGCGCTTGGCACCAGAATGAGTTTAGTTGCCGTCTGGCCGCAACGACATGCGAGGCATCGCATACCGCGGCGTTTGACTGACGTGGACAATACTGTAGCTGAATGCGAGGTGAAGTTTTGCCTGTCGGGCCGTATTTATATACGGGCGTAGCGGAGGGCCAAGAGAACGATCGCTGTCATCTGTTCTATGTCCCCGGTAGTAACCTGTAAACAACCGCTTTCTCGGACCCATAATATTTTAGAACAATATTGTGCATTAATTTTAAATTTTTGTAGTTTTTCTATGAATGTAGTTAAATTGGTTAAAATCACAGAACATGTTTCAGCTCGCATTTAAACTGCATTCAAACTTTGTCGTCTAAAAATTTTAGAACCTAACTGACAGTAGAACATGACCTCTGAACTATACTTTTAAGACAAGTTTTATTTTTTGTTATTTACATCCAGGCCTAGAAACTTGTTATAGCAGTATTATTTAATATGTTTTATCATGGGCTATAATCAGACCTCTCTAGCATTAATATAGCAGACATTTAATCTACTACAAACAAGGACATTTTTGTTACATATTTAGTTTTCAGTAAATTTCCTGTAAACTACTAGAGGTAGCCTAATGGGGTCACGTAGTTACTATTTTTATGTTGAACAGAAGTTCCATACTAGTTTTTCGCTTTCTAGCTTGATTAT
This sequence comes from Schistocerca serialis cubense, assembly GCF_023864345.2. NCBI lineage: Eukaryota > Metazoa > Arthropoda > Insecta > Orthoptera > Acrididae > Schistocerca > Schistocerca serialis. Next base: position 671,409,336 of record NC_064643.1, read on the forward strand.
TTGGCGCCACAAATTTTTCGTAAAAACTTGAATTCTGACTAAAAATATGTTCCGATCAAGTTTAAACTTGTGGCAGTTGCTTTTGACATACGTTTGCACATTCTGACCAATTTTATGTTTTATGTTTTCCTTAGAACAATGTATTTAGGTAAACATATTCATCCCATCACTCATGGATTTGACTAATTTAACATTAATATATTGCAGAATATGTTCACGAAGTTGGGAAAAGCAATTTTCTCTTTTAATTTCATTCTTAAATTGTGGCGCAATACTTGTATGCTACGCACAATTCCGTTATGGTGACGTGGCCCTACTAGTAGTGAACTGGGGTAAGTCCCAGCACACTCAGTCGCCTGTGTATCTCTCAAATGATACAGCGCTTGTTTCGCCACAATCTGTTTGCCACTTTTTGAGAAATATGGTAAATTTTTAAAAATTCACAATCCACTGACCTTCCCTCCGCCATTCGTAGGATTTTTTCTGCAAGCCTTCCTCCTTTTAGCTATATTTTTCTTACGCTATAACCTTACAATGGTGAACAGCTTCGCTTGCCAGCAGCATCATGGAGCTTCCATCGCAGTACTCGAGGTCACTTACTTGCAGGTTGGACCAGAATTCTCCCTACAAGGTATCAGAGTGGTAATACAGAACAAAATAAGACAAATGTGGCTAGTCGACATGGGCTCTGAAATACATACCTGAAGATCTGTGAGCACCTTTCCAATAGAAGATATGTGCTGCAAAGTATTGAAGGCGAACAAGTGCTCATAACATTGTGCCGATTCAAAATCGCCACTGTTGCTGTGCACTGGAGCGCCTGCACGCTTCCTAGCCACGTACTGCGGTGAGAAGTCCTACGGTGGCGCCTTCTAAACGAAACTGACTGCCGTGTAATGACAGGGGCAGTCCCGGCACCAGCTTTCAACCCATAAGAACCATCGAGGGAGCCCACCCTGCCAGAGGACACAGGCGGGACGTGTCTCTTTTCACGACTCCGCATCGTCAGCAGCAGTAGGTGCCATCGAGTCTGCAAAGTCTTAATTTTGTCTTTTCGGGATTGTAAACCCTGATGAAACACGTTGCGTGGGCTCAGGTGCTGCGTGACGTTTTAATTATTCAGAAAGACCCCTACCGTGATACAGATAACAGTTGGTGTCGCCGGCCAATTGCAAGTTCTGAGGATTACTTTCACGAGCGCGGTAATTCAAGTCTCGCTGGTTTTCGGTGTCTAATCGGAGTTCAAGTATGGGGCAAATCACGAGCAATAGTGAATAACTTTCGTTAACTATGTTGATACATGTTCAAGGTTCTCTTTTGAGTAAACGTTTATTTTATGTAGGATTAATGCAACTTATGTCGGATATTACTCGCAGCTGATCTATTTTAGCATAGCCGCCAGGAAGGTGCCCGGGGTCGCGTAGATGAGGAAAGAAGGGCCAAGTTAAAGGTTACAGATTCACGGTGCTCTCACGTCTGGCAGTGCGACCGACGTAGTGCACCACGTCCTGTGGCCCTGCCAGGCCTGCTTCAAGCAGAGGTGAGTGACGCCGTCTTCAGCATTAAGATCGCATTAACATAGTTAGAATCCGACCTCGCTGTGTTCGAAGCAAACGAATCATTTCGCTCACAGGCTACCAGAGCTAGGGCCCACATTATTCGTTATGTTGTTGACAGGGCAAAGAAATTATGTACTGTTAGACCATCTGACAAACATCTCTTTCTTTTTTTTTTTGTATTCGGTGATCTGACTCATGTCATAACTGTTGCTTCCTTCGCCTCTTAGCGGCAGTTTCCCACCCCAAGAGCAAGGGAGTGTTGAGAATCTCTTTCTGTTCCTCCATCCTCTGTGACAAGGCCATGGTCACATCGATGGTGATTTCTTATGTCGGAGGCCTTCGGGCAACATTGCCGATGACTCCTATTTAGTACTGAAGCAGTGTCGGTCGCTCTTTGATTTCAAGACCCACGTCGTTATGGTTCCTAGACTGCCGTTGCTTCGCTGGTGCCTGGGTGTGTATGCAAATTAGTGTCTGACCTGTTGAGTGATTTACTGGTACGAACCTAGGATAAATTAGCTGGGTGCAGTAGGGTTGCCAGATGTGAACTGAGTGTACCATTAAGTCAACAGATCGGAAAGCAATGTCCTCGTGGACGCCCTTCCTTAGCTATGGCAAACTGTTGATCAAGTCGTAGTTTGCATCATCCCTCTTCTCAAGGGTTTGTGCAGGCTGCCACGAACTCATCGCCTGTGCCTACCATTTCATTTCATAGTCCGAACTGTATAATCAATTATTTACTGGATGCATTTCAGTCCCTGTCGTCCTCTGCAGTTTTTACCCTCTGCATCTCCCTCTGGAACCATGACAGTTATTCAGTGGTGTCATAGCAGACGTTCTGTCGTCCTGTCCCCATTTTTTCTCAGTATATTACACGCATGCTATTTCTCGCCGATGATGCGCAGGACCTGCTCATCCCTTCCCTTATCAGTCCTCCTGATTCTCAATATTCTTCTGCAGCACCGCAAGTACTAAGGAATGACGAGATACGTTTGAAGTTCTCTAACGCTATAGATACAGCAATAAGGAATAGCGCAGTACACAGTTCAGTTGATGAGGAATGGACATCTCTAACAAGGGCTATCACAGAAGTTGGGAAGGAAAACATAGGTACGAACAAGGTAGCTGCGAAGAAACCATGGGTAACAGAAGAAATAATTCAGTTGATTGATGAAAGGAGGAAGTACAAACATGTTCCGGGAAAATCAGGAATACAGAAATACAAGTCGCTGAGGAATGAAGTAAATAGGAAGTGCAGGGAAGCTAAGACGCAATGGCTGAAGGAAAAATGTGAAGACATCGAAAAGGTTATGATTGTCGCAAGGACAGACTCAGCATACAGGAAAGTCAAAACAACCTTTGGTGACATTAAAAGCGACGGTGGTAACATTAAGAGTGCAACGGTAATTCCACTGTTAAATGCAGAGGAGAGACAGACAGGTGGAAAGAATACATTGAAAGCCTCTATGAGGGTGAAGATTTGTCTGATGTGATAGAAGAAGAAACAGGAGTCGATTTAGAAGAGATAGGGTATCCAGTATTAGAATCGGAATTTAAAAGAGCTTTGGAGGACTAACGGTCAAATAAGGCAGAAGGGATAGATAATATTCCATCATTGGGGGAAGTGGCAACAAAACGACTATTCACGTTGGTGTGTAGATTATATGAGTCTGGCGACATACCATCTGACTTTCGGAAAAGCATCATCCACACAATTCCGGAGACGGCAAGAGCTGACAAGTGCGAGAATTATCGCACAATCGGCTTAATAGCTCATGCATCGAAGCTGCTTACAAAAATAATATACAGAAGAATGGAAAAGAAAATTGAGAATGCGCTAGGTGACGATCAGTTTGGTTTTAGAAAAAGTAAAGGGACGAGAGAGGCAATTCTGGCTTACGGTTAATAATGGAACCAAGGCTAAAGAAAAATCAGTACACTTTCATAGGATTTGTCGACCTGGAGACAGCGTTCGACAATATAAAATGGTGCAAGCTGTTCGAGATTCTGAAAAAAGTAGGGGTAAGCTATAGGGAGAGACGGGTCATATACAATATGTACAACAACCAAGAGGGAATAATAAGAGTGGACGATCAAGAACGAAGTGCTCGTATTAAGAAGGGTGTAAGACAAGGCTGTAGCCTTTCGCCCTTACTCTTCAATCTGTACATCGAAGAAGAAATGATGGAAATAAAAGAAAGGTTCAGGAGTGTAATTAAAATACAAGGTGAAAGGATATCAATGATACGATTCGCTGATTACATTGCTATCCTGAGTGAAAGTGAAGAAGAATCAAATTTTCTGCTGAACGGAATGAACAGTCTAGTGAGTACACAGTATGGTTTGAGAGTAAATCGGAGAAAGACGAAGGTATTGAGAAGTAGTAGAAAAGAGAACAGCGAGAAACTTAACATCAGGATTGATGGTCACGAAGTCAATGAAGTTAAGGAATTCTGCTACCTAGGCAGTAAAATAACCAATGACGGACGGAGAAAGGAGGACATAAAAAGCAGACTCGCTATGGCAAAAAAGGCATTTCTGGCCAGGAGAAGTCTACTAATATCAAATACCGGCCTTAATTTGAGGAAGAAATTTCTGAGGAAGTACGTCTGGAGTACAGCATTGTATGGTAGTGAAACATGGACTGTGGGAAAACCGGAACAGAAGAGAATCGAAGCATTTGAGATGTGGTGCTATAGACGAATGTTGAAAAATAGGTGGGCTGATAAGGTAAGTAATGAGGAGGTTCTACGCAGAGTCGGAAAGGATAAGAATATGTGGAAAAAACACTGATAAGGAGAAGGGACAGGATGATAGGATGTCTGCTAAGACATGAGGGAATGACTTCGATGGTACAAAAGGGAGCTGTAGAGGGCAAAAACTGTAGAGGAAGACAGAGATTGGAATACGTCAAGCAAATAATCGAGGACGTAGGTTGCAAGTGCTACTCTGAGATGAAGAGATTAGCACAGGAAAGGAATTCGTGGCGGGCCGCATCAAACCAGTCGGTAGACTGATGACCAAAAAAAAAAAAAAAAAGCACCGCATATTCTTCTGTAGCACCCGCAACTTAAATGCTTCGATTGTCTTCTGTTCCCGTTTTCGTACAGTCCATTTCACTGTCATACAAAGCTGTGCAGCAAAAGTACCTCCTCAGCACAACTTCGTGAAATTGAGGTCTATGTTTGGCACTAGTAGACTTCTATTGGCCAGGAATCCCCTTTCTACTAGAGATAGGCCTACTTTTAATTTCCTCCTTGCTCTGAACGTTATGGCTTATTTTGCTGTTTCGGTAGAGGAATTCCTTAACTTCTCTTCTTTGACGTTAATTTTCTCGCTTTTCTCAATTTCATTACTTCTCTTCGCATTTGTGTTTCTTCGATTTACCCGCATCCCAAATTCTGTACTCTTTAGACAGTACATTTCTTTCAACAGATCCTGTAATTCTTCTTTACCTCCTCCGAGAACATGTCATCAACGAATTTTATCGTTGATATCCTTTCAGCTCGAACTTTCATCTCAGTCGCGAACCTTTATTTCCGTCATTGCTTCTTCGTCCTATAGACTGAAAAGTAGTGACGAAAGGCTACATCCGAGTATTTCGTTCGTGGTGTTTCAGTCTTATATTTCCCTCTTGGTTCTTGTGCAATCTGTATATTATTATTCTTTCCCTGCAGACAGTTCCTATTTTTCTCAGAATTTCGAACATCTTCATCATTTCACATTGTCGAACGCCTTTTCCAGCTCTAGAAATCCTATGAATGTGTCGTGAATTTTCTTAGGCCTCGCTTTCATTATTAACCGCAACGTTATAATTGCTTACCCCAAGGAAGCATCCTAGGGCCCTTAGTGTTTAACCTCGACATTAATGACCTCCAAGCTACACGCAGCACGACAGTGGCAATTTACGCGGATGAAACTGCCATTTTCGCGCAAGACTGGAAGCCGTCTAACATTAACTCACGACTACAGACTGCACTGAGAGCGGCAGAACCGCGACTGGTGAAATGACGTGTTAGAGTAAACGCCGACAAGTGCGAAGCCATTCTGTTCACTAGAATACCGAAACTACTGCGGAAACATCGCCACTACAACCCAATAACACTACATACACGCCCAATACGTTTCCGTGAGAAGGTCAAATACCTTGGTGTCTGGCTGGACGGGAAACTACTCGGGGGGAACCACAGTCAACACGTGACCAACAAAGCAAACGCGAGTCTCAAACAACTCTACCCTATGCTTAACAGGCGTAGCACACTGAATAGTGTGGTGTCGAGGTCCATGTACAAAACACTTATCAGACCTCTGATGACGTTTGCTGCTACCGTCTGGAAATACGCTGCGCCCATATGCCTGCGCCGTTTGCAGCTCTTGCATAATAAAGTACTCAGAATCATGAGCAACGCTCCGCGCCACACACGCACCGCGGACCTTCACTGGGAATATCGGCTAGGTACCATCTTGCAGGTTGTAACCTCCCCACAATAAAATAATATGAATAATTTGCACATTTAGTGTAACCTCCCAACAGTAAAATTTCCGAAACCTCCCAACAGTACAAAATTTAAGTATAACGTTGACATTTAGCGTAACCTCCCAAAAACTAACCTATCAATAATAAAATGTGACTAATCTCTCAATAAAAAATTTTGACTCACTTATAACGTTTCAATAATTGACTGTGAATTTAAACTGGTAAATTTTGAACGTTAGCAGTGCTGCGTCATGGCCCTGAAAGTTCATTCTGAATAAATTGAAAATTCTTACAACAATAAGGTCCCCGGATAACGCATATATATCTGCTCCTACAAGAAATTTCTCTGCCACAGCCGAGTGCAATGCTGGCCGATAGATTTGTCATGTATAAAGAGAAACAACTGATTTATCTTTTAAATAATCGGGATGACCAAGGATTGGAGATATTAGTAAATTCTTTAAATTGAAATGAATGATTGTCAAAAGTTACTTTTAATGAGAATATTTACTATTAAGAGAATTTTTTTTAAAAACATTTACATGGGACTTGATACAACAATACTACATATTCGCGATGCTCCTTTTACCTTATATTACAACGCTCAGGCTCCGCCATCGCTCTCCACGACCGGCCCAGGCAACTCCACACACACGACTGTTATCAACTACTTACTCCTACTGCCACACAGTTCCTACTGCATACAACACTGCTCTCTGGTCTGATCGCAGGCAGCACGTGAGCAATCCATCGAAATTACATCTGCTCGTGTGGACTAGCAACAAATTCCTTAATCGTGGACCTCTTACAAGGTATTCCAAATGTTCAAATGTGTGTGAAATCTTATGGAACTGAACTGCTAAAGTTATCAGTCCCTATTCTTACACACTACTTAACCTAAATTATCCTAAGGACAACCACACACACCCATGCCCCAGGGAGTGCTCGAACCTCCACCGGGACCAGCCGCACTGTCCACGACTGCAGCGCCCAAGACCGCTCGGCTAATCCCGCGCGGCGCAGGTATTCCAAAAATTCTCCATACGACTGTACAGAAACACGAGACACTCGGGTAACCCGTTCATCCTTTCTCTGGGTAACTACGACCAACCCCATTGATGGAAACATAATAGACCAAAGACACTATTAGCGAGAAACTAAACATCTATGGTCCATAGCACGCTAACAGGACGGTACTGGCATGCCACTGCAACACAGCTACTACTGGCAACCCTAGATGCTCGACCCGCCGAAAAACGGCCCCTTACACTGTGAGATGATCTATGACCGATCGCCCACTAATGTATGACGATCTTTAACTGTTACAGGGACGCTGCAGCTGCAGCAGGCCCTACAACGAGCACCCGCAACGACAAAGGTAACGATGCACGATACCTCGCACTAACCACACCTTGCATGCACTGTCGCAGCTACCAAGGCGCTACTGCCCTTAGTACCCGTCCTACTGTCGCAGAGGTTTTTCTCCCTTTTCGCTTGACTTGGCACTTTTTTCCCCTCTGCCCTTACAAACCGCTACCCTTCCATCGCTTTCATAGACTTTCTGTCTCCTGATGGACCATGATGAGTAATCCTACCCAGACGCATGGACAACATCACGGCCCGCATCCTGTGACTCACGATTTGAAAACTAACTTCTTATACGGAGGTGACAGTAGAACGTTTGGTGTGGTCACCACGTTGGTGTGGGCGTGGAGGGGCCCCATCATTGAAAAAAAAAGTTATAATGGCCTCTGTGCTGCATTTACCTTTCCTAAAGCCGAACTGAACGTCAAGTAACAGATTCTCAACTTTCATACGCATTCTTCTGTATATTATTCTTGTCAGCAACTTGGATGCATGGTCTGGTGATATGATAGTCCGTTAATTCCAGCACTTGTCGACTCTTGCCGTCTTCGGAAAGGTGTGGATGACGTTTTTCCGAAAATCAGATGGTATATCTCCGGTCTCAAACATTCTACACACCTACGTGAATAGTCGTTTAGTTGCCACTTTCCAAAATTGTTTTAGAAATTCCGATTGAATGTTATACTTCCCTCGGTTTTATTTGGTCTTAGGTCTTCCAAGGCCCTTTTAAATTCCGGTTCTAGTACTAGATCTCCTATATCTTCTGTAATGAGTCCTGTTTCTCCTTGTATCAAGCTACTTCAATATATATTTTAGTCCTAGGTTGCAGAAAGCTAAAATTAATAACCCAAGCGAGTGTCCGGATATAAACAGAAAACCAGACATTCGTTTGGGTACTGGCAATAAGAAGGTGTACCAGGTGAATCGCTAGATCAGTAGTATGTTTATCAGTGTTTTACTTTAAAGTTAGGCATATTCGTAGCACTGAAAACGTCGTGATGCATGGATTGAGTCAGATGTTTAACCAGGACACGAACGGACACGAGTAGAAGAGTTCCTGGAAATTGCTGACCAGAACCATTGAGTAATCAAAGCTGTGCTGCTCTTAGTGAATTATCAGTGCTCTCTAGAGATGTGAAGAACAACAGGAAGTAGACCGTAAGTTCTGTTAAGGAAAGGATAAGGAAGGGGGTGACGGATATCTACATCTACATCTACATTTATACTCCGCAAACCACCCAACGGTGTGTGGCGGAGGGCACTTTACGTGCCACTGTCTTTACCTCCCTTTCCTGTTCCAGTCGCGTATGGTTCGCGGGAAGAATGACTGTCTGAAAGCCTCCGTGCCGCTCTAATCTCTCTAATTTTACATTCGTGATCTCCTCGGGAGGTATAAGTAGGGGGAAGCAATATATTCGATACCTCATCCAGAAACGCACCCTCTTGAAACCTGGCGAGCAATCTACACCGCCATGCAGAGCGCCTCTCTTGCAGAGTCTGCCACGTGAGTTTATTAAACATCTCCGTAACGCTATCACGGTTACCAAATAACACTGTGACGAAACGCGCCGCTCTTCTTTGGATCTTCTCTATCTCCTCCGTCAAACCGATCTGGTACGGATCCCACACTGATGAGCAATACTCAAGTATAGGTCGAACGAGTGTTTTGTAAGCCACCTCCTTTGTTGATGGACCACATTTTCCAAGCACTCTCCCAATGAACCTCAAACTGGTACCCGCCTTACCAACAATTAATTTTATATGATCATTCCACTTCAAATCGCTCCGCACGCATACTCCCAGATATATTACAGAAGTAACTGCTACCAGTGTTTGTTCCGCTATCATATAATCATACAATAAAGAATCTTTCTTTCTATGTATTCGCAATACATTACATTTGTCTATGTTAAGGGACAGTTGCCACTCCCTGCACCAAGTGCCTATCCGCTGCAGATCTTCCTGCATTTCGCTACAATTTTCTAATGCTGCAACTTCTCTGTATACTACAGCATCATCCGCGAAAAGCCGCATGGAACTTCCAACACTATCTACTAGGTCATTTATATATATTGTGAAAAGCAATGGTCCCATAACACTCCCCTGTGCCACGCCAGAGGTTACTTTAACGTCTGTAGAAGTCTCTCCATTGATAACAACATGCTGCTTCTGTTTGCTAAAAGCTCTTCAATCCAGCCACACAGCTGGTCTGATATTCCGTAGGCTCTTACTTTGTTTATCAGGCGACAGTGCGGAACTGTATCGAACGCCTTCCGGAAGTCAAGAAAAATAGCATCTACCTGGGAGCCTGTATCTAATATTTTCTGGGTCTCATGAACAAATAAACCGAGTTGGGTCTCACACGATCGCTGTTTCCGGAATCCATGTTGATTCCTACATAGTAGATTCTGGGTTTCCAAAAACGACATGATACTCTAGCAAAAAACAAGTTCTAAAATTCTACAACAGATCGACGTCAGAGATATAGGTCTATAGTTTTGCGCATCTACTCGACGACCATTCTTGAAGACTGGGACTACCTGTGCTCTTTTCCAATCATTTGGAACCCTCCGTTCCTCTAGAGACTTGCGGTACAAGGCTGTTAGAAGGGGGGCAAGTTCTTTCGCGTACTCTGTGTAGAATCGAATTGGTATCCCGTCAGGTCCAGTGGACTTTCCTCTATTGAGTGATTCCAGTTGCTTTTCTATTCCTTGGACACTTATTTCGATGTCAGCCATTTTTTCGTTTGTGCGAGGATTTAGAGAAGGAACTGCAGTGCGGTCTTCCTCTGTGAAACAGCTTTGGAAAAAGGTGTTTAGTATTTCAGCTTTACGCGTGTCATCCTCTGTTTCAATGCCATCATCATCCCGAAGTGTCTGGATATGCTGTTTCGAGCCACTTACTGATTTAACGTAAGACCAGAACTTCCTAGGATTTTCTGACAAGTCGGTAGATAGAATTTTACTTTCGAATACACTGAAAGCTTCACGCATAGCCCTCCTTACGCTAACTTTGACATCGTTTAGCTTCTGTTTGTCTGAGAGGTTTTGGCTGCGTTTAAACTTGGAGTGAAGCTCTCTTTGCTTTCGCAGTAGTTTCCTAACTTTGTTGTTGTACCACGGTGGGTTTTTCCCGTCCCTCACAGTTTTACTCGGCACGTACCTGTCTAAAACGCATTTTACGATTGCCTTGAACTTTTTCCATAAACACTCAACATTGTCAGTGTCGGAACAGAAATTTTCGTTTCGATCTGTTAGGTAGTCTGAAATCTGCCTTCTATTACTCTTGCTAAACAGCTAAACCTTCTCCCTTTTTTTATATTCCTATTAACTTCCATATTCAGGGATGCTGCAACGGCCATATGATCACTGATTCCCTGTTCTTCACTTAAAGAGTCGAAAAGTTCGGGTCTGTTTGTTATCAGTAGGTCCAAGATGTTATCTCCACGAGTCGGTTCTCTGTTTAATTGCTCAAGGTAATTTTCGGATAGTGCACTCAGTATAATGTCACTCGATGCTCTGTCCCTACCACCCGTCCTAAACATCAGAGTGTCCCAGTCTATATCTGGTAAATTGAAATCTCCACCTAAGACTATAACATGCTGAGAAAATTTATGTGAAATGTATTCCAAATTTTCTCTCAGTTGTTCTGCCACTAATGCTGCTGAGTCGGGAGGTCGATAAAAGGAGCCAACTATTAACCTAGCTCGGTTGTTGAGTGTAACCTCCACCCATAATAATTCACAGGAACTATCCACTTCTACTTCACTTCAGGATAAACTACTACTAACAGCGACGAACACTCCACCACCGGTTGCATGCAATCTATCCTTTCTAAACACCGTCTGTACCTTTGTAATAATTTCGGCAGAATTTATCTCTGGCTTAAGCCAGATTTCTGTACCTATAACGATTTAAGCTTCGGTGCTTTCTATCAGCGCTTGAAGTTCTGGTACTTTACCAACGCAGCTTCGACAGTTGACAATTACAATACCGATTGCTGCTTGGTCCCCGCATGTCCTGACTTTGCCCCGCACCCGTTGAGGCTGTTGCCGCTTCTGTACTTGCCCAAGGCCATCTAACCTAAAAAACCGCCCAGCCCACGCCACACAACCCCTGCTACACGTGTAGCCGCTTGTTGCGTGTAGTGGACTCCTGACCTATCCAGCGGAACCCGAAACCCCACCACCCTATGGCGCAAGTCGAGGAATCTGCAGCCCACACGGTCGCTGAACCGTCTCAGCCTCTGATTCAGACCCTCCACTCGGCTCTGTACCAAAGGTCCGCAGTCAGTGCTATCGACGATGCTGCAGATGGTGAGCTCTGCTTTCATCCTGCTAGCGAGACTAGCAGTCTTCACCAAATCAGATAGCCGCCGGAAGCCAGAGAGGATTTCCTCCGATCCATAGTGACACACATCATTGGTGCCGACATGAGCGACCACCTGCAGATGCGTGCACCTTGTACCCTTCATGGCATCCGGAAGGACCCTTTCCACATCTGGAATGACTCCCCCCGGTATGCACACGGAGTGCACATTGGTTTTCTTCCCCTCTCTTGCTGCCATTCCCCTAAGGGGCCCCATTACGCGCCTGACGTTAGAGCTCCCAACTACCTGTAAGCCCACCCTCTGCGACCGCCCGGATCTTGCAGACTGAGGGGCAACCTCAGGAACAGGACAGGCAGCCATGTCAGGCCGAAGATCAGTATCAGCCTGAGACAGAGCCTGAAACCGGTTCGTCAGACAAACTGGAGAGGCTTTCCGTTCAGCCCTCCGGAATGTCTTTCGCCCCCTGCCACACCTTGAAACGACCTCCCACTCTACCACAGGTGAGGGATCAGCCTCAATGCGGGCAGTATCCCGGGCAACCACAGTCGTAGTCCGATCAGGGGATGCGTGGGACGAGCTGGCCGTCCCCGACAAACCCCCATCCGGACCCCCACAGTGATGCCCATAGGCAACAGCCTCAAGCTGTGTGACCGAAGGCAACACTGCCTGAAGCTGGGAGCGAAGGGATGCCAACTCAGCCTGCATCCGAACACAGCAGTTGCAGTCCCTATCCATGCTGAAAACTGTTTTGCAAAGAACGTCTGAACTAATCTACAGAGAGCGCAAACAAATCGACAAAATTTGAACGGTTATTAAAATACAAGATTGCCTAGTAAATGCAGTAATGCTGCTACTTGCGCATTGCTGACACACTGCTCGGCGGCGGAAGGAGACTACGCGAATTTACACTATTCAGGTAGTAAAACGCGATGCTACAACTTTCAAATACTATAATACGCCCGAAATTTATGAATTAAACAATGCAAGTACCAAAAACACGCAAAGAAATTAAGGATTAAACTATGTAACAAATGAGTGAGCTAGGAGTATACGACTTGCTGCTGCAGCTGCTTATTCAACGGCGGCAGGGAGCACACTAACTGTGACCAACCGAAACTGGCCGTTCAAAACAAAAACAGAAGACAAACGACTACGCGAATTTACACTATTCAGGTACTAAAACGCGATGCTACAACTCTCAAATACTATAATACACCCGAAATTTATGAATTAAACAATGCAAGTACCAAAAACACGCAAAGAAATTAAGAATTAAACTATGTAACAAATGAGTGAGCTAGGAGTATACGACTTGCTGCTGCAGCTGCTTATCCAACGGCGGCAGGCCCTATTGTTTGAAGAGAAACTTATTGCGTAGAGTAGATCGCAGCCAATATTGCCACCGCGTTGAAATTTTCTGCCTAACGCAATTCTTGTATCAAAATATTTCAACCACACCCGACAAGATAGTACTTTCGTGGTTGGTTTATAAAGTTGATACTGCGATTCACAAAAATTACAAGATAACACCTGTCAAACTTATGTTTGCCTATCTCGATCTGTGGTCGCTCAACGACATGCTCCCCGACCAGCTGCACCTTGCACAGGTCGTGCTATTTGCGAGTTCACCCGAAATAATCTAAAAACTGTGTATGAAAGGACGGAGTGGAGCTATAATAATGGAAGACTACCTATCTCACTGAAGCCAAGATATAGGATATGACTGCAATAATTTGGCGCCGTAAGCCGCATAGCCCACAGGTTTACGGGACAGGTCCTTGTAGCCTGCTCAGTTTCTAAGCTCTGTGACCTGGGTCATCTTGTGGGTAAAGAGTCAGCAGACCAAAAGAAATATCGGAGTAAATATATTCTCTTAAAGGTACTGCACCTCGGTAAATGCTGTTACACCAAGGCTCCATCGAGCGATGTGGCACAGTGGTTAGCATACTTGACTCTCATTCAGGAGGACGACGGTTCAATGACGCGTCCGACCATCCTGATTTAGATTTTCCGTGATTCTCCTAAATCGCTCCAGGCGTGAGTGTAAACTGTGAGAAGAGCAGGTGGCACAGGGTACCAATGTGCAGTTCTGAGTCTTTTCAGCCACATCATCCTCCTACCCCCTTCCTTCCACCCCATGGTTCAATTTCGGTGGGGAAAGGTGTGCCGACTCAAACTCGTAACTGTTGTGATGCATTCGTTCGAAAACCCTCGTGCGCTTTTTCCGAATATCTGCCGAACCCATCCCGCCGAATGATAGTGTTTCAACGCTCTGTATACGCATTTCTTCCTGCCTTTGTGTAGTCAACGACGTTGCGTAAAACTTTCATTAAGTGTATTGAAAATGTTGACGGTTCCTTGCGAAGGTAAAAATTCGCTTTATGAAGGTCTACTGCAACTCATATTACGTCAGTATTTTCCGTGCAGTGATACTGACTGATTTATAGATGATCAATTTTAAGCTTTTTTTTTACGGTGCCATCAGCAATGGTGGCCACAGACTTCTAGCATAATAAGTTACCCTCGCCTTGCCGAACGAGTTGTCAAAGAGGGCAGAGGAGCAGATAGAAGTTTAGGGCACTTTCTTACCATCGTGGTGGGAAACTCCCCCTCAAGGAGGAAAAATCAGCATGAGCAATGCCTTAAGGATGCAAAACGCAATGAAAAACACTGCATTAAAAACCAAAATTGTGTATCCACAGGAAATGTTGCTTGTAATTTAAAAAGTTTCACGATGATCTCTCCTTTGGCAAAAGCTACTGTACTAGTCCCCCATTAATATCTCGGGGAGGGGGCTATCAAGGGAGACACGACCATGAGAAAAACATGAAAAAATCAACAAAGGGATAACAATTAGCATGTTGCCGCATGGAATGTTAAGAGTTTGGACAATAGAAAACCTGAAAAGGGAAATTCAGAGGCTGAATGTAGATACAGTTACTGTCAATTATGTAAAACTACAAAGAGACGAATATAGGTTAATTAGCTGAGTACCCAGGTTTACTCATGTATGTAATTATTCCAGTCTTCTGTTAGTCAATCTACTCCTTCCCTCTCAATCTGTCCATACCCACCACCCATCTCTTTGTCCACCCCCTCCCTCTGTGCATCTTCAATTGTCCCCCTCTGCCTATCTTCGCATTAGCCTATCAGACTGCTCCCTCTGTCCATCTGCCCCATCCCATTCTCTGTCCATCTCTTCCTGCCTTTCTCTTTGTCCACCTCGTCAGCAATCTTTCTTTCTACACGTTATCACTCCACCAGAAAGAGAGTTTGATGGTTGTTACCCCGAAGGCATTTCTTTCCAGTGCTTAACTAAAATGTGTACCAAATTGGGTTGAAACCGTTCCACGGACTTAGGACGAGCTTTTTCCCTTTGGCCTTATGGCATGTGACCATATCAGAAATATTTCAGATATATTTAACATACTTCACACCTATTTGTAATTTAACCTACAACTGAAAAGAATTCTGCCCTACAATTTCGATAACACGTGGCTCAATGTTTATACTCAAAGAGGAATCGAGAATAAGCAAGTTATTTGGGCCAAATATTGCCCAAAATGAGCACTAACCACATTTGTACCCATAGGCCCATTTTTCCACTGTAGCTTGCCGTGATATAAATATTCCCTGCAGCTTTTGCAAAGTCACACCCACAAGAAGGATTCGTAAGTGGAAGAACACCTCCTACGTCTCGCTGCACATTAAATAACTTTACTACCAATTTACCATCAAGATGGACAGTCAGAACGACTGCTTACGAAACCATTAAACAACTGATGTTGGTTGATCTAGTTACGACTCTCTTGCTACCTCTAAGATCCAGGGTTCCTTTCATATGAATTTCCTCTTCAGATCCCGATCGGTCGGTGTTGCAAACAAATTCCTTACTGAAGATGGGATATTTTTATCTCACCTACAATTTTGCGGGCAGATCGCGTAGTTAACTGCCGGCCGGAGTGACCGAGTGGATCTAGGCGCTTTAGTCTGGAACCGCGCGAACGCTACGGTAGCAGGTTCGAATCCTGCCTCCGGCATGGATGTGTGTGATGTCCATAGGTTTGTTAGGTTTAAGTAGTTCTAAGTTCTAGGGGACTTATGACCTCAGATGTTAAGTCCCATTGTGCTCAGAGCCATTTGAACACGTAGTTTATTGTGCACCGTCAAATTAACCCTTTGTTTGAAATGTCGTGTGCAGTTTGATGTGCATAACGTAATAGGTCATTATTGTTCACTTCCAGTAAATTGTAGCGAACACCTCGAAACGCGCAAACACCACATTTTGTACCAAGTGCGCTTTGTGCTTCCGTGAATATCCGTACATATTCTTATGCAAATGGCTCTGAGCACTATGGGACTTAACTTCTTTGGTCATCAGTCCCCTAGAACTTAGAACTACTTAAACCTAACTAACCTAAGGACATCACACGCATCCATGCCCGAGGCAGGATTCGAACTTGCGACCGTAGCGGTCGAGTGGTTCCAAACTGTAGCGCCTAGAAACGCTCGGCCACACCGGCCGGCTTTCTTAGGCACTACATGGTCATACTGCTGCAGCCCTACATGAAATCAGTTCTTAACTGGTGTCCTAATACTCTGCGGATGATTTTCCATGTACGTATTTATGTTTGGTGCACTCTCCTTGGTCAACGATTGTCCTTTACAACGTTTCACTGCTAAAGAGGTCTGTGGCTCCCTGTGTGACAAAAGTTATAAACTATCTGGCTCGACAACTGTTTCAATATGAATTTCACTTGTTAAGCGCGTGTCTTCATCATTGTACTCCTCAGGTAAAGTGTCCGCACAGTCGAGCGTATACGTCGTCGCCCATTCCACTGAGTCGTCTTGAAGAAACGATAATATTTCATTTGCCAGCCCTTTCTTACGCCGCGAAATACCTTGCGTTCCTTTCTGTGAACTTCGGCAACCGATGTAGATATGATGCAATGTTTGCTTTGTTTATCAATGCCATTGCTCTGCTTTGTATCAACACGATTGCCATTGTAGCGTGGTTGCTACTCGTCAACTAAGCAGTTCAAGTACGCTCCGGACTCTCATGCTGTACTCGCCAATGGATACTTCCATTCCCGCCACCTGTTGCCACTGGCAGCCAATATTGTGGTTTCAAGGTAGACAATATGTGGAGCGTCGAGTGCCGTAAATATCACTGGCCTTTTACGTCCTCGCAATAGGAGCTCCTTTTCGAGAGTGATGAGACGCACCTGAAGGTCGCTATGGATACCGATATTGCGACAAGAAGCATCACATTAGTTATTTCAGTTTAAGGGAAGTGGACATCTGTAAAACGGGCAGTAAGACATACGTACACGGAAGGTAGTTCCAAAGAAGCTTCAGGTAATAGAAGATATACTTCAGCTGTTCGACTATTGGAGAAAGTAAAAATAATGCTCAGGAAAGCTAAGAATACAGCACCATTAATCACTTACGCACGAAATAAATAGGAAATGCAAGGCAGCCAAGACGAAATGACTGAAGGAGTGACTCAGCTTATAGAGACATTAAAATACTCTTCCATGAAGTTAAGTGGTAATATGGATAGTACAATGGGTATTCCGATGTTAAACGTAGAGGAAAGAGCGAACAGGTGGAAAGAGTACATTGAAGACCACTATGAGGGGTAGACTTCGCTGATGACTTGACAGAAGAACGATCTGGAGCCGATAAGGAAGACATAGGGGTTCCTGTATTAGTGTTAGCAGTTGGAAGAAATCTGGAATACACAACATCAAATAAAACAGATGGAACAGACAACGTACCAAGCCGCTCGGGGTAGCCGTGCGGTCTAGTGCGGCTAGCCACGATTCCCGTGGTAAGATTCGGGGTAAGAAATGAAAGACGAAGCCGCCTGGTAGAATATTACGCAGAGCATAATCATAGATAACACTTCGATCGAGATTCATAAAAGAAGGTTGTATACATGGAAGAAGCCTGGAGATACTGACAGGTTTCAGATAGATTATATAATGTTAAGACAATGATTTAGGAACCAGGGTTTAAATTTATAAGATATTTCCAGGGGCAGACGTGGACTCTGATCACAATCTATTAGTTATGAACTGTAGATTAAAACTGAAGAAAATGCAAAAAGGTGGGAATTTAAGTAGACGGGACCTGGATAAACTGAGAGAACCAGAGGTTGTACAGAGTTTCAGGGAGAGTATAAGGGAACTTTTGACAGGAATGGGGAAAGAAATACAGTAGAACAAGAATGGGTAGCATTTAGGGATGAAGTAGTGAAGGCAGCAGAGGATCAAGTAGGCAATAAGACGAGGGCTAGTAAAAATCCTTGGGCAGCAGGAAGAAATATGGAAAATTGGTGAAAGGACAAAATATAAAAATGCAGTAAATGAAGCAGGCAAAAAGGAATACAAACGTCTCAAAAATGAGATCGACAGGAAGGGCAAAATGGCTAAGCAGGGATGGCTACAGGTCAAATGTATGGATGTAGAGGCTTATCTCACTAGGGGTAAGGTGCAGTCTTACACATAAAAACTGGCCGCCGGCCGGCCGCCACAGAGACTTAGTCCGAGTCGTTCACTTAAGGTGGCCAATGAAACTGGCCGCCCCTGACAACTGTAAGTCCGGCCATCTGCACAATCTGGCAACACCGTAAGATGCGGAAGTGTTAGGAGGACGTGTTATCTCTTCCGATGTGTGTTCGCTCTGTGCGAGCCCGTGGTCTAGCGGTAATAGTCGCGCATTCTAAACTGATAGTCGCCTGTTCGCGTCTACCTATGTGCATATTTTTTTTTACTACATTTCGGCCCTCGTATAAAGTTATGCGTCTGATTGAACATCGACGATAATTCGCTTGACATTTTACCCACCAGCAATAACAAGTATTCCAGAAACAATTCCGCAGGACAGCTCGTGGCTGCGTCGCGATCATAACAGCTTACGCTCGAGCGTTTCCTCGCGCTGCAGCGGCTAGCCGGCTACCGGCCACCGGCCAGACGCCACCCGCCGCCTGAAATCCGGCGCCGCCCATGTGAACGCGGCGCGACGCTGTCAGTATATGTTTTAACTGTCATTTTCGAATTTGAAGTTCTAGTTATCATCTTGCAGTTAAGCATTGCATTTTGCATACTTGAAAATCATGAACTACGGTTAAGCATTGTAAAATTGAGTCGCAAGTGGAAGAAGGTGTAACATCTGCAACACAACGTTTACTTTTGGTATAACAGAGGGGTGAATGCAGAGGAGGCAACTAGAAAGATTTGAACTGTGTGTGGAGCGAGTGCTTTTGGGAAAAATACGCCAGGAAAAGATATTCTTGTTTCAACAAAGATCGTTCTGGCATGAATGATTTTCCACAATAAGGAAGTCTCGACTACTGATACTTGTGATAGATTACCATTTCACCTTCATGCGACATTTGCAAACAACAGGCAAAGTTCAGAAGTCTGGCGTAGGAGTACTGTATGCTCTAATTCGAAAAAATCATGGAGTGACTATTATTGAACGTCATCTGGTCGCTCATTGAGCATTCGTATGCAGTACTGTTGTTGGTGACGTATTATGATGCCTTTTTCGTTAACTTCCTAAGAAGAAATGAAAGGCTGAGCCCCACCAAAAGACGTAAACTCGAGCAAAGAGTAGTGTGAACATAATATTTTACATCTGATAGCTCCAAAAGTGTGTTTTGGGCTACAAATTCTGCCCCACGGGGTGTGTGCAACACAGCTGGAATTTGTTGCCAACAACTAAGACACCTTTTGGTGGCAGTGTAAGGAAATCGAGCATTAAAACTACATCACCTGTGCTACTGCATGATGACGCACTCTGTTGATTCGAGAAACAAAACTGTCCAGGAGATTGATAATAAAGTCGTCTCTCAGGCATTTGTATTGATAGGGAAGTCCTCTCTCAAGCACGTGTCCCTCTCGTCATATATTCGTAAAAATTTACCTTTCCCGCTCTTGATCGATCAACCGTCAAGGCAATTCATTTCTAGACGAAAATACTCTTAAAACTACACTGGTTTAATGACATCGTTAGAACTAGTGGGTTTCTACGGGCGTAGAATTTGTAAACAACATTAGCATTGTCAGATTGTTTTAGATATAGTGAAAGAAAACTGCGCTCCTGATTGATTTCTCTTTGTCGGTTACTGATGCGTTTAGTAAACTAATGGAAAATTTAATTAAAATATTCACTGTACTAATACAAATTAAATTCAGCTTACTACAGTAACAACACGACGGCAGTCTATCTTAATAAAACATTAAGTGTCTATAAGACGATTGATCCTATTTGAACGCGAATTAGTAGGATATTACCGACTTTTGACATCGAAAAGATCAGTATTTACTTCATTTCGTGTATCATTCGCAAGTATTATGAAAATGTGTCATTTCATAGATAAATTATGTATTCACAACAACAAAAAATATGTAGGTAGAAAACAAAAGTGGCATTATGATTTGGCAGTACCGTCAGGTTTTCGTTCTGACACTAACAAGGGGAGGCCGCCAATTGTGAAATTCAGATTCGATTCATACTGCGCATAATAAAAGCTCATGGCCACAGGTGTAATGTGGCAAACCACCAAGATGCACTTCTCAGCCGTTGTCGAGAAAATCGACAGTTAATAGAAACCGTTGCGGTGAAATACTCTCTACGATATATAGATTTCTATTGAGTCGTAGCGCAGCGGTAAGTGCTTGGGTTCGTGAATCAAAGGTCACCGGATCAAATCTCGCGCGATGCATTTTTTCTTTTAGTGTTTGTTTTTTGTAATTCATATATATATATATATATATATATATATATATATATATATATATATATATATATATATGTATCGTGGGGTCTCCAACTAGAACGTTTGACTTGCACTATACGTATTCGTTTCGGAATATCGTTTCTACGTCTTCCGTTAACTACACGTGTAAACATTATGAAGACAATAACATTTGTGAAATACAACTTTGTTTGCAGAAAACATAATCATGTTCGAAGTCGCCAGTTTTTCCACCACAAACGACTTTCAACAACATATTATATGCATAATTGTTGCAACTGATTGCATATATATATATATATATATATATATATATATATATATATATATATATATATATATATATATAACAAATACTAAAAAAAAGTTGCATGGCGCGAGATTCGATCCAGCGACCTTCAGATTACGAACCCGAGTGCTTACCGCTGCGCCACGACGCTGTAGGAAGTTACAGGTCGTAGAGAGTATGTCACCTCAACGGTTTCTTTTAACTGTCGATTTTCTCAACAACGGCTGAGAAGTGCATCTTGGTGCTTTGCCACATTACACCTCTGCCTATGAGCTTTTATTATTCGCAATATGAGTCGAATCTGAATTTCACAATTGGCGGCCTCCCCTTGTCAGGGTTCCTGAAAGTAGCAAGACCAATTTTACTCGAGCGTTCTCTTACGATTCCCTTATTGAGTTTGTATCTGCCTACTTGTAGTTCTGCTACAAAAAACTTAAAAATCTGGCTTTCAGCGAGTCTCGAAAGGCGAACGAAAGCAGCTTGCACCTGGTAGCCAAGCATGTTACCTCAGAACTGGTTTTTTCGTAAAGTGCGAAGACATCCTTTTGAGGTTCAATTGTTGGCAAATGTCAGTCAGACATGTGCCGTTGGTCTAAAAGTTTCGGTGTGTTGAATTTGTACCAATGATTTTTCTACAGGTTTTTTCTGTCCCAAATAGAGAGTTGAAGTCTCCCATTAGTATTTTCACGTCATCTTGGTGAATTTTGCTCATAGTATTTTGAGTGTGTTCCAGAATTTTTCGACATTTTCGGTGTTTTTCTTATTTTCGATGTTGGTGGGAACATGTGCATTGATGAGTTTATATTTTTTACTGGGGCTCTTAATGGGCATATTCATAAGTCGGTTGTTGATGGGCAGGCCGCGGTGGACGAGCGGTTCTAGGCGCTTCAGTCCGGAACCGCGCGACTGCTACGGTCGCAGGTTCGAATCCTGCTTCGGGCATGGATGTGTGTGATGTCCTTAGGTTAGTTAGGTTTAAGTCCTAGGGGACTGATGACCTCCACTGTTAAGTCCCATAGTGCTCAGAGCCATTTGAACCATTTCATTGTTGATGGGTGTGATTTCTTTGACATAGTTGATGATAGATCTGTGTTCGAGAAATTCAATGCCAAAGATTTGTACACCTTTCGTTACTTTTTGTTGTATTTTGCTCTTGAAGATTCAATGGTTTCCGTAATGCAAGGATTCATTGTCAGTTAGTCGTGGTTCATGAAGAGCAAGGGTGAGAAATTTTTGTCGGTCGATTTCTTATGTGAGATTATTTAGTTTTCGTGTTTTGATCAATGTGTCGATGTTTTTGTTTTCAAGTGCATGTTTTCTGCAAGTAGGGATATTTACCAGAGATCTTCGATATTCTCTGCCGTGCTAACCTGGACTCCCCAGAATCCGAAAATCCGACTGCCGCCTGTCGACAGGCGGGTTGTGTACCACCTGGGGTAATGCTGACTTTGCTTGCATAGTTCATGTTTCTTTGTGTCTCATTGGTTTGGCCTGGGTGATTCCAGGACCGGCCAGGACCATAGGGTGTTGAAGCCTTTGCAACCAAATATTTTCAGCTTAGCTCATTGAGCTGACAGACGGTGACCAGAGTAGCGGTGATTTTCACTCAGACGTGTCTGGATTTTGGGTTCAACGGATTGAGTATCCGTTCAGGATTGTGTTAGTATTTGGTTCACCCCAACTATTTGATTTCCTCGGTACCACCCATATGGGGGAGGGTTTCCCCTGTCCGCCGCACTGGATTATTATTATTATTATTATTATTATTATTATTGTCATTATGTAATCAGCAAATCCGATATGGTGTATCTTCGAACCACTGAAATAGATGTGTATTGTTCGATTCAGTATTTCCATCACATAAATACGGGTTATAATTACGATACATTGCTGCTAGTAGACATATTTCTCACTTTATCTTAGACAGTTGCTACCTGTTATTCCATCATAGGAATTTATGTGCGCAGTATTGTTGCAATACAGTCGTTCAAATTATACGATTTCTGTAGTTTCATTTCGATACCAGATCGTTCTAATCGGATTCAGTCAGTCAGTCTTAATGTGGATATTCGACTACGACCCTCATCATATGATAGGCTGGGTAAACCACATTCTTAATCGGACTGTTGAATCTAGATCACTTATCTATGTCAGGGTCTGAATTCTTAAACACTGTGGAAAATAATAATCCAATGTGCTTATTACAAACACGTTATTTAAATATAAATATATGATGTAACGAGATAACAGTTTATATACAGGGGCAGAGCCCCATCCATCATAGCAGAGCAGTGCGAGATTGGTTTCAGGGCCAAGAGAGGATAAAGCTGTTGCCGTTTGCTGCACGATCGCCGAACATCAGCCAGATAGAGAATATGTGGGTAGAAGTAACAAGGTCATTGCCATGTGGACCTACAAATGCAAGCGAACTTTGGACGAATATAGAAATCGTATGGTGGGAAGTAAACCACCACGCTACACTGTCGACAACTTAATGAAATCAATGCCCCTACGCCTGCGAGAAATCTTACGTAATGGCCGTTGGTCGGTTGGTTACTAAAAGTATAGTCCACAAATCCCATGTGGACAATTTTCTGATAATCGGTCAAGCTTTGCTTTGTCGCAGCTCTTTAGCATAAAAGTTCATTTACTTTCAGTCTCCTCCTTACATTTCTTGCATTGCAAGGTATTTGAAAAATCTCATCCACTCGACGCCAACTGAGGAATTGATTGCTGCATGTGTTGTTCAACACACAGTAGTTGTCACCCTCACTGGAATCAATGACTGTTTGTGCGTGTGTGTGTGTGTGTGTTTTCGTGTTCACGCACAATCTGAATCAATACTACTAACATTAGAGAGACAACCAACAATAAATATTGCATCAAATATGACTGTAAAGTATTTTAATGCGATGAAACTGAATTTTTACCCAACCCACGTCCTGCGTATTACGTTAAGTAAGATGTATTAACTGCATAGTATCGTTAGCAGAGACAGTGCGCTCTTATTGTCGAGGCTCGCGACAAGTGCAGCGATTAGCAGTGCCCAATGCCGCCGCGCTTTGTTTATGCTGGCTCAGCGTGGACACTGCAGCAGACGCTTCGCCATAAACACAAGGAAATCACCTTGGCTCTGACAGCAGTGAGCGGATATCACTGCCTGCGTGTTCTTATAGTAACCAACGTGAGACTCTACTCACAGGTGCCATGGATCAATTGCAACGGGTATCATGTCATTAGTCATCAGAATATTAACCAGTGATGAAATGTCCATTCTATTTGAATCCCACGAAAACAGGAACCTTATTAGAAAGGAATGTGAGGTGGTATTAAAATTTATCCAACATACAAAAATTAACTGCAGGGTTTTCAATTATGCAGTAGCAGCACACAAGGAAATATTATGTCTTGGAAGCGTATATTTCATTTCCTCTTCTCATATTAACGCCCTTGTTTTAGTATGAAGTGAGAAAATAAACACGAAAAACTAAAGTTCCTGAGAAGTATTTAAGTCATTATCTCTTCTCATATAACGTTTGTTTTAGTATGAAGTAAAAAAATAAATAGTTTAGGGTTCTGAAGCATAGTATGACACCAGATTCTTATCGTAGGCGCTATCGGAAACGCAAAAACAGGGAGCTGTCCATCCTTTTGTCCAACAGGCTGTTTCCTTTCATGCCTTACTCTCGCTAGGAGATTCTTATTTAAGGACTTGTGGGCATCAAGTTCTTCTGCAAAATAAGACTTATCTTATTGTCCTAATTACGGTACGGAAAAAAATGCAACAAAGACGAGTTTCCCTGAAGCAGTGAGGATATTTGCACATGTCTGTATTCAGCAATGACTGCCAGCTGCCACAACACTTCACAGAAACCATACGGCAGGCAACACAACTGTGCGTGCGCTTCAGACTGCATTCAGTAAGCCGTCAGGAGATGGATGGAAACGTCAAATTAACGTCGCTTTCCGAGTCGTACTCAATCCAGAATGAGGTGTTATTAAGGTAGTTGAGCGTTCTAGCAATTACACTTTCATAATTCCGATATGAGTATCCGGACAGCCAAAAGAACCCGTTAGTGTGAAACCATCGGGAACTGCATTAATAGCAAACTGCAAGAACTTGAGGCAATACGTCGACTCTTATCTTCGCTGGGTGACCTATTACTGTTATTTAGGATTCTCTGTGTCCTAGTCGTAATGCAAATGGAACTTCAGAGGCGCTTTCCGCTATTCTTGACAAACATCAGCAACTTGTAATCACTGCGAGTTACAACTGCGTGATGATAATGGTTCAGGTAGTCTGTAGTTGTGGTGGTGTTATGCTGTCAAACTGCTTACAGTAACGTTAATGTTGGCGCACATAATTTAGCGCTGACTACCTACTTAAGTGAAGATAGTGTTGTAGCGTCGTCGCTTCTCTTTATTTATCCACAGCTTGAGTAATACAATTTTACGAACATACTACACCAGTCGCGAGCTGCTAATGATACAGTATGACTACAGAGGTCATCGTGCGGGTATTACATTAATTCTGCAATGAATTGCTTAGCAAATATTACCCTCAGCTATGCAGCTGGAATGACTCATTACACAGGTACTCTATGTTGCATTTGGTTAAGTGACCAGTTCGCTGCAATCCTGCTTCTACTGTTCGTAAATACTACTATATACTTAAAAAATGGTTCAAATGGCTCTGAGCACTAAGGGACTTAACTTCTGAGGTTATCATTCCGCTTGAACTTAGAACTACTTAAACCTAACTAACCTAAGGACATCAGACACACCCATGCCCGAGACAGGATTCGAACCTGCGACCGTAGCGCTCACGCGGTTCCAGACTGTAGCGCCTAGAAACACTCGGCCACCCCGGCCGGCATACTTGTATGCTGACCATCCGTTATTTGACTAAATATGAACTACAATCTGATTCGCATATATATGACATGGGTTATCGCCGGCACAAAGTAATGATTAAGGGTTGGATGCCGTTGAAGTCCCGTTACATTGATGGCAAGACAAATGTTCGCAAATCTCCTGTGCTGCCTCAAAAAGCAATTGCATCTTAAGTATCGAAGGACCGACGTCCACACTGTCACAGCGCGTTGAAATACAGCAACGATGGCAGATGAAAATTTGTGACCGACTGGGCTTCGAACCTGGACCTCCTAGTAACTAGACAGACGTGCTGATTACTGCACTATTATTAATTTTTTGTTATAGTTTGAGAAGACTTTCAGCACCAGGTAGGCGGAGGCAAAGAAGGCAGGTGTCGCAGATCCGAGGCCTCACCACAATGCTTGCCCCATACCTGTCACTGAGCAGCTGCATTAATCCCATGTATTCCATGTTTGCGCCCATATATTCCTTTAAATTGAAGTAGTACTTAAGGTAAAATAAATTACAGTTGCCGCCTCCAATGGCGTGCGTTCCTCGTAGAACATAACTATCACAGTGAAAAGGGTGACGGAAAAACACGTAACAAACGTGTCATTCAGCAATATATTCACAAATTAGGTTATTTTGCAGTGGATGCATATGAGGTCTGTAAGGAAGCCATATAATTTTCAACAAATAAAAGAAATTTCGGAGCCGGATGGGTTTTGCCAAATTAGAACAGTTCTGATCTTAGAACCAACGTAAAAGAATATTCCAGAAATAAAAAAAGTGAAAGAATAGTATTCTGCTTCTAATAAAAAAACTGTCCCCCTTTTTGTAGCCCACATAAAGCAATAGATAAAAAAATTTGATACCATTCCGTATAGTTGCTATTCTTCTTCAGCTCAAAATGTTCTTCTTCGACATAAAACATGTACTCTTTTAAGTTCTAAGTTTTGGTTGTTACGACGTAAAACCCAAACGATCCCAGATACCACGAATAACTGCTATTCGTAACATTTCTAGTCGGGTTGTAAAGCTTCCGTTACCGGTATGTGACATTCTGCGGTTCTGTTGATTGTGCTGATTTCTTCCTAGTCCAGTTCCAAATTCTGATTCTATTTTTGCATAAGAAGATGTGCGCTACAGTTCTTCCAGCCGACATTTGTGGCAGTATGGAGATAATCTAATTTGATTTTCGATAATCGTTCCGCTGTGGGTATGGTTTCGTTTACAACGTCGCACCATACCGCACTGATTCTAGTTGGCAGAATTTTATTGTTGATATTTTTCCTGACGTTCCTCCAGTTTGTTGTAGGTTATTATACCGGAATGGGTTTTGTGAAGACGATGTCTGGTAATATAATAATCATAGACGGTTCCAGTGCTGGTTAGTGCTGGTGGAAGTCTTATACAGCTCCAATCGCCATAGTACTTTCGGACGTAATCTAGGCTGGCATGCTACATTAACAGGAGCGTTCCTATCCCAAGGATCTAACGTGAGGAAGATAAGTTTCGTGATGCCTGTCTTAGTGGGATGTATTAGTTTAATAGCACGTCTTCAATTCCAAGTCGTCCGGTTTGATTCTGCAATGTCGCCGTGTGGAAGGATACTTTGAAAATATTTTGTTTCCACACATACCAAGAGGCTACAGCTAATAATTTATGTGCAGTGACCTGTGGTATCGGTAAGACTGCTGCGACATGATATATTTTTCTAAGTATGTATGTATTTATAAACTGAACTTTCTGCAGTCGGTCTAACGATCGCATGTCGTTGTCCTTCAACAAGGTTCCGATGACATGAAGTTTGCGCTTCCAACTGTTCGTAACCATGCGCTTGGGATTCGCCCTAAACCACAATCCGAGATCGAGTCTCCACTCGCTCGCGGATACATTGTATTCCCGCGATGGTTCGGACGATGACGGGCGTCTAGCACTGAATATTTTCGATTACCCGTCGAGACCCAAATAATCATACAGGATGTTTCAGGAGGAATAGTAAATATTGTAGGAGGTGGTAGTATAGACAAATTGCAGAAAAAAGCCATATAACATGTGTCCAATTTTTATTGCGTACATATAGCTGGGTTCAACGCATTTTCGTCTCGTATGTTGGTCCTTACGGCACCCTGTTGTCTACACTTCCTTGAAAATGAGCTTCCAGCGTTATTGGAAGAGTTTAATTTGGCTACAAGGATGCGTATGTTCCTTCAACATGACGGGGCTCCTGCACATTCTAGTTGTCAGGTGACACAGTATCCAAACCTAGTATTTCCTGTAAGATGAATCAGTAGATATGGGCACTTTTCTTGGCCTTCAAGGTTGCTGGACCTTATCGCTTTGGATTTTTGCCTGCGGGGATGGTTAAATGCGAAGTCTACAAAGAAAAAGGAAACCCAACAGCCGACTTGATCGTTCGGATTATGAATAGTGCAGTCCTCATAAAAGTACGCAAAGACGACCTCAGATGAACTACACGTGGTGTTATCAAGAGAACTCAATTGTGCATTGAAGTTGGTGGGGGAAGTTTTGAAAATCAACTCTGAACGTCCTCATTTGCCTTTGCTTTGAGTTTGTTAGGGTTACGTACTAACAGCTGTATCTCTGTACTCAATAAAAAGTGGACGCATTTATTTGGAATTTTTTATGCAATTCGTCTGTATTACCACCTGCTAAAATATCTATTGTTCCTCCTGAAACACCCTGTATATGGATATATGTGTGTTGTCTGTTCTTTCGGACATGTCCGAAAGAAAAGACACTAAAAATCCGGGTTCGAACCTTGTCAGAGACTAATTTTCATCTGACGCCGTTGTTCTATTTTAATGCCCATGACAGCCTGGACATCTGTCTTTCAATCTTTAATTGTTTAACAAGGCTGTCTATTTCGATTCGTAGTGTCTGTTCTTTCGGAAATGTCCGAAAGAACAGACACACACTCACATACACACACACATTTTTATCTTAAGTGCTATTCGGAAAATGTTCGGCAATTCAGTGATAGTGCCGGACTGGAGCTGCATCAGCCTACTCATTTCACTAGATATAGTTGTAATTTTCTGAACAATTCCTGTTTAAAAAATGACAGCGACAGTGCCTCTCATCGTTTACTTTGTCGGAAACCTGCTTCTTTCTGCCCTAGCCTATACTGTAGCAATGAGTGATTGCACACATTCTTGATACCTCACTGGACGTGCTACTGCAACTGTAGCCAAAGATTCAAATCCCGCTGGATAAGTATGTTTCAGGTCAGATGGTTTTGCTCCTCCCCTTTGTCATTGAAAACGATCACAAAGAAATTAAGTATAGGTATCCTATGAAACCCTTGAGTTCATATTGTGGTGCTGTGAAGATGGAAAAAGTAGTTTTTCACAATTATCAGATGACAATTGGAATTTGTCAGATTCCACTAATTATAATTGCATTATTAACTGTTAGTTCACAGGCGCTTTTCTGCCGCTAATTGTAACTGTTATTTGAATGTTAGGACTGGAAGAATAGAAACATCAAATTTTCGCCATATGGAATGGTCGAATTCACCTTAAGTCTTCACGTTTCGAACAAAGGCAGAATATCCGTCAGGAAAGCTGACAACAATAAACAAGGCCATGCCTGTGTACTGGGGGATATGCCAATGACAGTGATCTCAATAACAATATTGTACAGCAAAGAGACATTGCCAACTCAACCACTGGAGAAGCTCCAAAATTGTGAATCGCGTCTGGTGTATACGCTTTCAAGGTTTCGGTCCGATGAAGACAGTAAAACACATATAATTGTCGCAGTATTAATTTATGACATTTAGTTTGCATTCAGTACATCGATGTATTACAAGTAATTGCATTCTAGCTCCAAAACCTAGTTACAGAATGTGAATAAGACTCATTGACATATAATGAGGGTCTTGCGGCCCTAGCCACCCGCAACTTTGAGACGAAGCTACAGTCACTTCTAAGGTCACTCACAGAACACATCAGCTGGTATCCTTCCTGGCAGTATAACTGATACTTGGCAACAGCGCAGAATATGTTTGGCAACTCTGTGACCGACGAGTTACTTCCTTGATGGCATAGAACTATCCTGCTAAATTCACTTGATATTATCGTGTCATTTCAATTGAATACTGTGAGTGATTTTCTCTTGAGATGTGACATAAGGAGATCAGTTAATGCTTTTGAGTCAACGAAAGTGGTTCCACACGGGAAATACAACTACTCTCGTATCTAATGTTGCGATTTATCTGCCATAGCGGCTACTGAGCCAGTAAGTACAGCAAACGCCCGCACCTGTTCGCTAGCTCCTTGGTAAAGTGCTTGCCTGTCAGGTGCACGCTGCCTTTGTTCGCCTTTCAAGACTAACTGAAAACCGGATTTTTTAGTTCTTTTGTAGCAGAACTACAAGCAGACAGATACAAATTCAGTGTGGGAATCGTAAGACAACGCTCTAGCAAAATTCGCCTTGCTACTTTTAGTAAACCTTTGTGTCAAAGCAAAAACCTTACGGTAATGCCAAACTCATAATGCCACTCTTGTTTTCTGCCGACATATTTTTTGTCGTTGTGAATACGTAATTTTATCTATGAACTGCCACATTTTCACAATACTTACGAAGCAAATCATGTGAAGTAACACTTCACCAACTTGTTGGGAAGGCGGAAAAAGCACTACCCTTTCTGGATGCTCTCTGTATCTTCCCGTATGTCGAGGGGGTTCTAGTAATACGATCTTCGAGTAAGTGGTTAGAGATGCAGAAGCTAGTGGTGAATGAACTCATAGATGAGCTGAATACGAGAGACTACTCTTGAAAAGAATAATCAGACGATTTATTCACAGTAAGACTCAGAAAATGTGCTAGTAGTGTTAAACCTATGTGCACTGAAGATTATGGAAAAGTATTTAAAGACGAGCCCCACGAAAATTGGTGTAGTATTATTTATGGAGAAGCATGTCCAGCACACATACTGAGAAATTATGTTTCTC
Source organism: Schistocerca serialis cubense (assembly GCF_023864345.2). NCBI lineage: Eukaryota > Metazoa > Arthropoda > Insecta > Orthoptera > Acrididae > Schistocerca > Schistocerca serialis. The sequence goes on from NC_064643.1 coordinate 671,439,979, forward strand.
GATGAAACTGTAGAGAGACTTGTAGTGCATCTAGCGGTAGCCCTGGATGGAAAACTATTATGAAACCTCACATAAAGAATATGTTCCACTGCGAAAGATAATCGTATAAGCACTAGAAGCTGCTGTAGGGTAAACTGGGGTCTAAACCCAGTACGTACTGGATATACATCCCTGCAAAATGACCAAAGATAATTTGTTGGCCTACAATAAAAACAAAGTTGAACAGAAGGTGGCTGCTAGGGAGTCTGACAAACTACAAAGACTGACGTGCTTTCACAAACAGATGGGATTAGCAGCCCTCTTAAAACGGATATTATGCTAGACGTGCCTCCAAAACACCTGTGGCTTAAAATGGAGGCAGCGGCAGGGACATAAAGGCTAAAAATTGGAAATAACTGGATATAGTTAGAATATACGGAATCCCAAATCAGTATTATTATGGCTGGGGAAATGCCGACTAAGTATACAATAGCTTATAGCTGTTTCAATAAATCTTGTCATGTAATAGTTGGAAGCAGGGATCAGTGGAAGAACGAACCACAACACCGTGCAGGAGACATAATATAGTGGTTTACTGACAGGCCGAAAACAGATGATAGTACCAGGTCTGGTGTACTGCCTAGAATCTCTTTAGGGATGATGGCCACAGTACTACACGGTATCTTCTATCAGCATGTGCACGGAGGATAATTAGAGTAGACCCTACAAAAATCGTAACATCTACTTTTATTCAGGCAGCCAAGAAGCTCTGAAGTATCTATCAGCCCGTGCAACTAGATCGAAGGTCGTTGCAGAATGCCATGAAACATTTTCTTTCGGACATGTCCGAAAGAACAGATACCACACACACACACATATATATATATATATATATATATATATATATATATATATATATATATCCATATACAGGGTGTTTCAGGAGGAACAGTAGATATTTTAGCAGGTGGTAGTGCAGACGAATTGCATAAAAAATTCCATATAAATGCGTCCACTTTTTATTGAGTAAGCCGGCCGCGGTGGTCTCACGGTTCTAGGCGCGCAGTCCGGAACCGTGCGACTGCTACGGTCACAGGTTCGAATCCTGCCTCGGGCATGGATGTGTGTGCTGTCCTTAGCTTGTTGTTGTGTTTTTGGCGCGCAAGTCAATTGCGTTGGAGCAACACGCTACCTAGTATTACTAGGAGCGTGTTGCTGGAAAACTCACTTCCGGTGCGGTTGCGTAAGCTGATAAGAGTCCACATCCGCTGCGTGCACCAGGACTGATGCTATAATTAACACACTGTTCTGTCTAGCGCATTCACTTGTTTTGAGTGAATAGCCACTGAGGCACTGCTTCTTACAATGATGCGTAAACGTTTAAGTAGTTCTAAGTTCTAGGGGACTAATAACCACAGCAGTTGAGTCCCATAGTGCTCAGAGCCTTTTGAACCATTTTTTTATTGAGTACAGAGATACAGTTATTAGTACGTAACCCTAACAAACTCAAAGCAAAGGCAAATGAGGACGTTAAAAGATGATTTTCAAAAATTCCCACACCAACTTCAATGCGCATTTGAGTTCTCTTGATAACACCATGCGTAGCTCTTCTGAGGTCATCTTTGCGTTCTTTTATGAGGGCTGCACTATTCATCATCCGAACGATGAAATCGGCTCTTGGGTTTACTTTTTCTTTGTAGACTTCGCCTTTAACCACCCCCGCAAGCAAAAATCCAAAGAGATAAGGTCCGGGGACCTTCAAGGCCAAGAAAAGTGCCAATATCTACTGATCCATCTTCCGGGAAATGTTAGGTTTGGATACTGTGTCACCTGACGACTAGAATGTGCAGGAGCCCCGTCATGCTGGAGGAACATAAGCATCCTTGTAGCCAAATGAATCCCTTCCAATAACGCTGGAAGCTCATTTTCAAGGAAGTGTAGACAACTGGGTCCGGTAAGGACCAACATACGAAACGAAAATGCTGTGAACCCAGCTACATGTACGCAATAAAAATTGGACACGTGCTATATGGTATTTTTTCTGCAATTTGTCTATACTACCTTCTCCTACAAGATTATCTATTCCTCCTGAAACATCCTGTATAATTAGTCAGCTCTCGACGGGTCATCAAAAGTTTTCAGTGCTAACCACCCGTCATCGTCCGAAACCTCGTGGGAATACAGTGTGGCCTCGAGAGAGTGGAATAATGGACCGGGGGAATTTGTGTCTGACGAGGAGCGCGTGTAGATAGGTGCTGCAGTGAGGTTGGCTGCTGTGTCCCGACAGTGTCCACCGTCGGGGGTTCGAGTCCTTCCTCTGGCATGGGTGTGTGTGTTGTCCATACAGTAAGATAGTTTAAGTTAGATTAAGTAGTGAGTAAGCTTAGGGACCAATGAATTAAAGCAGCTTGGTCTCATAAGTTCTTACCACAAATTTGCAAAACTGTAAATCCAAAATACTGCATCTCGGTTCTTACAATATTGCATTAGGTGCGCCCTGGTTAGATGTAACTGAAGACAGACTCCAACTCGGATTGTGGTTAAAGGCGATTCCCAAGCGCATCGCCACGAACAATTGGGAGCGCAAACTAAATGTCATCGGAACCTTGTTGAAGGACAACGACATGCGATCGTTAGACCGACTGCAGAAAGTTCAGATTATAAATACATACATACTTAGCAAAATGTATCATGTCGCAGCTGTCTTACCGATACCGCAGGTCACTGCACATAAAATATTAGCTGTAGCCTCTTGGTATGAGTGGAAACAAAATATTTTCGAAGTATCCTTCCACACGGCGATATTGCAGAGGCAATGACTTGCAGAGGCAGATGACTTGGAATTGAAGAAGTGCTTTTAAACTAATACATGCTACTAAGACAGGCGTCACGAAACTTCTGTTCCTCTCGTTAGATCCTGGGGATAGGAACGCTCCTGTTAATGTAGCATGCCAGCCTAGATTACATCCGAATGTACTATGGCGATTGGAGCTGTATTAGACTTCCGCCAGCACAAACCAGCACTAGAACCGTCAATGATTATTATATTACCAGACATCGTCTTCACAAACTAATTACGGTAAATTAACCTACAAATGACTGGAGGAACGTCAGGAGAATTATCAACAATAGAATTGTACCAACTAGAGTCAATGCCGTATGGTGCGACGTTGTAAACGAAACCATACCCGCAGCGGAACGATTATGGAAAATCAACTTGAGACCATCTCCATACTGCCACAAATGTCGGCTGATAGAAACTGTAGCGCTCATGTTCTTACGTGAAAATAGAATCAGAATTTGGAACTGGACTGAGAAGAAATTAGCACAGAACAGCAAGAAGTCAGATACCGATAACTGAAGCTTTACAATCCGACTAGAAATGTTGCCCGTCCGCAAACAATAACAGTTATTCGTGACATCTGGGATCGTTTGGGTTTTATGTCGTAACAAGCAAAACATAGAAGAGTACATGCTTTATATTGCAGAAGAACATTTTAAGCTGAAGAAGAATAATAAATATAAGGAATGCTATCAATTTTTTTATCTATTGCTTTATGTGAGCTAGAAATAGGGGGACAGTTTTTTTATTAGAAGCAGAATACTATTCTTTCACTTTTTTATTCCCGGAACATTCTTTTACGTTGGTCCTAAAATTAGAACTGTTCTAATTTGGCAAAACCCCTCCAGCTCCTAAACGTTTTTCATTTGTTCATAAATTTATGTCTTCATTACAGACCTCATATGCATCCAGTGCATAATAACCTAAATTGTGGATATATTTCAGAATGAATGTTTGTCATGTATTTTTCCGTCACCATTTTCACTGTTATAAGTTATTTTCTACAAGGAATGCACGCCATTGGAGGCGGCAACTGCAATTTATTTTACCTTAATTACAACTTCAATTTTGTTCTACAATTTAAAGGAATATATGGGCGCAAACATGGAATACATGGAATTAATGCAGCTGCTCAGTGACAGGTACGGGGGAAGCATTGCGGCGAGACCTCGGGTCTGCGACAACTGCCTTCTTTGCCTCCGCCTACCTGGTGCTGAAAGTCTTCTCAAACTATAAAAAAAAATTAATAATAGTGCAGTGATCAGCACGTCTGTCTAGTTACTAGGAGGTCCAGGTTCGAAGCCCAGTCGGTCACAAATTTTCATCTGCCATCGTTGCTGTATTTCAACGCGCTGTGACAGTGTGGACGTCGGTCCTTCGATACTTAAGATGCAATTGCTTTTTGAGGTAGCACAGGAGATTTGCGAACATTTGTCTTGCCATCAATGTAAGGACTTCAACGGCATCCAACCCTTAGTCATTACTCTGTGCCGGCGATAACCCATGTCATATATATGCGAATCAGATTGTAGTTCATATTTAGTCAAATAACGGATGGTCAGCATACAAGTATGCCGGCCTGGGTAGCCGACTGTTTCTAGGCGCTACAGTCTGGAACCGCGTGACCGCTACGGTCGCAGGTTCGCATCCTGTCTCGGGCATGGGTGTGTCTGATGTCCTTAGGTTAGTTAGGTTTAAGTAGTTCTAAGTTCTAGCGGACTGATAACCTCAGAAGTTAAGTCCCATAGTACTCAGAGCCATTTGAACCATTTTTTAAGTATGTAGTAGTATTTACGAACAGTTGAAGCAGGATTGCAGCGAACTGGTCACTTAACCAAATGCAACATAGAGTACCTGTGTAATGAGTCATTCCAGCTGCATAGCTGAGGGTAATATTTGCTAAGCAATTCATTGCAGAATTAATGTAATACCCGCACGATGACCTCTGTAGTCATACTGTATCATTAGCAGCTCGCGAATGGTGTAGTATGTTCGTAAAATTGTATTACTCAAGCTGTGGATAAATAAAGAGAAGCGACGACGCTACAACACTATCTTTACTTAAGTAGGTAGTCAGCGCTAAATTATGTGCGCCAACATTAACGTTACTGTAAGCAGTTTGACAGCATAACACCACCACAACTACTGACTACCTGAACCATTATCATCACGCAGTTGTAACTCGCAGTGATTACAAGTTGCTGATGTTTGTCAAGAATAGCGGAAAGCGCCTCTGAAGTTCCATTTGCATTACGACTAGGACACAGAGAATCCTAAATAACAGTAATAGGTCACCCAGCGAAGAAAGGAGTCGACGTATTGCCTCAAGTTCTTGCAGTTTGCTATTAATGCAGTTCCCGATGGTTTCACACTAACGGGTTCTTTTGGCTGTCCGGATACTCATATCGGAATTATGAAAGTGTAATTACTAGAACGCTCAACTACCTTAATAACACCTCATTCTGGATTGAGTACGACTCGGAAAGCGAGGTTAATTTGACGTTTCCATCCATCTCCTGACGGCATACTGAATGCAGTCTGAAGCGCACGCACAGTTGTGTTGCCTGCCGCATGGTTTCTGTGAAGTGTTGTGGCAGCTGGCAGTCATTGCTGAATACAGACATGTGCAAATATCCTCACTGCTTCCGGGAAACTCGTCTTTGTTGCATTTTTTTTCGTACCGTAATTAGCACAATAAGATAAGGCTTATTCTGCAGAAGAACTTGATGCCCACAAGTCCTTAAATAAGAATCTCCTAGCGAGAGTAAGGCATGAAAGGAAACAGCCTGTTGGACAAAAGGATGGACAGCTCCCTGTTTTTGCGTTTCCGATAGCGCCTACGATAAGAATCTGGTGTCATACTATGCTTCAGAACCCTAAACTATTTATTATTTTACTTCATACTAAAACAAACGTTATATGAGAAGAGATAATGACTTAAATACTTCTCAAGAACTTTTGTTTTTCGTGTTTATTTTCTCACTTCATACTAAAACAAGGGCGTTAATATGAGAAGAGGAAATGAAATATACGCTTCCAAGACATAATATTTCCTTGTGTGCTGCTACTGCATACTTGAAAACCCTGCAGTTAATTTTTGTATGTTGGATAAATTTTAATACCACCCCACATTCCTTTCTAATAAGGTTCCTGTTGTCGTGGGATTCAAATAGAATGGACATTTCATCACTGGTTGATATTCTGATGACTAATGACATGATACCCGTTGCAATTGCTCCATGGCACCTGTGAGTAGAGTCTCGCGTTTGTTACTATAAGAACACGCAGGCAGTGATATCCGCTCACTGCTGTCAGAGCCAAAGTGATTTCCTTGTGTTTATGGCGAAGCGTCTGCTGCAGTGTTCACGCTGAGCCAGCATAAACAAAGCGCGGCGGCATTGGGCACTGCTAATCGCTGCACTTGTCGCGAGCCTCGACAATAAGAGCGCACCGTCTCTGCTAACGATACTATGTAGTTAATACATCTTACTTAACGTAATACGCAGGACGTGGGTTGGGTAAAAATTCAGTTTCATCGCATTAAAATATTTTACAGTCATATTTGATGCAATATTTATTGTTGGTTGTCTCTCTAATGTTAGTAGTATTGATTCAGATTGTGCATGAACACGAAAACACACACACACACACACGCACAAACAGTCATTGATTCCAGTGAGGGTGACAACTACTGTGTGTTGAACAACACATGCACCAGTCAATTCCTCAGTTGACGTCGAGTGGTTGAGATTTTCCAATTACCTTGCATTGCAAGAATTGTAAGGATGAGACTGAAAGTAAATGGACTTTTATGCTGAAGAGCTGCGACAAAGCAAAGCTTGACCGATTATAAGAAAATTGTCCACATGGGTTTTGTGGACTATACTTTTAGTAACCAACCGACCAACGGCCATTACGTAAGATTTCTCGCAGGCGTAGGGGCATTGATTTCATTAAGTTGTCGACAGTGTAGCGTGGTGGTTTACTTCCCACCATACGATTTCTATATTCGTCCAAAGTTCGCTTGCATTTGTAGGTCCACATGGCAATGACCTTGTTACTTCTACCCATATATTCTCTATCTGGCTGACGTTCGGCGATCGTGCAACAAACGGCAACAGCTTTATCCTCTCTTGGCCCTGAAACCAATCTCGCACTGCTCTGCTATGATGGATGGGGCTCTGCTCCTGTAAATAAACTGTTATCTCGTTAGTTCATATATTTATATTTAAATAACGTGTTTGTAATAAGCACATTGGATTATTATTTTCCACAGTGTTTAAGAATTCAGACCCTGTCATAGATAAGTGATCTAGATTCACAGTCCGATTAAGAATGTGGTTTACCCAGTCTGTCATATGATGAGGGTCGTAGTCGAATATCCACATTAAGACTGACTGACTGAATCCGATTAGAACGATCTGGTATCGAAATGAAACTACAGAAATCGTATAATTTGAACGACTGTATTGCAACAATGCTGCGCACATAAATTGCTATGATGGAGTAACAGGTAGCAACTGTCTAAGATAAAGTGAGAAATATGTCTACTAGCAGCAATGTAACGTAATTATAACCCGTATTTATGTGATGGAAATACTGAATCGAACAATACACATCTATTTCAGTGGTTCGAAGGTACACCACATCGAAATTGCTGATTACATAATGACAATAATAATAATAATAATAATCCAGTGCGGCGGATAGGGGAAACCCTCCCCCATATGGGTGGTACCGAGGAAATCAAATAGTTGGGGTGAACCAAATACTAACACAATCCTGAACGAATACTCAATCCGTTGAACCCAAAATCCAGACTCGTTTGAGTGAAAATCACCGCTACTCTGGTCACCGTCTGTCAGCTCAATGAGCTCAGCTGAAAATATTTGGTTGCAAAGGCTTCAACACCCTATGGTCCTGTCCGGTCCTGGAATCACCCAGGCCAAACCAATGAGACACAAAGAAACATGAACTATACAAGCAGAGTCTACATTACCCCTGGTGGTACACAACCCGCCTGTCGACAGGCGGCAGTCAGATTTTCGGATTCTGGGGAGTCCAGGTTAGCACGGCAGAGAATATCGAAGATCTCTGGTAAATATCCCTACTAGCAGAAAACATGCACTTGAAAACTAAACATAGACACATTGATCAAAACACGAAAACTAAATAGTGTCACATAAGAAATCGAAAGACAAATAATTCTCACCCTTGCTCTTCATGAACCACGACTAACTGACAATGAATCCTTGCATTACGGAAACCATTGAATCTTCAAGAGCAAAATACAACAAAAGGTAGCGAAAGGCGTACCAATCTTTGGCATTGAATATCTCGAACACAGATCTATCATCAACTCTGTCAAAGAAATCACACCCATCAACAATGAAATGGTTCAAATGGCTCTGAGCACTATGGGACTTAACAGTGAGGTCATCAGTCCCCTAGAACTTAAACCCAACTAACCTAAGGACATCACACACATCCATGCCCGAAGCAGGATTCGAACCTGCGACCGTAGCAGTCGCGCGGTTCCGGACTGAAGCGCCTAGAACCGCTCGTCCACCGCGGCCTGCCCATCAACAACCGACTTATGACTATGCCCATTAAGAGCCCCAGTAAAAAATATAAACTCATCAATGCACATGTCCCCACCAACATCGAAAATAAGAAAAACACAGAAAATGTCGAAAAATTCTGGAACACACTCAAAATACTATGAGCAAAATTCACCAAGATGACGTGAAAATACTAATGGAAGACTTCAACTCTCTATTTGGGACAGAAAAAACCTGTAGAAAAATCATTGGTACAAATTCAACACACCGACACGTTTAAACCAACGGCACATGTCCGACTGACATTTGCCAACAATTGAACCTCAAAAGGATGTCTTCCCACTTTAAGAAAAAACCAGTTCTGAGGTAACATGCTTGGCTACCAGGTGCAAGCTGCTTTCGTTCGACTTTCGAGACTCGCTGAAAGCCAGATTTTTAATTCTTTTGTAGCAGAACTACAAGTAGGCAGATGCAAACTCAATAAGGGAATCGTAAGACAACGCTCGAGCAAAATTGGTCTTGCTACTTTCAGGAAACCCTACAAGGGGAGGCCACCAATTGTGAAATTCAGATTCGATTCATATTGCGCATAATAAAAGCTCATAGGCAGAGGTGTAATGTGGCAAAGCACCAAGATGCACTTCTCAGCCGTTGTTGAGAAAATCGACCGTTAAAAGAAACCATTGAGGTGACATACTCTCTACGACCTGAAACTTCCTACAGTGTCGTGGCGCAGCGGTAAGCACTCGGGTTCGTAAGCTGAATCCCACTTTTTTTTAGTAATTGTTATATATATATATATATATATATATATATATATATATATATATATATATATATATATATGCAATCAGTTGCAACAATTATGCATATAATAAGTTGTTGAAAGTCGTTTGTCGTGGAAAAACTGGCGACTTCGAACATGATTATGTTTTCTGCAAACAAAGTTGTATTTCACAAATGTTATTAATTATCTTCATAATGTTTACACGTGTAGGTAACGGAAGACGTAGAAACGATATTCCGAAACGAATACGTATAGTGCAAGTCAAAAGTTCTAGTTGGAGACCCCATGATATATATATATATATATATATATATATATATATATATATATATATATATTTGAATTACAAAAGACAAAGACTAAAAAAAATGGCATGGCGCGAGATTCGACCCGGTGACCTTTGACTCACGAACCCAAGCACTTACCGCTGCGCCACGACTCAATAGAAATTTATATATCGTAGAGAGTATTTCACCGACAACGGCTGAGAAGTGCATCTTGGTGCTTGGCCACATTACACCTCTGGCCATGAGCTTTATTATGCGCAGTACGAATCGAATCTGAATTTCACAATTGGCGGCCTCCCCTTGTTAGTGTCAGAACGAAAACCTTACGGTACTGCCAAATTCATAATGCCACTTTTGTTTTCTACCTACATATTTTTTGTTGTTGTGAATACATAATTTTATCTATGAAATGACACATTTTCATAATACTTGCGAATGATACACGAAATGAAGTAAATACAGATCTTCTCGATGTCAATAGTCGGTAATATCCTACTAATTCGCGTTCAAATAGGCTCTATCGTCTTATAGACACTTAATGTTTTATTAAGATAGACTGCCGTCGTGTTGTTACTGTAGTAAGCTGAATTTAATTTGTATTAGTACAGTGAATATTTTAATTAAATTTTCCATTAGTTGACTAAACGCATCAGTATCCGCCAAAGAGAAATTAATCAGGAGCGCAGTTTTCTTTCACTATATCTAAAACAATCTGACAATGCTAATGTTGTTTACAAATTCTACGCCCGTAGAAACCCACTAGTTCTAACGATGTCACTAAAGCAGTGTACTTTTAAGAGTATTTTCGTCTAGAAATGAATTGCCTTGACGGTTGATCGATCAAGAACGGGAAAGGTAAATTTTTACGAATATATGACGAGAGGGACACGTGCTTGAGAGAGGACTTCCCTATCAATACAAATGCCTGAGAGACGACTTTACTATCAATCTCCTGGACAGTTTTGTTTCTCGAATCAACAGAGTGCGTCATCATGCAGTAGCACAGGTGATGTAGTTTTAATGCTCGATTTCCTTACACTGCCACCAAAAGGTGTCTTAGTTGTTGGCAACAAATTCCAGCTGTGTTGCACACACCCCGTGGGGCAGAATTTGTAGCCCAAAACACACTTTTGGAGCTATCAGATGTAAAATATTATGTTCACACTACTCTTTGCTCGAGTTTACGTCTTTTGGTGGGGCTCAGCCTTTCATTTCTTCTTAGGAAGTTAACGAAAAAGGCATCATAATACGTCACCAACAACAGTACTGCATACGAATGCTCAATGAGCGACCAGATGGCGTTCAATAATAGTCACTCCATGATTTTTTCGAATTAGAGCATACAGTACTCCTACGCCAGATTTCTGAACTTTGCCTGTTGTTTGCAAATGTCGCATGATGGTGAAATGGTAGTCTATCACAAGTATCAGTAGTCGAGACTTCCTTATTGTGGAAAATCATTCATTCCAGAACGATCTTTGTTGAAACAGGAATATCTTTTCCTGGCGTATTTTTCCCAAAAGCACTAGCTCCACACACAGTTCAAATCTTTCTAGTTGCCTCCTCTGCATTCACCCCTCTGTTATACCAAAAGTAAACGTTGTGTTGCAGATGTTACACCTTCTTCCACTTGCGACTCAATTTTACAATGCTTAACCGTAGTTCATGATTTTCAAGTATGCAAAATGCAATGCTTAACTGCAAGATGATAACTAGAACTTCAAATTCGAAAATGACAGTTAAAACATATACTGACAGCGTCGCGCCGCGTTCACATGGGCGGCGCCGGATTTCAGGCGGCGGGTGGCGTCTGGCCGGTGGCCGGTAGCCGGCTAGCCGCTGCAGCGCGAGGAAACGCTCGAGCGTAAGCTGTTATGATCGCGACGCAGCCACGAGCTGTCCTGCGGAATTGTTTCTGGAATACTTGTTATTGCTGGTGGGTAGAATGTCAAGCGAATTATCGTCGATGTTCAATCAGACGCATAACTTTATACGAGGGCCGAAATGTAGTAAAAAAAAATATGCACAGAGGTAGACGCGAACAGGCGACTATCAGTTTAGAATGCGCGACTATTACCGCTAGACCACGGGCTCGCACGGAGCGAACACACATCGGAAGTAGATAACACGTCCTCCTAACACTTCCGCATCTTACGGTGTTGCCAGATTGTGCAGATGGCCGGACTTAGAGTTGTCAGGGGCGGCCAGTTTCATTGGCCACCTTAAGTGAACGACTCGGACTAAGTCTCTGTGGCGGCCGGCCGGCGGCCAGTTTTTATGTCTAAGACTGTACATACATTTTTTTTTTTTTGCCATCTGTCTACCGACAGGTTTGATACGGCCCGCCACGAATTCTTTTCCTGTGCTAACCTCTTCATCTCAGAGTAGCACTTGCAACCTACGTCCTCTATTATTTGCTTGACGTATTCCAATCTCTGTCTTGCTGTACAGTTTTTGCCCTCTACAGCTCCCTCTAGTACCATGGAAGTCATTCCCACATGTCTTAGCAGATGTCCTATCATCCTGTCCCTTCTCTTCATCAGTGTTTTCCACATATTCCTTTCCTCTCCGATTCCGCATAGAACCTCCTCATTCCTTACCTTATCAGTCAACCTAATTTTCAACATTCGTCTATAGCACCACATCGCAAACGCTTCGATTCTCTTCTGTTCCGGTTTCCCCACAGTCCATGTTTCACTACCATACAATGCTGTACCCCAGACGTACATCCTCAGAAATTTCTTCCTCAAATTAAGGCCGGTATTTGATATTAGTAGACTTTTCTTGGCCAGAAATGCATCTTTTGCCATAGCGAGTCTGCTTTTGATGTCCTCCTTGCTCCATCCGTCATGGTTATTTTACGGCCTAGGTAGCAGAATTCCTTAACTTCATTGACTTCCTGGTGTTAAGTTTCTCGCTGTTCTCTTTTCTAATACTTCTCATTACCTTCGTCTTTCTCCGATTTACTCTCAAACCATACTGTGTACTCATTAGACTGTTCATTCCGTTCAGCATATCATTCAATTCTTCTTCACTTTCACTCAGGATAGCAATGTCATAAGCGAATCGTATCATTGATATCCTTACACCTTGTGTTTTAATTCCACTCCTGAACCTTTCTTTTATTTCCATCATTGCTTCCTCGATGTACAGATTGAAGAGCAGGGGCGAAAGGCTACAGCCTTGTCTTACACCCTACTTAATACGAGCACTTCGTTCCTGATCGTCCACTCTTACTATTCCCTCTTGGTTGTTGTACATATTGTATATGACCCGTCTCTCCCTATAGCTTACCCCTACTTTTTTCAGAATCTCGAACAGCTTCCACCATTTTATATTGTCGAACGCTTTTTCCCGGTCGACAAATCCTATGAAAGGGCCTTGATTTTGCTTTAGCCTTGCTTCCATTATTAGCCGTAACGTCAGAATTGCCTCTCTCGTCCCTTTACTTTTCCTAAAGCCAAACTGATCGTCACCTAGCGCATTCTCAATTTTCTTTTCCATTCTTCTGTATATTATTCTAGTAAGCAGATTCGGTGCATGAGCTGTTGAGCTGATTTTGCGATATTTCTCGCACTTGTCAGCTCTTGCCGTCTCCGGAATTGTGTGGATGATGCTTTTCCGAAAGTCAGATGGTAAATAGCCAGACTCATATATTCTACACATCGACGTGAATAGTCGTTTTGTTGCCACTTCCCCCAATGATTTTAGAAATTCTGATGGAATGTTACCTATCCCTTCTGCCTTATTTGACCGTAAGTCCTCCAAAGCTCTTTTAAATTCCGATTCTAATACTCGATCCCCCATCTCTTCTAAATCGACTCCTGTTTCTCCTTCTATCACATCAATCTTCACCCTCATAGAGGTTTTCAATGTATTCTTTCCACCTATCTGCTGTCTCCTCTGCATTTAACAGTGGAATTCCCGTTGCACTCTTAATGTGACCACCGTTGCTTTTAATGTCACCAAAGGTTGTTTTACTTTCCTGTATGCTGAGTCTGTCCTTCTGACAATCATATCTTTTGCGATGCCTTCACATTTCTCCTGCACCATTTTATCTTAGCTTCCCTGCACTTCCCATTTATTTCATTCCTCGGCGACTTGTATTTCTGTATTCCTGATTTTCCCGGAACATGTTTGTACTTCCTCCTTTCATCAATCGACTGAAGTATTTCTTCTGTTACCCATTGTTTCTTCGCTGCTACCTTCTTTGTACCTATGTATTCCTTCCCAACATCTGTGATGGCCCGTTTTAGAGATGTCCATTCCTCTTCAACTGTACTGCCTACTGCGCTATTCCTTATTGCTGTATCTATAGCGTTAGAGAACTTCAAACGTATCTCGTCATTCCTTAGTACTTCCGTATCCCACTTCTTTGCGTATTGATTCTTCCTGACTAACGTTTGAACTTCAGCCTCCTCTTCATCACTACTATATTGTGATCTGAGTCTATACCTGCTCTTGCGTACGTCTTACAATCCAGTATCTGATTTCGGAATCTCTGACTGACTATGATGTAATCTACTTGAAATCTTCCCGTATCTCCTGGCCTTTTCCAAGTATACCTCCTCCTCTTGTGATTCTTGAACAGGGTATTCGCTATTACTGGCTGAACTTGTTACAGAACTCAATTAGTCTTTCTCCTCTTTCATTCCTTGTCCCAAGCCCATATTCTCCTGTAACCTTTTCTTCTACTCCTTCCCCTACAACTGCATTCCAGTCGCCCATGACTATTAGATTTTCGGCCCCCTTTACATAGTGCATTACCCTTTCAATATCCTCATACACTGTCTCTATCTGTTCATCTTCAGCTTGTGACGTCGGCATGTATACCTGTACTACCGTTGTCGTAGTTTGTCTGCTGTCGATTCTGATTAGACCTACCTGGTCACTGAACTGTTCACAGTAACACACCCTCTGCCCTACCGTCCTATCCATAACGAGTCCTACACCTGTTATACCATTTTCTGCTGCTGTTGATATTACCCGATACTCATCTGACCAGAAATCCTGGTCTTCCTTCCACTTCACTTCACTGACCCCAACTATATCTAGATTGAGCCTTTGCATTTCCCATTTCAGATTTTCTAGTTTTCCTACGACGTTCAAGCTTCTGACATTCCACGCCCCGACTCGTAGAACGTTATCCTTCGTTGATTATTCAGTCTTTTTCTTATGGTAACCTCACACTTTGCAGTCCCCTCCCGGAAATCCGAATGGGGGACTATTCCGGAATCTTATGCCAATGGAGAGATCATTATGACACTTCATCAATTACAGGCCACATGTCCTGTGGATACAAGTTATGTGTCTTTAATGCAGTGGTTTCCATTGCCTTCTGCATCCTCATGTTGTAGATCATTGCTGATTCTTCCGCCCTTAGGGGCAATTTCCCACCCCTAGGACAAGAGAGTACCCTGAACCTCTATCCGCTCCTCCGCCCTCTTTGATAAGGCCGTTGGCAGAATGAGGCTGACTTCTTATGCCGGAAGTCTTCGGCTGCCAATGCTGATTATTTATCAAAATTCAGACAGTGGCGGGGATCGACCCTGGGACCGAAGACGTGTTGATTATGCATCGAAGCCGCTACCCCTAGACCACGGGTACCTGCTAAGGTACTTACTGCCTACGGGAAAATTAAAGAGACCTGTGGAGAAAAGAGAAACATTGTATGAATATCAAGAGCTCAGATGGAAACCCAGTTCTGAGCAAAGAAGGGAAAGCAGAAAGGTTGAAGGTGTATGTAGAGGGTCTATACAAGGGCGAAGTACTTGAGCGCAATATTATGGAAATGGAAGAGGACGAAGATGAAGATGAAATGGGAGATAGGATACTGCGTGAAAAGTTTGACACAGAACTGAAAGACCTAAGTCGAAACAAGGCCCCGGGAGTAGACAGCATTCCATTACAACTACTGACAGTCTTAGGGAGAGCCATCCTGACAAAACTCTACCATCTGGTGAGCAAGATGTATGAGACAGGCGAAATACCCTCAGAGTTCAAGAAGAATATAATAATTCCAATCCCAAAGAAAGAAGAGAAAGAAGGTGTTGACAGATGTAAAAATTACCGAACTATCAGTTTAATAAGCCACGGGTGCAAGATACAAACGCGAATTCTGTACAGACGAGTGGATGAACTGGTAGAAGCCTAAATCGGGGAAGATCAGTTTGGATTCCGTAGAAATATTGGAACACGTGAGGCAATACTGATCCTACGGCTAATCTTAGAAGCTAGATTAAGAAATGGCAAACCTACGTTTCTAGCATTTGTAGACTTACGGAAAGCCTTCGACAATGTTGACTGAAATACCCTCTTTCAAATTCTGAAGGTGGCAGGGGTAAAATACAGGCAGCGAAAGGGTATTTACAATTTGTACAGAAAGCAGATGGCAGTTACATGAGTCGATTGACATGAAAGGGAAGCAGTGTTTTTAAGGGAGTAACAGTGTTGTAGCCTCTCCCCGATGTTATTGAATGTGTGTACTAAGCAAGCAGTAAAGAAAACAAAAGAAAAATACGGAGTTGGTATTGAAATCCTTGGAGAAGGAATAAAAACTTTAAGGTTCGCCGCTGACATTGTAATTCTGTCAGAGACAGCATAGGACTGGGAATAGCAGTTGAACGGAATGGGCAGTGTCTTGAAACGAGGATATATGATGAACATCAACAAAAGCAAAACGAGGATAATGGAATGTAGTCGACTTAACTCTGGTGATGCTGAGGGAATTAGATTAGGAAATGAGAGCGCTTAAAGTAGTAAAGTAGTTTTTCTATTTCGGGATCAAAATAACTGATGATGGTCGAAGTAGAGAGGATATAAAATGTAGACTGGCAATGGCAAGGAAACCGTTTCTGAAGAAGAGAAAGTTGTTAAAATCGAGTATAGATGTGTCAGGAAAACGTGTCTGAATGTATTTGTATGAAGTGTAGCCATGTATGGATGTGAAACATGCACGATAAGTAGTTTGGACAAGAAGAGAATAGAAGCTTTCGAAATGTGGTACTACAGAAAAATGCTGAAGATTATATGGGTAGATTACATAACTAATGTGGAGGTATTGCACAGAATTGGTGAGAAGAGGATTTTGTGGCACAACTTGACTGGAAGAAGGAATCGGCTGGTGGGACATGTTCTGAGGCATCAAGAGATCACCAATTTAGTATTGGAGGACAGCGTGGAGGGTAAAATTCGTAGAGGGAGTCCAAGAGATGAATACAGTAAGCAGATTCAGAAGGCTGTAGGCTGAAGTACGTACTGGGAGATGAAGCAGCTTGCACAGGATAGAGTAGCATGGAGAGCTGCATCCATCCAGTCTCAGGACTGAAGACCACAACAACAAAAACTGTAAAATGAAAGAACTGAATGAAGAGATCGAAACAGACTGGCTGGAAGCACTACAATAGTCTAATCTCACACTTTATATTATTCAACAAAATGTTACACGTTCAAGCAAAACACATGTTGAGCAAAAAAATTGCAGTAGCGACAGTGCTCTTCCCCCATTCAAACTCGCGTGAAGTTGGTTCCCTTTGTGTACATCCGCTCAATAGCCAAACGTCACGCTTCTGGCGCGGTGAAGTATTCAGTTCAGTAGAATGATTTTTGTTCTATAAGTTTTTCGTTAATTGAGGATTTGGTAGAGACTTTTTGCTTGAGGATCATACACAGTGAACATTAATAAAACTGACAAAATGCAGGGACGTATCCGTGTCTAGAAATGGAGGAAAAAAGGCCCTGTGAACGTATGTCCGAAAATGGATGGTGTGCGTTCAGAACTGCACAGTAGAGAATTTCATGGCATCCATGTCACACCAGATGCTCAAAGTGGCCTCCGTGGGAAGTGCAGATGATAGAGACAGTCGCGGTTGTCGTCGAGGATACAAATAACCGCACTTGAGCTTGCACCGTGTTCGCGGACCGCTTGGCTGAGCTTGTATTTATGTTCGTCTCAATATCCTGTAGATCCCAGCGCTCTAAATGAGGTGTATACGCGGTCCACCGTCTTCCTGCATGTTCGTCTGTCTTAAAAGTCCCATGAACACACAAACTACCAAAAAGGGCTCGAAATGTTACGTGATGTAGTTGGTGACTGTGCGGATAGTTGTTTGGATATAGCCGTCCTGGCCCTCGACCATTTCCATCTTCTTGGTCGTACACAAACACCATTTTCGTTTGATCCGACGTTAATACCAGCTAGAAATGAAGCCGAGTTGTTAAAGTGTATAACCGTAACAATCAATCTTGTGAGTGAAAATTGTGATGAGAAGGTTAATGGATTAATGTCGCGGTAGTTTGCTTAGTTATAAGGTGTCTCAAGGAAAATTTCTAGCGGATGCAATGATCCCAAATGTAAATTGTGGTGATGTAACTGTGCCAAAAAATACATCAAGAACAATTATTCTGGAAGGCATGGTGCTCAGCCATAATTGTCCACATTATTAGAGACACGAGGATATTGTGAAATACTGGTTACTAACAACACCATCAACTGCAGCAGCTCAACTCCTATTAGGCAAAAATTTTGATGTATTCTCATATTTAAAAATGTAAATGGAGAAACAGTAGTGGTAGCGCAAATGTTCCATCTTTTTACTCTTAAAAATACACAAGTGCGTTAATTATCAATAGATTTCCGTTTTGGTATTACAACCTGACTATTCACATTGTATTAGACAGAGTAATTAATTCATTAAGTGTTAATATTTAATTCAGTTATGTTGAGTTGCCGACTTTTAATCAAAGTACATAGCGCTATTTTTGGCCACAACCGGTAATACTGTTTTGACTTGGTCTGCTCATAAGTCTTCATGATTAATTCCACTTCCTATAAATTTTAAGTTTATTCTGATTGAATTTTATTTGAGCCCTGCGCACTGGCTTCACCGTCAGAGTAGTGCCTCTCAGGTCGTCGATGGTTGTCGTGGTTAGCCTTCCGATAGGAGACGCTGGTCTGAGGATCTTCTACTGGAATGCCATTTAAGCGCATGCTGCGTGTCGGTTGCTCTCGAGTCCATCAAGTTTGGTTCCACAGTGACAAAGCGAGGTGGTGGGTCAGGCGGTTGCTGGTAGAGTGAGAGAGCGAGGTGGGGGGGGGGGGGGTGCAGTGAAGGGCGTGCTGCTCGTTGTGATTGTACCCAGCTGGCTTCGTCACTGAGTACGAATCCGGCGGGAGTACTGTACTCAAGTCTGAGCAGTCTGCACTGGTGTTCACAAATAGCGGTGACCGTTTGTTTGTTTGGTTTGGTGGCTAAAAGGCTGTTTAAAGCGTTAGTGTGTCCCAGAGCACGGTTACCGTAGAAGTACGAGCACAGTTACGTTTTATATACTACACTGTGAACTGAGTGCAGTACTGAGCGTATAAGTTATGAAATATCTGGTTGGACTAAGTGATTTGATAGTAGTAATTAGAACAGATTTTACTATTAAAGTTTCTTTCGCTCTTTAAGAAATGCCTTAGCTTTAGTTCGTTGTAATTTAGTACTTTTGTCACATTTAAAGAAATATCTTGAGCTTTTGTTGTTGTTTTAACGTAATTTTATTTATTCTGTGCCATTATGTAAAGATTAGCAGGGTGGACGATCACTGAGGTGTTTGTAGTTCTAGTACGGTTAAGTGGGATGACATGTTGCTTCTCATAAACCGAGAGGGTGTTAGTGAACTATCTGTTGTCTGAGTGCGTGTGAAATACGTGTTACTGCCTAAGACTTTTCTACTGCTGGTGATCCGGAATTTTTCATAAAATCAAGTGATCTAGTTACTTTTTACTTGATGTGTCTGGACGCCACTGAAACTCTTGGTTTGTGAAGTTGGTATGAGAGGGAGGAATCAACCATTGCTTTAATTCACAGAAGGCTAAATTAAAAGGTTAAAATTAAACGAGTTTCGGGCGTTTAATGTCAAATGATGAATCTAATACTTGTAACTGCTTTTTATTGCTAATTTTCCGTGTGTGTGTGTGTGCACGTGGGGTTACGAATGTTTTTTGCCGTTATTAAAGGTCATAATTATGCATACTGGCTTCTTTTCTATGCCTAGTGCTAACAGGTTTTTATTAAAGGTATCTAAGTTATTCTGACCAGAGAAGTCAAAACGTGGACTTCTATAAACACAAAGGCCAATAAGTGCAATGAAAGAAGAACTAATAGCAATATTGTGGTGCTTAACCACCCCACCACCACAAGTTAAGTACTGTAGTCAATGGATTTGCAAGAATTGTGTATGTTGTTTAACCGATTGTCTTGAGTGATTTCCCCAGTGTGCCGGTTTGGAAGTTATGAGTTGTAATTATTTGTTTTAAGGAGAAATGTCACACTTGAAGACTCTTGGAAATCTGTGTACATATTCTATATTGTGATTATTATTTTACTGCCAGTAAAATAAATGTTCATGCACTGTTTTGCTCCTTATTGATTGAACTTTAAAAAATGCTGAATCACGTAATTATTTTATTCCCGGCAGTAAAACTAAATACCAGTTTTTCGTAATTCTGGCTTTGGAATTGCCTTAGTAACGACATATTTCAAAGGTCTTTCATCTCCTATTTCACTTCCTTCTAGAAGAGTCCCAACAATCCCTTCTTAAGCTATAATACAGCATATGACCCACACCATCCCTAAAATGATGATGATGATGATGATGATGACACAATCATTGTGTCCTTGTTTCACTCCCTTTGGGGCTCCTTTGTTTATGTAACATAAATAAAAGACGCGAGGTCTTTCTAATTGTAGTTATGCCCTTTACTCTTCTACAAATAGGTAACAACGACGATGTGACGAGAGGCTTTTGCCACAGGGAAGCTGTGATACGCCGTGTGGAATGACACCCTGCTGGTGTGAGTGTGGACATACTATAATTTTTTAGACGCGATACATCTATAAATGATAATCACGTTACTTATCAATAGCGTTATGCTGTTGGAACGTAACGTTAGGGTGTATAGTGTGACTATACGAGCGGTGCATATGCTTACGTTTCGGGGATCTGTGTTCCTCGAGTTATGTGTATGAGTGTCTGGTGGAGGATAGCTGTATGCAAGATGCAGAAGTGATGATTTTTTATGGTGCACGATGCGAATTGCTTATACTACAACGATATGGTACGTTGGTGCAAAGCTCAAGCTTTCCTTGATAATATCAGAGCAGTGTAACTGACTAAGTGTCCTTGGCGACAGATTCTGTATTTCATGATCTGTAGACAAATTTGCAGGGTGTATGTATTTCGTTCTCTACTAAATTCTTGTAATCCAATAATGTGTAGAAAATGACACACAGTGCTCCGATCCCAGCAGCAGCAATTTGGCGGGTAAATTCAGTAACAATCAATCAGAATTCTCTATTCATAGGATGTTCCATGAAGTCAGAGAGCCACAAGCCATCATTTGAGGGGGGCGTAGGACTCCCCACATTGATTCAAAAGTACAGGGGTGGAATACGGTATCTATAGAAAAGTTCCGTGGCATTGGAGAGTCACGTGCTGTCTTCCTGTTCGAGTGTCAGAGGAAAGGCCAGGTGGAGCAGCCTCCTCTGGTTCCGACAGCTGAGATGGTGTTCCCCACCCGGCATTGTTACTTTAGAGCATCAGCTGCAGGACACCCAAAGTTCCAGCCATTTTTCTCGTCTATAGTCAGTGCTTTGATTTCTAGGAGAATCTTTTAGTCATCAGATCTGCTGTGTATCTGTGTCTTTTTCAGGACCTGTTGTAGGTTTCGAAATATGTCCTGAACTTTTAGATGTGTAAATGCTCCGATTCTCCCATCTGTGCTTAGACACAAGAATGCATTGAAAACTTAGGAAAATAAAATAAAATAGAAGTACCTTGGTATCCCTGACTCCAGGAGAAAATATTATCTAAGCGCCCCCCCCCCCCCCCCATTGTTTCCAAAAAGTGATATACACCTCAGCAGCTGTAGGGATCAGAAATGTTTTTCCCTCTAACAATGCCTCAGATTAAGTAAATCATTAGGTAGATCAGATAATTATGGTCAGATATGTTCTGCAATAACAATGCAGACACAGTAGTAAAACTAGTGACTGCATGAGTTGACAATTTCTTGGCTCCTAACGCACAGCCTTTTGAATTCATCTGCATTGCTTTTTTGTCCAGCCTTTATTTGCTACATTGTCCTCCTATCTCTTTTTCACACGTTTCTACCCCAAATTCGGATATAACACTATTCAAAATTTTAAATCTTTTAAGGGTGAAATCCTTGCTTATTATAAGACCTGTAATTCCGAATTTCTGCATCACTATTAATGTTTCGGACCATTTTGTATATGATACAAACTTCATGATTATGGATCCAGGTTTTGTAGATCACAACGTCCTACATCCAGCTATATAACTTCTGATTATCGTTTCTATCACTAACTTGTGTTCCCACTGCAGTACCATGTTCTCTGTCGAGAGGGTTAATAGAGACATAGGAAATCTTAATTCTCGACTTCTACGAAGGACACGATCCGGAAAAGCAACAGAGCAACCAACGGAATCCTTCTGTTTCGACTCACCCGTAGAAAACCTTACACAGTCGTGGCGCTCGGATAAAATGGCAGAAAATGTTGCATTAAAAACGGTGGCAGGAGAGCAATCTCTCTTGCATTGCACTAAATCTAAAATCACTTTGGGCCTCCCCGAGTTCACGAAGCGAAGTCAGGCGAACGGATGCTACTAATGATCTTAGGCTTAGCAGTTTAAATACAGTACTAAAAGTGTTTTTCCTGCACAGGTTACACGAGGTATTTACGTTACTAAGAAATTAAGTAGCGAAAAGCTGGGTAAGACTACAAATAGGTGCATCCCATTGACAAAAAGTATCCCGAGGTTGTACGTCCGTTGATAGCTTTCACCTTGAATGCAACGGCCATCGCTGCTAGACTGCTGATAGTGGACATTCAGACACTTTAGGAAAGTCAACCTTGTGGATATTGCATCAATCCTGTTCGCAGCGACTTTGAAATAATTACACGTATTAAAAGTGAAACATGTCTGAAATCAGTAATACAAGGAGTGATAAAATATCCGTCTCAAGGCCACTGTAACGTCTCCTGGCAAAACACGTGTTATATGTGCTAAAAAAAGGAGAAAAGAATAATTGAACCCGATGATTGTAATTGCGTGGACAATGATTGTGTGAACTCCATGTAATAAAGAGAAACCGACACTGTAACGTCTCCTGGCAAAACACATGTTATATGTAGTAAAAAAAAAAAGGAGAAAAGAATAATTGAACTGAATGATTGAAGTTGCTTGGACAATGATTATGTGAAATTCATGTAATAAAGAGAAACCATTATGTGTCATGTTTTATACTTGTATAGAATTATGTACCGATTTTTTTAAAGATAATATCTGTGTCGGATATTACTGAAACCGCCACAGACGATACTTATTAAATATCAAACAAAGACGTAAAGTCTGGAACGGCGCGACCGCTACGGTAGCACGTTCGAATCCTGCCTCGGGCATGGATGTGTGTGATGTCCTTAGGTTAGTTAGGTTTAAGTAGTTGTAAGTTCTAGTGGACTGATGACCTCGGAAGTTAGGTCTCATAGTGCTCAGAGACATTTTTTTAAGATGCAAATACATCAAACCGAGTATAAATAGTAGTGACCGAGCATTGATTTCTCTGTCGTCTTTGCGGAGTTACGTGAGTAGGATGAGCCTGTGACGCTATTTTGTGTGCATGTGTAGCATACTTTTGTCAAGATTGAGAGAAGGACGCCATTAGGCATTGATTTGTAAAGGTGTATAAGAATTTAATCTGTCTAAATGTTTTGAATAGAGTTACTTAGTGAAAGCTTGCATTATGATTTGTAATAAGCTTGCCTGGTATTTCATCCCATCATTTTAATACGTTTTCAGCTATTTAAATATTTTTCATGGTGTAGAGCAGCGCTACGAAGAACGAGCCGCTGTCGCAGCGCATTCAAACTGCATTAAATGAAACCAATCATACCGCAAAGAAGCGGACTGGTAATAGTGAACAAAAATTATTTCTTTCAGCTTTCGGGATTGCAGGGCAGAGCAACGGATTTTATGATGTGTTTTACAGGTGGACGGGGGCTGCGGATGATGTTGTATTATTAACAGTGCAAAAAGATATGTCACCTTCATGACATAAAAGAAATCTTGCTGTGCGTAGTTCTGGTCTCGCAAACAGTATGGTAGAAAAAATTTTTCTCTGATAATAGTCTCATGTTCTAGAGTTAGTCGTGGTACTTATTGGTGTTTCAACGTTAGCAAAAATCCACTGCGAATTTTGATGTTGAGCAAACATCATGTACTGCAACATCATTACTAATAACGAAATAATTCTCAGTAACCTTTTCGATAACTGTAAAGTAAGAATGATATGTTGAACTTTATAGGGAGTTACAGTAACGAAACAGTGTGTTTTTTATAGAAAGCCAGGTCCAGAACATATATATTTTGTTTTGTTGAAAATTAATGATCCAAAGAAAGTCACAGCACAGTATCCCTAAAAACTATTTCAGGGCTCTTTTCGTAGCAACATATTTTATGTCATCCATTTATCAATATATTAGTTGTTACTCGAGCAATAACAAAGAGAGCGGAACCACACTAACCCCTGGCCTAAATATAAGTGCTTATATACCCGGGTCGGAGTCGCGTTGGGCTGCATATACGCTGCAGCAACTCCCTCAAACAGGATTTATTGATCGGCCTTATATTTACACCACGAATGTACGCCGTGTACCTCTGCCTCATACTCCGCAAGCCATTTAGCAATCTGTAGCGGAGGATGCTTCCGGCACCAGTAACTGACCCCCTTTCGTGCATGTCCTTTCGCACACACGTTCACATTCTGTCCTCGCCTCAGTCCGTCCGGGATGTTCCTTTAGGGACGCTAGCCAGTCAGAGGCCATTAACAGTAACCCTTCCTTATGGGGACTGCTGTGGACAACAATGGCAGAGAAGAAGCAAACATTTCAGTCGTATGCAGTGTTCCATCACGCCCCTAATGCGTGATAACTGCGTCACAGATGTTGCTACGTTGAGTTTAGCAACTACTGCACAAAATTATAGTTTCCCTATTCCCAACTATTTGGCTACAATGACTCTCTCTCAATGAACCATAATGTTTCAGATTTGGTAGGTCAGAGCACGGTGCCAATCATTCATAATTATTACAGATTCTTGTAATAACAATCCCGAAATTCGACTACTGTCAGCACTTTTTTTTTTTTTTGAAAGGATAGACCAACAATTGACCTGTATTATTTATCTTTCGTACTTTCTAGATTTCTTTTTATGTCTTTATCAACTAGCATGCTGAAAGCTCGTAGGGCATTAACACGTCATATCTGGTACATTAAGTCCAAAACAGATAAATAAGATCTGCAATTGCCTTTTCTTGTCTTGTTTCCGTGCTTTGGATTTACTTTACCAGATATGACGTGATAATCGACTAAGGTCCTCCAGCATTTTACTTGATAATAGCATAAAAGCCGAAATCTACATAGCACAGAAGATAAATACAGTAATATAAAGTCTAATGATGGTTTATTCCTTCCAAAAATATTGAATGAATGTGGCTCAGCATCTTTGAAAACTCTTTACATCGTTATATGTTGAAGTTTGCGAGGCGAAGTCACTACCCTCTGTCTGCACAAAACACTAAATACAACGGAGACGGGCGTACTGATGTGCCGTTAACAACAATCTCACCAATCCTTTTCGCTTACGGTATACCAACAGTAGTTTATTTACGAGTTCTAACTTTCATTTTTTACCGCAACTGTAATTTGTGTAAAATTTGTCATTGACCAATTTTCTGAACAGTTTTTACGACCTTTCATTAATTATCTCGCGCAGTTCGAATATAATAAACAACTCGGTCATCACAAAGTTCCCAGAAACGGTAATTATTAAAAAATATATAAATCTATAAAGCTATAGAAGTATCAGTATGACTACTTGTTAATCAAACTGCACGTTGTTACGTGGTATTTGTGTTTCCACTCGTAATTAAATGTGTATTAATGAGCAATGTTCGTTAGTGGTGTACTGCATATGGTGGCCAATTAAATAACACATTGCCGGTATCGCCACCCCACACAGTATAGGTTGGGAACCGCAGTCTACTGAGATTTTCTGGTCTCTGTATCAGCTTTTATCGACGGATTTTAATGTTCTGCTATATTCCTAATTGTGTGCTTTAAAACCACTGTGGCATATTGCAGTTATTGCAGTTATTTCGACAATCGGTGGAATGAGACATAAGAGGCCCTCACACCCTATCCTGTTAATTCGAGCGAAGAGTGATACCAAGCAAGTCCACCGTTTACGAACATATGATAAGCATCCATTTCCACGTTAGTTGTCATCTCACTTGAGGACTGATTCTGAGCCACATGCAATGCTAATAGTAGCTATGATCCCAGCAGTAAGGAGTCACTAATGTTAATCCTTCAAGCTGCCTGCCTCAATATAAACACATCAAAAATGTTTTGCATCACCGAGATTCCCAGAACCCCCAAAGATAGGTGTTGACTGTGGATATTGTATCACAGACAAAGTCCCACTGACGTTCGGAGATTTTACTAAAGCCGTCCAAGATGTAAACAACCATGCATGAACAGCGCCTATTAGACGGAGGGCGTCCGACAGCCGATCAATTCCAGTCATTCCACCAGGAAGGAGGTACACTGCTCATGTTGTGTGTAGTTCAAACATCCCTAGACAGTCAATACCGCGGTTCGATCGCGTCCGCATTGTTACTCTGTGCCAGGAAGGTTATCAACAAGGGAAGTGTCCAGGCGTCTCGAAGTGGATTATGGCTCGAAGGAACCCTGACAGCAACGCCACCATGTTGAATATATTTCGTGCAGCCACAGGACGTCTTGTTACGACTGAAACTATGCTCAATAGGCAGCATGATGCGTAACTTCATTCCAGACGTCTATCAAGAGGTCCATCTCTGTAACAACGACACCATGCAGTGCGGTACAGATGCGCCCAAGAACATACCGAATGGACCGCTCAGGATTGGTATCACGTTGTCTTCATCAATGAGTGTCGCATATGCCTTCAAACAGACACTCATCGGCAAAGTGTTTGGAGGCAATCCAGTCAGGCTGTACGCCTTAGACACACTGTCCAGCGAGTGCAGCAAGGTGGAGGTTCCCTGCTGTTTTGAGGTGACATTATGAGGGGTCGACGTACGCCGCTGGTGGTCATGGAAGGCGCCGTAACGGCTGAACGATGCGTGAATGTCATCCACCGACCGATAGTGGAACTATATCGGCAGCATAATGGTGAGGCATTCGTCTTCATAGACGACAATTGGTGCTCCCATCGTGCACATCTTGTGAATGACTTCCTGCAGGATAACGACATCGCTCGATTAGAGTGGCCAGCATGTTCTCCAGGCATAAACACTATCGAACACGCCTGAGATAGACTGGAAAGGGTTGTATATGGACGACGTGACCCACCAACAACTCTGAGGGATCTATGCCGAATCGCCGTTGAGGAGTGGGGCGGTCTGTATCGAAAGGACCTTAATGAACTTGGGGATAGTATGCCACGACGAATAGACGCATGCATCAATGCAAGAGGACGTGCTGCTGGGTAATAGAGGTACAGGTGTGCACAGCAGTCTGGAAAAACACCTCTGAAGGCATCGATGTATGTTTTAAACATAGCTGCACAACAGCAATGGTTCCACGTAATAAAATTATAAACAGCCGACCAGTTGCAATGGATAAAGAATTCTTTACCTAGGTTTCGACAAATATAAATCTGTCTTCTTCAGAAGGCGGCAATTTTACATTAGTAAGGACTAATCTACCATCGCCGTTTTTACAAATTTCGGCATAGATCCATTTGTCAAAAATGAAGTATAGCCCTAGAATTAGGATTTGTCACGTAAATATAAATTAGTACATAGATCTTGTGAGCCCTGCTCTTGGGCATCATCATTTGTTGCAGGTCGTGGTTGACGTTTCACATGTGGCTGAACAAATCCTGTTTCCTTAAATTACGTAACTATCCGGCGAACGGTCCGGACACTTGGATGATGTCCAGGATACCAAGCAGCATACTTAGCATACGCCCGTTGGGGATTTTGATCGCAATAGCTATACATTAACACGATATCGACCCTTTCCGCAATTGGTAAACGGGCCATTTTAACATGGGGAATGTTCCACGAAACAAATACCGTCCACACTGGCGGAATGTTACGTGATACCAAGTACTTATATGTTTGTGACTATTACAGCACCATCTATGACAAAGCGAAAACAGTGGTCGAACTAAAACATTTATATATCTTTACGTACTACACGAATATGTAATAAAAATGAGGTTCCTATTTTTAAAAAAACGCAGTTGATAGCCGTTTGAGCTAAGGCAGCGCCATCTAGCGGGCCAACCATAGCGCCATCTGGTTTCTCCCCTAAATCTAGACGAGTTCGTTCTTCGTACTTTTTTTCGTTTGATGTTTATTTCGTGAAATATTTGGCCCGGTCACTATCAATAGACCACCCTGTAAACTTGTGAAATTGTGACCTGTTCAAGTTCCATCAAATGATCTACAGATCTGATTATGTTAGTTACTAGAATTATGGTCCAGAGATCACAGGCCCTGCAGACCAGGCGCTGCTTCCACAAACTGCCTTCATTCCTTCCTGTTTTGTGCCAATTTCCTCCAGGTCTCCTCAATCCCCAGTGCTGCTAGGTCCATCGCCAGGTCGTCCATTTAGAGCTGCCTTTGTCATCCATTTGAGCGTTTGGTGTTTGGTATCCCCTCTAGTGCCATCTTCGCCTGTTTTCCATCTGGCATACGGGCTACATGGCCCACCCATAATAATCTTTTGCTCTTTATCTTCTGTTGGAAGTTGGTTGTCGCATCAAAAGGTAGATTTCCTCGATTTCCCTCCGCTTTCATTCTCCGTTATCTTAAACTGGTCCTTATATCTTCCTCATTACTCTTCTTTCAAATATTAATAGTTTTTCATTTTCTCGCTCAGTCATGCTCCATGTTTATGAACCGTACATTGCTGCTGGGCATATCACTGTGCTGTAGATTTTCATCTTAGTCTTCACTGAGCTCGATTTAGAACCGACCGTCTCTCTGAGGGAATTCATGCATTTCATTCACACTGCTAATCTTTCCTTGATGTCAAGTTTTATGTTGTTGTCCGTGGTAAACCAAGATCCCAAGTATATGAACTGGTGTACTCTCTTGAAATTCTTGTCATCTATGGCAAGAAACTCATCCTGCTCATGTCTTCTTCCTAATTGCATGAACTCTGTCTTTATTCACTTTGAGCCCTACCTTCTGTGCATGATTGTCCATTTTCTGTAACGTTCCTTTAAAATGATGCTTTGATTCACTTAGTAATACTATGTCATCTGCATATGCGAGAGAATTGAAGTTACAGTACTCCAGCCCACTCGTGTTGCCTACAATCTTTTATCACTTTGTCTAAGATGACATTTAACAGAGCACATGAGACAGCATCTCCTTGTCTGTGGCCTGTCTCAGTATCGAATGTTTCAGATGTGGTTCCTCAGAAAGGTACTGCTGCCTTTGTCCTTTCCATACAATCTTGCACCATTCTCAATAGCTTCTCAGGGGTTCTCATGTCACGCATTGCATTGTATAGGTTATTCTTGTGGATGCTGTAATACGCACATTGAAAGTCGACGAACAGGCTGTGGAAATCTTTATCATATTCGCAGTGTTTTTCTAACAGTTGTCTCTGTGCGAAAATGTGATCTACTGTCGATCGGTTTGGTCGAAATCCAGCTTGGTACTCCTGTATGTTGTTCTCTATGAATGGTTATAATTTTCTGAGGATAATGCTGGACGGTACGTTATACGTTACATTCAACATGCTCATTCCTCTGTAGTTACCACATTCCATTTTCCATCCCTTCGTGTATGTTTGGCATATTACAGCCAGTTACCATTATTCTGGTAGTGTCTCCTTCTCCCACATGAACTGGATCAGTTTATATATCTGTAAGTGTAAGCTGTCGCATCTCTCCTTGATTAATACTGATGTTATTCTGTCCTCCCCTGGTGCTTTGTTGTTTCTGAGTCCTTTGATTGCTATCTCCACGTCTTCTTTAATAACTTCCCATTCTTCTTCATCTTCCCTTTCCTCCGTTGTATCTGTAAGTAACATCTCATCTGGGTCTGGGCGATTCAACAGTGCTGAGAAGTATTCTTTCCATCTGTCTACAATTCTGTCCTTGTCATTTGACAAGTTGCCGTTCTTATCTCTAATGAAAAAAGTTGGGCTCTGAGATCCACGGTACCGATTTTATTATGTATTTTAAGAATAGCCTTAAATTCAGGTTTTGGCTCTCTTCCTAAACTTGTTCTCTGCTCTTAGGATTCGCTTTGTCTCCCTTCTGACGTTTATAAAATGTTCTTTTTTCTGCTCTTTGTAACTATCAGCAAGCCACTTCTCCCTCATCTTCCTTCTCTTTTCTGTAGCCTTCTGGTATGTCTCCTTCAGTCATTTCTTCTTCTTCATTATCTTCTTTCTTCCCAATATATCCTCCGCTACACTTAGTACCGTGGCCTTTATTTCTTTTCACTTTTCCTCCACGTTCTCTCTTGCTTCCATGGTCTCTAGGACCTCAAAACGGTTTTTGATTTCTGTAGTATATTGTTCTTTAATGGCACTTTATCGTAGTTTCTCAACATTCAAAGCAGGTTCTAGTGTCCCCTTCTTCTTATGCATTTAGGTGAACATGAGTTTAATCCTGCACACAATGTTCCTATCAGAAAATTTACATGCTACGTCGTAGAATAGTACCGTTCTCAAGTATCTGTAACTGAGGCCAAAAATTAATTGTTTTGTTGCAGGCACTCTTTTCCGTTATCTTGGTGGGTGTTGAGGACTGTGCAACTACGCTGTGTCAGAAACATCCCGAAGTCGTTCGTTCATTTGATTTCTTAAGATACAAAATACATGGTATTAGGCTTTATAACACTACAACATTGTCATCCAAATCTTCCAAGATCTCGCATGAGACACGTGCTGTTGAAATATGAAAATATATATATGATGAAGCAAGTGACTTATGTGAATAAAGATCTACGTGTATTAAGTATTGGTGGCAAAATGTTCCAGGTTATTGTTACTAAAATTAACTGAATTTGCTACTCGGCAGAACATGACAAGCAAACAAAAAATGCTTACTTGATGTTATGCATAATCGTTATTTATTTATTCTCAACCCATTTTTTGGTTTCTATGCCCAGGATCAGGTGGCAAGCGGATACCGCAGATACTTCCAACAAACATAAGTAATATTGATAGAAATACGTAGCCCTTACAAATTACAGCTTTAAATTGAATAGAAAGTTAATTACATTTTAAAAATTACATTAAAGTTATGTTCACCATATATGTGAAACAAAATTGAAAAGTGGTGAAAAGGAAATAATATGTCTTCGTTTAAATATAAACTAGCATTCGTTTTAGCGATTTTAAGCATTGCTCTTGGTGTTTCTTAGTATCATAGAAGAGCTCACGGTGTAAGCACTATACTTCGTCTTCTGATAAAGCGTGTTTCACCAATGCTGAATCTATCTTTCCTAGTTTACTATACTTTCACGTTGTGACAATCAGTAAGCAAGAGGTCAACCTGACTAACTAACTAACATTTTTCGATGGAGAATATCTGTGTTCTTTTAAACCCTGCTTGATGGCAAAGGTTTTATTTCATATTTTACTGTTGAAAACTACCTGAGCTATGTGACTGTTATTGTAAAACTTTTGTCTCCAACTGTAATATTTAAAAGTATTGTTGTGAAAGCTATCTGAAACTCTACCTACACATGAATTAACTAAGCAATTTCGATGACTAATAAGTGTTCCCTACTGTCCAGTGCGCAGACCTGTAAAAACTCTACGCCTTGTTTTGTATAATGATGGCAAATATATCAGCGTTACTGAAACTAATGAGTTCGATTGCCTTTATTTCTGTCTGGAAGGAAGACGTAAAACTGGAACTGATATGAAACGACGCAGCCACGGAGACTAGAAAATACGATAGGACTCACTGTGAGCTGTAACATCACCATGACCCTTCGCCACATCACACTGTATTGACGTTCTTGCACGCGTGGTGTACACTAACTTAACTCATACGTAGGTACGAATGTAATCAAGATTTTCATATTTTTTGTGTATCATTATTATTGGTATTATTATCAAGTTTACGTTAGGTAGACTATTTGTTTCTAAGGGTGGTGAAATACTAGTCCATACCCTCCAAACTACTTCTTCTTCATAGTTTGTTAATAATTTGGACTTAGCTTTCAAATCACTGAGGCTTAAATCAATGAAACCTCGTGAGTGTTAAATTATCCGAGTGTTCTTCTTAATAGTGATTTCACTAGGAAGGGGATATTTCAGTACGTCTCTGACATACGAAACGCTTTATAAGATAGGCAAAGTAAGGTCGCAGACTTTGCAGGATCTTCAAATGACCAATTACTACAGCGTCCTTTCATAACTACTTGTTATTGACAGACAGAAAAAGAGCCCCGAACCACTTTTTCAAGACGTTCTGATTTTAATAACTCAGCGCCACATCGAGAGAGGTTCATGTAAATACACATTTTTTTTGGTCAAAAGTCTTTTGTTTTCGGTTCCGTAATTTCTAATTGATGGCGTAAGCGCAAATTGTCGCATTCATTTACGTGATTCTTTCACAGTTAATATTTAGTCTCAGTTACGTCTTCGTTAGCTGGTAATACATTTTCTGTAAAATATACTTTTTTACGGTTGCTTCGTTTTTGCGCATAAATATTTGTCTCAATAGTAGACTCATTACTACGTCGTAAATCGTCGCCGGTGGATGGTAGATATAAAGTGGGAATGGAATTAGTTTTCAGCTAGTTTTTCGAAGGAATATTCAATAGCTAACATTTCATATTTCTTTGATTATCCAATTCAGGAAGTTGTATTGACCAGACACGAGCATTTTGAACGGTGTCCTGTCTGCACGTTTACATACATTTGCGGATTTTGAATTTTCCTCAATATGCTTAGGAAATAGATGACACTTAATTCCTAACTAACTGCGCTGTGGTTAGTACAGCAGTGGAGCGCGCAGCAAACCATTACTTTTCACTTTAAAACTTAATTTAAAAAAAAAATCCTTTACTATACCGATAATTACGGTGTAGCTCTGAACTTTTTCGACAGTCGCTAATAAAAAATCACATTGTCGTAAACAACCTTGTCTACCTTCGTAAACGAAGTTACAATAGACTATGGTATGGCAATTGTGGACTACCGAGCGCTGGTCGGGTTCGCTCTGCTCATGTACGTCTTCAGCCCTACCTGTATTCTACAGTTATGTTCAAAAATTAAGGATGTGGGGCCACACAACGTGACACTACACAGAACTGACGCTAGTAGCATAGGCACATAGGGAACACACACGACACAGATCTGTAAGTCCACGTTATTGGTGATAAGTTGGGAAAACCGTCCCGAAACACATGTACTACAAAACGCCACTGTTTCCTGCGCATGTACCCCGACATCAGTATGGGATATGAACACCAGGCATACGTACACGGGCCGCACAACTGGTAGGCATACTCTCTATCAGGTGGTCGAGCAGCAGCTGGGGTATAGCCTCCCATTCTTGCACCAATGACTGTCGGAGCTCCTGAAGTGCCCTAGGGGTTTGAAGCGTGCAGCGATACGTCGACCGAGAGCATCCCAGAATTGGTCGATGGGGATTAGGTCTGGAGAACAGGCAGGCCACTCCGTTCACCTGAAATCTTCTGTTTCAAGGTACTGCTCCACGATGGCAGCTCGGTGGGGCCGTGCGTTATCATCCATCAGGAGGAAGGTGGGACCCACTGCACCCCTGCAGAGGCGGACATACTGATGCTAAATGACGTACCGGTACACCTGACCTGTTACAGTTCCTATTTCTAAGACATGCAGTGGTGTACGTGCACCAATAATTATCTCGCCCACACTATCAAACCACGACCTCCCTACATGTCTCTTTCAAGGGCGTTCAGGAGTTGGTATCTGGTTCCTGCGTCACACCTGCTGAAAACCCGGCGAGAATCACTGTTCAGACCATACCTGGACTCGTTCGTGAACATAACGTGGGACCACTGTTCCAGTAACCATTTACCGTTTTCTTGACACCAGGCTTTACACGAACTCCTGTGAACAGGGGTCAGTGGAATGCACCTTGCAGGTCTCCCAGCGAATAAACCATGTCTGTTCACTCCCCTGTAGACTGTGTGTCTGGAGACAACTGTTCCAGTGGTTGTAGTAAGGCCCCTAGCCAGGCTATTTGCAGTACTCCGTGGCCATCTGTGGCCCTAATGGTGGGATATCGGTCTTCTTGCTGTGTTGTACACTGCAGACGCCTTTACACGTTTCCTGTCTGCTGCAATCGTTGCCATAATCATGAGATCACACTTTCTGGCACACAGAGGGCCCGCGCTAAGACCTGCTGTGTCTGACCAGCCTCCATTCGCCCCTCATGACGTCATCAATGTGTGTTCTTTGAGCCATTTTCAACCCACAGTCACCATTAGCACGTCTGAAAACGTCTGCACACTTACTCGCTGCACCGTACTCTGACATGCACCAACACACCTCTGCAATTGTGGACTGCTGCCAGCGCCACCGTGCGACGACTGCAGGTCAAGTGCACTGCATGGTCATACCCCGAGATGATCTAAACCCTCAAACCGACCATCAAAGCGTTGTTTCACCATGTATCAGCATTGTCCTTAATTTATAAGCATGACTATAGTATCAGTGGATGCACTGGATGGTGAACTATATCACGCATACTGTAAGCCGCTCCTCCTCTTCCTCCACGCCTATCACTTAATCGTCCTCCATGCACCCCATACATTCCTGATCACTGACATGTTAATCCCGTAGGAAGCTGACGCAGAATTTACGAAAAATTGCCGAAAATAGAAAATGAGGATTTTTCTAACCAGCAAGATAAAAGCCAATCTCAGAGAAAATGTATAATGGCACAAAATAGATACTGAGAAGATGTCTAAGGAAAGTCGTGCAAATTCAGATTAAATAAATATTCTAAGGATCATAGCATCATTCGTTCAATAGAAAAACTATTTCCCTTATTCGTACAGTGAATACTTCACAACCGAAATGAATTTTGAAAAACAGGAGTCTACATTTTGTATTTAATCTCAATATACTTAAAAGGTAAACTAATTAACAGATTAAAAGAAGCAAGATTAGAATTGATCCTCCCGTTGCCTACATGATCAACTGTTACACAGGGCCCATTCAAATTTTCAAATGGCTCTATGCACTATGGGTATCTGAGGTCATCAGTCCCCTAGACTTAGAACTACTTAAACCTAACCTAAGGACATCACACACATCCATGCCCACGACAGGATTCGAAGCGGCGACCGTAGTAGCAGGGCGGTTCCGGACTGAAGCGCCTAGAGCCGCTCGGCCACAGCGGCCGACCAGTGCACATTCCGTTCGGGTCTGGATGCGGAAGGAAATCGGCCAAGCCCTATTTATGTGAACATCCCCAGCATTCATCTTGATTGATTTAGGGAGATCACGTGAACGTACATAAATCTGAATAGCTGGACGGTGGTTTGAAATACAGTCCTCCCGAACTGGAGTCCCGTGTACTAAGCAGTGTACCATCTAGTAATGTTTCAGCCGGACCCTGTGGTCGAGCAGTTTTTGGCGCTTCAGTCCGGAACCGCGTGACTGCTACGGTCGCAGGTTCGAATCCTGCCTCGGGCGTGGATGTAAGTGATGTCCTTAGGTTAGTTAGGTTTAAGTAGTTCTACGTTTTCGGTGATTGATGGCCTCAGATGTAAAGTCCAGTGCTCAGAGTCATTTGAACCATTTTAGTAATGTTTCAAAAGTTTGAATAATGTATGTAACTATATATTGTGATCCGCGTTATCAGCAAAATCGCTTTCCTTCGCCTCCGCGGTTTCTTGCAGGAATTTCTTGTTTAACGATTTTCTTTTTGATTCACACACATTGAATATTTTATAATGGAATATCGCTGGCGCAATGCCGGTATGCAACACACAGATAGAGGACCACATGCTAAAGTTCAATCATATAAAAATTTATTTGTTCGGAGATCTAATTAATTATCTTGGATTTACTGTCACAATGAGAAAATAATGAAATGAAAAAATGTTAATTAAGTTCTGGACACCATTAATATTTCAGAATAAAAGCAGTATAATTAATTAGATTTGGAAGTTAGTCTTGTTATACTGTTCTGTAAAAGTTACTGGTAAAAATTATAATTACTTTAAATTATTTTTGAAATTGCTTTTGAAATAATAAACTTCACATACGGCTTTCTCATTTCATTAGGTGAACAGGTTTAAAACCCTTAGACAAATAACGGTAATCTGGTGACAAGCGCTGGATTTAATTCAGTTTGGAAAAACTCATTATTTCCCAAAATTTAATAGCGAAATGCTAGTTTTCTACACATCCCAAATTCCTACGATAGTCTAATGTATCTCCGCTGACGCAAAAGGTGAGACCAGTTCATATAGTCCGCTTTCTAGCTGGAATGAGATGAAAATCTTCCAAATGAAATATATTCTGCGTATATCTTCACTGAAATGCCAGTAGCCAGTCGCAGTTCATGTTGACTCATTATGTCAATGGAATTACATCTGTAAACACTGCGCCTCACTTTTATGTGGCCATCACGGTACATCGACTTTCTTTGGAGTCCAGAGCGACGTCTTTAAGGGTACACAGTCGACTGCAGACCTCTTCATTCTAATGAAGCAACATATGCATGCCACAATATAGTGCAATTACATGCCCCATTCTACCAACTTTAAGTCCATTATACATACCATTAGTTTGTAGAAGGGCATACGTATGTTTTACAGGAGACATACAGGTATTACCAAATGAACATAGAACATATGGAATTTTCCCATCGACTTTTGCCACTCCTAGCGGCATCTGCGGTCAAGTCTATCTTTCCGGTGTGACCAGCTCGCTGATAACGAACACCGTCTGCGACAGTATCCATTGTTTTCAGGGGCCTGGTATCGAGTCCACAGAGGCTGGACGCGTCAGCTGTGGGTGGGTTGGCGTTGGTTTGTGCTACCATTATATTTCATGTATCATTTCAATGAATTACTTTGTTTTGTTTAATGGTTTCAGAGGAAATAATTGGAGGCCTAGTTCTCCCACAAACTAAAAGCCAAAAGATGACCCAGACACTAGTAATTGAGTACAGTGCATATGTCTTCCTGGAAAAAAAGGAAGGTTCATTACATTACTAGGACAGGTTCGTTTTACATCTCCCAAAATATCGGTTCACATGTCGATCATAGTGGATATCTCTTTTAAATATATTTCCTAACCTTATGTCTGCCGCAGACGATCTTACAGTAATTTACATTGATAAGATTAGTGTGCTGGTAATCTCCATGACTTGTAAGAGCACAAACATTTATGGTGACCGCTGATTGACGAAGGTGCCTATTGTGTTGATCACTGATGTAACCCGCATATTTGTGGGCAGAAGTACTATCTCGGCGCAGCGCTTGTCTGATGATCAACGCAATACCCCATTCCAAACACAAACTCACTCATGTCAAAACCCTGGATCCCCATGTACTTTAGCAACCTGAGCCTTATCTTGAGCTATGACAGGAAAAACTAGTCCCACAATACGCTAATTGTCTAGAAAGAATCTTATGACTACGTAATCGCGGCTACTCTAGCAGTATTCCGTGACCCGACCCATTCATAGACAATCTTTAAATATTTTCGAAAAGTCTGCGTGAATGCCCTTAACGCTTGCGGTTTTCTTGGGATTCCATTTCGCCAATACTTCACCAACTTTCTGTTGTGTGTACGGCGTTACACTTTAACAGTAAGCATCTTCTCTCTGTTTACGATTCTGTAACTCATGTAGTGTGTATCACCACGGAATGAATGGTCCAGTAGAGACTTTGTTATTTATCTACATCTCTGAGTCGCAATTCAAAGAACTTGCGAATTTGAAACTCTCAGCAAAGGTGTTTGTGCCAACGGCCTTACCGAAATGGTAACACCGGTTCCGTCAGATCACCGAAATTAAGCTCTCTCGGGCTGGGCTAGCACTTGGATGGGTGACCATCCTGGCTGCCGAGTGCTGTTGGCAAGCGGGGCGCACTCAGCCCTTTGTGAGACTGAGGAGCTACTTGACTGCGAAGTAGCGGCTCCGGTCTCGTAAACTGACGTACGGCCGGGAAAGCGGTGTGGTGACCACATACCCCTCCATATCCGCGTCCAGTGACGCCTCTTGGCTGAGGGTGATACGGCGATAGGTCGGTACCGTTGGCCCCTCCAAGGCCTGTTCGGGAGGATAGGAGAGAGTCTCTAGATATGTCTGTATCCTTTGACTCAAAGATCTAGCTCAGCTTCATAACGAAGGTGACAGTAGAAAGTCATTGTGGCTTCTGGACACATATCAGCTAATGTCAGCACATTTAGTGCCAGTCTTGGAGAAACTGGTTATGTCAGGAATTTCAGTGTCAGCAATAAGGTAACTGCACATGTAGTAGGTTGAGGCTACGTCGTTTTATATTCAAGGTCACTGACATCTTCTTCCCTCCTCAGGACAATATCAACGTTATCACTCTTTCAGCCAATTGATGAGGAAGGAGGGAGGGAAGGGAGGCAAACAGCTTTCACGTAACGTGTTCTCCACTGTAGCTAAGTACTCTGTAGTGAGAGGACCACAGTTAATTTAGCATACAGGCTGTAAGTTTGACAGCAAATCGAAAAACGCAGATGTCCTCGTGCCGATGCGTATGGACCTACTGTAAATTGTGGTATGGATGCTTGCAGTATCGTAGAGTAAGGTGCATCCAATGCAAATGCCATTACTCATTGCAAATAATCAACTGCCTCATGTTACATGACAGCTCTCAGCTGACATCAATATGTTTGCATTACGTCAAAGTCATGCCAATGGCAACATCGTGTCATTTCATTGTTATGCTGATATCGATATCGATATCATGTTATGTAAGCATCATCAACATACTCTGAACCAATGGCTAGGGAATCCCCACTGCTCTTGAGCAAGAGCTAGCTCTGCGATAGCGTGCGCTGAAAACCGTCCGAACGATCGGAAATATTTATCAATCTGGCGATGTAACGCTCAGCTAATACGTGCAGGGCTCCTCAGCTCTCAAGCAGTTTGTTCCCTATTTTATTATTGTGCTCTGCAGTAAGTGGATGAGGGTGCAGGTATTTGTTTTTAGAATTTGATTTTGTTATTATTCAGTTCAGTGAGTTACGTCCTTCGAGTTCTGTATATTCTATTGAGAAGATTTTCGACATCAGGGTTATTCTGCTTACAAAAATAGCGGCAAATATTATGAGGTAGGATACTTTTACATTGCAGTGCGTATACACTATGTGATCAAAAGTATCCGGGCGCTTGGCTGAAAATGACTTGCAAGTTCGTGGCGCCCTCTATCGGTAATGTTGGCCCACCCTTAGCCTTGATGACAGATTCCAGTTTCGCAGGCACATGTTCAGTCCGTTGCTGGAAGGTTTCTTGTGGAATGGCAGACCATTATTCACGGAGTACTGCACTGAGGACATGTATCGAATCCTGTCGGTGAGGTCTGGCACAAAGTCAGCATTCCAAAACATCCCAAATGTGTTCTACATGCTTCAGATCAGGACTCTGTGCATTCCAGTCCATTACAACGATGTTATTATCATGTAACCACTCCACCACAAGCCGTGCATTATGAACTCGATCATGTTGAAAGATGTAATCGCCATCCCCGAATTGCTCTTCAACAGTGGGATGCAACAGTTTGATCAATGTAGGCCTGTGCTGTGATAGTGCCCCGCAAAAGAACAAGGGGTGCAAGCCCCAGCAATGAAAAACATGACCACACCATAACACCACCGTCTCCGAATTTTACTGTTGGCACTGCATACGCTGGCAGATGACGTTCACCGGACATCCGCCACACCCACACCCTGCCATCGGATCCCCACATTGTGTACCGTGATTCTTCACTCCACACAACGTTTTATCCACTATTAATTCGTCCAATGTTTACGCTGGCTACACCAAGCGTTGCGTCGTTTGGCATTTATTGGCGTGACGTGTGGCTTATGAGCAGCCGCTCGACGGTGAAATCCAAGGTTTTCACCTTCCGCCTAACTGTCATAGTACTTGCAGTGGATCCTGATGCAGTTTGGAATTCATGTGTGATGGCCTGGATACATCTCCGCCTATTACACATTACGGCGCTCACCACCTGTCTGCGGTCTCTGTCATTCAACAGACGAGGTCGGCCTGTACGCTTTTGCGCTCTACGTGTACCTTCACCTTTCCACTTCTCTATCACATCGGAAACAGTGGGCCTAGAGATGTTTAGGAGAGTGAAAATTTCGCTTACGGACGTGTGATACGTATGACGCCCAATCACATAACGACGTTCGATGTCCTTGAGTCCCGCGGAGCGCCCCATTCTGCTCTCTCACGATGTCTAATGACTGTTGAGGTCACTGATATGGAGTACCTGGCAGTAGGTGGCAGCACAATGCACCTAGTATTTGGGTGCGTGCGGGTACTTGATCACATAGTGTAAATTAATGGCATTATAGCATATTTGGCAGAATGGCGGCGAATGTTAATGAAAGGTACATTAACAATGCCTTATGAGTATTATAATTAAATGATTTTATCGTAAATTCTGTGCAAAAAGATTAGTCCTGTGAGTGAGTAGTGAGTGTGGTGGGTCCTATCCTACCTGAAAATGCAATCTAATATTACGAGAATTAATGACGGCCTTCATGCCCGTTATCATAATTAACAAAATTAGTAGCGAAGTATTGATGATTTTCCGTAATTTTCTACAATTGTAGCTGAATTTATACACAAATATCAACTCTGAGCACAAGACTGAGAGAAACTGCTATTTTGAAATATGTCTTGTATTGACTTCTAAGTGCGTTAACATTAATTATTTGGCAGCTGTGACATTTACATTGGGTTACAGCTTGCTACAGAGAAATTGAGCCTCACGCGTCCGTATGTTGTAGTGTAAGTTCATAAAGTATTTCTTTGGCCTAACGTGACACCATGTCGATTAGGCAGAAGTAAGCCTCCACTAGCAGAATTGGTTGTTTCAGTATATCGGTATGTCCTACGAAAAGCACATATGCATTTTCACTGTCGGTGATTGCTAAAGTACTGACTCACTAACTACTTTTTGCAATCCCCAACTTCTTAGGACTTGTTGATACGAGACCAGTCTGCTGCCATGTGTAAATCAGTAAATGCTGAGTACGCCAGTACCGTTGCGCCAGGACACTGCATGAAGCCAGCCAGCCAGTGCCATCTAGTAAAACAAAAAAGAGTGACATGACATGTAAGTACCATTAATGTGGCATACCACGATATTTAAAGTAACAAACTCTTGCTAAATACCGCCGACTATACGCCATCCCTGCATTATTAGTGAGTGTGTGTGTGTTTGGATAGAGAGAGAGAGAGAGAGAGAGAGAGAGAGAGAGAGAGAAAGAGAGAGAGAGAGACACTTGCAAACACACATAGGTGATATGCAAACGCTGACAAACGAGCAAAATATTTTGAAGCGGAATTTTGTGTGTTCATTCAGTACAGCATTCCCCAGATCAAAGGCCAACTCCTACACATAGTTCAAATGTCAACATTTCAGAAATTACACAGTGCTTTTAAAAAGCCACCACTGTCATATACGTTCCCTACTTAGACTCCCCTGTATATAGTTCACACAAACTGTGAATAAATCAGTGAGAAGGTAAGGAGTGAAAAGGATAATTTTCCTTAAAGCTAACTGCCTTGACACTCCACACTTTATCGCAAATATTTACATCCTATGTCAACCATATAGTCCCTCTACTAATCACAGATCCTCTCCACGCCGAAACACCTACATATGCGTTAAATGTACTATAGTGACAGCTGTAGTACATACTTGAACTGTACAGTAACACCTACCACGGAACATCATTTGCAGAATTTTAGATACGTGCTGTTGACAACTAGTAACTACTAAACATGAGCGTTTAGTACATAAGCGTTTAGTACGAGACTACATCTACTAAAATCGTACACTAGTACTCTGTACCACTAAATATCTACCTAGGCACAAAATTTAGCTGCGAGTAAGTGTTAAAATATGATCTAAGGCGTCATTTTTTTGCGAGATCTCACTGCGAAGTGAGACGCTGATAACGACGTGACGATCACCTCTGTCTGTGTCATATGTGAGGCTGAGCTTGAAGACATACTAAGAAGCGAGTTATGTAAAAAGTTATCGTCTTCTCCGACACTTAAGAGTTAAGTCATTGGCCTGTTTCAGCTCCTTAATTCGAGCCACTTTACATAACGTGTACACTCCCCCACCCCTTGCACCAATTCTTCAGCTGTTCATGGTTGTAGTTACTCAATTGCTGTAGATACATGCTTCTTCTGTCAACTTTTACGGAGTCAAAGATACGTCTTCTGTATTATGTAACCCGTACCATTCCTTCTTTATTCTTAGTAGTGCAATGACACTGTGCCTCACATTCCAGTGCTAAAAAAGCAGTAGTGATTCAATTTTTTTAAAGGAAGATGGTGCTGCACGACAAATTACATTTCACTAACAGTAATAACTCTACCCAACGTATTACGAAACAAAAATGTTCAAATGTGTGTGGAGTAATGTAATGTAATGTGTGTGAAACCCTATGGGAGTAAACTGCTAAGGTCATCAGTCCCTAAGCTTACACACTACTTAATATAAATTATCCTAAGGACAAACACACACACCCATGCCCGAGGGAGGACTCGAACCTCCGCCGGGAGCATGTGTGAAGTCTTATGGGACTTAACTGCTAAGGTCATCAGTCCATAAGCTTACACACTACTTAACCTAAATTATCCTAAGGACAAACACACACGCCCAAGCCCGAGGGAGGACTCGAACCTCCGCCGGGACCAGCAGTACAGTCCATGACTGGAGCGCCTTAGACCGCTTATTACGAAACTCTACCTAAGTTTGTTCCATGTATACAGAGTCACTCTATGTCACTAAATATCTACGTAGGCAGGGAAATTAGGTACACCATATCTATCAAAATATAAGCTCTGGTGTGTGTGTGTGTGTGAGAGAGAGAGAGAGCTATCATACCTCAATCAAGTTACGTTCCACTCAGGCAACTTTATAGATCAACCGACACAGAGAAAAAGAAAATCAACCAAGTATTAATGTTGGAAGTTACTTCAGTATTGAATCATGGTGTCATGGCAGCGTATGGTGGCACACTGCCATTTTCTTATAACGATATAATGTACGGAGTAAATGTGTTTGTTGTTAGCATTTAATCAAGAATAATGTTTGTGGTCCACAACAATTATAGCTCATCACCTCTCGAAGACCAGCACAGACATTGTTGACATCAATAACACCGACTCTAACGTAAATATTATGAACAAGGCTTACAAGAGACTGCCGCATATAAGACTCTCAGAAACGGGTTCACCTGTGAGGTAGGTATGACTGCATCATAATTGTCACAGCAAACCGTTACTTGCTGTGAAACTGGAGTTCTGATGATGATTATAATTTTTAGTATATAGGGCGCTCAGGAACGTGGTTATCAGCACCCATACAAATTCACAATCTTTTCAAAGTCCAGTCTTGCCATTTCCCCGAATGGTGATGAAATGATGACAAAACGGTCTCATAGTGGAGGAATCACCGTCCCGGCCGGGAGTCGATCCTGGGACTCCTTGATCTAGAGGCACAACGCTAAGCACCTATGGACAAATGGGAGTTTTGTTTTTGACACAGACTGCACGGATTGTTCATCAGTGGCTGATGCTCTTTCCCCAGTCTTACCACCTTAGTACTCTCTTCCCTCTATGAATGGCAGCTGTTGCATCCTTACCAGCCTACCAATTTTTGTGACTAAACTAACAGAACGCTACATTCCTGACTGGATATGTACCCTGGCGCTGATTGTAGCAGAGAGTGTTCTATAAACAGACACCTCTGCAATCGAGGCAAGATACGTTTTTGCATTTCAAGGGTAAGATGTTAACTTCTGCTACGTCAATAACACTTCTCTTTCTTCAGTGTGCATCCAGAAGCGGGAAAGCTGGTTGCCGAGTTAAAAAACCTGACGATTTACTACATTTAATGACAGTTCGTTTGCTAAAAGTGTTTTCTTCATGTGATACGGTACAATGCAGCATCACCGGTCTTCGTGGTCTAATTATGTTGGAACAGCAGTAAATTTAATAGAAAATATAATTTTTAACGTTCATAGTTGACAAGCTATTACAACAAATATTTTTGTAACTAGATGTGTTCTTTCAATGGCACTGGAAGAGGCTTTTGAAGAGAACTGCAGCTCCTTAGCTTCAGTGGCCGTAATCACATGTTAACAGCGCCACGAACACCCATACCACTGTCAGGAAGAAGAGTCACTTAAATGTCGGCCCTGCTGTACCATATATGAGCTATCTCATAACTTAGCTATGGTTTACGTCGTTATTATTGTGATTGCAATACAGAGTGCACAAATAATGGGCAAAGGTCAAACTGGTTGTAAATCGCTGTCTGGAAAAGTGTGTACCGAGTAATTGAGTTTAACGACTGAATTGAGGCACAATAGTTCAGTAACAAAATTAAGAAATTGCTAACGAAGTTGTTGCACTCTCGGTTAAAAAAAAAAAAAGAAAAAAAAGAAAAAAAAAAGAAAAGCCGGATGCACGTAGCATACAAGTTCGTCCATGAAAGGTTTTGTCGAGAACACGGTAGGCCGGCCGCTGTCGCCGAGCGGTTGTAGGTGCTTCAGTCCGGATCCGCGCTGCTGCTACGGCCGCAGGTTCGAATCCTGCCTGGGGCATGGATGTGTGTGATGCCCGTAAGTTTGTTAGGTTCAAGTAGCTCTAAGTCTATGGGACTGATGACCTCAGATGTTAAGTCCCATAGCGCTTACAGTCATTTGAACCATTTTGAGAACCCGATAAAACTTTGT
The DNA here is from genome assembly GCF_023864345.2 of Schistocerca serialis cubense. Lineage (NCBI taxonomy): Eukaryota > Metazoa > Arthropoda > Insecta > Orthoptera > Acrididae > Schistocerca > Schistocerca serialis. The sequence goes on from NC_064643.1 coordinate 671,484,507, forward strand.
CTCCACCTTACATCAACGAGGATGTCGAAGGATTGTACTTGGTCACTCGGTGACCGGTTTGCTGTAGCAATAGAAGGCAGCAAAAGCCAGTGTGAAGTTTTAAATATCTCGTTTAAGAAAACACTCGTACAAGTTGATCGAACGATACCATCATTTTACTGTCACGAGGGCATCCGTTGAGATCGACATGAAACAAAGACAATGTTCATTTCGCGAAGCATTTCTGTGAGAGTTCAGAGGACTGGTATTTGCGACTGACTGCAGAACGTTTCTACTGCCACTAACATGCGTACAGCTTGTGTAGGTACCCTGAGGTCAAGAGAAACTAGGGCATTTATGGGGGCACAAAGCAGCTTTTCCTCCGTACATATATATGTGTGTGCAACAGTAATGGGAATGGCTGGTAGTGGTACATCATACCCACCACTATGCACCATATAGTGAGCTGCCTATTACGTATGTAGATGTAAATATATACAATTACCTGCTTTTTACCTGCTTCCATATTTGATATGATTTTCCTGTAAGGAACTCTCAGTTTGACGCTGTTCAAGTCCTAATAAAGAATTTTTTAGGTGATCGGTCATCTTGGCCAGCAGCCTTGCTGCAGTGGTACCACCGGTTCCTGCCAGATCATCGAAGTTAAGCGCTGTCTTGCTGGATTAACGCTTGGCTGTGGGACCATTCGGCCTGCCGAGCGCTGTTGGCAATCGGTGTGCACCCAGGCCTGTGAGGCAAACGGAGGAGCTGCTAGTTTGAGAAGTAGCAGCTCCGGTCTCGTAAATTAAATATGGCAGGGAGAGCAGTGTGCTAACCACATGCCCTTATGTGTCCGCATACGCTGCCGTTCGGTAACGTTGGACCTTCATGGCTTGTTAGGGCGGAGTTTAGTTTAGTTTATCGGCCATCTTACTGGTTTCGTGATGGGCAGATACAATTGTGACAATGCCAAGTAGTGCTACTATCTAATTTTGTTCCTCAATAAATTTAAAATATTCTTCGATGCTATTAACTACGTGAATCAATATACATACAGGCAACGAGAGAGACAGGTATTTGGATAGATAAATAGTTGCAGATGACTTAATTAATGATTAAAATTTAGCCCTGAAATAATGTTGATTTTCACGGTTTCCTTGAGAAATCAGTATGTGATAAACACTTTACTTGTTGTCACTGGGTTTTATATCTAAGTTCCTCAAGTACTTTTTGTACCAACACTAAAATTCTTCCATCTTAAGTACAAATTGTAGTGTATGCTGTTGAACATCATAAGTGGAACATCCTCTGAAAATTACGATACGATTTATGCATTAGACAAAAATGTACCAAGGAAACCATTTTGTAGCTACCAGGGAAAACATTTTGTACATATACGAACTGGGAAATTCAACTTCGAAATTTGAAATTTCTTTAGTCTACCTTAAGATGATTTCTGTGAAATAAAATTGGCCAGCAGAATGTTTTTATTATTTATTGATTTGTTGTTCCTGCTTGCCTTCTAGTTTCTCTTGCCTACTTTGTGGAACATTCTACTCTTCTTCCAAGGATCCTATTCACCACATCTTCGTTTTTCAAACATTTAATAAAATTTTTCCACCAGAGATATTTTTGTATCTCAATAACAATTAATCTCTTATCTGCGTCTTCATTAAAAGTATTTACAAAATCACAAGTCTGCATTAGTCCTATTCTTTCTATAAGAAAGCCATTCTCTTGAAATACCTTCCAAATTCTGGAATGGAATGACTCAATAGAAATTTCCGTGACTCCACCCAACAGTGGCGGCCTGGCTCCAAGTGCTGCACCACACTGTAAATGCCACACTAAATTTATGCCATTTCGCTTCGAATGCTAGCCTGAAATTCCACTGAATGTACGCCATGTCTCTTCAAATTTGAACCAAAAATCGCACTAATATTACGCCATTTATCTCCGAGTGCACGCTGGTAAACAAATAAAACCGACGAAAAGGTATTATGAAGCGCTCTGCCCGTCATAAGTAGAAACCAGTGTACAATGCTGAAATGATGGTCTGCCATGCTTCGATCAACTCAGAGAAGCGACACAGCTGCCTGTTTTACACTGCACAAGTTCTGATGTGACGTGATAGCTTCCAGTACTAAGACTGCCACGTTGCAGACAGCACCAGGTCAGTATTTCCTCTAAAATTATATGTAGCCTATTGTGCAAGTTTAGTTTATGAGAACTTTTTGAAAACACTGTTTTTATGAGTCAATGTGAATAAATGGTCTAGACCATAGTATCGTAATTTGTAAACCTGGGTTCAGTTACAGCAGACACCAAATTTTAAATTCCTTTATTCCTCACAATGTTAAACTATTAATTATAAAATTTAAAAGAAACAGTTCAGTTTAAACACATAAGATTAATACATTCGGTTTTGCTACAATTACTAGCATTGTATGTTAAGAAGGTATAGGTTATAGGGTGGTAAAAAAGGGGTCTACTAGAAAATTTGGTACGAAAGTATTATCTGTAGATGTAGATGAACTGCTAAGGAGGCTTTCTTTCAGCAGATCCTTCAAATAGAAATGAGCCAGTTAGATGGATTTGGGTCAAGGCTCTCCGACTCAGTTTCAGAAATACTTACTGAATGATTTGATCAGCTTTTCAAACACACATAGAAATCTAGGGGAGGCATTACCTCCAGCTGTCAAATAATCGAAGAAGTTGCTAAAACGTTGTAAAGTTGATGCAGACAACAGAACGTTTCAAATGATGGCTACCAAAAGTAAAAGGAAATGAGCCGAAATCAGTCTTTCAGAAAACTTAAAACCAGAAGAACTACCAAGTGAGACGAAGAGGGCCTTGATATATACACTACAGAAGAAAGACAGTATACAACACGTCAACAACAGATGATTGTCTTTGCAGCACATTGCATAACATATTTTCCTAGATTGTAGTAAAGCAAGCACAAACAAAACCGGAGCGAAAGTTAGGTGCTTATGAGAGAGCTATTCTGAAGGGTATATAGTGCTTTGTACACGTATTTAGCATGAAGTCAATTGAAACTTCCTGGCAGATTAAAACGGTGTGCCCGACCGAGACTCGAACTCGGGACCTTTGCCTTTCGCGGGCAAGTCCTCTACCAACTGAGCTACCGAAGCACGACTCACGCCCGTTACTCACAGCTTTACTTCTGCCAGTACCTCGTCTCCTACCTTCCAAACTTTACAGAAGCTCTCCTCCGAACCTTGCAGAACTAGCACTCCTGAAAGAAAGGATATTGCGGAGACATGGCTTAGCCACAGCCTGGGGGATGTTTCCAGAATGAGATTTTCACACTGCAGCAAAGTGTGCGCTGATATGAAACTTCCTGGCAGATTAAAACTGTGTGCCCAACCGAGACTCGAACTCGGGACCTTTGCCTTTCGCGGGCAAGTGCTCTACCAACTGAGCTACCGAAGCACGACTCACGCCCGGTACTCACAGCTTTACTTCTGCCAGTACCTCGTCTCCTACTTTCCAAAACTTTACAGAAGCTCTCCTGCGAACCATGCAGAACTAGCACTCCTGAAAGAAAGGATATTGCGGAGACATGGCTTAGCCACAGCCTGGGGGATGTTTCCAGAATGAGAATTTCACTCTGCAGCGGAGTGTGCGCTGATATGAAACTTCCTGGCAGATTAAAACTGTGTGCCCGACCGAGACTCGAACTAGGGACCATTGCCTTTCGCGGGCAAGTGCTCTACCAACTGAGCTACCGAAGCACGACTCACGCCCGGTACTCACAGCTGTACTTCTGCCAGTACCTCGTCTCCTACCTTCCCAACTTTACAGAAGCTCTCCTGCGAACCTTGCAGAACTAGCACTCCTGAAAGAAAGGATATTGCGGAGACATGGCTTAGCCACAGCCTGGGGGATGTTTCCAGAATGAGATTTTCACTCTGCAGCCGAGTGTGCGCTGATATGAAACTTCCTGGCAGATTAAAACTGTGTGCCCGACCGAGACTCGAACTCGGGACCTTTGCCTTTCGCGGGCAAGTGCTCTACCAACTGAGCAAGGTTCGCAGGAGAGCTTCTGTAATGTTTGGAAGGTAGGAGACGAGGTACTGGCAGAAGTAAAGCTGTGAGTACCGGGCGTGAGTCGTGCTTCGGTAGCTCAGTTGGTAGAGCACTTGCCCGCGAAAGGCAAAGGTCCCGAGTTCGAGTCTCGGTCGGGCACACAGTTTTAATCTGCCAGGAAGTTTCATATCAGCGCACACTCCGCTGCAGAGTGAAAATCTCATTATGAAGTCAATTGTTTGCCACAGATTACTGAATTAAAAAGGCCAGTATTATTCTTTGAAACTGCCTTTGACGTATTTTGACAGTGTATTGTACTAGGGGTTTATAAATTGCAGTTGCCATGACTGTTGAGTGATCCAGTTCATCACTAATAGTTACACATTAAAGGGTGGTGACATTTTACAAGCACAGACTCCGATACAACAAACAGAAAATGTTAAGTTATCCATACTTAAGATTGAAGTGTGAACATCTTGCAATGAGCACAAAAATAAATAAACTAATTGTTTGGTTCATTTGTCACTGTGGTGTACTTGTGTACTGTAATTTTGTTAAACAATGTTTTGGAGAAAATAGCTACATATTTTTTCGGGCCGAGTGTTCCATAGATTTCAAAATAAAAAAACATAAAAAGCAACAGCATATAAATTCAGTACGAAATATGATGTACGATGTAACATGAATAAGAAGAGTCTTCATGTTTCGAAGACGAAAATGATTTTTACATATTACATGTTCAGGAAACTGTTTTCAGCACCCTTCACAAAGAGTTCAGTTTGCCCAGTTTTCACTAGTCTTTCAGGAGACCTGGACATCATGACCTGTAGTTCGTTCTAAAAATTTGATATTTAATAACTAAAAACTTTGATAGATATTGGCATCAAATAGTATATTGGAATGAAATAGTATTCGGTGACCTATATGTTAAAAAATTAAAAAAAACTGTGGAGTGTACAGTGAAGTATAAACATATTATTATCTCACATTCTGTGTAACATTTATTTTAGGTACATTATAGTTGCACACTATTCAGAATAAAAGAGCAAGACAAATTTTATTCATTTTATTATTAAGCGGTTTAAACAATAAACCAGAAATACTTACCAGTTTGTTGTTTTGTGTATTTGTATAAAAGTGACTTTTAGAAGACAATTTTTTCTCCAAGTGACTTAAAAATATATTACATGCTCCAGCTCAGAATTTTTAATACACTGTTGAATAATGTGGTCATTGTGTAGTCAAGCACTATATTATTATTCATGCAATTTTTTGGAGCTTTAACATTGGATCAGATAATGATATCTAAGGAAGAAAAAATGTCGATTTTGGCAAACTGAAACTAAAGAGCTGCATGTCGACTTTTTCTCAGTGATACTGTGGCAGAACGTACCGGATCCATAACCAGGTTGATTCTGAGTATACTTTTCATCTTCTTTTGTTTTATTTGTTTTCTTTGTTATTATGATCTCTGTGGATTGCTTTCAGCAGTTTTTCAGCTTCAGTGACATGTTGCCTGTCAACCTGTAGCAGTCTGCTTTTCGTGTTTTCTCCAGTTTTGATGCCTAGTCTGCTCATGGTCTTCAATCTGCATGTCACTCCATCATTAAAACATATTTTGGCGTCCATCACATCAATCACAAAAGCTTACCCCCAACATAAACAGTTGTGGCAAGCATTCCCAAATGCAACTACTGAAGCTCTCATTCAGAATCTGTGTTTTGCCATGTAAACATTTTTGCAAGAGATTAGTATCTACAAGTTCTTTTCTTATTGGCTTTGGTTCTACCATAACAGTTTCTGGTGGCATGAGGTGTGTATGTTTATGTTTTTGTCCATCTGTTTCACACCTGTTACACATGCACAATGAAGTGTTCCTTTTGAGCAGATGCCATACTGTGGATGCTCATCAGTGAATATTCCGTAATTCAGAGGTCACAGTTCCAGAAAATGCTTTTTCATCTCACTGAAATTTTCGCTGCTTCTTCTAATGGCTAGGCCATAGCGTTCTGCGAGGTGTTCTGCGATTTCGTGAGTCTAGCTTATGCATTAACTGCTTTGCCATCAGAGAGTTCTTTCCCCATAACGCCATTGCATATGTTCCTAAGACTTGTCCCCATTCTCTACTATACATGTCCTGTGCAGTCCATTTTCTTTTACATTTGAGTTTCACCATATGGGTTAGCAGTCACAATACTACTGAAGCCTTTAGTCATCATCACCAAGATGTTCACTGTATTGCACAGCATATCTAGGAAGTGACCTACTGAAATTATAGATAGTCCATTTGTATTCTACACTGAAACCTTCCAATTTTCTGTCACATTTGTGTCCATTTCCATTTTAGGCACAACCATGTCAATGTTTTGTCACACTTTCATAGTCCAGTACTTTGCCTCTGTCTACTAAGGTAACCATGAGAACTCCCTTAAGCGATGTATGGCCTCTCTTCTGCCAGGAACTGTCCAATACTGCTGTCCTGGGCATAGATGCTTCACTAACATACGTCACTGGTGGCAGTGGGAGATCAATAATAGCAGAAAATATCTGAGATACTTTTCTTCCCTTCCCAGTGCACCTCATGGCATTGGCAAGGAAAATATTCATTTATTTATATTTCTTTTATGTTACAAGAGATGTCATTGCACATTTCGCTACTTTATACATCTGACATTCCTCTACAATTTTGCTGGACAGGCCTCCTCTCTTACCTAGGTCCTCACTAAATGTAAGGAATCATTCACTGTTACAGTATTTACATTTAGCAACAGACAAAAGTAATTTTGAACCGTTACACTTACTAATTATGAGGTAACTGTTAATACTAACATTTTGTTCATTTTCGATTGGGTTTCAATTTGCATTTTGAATCACTACCTGGTGAACTTTTAGGCGAAACGTCAATTCACTGTGGCGGAACAGATTCTTGGTATTTAAGATTCCCAGCAAAACGCCTGTGTTGACAACTGTACAGTTCATGACTGTTATTAAACATCTTAGATTTTGTCATTTAATTGTGGAAAATGCTTGAAATACACATTCACAAGAACAAGTTTGAATGAATGCGAAAAAGTTAAGTAAATTCAAGAAATCTAATTCTATTGATAGAAAAAGCGATGGCAATAAATCCCTGCTTATATTATAGTTGATGAGTTCCTCAAGGACATTATAGAAACAGGTTTCTATGGAAACAACAGCGTTAAAATTAAACAACGAACCATTTTAGGTAAGGTTTTGTGTTTGGTAGTAGTGTGAAAGCTAGGATTCACGCAACACATCTGCTTTAGAAAGGCATTTAAACACGAAAATGATGAGCTTCTATTAATATAGTACAAAATTTTAGAATCAGCAAGAATCACACAATTTTATTAAATAAAATTTAAGTTTCTTTTTTTCGGTCCTCAACAACCTCCAAGTAACCTTAAGTGCTTTTATTTTTTGCAGTTTTGTCACATGATGACATGGTTGGAGACTGTGACTGTTATTAGAAGACAAATGTTGATGGTGTTGATACAGCAACCAGCCACATATTTGTTTTCAGTTCCTTTATTCAAAAGGTACCGTCACCGGTTTCGGCTCATTACGATTCATCTTCAGACGGTTTTCATGCTTTCATTACAACATGTGGTGCGTTATCTTACGGATTAATAGTCCTAAAATATAAATAATACATAATTATAAGCACGCCAACCAGATGGTTTGCGTTACAGATTTGCATTGGATATGACTTACGTGAAATGTCGGTTTGGAGTGTTTGTTTTCATAGTTTTCGTCCAACAGATGTGAATACATTCCCACTGCATTCTTATCGTTGGACACGTAAATTTTTCTCACTGTGACAAATCTAATGTGTTTTTCATTTATTCTGAATATACATTTCAAACAAATAATAACGGCGTGGGCAGGACGCCAAGTTGACAACCAAGTCCTATACGGGCCATGCAGAACTTTTACCCAACCATCCCGCTGAACTGTTGCGTCCGTTACTCCTCGATCAACTTAGTTTCGCTAGTGCGTGTGTATAAAATCGACCCTCTTCTCCGCAGAGAACACTGGATCATCTTGCAACACTACCACACTGATTGCAGAAATTATCTGAGTTAAGTCAAAAGTTCTTCTTAGTGATTTCGTCGGTTCTGTGTTCACTGGATTGTAACTTCTGCAGATTTATTGCTCACAAACGCCGGCGTTGTCATCATCTCCTCGGATAACAACAATTATAGTAGAGTGAAATACAGGTGCAATGAGTACTCAGGAGCTGTGTATGTCTATCCCCAAGGATCCACGCTCTATCACAAAATATGGTTTACAATCATTAGAATCGTTTGTTTTATGACTCTGTCCTGATTTTGTAAGACATTAGCTTCTCAGTGTTTCAGAATTTTACTAGGGCAGAACAACATACTCAACTCATTAGACAAACCTTACCTCTGGCTATGAATATTGTGTCAAAACCACACACGGAAATCAGCAGAACAAAAAGTACCACGAAACACGAGCTCAGGTATGAGCAGAATCATTCAAATCCAGCTTACAGTACAAATGTTTCTTTTTACTTAGTTTCGAATGCTACTAAGCTACATCAACTTTCTATCCTTATCATAGAGCAAGACGACATGTTACGTACTAATATGTAATTGGTAATGAATGTACGCCTTTCTTGTGCCAGTAGTTTTTTGTATCACTTGTTCATCAAGTATTAGAAAAACACATAAAAAAAGAACGCTTACAGCTAAACATGTAGAGCTTCAATTCATACATCGTAACCGCCTGTCAGCACAGTGGAGATTTCAGATTTGATAGTTTATAAATTTCTTCCTTTTCTTCACCAAACAAATACATACCAACCTCCTATTATATCGTGTCTCTTCATTTAGATCAAACAACTGCAAGTCGTGAAATTTCACGCTCGTGTTATGGAGTACCAAAACATGCAGTTCTCTCACAGTGTACTGTACATGCATTGTTCAAACAAGAAATAAAGGGTCTTTTGGCGTTGTATTATTAATACCTACTATTTACACACACATGCCAGTAGGTGTCAGAGTAACGTAGGCAGCGCAGTGCCTGGCAATCAACTTATTTGACGTATACAATCAATGACTGCAAACGTGCTTCACCTACACACTACTAGTCTAAATTTTCTCCTTGTAATAAATGTCCAACTACTATTAGTAGTAATCATATAGCATTCTTTCAGTCTCTATGGAAACTTTGCCTACATATGGTTGTAAGAGTTTCTACTACCATCACTGGTTAGGTCAGTTGCTAGGTCATCGCTAATGAATCAGGTACATCCAAGAATTTGGTTTGATGTACAAATAGGACTAGTAACTTAGTACATATTTCTAAGATACTGGTGGGTACAGAATCCCTTGATTTTGCTAGTTGTAGGATAATCCAGATGAACTCTGTTTGACTTTTTTTTGAAAGGACCTGTACACCTATCGTATACTTCTGCTGCCACTTCTAGTTACGTTTGAGTAGAGGTGACGTTTTCGGGTAAGTTTTCAAAAACGTTCTTTCTCCTGGCTTATCATTGCATTTCTAGGAATTTCTTGTGATAATAAGCTTTTCTAAGTGCTTTTATACAGTGAGTGTCGCTAATGTTTGTGTTACCTTCGTGAGCGCCACTTTTTTGGTCTATAGGATGAAGCATGTATTTTGAGAGTATGTTTCGTGGAGGCGAAGTTTCATTTGGTATTTTTGGGTATTAATAGAATCTATTTTCTTTTCACAAACACATTTACATCTACTAATAGTCAATCCTCTAGTTCTGCTTGTTGCAATGAGTCAGTGGTTGCAGACTATATAACTATCTTTTACTTGATGTTAATACTTTCTGCCGGATAACTGGTTGAAGGTGTGCTATCGGTCTATGTTTTCTTCGTGTTGAGAAAATTCGCTTTTAAACCTTGGCAGCATTAACTGTACTCTGGCTTTGTTTTCTCTATGTCAGCTACAGTATTTTGGCCATCTGTGTTTAGGAAGCATTTCCCTAAGCAAATCAACGCCAAACATGCACCAATCATATTGGAACCATATTAAAGTGACTGAATTACATATGTCGCCCCCACGATATCTCACAGCTTACAGTTTGTTGCTCAGGTAACTGGTGAAACTTAGCGTTGCGGGCAGGAAATTTTACCACCTCAGTAATATTTACAGCGAGATTCCCTGCTCGCTAGTTTGTTTCAACTGTACAGTTTCTACTTGACCTTCATGCAGGTATGTTTTTTTTATGTTGCAGAGATTGTGTTTGTAATTCCCTTTTCCTATGCCGACAGAATGGTACCCATTTTCGTACCTGTTACCATCCCTTCTTACCATAGTAAGGCGTGGTTACCGTGTACGGTATTAGTGCTTTGGGTGAAGACGATGTCGCTGGCTGCCTAATAGAACTGACGCAATAGTCTTTGACAAGCCGCGACAATAAAATGTGACGTGAGTAGGCGGGATGGGAGCCGCGTTGCTGTTGTTATTACTATTTTTGTCATTCTTCCTGGTTGTGAGTGTATGAATTTTATTTTCTTCCAAGAAGTATTCACGTAGTAAAATTGACTGTAGATAACAGTGTTTCTCCAGAACCATAGGATTAATCCTTGGGTGACAGACTGGCATGATCTGTTTTAATTCATTAAAATTCGCCAGGTGGTGTATATCTGACACTTCCCTACCAATTTTAAATGAAAAAGGTGGTGTGTCATATACTGTATGTTATGACGGATATCCCCTGTTGTACATTAGAGAACCGTGACGTAACATTATCTTGTGCCTCTATTAAACAGTTATTTAATACAGTTTCGTTGGGATTTGCTCCGGTTTTGATTTCTGCTTGTTAAGTGTCATTCTGAGATGAAAATTCAGCAGTAGGAAGCCGCTCTACATGTGCCAGTTCTGAATAAAAAATTTCACGGGCTAATAGCATTTCTGATGAGATGACTACTGGTTTAAAAGGCTACCATATGGTTTATGTAAGATTGAATTATGTTACATGACATCTCAGTTAACTTAATTAACTTTCCATCTAAGTGGGATGACATTTCATATTTCTCGAACATCATTTGTATCATCATTTCCTGAATAACACCAAGTAGTGTGACATTTGGGTTTTTTAAAGGGCTGATGGTTCAATTAATTTCCTGGCTGTGATCGAGGTGCGAATTCAGCATTGTCAGCGGCCGCATCATCGAATTCTTTTTCACCGGTATTTCATTCCTTCTCGTCCCGCATTTCAGTTTCCGTTTTTTGTATCTTCAATATTTTTGCCGCAACGTATAAGATGACTGGAATCACGTTTGTAAAATTAAGTATTTCAGTTTAACACCAACATACAACTGGCAAAATTTATGAAAAAGACCTTTCTGGAAAGACAATATTCCTGGGTCTAAAAAATAAACAAACGTTGCGGCACTACGGGCGCTGACAGCGTGATGTCACCCGTTTTGCACAAACTATGATCTGCTATTGTTATAACTTAGTTTCTGCTGGACGCTTGTATTTCCTTCCGCCAGCTTCACTTGTAGCGTTTTTATATTTTCTTTCTTCATAAATTAAATTCAACATCTCCTGTGATATACAAGGGTTTCTACTAAGCCTTGTGTTTTAACATACTTGATCCTCTGCTGCCTTCATTATTTCATCTCTCAAATCTACCCATTTGGCTCCTGCTATATTCGTTTGCATTGCTTCTGTCAATTTTTCGCTACGGCTTCCTGCTCTCAACAACTTCTGGTTCTTTAAACTTACATAGATCTAGGCCCCATCTCATAATATTTTTATCTTTTAGCATTTTATGGAGATCTAATACATAATTGCTAACCAAAAAATTGTGGTGTGACTCCCTGTCTGCCCCAGGCAATGTATTACAGTCTAAAATCCAACTCCGAAATCTCAGTATAAGCCTATGGCCTCTGGGCCGTTTTTTCCTGCGAGATTTAAGCAGCAAAAAATGTGGTAGGAATTCCAGTTATTCTGGTGGCCACATTTAGCAGGAATAACTGCTGCTCAGTGTTAGTCGGACAACCGCCTACATGAGAGAGAGAAGCAATGTTGAAAGAACAAAAACGGAAAGTGTTTCGCTATATAACAACGAAGTTTATTCACCGTTTTTATTACTCATTATCGTCGTCATCGTTGTAAGTTAAATACCCAAGGAAATGGAGGCTCCACCGCATAGCAACTGATAGGTCAACATAGGTAAAATTCTTTCACCTGCATCAGGAACTAAAGGAATATCCAAATAATTTTTAGATTACTATCGGGTGTCAGTTAATTCATTCAAAGAAACCTATTATGTACGGTGCAAAGTGACATTTCTAAAAGAAATACAGCCTTGAACGATTGTGGTAGTACAGAAGAGAATACTGGCAGTTACTTCGTGATAGATTCTATTAACACTTCAATTCAATTGCAACCACAATGATTCCTACAGTGACATATATCACATTACGGCTATAAATTGACGATATGACAGAAACATCCGTACCCCACTCAGCTTTTAGCTGTAACTGCTGTTTGGAAGGGTGGAACGTTAATAAGGGTGGTATCAAATAAAACTGCACTGAGATGTGTTGGTGGCTATACAGATCTTTCTGAATAAGACTGAACTATTTTTCAAAATTTCAGCTTTAAACGGGTGAATTTCTTCTTGGCTGGAATTTGGGACAGTAAAAGAATTTCGGCAGGATCTGTATTCAGGGAAGAACTGCCGCGGCGCGGTGCGTTTCGAAGTTACACTCACCTTGTGATGAACCTCTTCTCTCACGCACGCCTCCCTCAAGTTACTGAAATGCAGTTCTCAGCCCGAAAAAGCTTTAGAAAAAACCGCCGTACACCTCGGTACCACAGGTCGCCGTAAAAATTGTTTTGTAGTTGGAAGAAATATTTAAATGAAAGTGTTTATGTCAGTAATATTTCACTCTATTACGGTTAAGCCAGCATACACCAGTTACTACAAGGCCTTACCCTAAGCTGCACAAAGTCTGAAAAGTCCACACGCACACATCATTCATAAATGTAGCTGGTTTATGGCAAGTATTAAAGATACTTCCCAAAATGTTTACAAACGGTTTGTTTCATTTGGAACAGCTTGCTCGAATGTTGTTATAATCAGACTTACATAACAAAATGTTCCCTTTTGTGAGTAAGCAACACGTCACGCAGAATTTAGTTGTTTAAAATGTTACCAGAAGTTTCTGACTTTCACACCGTGCGTTAAATCCAACTATCTTCGACACTTTGCGACTCTTCTTAAACATTTTTGTACCGAAAGATCTAAATATGAATAATTTTCAGTTGGGCACAAATCAGTAAGTCTCATCACAATGAGATACAAGCCCCAATTCTAATCATGTCTCTACACAAATGAAGTTTCTAGCCCTCCGAAAACGCGCGAATATGCTAATTTCTGATTGGCAGAGAAACATAAAAGTAAGTTAACGTAAATAATCTCTGAAACCCCCCCCCCCCCAAAAAAAAAATTAAAATTAATTACCTCTTAACAAAACTACATTACCGAAATCATAATCTCATTTACCCAGTACCTTAAATTGACTAAGTGGTTTATAACAAATTGCCCGTTACGAATGAGTAACACACGCACCATTCTCGAACATTCCTCATGCGGCCAGTTACTTCAGTGTATAATTTAAAAACTTTATACTTCACACGTTCGTTCACTCTCAAAACTAAGCTAATTATAATAGTAATTAACAAAGAATTTCAAAAATTAAACAAACAGAAATGTAAAGAAACAGGATAGTATTTTTACTGCAACTCAAACAGTGTCACTAAGCCAGTGTCCTCCACCAGATCGTGTAGAACCTACATACACACCGACATCTGACGCCACCTGGTCGGCAAGGGACTCATACTGCACGAATGTTCGCTGCTGCACTGTCCCATCTACACATGCAAATTGAAAGGTGGCACTCTTCAGATCGTTCTACAGTGTTTTTAATCATATGTTGTTCTAATGGGTCTGGTATGTAATTTCTGCTTCTAGACTGTATCAGAGCCCTTGAAACAGGCGCAACCAATGGTTGGAGTTAACTCCTAAATGCTTCCTGTTGCCCTGTAAAACCTTTTTTCTGTATCGCAATGATTAAAGTGGGTGGAATAGTCAATAAAAGTCTTCAATAAGTCATTAAACACTTGATTGGAGAAAGGACATTTGCTTGCTGTAGAGATAATGTTTCTTATTCTTCGCTGCATGTCCACTTCTGCCTCCTTGCAACTTTAAGGTTATCAGATCTCTGTCCACCATGCTTTGCCAGCGTATCTATACCTCCTTACCCAAAATGTAATTATATACAATGTGACACGCTGATTACAATTTTCAAATAATTTTCAGGCATATAGTAGCAAGAAACTCATTTTATTTGCATCAATTAGAGTTTCTATTTGGTCGTTCTTCCATTGCACGTATTGTTCGTGATAAAAGGGTGGCTATATGTAGAACGCTCAGGAAAGGGCCAATGAAACAACCAAAAACTGAAGATTGGATGGAAAACAGTCACTAGTATGAGATTAGGGCCACTTTCCTTCGTTCTGGGTAAGCCGTTGATGGGAAACCCATGCGAAACCCATTAGCATTGTAAAACTATTACATAGTGGCAAGAGAATTTAGTCACTAAAAAAATATTTCTTCAATCGCCGTAGTAGCTCTTTCAGATAGCTGTGACTGTTTCAGATAGAATGATGTATGAGACCTTGGTCATGAAGTAGACTGAAACTTGTCCAAAGGAACTGGTCTAGGGAAAAGAATCTACGCTTACTCGCAAGCGAAATCTCATCCGAACTGTCCTACCGCTACGCACCCTCCACTTGTATTTATAGCTGACAAGGCATTTGTCCTATGTGAAAATCTCTTGAGACTTTATCCAGCAAAAAGTAGACGTCTGAAAAAATATTTTGCACCTACAGATTATCAAGGGCCCGGCGTTTTGTTGAATGCGCATTTGGCATTTTGAAAATATAAATGGTGGATTTTGACCTGACCTGCAGATGCGAATGTTCATTTTGTGGCCATTACAGTTAAAACATATTGCGTACATCACATATGCATGAGGACAGTTGACTGTTACAGCTTTCAGGACACTGTGACTCGTCCATTGACAAGTAAGTCTCCACGCGGAACTAGACCTAACACAAGCGGTAAATTGGTTACGGACGACTTTGCAGTCTACTTCGGTGCTGGTCGTGGATCAGTGCTTTGGCAAAATAACTGCACACGGTAAATCTGAAAAGCCATACCTAACTGTAATTTTTAATGGAACTCGCTATTAAATGCACACAACAAAAAAAGGTTTGCATCACCTTGGTTCCGAGAGTTGCGGAACCTGTACGGAAAATTGTAATAGAAACCTACATAAACATCATTTCCGACCTTTTGATTGTTCATGAAAACCACACATTGCATGTTGTACCACCATACAGCGAGACCTTCAGAGGTGGCGTTCCAGATAGCTGTAGACACCAGTACCTCTGATGCCCAGTAGCACGTCCTCTTGTATTGATGCACGCCTGCATTCGTCGTGCCACACTATCCACAATTCATCAAGGCATTGTTGGTCCAGATTGCCCCACTCCTCAACGGTAATTCGGCCTAGACTCCTCAGAGTTATTGGTGGGTCACGTCTCAGGCATGTTCGAATGGTTTCATGTCAGAACATGCTCGCCACTCTAGCCGAGCGATGTCGTTATCTTGAAGGAAGTCATTTACAACATGTGCACAATGGCTGCGCGAATTGTCGTCCACGAAAAAGAATGCATCGCCAATATGATGCCAATATGGTTGAACTATCAGTCGGTGGCATTCACGTATCGTACAACCGCTAGGGCGCCTTCCATGACCACCAGCGGCATACGTCGGCCGGACATAATTCCACCCCAAAACAGCAGGGAACCTCCACCTTGCTGCACTCACTGGACAGTGTGTCTAAGGATTTCAGACTGACCGAGCTTCTTCCAAACACGTCTCAGATGTATGGTTGGAGGCGTATGTGACACTTATCGGTAAAGAGAACGTGATGCCAGTCCTGAACGGTCCATTCAGCATGCTGTTGGGCCCCTCTGTATCGCACTGCATGCTGTCGTGGTTGCAAAGATGGACCTCTCCATGGACATCGGGAGTGAAGTTACTCATCATGCAGCATATTGCACACAGTTTGAGTCGTAATAAGAGGTCCTGTGGCTTCACGGAAAGCATTATTTAACATGGTGGCGTTGCTGTCTGGGTTGTTCCGAGCCACAATCCGTAGGTAGCGGTCGTCTACTGCAGAAGTAGCCATTGGGCGGCCTGAGTGAGGCATGTCATCTACAGTTCCCGTCTCTCTGCATCTCCTTCATGTCTGAACAACATGGCTTTGGTTCAGTTCGAGATGCCTCAACACTTCCCTCATCGAGAGCCCTTCCTGGCACCAAGTAACAATGCGGATGCGATTGAACCGCGGTAGTGACCTCTAGGCATGGTTGATCTAAAGACAACACGAGCCATGTACCTCCTTCCTGGTGGAATTGCTGGAACTGGCCGGCTGTCGGACCCCTTGGTCTAATGGACGCTGCTCATGCATGGTTGTTTATACCCTTAGGCGGGTTTAGTGACATATCTGAACAGTCAATCCGGCCGCGGTGGTCTCGCGGTTAAGGCGCTCAGTCCGGAACCGCGCGACTGCTACGGTCGCAGGTTCGAATCCTGCCTTGGGCATGGATGTGTGTGATGTCCTTAGGTTAGTTAGGTTTAAGTAGTTTTAAGTTCTAGGGGACTGATGACCACAGCTGTTAAGTCCCATAGTGCTCAGAGCCATTTGAACCATCTGAACAGTCAAAGGGACTAAGTCTGTGATACAATATCCACAGTCAACGTCTGTCTTCAGGAGTTATGGGCACCGAGGTGATGTAAAAAAATTTTTTATGTGTGTATATGTGAAGTATGGGAGACGATGGTTTGTCGGCATAAGCGGCTAGGTGCGTACAGCTTCTACGACCTGCCATCATGGATTAGGGTGTTGTCATCGTTACAGTGAGGACTAAATAAAAAATGGCTCTGAGCACTATGGGACTCAACATCTGAGGTCATCAGTCCCCTAGACTTAGAACTACTTAAACCTAAGGACATCACACACATCCATGCCCGAGGCAGGATACGAACCTGCGACGGTAGCAGCAGTGCGGTTCCGAACTGGAGCGCCTAGAGCCGCTCGACCACCGCGGCTGGCCACAGTGAGGACTGTATGAAATGGTGCACCACCCTCCGAAACGTCAGTTTGCTTGGAAGCTCCGAGAAGGAAGGACCCTTTACTCATCATTATTCCGACTGCTGAGTACATCTTACATCGTGAAGTTTTCTGGTCTGGTGCATCTGTATATCGAGTTAAGGCACTACTGATGGCGCTTTTCGAAAGAGTGGTTAACTGTCTTTGCATGTGTATATCATAGCATCTTTTATGTGATGTGAGTATTCGTTTTATGTTGATATTCCCTTGGCGTTAGATGGCATGATTAGCTATGGGTTCTCTCAGTATAGCTACGACTATTCGGCCAACACCTTCTTCACCTACTCACCCCGTTATCGTTCATTAAAAATGAAGACTGTCTACATAATTTGTACATACACATCTCCTCAGAAGAAATTCGCCCTTTGCCCGATGCCAGGCCCAGCCACACTCCACCTGGTCTAAAAAGCCCATTAAAGATAGAATCGTAGCTAAAACGGTTAGTAAGCAGTACACGCTATGTTCAGTTTAGAAGAGTGATGTGGTAGAGGTTGATAAATTGATCAGAATTTTTTTCCTCAGATTTTTATCATAAACTGTAACGTCTTAGGTATTCCGAAGAAACGGCTGGTAACTCTTCTAATGATGGTTCACAGGCTGAAGGACCTCTCTATGGCGAAAGCCTTTCACCCTGAACCTTCGACCAAAAATATGAAAAGATTTATCATTTGAAAACTCCCTTAAACTTGGAGAACCTCAAAAAGAGGTCAACAGGTCACACCGGACGAGAACAACAAAGAATCCACACAATGCCGAGGGCCACATAATTCACCGTCAATACCATATACG
The DNA here is from genome assembly GCF_023864345.2 of Schistocerca serialis cubense. Lineage (NCBI taxonomy): Eukaryota > Metazoa > Arthropoda > Insecta > Orthoptera > Acrididae > Schistocerca > Schistocerca serialis. The sequence continues at coordinate 671,502,605 of NC_064643.1, forward strand.
ACTAAATGCCTGTTTTGCTGAAGAAACACGCACGCCCACCCGAAAGGATCCTGGGCAGTTTGACTGTTGGCAACGGTACTGACGTATCCGCCATGGTCAACAAGGGGAAAACTGCAGGTGGCCAGACGAGAATTATTTAGTTTGTTACGACGTAAGAAAAATTGTGGGGAATTTGAACCCAAATACTCATCTAAACTACTACGTTCCCAGTGCATGCAAAACGTCGAACCTATTCTGGTTGAATAATTGGAGGTAGTTATAATAATAAGCAGAAATTATTTCTCTTAAAAAATTCATTGTTTGTTCAAACATTTAAGTTCATTGTCTTTCTTCATGCATTAAACCGAATTTATTTCAGTTCGTTATTTCATCATGAAGAATTATTTAGTTTGATAAATTTATTCTTTCAAAAGCAATTTATGTCAAATATTGAGAAAATAAAATGTTTTTTCCTGGAAAATGGCTGTGTTTTACCTAGACATCCTTTTTGAGATCAGGTTATGCAACTCAGCCCTAGGGGCATGCCAACGAACCCCACATTCGGAACCAGTTGGAAGAATTGGAAGCTTTTCGGGTAACCTAAACAAATGGGTACTAAAGATTTCGTAGTCAAAAAGTTTATCTATCAACCACATTCAGCAGAATCTCTCCAAGTATTGCACCAAACAATGAAAATATCAAAAACCAAATTCATGCCAACTATCCAGTGTTTCCCATAATAAATGAAAGTTTTCACAAAGTATTCGTAATTAATAATTATGTTTCTTTCTTCTGGTTCCATTTTCTTCCCCAAAAAGTGGCAAGATTGTTATTTCTGACTGCAACTCTACCTTCATACTCCCGTTTGTATAGTCTAGACACCTTACCTTATAAATACATGGATATTCTTGGGTTACAGAATTAAGTGCTCGCCTTCTACATACTCCATGCTGCCCATCATAACTGCGCTCTGGTCGAAGGGCTCGACAGACTGAACGCTGATTGATTACCGGCCCGTGTGGCCACTCAAGCAGCCTATGTCCAGCAGAGAAATAGCCCGCCGTGCATTTTGCTGAATGTGACCTTCAAAACGCTCCACGCCACTGCATCAGCCCCATTAATTCCGGCACTCTGTTCTTGCCGCATTTCTTTCCAGCTCCAACCCCATCGACAAAACACACGTGGAGTTAGCTTTACCATTGTACAATCAATCTGAAACCTTTCTGTGTCTCCAGATATCTTCCACGTATATATAACTGAGCCGTGCTGCAGCTCGGGTTGGTGCTGTTTGTAGGTTTCCGCCCTCGGTTGGAGGCCACACGGTATCATTTAGCTGTCAAGGCTGCAGTCGTTTGTCTTATTCTCGTGTTGACTGGCGCCACTCGGTTTCGTAAGCGTTACCTGTCCGCTAGTGGTAGCAGCGGCGGTTATCGATATGTAGTAGCTGTTTCCCTATCGCTCGGGCGACATCGTTGTTTTGCTGGGTCGTGTGAGTGGCGAGGTCAGTTGGAGACTAAGGAGAAGCCAGGTCCGCGCAATGCGAGGAATACGCCGGGACAGCCGGCGGCACGCATGGACCGCCGGATGGAAGGGCTATGGTCACGAGGGTGCACGACTTTGTCGTAAACCGGATCCAGCAAGCTTTAAGATAAGCGCATTTCAATCCAATTAGAAAAACCTCCGCCATTGTGATATCCTTCCATTCACCAGTGACTTGGGTTCGTGTTGCTGCTCGTAGTGCCACCGAGGTGAAGATGCAGCGAGTGGAGTGCTTGGGGAAGGTGGATCTGATTAGCTTTCCTTGACCTCTTATTACTAATCACTGAGTTCAAATTGTTACAACTTGTTAAGTTCAACCAGCCGTAATGTTTCTTGCCTGGTGGCCGCTAATGACCCAGTTACCTGCCCTTGGAGTTAGGGTATGTAACGGCAGTGTTCATTTTCTCGCTTTGCCCCTGCTGTCCAGTAAGCCGTGTAGTTTTGACGGCTTTCTTGATTGTCGGCCGGTTGCTGATTCCTCTACTCTGGTGGTAATGATTCCTTTGTTGTTCCGGGGGCTCTAAACACAGTATTCTGGACGTAATGCAGACCGCTAGTTCCGGCTTTGTCGTATTGTTCCATCGTTGCATTTGTTTCAGCGGACGTCAGGTAGATTCAGCAAGATGATCATTGGTCATTGGTTAGACTGCCACTAGTCCGAGTTACCATCTTGTGAAGTGAATGCAACTTTTGGCTGCCTATTTCATCGCTCGCGGGGGTGTTTATTGCCGGACCTTCTGAGGGGCTGATTCCTGGAGCATCGTCTGGATCAGTTGCTCGTTTTTTGAATAAACGTTTGCTATTGTATTTGCTGTTTTACAACAGGTTTCAAATTTTTTTTGTATTATTGCTGTTCCTGGCGTGTAAGGCCTTAGGCCGTATTTGTGGTCGCTTAACTTAAAATTCTAATTTGGTATTTGCATTTACGCAGTAAGGCTTTAAATCCTTATTTATTGCCATTCCTGCCCTGATCACAGGGACTTGCTTTTAAAATATTGTCTCTTGTATCTGCATTTAATGATAATTTGCTAAATCGTAACTCACTGAAAACACTATTATTTAAACTGTTGTTTATTCCCTCTTTAATAACGCGTGGTATTTTTTATTTATTGTTGAGTCAGGAATTACTGGTTTCAAATATATTGTGTGTAATTGTAAAAGGCAACCAATAGTAAATGATTACGGCCCCATCCACAACTGTAACCGAATCCTGCCTTCCCTTGACTACCACCAGGTCTCAATAATCTCCTTTCCCGATCCATAATTCTTTCGATAATAAGCAACAGGTGTTACAGGAAAGGAGTATTAGCGTGTGCTTGGTTCCCATTAAATACTGCAGACGTGCTTCCTGTTTACCGTGTTGACTGGCGCAACGAGGTCAGTAATCCTGCTATCTCCTGAGTTGAATAGTTGCTGGGGAATACGTTTCCGATTCCATCTCCAACACGAGTATGGTCGACGCATATAAAACTTAAATAAAGTCAATATGTAAGTTATTTACAGACTTAAAGTTTCTGATTTAGAAGCTTCTCTTCAGATTAATGACTGTGCAAACTCACAGAGTCGTCTTCTCTTCAGATTATTATACTTTTGGAGTTGCTTTCCATTCTGTTTTGTAACTTCATGTACAGTTTACTTCTAAGACTATAACATTCAGAGGGACAGACGAATTGTCTGCGTAGTGTAATCATTGCTAATAACGAATGGATGTCACTATTCAGTGCAGCTGGTAATCTACGGGCTACTTAATTTCGATTCCGTTCCTGAGAACCGGAAATGGTTGAGTGTCTCTAGCAGACATCCTTTCGCGCAGCTCTTTTTGATGTAGATTTTAAAACAAGCTCTCTGTAATCCCAATTCCCCAACAATTCGTGCTCGAGTGCTAGCACAATAAATTTTATGCAAAGCCACTTGGAATACATGACGGCTATATGTCGGTAGAATGAGTGAAATTTCTCAGATATATCTCGAGCACAATCCCCAATACAAATTCTCTGAGTGACCTTCAAAACTAAATTTTTAAAGTTCATGAATAATTTCGTTGCTCACTAAATAATGATTACGTACTGTACCACAGGAAGATATGGAGCAAACTGTGGATGACTGGAGTACAGATCGATAACAACACTCTTTTATTAATTAAACTCGGGCAACAGATGAAAAATTAAAACAGTGAAATTATACTTTCATTAAGTCAATCAATTAATAAGTTACATTGACAACCATTCATTTAGAAGTTATTTGTTTCATTACGTGGTCGGCAGGCCAGCCAATGAGAAGTCACAAACAAGTTCTCTTGGCCAGTCAGTAAATTTAGAATGGTTTGCAGCGAGGCTGTTGCCACTACACGGTATCACTTAGTTTCAGATCGGCCACTACATACAACTTGTAGACCAGTAGATCCTGCTCATTTGAAAAGATAGCAAACTTAGCATTAAACACTATAACAAATTAGACAGCCTCCAACCATTTCGCTTAAATGACCTTCACTTCCTTTCTGTATAGCCACACAAAGCAAAACGTCTAGGTCAACATTAAGGTAAGATCCACAGGAACCATAAATAAATGAAACATTGCTACACAAGGTACTCTTTCCACGCTGGCCCATACACCTTGAAACTAAACCCAGTCTGGAAACCAACGTTACATTTAAAATCTCTTAACTAAAATAAGTATATAAACTGTTCTTCAGGGATAACTCAGATGCACACAAGTCATCCACCGAACGTAGCATATATTACACAATAGCGTCAGGACCAAAAGAATTTATAGAATTAAAACTATAATACAACGTGTGTCATAAGGGCAACTTGTAACCACTTCCAGTACTGTCCTGATCACAAGTACTGGCCAAAATATTCAAACGGCAAATGCATCGGGCAGTAAGCTTACTATTGTAATGATGTCACGTATATACACGCGAGAGGCACCTCACTGTATTTCCAAATGCCGTCGCAGTGGCACTCAGAACCAATTCAGGTTCTCTGTAACAAACTGAACGCTCGAGCCATTAATTCAAATCTGTGTACACGATTTGAGAAATATTAACCGAGCCACACAAACCCAGACATAACAACATACAGCTTGAGTCTTATAAAATACTACACTCCACAACCAGTCCAAATCGCTTTAGATAACAGAGATTACGTAATGTTCAATTTAATCTTGGATGGACTATCATTTAAGTATGCACAAGTATTTGTCCTTCTCGCAGTTCACAATTCAAACTCGATTTTCATAGGTCACCAATATATGCAGTCCATTCAAACTGACCGCTGAGTCCAATTAAGAGGCTAACATTAAGTAAAACATCTGGCAGAGATAGGCACAAACACCGAGTCAATTAGTACACACAATCGTTGGACCAACTAGCAAGCCATTGGCTACGTTCCTGCAGTCAGCGCTTGACCACGATGTCACACGCCCGCCCCGGGCCGTGCACCGCACAATAACTCCCAGATGGCGCTCTCGTTGCAACGACAACGTAGCGACAGCAAATTTTGCTGCTGATCGGTATATACCCCCCTACCACAAAACTTTTAGCTACGGTGCACAAGCTTTAGAACGACAAGATACCAACAAGGATACTTAATTTCGTTATTCACCGTTTGGCTTGTAAAATAACAGCTCGAAAGGTTCGCTTTCTTTCAAAGTCAAATAATAACAAGGTAACTGGTGTAACAATTCCTACGGTTTCCAGCTGCTTATTAAATCGTGGCAGGACCTTTCAGGTTATCTTATCCACCGCTCACCTAGTAACCACAAAATACTGAACCATTACGTTATCTATCACCTTGTTGGAGCACGGACGTCAGTCCCTGTTATATCTTAGCATTTTTCGTTTATGAGTTTTCTTGTTTTTTATGCCCTTTTTTGCTGTGTAATCAATTATCGAGGCGATATTTTCTCAGACAACTGGTCCCTAATCACCATAAGCTACTCAGAGGATGTCAGCCATTGGGTCACGGAATAACTAAGCACGTGCAACCTGGCAAATGTGGTGTTTCTCAGCGTTAAACACTAACATTAGCTGTGGCAATGATCCGGCCCAAGTCTGTTGGTTGAGAGTGTGATCGGTTGTCAAGGATGAACATAAAGTTTCTTACACTTTCAACATAGGGCGAGGTAAGTTAGTACAATGTCTTGGTATTACGGCATATACAGGGTGAGTCACCTAACATTACCGCTGGATATATTTCGTAAACCACATCAAATACTGACGAATAGATTCCACAGACTGAACGTGAGGAGAGGGGCTAGTGTAACTGGTTAATACAAACCATAAAAAAATGCACGGAAGTCTGTTTTTTAACACAAACCTACGTTTTTTTAAATGGAACCTCGTTAGTTTTGTTAGCACATCTGAACATATAAACAAATACGTAATCAGTGCCGTTTGTTGCATAGTAAAATGTTAATTACATCCGGAGATATTGTTACCTAAAGTTGACGCTTGAGTACCACTCCTCCGCTGTTCGATCGTATGTATCGGAGAGCACCGAATTACATAGGGATCCAAAGGGAACCGTGATGGACCTTAGGTACAGAAGAGACTGAAACAGCACATTACGTCAGATGCTAACACCTTTTTATTGGTCTTTTTCATTGACGCACATGTACATTACCATGAGGGGTGAGGTACACGTACACACGTGGTTTCCGTTTTCAATTACGGAGTGGAATAGAGTGTGTCCCGATATGTCAGACCAATAGATGTCCAATGTGGTGGCCATCACTTGCTGCACACAATTGCAATCTCTGGCGTAATGAATGTCGTACACGCCGCAGTGCATCTGGTGTAATGTCGCCGCAGGCTGCCAGAATACGTTGTTTCATATCATCTGGGGTTGTAGGCACTTCACGGTACACATTCTCCTTTAACGTACCCCAAAGAAAGACGTCCAGAGGTGTAAGATCAGGAGAACGGGCTAACCAATTTATGCGTCCTCCACGTCCTATGAAACGCCCGTCGAACATCCTGTCAAGGGTCAGCCTAGTGTTAATTGCGGAATGTGCAGGTGCACCATCATGCTGATACCACATACATCGACGCGTTTCCAGTGGGACATTTTCGAGCAACGTCGGCAGATCATTCTGTAGAAACGCGATGTATGTTGCGGCTGTTTGGGCCCCAGCAATGAAGTGAGGACCATTGAGGTGGTCGCCAATGATTCCGCACCAAACATTTACAGTCCACTGTCGCTGTCGCTCTACCTGTCTGAGTCAGCGAGGATTGTCCACGGATAAGTAATGCATGTTCCGTAGATTCACTGCCCCGTGGTTTGTGAAATCCGCTTCATCGGCAAACAGGTAGAACTGCCACGCATTCTCTGTTAATGCCCATTGACAGAATTGCACTCGATGATTAAAGTCATCACCATGTAACTGCTGATGTAGCGACACATGAAACGGGTGAAAGCGGTGACGATGCAGTATGCGCATGACACTACTTTGGCTCAGTCCACCGGCTCTCGCAATGTCCCGTGTACTCATGTGTGGGTTCATGGCAACAGGAGCTAACACACCAACTGCACCCGCTTCTCCTTTGACGGGCCTGTTACGGACCCGTTTGCATGCTACGACCGATCCTGTTGCATACACTTGGCGGTAGGTGTTTTGCAATCTGCGACACGTTGGATGCTCTCTGTCCGGGTACCGTTCTGCATACACCCTGCAGGCTTCAGCTGCATTTCGTCGACACTCGCCATAGATGAGTATCATCTCCGCCTTTTCAGAGTTCGAATACACCATGGTCACAGTTCCTACAACACTACACTATCACAGACGTCTGGTAACACGGTGTACTACAGTTGGTCTGCGTGCGGAGACGAATGCAGAATAACAATAGCAGCAAGCGCTACATACGGACACTGCGACAGTTAGACCAAACCACAACAGTGCATTACAGCCACACTCGTAAACACGGTCGTCATCGTAAACATGTCCCTGTAGATGCTGCTAGCCGACCATGGCCTGTGTTTGTTACAACACGCAACTGAACGTCGGAAGTTTCAAGCGTCAACTTTAGGTTACAATATCTCCGGATGTAATTAACATTTTACAATGCAACAAATGGCAATGATTACGTATTTGTTTATATGTTCAGAAGTGCTGAAAAAACTAACGTGGTTCCATTTAAAATAACGTAGGTTTGTGTTAAAAAACATACTTCCAGCCGGCCGAAGTGGCCCTGCGGTTAAAGGCGCTGCAGTTTGGAACCGCAAGACCGCTACTGTCGCAGGTTCGAATCCTGCCTCGGGCATGGATGTTTGTGATGTCCTTAGGTTAGTTAGGTTTAACTAGTTCTAGGGGACTGATGACCTAAGATGTTAAGTCCCATAGTGCTCAGAGCCATTTGAACATACTTCCATGCATTTTTGTATGGTTTGTATTAAACAATTACACTAGTCCCTCTCCTCACGTTCGGTCTGTGGAATCGGTTCGTCAGTATTTGATGTGGCATATGAAATATATCCAGCGGTAACGTTAGGAGACTCACCCTGTATATAATACCATACAAAAATTCTTATATCCATGGGATGTGAAGCATGTGTTACTGCTGGTGACTAATGTCCTGACCGGGCCGCAAATGGCGAGCATGATCTGCAGCACTTGAATAACAATCTTGGTAGTGGCCTCCTTTGCGGGACAGGACCATATAAAACGTGAAAAAGCATCGACACAGATATGTAGCAACTCCCATCCCATGTTAGTAGCGGTCCTGTTAAATCCATAAAGATTTTTATCTAAGATATTTCCGACTGGGTTAGATGAGGAGAAATCCATTTCCGTATTCTGAGCTGGTTTACTTTCGGCACAAATGGCTCTGAGCACTATGGGACTTAACATCTATGGTCATCAGTCCCCTAGAACTTGGAACTACTTAAAACTAACTAACCTAAGGACAGCACACAGCACCCAGTTATCACAAGGCCGAGAATCGAACCCGGGAACCCGGGCGCGGGAAGTGAGAACGCTACCGCACGACCACGTGCTGCGGACTTTCTCGGCACAAACTTCGCTACTTATGTTTGGTATTTGCGTCCATATTAAGCCATATGAAATTTTCTCCTATCTTATTTTGACTGCTGAAGATGCTATAGTGACATCCCACAGGCGATTTGTGATAATAGGTAAATATGTATGGCACTGACACTTGAATAGCTATTGTTTTAGGTTTTTTTACCTTATTCAGCAACGGAACACAGCACTTCCTGCTTTAGGGAGTATGGATTGGTATTCTCATCTTTTTGTAATTTTTCTTTGATGTTACGAACTTCACTGTCGTTAGTATTGTTTCACCCTTACGAATAAGTCAGGTAAGTTTTAAAACCATCATGCATGCTTACTATTGTTCCCGTACCAATTCTAATTCAAACATTCTACTTGAAGTTTGAGTAATTACACTGTCATCTCCTCATACATTAGTAACCGGGAAGTTGAACGCCAATATTCTCGAAGCCCATCTGGCGAAGCGTCCTATGTTATGTGGTTTTCCCAATACATGCTTAGAGCTTTGTTATTAGTTTCAAAACCGAAATGTGCATGTTCAAGATAAAACTTAAATTAGTGTAACTCAAAGAATACTGCTAAATATTTGATCTTGTGAACAGAATTCTTTTCCCTAAATCATAAGCGTTCTTGACACACATGCTTTCAAGTGTCTGATCCCATCCTTATACAAAAAATGTGCCAACCATCGGTATCAAGGCGTTGATCTGTAATATAAACTGTGGGTAAGACGAATTGTTACTGACGTTGGGTACAGCTTGAATGTTGGACATTAATATTTTTTGTGGAAAGTAGGCTACTGATTCGGCTGTTGCGTGCATACACAAACTATGAGTCTGAGATACTATTCCTGCGAGTGGTAGCGAGCAAACAATTGTCGGTAGCAGTCCAATGCTGCCTGGTGTGGAGAGAAGCCGCCCGTCACGAGAGATCGCCAACTACTAGTAGTGCCGGAGGAAATCTTTACTTTCATTGAGGATTTTTTTAATAATCTCTCTGTTTGGTCCACGTACTTTTTGCTTGCTTGCGTACTGCAGGGATTTTGTCAGATTCGTGTAAGCATTCATTGAAAGTCATGTTCGTATCTTTATTGTGGCTATATACGTGATTATTGATTAAGACATTGCGGAAGAATTAACGTTTTAAATAATCAAACTGTCCAAGGAAAACAAAGGTCTAAGTAAGGTTTGACAGCATATGAATATTCAATTTTCATATTATAGTAAATGAAAAGTTTTTTTTTGATCCCTTCCATCCTTATACACTGCTTAACGCTTGTTGACTTAATCCCTACCCATCATTTAATTTCTGTAAAAATAAAACCAAAAAATTGTAGCATCAGTAGTTGTGATCATGCATTGTACTTTGCATGGATTCCAGTATTTCTTCTGAATTATTTTATCATTTTGCTGGTCACGCAATTGCAGGGGCAAGGCGAGGTAAGTTGTCTGCTACGTGCAGAAGCATTGCAGTATAAATTGTTAGGAGATTTTACAGAATGTTTGAAAATCGCAGTCAGACACTAGAGAACTGAATTTTCATAATGTATAGGAAGCGTAGTTAATTTCTGTTTTTGTTCTCTATCAGAATACTGACATTTCGGAAAAAGGGTTTTCTTAACACAAGTTGTACCGTTACACATCAGAGTTTATGGTAACGATGCTTAAGTTTTACTACACTGAATTGCAATTTTTTTAGAGAAACGGCATAGGTATTGATTATATTGTCAGTGATAGAGCTTATCACATTTCCGTACCTTTCTCACCAGGCTAATAATAATTAAAGTTTTTGACAGTAATAAAACTTTCACCAATTACAGTTTGACTGAGAATATAATTTTCAGACTAACACAAGAGCCATGGATAACGCCTATTTCAAAGGACGGAAAGCTTACGCCTTAAGTTATTCTCCAACTGAGGCTTCCTGTTTCTCTCTCGCAGTTTAGTTAATGGAGCTGCCTTTTGGGTAAATCCGTTTGTAAAGTTTCTAAAATAACTTGCCAATCTATGAATTATCCTGATTTCTTTTTGTCTGGATTAACAGTAAGACCATCATTGTAAAGGCAGGTAGATAATTTAAACAAATGCTGAATATGCATGTTCACATCGTTACTGTAAATAACTAATCGTTAAGTAATAATTCGCGTAAAATATGTAATGTCCGAAAAAATGTTAACCATTAGCTCGAATAGCATCGCTTCAGTAGTATACACAGTTGATAACCGACAGAGACTCTTTCACATTCATAGATGTTCGATTTAGTGATGAAAGCTGTAAATGGATTTGATTTTTCTGCTAAGGGAACTTCAATGTGAGGTTTAGATCAAGGGTCGTCAACACAGTTGCTCCTATGAACCAATCAAATCTTGAATGTAAGTCTTGTAGTGGAACACATTGAATAACCCTTCTTATTTCATTCTCTCTAGTCTACAACCGGTCTATGTAGCCCCACTAGTGCTATCTCGAGCTCTTGTGCAGCAGAGTGTGACAGAAGCGCTTTCGCGTAGTGGTTCCTAGCAGCAAGTAGAGCGGCACATTTTGCGGTTCCAAACTCGAAGAATTGGATGTTACTTCCAGGCATAATTATGGCGTGCAGAAGGCATCAACATAAATTAATATGAAAGAAGTGCCCTGTGCCCCTAAATCTGTTTGTAGGAAAGCAGTGCTAAGAAGAGCCTATTGTCATGCACTGTCGGCGAACATTACCTACGCAGCACCAGCAACCATTCACTGAAGTAAGCCGCGACCAACTTCAGTATATTTTCAGTTAGACAAAATACGTCTTTCATTAAATAACTGTTGATTAAGATAATCATAACAGGTATAGGTATTTCGGAAATGTGAATGAATCAAAGGTAACCAGCACAGTAGTTTCATTCTGTGAATAAGTACTAACTCAACGTCAACATAGTGTTACAAGTGCTTAAACCTGAACAGTCTCCATGTAGGGTGGTATCTTGTTAATTAAGACTGAACGTCGCTGTTGATAGAAAGACTAAAACTGTTGAGGAAATTTAGCTTAGGTTTTTTTAACAAATGAAAGTTATCAAAATTTTAAAAATGCCTGAGACTGAGAATTAAAGATAGCGGAATTTTGCTCAGCAAAATCTTGACTTAAAAACTAGTACTAACATTCAATGACTAAGAAATGCAATTTTCATTGAGATCTTAGGAGTACCGTACAACAGACTGATTAACTTCTTTGTGTAATATCTGCTCTCATTTCCGAAATAGCTAAAATTGTCATGTAAAACTTAATGAGCAGTTATTTAATGAACGTTACACGCTAATATTTAGCCTAACAGATAATATTTATTTAAGAACAACTGCAGTAGGAGAGATATTAACAGTAGGTATTATGGTAGCAATTTTTTACACAAACAGAGTGCCAGACACTTATAGCAGTCAAGTGCATATGCTTAGTGATATTTGCTTTTTAGATTTCATGATTAGATTTATTCCACGTTAGGGACTATGGTTTTGAATCTGAACTCTAGTCGGTGATATTGTGTACGTTCCCGCCTGATCGTCTTGCATTAATTTTTACGTAAATTCTTTTCCAAATTGTTTGACAAATATACGCAAGTGCACAGTGCATTCGGCAACATCGAAAATTCCATCCTTACCATATTTATTTACACCAAGGACTTCATAGATATGACTTCAACAATAAGGTTCAATTTTATCAGTGGGCTCAGCAATAACTGCCCAGTCCTAATTTCTTCTCAGAAGCTCTTTTTACCGACGAGGCGTCATTCCCCAGCAAACGAATTGTTGATATGAGAAATATACATTATTAGTCCTTTATTAGTCCTTCAGCAATCCACGATGTCTCCGACTGGTAGAGCATCAACGTCCAAGGGACTTTAATATTTGGAGCAGAATTATTGGAGATATCATTATCGGATCTTCCCTTCTAAATGGCAACTTAAATATCAGACAATATGCCCGATTTCTAACACACACTATTCCTGTTGTCTTGGACACAGAACCTTTGAATCTGAGGATGGTCATGTGGTATCAGCATGATGGCTACCCTGCAAATAATGCCATGTGAGCACAAAGAATTCTGGGCCATAAATACCCTGGTAGGTGCCCTGTACGTTGTGGCCCAAGTAGTCGCCCTGTCCGATCTCCGTACCTTGGGCTGCTGGATTTTTTTTCTTTGGGGAGCAGTCAAGGAAGACGTCTATCAAAATGTTCCAGCAACACCACATGACACGCAGCAAAACATTATTGATGCTCGCATAGCTATCAAAGAAGAATTAGTAACTCGATGTAGGGCGTTCTTCATCCACAGAGTAACCCTATGTATAAATGTCAATGGTCACCTTTTTGAGCATGTGACGTAAACGCTCTGTTCTTCATGTAGCTATAGTATCACAGAAAAAGTCACTACAAAGGACAACGTTACTTCTGCATTGTCATAATACGGTAATATACAATCACACGCCGGCCGGGTTCGCCAGAACGGTTCTAGGCGCTACAGTCTGGAACCACGCGACAGCTACGGTCGCAGGTTCGAATCCTGCCTCGGGCGTGGATGTGTGTAATGTCCTTAGGTTAGTTAGGTTTAAGCAGTTCTAGGGGACTGATGACCTTAGATGTTAAGTCCCATAGTGTTCAGAGACATTTGAACTATTTGAAGCCAGTCATGTTGTGAACGATGCAGGCGCATCTCGCATTGGTTCAACGAACTTGTCTACGTCTTGCTGGTGGGATATGTGACAAAATCAGGGCACTTTGTACAAATGCCCACGGATCACTACATTATAGACCACTGAATGCGAACTGATGAGCGAGGAATCAACGCCACAGAAACGGTAAGTGGTGGAACACAGTCAATTATCATGATTAATGGGCACAACCATATAGTGCAAATGATTGGCAAAATCACAAGACACGTGATGACCAAAGATGAGGGGGTGCGGAAGTCGTGGACGTACGTGCCCCAGATCCGTTGGGGAATTCACTTGGAGTGAAGAAGGATGAAATGTCCGGAGAAACTAACTTGCGGTTGACGCTCTTACTCCGCAAGTAGGCGGAATTCAGCTGCCATGAGCCTCACTTGTCGATTACGAAGAGTTATGGAAAACACTCTCGGAAGGACTTGCTTAGTTCGATAATACAGTGTAAACATCAATAAACCGATAAACAACAGGGATGGATTCCTGACTGGAAATGAAGGAAAAATGTCCTGTGAATACAAGTCCATAAATGCGTCGTTGCCGTGGTATATGGCGTTGACGAATGACAGTTTCTCTGAGCAAATGCCAGGAGTTGTGTTGTAGGCTGTGGGGTTGACTAACAGTACTGTGATCTGCAGGATGATCCGAAATTCGTGTCGGAAACAAGCCAAGGTCGTACTTCTGTGCGCCCAAGTAGATGGAACGATCAACAGGCAGCACGGCTATATGAAAACAAGTATCCCCACGGACAACAGCTACATCACGCAGTCTTTCAAGCCCTTTTTGAGCGTTGTTGAAATCACGGGTTCTTTCAAACAGGCAATGAGGAAGCAGGCGGCGGACAGCGCGTATACCAGATTTGGAGCTTGAACTATGGTTCGTCTCAGTGTCCAGTAGAATCCGGTTCTCCAATTCTGGTGCACGCACAGTCCACCATCCTCCAGTACTCTGCGTCAATTACACAGCCTGCAACACCTATGGAACACACGGCACGTAGTCAGACGAACGGCATTCACCAGCGCCATCTACCGTGGCAACGCTACATTTCCGGAGGCATGTTCATGGGAAATTTTTCCTCCATTACCACACAATTCCGTAGGTATTCTGAAGTTGTTCGTAATTTTAACACCCAGGTACTTGTTGAATTGACAGCCTTGAGAATTTTAATATTTATCGAGTAATCGAATTCCAACGGATTTCTTTTGGAACTCATGTAGACCACCTCACACTTTTTGTTATTTAGCGTCAACTGCCACCTGCCACACCATACAGCAATCTTTTCTAAATCGTTTCGCAACTGATACTGGTCTTCGGATGACCTTACTAGACGGTAAATTACAGCATCATCTGCGAACAACCTAAGAGAACTGCTCAGATTGTCACCCAGGTCATTTATATAGATCAGGAACAGCAGAGGTCCCAGGACGCTTCCCTGGAGAACACCTGACCTCACTTCAGTTTTACTCGATGATTTGCCGTCTATTACTACGAACTCCAACCTTCCTGACAGGAAATCACGAATCCAGTCGCACAACTGAGACGATACCCCATAGGCCCGCAGCTTGATTAGAAGTCGCTTGTGAGGAACGATGTCAAAAGCTTTCCGGAAATCTAGAAATACGGAATCAACTTGAGATCCCCTGTCGATAGCGGCCATTACTCCGTGCGAATAAAGAGCTAGCTGCGTTGCACAAGAACGATGTTTTCTGAAACCATGCTGATTACGTAGCAATAGATCGTTCACTTTAAGGTGATTCACAATGTTTGAATACAGTATATGTTCCAAAACCCTACGGCAAACCGACGTCAATGATATAGGTCTGTAGTTC
Organism: Schistocerca serialis cubense; assembly: GCF_023864345.2. Taxonomy (NCBI): domain Eukaryota; kingdom Metazoa; phylum Arthropoda; class Insecta; order Orthoptera; family Acrididae; genus Schistocerca; species Schistocerca serialis. The sequence goes on from NC_064643.1 coordinate 671,517,650, forward strand.
GATGGATTACTCCTACTACCCTTCTTAAACACTGGTGCGACCTGCGCAAATTTCCAATCTGTAGGTACAGATCTATCGGTGAGCGAGCGGTTGTATACGATTGCTAAGTAGGGAGCTATGGTATCAGCGTAATCTGAAAGGAACCTAATCGGTATACAATCTGGACCTGAAGACGCCCGTATCGAGCGATTTGAGTTCCTTCGCTACCCCTAAGGTATCTACTTCTAAGAAACTCATGCTAGCAGCTGTTCGTGTTTCAAATTCTGGAATATTCCATGCGTCTTCCCTGTTGAAGGAATTTCGGAAAACTGCGTTCAATAACACCGCTTTAGCGATACAGTCGTCGGTAACAGTACCATCGGCACTGCGGAGTGAAGATATTAGCTGCGTCTTGCCGCTTGTGTACTTTACATACGACTAGAATTTCTTCAGATTTTCTACCAAATTTCAAGACAATGTTTCGTTGTGGATCTTATTAAAGGCATCTCGCATTGAAGTCCGTGCCAAATTTCGCGCGCCTGTAAATTTTAGCCAATCTTCGGGATTTCGCGTTCTTCCGAACTTCGCATGCTTTTTCCGTTGCCTCTGCAACAGCGTTCGGACCGGTTTTGTGTACCACGGGTGATCAGTTCCATCTCTTACCAATTTATGAGGTATGAATCTCTCAATTGATGTTGCTACTATATCTTTGTATATGAGCCACATCTAGTCTACATTTGCATAGTCAGTTCGGAAGGAATGGAGATTGTCTCTTAGGAAGGCTTCTAGTGACACTTTATCCGCTTTTTTAAATCAAATTACACTCCTGGAAATTGATATAAGAACACCGTGAATTCATTGTCCCAGGAAGGGGAAACTTTATTGACACATTCCTGGGGTCAGATACATCACATGATCACACTGACAGAACCACAGGCACATAGACACAGGCAACAGAGCATGCACAATGTCGGCACTAGTACAGTGTATATCCACCTTTCGCAACAATGCAGACTGCTATTCTCCCATGGAGACGATCGTAGAGATGCTGGATGTAGTCCTGTGGAACGGCTTGCCATGCCATTTCCACCTGGCGCCTCAGTTGGACCAGCGTTCGTGCTCGACGTGCAGACCGCGTGAGACGACGCTTCATCCAGTCCCAGACATGCTCAATGGGGGACAGATCCGGAGATCTTGCTGGCCAGGGTAGTTGACTTACACCTTCTAGAGCACGTTGGGTGGCACGGGATACATGCGGACGTGCATTGTCCTGTTGAAACAGCAAGTTCCCTTGCCGGTCTAGGAATGGTAGAACGATGGGTTCGATGACGGTTTGGATGTACCGTGCACTATTCAGTGTCCCCTCGACGATCACCAGTAGTGTACGGCCAGTGTAGGAGATCGCTCCCCACACCATGATGCCGGGTGTTGGCCCTGTGTGCCTCGGTCGTATGCAGTCCTGATTGTGGCGCTCACCTGCACGGCGCCAAACACGCATACGACCATCTTTGGCACCAAGGCAGAAGCGACTCTCATCGCTGAAGACGACACGTCTCCATTCGTCCCTCCATTCACGCCTGTCGCGACACCACTGGAGGCGGGCTGCACGATGTTGGGGCGTGAGCGGAAGACGGCCTAACGGTGTGCGGGACCGTAGCCCAGCTTCATGGAGACGGTTGCGAATGGTCCTCGCCGATACCCTAGGAGCAACAGTGTCCCTAATTTGCTGGGAAGTGGCGGTGCGGTCCCCTACGGCACTGCGTAGGATCCTACGGTCTTGGCGTGCATCCGTGCGTCGCTGCGGTCCGGTCTCAGGTCGACGGGCACGTGCACCTTCCGCCGACCACTGGCGACAACATCGATGTACTGTGGAGACCTCACGCCCCACGTGTTGAGCAATTCGGCGGTACGTCCACTCGGCCTCCCGCATGCCCACTATACGCCCTCGCTCAAAGCCCGTCAACTGCACATACGGTTCACGTCCACGCTGTCGCGGCATGCGACCAGTGTTAAAGACTGCGATGGAGCTCCGTATGCCACGGCAAACTGGCTGACACTGACGGCGGCGGTGCACAAATGCTGCGCAGCTAGCGCCATTCGACGGCCAACACCGCGGTTCCTGGTGTGTCCGCTGTGCCGTGCGTGTGATCATTGCTTGTACAGCCCTCTCGCAGTGTCCGGAGCAAGTATGGTGGGTCTGACACACCGGTGTCAATGTGTTCTTTTTTCCATTTCCAGGAGTGTATTTTGCGTTTGTTTCTGGTGGATTTGGAAGAAACGGTATTGAGCCTAGCTACAACGACCTTGTGATCACTAATCCCTGTATCACTCATGAAGCTCTCTATCAGCTCTGAATTGTTTGTGGCTAAGAGGTCAAGTGTGTTTTCGCAACCATTTACAATTCGCGTGGGTTCGTGGACAAACTGATACTTTCGGAGAAAGCATTTAGGACAATCTCGGAAGATATTTTCTGCCTACCACCAGTTTTGAACAAGTATTTTTGCCAACATATCGAGGGAATGTTGAAGTCCCCACCAACTATAACCGTAGGAGTGGGGTATTTATTTGTTACGAGACTCAAATTTTCTCTGAACTGTTCAGCAACTATTTCATCGGAGTCTGGGTGTCGGTAGAAGGAGCCTGTTATTAACTTAGTTCGGCTGTTAAGTATAACCTCTACCCATACCAATTCGTACGGAGTATCTACTTCGACTTTACTACAAGATAAACCACTACTGACAGACACAAACACTCCACCATCAATTCTGCCTAATCTACCTTTCCTGAACACCGTCTGAGACTTCGTAAAAATTTCTGCAGACCTTATTTCAGGCTTTAGCCAGCTTTCTGTAACTATAACGATTTCAGCTTCTGTGCTTTCTATTAGCAATTGTAGCTTAGGGACTTTCCCACCACAACTACAACAATTTACAACTACAATTCCGACTGTTTCTTGATCCAAGCACGTCCTGTATTTGCCATGCACCCTTTGAGATTGCAGCCCACTCCGTACTATCCCGAGGCCTTCTAACCTAACAAACCGCCCAGTCCACGCCACACAGCCTCCTCTACCCGTGTAGCCGCCAGCTGAGTGTAGTCAACTCCTGACCTATTCAGCGGAACCCGAAACCCCACCACCCTATGGCGCAAGTCAAGGAATCTGCAGCCAACACTGTCGCAAAACCGTCTGAGCCTTTGATTCAGACCCTCCACCCGGCTCTGTACCAAAGATTGAAAAAATGCTCTCCCGGAAGTCATAAGGTATATCGCCAGTCTCATTCATTCTACACACTACCTCCAATAGTCGTTCTATTTCAACTTCTACTAACGATTTTAGAAATTCCGATGGACATTTGCATACCCCTTCTGCTTCACTTAATCTTACGCCTTCCAAAACCCAGCCACCCGTGGTCAAGATCTGGCGTCTTTGATTGCTAATCAAAATGCCCTCGGTCTCTGTTTCGAACTCGGCTTAAAATTTTGAATAGAACTCATCAGCATAGGTGGCCAATGACTTTCGGCATAAGGAGCCACCCTTATCCTGCCAACGGGATTATCTAAGAGGGCGGAGGAGCGGGCAGAGGTTAAGGGCATTCTCTTGCACTTGGGGTGGGAAACTGCCCCTAAATGTGGAAGAATCAGCAATTATCAGCGGCATGAGGATGTATGGTAGTGAAACGTGGACTGTGGGAAAAGTGGAACAAAAGAAATTCGAAGCATTTGAGATTTGGTGCTACAGACGAATGTTGAAAATTTGGTGGACTGCTAAGGCAAGGGTTGAGGAGGCTCTGAACAGATTAGGAGAGAAAAGGAATATGTGGAAAACACTGATAAGGAGATGGTACAGGAGGATAGGACATATGTTAAGACATGAGGGAATGACTTTCATAGTACTAGAAGGATCTGTAGAGGGCAAAAACTGTAGCGGAAGACAGAGAATGGGAATAATCCAGAAAATAACTCAGGAGGTACATTGCAAGTGCTACTCTGAGATGAAGAGGTTAGCACAGACAAGGAATTCGTGGCGGGCCGCATCAAACCATTCGGAAGACTGATGACAAAAAGAGAAAAAAAGGAGGATGCGATGACAATGGAAACTACTGCTTTAAAGACACGTCATGTGTGGACTCAGTACATGTCACCTGTAATTGAAAAAGTGCCTTGATGACCTCTCCATTAGCAAAAAATTCCGGTATATACCCTCACGCTGATCTCAGTGAGTGGACTGCACAGGTGGGTGATCGTGAGAACAAAATCCAGTAACCAACGAAAGGATTACGTTCTACAAGACACAGAGTGGAATGTCAGAAGTTTTAACGTGGTAGGAAAGTCAGAAAATCTGAAAAGGATAATGTGGAGGCCAATGTAATTAGGGGGTAGGGGTGTCAGTGAATTGCATCGAGAGAATACAAGGATTTCTGGGCAGAAAAGTAAAGGATAATACCAACAGCATTGGTAAATAATATAACTGGAGTAATATCCGTCATATATAGGAGACTAGGACAGAGAGTGAGTTACTGTGAACAGTTCACTGATAGGGTTGTTCTCAACAGAATCAAGAGCACATCAACACTGACGACGACACTTCAGATATGCATGTTGGCAGATAAAGTGATTGAGAAAGTATAAGAGGGTTTTGAACGGGTAATTCGGTGTATAATGGGAGATAAAAACCTAATAATAACGAGGGCGGGAGTGGGATTGTGGTGGAAGGAATACAACAAAGCGATACTGGAATATATGGGACTGGTACTAGGACTGAGAGAAGAGAAAGACCAATAGAGTTCTGCAATAAATTTTAGTTACTAATATCGAATATTCTGTTCAAGAATCACAAGAGGAGGAAGTATACTTCGAAAAAGGCTAGATAAATGAGAAAACTCCATTTAGACTGCATCATGATGAGACAGATTTTCGGAAATCTGATACTGGATTGTAAGGTGAACCCAGGTGCTGATACGAACCCAGATCACAATTTAGTCATTTTCAAGAGGCTAGTCAAGAATAATCAATGTCCAGTGGAACAGGATACGGAATTACTAAGCAATGAAGAGACACGCTTCATGATCTCTTAAGTTATAGTTACTGCGATAAAGAATAGCTCAGTTGGCAGTTGGGAATGGAGTAGAGATCTCTAAAAAGGGCAATCGCAGAAGTTTGAAAGAAAAACTTAGGTAAAAAGAGAGTAACAGCGAAGGAACCACGGGTAATAGAGGAAATACTTCTGATGATCGATGAAAAAAGGAAGTATTAACATTGTTCAGGTAAGTTCAGGAATGCAAAAATACAGGTCGCTTAGGAACGAAATAAATAGGAATTGTAAAGAAGGTAAGACGAAATTTGAAGAAAACGAAAAAGAAATGGCTGAGACTGACTCCGAGTGTAGGAAAGTCAAGACAACCTTAGTTGAAAATGAAAGCAAGGGTGGTAACACCGAGAGTTTAGCGGGAATTCTACTGTTAAATGCAGAGTAGAGAGCGGATATGTGTAAAGAGTACACTGGAGGTCTCAATGAGGGGGAAGATCTGTCTGATGTCACAGAAGAATAAACGTGAATCGATACTGAAGACATAAAGAATCATCTATTAGAATCATGATTTAGACGAGCTTTGGAAGACTTAATATAATATAAGGCGCAAGGGATGAATTATATGCCATCAGAATTTCTAAAATCATTGGGGGAAATGACAACAAAACGACCATTGACACTAGTGTGTATGTCTGGTGAGATACCTTCTGACTTTAGGAATAGCATCATCCACTCAATTCCGAAGACTACAAGAGCTAACAAGTGCATGAATTGAAAAGAAGAATGGAAAAGAAAAGTGAGAATCTGTTAGATGAAGATCGGTTGGTCTTTATGAAAGGTAAAGGCACCAGAGAGGCCATTCTGTCGTCGCGATTGATCATGAAAGCATTTAATCGTGGTATTCGCATATTTCCCTTAGTGCTACCACCCTTGCTCTCAGTTCCACTGACGACTGTTTTGACTTTCTTATATGATGAGTCAATCCACCCGAAAATCATAGCCCTTCCGATGTCTTCTCTTTTATCCTGAAGCTGTTTTGTCTTAGTTTCTCTACTCACCCTACTTATTTCATTCCTAAGTGACTTTCATTCATATTTTACAGTGTTTTAAAACATGGCGTGAGAAAAATTAAAGCACTGCTCTACATGCGGACGATGAAATAATTTTTCGGAAAAGAGAAGACGAACTGGAGATCCAGGCCCACAAGCTTGTTCGAATTCATACGGAACATAACTTTAAGATCTTCACACGCAAGACTACAGTTAATGGAATTCAGGGGAAGTCTTCGTAGAAGAAGATATAAACTAGACTTTTAAGAACTTAGGCTGTGATGTATCATACACTCCTGGAAATTGAAATAAGAACAACGTGAATTCATTGTCCCAGGAAGGGGAAACTTTATTGACACATTCCTGGGGTCAGATACATCACATGGTCACACTGACAGAACCACAGGCACATAGACACAGGCAACAGAGCATGCACAATGTCGGCACTAGTACAGTGTATATCCACCTTTCGCAGCAATGCAGGCTGCTATTCTCCCATGGAGACGATCGTAGAGATGCTGGATGTAGTCCTGTGGAACGGCTTGCCATGCCATTTCCACCTGGCGCCTCAGTTGGACCAGCGTTCGTGCTGGACGTGCAGACCGCGTGAGACGACGCTTCATCCAGTCCCAAACATGCTCAATGGGGGACAGATCCGGAGATCTTGTTGGCCAGGGTAGTTGACATACACCTTCTAGAGCACGTTGGGTGGCACGGGATACATGCGGACGTGCATTGTCCTGTTGGAACTGCAAGTTCCCTTGCCGGTCTAGGAATGGTAGAACGATGGGTTCGATGGCGGTTTGGATGTACCGTGCACTATTCAGTGTCCCCTCGACGATCACCAGTGGTGTACGGCCAGTATAGGAGATCGCTCCCCACACCATGATGCCGGGTGTTGGCCCTGTGTGCCTCGGTCGTATGCAGTCCTGATTGTGGCGCTCACCTGCACGGCGCCAAACACGCATACGACCATCACTGGCACCAAGGCAGAAGCGACTCTCATCGCTGAAGACGACACGTCCCCATTCGTCCCTCCATTCACGCCTGTCGCGACACCATTGGAGGCGGGCTGCACGATGTTGGGTCGTGTGCGGAAGACGGCCTAACGGTTTGCGGGACCGTAGCCCAGCTTCATGGAGACGGTTGCGAATGGTCCTCGCCGATACCCCAGGAGCAACAGTGTCCCTAATTTGCTGGGAAGTGGCGGTGCGGTCCGCTACGGCACTGCGTAGGATCCTACGGTCCTGGCGTGCATCCGTGCGTCGCTGCGGTCCGGTCCCAGGTCGACGGGCACGTGCACCTTCCGCCGACCGCTGGCGACAACATCGATGTACTGTGGAGACCTCACGCCCCACGTGTTGAGCAATTCGGCGGTACGTCCACCCGGCCTCCCGCATGCCCACTATACGCCCTCGCTCAAAGTCCGTCAACTGCACATACGGTTCACGTCCACGCTGTCGCGGCATGCTACCAGTGTTAAAGACTGCGATGGAGCTCCGTATGCCACGGCAAACTGGCTGACACTGACGGCGGCGGTGCACAAATGCTGCGCAGCTAGCGCCATTCGACGGCCAACACCGCGGTTCCTGGTGTGTCCGCTGTGCCGTGCGTGTAATCATTGCTTGTACAGCCCTCTCGCAGTGTCCGGAGCAAGTATGGTGGGTCTGACACACCGGTGTCAATGTGTTCTTTTTTCCATTTCCAGGAGTGTATAATCAGATCATCGAAGTTATGGAAAAACCGAGTAAGTATGGACTAATGTGTGGAAAAATAATAAGAACATCATATGATAAAGTTGGTAAAGAGACCTCAATGAACTTTTATAGAACAATGGCAATTCCTAGTTTCAAAAAAGTCGGTTACGAAGTACGGATAACTGGGAAAAAAGAACGTTAACAAATACAAGCAATGGAAACGAGGTTTTGTTGCATCAGTAATGGAATGTAAAGACAGGAGAGAATAAGGAATGAAAATATTCGTCAGGAGCTAAATGTATTTGGCTCGAATCAACAGATAACGGACTACTGGAAAACATGGTAAATTTATACGGATCTAATATGTCGAAAATCGAATACTCGCACCTGCAAGATCCTACATAGTATCGATTGACCAAGGAAAAGATGGAAGGAGGGCCCAACCTGTAATGGTCCAATCCCTGAAGGAATGATGACATTAAAGACGGAGAAAATGAAGCAGAAGAAGATAACGATCGTGAGGCCACCAGGCACTGAAATTTTTTGGAAAAGGTAAACCCATGTTTTACAAAGTTGTGATGCCTGCTTTCCGCATATTTACCCCGTACAGACAGCAAGACACTCATTCAGTGGTGTCTGTGCAGTCCGCTCGTTGAGTGGTGTCAGAGCGGTGAAATTAATCTGTGGGAGCTCCGTGATTTAGGCCGGGTTCTGTCTGGCGGGCAGTCGCCCTGCTAGGGGCGCTCGCCTACGGACGGGAGCAGCGCCGTGACGGACGGCGGCCACTGCCGCCAGCAAGTATTCCGGACGGCCCGGATCGGAGTTTATTGGCGCCACCACTGAATATATATTGGCCGGGCACGCCGCGCCCTCCGCGCCGCAGTCGAGATCGCCAATATAAATTCTTCCTGTGTCTGGCCCCGCCCTGCCCCGCGCCGCCCGCAGCCACTAGCATTTGCCGCGACGGCCGGGCCAGAGGTCGGCCAGCCTAGGAGAGGAACGCGTTAGGGCGACTGCTGCACTTCACTTGCCTAACATTAACCTAATGCTTTGTCCGCTAGATCTGGGGGATGTGATAATGGGTAATACGCTGCTGGACAAACAGTAGTACAACGTATTGGCAAGTGTCAATATCACTCAAGATTACATATTGCAACAATGCAACACATGAAATCATTACCTTCACAGATCAACAGGACAAGAGTTTTTGAGGTATCAGTTAACGAAGCATGCTGAAACACTATATTAGTACCTGGTGTAGGCTTGACGGCGCTGACTCGGGCTTCCAGGCGAATGTACAGACGGCGAATACTGTCCTGGGATACGTTATGCTAATCAATTATTCAAAAACAGTCTTAATAGCATTTATTATTATTATACCGCAAACCGGTTTCAACCCGACGTAAGGATCATCTTCTGGGCGTTTACACTGTGAAATTATTGATATCTGTCAGAAAGACTCCATTAGACAACAGCTAAAATTATGTAAATTTAAAATATGTTACCCATAGGTCGACTGCTGGTGGTGTCACTCCTGTCTACATAACGGCAGGGAACTACGCTAGTCAATTTACTAAAACGGCTAAATGAAAGGACTACAAAGCCCTTTACGCCTTGTGGTGAGGACACCGTTGCCATAGATTATAAAGTGAATATCAGGCGCCCTCTAGTCTATATAGCGAGGACGCCGTCGTCATGGTAGCAGCTGGTGTGTTCGTATGCTGTTATCTTGGCCCTGGCCATTGCGTCCGTTGCCGTGGCTCTTCATCCACAGAGATGTTGTCACTTATTTGAGATTATGGAAATATCGACAATCAAGGATAACCTAAAAAATCTAAAGATAGGATAAAAGTTTACGGCACGTTTGTAGTACCAATTAAAGGAATTACAGTATTTAAATAAAAGAGGAAAATTTGCATCATTGTGTACAAATAATATTTTCGAATAGCTCGAAAAACTTTTTAGCGTCACTCTCTATCTACTCATTCAGCATCGCTGCCGGATTCCGTTTATTATGTATAAAAAATTCAATACTCTCTACTATATCCATCTTAGGTCCTTTTTGGTTTACATGCAGTACCTTCAGATTTTCCCTTTCATTGATTTCTTCATGTTTTCCCATATCTAAATGCTGTCCGAAGAGTGATTTATTACGTGATGTTCCAGTAGTATGTTCTTTAAATGTGGCATTAAGACTTCTCCCGGTTTGTCCGATGTAAATTTCCTGTCACTTAAATTTATGTTAAACCAAGGTGACTAGTAATTACATATAATAAACTGTATTAAAGGCCGTTGATCGCCGTTGGGGGTGTTGCCGTCTATTCACGCGATATCAGCACGCTATTTAAGACCATACGAAGTGTTTGTTAGTCTCGCATAGTTACCTGCCGTTATGTAGACAGGAGTGAGACCACCAGCAGCCGACCAGTGGGTAACATAATTTAAATTTACGTAATTTTAGCTGTTGTATAATGGAGTCTTTCTGACGGATATCTGTAATTTCTCAGTGTAAACGTCCATAAGATGACCCCAACGTCGGGTTGAAACCGGTTGGCGGTATAATAATAATAAATGCGGTTAAGACTGTTTTTGAATAATTGATTAACCATACTAATCGCTGCTTCATCTCCACAACCATGTTGTCCAAAAATCTACGTTATGCTAAGACTGCTCGGCCTGTTTACGTACTACTGTAAGAGTTATTAGTTGACGAGTCGCGTGAATCAGTTCTTGTCCCATCATATCCCACACATGCCTGATTACAGAAAAGGCCAGAGAGTGCTGGCTAGGGAAGTTTCTGCATGTCTTTGACAGAACGTTGATGTTCATGGGCGGTGTGTGGACGAGATTTAGCCTACCGGAGCAACACATGCCCTTCCCACTGCAAGAATGGGACAAAGACGGGTGTAACAACATTCTACACCTACTGAGCGGTGGCTAGCGTCGCCTACAGAAAGTGGACAAGAGTAGGAACTTGTCGCACCCCTGACCATAAAGCCTGGGGTGAGACCAGTGGGTCTGGGACGAATGCACCCTACGAGGCAGCGCACACGAGGTCTACATTGGATGCGCAAACTACCATAACTTGTGCGCTGGCAGAATCTCCTTTCATCGCTGAAGACCACCGCGTGCCATTCCACTTCCCAAGTGATCCTCTGATGGCACTGGTTGGGCTGTGCACGTGCGTGAGTTAGCGATGGAGGGAGGAGGAGGATATTAGTGTTTAACGTCCCGTCGACAACGAGGTCATTAGAGACGGAGCGCAAGCTCGGGTGAGGGAAGGACGGGGAAGGATATCGGCCGTGCCCTTTCAAAGGAACCATCCCGGCATTTGCCTGAAGCGATTTAGGGAAATCACGGAAAACCTAAATCAGGATGGCCGGAGACGGGATTGAACCGTCGTCCTCCCGAATGCGAGTCCAGTGTGCTAACCACTGCGCCACCTCGCTCGGTAGTTAACGATGGCCTACAAATATGAATGCCCGTAGTCCCACGGATAATAACCAGTTGGCAATAGTTCAGATTGGCACGTCTGTGCTCACAAGCCCTCTTATTTGTGCTACGGGAGTTGTACGAACCCTGCAGGCGTCTCTGATGCGTCGACATCCAGAAAAAAATGGTTCAAATGGCTTTGAGCACTATGATACTTAACTGCGGAGGTCATCAGTCCCCTAGAACTTAGAACTACTTAAACCTAGCTATCCTAAGGACATCACAAACATCTAAGCCCGAGGCAGGACTCGAACCTGCGACTGTAGCCGTTGCGCGGCTCCAGGCTGTAGAGCCTAGAATGGCTAGGCCACACTGGCCGGCTGACGTCCAGAAGCTCGTCTGCATCTACAAGGATGTTCACATGAGCACTGATAGCAGCGCCGTTGCAGCAAGTATGAACTGTGTGAAAATTATGCACAAGGACCATCCCTCCTCTCAGAGAGCCACAATTTGATTCTTTTCTAATTTCACTCAGTTCACTGCCGGAATCACAAGTGTATCCCTGTGGCACTGTTGCCTGCTGGATCTACACGTATGCATATGGGCATTCGCTGTAAGTATTCGCTATTACAAGTGCGCTCTGGTAACTATGAAACTACACTGTCTATTGGCAAACGACTTCAAAGCAACATCAGTACATCTGCTAACACCCCTGTGGCATATGCTATCGTGAGACCGAAGTCGACATCGTCTTTCCAGGTGCACCATCTTCGGTAATACTAAAATTGGTGAAAATACTAAAGAAACTGACGTTTCGGCCACGTTGCAAAGACTTCCCTGAGGGGTACATAATTAGCTGGCGAGTAGGTGCTTCAGTGTACTGCAGTTCTTACGACGCCAATAAAATTAAAAGATGTGTCATGGGAGACATAGTGAACTCAATTCACAGACACAAACCCAGAAAATACTCAGCCTATGTCCTGAGAATGACCACTGCAAAGCGTCCGAATCATAGGTTATTTTAATATGTCAGCATTTATAGTATTTGGTAAGACTATGCAACAACATACCCGGAAGGGTCTTAATGCGGTAGACACCAGCTGCAGAAGCCTGAAAATATAGATTGACCACACTTCTCCAATTAGACATCTCTTGATGTGCTACCAAACAAATTGAGATGGCAGTCCAACCAGTCACTACATCACAGGTTCCACAAGCACAGACATATGAAGCAAAGAAAGTGGTGTGTCTGCCCTATGCTGGTTCTATTTCTGCCAGAATCAGTAGGAGCCTCTCTAAACACAACAACAAGTGTGCCAATCAGCCATTGCTGATCATGTCATGAGTATTGGTAAAACCAAGATTTTAGCGCAGAATCCCAGATTTTGGGATAGTGTTATAAGGGAATCGACAGAGTTAAAAATAACAGACGATCTCATGAACTGCGACATGGGGTACCAGCTAAGGAGATCCTGGGATCGCGCTCTGGAATTGTTAATCGAACAACGGGGTCTCCAGAAGCACTCCGTAAATAGAAGAACTGAAGGCTTGGATACAGAAAACGATCCACCAGACAGAGTACGAGGCTCTATGGACCGAGGATGGGACGCCCGGTAGCGCGTCCGACAGGTGCGGACCACAGAGGGAACACGCAGAACTGCAGCGGACAGAAAACAGAGAAGGGATGCTCCAGAAGATCGCAGTGAGTGGGAGAGGACCACAGGGAGAACGCATGGCAACCCAAACAGAACTCCGAACGCAGCAGACCGAAAATGGAACGCCCAGGAGCGGGTCTAGTGGCGCGGACCGCAGAGCGAACGCCCACTACCGCAGCGGACGGAAAACGGAACGGCAGCGCTCCAGCAGGTCGCAGCGACCGGGCGCTGACTGCAGAGGGAACACCTGCATCCGCCGGTGGAGGGGGAAGCCACAGACATAAATACTGGAGCAGGTCCACTCGAGGAGCAGTCTCAGGTCGCACCTGATGAAGGTTAGGAGCTATGTTACCGAAATATCGTGCAAGACCGACGCTGATATCCGCCAGAACACCAGTCAACCCAAGGGGTCATTGGGTCGCTGGGAAAACCTGAGGAGTTACACTTAACATTGTTTTCTAAACTGTATCCTCGTCTTGCCAGACTTAACCTTGATCTATTTACTGATGATCTCAGCGTTGTCAGAGATTTACAGGTCATCCATTCCCTGTCATGTTCTGGAAGCAGAATTTAAGAAATGATTATTCAACCAGGGGGAAGAAAAGTCTAATCCCTCCACAGTTCAACCCCAATATTTTCAACAGTTATAGTAACTAACTTCGATGTTCTAAGTAAAATCTTCCTTGACTTCAATCACCTTGAACGCACTATGTGCCCTCACTGGGATTGGTTTGCTCTTGTTCCACTTTCTTTCATTCCTCATATTCTCTGCCATTTCCTTTCGAATGTGGGGTGATGGTATTCCTGAATGAAGGTAAACTCTTTCAATGGGACAGCCTGTTATAACTCCACAGGTGTCGTTGAGAGCTGTGTCCACCTGTTTGGGATGTAATGAATTACACGAAACAGATCAAGTGTACTCGGCTACAGAATTGGCCAGTCCAAGTGTGGAGGTTCGGAAAGTTCCAAGTTCACTGCCCAATTGTTACACAGTCAATATTCTTAAGAGACGGATCCTGGTGGAAACTTTCAATTTGCAACTCATGCAGTGTCTTAGAAAATAAGAGATCTGTGCAGCTTCACTCCTAGGCATTTTGGAATGTAGCAGTGTTGTATTTCAACCCCTGACCATATTATCATCAATTTACTAGTAGCTTCCCTATTTCGCAAATGAAATGCACAAAGTCTTTAAGGAGTTGGGTTTTGTGCTATAGTACAGTGATAGAGCTTCATGGGCATTCGTGAGGGTGTTCTGCACGGATACAAAGTCTGAGCACTGTATGGCAAGACCAAGGTCATCAGCGTAAATAACCCCCTAGTGTTGAGGTCTATAGGTTGGTCGTTTGTATAGATGTTGTATAGGAATGGAGACCACATACTTCCTTGGGGAAGACCGTTTTTTCTGTCTTTGAAAGTCAACGAAGAACCTGCGGTTTTGTAGAACTGCTGCATTGAACCTAGTCAGACTAAAGTTCTTAGTCATATTGTGTACCTAGAGTAGTAATAGCTGGTGGCTGACTGTGTCATAGGCTGCTGATAAGTCGACAAATACCACTCCCGTCACCTTATGAGTTTCAATCCCACCTTCTACGGACCGCGTAAAATTCAGCAGTTGTCCAGTGAAGCTTTCACCAGGACTGAATACAGCTATTTGAGGTATTAGCATGTGGTCAACTACAAGTGGGAGGCGACTGATGATCATTCTTTCCAGCAGTTTGTAAAGATGACAGAATAGTGAAACCGTCCTAAATTTTTTTCGATTGTCCCCTTGTTTACCAGTTGTCGGCAAAGCCATCACTCGAATCTTCTACCATATCTTTGCGCGTGACCAACCTTCTTTCAATGGGTTGTAAGAGGGCGCCCTCATCAGTGAACCGTAAAAAGCAGCAGCAGAGGGTAGGTGAGAACGCCAGCTTCTGACAAATTCTGACACCAGCATATTGGCTTAAATCAAAAAGTGCAATTGAAACACAGAATTGTTTATGAACTGTATTCATGGAAGTCACACAGTTAGTTGACATTGTATAACTTTCACCATGTTGGTATTAATAATTTTGTTAACAACAGTATCATTGGCCAACTTTTGCAGAGCTTTTTTCTTTTATATACGGCAGTTATGTTGACTGACAAACAGAAGAGAGAAATCTATTTCGGGATAGAACGTTTCGTCTAGGGATTCTGAGGAGAGCAATTTGCCTGGAGATCTTGTGGGACGTACTCGGTCCTCAGATTATGATAAGACACACTTTCCATAGAAGATCTGAGAAGGAATGTTACCGAAATCAGCAGGTGATGTGTTGCAGATTGTAACAGATAAGCGGCTCACAATTTTGTCCCTACTCTGGCACAATTTGGTGAGTAACTACAGCATAAGCGAGCAGGGTAACAGACTTACAAAGCGGTTGTAGGCATTTTGTTAGAGTGAAACAGGTTCCACAAATGTCATACTTTTCTCAAGTGACCCAAGGTTCATTCAGTATTCGATTAGTGATGTCATTTGCGTGTCGTAGTTATTCAGCCTTCAGGCACAATCAGGCAATCACAGTGTGTCAACCACAGAGTTGTCTCTCCGTAACATATTCGTAAGATTCTGGCTTTGTGCCATTCACGCAAAGTATCCAGTCTTTGTCCGGTCATGTAAGTAATAGAGATCTCTGTAGCAAATAGATGTTAATTTGGACCAGTGTCTCATCCCATAGTTAGACGATCCACAAATTATTATCATTTGTGATGTGTAATGCCCATTTCTCATGGTTGCCAGAGCCATCCAACATATATCCTATGTACGAAAGTTTTAAAAAACGTATGAGCCAACGAGGAGCGATCTGACTATCGATCAGTCCAACTGATTCGAATCATTCCGACATCCACATGGGTATGTTGATCCCTCACATATTAAATTGGCTGCCACTGTGCACGATTTCTTTTCTTTCAGACAATATGCTCCGCAGTTAGAACCTGTGCATTTTGCTGTTTGAATTTTTTCTTATCTGATTAAGAATTTAGTACCGCTGATGAACATTCGTTAGTTTTTAGTCGTAACTGCGATGAATTTCAGAGAGTGGGAAATGATTAAGCTAAGGTCCTTGTCAATGTAATTGATACATTTATCGAGAAGCATTCTTCACGTTCAGCGTTGTCTGCTTCTGGCTCACCTTGATTTTACGAATGGTATCGTTATATGCTTTGCAATCTTTTGGAGGAGAATGGATCCGGTAACTACTGTGGTTACTGAAGTGTTTTTATGTGTGACGTGACGAAAATAGTGATACCTTAAACTTTTACAGTTTTTCTATTCATGTATCAGTTGTGTTTCGCATATTATAATTTGTGGATTTGCTAAGCAATCCCTTCGTTGACACTAGCAGAGAGAACAGTTTATCTAGAGTGAATATAGTGGAACAGAATACTTGTAGTTTGGAGATCAAAGATAGTGAGAGCAACATGGAGAAGCAAAAGGAAATATGTCAATAGCCTAGTGTCAGACACCTGCACGAAGTTAGTTTATCGAACTCATACGGTGAAGAGGTTGGTGTGTAACGAACGCGAAGCACTGGAAATAGCTTAAGGCCCAGGTCAGCAGTTAATGTGAACCGTGGTAAGGCTTTCACGGAAACATGAGATGCATGCGCCTTTCTTCACGAGGAAACGGCGCACAGACTCGTGGGTCGTGTGTCGTCTCCCGCTGTACCAACTGCGATTAATTTTTCTGCCCTCTAAACGTTTTTAGTACGCATAGATAAGGATGCCGATGTGTAAAATGAAGCGAATGTTGGCAGAGACGAAAGCAATGAGCGATTCCAAAACCAAACCGAAAAGAATTGTGAACGGTTCCAAAGCCTAAGCCAACAGAAGATTAGGAATTTTAAAAATTTAGTAAAGAGAATGAAGGCCAAAGTAAGCAGATATAGGAGAATTTAATAAAAGAAATTTTACGAGCAAGCAAAACAACTTAATAAGAAGTACAAACTTTTGTGCATGACAGTGGAGGGACTGCAGCAAAAACAAGAAATGATATCTCAGATCTAAGAACAAATTTTGAATCAGTTAATACGTTGGATAATAATATTACAGGACAAATGAAAACGATTAGTAATGGATAAGCCACCTTAAGTCAGCAACTTGGACACCTAATGTCCATAATAGAAGAAAGGGCTACAATACATCTCGATGAGGTTACTAAGATAGCAGAGCAAATGAGACTGTTAACTTCGAACATGGAACAACACAAATTACAATTTCGGCAGATGTAAGACAACACGAAGAAATTAGAGAATTACTCCATTCCCAAGAAGATGAAATCTGTATTTATCAAGGGTCTCGGTAGGTGTCACTGCAGCTGCTGTGTGACAGGGAATATAGTAGTAATTGCGAAAGACGCAGGGTCGAGTACGAGTGAGACAGAGAAAAGAAGAATTGATCCGACTGATAAACTACGCCGCATTAGGGAAAACAGTTGCAAATGTGCGCTACCGCGTGTGTAATAATATTGACTATGATGAAGACGTAAAGCGCTTGTATTTTGCAACAGTTGGAAAGTATTCGCTCTTTCCTGAGCCATGAAACTATTTGCATGTGAATCAATTCCAAGACGGTTTGCCAATGTCTTGTTCGCATTCTTTAAAGATTAATTTTATCTTTGGACACCTGCAAGAAGAAGCCGGGAACGCACATGTATTTAAATCAGGAGATTGTAGCCTACGCTAGATTTGGGCGAGCGCTTCCGGAGGAATAATGGTCACAAGTGAGCCAAGATCAAGTGAAAGTAGGGATGCATGTGATGGAAGCTTATAGTAACTTCAGGTATCAGAATCCCATCCAGTATTTTGAGGAGATGTTTGTCACAATCACTTCTTGGACATGCCATTCGATCCACCAGAGATTCTAAAAATTTGTCTTACAAATTTGCTTTATCGACTGCATTCTCAAATTGATATAGAAGGATGTGACAGCCTCTGATAGTTTATTACAAGAATTCCGTTAGGATCACTCTGCAGAGGTACAAGTACCAGTTCACAATGTGCAGTATATCTTTCCACCGGAGAGAGGAGGACTTGATAACCGCAGTTAGAGAGCCAGACGTCCTCAGAGGCGAAATGGCGCCCAGTTGCAATAGACAGTTGCAGCGAGTTGGCTGGTCACTGTACTATAGGCTGTACGTGCATCAGTACCATGAAAGCGGCAAATAAAGTCGTTTTAGAGAATGTGTGTGATTGAGAGTCATAACCCCAACGAGCAACGCGGAGATCTGACTCCGGCACAATGATGGTTGCTTGCAACTGGGGCTTCGGAGAGGCCCAGTTAGAGCAAAGGCTTACTAGAGCCTTTCTCGTGGACTTCGAGAATATTGGCTACATTATTAGAAAGGGAAAGTAAAAAGGAGAGCACTGATAATTAATGTAAGAACGAATAGTGGAGTTGTTACATTTGTTTTGGATTCAGAGAGTCAGGTATCGTTGTTTGACAGTTCAGTATGTGCGTCGTTTGACAAGGACAAGCTATGGCTGGTATTTAGAATGCAGATAATGAGAGTGGCCGGAGCTGTGAGCAGTAAAGATGTACAAGTGAAAGAGCTGTTTGGAGTTGATTTCGAATGCAAATTGCACATGTTCAGTACAAACTAATTAGTTGTACAAAATCTTATAGTGAAAGCCCCTTTGGGACTAGATTTCTTAGAACAATACAAAGTATTTATGCACTTTAAAGCACTGTAAGCAAGAAATCCCGAGTTCGAGTCCCGGTCGGGGCACACATTTTCAGCTGCTCCAATCAAGGTATATAAACGACACCTGTCGGCAACTGAGGGTTTCAGTTAACTATCATTCATTCTAGAGAAACTGCAGGGTTATCAATAGTATCAATTATTTCGACAGCATTTACTATCCTTATACATAGTTAACGGCTACCCAGCCATTGACCTTCGTCTGTGCGAATGCGCACAGGTGGCCCGAACTCTTACGGGAATCGTCACCTTAGTGTGCGCGAGTAATGAGTGGATGGACAGATACCTATTAGGTACATTACGTATGTAGATTGTGGACAGATGGTAATGTAGGTCCCACGGGAAGCGTGCAAGGGATAAGTTCCTGCAGTCGCACTATTCATCTGTGTCCTCGGTGGCTCAGATGGATGGAGCGTCTACCATGTAACAGGAGATCCCGGTCGGGGCACATATTTTCAGCTGTCCCCTTCGACGTATATCAACAACACGTGTCGGCAGCTGAGGGCGTCAATTAATTAGCATTTACATTAAGGAAAGGTTTACTAATGCAAACATAGACGATCTGTAGGTTAAGTTAAAATTCAGATAGAGTTCCAAGCAAGCAGGTGAAAAGAGATACGGTGCGTTAGGGCTATTGGTCACCACCGATATGTTATGTTAGATCATAAAGACGAGCTTCTATCAAGTGATAGGCAAATTGAGAAAGATTATGAAGAAATATGACTAATTGTGAAGCAGAAACCAAGAACGAAAGAGAACGATCTTAACGACCATTGTTCTCTGTGACTGACGTAACTAGGTTAAGTTAGGTTAGGTTTCTCCTGTGGCCTATGGAAGTACTGGAGATGACGAACATTCTTACGAAGGTAATAATGGAGACCGGAAATACATAGTCACCATTGAGTCAGAATCTGAAGAAACTGAATACATGGGGCGCAATATTACCGAAGACAACAGTCTGATTTATGTCATATTCAGCCTGAGGGTATTTGTTGATGCCTGCTTGACAGTATCAGAAAAAGGCGAGAGAAGTGATTCTGGGAAGGATTCGGACGATGACCAGATGAAATTAGAAAATCAGTAGAAAGATATACTGTGAAGTTAAGTAAAGGAAGTTCTTTGATGAAAACAGAAGAGGTGTTCCATATGAAGAAAAAGACAGTGGCAGGAAAGAAGACCCGTAAGGAAATCTATTTGTAAAAGGATCGGAGTCGATGGATACTGCTGATAACTAAGTCAATATCCACGTCTGCATCTACGTGATTACTCGGTTATTCACAAAAAAGTTCCTGGGAGAGGGTTCAATGAACCACCTTCAACTTGTCTCTCTACCGTTTGACACTCGAACGGTGCGCGGGAAAAAACGGGCATTTGAATTTTCCTGGACGAGCCCTGATTAATTTTATCTCGATAATCATTTCTCACTATGCAGGTGGGTGCTAACAGAATGTTTTCGCAATCGGAGGAGAAAACTGGTGATTGCAATTTCATAAGAGGATCCCGTCGCAACTAAAAACGCGTTTGGTTTAATGATTGCCACTCGAATTAACGTATCATGCCTGTGGAACTATCTCCCCTATTTCGCGCTAATACAAAACGAGCTGCCCTCCATTGTACTTTTTCAATGTCATCCGTCAGTCCCACCTAATTCGGGTCCCACACCGCACAGCAATACTGCAGAATATGGCGGACAAGCCAGGTGTAAGCAGTCTCTTTAGTAGACCTGTTGCACATTCTAAGTGTTCTGCCAATGATACGCAGGCTTTTGTTTGCTCTACCCACAACATTATCTATGTGGTCGTTGCAATTTAGGTTATTTGTAATTATAATCCCTAAGTCATTAGTTGAATTTACAGCCTTCAGATTTGTGTGACCTATCGCGTAATCGAAATTCAGCGGATTTCTTTTAGTACTCATGTGAATAACTTCACACTTTTCTTTACTCAGCATCAATTTCCACTTTTCGCACCTTACAGATATCTTGTCTAAATAATTTTGCAAATTCGTTTTGGTCGTCTGATAACCTTACAAGACGGTAAATGACAGCCTCATCTGCAAATAATCTAAGACGGCTACTCAGATTGTCTCCTATGTCGTTAATGTAGATCAGAAACAGTAGCTGACCTATAACACTTCCTTGGGGAACGGCGGATATTACTTCTGTTTTAATCGATGACCTTTCGTCAATTACAACGAACTGACTGGAAATCACGAATCCGATCGCACAGCTGCGGCGATATTCCTTAGGCACCCAGTTTGGTTGGGAGACGCTTGTCAGGAAACCCTTCTGGAGATCTAAAAATATGGAATCAATTAGACAACCCCTGACGACAGCAACCATTACTACATGAGTACAGAGAGCTAGATGTGTTTCGCTAGAACGATATTTTCTGAATCCGTGCTGATTATGTGACAATAAATCGGTTTTGTCGAGGTACTTCATAATGTTTGAATACAGTATATGTTCAAAAACCCTACAGGAAATCGATGTTAGTGATATAGGCCTGTAATTCAGCGGAGTACTCCTACTTCCGTTTGTGGGTATTGGTGTGACTTGAGCAATTTTCCAGTCTTTCGATACGGATCTTCCGTTGAGCAGGCGGTTGTATATAATTGTTTAATATGGAGCTATTGTATCGGCATACTCTGAGAGGAATCTGACTTGTATACAATCAGGACCGGAGGCCTTGCCTTTATTAAGTTATTTAAGCTGCTTTGCTTCACCGATATCTTCTTCTATGTTTCTCACCATGGCAGTTGTTCTTGATTGCAATTAAGGATTATCTATGGCGTCATTTTTGGTAACGGAGTTTCGGTAAACCGTGTTTAATATCTCTGCTTTAGTGGCACTGTCATCAGTGACTTCACCGTTGTTGTCGCGCAGTGAAGTTATTGACTGCGTCTTGCTACTGGTGTACTTTATGTACGACCAGAATCTCTTTGGGTTTTCTATCAGATTTCGAGACAGAGTTCCTAGTGGGAATTATGAAAAGCTTCTCGCATTGAAGTTCGCACTGTATAACGAAATTCTGCAAAACTTTGCCAGTCTTGGGGATTTTGTGTTCTTTTAAATTCGGTATGCATTTTCTCTGCTTCTGCAACAGCTATCTGACCCATTTTGTGTACCATCGTATATAACTTATTAATTTATGTGGTATATGTCTCTCAATTGCTGTCGATACTATCTCTCTGAAATCATTCCACAACTTTTTACGCTTACATGATCAGATCGGAAGCAGTGAAGACTGTCTCCTAAAGAGGCGTTAAAAGCATTTGATCAGCCTTTTCAATAGATATACTTTGCGTTTATTTTTGATGGTTGTATGTCTTACGTTATTCAGCCTAGCAGCAATTGCCTTGTGTTCGCTAATCCCTGTATTCATCACGATAATCACCATTTGTCAAAGAGTACTTGTTTCTAAGAGGGCAAGTGTGCTTTCGCAACCACTTACTCTTCGAGTGGATTCATGAACTAATTGCTCGAAATAATTTTCTGAGAAAGCATTCAGTACAATTTCGGGTGACCTTTAATGCCTGCCAACGGTTTTAAACGTTTAATTTTTCCAGCTTACTGAGAGAGTAAATTGAAGTCACCACCGACTGCGTTGATTAGGGTATCTGTTTGAAAGGAGACTTAAGTTTCCTTTGAAATGTTCAGCAATTGTATCTTCTGAGTCGGCAGGTCGGTAAAACGATCCAATTAATTGTCTTGTCCGATTGTCAAGTATAACCTCCACCCTTATTATTTCGCAGGAACTATCTACTACAATTTCACTACAAGGCAATTTACTTCTGACAGCAATAAATACTCTACCACCAGCTGTATTTAGTCTGTCCTTTTTTATTGTTTGGAGCTCTGGTTCTTTACCAACACAGCTACGACAATTTTACAACTACAATACCGATCGTTTCTGCAACTGCCTTACAATGTTTCATCCGCTCTCTTTCAGGTGGACGCCCGTTCTGTGGCTCCCTGAGTCCCTTCAACACAATCCGCGCTACCCGTGTAGCCGTTTCCTGTGTGTAGTGGATTCCTAACCTATTGAGCGGAACCCGGAAACCCACAACCCAATGGTGCGTCAAGGAATCTACAACCAACACGTTCACAGAACCACCTGAGCCTCTGATTCAGCCCTCCACTCGGCTCTGCACCAGAGGACCACAGTCGATCCATCGACGATGTTGCAGATCGTGAGCTCCATCTTAGTCTCGCAAGCAAGGCTGGCAGTCTTCACCATTTCTTCTTGTCGCCCGATACCAGAGAGAATCTCTTCCGATCCAAAGCGACACACATCATTGGTACCGACATGAGCCACAACCTGCTGTTGGCTGCATCATGTACTCTTCATGGCATTCTTAAGCACGCTTTCCACATCCAGAGTGACTCCCTCCCGGTAAGCGCACGGTGTGCACACTGGCTTCCTTCCCTTCCTTGCCAGCCTTATTCTTAAGGGCCCCATTACGCGTCTAATGTTGTAACAGCCAACTACCAGCAAACCCAGCCTCTGTGAATGCCCAGACCTTTGGGGGCTGTGATGTTTCCTCTGAAACATGGTGGACGACTGCATCCGGCTTAGAGGCATCGTCAGCCACAGATAACACCCGAAACCTGTTCGTCAAACAAACCGGGGAAGCCCTACGATCGGCCCCTCGGAAAGTTGTTTCATTGCCTGCCAGACTCTGGAATGATCTCCCACTCGACCACGGGTGAGGGGTCAACCTCAGTGCAGGCATTATCTGTGGCGGCCACAGCAGTGGACCGATCGGATGACTCATGGGAAGTGCTCGGCTTCCCTCACATCCCCGCGTCTGACCCCCAACAGTGATGCCCCTTGGCAGCAGCCTCAAGCTGTGTGGCGGAAGCCAACTTAGCCTGGAGCTGTGAGCGAAGGGTCGCAAATTCAGCTCGCATCTGTAGACATAAATCACAGGCTAGCATTACGTACGGATAGGTAATGTGATAGAGAAGAGAGTTCTTCATATACATTCATTCTGTATATGAGACTAAGACACCAAGATTGCATTAATGATAACTTGAATAGAAAATGAATATGGGTTCTGCTTGAGCTACTTTAGCGAATATAAAGAATAAAATAATGAGATACAGTAATGAAAGATGATTGTCAGAACCGTTTCCCATGATTAAGTACACTGCCTGTGAGGCGCTCGAATAAGCCCAGGTACCTTCGGCATAGATAACATTCATATCTATTACGGTCATTTGTTTCCCTTTCTTCAACCCATACTGGTATTTTGGAAAAGTATTATTTTTTACAACCTGAATGTAACGTTTCGTTCCTCCAGGTATTTCCTTGTTTAAAAGATGTCCGATCGCTGAGGATGTCCTTCGTTGGTCAGTGAGGAACAATTCATAGTAGAGTGGGGGAGAGAAGAACCACTTGGAGACGCCGATATTGAAAAAATAGACTGCGAAGTGGAGAACTAAATTTAACCAAATTACATTATTGTGTGTAACGAGTTTTTAGATGCCCTTGAGAAACTGATTATCCTTTGCAACAGCCAGATTTAGGCGACTGTAAAAATTAAAACTGCGCTTTGGGGAAGTTGAAGTGACGATTTGGACGCCTTTGATACTGAGAGGTTCTGTAGCCACAATTCCCGGAAGGAAGATTATTTCTCACGTTCCCGGTGCAAAAGGGGACGTCCAAATAGGCAAAACTGCTCTTCTTTCAGTTATTCGTGTTCAAATGTGTTATTCCTCACACTGATGAGTAAATATGTAAACAGAGGCTTTGGCCCCGAAGTTGGAGAGATAAAGTGGACTCACTGATGACGCAGAGCTGAAAACACTTACCGGATTTGTCGTTCGGATGCCAAGAACTTCGACGTCAATCTTTACTTTCCTCATTCGCGATGACTTTGTCTATCATTTCTGAGATGTGTGACGTCTGAAAACCTATTCTGTTTACTTCTTTCACATCTGCTATTTGTTTCTAAACAAAAGCGGAACGAAAGAAGGAGAAATGATAAGTCAGGGCCCATTCCTGAAATTTGGGACATTTTCAGCGCAAAGTGTAAGACAAATTACCCCTCTTTCGAGTATATGACTATGAATGAAACTTTTTCCTTAGTTTCATAGGAAAGTGCCCTTCCGAAATGTATGTCCCAAAAAACCATTAAAAGTGAGTCCGTCATTCACCTTTGTGAAAACGTAAAAAATGGGAGTGTAACACCGGATACCTAGTTTGCATCATTAAGATCGACTAAGAAGCCTACTGAACGCAAATTCACTTTTGTTGGCATCGTGCGGAAGAACAAAAGAGAAATATGTTCTGCATTGCTCGCTGCAAAAGAATTACACCCTTTGGCATCAAGATCTGTTTACCAGCCCCACAAAATGCTCACCCCTTCTCTCAAATGAAGAACAAAAACATAATACTTTAACCATGAAGCACGATTCAGGAACCATAAATTGTGATACACAGAGTACTAATGTCATTAATACTATAATTTGGCGAAGGGTGAAGCTAATCATTATTACAAGATGTGCCTCTCTTTCACAACAAAGAAGAGCCCATGCCATTGACCCATGCAAAACTTTTATGGTATCCACAGATATTTTAAAACTATATCATATAGGTATGCATGTATGTTCCACATTTCGTCCTAAATCACTAACCCGATTTCAACTAACTTGATGGCTTACCCCTTATTTTCATGTAACAATTTGTGTATGTGTGTTTGTGTGTGTGTGGGGGGGGGGAAGGAGGGGGGAGGGTGGAGGGGGGCTGTAAGAACCACCTACGTATCGCAGTTCAGGGGATATGATATCTCAAATAGTTAGTTGCGTGATAAACTGACTTATGATGCATGACACTTAACTTCATTAGGTCTCTGCTACTAACTCTAATCGTAACTAATTTCGCAGGTCTCATCCATAAGTGTGGTTAAATGTAACTACAAAATTATATCATGGTACTGCGGCGGCGCGGGTATAAATTTTTGCATACAATGTTTGATCACTGTCCCTAGTCGTAATGTGTACTAAAAGAGTTCCACCTACCTCAGTATGGCGTCTGATAACTATCCCGCTTCTCTGCATTCGTAAATACTGTTCAGACGGCGTTAAAAGCGGCGTTGAAGAAAAACACCGTCAATACTTACGTTTGCTAAGCCCGCGTAAACTCTGATTGCTAGCTATCCTGTACTATCTTACAACAATTTTCGGGTGGAGGACGATTGCTTCAATTCTTTAGAAATATGTTAATACTCTGCAATGAGTTCTTTTATTTATTTAAGCTCAAAATAAACACCTGCCATCAGCCCATATTTAATTAATGAATAATATCACTGTCCTCAGCTCACAGTTTCATGCAACGCAGTACACACACAAGACCGCCAGAAATCTACTTAAGTCCGATCCGAATTACTACACGATTTACAGTCATTACTCTGCTACAGTATATTAGTTTCCAATTCGGTCCTTTTCAGTGGATTTCTATTAAAGAAACTGCTCGCCACATATTCCATAGATGAATATGAAACATGTCATGGTAAATTATACAAAGGCCGAAAGTTCACACGCATTTCTCTTTGAGCAAACACTTCACAAAACTCAAATCTACACAATCTGTCCGCAAATGCAACTGTTTTCATGGCAATACAATCTGAACTCGAGAAACTCGTAAGTTCTTCATTTTACTCATAATGTAGACAGACATGTCCAACATGACCTGCAAGTTAGCCAGCGACTCCCTGGCTGCTGCTTCTTCCAGAGCGTATAACTATTTACAATGCTCGGGAAATGCTTAACTCTGGTTAGTTGTTCAAAATAACTAGCCAAACAAAAAAATCCTTCAAGTTCTTTTTCGCCCTAAAACTGACTTACGCCAATCAACATTCACAGATGCATTTACATCACTTCATCGTGCAAATATTAATAAAATGTCTAACAAAACCAAACGGAAAGAAAACTAATCTTGAAATAACTTTATATAACTATTACTCTGCAAATGGCTTTTCCGGCTGCCTTCTTACAAAAGCAAGTACCCTTGGACATACGCCATTAACAAGGTGGGGAAATTACATTTTTCATTGCAACTTGCTTGCTTAACACTTTCGTATGGCATAGTTACGTAATGTTTAACACGAGGTAATATTGAAATTTTTCCTTCATGTACAATATATGAAATTCAGTCAGTCCCCAATGAACCACGACTGTGTCCCACTTTCTCATACAGACAGATTTTACCATGACAAATAAGACTCGCGTTACAACTTAAATACTTATATTTGATGATTTATAGGCCGTGTTGCTCTATTTCATTTCAGCGTTTGTCTCTGACTTCATGAGAATTGTCATTGATAACTGATTGTATAACTTCTTAACTTACCTAGATGGATCAGTTACTAGTCAAGTGACATGCTTTGGCAACATCATCATTGGTGTGTTTTGAGATTTTGCAATTTCTTAATGTAGTGTAATTCGTAGATTAGAGTAAACTTTTGTAATTTTAAAGTTGACCTTAAGCAGCCCTTGACCTCGCTGTGGAGAGGATGGGATTAATTCTTCCTGAGATTTAAATGTTTTAAGTAATAGTTGTATTATATTGTTTATTATTCTGGTTTAATTTACGTCAGTGAACAGTTATTTTCCTTGCACGCAATAAAACACATTGCTAAGAGCATTGAAATCATTAAAACACATTTGCAGATTCTTCACTAATTTTAGAATTGTTTATTCTTTATGTGATGGCCTTTTACGGTATTATTGATGTTTAGTTTCTCTACTATCATCTATTTCCGTAGAGAAAATGAGGTTCTAACCCTAATTTATGAGTTTATTACAAGCCTATGTATTATTTATTCTTGTTTTCTTAATATAAATTTTAGAACCAAAGATTTGCTATATAGGAAATCCGCAACTGACACGCATGATCATTAAATTAGAGATATCCTCTTCAATTGTATTAATATTTACTTAAACTACGACTGGTACAATTGAAGTGGATGTCTCTAAAATAATTATCTTGAAGATTTAGAAATCTGTGTGAATAAATGTTTTTATTTGCATAGTTGTGGACAGAGGATGTGTGTGAATTTTGTTCAAGTAATGAGTGAGTGTGACTGCTATTAATTATTCAAGTAAAAAGTGAAACTGTTTTGATGAGTGAGCTATCATTAGAATGAGGTGGAGAGTGACTGACTGTTAGCAAGCATTGAAAAATATGGAAAAAAGAATCTGAGTGAATGAGAAATTGATTCAAAGAATAATGATTGCAAAGTTTTCATGAAGGGAATGCATGAAACATGCAAGCTGGTTTCCCCTTATCATATTACCTGAAACAAATTTCTCACCATCTCTGCATGCACTTGGAATGAATGCATATGATGGCTTTAAGAATGGTTGACTGATGTGTTAAATGAAAATATTCGCTTTGTAAAGTATCTCATCCCCTATCGTCCCAACCAACATTTTCAGTCATGCTTGGTACATACTAATAATAAAAGAAAATTATTGATCACAATATGGATTATTTCCCTGTCAGTTAATTAATATTTAATGCTTTTTAAATACTTTGTGTTTTGCTAGTAGGTCACCTTCCCACATTTGTTGAGGAAGGGGGAGTCAGCTGCACGTATAGATGTCTGTCTTCTGCGAGATACAGCTGCATTATGCACAGGAATTCTTTTCTGGGTCTATAAAGCGATGATCCGACATTCTGGTACCTCTAATAACATGAGGTTAACCTCTCTTCTCTAAAAATATGTAAGACGGCACATCACGTTAGGCGACTGACTAACATTGTAAAACTTTTGCTAGGTGGAGAATTAGTTGTTATGTTAGCGGCAGTATCATTGGCAGCATTTGAAGAGCTTATTTCATTTGTGTACAGGAATAATGTTGATTGGTAGATACGACAAAAAATTCTGTTTCGCTAGAGGACATTAGATCTGAGAAGTCTAAAGAAATCACTTCGCCTGGGGACTTTCAGCAGAAAACATCACCTGGAGATCCTGCTTTAAGTACCGTGTCCGCAAATGCTGAGAAGCCATACAGATCATCGAATGCAGATTTTAGAAGGGATGTTGTCACAATCAGCAGACTGTGTTACAAACTGCAGCAGATCATGGCACCCAAAACTTTTCACATTACTGTGTGCAGAAGATGGTGAGCAATTGTAGCGTAGGAGAGCAGTTTGTAAGACTTACTGACTTTTGATGGACGTGTTGTTGCAGTAGGTTTCGTGAATCTTACACTTTTCTCTAATGGCTGAGGGTTCATGACTCTATTAGTAATGTCATTTCGATGTCGTAATTTTCATGTTTCGGGCATAACCGCGCAATCACTATCTGTCCAAAACAGAGTTTTATTTCCATAACTCGACTGTGACATTCCGGTTTTGTTCCATTAATCAAAGCTTTCCGTGGATTGCTACGTCGTTTATTTGTTAGATTAGAACTATTCCATGTCAGTAATTGCTAGTTTTTACTTTCTCTGCTATTTCAATATCGAGTACACTATGCGATTACTTCTTCTTCATCACATATATGGTGAAAGAGAAGTTTATAATAAATAGGAGTTAATTAGGACCAGTGTTTAATTTTATAATTAGGTGATTTCCCTTTATTAACATTTCTGAGGTGCATCACTTCATGTCTCATGTTCACTAGAGGCACCCCTGAACTGATATTTTCTCGCAGGGCTTCAGTTTTATTAAAGAACATGAGGCTCTGGGGAGCGATCTGACTACGTGTCAGTGTAACCAATTCGGATCGTTCTGCCTTCTACAGAGATATGTCAAAAGCTCTGTTGATCCCTCACGGTGTTAGCTGTTACTCGGGACATTAAGGTAGGAGGTAGAGGAAAAGAGTAAGCATGTCAGGATCAACAGACACATCCGCGCGTGGCTCATCGTAACGTTTTCTGAACCCTGTGGTGAGCGCGTTGAAACTAATGGAATTTCGTGTTGAAATCTAAGACAGGTGGCGAATTGCTAACATCCACAGTTATTTTATGATCATTAACTGTATCAGATAAGTTACGAAATAACCAAGTGACATCAACAGAATTTAAAAGTCACCAATTGTGAAAGGTGTGATTTACTTAACCCAAACGTGTAATTTACTTAACCAAACATGTTACTGGAAGAAATGATCCCATTCGCAAGTTCATAAAATTAGTATTACATTAGGCGTAGTCAAAACTGTGAAGCTGAAATAATGGACTATTAAACATATAAGCGTCTCTATTATAAATGTCCTCGTGTAAGGTTAATAAATCATGGAGACGCCTAACATTCTCCTACAGATCTGTTTACTGACGAAAGTGGACTTTAGTCAGTAAACGGAGCTGTAAGAGAAATTTCAGCGCTAATGGAATGCAATGAAATTTTTAAGCTGTGTAGCATTAAAAGGTCCATGCTACTTCCACTCGTACAAATCTAAGGGAAAGAAAACTAAAAGTACTTAATTACGCAGCTAGCACTATCAAGAAACGAGTCGGTCTTCTGCAGAATCGGAATATAAAGGAATATGTGGAAAACACTGACAAAAAGATGTGATATGTTGACAGGATATCTCCTAAGACATCAGAGATTAACCTCCAGAATACCAGAGGTAGTTGCAGACGGTAAGAGCTGCAGGGAATACAGAGATTATAATGCACACAACATATAACTGGGGACATTGCGTAACAAATCTACTCTGAGATGAAGAGATTGAAACACGAGGAAAGTCGTGGTGGGTCGTATCAAACCAGCCATAAGACCGATGAACCCCGAAACATTAGAGTCAAATTACCCCCTCTCGGTGTCAGAAACATATCATGAAATATCCTACTAATCTATTACTGCCAAAGTTAAAATAGTCGTGCAAAAACGGGCCGTGTTTTCTGGTGAACTTCTAGCGAGCCACATCACAGTCATGGCCACATTAACATCTTTGGCGATGTGGTTTCGAGCGGTGGCCGAAGAACAACGGATGTAGTAGTCCTGCGTACTGCTGTATAACACTACCGAAGTCAACTTGTACGTACTGCTGGTACTGTCAGCAGGTATCTCTACTGCATGGAGGTGATGGCGGCTAATATCATGTCTCCCGTTCAGCAGGTATCTAGTTATATCATCCAAAAAACCGAAAGCCCGATTCTGTCTGGCGTCACGGTTAGCTCATCCTGGCCTCGATCCACTGGTGGCACAATTGTACTATAGATATTGAATACTTGTGTTTTACTTCACGTCAGGCTGAACTATAAATTAGAAGGGCAGTAACTAGTGTACGCAAGCACTATTGCTGTATAGCATTCGGCTTTTCGTAATTTAGAACCCAGGACGTTAAATATTCTTATGACATAAACTTTGACTGCTTCAGCATGTACCCCTAGCGAAGGGCTGACATAAGAGTGTAGCCATACACATCTTTCCAGAATGAGATTTTCACTCTGCACCGGAGTGTGCGCTGATATGAAACTTCCTGGCAGATGAAAACTGAGTGCCGTGCCGAGACAAGAACTCGGGACCTTTGCCTTTCCCGGGCAAGTGCTCTACCAACTGAACTACCCAAGCACGACTCACGCCCCGTCCCCACAGATTTACGTCTGCCAGTACCTCGCCTCCTACCTTTCAAACTTCACAGAAGCTCTCCTGCGAACCTTGCAGAAATAGCACTCCTCAAAGAAAGGATATTGTGGAGATATGGCTTAGCCACAGCCTTGGGGATGTTTCCAGAACTTGCGGCACTTGTTTGCGAAAGGCAAAGGTCCCGAGTTCGAGTCTCGGTCCGTCACACAGTTTCTATCTTCGAGGAAGTTTTATATCAGCGCACACTCCGCTGCAGAGTGAAAATCTCATACTGGAAACATCCCCAAAGCTGCGGCTAAGCCATGTCTCCACAATATCCTTTCTTTCAGGAGTGCTAGTTATGCAACGTTCGCAGGAGAGCTTCTGTAAAGTTTGGAAGGTAGGAGGCGAGGTACTTGCAGAAGTAAAGCTGTGGGGTCGGGGCGAGAGTCGTGCTTTGGGAGCTCAGTTGGCAGCGCACTTTCCCGCGAAAGGCAATGGTCCCGAGTTCGAGTCTCGGCCCGGCACACAGTTTTGATCTGCCAGGAAGTTTCATACACATCTTTACTCAGAAATAACATTCTGTCTGTAAATACTGTAATGCTACGAAGTACAATCTCACGATGATAAAACTATTTTACAGTAAATTAAATGAACAAACTGTGAGTAATGTTATCGTCTAATTATTTCCATGACTATTTGCAGAGGAACCTCCATTTATCTTGACTATCCCAAATTGTTACATACGTGACAGGG
This sequence comes from Schistocerca serialis cubense, assembly GCF_023864345.2. Taxonomy (NCBI): domain Eukaryota; kingdom Metazoa; phylum Arthropoda; class Insecta; order Orthoptera; family Acrididae; genus Schistocerca; species Schistocerca serialis. Next base: position 671,549,490 of record NC_064643.1, read on the forward strand.
ACACTACAGAGATATTTCATAAATGTTCCTCATATTATTATTTTACCTGTTTAATGTGATTATTTGATTGTAGGAAGGCAAGAGGATGGGAATATGTACCGGAACCCTTAGCCAGTAGGCATAATACATAGCGCTATAGACTAAAACATTTTTTCTGACAGGACTGATGACAGGCAACGCATGAAGACGACAAAAAACATGATACGCAACTTCATATATTATACAGAGAATAATAACCATCGACATACTCATGAAGAAACGGAAAGCAAAGCGTTATTAACATTAGAATGGGCAACGAGTAATCAGACAGTTCATGCATTGGACAGTACATGACACACTGGTAAAAAGTGATTACAACATAATAGCCTTCGATCTGACACAAGGAACAAACCGGTATACGAAACATCATCAAAAGACTAATTTTCTTAGATCAGATTGGAATGGATTTCAATAAATCGTACTACATACGAGCTATAATAGAGGAGGTATTACGTACAAAGCGCATAAATTCACACAAATCGGACAACACTACGAGATTAGCCATACCAAAAGCTTGAAACACACGATAGAAAACCACAACTTGGTCAAATAAGGCCACAAGACTAAAAGCGAAATAAATTTGTACCAGAGAGCCTGGACTGAAACTTGCTGCATATCGAAACCTTCATACGGGGGCTTTTTGACACCATAAAACGTCACTGCAATCAGTTCGAAGCATCTTATACAGAACTAAACATTTTTGGGATATCATACAAAATACTAACTGAAAAGGCTAAAACTACTGCAGCAATAAGACGGTACAATGGTTAGTGGAAGGAGAAATTTCTGCTTGATGATTTCCTCCTCGGTAATGTCATGGAAAGAAACACACAACAGCAAACCAAACTCAGATAAGACCTACACTCGCCATACAACACAGTTACAGTCACCTGTCCGTTTCCACGTGACCAAGTTCCTGTGACATTAACAGGACTAAAGGACAAAAGACCACTATACACAGATGGGTCGATTCAGTGGTCCTCAAAAGAATATACACAGATCACTTCATACAGAACACCCCGTACTTAACGAACCCGATAATCGACACCTTAAGGATCTCTATGGTACCTGCAATTTGGAAAACCTCAAACGAATTTATCAACCAAAACTAAGAAGGCAGAAATTCCTCAGACGTGCAAAAATATAGGCCAATTTGCCATATAAATACAATGGATGAGGTCAAAGAGAAGGTACTGTGCAGCCATGACGTGGACTCAGCATTTCGGATTTAGACAAGGAAGATCAATAGATCATACAATTAACCAAGCAGTAGAAAGTGTCAGAAACGAACAACTCAAATGTGCCATCGCCAACATGATAGATATATCTAGGGCTTTCGTCAACCTTTAGTGGCCTACAATGTTTGGGAGGCTAAGACAACTGTAGGTACATCTGGGGTCGGCCTATGGTGCCATCTTCTGCGACAGAACCACTGAACCCCTCCTGCTCCTGCTGAATGGGAATAAGATGACAGACGGAGTCGTTGCATGTACAGTTGATCTACTTCTAGTAGTCTCTTCAAACAACAATACCCAACTAGATGAGAAAGACAGTGGCACACAAACCAATGTCACCCAATCGTGCATCATAAACAATGCACCAGAGAGCAAAATAACAAACCAATTACTTAAGCGTCTACTGGGAACGGATCCTTCGGTAACAATTTTAGATTCAAACAAAGCGAGAAGCAGTTAATCGTTATCTGCGAGTACACACACATGATACATTAAATTTCCAAAATACGTCAAACTTGCAAAGTTACAAACGGGCCCACAAACAGGGGAATACGGACTACGTGGGACTGTGGATAGAAATTATTCAGTCTTGTGCGATTTTTGGACATCAAGAGGCTGAGAACTATTTGTGTGAACAGCCAGAAGGCGATGGAGAACATACTTTTTAATAACTTTCTAAAAATAGCAGAGGTGCCAGAAACCACAACAACGAATAAGTCTTCTGTCGTTCAGTTGAGCAGCATATTCAGAGAAAAGTTCATATGCACAAGAATTTGTTTTGAAAATAATTAAAATTAGTACTTTGTTCCCGAGACGATTTGTACTCTCTGTTCGTATGATGTAAGGACAATTACTCACCTTGAAAGTGAATAATAATGTCAGATACTTGTCATGCTGTTCCCTATAACATCGGAGGCGGCTAACGAAGCGGAACACCGGTAACGAAACATGGGTTTTCTTGTTAAATTCTTAATCCTAGTAAAATTAACTTATCAGCCTGTTCACTCAGAACGCGTTTACCCGTACTTAAATTCTTACCTGTTACAAGACTGTAATCATAACTAGGAAAGAGATGTGAAGGACCATGAGCGTTGCAAATAATGAAGCACAAAAACTACGTATAAGGGGTATGGTGTCTCAAAAGACTCCACGTGATCAGCGGAGGATCAAGCATTTTAACTTTACGAAAAGTTACTAAGCAGCCTATGTATTCTTTCTGTTCACGTATGTGGTACCCTCTACCACCTGCACCGGAGAAAATGAGTAACACAATCGCCACTGGACATATCTAAAAGTGCTTACTTCGCCGCAACTACCTTTACCAATGGTACGATCATACTACTGTCCACTCTTAAAGCAGAATTTAGATTTGCAGACAGTACACGGGCACAATGATTTACTCTCGTCTCGCTTAGATTTTCAGGGGTGTTCATCACACATCAGTGGTAGCACTGAGGGTGTTGAGTGGATACACTATTGATATTATTATCAGACTTCGGGATGTAACGTGTTGGTTAAGAATGGGAACATCAGAAATGGTTGGGCTGACATCCAATGTATCCGTTAACAACAAGTACCAGCTTAAGATCTGACGAATGGAGACCTAGTGTGTGAAGATTAAAGTACGAAGATCACTTACATATTTGTACGACGTCTCGGAGCAGTTAAGACTAAACATGTTGATTCTAGCCATCGGATACTGGACTCCTCAGCTGCACAATGACCGTACCACATGCACTTAAACAGTCAGCTTGACATCCCACTCATTCATCCCTGACAATAGTAATACACATATGAATGTGAAAAATTCGAGACATTCTTAGATCACGATCAGTTTCACTTACGAAAGATAAAGGCACCAGAGGCAGAGTTGTGACGCTGAGTATGATAACGAAAGGAGGACGTAAGAAAAATCAGGGCTCGTTTATTTTAGTTGTATGGCAGAAAAGAAGTTCGGGTATATAAAATGGTGCAAGACGTTAGGTTGTGTGAAGTGGGGTAAGCAGTTAGGATATGTGGAATGGTGCAGGAAGATCGAAATTCAGAAAAAGGTAAGAGTCAGCCGTAGAGAAAAGTGGGTACTACACACTATGTACGAAAACTAACAGCGAGCAATGAAAATGGGAAACGAAGAACGAAGATATCGGATTAAAACGAATGTATGATAAATTATGCAAACTTTCGCCTCTGCTAATCAGTGAATACAGCGAACAAGCAACGGCGGAAACACATAGAAAGTTCAGAATAAGAGGGATTATATTTCCAGGTGAAAGGATGTTACTGAAAAGATTCGGTGATGAAATTGCTAGCTTCAATGGAAGTAAATAAGGATTACAGAATGATGTGAACTAAATTAAAAGTCTAATTAGTACAGAACGTGGATAGAAAGAGAACTGATGAACGCGAAATTAATTATGGGTACCGGAAAGGAGATTACCGACAAATTTAACATCAAAGTTGTGGACCAAGACGTAGACGACGTTAACAAATTCTGCTACTTCGGCAAGCAAATAATACAAGATAGAAGAAGCAAGGAGGACATAAACAGCAGACTTGCATAGGGAAATTGAACACAGAAGTCAGTTAATATCAAACGTAGACATTAATTTGGGGAAAAAGTTTCTGGGGTTGTAGGTTTGGAGAGCAGCGTCATGTGGCAATGAATGGAATCGCAGTGTGTGAGATGAGGTGCTACAGAAGGACTTCGAAATTAGGTGGACTGGTAAAATAAGAAATGAGGAGGTCGTCCGCAGGATAGGTGAAGAGGAATACATATGAAAAAAAAGAAAAAGAAAACGACACTGTATGACAGTTCATCTATTAAGGCATTTGGGGATGACTTCCATGGGACTGAAACGAACCACACAGGAGAAAGGAGAAGACATACAATGGAATACATCCAATAAATAACTGAGGACTTAGGGCTATAATTCCTCATCCCTCTTCAATAAATTATTTAATTATTGGTTATCCATGTTATTAGCAAAGAAAGAGACATGAGGGAATTATTTTAATGACGAGGTCGAGGACTTACGGCTATAGCTTCTCATCACTCTTCAATAAATGATTTAAATACTGTTGCTCGATGTTATTAGAAAAAAAAGAGACATGAGGGAATTATCTTAATCACCAGGACGAATTTTCTCGGCATCAGCAAAATCTTTAATTGTGTGTCCACTACAAACGAATTGATGCACGACCGTAGAAAGTAATTGAGATAATGCAAAGCTGGTATTAGCGTAGAACAGCAGTTCTTCTTCATATGTGGCAGACTTAGAAATCAAGATTCTGAGTAGACGTAGGGCCTTTTATTTGCCATGCAGAATGCATTTACGGCCGCAGCAATTGCTGCTGATCAGTAGCGTCACAGTATTAGTAACACCTACACAGTTCTTTGTCCCCGATTACAGCTCTGAAAATAAATTCGAAGACAAGGTTCGGACAGGAAATGATAATAACTTTACATCATGTTATATAATTTTCAATTCAAATGTAAACAGTCCAAATAGCACAACTGCATCACCTTCTGCTATCCGTGTAGACATAATGTGTTATGAAACTGCTGAAATAAAAAGAAGTAAGGAACGAGTATCAAATCTCTTCAGACAATAACTGCGAAAAAATTTCAGTAATTTAATGTTTTAGTGTCCATAGTGTCCGCTACTTTGAGTGCATGTGGATTTGTTTTTCTCAACTTTTTTAAATTTTCTGTTAGAGAGCGAACATGATTGGCGCTGGTGTAGTTCGTGACAGCAGACTCGACGACGCCATTCAACTAAACACACATACACTGACATAGTGGAAATCTTTTTTTTCTTTTTTTCTTATTATCGTTCTCAGGTTTCATGACGTCTCCTGTAACAGATCCACGTAAACAACCGTGCTGTTGTCGTGTGAAGAAGAATGAGGATAGCAGTCATTAAGCAGTTACCAAGAAACTAAAATAGTTTAGCTGGTACGTTTTCAGCACTTGTCGACATGGAAATATGGATACGTAACAGGTGACAGGTGACGTCAGTGGCTGTCGCACGATGCCAGTCTGGAAGAGTGAACCGAGGCGACGAATTTCAGGCTTGGGTTGGACTGTGGCATCAAGAATCAACCAAATTGTCACTCGAGGAGCTATCAGCATTTGTCAGGTTCCAAGTAACAATAGTACAGTGGAGTCAGAGATGTCGTTGTACAACTCCCAACCGTTGTGCAGAAGTAGTAGCTACCTTTATGCAACACAAGTTTATCCCTACATTTTACATACGAACCTATCACACGAAAATTGATTTCAGAGATTAACGTGTTTTGGTTCCTGTTATGGAGACATTCATTTACAGTGTATTCCCTCTCAGTCAGTTCGTTTGATCTCCTAACGGGTTTCATTGGTTTCATATTTACTATCCACCATAGCAAATGTAGAATCGGTTTCATGTTTCACTAAGTTTCACAATACACACAATATGCGTCCTCAATACATTTATTTTCATATCAATTTCGATCGCGTCCTTTGAACATGTTTTATCAGTGCCGCCTGTGTGACATATCGACAACATTCTAACTCCTCTTGCGAGACAGGAATTATCACCAGCTCCGTGCACGAATAAAGCTCACAGACAGTAGGTGACACAGCGCAGTAGCAACCGTGTTCGTGTGCTTTCTGGTGTAGGATTCCTCGTCAGATGGTCTAAGGACATCCTTCTTCTGTACTCTGAAAAGCAGGCAACGAGGAACTTAACTGACGTCAGGAAAATGTCCGGTTGCAGTATGCAACACACGGCCGATGCTGGATTTCACTCACACATTACATGGTACGTTAACGCCCTTACTTGGGTCGTAAGTGTTTAGTTGCTTTTTAAGTGTAGAAACAATTTCAAAACCGTTGCAACATGGGTTTTCACTTTGTCATCTTATCATATATGTCAAACGACAATACTATATGTGCCTCCTCGCCGATCTCATTAGTTTTATTGTAACTAACAAAAATTATCATTTGAATCGGTATTTGTAAAAACAACATATGTCCACTTTTTGGCAAAAATTACATACGAGTATATGCAGAGAAGCCTTCAGGATACTTAGATGCAAAAATCACACTTGTCTATGCAAAAATCACACTTGTCCTACACATATTAATGCTTTTAAAGGCATGCAGTTTTTCGTGTTCTTTGCAGTAAGAACATGAGTCCAGGACTTATGTTATTATTGCAAGAAATGACAGATGGCAGCACCAAACGAACATACTCGGATCTTGTTTCATGTAGTGAATAGATTGCATGCCAGATGGCAGCACATCTGACGCCTGTGATCTTGTTACCTGTATGCATTTTTGTACCAGCTGCGCATACGTTGTCGCAGGGTTGTGATATGTACGAGAATTCTCGTACGCATACGAGAATGTCGTCATTTGTACGATGTACGAGACAAAAGTGAATATCGTACACGAACATACGAGAATTCTGTCTAAAACTTTTTTTTTTTTTTTAGCGTTTAATCCGATCGATAACTGGAGTCGTTACAGACGACTTACTCTACCCTATCCTATCCTAAATTAGTCTACAGACATCACAGAAACATATATGCCCACGGGGGAACTAGAACCTGTTACTGTGTGTTACTGTGGGTGGACAAATGGGAAGTAACAGTGAATATGAAAACACAAGCACGAAACTTTCGTCCACGCCGGAGAAAAAATGTCTAAAAAGAGGTGAAATCTCGAAGACAGAACGGCCTGTTCGTCGACAACAAAAATTTCATGATGAGTGACTACATATGCCAGGTCTACGTAATTGGCTGGTGCGCGACAGTGATCCGCTCAGGGCGCGACGCATATATTGCAATACCAGAATTGTTTCCGAAATCCAGACTATTAAAAACCTTTGCAGAAGTAAGAAGCACCTAAACATGGTGCAGTCTGCTACCGTGCGACAGCCTTCAGTTTCTCAATTTGTCACAAACGCACAACCAGTTAAGGAGAAGATTGCTAAAGCTGAAATCAAATTATCAGAAATCTTAGCAGAACATAATGTGGCATTTTTAGCTGCTGACCATTTATCCGGTTTGTTAAAAGATATTTTTTCAGACTCGGATATTGCAAGGGCAATGCCTCTTAAACGGCACAAAGCACGTGTCATTGTTTCTGATGTTACTGGGACGTCACACAAAGAAGTATTGGCGAAAGAACTACAACACGCCAAATTTAGCATAATGACAGACGAGTCCACCGATATCGGAACTGTGAAAAAGTCCTGCGTGGCAATCGGCTTTTATGACAAAGATTCAGGTGAGTAATAATAAAAACTAGTTTTGAAATAATAACCAAATTAATTCTAAAATAAATTTTCCTGTAAGTTACCACTTTGTATCACTTCTCCTTTTACAGGTTGTATTCAAAGTAAGTTTTGGGAGCTATAGGAGGTTTATGAAGATAGAGACTTAAGTGTTGAGAAAGCTTTCTACTGCAGAAAATCTCTACAATGGTGTAGTAAAAACGTTTCAACAGCGTAACATTCCATTTGCCAATATTATTGGCTTTGGAGCAGATGGTTGCAATACTGTGATGGGAGTTCGTAATTCTGTAGCAAGCAGATTCCAAGATAGCTGCCCGGGAATTTTTGTAATGAAGTGTGTTTGTCATTCGGTGCATATATGCGCAAGCGAGGCGTGCAAGAACCTTCCAAGAGCTTGTGAGGACCTCGCGAGGATTATTTATGGTTGTTTCAAACTCAGTGCGAAGAGGCAGGCAGAGTTCAAGGAATTTCAGGTATTGTTGCATTTTATATCTCATAGACTTTATTTTACGTCCGATCGTGTGAAAATAGTCTAAACATTATGTTGTATTCCAGGTATTTTTAAACTTGGAACCACACAAATTACTACATCCTTTACAGAAAGTGCTGGAAAACTGGGATGCTCTAATGCTATTTTTTAACCAAAAATGGCTTTCTAAGTGCTGAACAAGTTTTTAACTCCTTTGCAAAAATGTATTATATGTCCTTAGAGTGTATTTCACCAAAATTTACTACTTTCAACGAGTATTTCCAGTCTAGAGCAGTAGTAATTGTTGACCTTCATGACAAGATTACAGCTCTCTATACAGAAATACTTCTGTATATCATGAAACGCACTTATGTCATGGGAAAGAATCTCAGTGATGTTGACCCAAAAAATGCAGCTTATCATGTGAAAGATTCACAACTGTATTTGGGTGTGAAAATTCTGAAGAACGTTGGCACACCAGAGATAAAGAATTACCCACATCTTATCAAGGATTTTTATCATCGATGCAGGAATTTTCTTTTGGTGAGTACACCTCGTTTGCCTGAAATCATATATAATTTGTGTCTTATTGTTTCCTATACATTTATGTATGGCATACCTAATAAGAGCTATTAATTGTCAAATATTACAGACAGCTTTGTGCCAGATCAAATTACGGTATGATATGGAAGGTAAAGTGCTAAACAAACTAGCGGCATTCAAACCTTCAAATGCCCTGTCACAAAGTTTCAGAGATAGAACACCTTCACTCAGGCCTTTAATGGAACTGTTGCCACGTATAATTCCTCCCTCAGATCTCGATTTAGCACGAACTACACAGATGACCAGTGGAAGCGTCTCCCTCTGAGTTTACCTCATTCAAATGCAGATTACGAAAGAGTTTTTTCTAAGGTATGTAAAGCAATGAAGCTGATAACTAGTTAATGATATGATTTCATACTTGTCAGGTTATTGAAGTTTCATGTTCAACTTCAGGTAAACCTCATGAAAACCAAAATTAGGAACAGACTCGAAACCAGTACATTGAATGGAGCACTTCTTGCCTCTGAATGCATTAAAGAACGACCAGGAAACAACGGAAGATGTGTAACTTTTGAGCCAATACACGAAATGTACGAGAAAATGACGTCGAACACTCTTTATAAAACGAAACAGGAAGAAGAAGATTTAGACATCGAATTTGTTTCATAATTGTAAATTCTTGTTCATAGTTTTATTCATTTGTAAATAAGGTTATATATATATATATATATATATATATATATATATATATATATATATATATATACACTACGAATAAAAAAATTTCAAAACGTACGAGAATTTTTGCTAAAACACGAGAATTTCATGAGGTTGGTACGAGAATCGCACAGTCTGGATATCACAACCCTGTATTGTTGTTTAGTTTTGTTTATTGAACACGTTACTTTGTATTATCTATGCACAATGTCGAAGAAGAGAGGTGCGCAACCGGAACTTTATAAAAGAGATGTCATAAAAGCTGCCAGTACGAAGGGAATTGGTTACATGGTATCAAGAGGATCTCTGAACATGAACAGATAGATATAATCACTAAATTTCACGATTTTGAGAGTAAGAACGCAGAGGATGGTTACCTTGCAGGGCTGATCGAAAAAGAAGACGTGGTACGCAGAAGACCTCGGAAAAGTGATGGCCAGCCTAAGCCAAGCGCACTAAATTATCGATATCACGTGGTAACTGGAGATGCTGGGTGGGTCGAAGTGTGCAAAAAGGCATTTTGTAGCCTTTTTGGCATTACCAATGAACGTGTGCGACGAATTTGTAACTGTGTGACAGCAGAGGATGTACTGCTTCAACCAATGCAACACCACTGGAAGTCCTATCGATAATTGAGGAGCATATTAAAACATTCCCTACGAAAATCTCACATTATTCAAGCAAAGAAATGTATTACGTAAATCCTGAATTACCTGTAAAAGGTATGTACGAACTGTTCATGAAGTTATATCCTCATACCACAGTGTCATACGGAATTTATTTAAGGGTTTTCAATGAGCGTTTTAACTTACACTTTGGGTGGCCGCAAATCGATACTTTCTGCTCTCGATTATTGAACGATACTGCAAAGCGTGTAGCTGTTGCGGAACACATGGTACATGAAAGAAGAAGCAAAAAATTCTATTTAAAGATGGATGCTATTAAGGAGAAGTGTGCAGAAAATGAGCTTGTGGTAGTATTGTGTTTCGATTATATGCAAAATCTGCTGTCGCCTAAGCTCCCAGTACAGGAAGCTTTTTATTTACGGCAAATTAACGTTAATGCATTGTGTATTACAGACCTAAAGAGCGACAGATTGAAGGTATATCTGTACCACGAAGGTACTGCCCACAAAGGACCTAACGAAGTATGCTCGTTTTTGGTTGATTACATCAACACAGAGATACCTGATAGTGTTACTGAACTACAGCTGTTCTCGGATGGCTGCCCTGCGCAAAATAAGAACAACAGAGAGGTTATGGTAATGAACTGCCTAGTAAGTTCTGGGAGATTCAAAGATGGATTCCAACAATTTTCTGTTCGTGGCCATTCATTTTTACCATGTGATCGTACATTTGCTTCCATAAAGCGGGTGATAAGAAGAAAAGACAGAATATATTCTATGTATGAGTATGTTCAATGTACGGTGACATCATCCAAAAAACAGAATATTAATGTAAAACTTGTTACCACGGAAGTGATTTTGGGTTACAAAAAATGGTGGCCCAAATTTTATAAGCGATCCTGTTGGTCCGACGACAATTATGGGACGAATGTGGACAAAAGCGGTAAAGTGAAATTCACAGTGTCCTCATTTATGAGCTTCCATCACAGTGAAATGTTGCCTGGTAATGTTGACTGTTATATCATATTGATGGTCTCGTTAAACACCGGTTTTCATTGCGACATTTATTACAGACAGAACCAAAGTTGCCTGCAGAAATTGCATATAAAAACAAAGTTGCAATCAATGTCAAAAAATTGAAAGATGTGGGACAATTAATGCAATATATTCCTGATGAGCCCAAAGCCTTTTGTCTGGAACTGACTGAGTGGTCTTATGTGGACACTCCTGAAGATGATTCATAATAAATTTTTGGTGTAAAATAACCTGTATAGTATAGTGTTAATCCTTCACTGTCCTGTTAGGTGAAATAAGAAATTTAATTCCTAATGTCACGATTTACATCGTCATATCTTTAGTCTTTCCATACAGTGTGTGCATACATTAACAATATTTTTCAATTTCTCTGTAAAACAATATTAGACAGTGTACAAATAATATTGTATATTAAATTCATACAATAAAGTAATTTTTGATAACATAAACAAATGTTGATGTTAAAATGTCAGTCCAAAATGTTCATCCTGCAATAGCAACATAAGTCCATACAGTGAAAAAAATCGTTCATGCAAAGTTATTACATTTAAATTACTTTGTTTTATTGTTAAAGCTTACCTAACATACACAGTCAATGTTAAAATTAAAGGATTTATCCTACTGTCCATTATTCAGCCTGTATACAGATTTTTGCTTCTCCTGAAAAATTAACTTTTTTGGACTAATGTTGTTTTTACAATTACTGATTCATTTAATTTACACAGAGTAAAGGAGTTCTACATTTACGATGATACTCTCTCATCATTATTTACAAAGGTAGTCACATTGTATAAAGTGCCTTCCTTTTCGGTGAGGTAATGATTGGATTGAGCTGAATCACCACAATACAGACTAATCATGACATAAAACTAGTACCAGGGAGCTTAACTTATTCTCGAACGTGATTCATCTGCTCAAAGCAGAAAAATGGCCGCGTGCAGGAGCAAAATTATAGCTGAGCCTATCATGTATTATTGTACATACGAGATCTACATTAAGATGTTTGTACACCACTCAACTATATTTACATATCTACTGATTGTTAATTAACAATAAATTTATGTATTTCAGGCACTTGAATTTTAATGTTACCAGTATAAACCATAGACAATAGTACAGCTATATCAGACCACTAATTATATCTTACTTATTTACTTTTTATGCTCTGTTTGAGAGTACATGTTATCATAAATTGTTTTACTATCTTGATCAAACAACCACTGATTACTCTCAGGATATCGTAACATCGATTATATACACATATGCATAAGAACTTTGCCACTAGATAAGGATTGCCCCTTTAAAAAATTTGTTTCTTTAGCCTACAGCAACGGAAATAAGAGTTTCTTTTTTAGAATTATTATAGTTTTTTGCATTACTGAACATCCGTACATTTACTATGGATCATTGTAACATACTATACGTGAAGTACATTTGTGTACAATCTACACATGTGATTTCTTACAGTCTGGTGTATCTAGTTTCAGGGACTAACAATTGTTAGCAATTTTCAGGTAAAACAGTTCACAGTTTTATGTTATCGATGCACTATGTAGATTTGCACATCTTAGACAAAATACTCAAATACATAATAACTCAAGCAGATTTTTACGTAAATTACGAAATAGATATTTATACTTTCTACATTTTATCAACTCAGGGGAATGAAATCGTGACTACTGTTCATGTATATACCTTTTGAAATGATGGCAACTGTTAACTACTCTAAATTTGCTTGTTTTCAGAAAAGCCAAAATGTATCTCCCCAGTTACAGGATTGAAATGACCTTATATGGTCCAGTGTACAGTAGTTGCTATTCACTGTATATTTTATGTAGAACTGAAGATTTTGGATGTGATTTAACAGTGTGGTTTTTCTAACTGAATTTTCTTGTGCATGCACTAACCTTTTGTTGTAGACAGTCTCTTAAATTCTAGCCTGTTCAGTGAGAGCAATCACTGTACATTTAACCTTATCTTCCAGCCTTAATACTTCTATTTGTAGTTGTGTCTGAGTGATCATTTGATTATTAACTTCTCTGGTACTTGTTAAGAGTTCTGAATGTATATACAGTGTTGTGTGAACTGGTAAACTGTTTACTGTGTGCTAAAATTGGTCAATGATATGTACCCAATGTAAATGTTGTGTACTTGCATTCTTTCAGAAAACAACTATTAAATTCTCAGAAAAACATGTGATTGGTTAACTGTATGCATGAAATTTTGATATAAAAATGTATTTAATGTTTCAGTTCTGCAAGAAATTTTTCTTTTATTTGCATGTAAAGTTTGATATAATAACTGTAAGGAATATGAAAGATTTACCAACTGTCGATTAGACCGTCAGTGAGAGACAGCATCGTGTTCTTGCTGCTAATATCGAGTACACAGTTCGTTTGCTACATATTTTTACGAGCTTCAAATAGGAGCGACCTATTTTCAGTTACCTATGTGGTTAAGAGTTTATTTTTTGCAACATCTTGCGCGTTTGAGTACTTACTAGGCACAAGCTTTTATTTTATTAACAATGTAGTATACAGTACAGCCATTGTTATCAACCTTTGTATCGACCCTCGTATAGTACATGCATCTGTCTGTTTTGATTAGATCAGCTCAGTATCGGTTGGACCGCCAGTGAGGGAGAACCTTCAGTTAGTGCTGCTAATAAGGCGAGTACACCGTTAGTTTAGTGCATATTTTTACGAGCTTCAAACAGGAGCGACTTCAGTAATGGGTAGGAACTATTCTGTGTACAGATGGAGCTGAGTTGCTGACCGTTCCGGTGCAGTTCCAGGTTGTGTTGGCTTCCGTCACACAGCTTGAGATTCCTGTCAAGTTGCATCACTGTGCGGGGTCGGACATGGGGATGCGAGAGACGTCGAGCACATCCCACATGTCCCCAGATCGGTCCACTGCTGTCGCCGCCTCAGGTACTGCTTGCACTGAGGTTGTCCCCTCACCTGGGTCGTGTTGAAGATTATTCCAAAGTCTGGCAGGCAGCGAAAGCGTTTCCGAGAGGTCAATCGTAGGCCCTCCCCAGTTCGTTTGACGAACTGGTTTCGGGCGTTATCTGTAGCTGACCAAGTCTCTATGCCGGATGCAGTCATTCATCCATTCCAGAAGAAGCTTCTCAGCCCGCAAAGTCTGGGTATTTACTGATGGTGGGCTGCTGGTAGTTGCGAGCCACAACGTTAGGCGCGTAATGGAGCCTCTTAGGAACTTATCTGCCAAGATGGGGCAGGAAGCCACATTGTACCTCTTGTGCATACCGGGGGGTAGTCAGTCCAGATGGGAAATGGTGCTTCCGGATGCCGTGAAGAGTACAGAACGCAGCCAACTGCAAGTGCTGGTTCATGTCGTTGCCAGTGACGCGTGTCAGTTTGGATCGACGGAGATACTCCCTCGTTTCGGGTGGATAGTGGAAATGGTAAAGACTGCCAGCCGTGTTTGCGAGATTAAGGTGGAGCTCAACATCTACAACATCGTCGATAGCACAGACTGTGGTCCTTTGGTGCAGAGGGGAGTGGAGATTCTGAAACAGAGGTTCAGGTGGTTCTGTAACAGTGTGGGTTGCAGATTCCTTGACTTGCGCTATCGGGTTGCCCGTTTGCGAGTTACACATAATAGGTTAGGAGTCGACTACACATAGGAAGCAGCTACGCGGGTAGAGAGGGCTGAGTGGAAGGGTTTGGGAGGTTTTTTATGTTAGAGGGTCTCACGAAACGTCAGAAAGGGGACAGGTAAAACACAGTAAGGTAGTTGTAGAATCGATGGGAATAATTGTTGTAAACAGTGGTAGCTGTGTAGGGAAAAAACCAGAGCTTAAAGCAATAATAGAAAGCACAGAATCTCAACTAGTTGTTGCTGTTGTTGTTGTGGTCTTCAGTCCTGAGACTGGTTTGATGCAGCTCTCCATGATACTCTATCCTGTGCAAGCTTCTTCATCTCCCAGTACCTACTGCAACCTTTTCTTTTTTTTTTTTTTGGTCATCAGTCTACTGACTGGTTTGATGTTCGGCCCGCCACGAATTCCTTTCCTGTGCTAACCTCTTCATCTCCGAGTAGCACTTGCAACCTATTTCCTCAAATATTTGCTTGACGTATTCCAATCTCTGTCTTCCTCCACAGTTTTTGCCCTCTACAGCTCCCTCTAGTACCATGGAGGTCATTCCCTCATGTCTTAGCAGATGTCCTATCATCCTGTCCCTTCTCCTTAACAGTGTTTTCCACATATTCCTTTCCTCTCCGATTCTGCGTAGAACCTCCTCATTCCTTACCTTATCAGTCCACCTAATTTTCAACTTTCGTCTATAGCACCACATCTCAAATGCTTCGATTCTCTTCTGTTCCGGTTTTCCCACAGTCCATGTTTCACTACCATACAATGCTGTACTCCAGACGTACATCCTCAGAAATTTCTTCCTCAAATTTAGGCCGGTATTTGATATTAGTAGACTTCTCTTGGCCAGAAATGCCTTTTTTGCCATAGCGAGTCTGCTTTAGATGTCCTCCTTGCTCCGTCCGTCATTGGTTATTTTACTGCCTAGGTAGCAGAATTCCTTAACTTCATTGACTTCGTGACCATCAATCTTGATGTTAAGTTTCCCGCTGTTCTCATTTCCACTACTTCTCACTTCCTTCGTCTTTCTCCGATTTACTCTCAAGCCGTACTGTGTACTCATTCCGTTCAGCAGATCATTTAATTGTTCTTCACTTTCACTCAGGATAGCAATGTCATCAGCGAATCGTATCATTAATATCCTTTCACCTTGTATTTTAATTCCACTCCTGAACCTTTCTTTTATTTCCATCATTGCTTCCTCGATGTACAGATTGAAGAGTAGGGGCGAAAGGCTACAGCCTTGTGTTACACCCTTCTTAATACGAGCACTTCGTTCTTGATCGTCCACTCTTATTATTCCCTCTTGTACATATTGTATATGACCCGTCTATCCCTATAGCTTACCCCTACTTTTTTAAGAATCTCGAACAGCTTGCACCATTATACATTGTCGAACGCTTTTTCCAGGTCTACAAATCCTATGAAAGTGTCTTGATTTTTCTTTAGCCTTGCTTTCATTATTAGCCGTAAATTCAGAATTGCCTCTCTCGTCCCTTTACTTTTCCTAAAGCCAAACTGATCGTCACCTAGCGGATTCTCAATTTTATTTTCCATTCTTCTGTATATTATTCTTGTAAGCAGCTTCGATGCATAAGCCGTTAAGCTGATTATGCGATAATTCTCACACTTGTCCACTGTTGCCGTCTTCGGAATTATGTGGATGATGCTTTTCCGAAAGTCAGATGGGATGTCGCCAGACTCATATATTCTACATACCAACGTGAATAGTCGTGTTGTTGCCACTTCCCCCAATGAATTTAGGAATTCAGATGGACTATTATCCATCCCTTCTGCCTTATTTGACCGTAAGTCCTCCAAAGCTCTTTTAAATTCCGATTCTAATACTGGATCCCCTATCTCTTCTTAATTGACTCCTGTTTCTTCTTCTATCACATCAGACAAACCTTCACCCTCATAGAGGCTTTCAATGTATTCTTTCCACCTATCTGCTCTCTGCTCTACATTTAAGAGTGGAATTCCCGTTGCACTTTTAATGTTACCACCGTTGCCTTTAATGTCACCAAAGGTTGTTTTGACTTTCCTGTTTGCTGAGTCTGCCCTTCCGACAATCTTATCCCTCCCGATGTCTTCACACTTTTCCTGCAGCCATTTCATCTTAGCTTCCCTGCACTTCCTAATTATTTCATTCCTCAGTGACTTGTATTTCTGTATTCCTGATTTTCCCGGAACATGTTTGTACTTCCTCCTTTCATCAATCAACTGAAGTATTTCTTCTGTTACCCATGGTTTCTTTGCAGCTACTTTCTTTGTACCTATGTTTTCCTTCCCAACTTCTGTGATGGCCCTTTTTAGAGAAGTCCATTCTTCTTCAACTGTACTGCCTACTGCGCTATTCCTTATTGCGGTATCTATTGCGTTAGAGAACTTCAAACGTATCTCGACATTCCTTAGTACTGCCGTATCCCACTTCTTTGCGTATTGTTTCTTCCTGACTAATGTCTTGAACTTCGGCCTACTCTTCATCACTACTATGTTGTGATCTGAGTCTATATCCGCTCCTGGGTACGCCTTACAATCCAGTCTCTGATTTCGGAATCTCTGTCTGACCATGATGTAATCTAATTTTACTCTTCCCGTATCTCCCGGCCTTTTCCAAGTATACCTCTTCATCTTGTGATTCTTGAACAGGGTATTCGCTATTACTAGCTGAAACTTGTTACAGAACTCAATTAGTCTTTCTCCTCTTTCATTCCTTGTCCCAAGGCCATATTCTCCTGTAACCTTTTCTTCTACTCCTTCCCCTACAACTGCATTCCATTCGCCCATGACTATTAGATTTTCGTCCCCCTTTACATACTGCATTACCCTTTCAATATCCGTATACACTTTCTCTATGTGTTCATCTTCAGCTTGCGACAACGGCACGTATACCTGAACTATCGTTGTCGGTGTTGGTCTGCTGTCGATTCTGATTGGGACAACCCACTCACTGAACTGTTCACAGAAACACACCTTCTGCCCAACCTTCCTACTCATAACGAATCCTACACCTGCAACCTACATCCTTCTGAATCTGCTTAGTGTATTCATCTCTTTTCTCCCTTACCGATTTTTACCCTCCATGCTGCCCTCCAATACTAAATTGGTGATCCCTTGATGCCTCAGAACATGTCCCACCAACCGATGCCTTCTTCTAGTCAAGTTGTGCCACAAACTTCTCTTCTCCCCAATCCTATTCAACACCTCCTCTTTAGTTATGTGATCTACCCATCTAATCTTCGGCATTCTTTTGTAGCACCACATTTCGAAAGCTTCTATTCTCCTCTTGTCTAAACTATTTATCGTCCATGTTTCACTTCCATACATGGTTACACACAATACAAATACTTTCACAAACGACTTTCTGACACTTAAATCTATACTCGATGTTAACAAATTTCTCTTCTTCAGAACGCTTTCCTTCCCATTGCCAGTCTATATTTTGTATCCTCTCTACTTCGACCATCATCAGTTATTTTGCTACCCAAATAGAAAAACTCCTTTACTACTTTAAGTGTCTCATTTTCTATTCTAATACCCTCAGCATCACCCAACTTAATTCGACTGCATTCCATTATCCTTGTTTTGCTTCTGTTGATGTTCATCTTATATCCTCCTTTCAAGACACTATCCATTCCATTCAACTGCTCTACCAAGTCCTTTGCTGTCTCAGACAGAATTACAATGTCATCGCGAACCTCAAAGTTTTTATTTCTTCTCCATGGATTTTAATACCTACTCCGAATTTTTCCGTTGTTTCCTTTATTGCTTGCTCAATATACAGATTTAATAACATTGGGGAGAGGCTACAAGCCTGTTTCACTCCCTTCCCAACCTCTGCTTGCCTTTCATGCCCTTCGACTCGTGTAACTGCTACCTGGTTTCCGTACAAATTGTAAATAGCCTTTCGCTCCCTCTATTTTACCCCTGCCACCTTTAGAATTTGAAATAGAGTATTCCAGTCAACATTGTCAAAAGCTTTCTCTAAGTCTACAAATGCTAGAACGTAGGTTTGTCTTTCCTTAATCTAGCTTCTAAGATAAGTCGTGGGGTCAGCATTGCCTCACGTGTTCCAACATTTCTACGGAATCCCAACTCATCTTCCCCTAGGTCGGATTCTACTGGTGTTTCCATTCGTCTGTAAAGAATTCGTATTAGTGTTTTGCAGCAGTGACTTACTAAACTGATAGTTTGGTAATTTTCACATCATTCAACACCTGCTATCTTTGGAATTGAAATTATTATATTCATTTTGAAGTCTGAGGGTATTTCGCCTGTCTCATACATCTTGCTCACCAGATGGTAGAGTTTTGTCAGAACTTGCTCTCCCAAGGCCGTCAGTGGTCCTAATGGAATGTTGTCTACTCCTGGGGCCTTGTTTCGACTCAGGTCTTTCAGTGCTCTGTCAAACTGTGCACGCAATATCATAACTCCCATTTCATCTTCATCTACATCCTCTTCCATTTCCATAATATTGTCCTTAAGTACATTGTCCTCGTATAGACCCTCTATTTACTCCTTCCACCTTTCTGCATTCCCTTCTTTGCTTAGAAGTGGGTTTCCATCTGAGCTCTTAATATTCATACAAGTGGTTCTCTTTTCTCCAAACGTCTCTTTAATTTTCCTGTGGGCAGTATCTATCTTACCCCTAGTGGGATAAGCCTCTCCATCCTTACATTTATCCTCCAGCCAGCCCTGCTTAGCCATTTTTTACTTCCTGTCAATCTCATTTTTGAGACGTTTGTATTCCTTTTTGCCTGCTTCATTTACTACATTTTTATATTTTCTCCTTTCACCAATTAAATTCAATATCTCTTCTGTTACCCAAGGATTTCTACTAGCCCTCGTCTCTTTACCTACTTGATCCTCTGCTGCCTTCACTACCTCATCCCTCAAAGTTACTCATTCTTCTTCCACTGTATTTCTTTCCCCCATTCCTGGCAATTGTTCCCTTAAGCTCTCCCTGAAACCCTGTACAACCTGTGGCTTAGTAAGTTTATCCAGATCCCTTCACCTTAAATTCCCACCTTTTTGCTCATATCCCCTGGAACTGTCTTACAATTTAAAACCCGGTTAATAAATCTCTGTCTTACCATTATATAATCTATCTGAAATCTGTCAGTATCTCCAGACTTCTTCCATGTATAAAACCTTCTTTTATGATTCTTGAACCAAATGTTAGCTATAATTAAGTTGTGCTCTTTGCAAAACTCTACCAGGCGATTTCCTCTTTCATTTCTCACCTCCAATCCATATTCACCTACTACGTTTCCTTCTCTCCCTACTACCGAATTCCATTCACCCATGACTATTAAATTTTCGTCTCCCCTTACTATCTGAGTAATTCTTTTATTTCGTTATACACTTCTTCAATTTCTTCGTCATCTGAAGAGCTAGTTGGCATATAAACTTGTACTAGTGTGGTAGGCGTGGGCGTCGTGTCTATTTGGCCACAATAATGCGTTCACTATGCTGTTTGTAGTAGCTTACCCGCATTCCAATTTTTTTATTCATTATACCCGTGGTCTAGGGGTAGCGTCTTAGATACATTATCAAAACGTCTTCGATCCCGGGTTCGATCCTCGCCAATGCCTAAATTTTGATAAATAATCGGCATCGGCGGCCGAAGACTTCCGGCATAAGAAGTCAGCCTCATTCTGCCAACGGCCTTGTCAAAGAGGGCGGAGGAGCAGATAGAGGTTCAGGGCACTCTCTTGTTCTAGGGGTGGGAAATTGCCCCTAAAGTCGGAAGAATCAGCAATGATCAACGACATGAGGATGCAGAAGGCAATGGAAACCACTACATTAAAGACACGTAACGTGAATCCACTGGATATGTGGCCTGTAATTGAAGAAGTGTCATTATAATCTCTCCATTGGCAAAAGATTCCGGAATAGTCTCCCATTCGGATCTCCGGGAGGGGACTGCCTAGGGGGAGGTTACTATGAGAAAAAGATTGAATTATCAACGAAAGGATAACGTTCTACGAGTCGGGGCGTGGAATGTCAGAAGCTTGAACGTGGTAGGGAAACTAGAAAATCTGAAAAGGGAAATGCAAAGGCTCAATCTAGATATAGTAGGGGACAGTGAAGTGAAGTGGAAGGAAGACAAGGATATCTGGTCAGATGAATATCGGGCAATATCAACAGCAGCAGAAAATGGTATAAAAGGTGTAGGATTCGTTACGAATAGGAAGGTAGGGCAGAGGGTGTGTTGCTGTGAACAGTTCAGTGACCGGGTTGTTCTAATCAGAATCGACAGCAGGCCAACACCGACAACGATAGTTCAGGTAGGCATGCCGACGTCGCAAGCTGAAAAAGAACAGATAGAGAAGGTGTATGAGGATATTGAAAGGGCAATGCAGTATGTAAAGGGGGACGAAAATCTAATAGTCATGGGCGACTGGAATGCAGTTGTAGGGGAATTAGTAGATGAAAAGGTTACGGGAGAATATCGGCTTGGGACGAGGAATGTAAGAGGAGAAAGACTAATTGAGTTCTGTAACAAGTTTCAGCTAGTAATATCGAATACCCTGTTCAGGAATCACAAGAGGAGGAGGTATACTTGGAGAAGAGGAAGAAATTTCTGAGGATGTACGTCTGGAGTACAGCATTGTATGGTAGTGAAACATGGACTGTGGGAACACCGGAACAGAAGAGAATCGAAGCATTTGAGATGTGGTGCTATAGACGAATGTTGAAAATTAGGTGGAGTGATAAGATAAGGAATGAGGAGGTTCTACGCAGAATCGGAGAGGAAACGAATATGTGGAAAACACTGATAAGGAGAAGGGACAAGATGATAGGACATCTGCTAAGACATGAGGGAATGACCTCCATGGTACTAGAGGGAGCTGTAGAGGGCAGAAACTGTGGAGGAAGACAGAGATTGGAATACGTCAAGCAAATATTTGAGGAAATAGGTTGCAAGTGCTACTCGGAGATGAAGAGGTTAGCACAGGAAAGGAATTCGTGGCGGGCCCCATCAAACCAGTCAGTAGACTGATGACCAAAAAAAAAGATTAAATCTACTCCTGCATTACCCCTATTTGACTTTGTATTTATAAACCTGTATTCGCTTGACCAAATGTCTTGTTCCGGCCGGCCGCGGTGGTCCAGCGCGTCTAGGCGCTCAGTCCGGAACCGTGCGACTGCTACGGTCGCAGGTTCTAATCCTGCCTCAAGCATTGATGTGTATGGTGTCCATAGGTTACTTAGGTTTAAGTAGTTCTAAGTTCTAGGGGACTGATGACAACAGATGTTAAGACCCATAGTGCTGAGAGCCAAGTCTTGTTCCTCCTGCCACCGAACTTCACTAATTCCCACCATATCTAACTTTAACCTATCCCTTTCCCATTTTAAATTTTCTAACCTACCTGCCCGATTAAGGGATCTGCCATTCCACGCTACGATCCGTAGAACGCCAGTTTTCTTTCTCCTGATAACGACGTCCTCCTGAGTAGTCCTCGCCTTGAGATCCGAATGGGAGACTGTTTTACCTCCGGAATATTTTACCCAAGAGGATGCCATCATCATTAACCATACAGTAAAGGTGCATGCCCTCGGGAAAAATTACGGTTGTAGTTTCCCCTTGCTTTCAACCGTTCGCAGTACCAGCACAGCAAGGCTGTTTTGGTTAGTGTTACAAGTTCAGATCAGTCAATCATCCAGACTGTTGCCCTTGCAACTACTGAAATGGCTGCTGCCCCTGTTCAGGAACCACACGTTTGTCTGGCCTCTCAACAAATACCCGTCCGTTGTGGTTGCACCTATAGTACGGCTATCTGTATCGCTGAGGCACGCAAGCCTCCCCGATAACGGCACTGTCCATGGCTCATTGGGGGGGGTGCGGCTCAAATAGTTATACACTCCTGGAAATGGAAAAAAGAACACATTGACACCGGTGTGTCAGACCCACCATACTTTCTCCGGACACTGCGAGAGGGCTGTACAAGCAATGATCACACGCACGGCACAGCGGACACACCAGGAACCACGGTGTTGGCCGTCGAATGGCGCTAGCTGCGCAGCATTTGTGCACCGCCGCCGTCAGTCTCAGCCAGTTTGCCGTGGCATACGGAGCTCCATCGCAGTCTTTAACACTGGTAGCATGCCACGACAGCGTGGACGTGAACCGTATGTGCAGTTGACGGACTTTGAGCGAGGGCGCATAGTGGGCATGCGGGAGGCCGGGTGGACGTACCGCCGAATTGCTCAACACGTGGGGCGTGAGGTCTCCACAGTACATCGATGTTGTCGCCAGTGGTCGGCGGTAGGTGCACGTGCCCGTCGACCTGGGACCGGACCGCAGCGACGCACGGATGCACGCCAAGACCGCAGGATCCTACGCAGTGCCGTAGGGGACCGCACCGCCACTTCCCAGCAAATTAGGGACACTGTTGCTCCTGGGGTATCGGCGAGGACCATTCGCAACCGTCTCCATGAAGCTGGGCTACGGTCCCGCACACCGTTAGGCCGTCTTCCGCTCACGCCCCAACATCGTGCAGCCCGCCTCCAGTGGTGTCGCGACAGGCGTGAATGGAGGGACGAATGGAGACTTGTCGTCTTTAGCGATGAGAGTCGCTTCTGCCTTGGTGCCAATGATGGTCGTATGCGTGTTTGGCGCCGTGCAGGTAAGCGCCACAATCAGGACTGCATACGACCGAGGCACACAGGGCCAACACCCGGCATCATGGTGTGGGGAGCGATCTGCTACACTGGCCGTACACCACTGGTGATCGTCGAGGGGACACTGAATAGTGCACGGTACATCCAAACCGTCATCGAACCCATCGTTCTACCATTCCTAGACCGGCAAGGGAACTTGCTGTTCCAACAGGACAATGCACGTCCGCATGTATCCCGTGCCACCCAACGTGCTCTAGAAGGTGTAAGTCAACTACCCTGGCCAGCAAGATCTCCGGATCTGTCCCCCATTGAGCATGTTTGGGACTGGATGAAGCGTCGTCTCACGCGGTCTGCACGTCCAGCACGAACGCTGGTCCAACTGAGGCGCCAGGTGGAAATGGCATGGCAAGCCGTTCCACAGGACTACATCCAGCATCTCTACGATCGTCTCCATGGGAGAATAGCAGCCTGCATTGCTGCGAAAGGTGGATATACACTGTACTAGTGCCGACATTGTGCATGCTTTGTTGCCTGTGTCTATGTGCCTGTGGTTCTGTCAGTGTGATCATGTAATGTATCTGACCCCAGGAATGTGTCAATAAAGTTTCCCCTTCCTGGGACAATGAATTCACGGTGTTCATTTTTCAATTTCCAGGAGTGTAGCTACGGAAATCTTGCTAAAGCCGGATATAAGTTCAGCCGAAATTTTTTCTAACGATCCAGCAGTGTTCAGAAAGGATAGATTAAATATCAGTTATTGGTGGAGTATTTATTGCTGTCAGAACTAGTTTGGCTTGTAGTGAAATTTTAGTAGATATTTCCTGCGTAGTAAAGTGCTTAGAGGTTATACTTTACAATCGCACTAAACTATTAATTGGATCGTTTTACCGACTCCACGACTTAGAAGATATAGTTGCTGAACAGTTAGAAAAAAAACTTGAGTCTCATTTCAAATAAGTTCGCGACTCACACTATTATACTCGGTGGTGACTTAAATCTACCATCGATGGGCTGGAAAAACTATACGCTTAAAGCCGGAGGCAGGCATAAAACGTCATCCGAAATTGTACTGAATGATTTCTCAGAAAACTATTTTGAACAATTACTTCATGAGCCCACTCGAAGCGTAAATGGTTGCGAAAGCACACTTGATCTCTTAGCAACAAATAATCCTGGGCAAATGGTGAGTATCGTGATGAATACAGGGCGTAGTGACCACAAGGCAGTTGGTGCTAGGCTGAATACCGTAACACCTACAATTATAAAAAATAAACTCAAAGTATATCTATTAAAAAATCTGATAAAAATGCCCTTAACGCCTTTCTAAGAGACAGTCTTCGCTCCTTCCGATCTGATCATGTAAGAGTAGAAAACTTGTAGAACGACTTCAGAGGTATAGTATCGACAGCAATTGAGAGATGTAAACCACATAAATTAATAAGTGGTGGTACTGGTACCCCATGGTACAAAAACCGGGTCAGATCGCTGTTGCAGAAGCAGCGAAAAAAGCATGCTCAATTCAAAGGAAACGCGAAATACCCAAGACTGCTAAAGGTTTGCAGAATTTCGAAATGTAGCACGTACTTCAACGCGAGATGCTTTTAATAATTTCCACTACAAACTCTATCTCGATATCTGTCTAAAAATCCAAAGACATTCGGCTCATACATAAAGTACACCAGTAGCAAGACGCATTCAGTACGATCACTGTGTTACAACAACGGTGAAGTCACTGATCAAAGTGCCCCTGAAGCAAAGATATTACACACGTTTTTCCGAAACTCCTTCACCAATGAAGAAGCAATAAATATTCCAGAATTCCAGTCAAGAACAACTGACAAGTTGAGATACATAGTAGTAGATATCCGCGGTGTAGCAAAAACGTTTCACCGCATAATAAAGGCAAGGCATCCGCTCCAGACTGTATACTAGTCAAGTACCTCTCAGAGTATGCTGATAAAATAGCTCCATATGTAGAACTTATATACAATCACTCGCTCATGGAAAGATCCGTACCAAAAGACTGGGAAATTGCTCAATTCAAACCAATACACAAAGAGGCAAATAGGCGTAATTCGTTGAATTGCAGGCCCATCTCACTAACGCCGATTTGCAGTAGGGTTTTGGATCATATACTGTGTTCGATAATTGTGAAGTACCTCGAAGGAAACATTTTATTTACACATAGTCAGTACGGCTTCAGAAAGTATCGTTCTCTATACTCGTGAAATAATGCTATCGACAGGGGATGTCAAATTGACTCCATATTTTCAGATTTTCAGAATCTTTCTACATCGTTCCTCACAAGCGACTTCTAACCAAACTATGTGCGTACGGAATATCGACTCAGTTGTGCGACTGGATTCGTGATTTCCTGTCAGAAAGGGTCGCAGTTCATAGCAATAGCCGGAAAGTCATCAAGTAAAACAAAAGTAATGTCTGGCGTTCCTCAAGGAAGTGTTACATGCCCTCTATAGTTCCTGATCTATATTAACGACATAGGAGAGAACCTGAGTAGCCCTCTTATATAATTTATGCTGTCATTTACCGTCCTGTAAAGACCAAAACGAATTGCAGAATGATTTATATAAGATATCTGTAACGTGTGAATAGTGGCAATTGATCCTGAATAAAGAAATGTTTGAAGTTATTCACAGGAGTACTGAAAGAAATCCACAAAATTTCGAGTCACACAAATTTGAATGGTGTTAATTCAACTAAATACTTAGAGTTTGCAATTACAAATATCTTAGGTTGCAACGATCACATAGATAATGTTGTGGGTAGAGCAAACCAAAGACTACGATTCATTGGCAGAACAATTAGAAGGTGCAACAGGTCTACTAAAGAGACTACTTACACCATGCTCGTCTACCGTATGCTGGAATATTGCTGTACGGTGGGGGATGCGCATCAAGTGGGACTGACGGATAACATCTAGAAAGTTGAAAGAAGGGCTGCTCGTTTAGTATTATCACGAAACAGTGAAGATACTGCTACAGATATGATACGTGAAATGGAGTGGAAATAATTAAAACAAACGCGTTATTCGTTGCGATAGGGTATATCACGAAATTACAAATACCAGTTTTGTCCTCCGATTGCGAAAACATTCTGTTGGCACCCACCTACATAGTGAGAAATAATCGTTACGATAAAACAAGAGAAATTAGGGCTCGCATGAGAGTGGAACGGTAGGCAGCTTGAAGGTGGTTAATTGTACCCTCTTCCAGGCACTTTATTGTGAATAGCAGAGTAATCACGTAGATGTACACGTAGATGAAGATGGAGATGTAGTTACTAAAATTTTGTCTAATGATAGCGCTCGCTATTTCTGTCTTTAATGCATACATTGCATATTTCGGGAAAAGATCAAAAAGAAAAAAATAATGAAGACCTACTATATACTTAACTGGTTCTAATGCCAAAGTTACTGCTCCCGCCACCTCGACGTATATGACTTGCAAAGGTTAGGTTCGTGGTGTAGGATGTAGTTCCATGTGGTAGCACTTCTTGGTGACTTTTGTTCTTTGACAGTTATGACAAATTTTCAAAAACTGTTCTACATATGTTCACATGCTGGGACAATAACAGTCAAGCATTTTCATCCTTAGACGTTTTGATGCACTGCAATGCCCCCCGAAAGTAATGCGTATGCCACAAGAAAGTGTTTCTGCAAGCATCAGGTATACGTACACACACACACACACACACACAAACACACCAACTGTTGTTTTAAATATTTCGTCTTTAAAGCAAAACATTATTTTGTCATCTGTAGAGTTCCATACGATTTTCACGTGGTGGCTCTGGTGTGAGTAGTGTCTTGGCTCTGTGCCAATTAAGATCTGCATCGTGTAATGTGGCCCTGTCAATAAACAGTAATGCCTACTATATCGTTAATTAAGAGAGTTCGGTAATCAGTAATTTGTCCTCATATTTCAATAAGATCAGTCAGAGTTCGCGGGAGACGTGATGAGGTGTCTCCTATTACATCATTACCTTTTACATGTTTCATCTCAAGTCTGTATTCTTGAAAAAGAAATGCTGTCCATGTTGTGAGTCGACTGTCTAATAACTTGCAGATATATAAAAAGCTCAGTGCCTGGTGATCACACAGTATCTTAATGCGTAATAGTTAAATTTTTAGAGCGCCGTTATTACAGTTGAGGCTTTCAGTTCAGTAGCCGAATTTGCACTCTCGCATTCTGAATGTATACTAATCGTGTTTACTTGAACCTTATTGACCTTTAATGGCCTTGGACACAGAAGGGCGACACGTTTAGAAAAAAAAATGCGTCACTGGCAGAGTAGAAGTCGAAATTCGTTTTGGGATGCACGAGATGTGAGAATTTAATAAGGAATATTTCTTGCTACCAAAATCTGACTAATACTTTTCTGTCAGAACCGAGATGCCGTTTTCCTTTAGCAGATTTAATAGTGCTGGGCTATTGAGGAACTGATCTGGTAAAAAATGACGAAGAAATTAACATGGACAAATGACAGCTTTTACTGTTGCTTTGTCTAAGGAGCTGGGGAATTCTTTTGCACTTATTTTGATAGGATAATGTGTTATTTCTAAGAGTGAGGTAATATGTCTGAAAAACTTCACTAAAACTTCGACTTTTGTGTGTTCCCTTTTGCTCCAGCATGTGAAACTTTACATAATAAGCCGGCCGCAGTGGCCGTGCGGTTCTAGGCGCTGCAGTCCGGAACCGCGGGACTGCTACGGTCGCAGGTTCGAATCCTGCCTCGCGCATGGATATGTGTGATGTCCTTAGGTTAGTTAGGTTTAAGTAGTTCTAAGTTCTAGGGGACTGATGACCTAAGATGTTAAGTCCCATAGTGCTCAGAGCCATTAGAACCATTTTACATAATACGCTTTTCAGTAAATCAAGATGTCTGTCTCTAACAGATGCTGTTAAGATGCCACCTACTTACAGTGTCACTTTATTTTGGTGATAGGGTCCCAGAGCTGTACCGACATCAGCAATAAACACTGTGGAACTTACATTGAATCCAAGGGGTCACATACAAAATTGATAGGTTCTATCAGCATGAACAAAATATGTATATATTTTTGATGCTTTGGGTAATAATGTCTGCCAGTGTGAAAATGTCACATGAGTGCTACTTAAAAATTAAACACAATGAAATTTATGCGACATTTCTTTGAAACTCTCTTATTGGGAGCGAAGGGGCACAGTTATTTTGTTAATTGCACATACATCCAGGACTAAACGAATTTGAACATTCGGTTTATCTACTACTAACAACCGACTACAGGGCAAGGTGTGAGATGGTTCAGCGATATTCCACCTAAGCATAGACTTTAATTATTCAGCAACAGCCCATAGGCTGAAGTAGGATTGTCAGAAAAATGGGTAATATGGCATCATGTCAATATGGTTGTTGTAGATGTGATCTTCAGTCCTTAGACTGCATAGATGCATCTCTCCATGCTACTCTATCCGTGCAAGCTTCTTCATCTCTAAGTAACTACTGCACCCTACATCCTTCTGAATCTGCTAAGTGTATTCAGCTCTTAGTCTCACTCTACAATTCTTATCCACCACGCTGCCCACTAACTCTAAGCCGGTGATCCCTTGATGCCTCAGAACATGTCCTACCAACCGATCCCTCCCTTCTAGTCAAATTGTGCCACAAAAACCGCTTCTCCCCAATTCTATTCAGCACCTTCTCATTAGTTATGTGATCTATCCATCTAATCTTCAGCATTTTTCTATAGTACCACATTTCGAAAGCTTCTATTCTCTTCTTGTCTAAACTATTTATTGTTCATGTTTCACTTCCATACATGGCTACACCATACACAAATACTTTCAGAAAAGACAGCATGACACTTAAATCTATACTCGATGTTAATAGTTCCTCTTCTTCAGAAACGCTTTTCTTGCCATCGTAAGTCTACATTTTATATCCTCTCTACTTTGACCATCATCAGTTATTGTGCTACCCAAACAGCAAAATTCTTCTACTACTCTCATTTCCTTATCTAATTCCCTCAGCCTCAGCTGATTTAATTAGACTATATTCCATTATCCTCACTTTGCTTTTATCTAGTTCCCTCAGCCTCACCTGATTTAATTAGACTACATTCCATTATCCTCACTTTGCCTTTGTTGATGGTCATCTTATATCCTCCTTTCAAGACACTGTCCATTCCGTTCAACTGCTCTTCCGAGTCCTTAGCTGTATCTGACAGATTTATAATGTCATCAGCAAACCTGAAAGTTGTCCATATGGTACACACACATATTTATTACACCTGGTTTCTCATTAAATATTTGTTAATAGTTTATAAGTACACTTCATAACTTTTGTTGTTGTTCTAACCTAAGACAGGTTGATTCTAGGTTTCTTTTTCTGTTTTTTTTTTAATCATTGACGTTGGCTTTGTTATTCTTATTCTAATTACAGATACTGCATGAATTATTCACAGGTGCACTCATAACTTTTCGAATTTTGTCTTAATATCCTAGTAATATCTGCCACGTGCTACTGAGGTTTGCATTAAACCAACAATGACATTTTTGCCCTTACTGTACAGATAACACTTACCCAAAGAATAGCCTAAAATCTTCCCAGAAAATTTCAGTACTAAGTTAGCATTTATCAACGAGATTCATTAAAATGAGTAATGGGAATTACGTAACTAAATTTCCTGTCACTGAATTTACTTCTGTCTCACTTGACATGTCATATGCAGTGCAATAGTTATTCGGTCACTATGAGTTATAATTCTGCTCTGAAATTGGATACAGCAGTCTGGCTTAAAGTCTTGCCATTGGGCCCGTTTACTTAAATTTCCTTCTAAAAGTACTGTGGTTTGCTGTGACTTTTACGTACTTTGTTGACAGAGGATGTGGTTCCCTGAACTAGGCACCTAATGCAGACAATTCCTTCTGCACTGTCCTAATTTGTGGTGTGACTTTCACATGCCCTGCTGGAAAATCTTTGCTTGTTGTACTTTTTATTTTTGCCACCTCAGACCGTTTCTCCAGAACCGTACTTTTCAGACACAGCATTGCGACACATTCAAAAACAAGATTAAGACAGGGAATAATTATAACTTTCCACGACATATATCAAATGTGTGTTTGGTCTTAAGTTATACTTTCAGATCCTATATTAATTGCTGTTGAAATAAAGTTTACTGCACCAAGTCTAAATAGCACAAATGCGTCATCTTCTGCTATCCCTGCAGACCGATCAGGCGATAAGAATCAAGTAAAGTGGAAAGAAGTAATTCTGGAGTATCAAATGTTTTCAGACAGAAACATAAGAAAAAACCAGAGAGAGTATAATGGTCCAGTGTTATACCGAACTACAATACATAAAAATACCATGGTTTTTGCGAACAGACGTCTATCAATGGCTGTAAATGGTCTCCAAGTAGCTGAACATAACCATTCCCAACTAAAGGCCGGTTCAATTGGAGCAGAGGATTCAGTCCAATCTGTGTAAATACAACCCACACCATTATGGAGTCACGACCAAATCGCACAGTGTCATGTTGACAACATGGGTCATGGGTTCGTGGGGTCAGCGTATAAAGGAACATTTGCATGCCGAGCGTGAGTTTCCTCAGAAACGCGAAATATTAATTAAATAAATAATCAGTGACAAATAAATAAAGCCTATGGCACACAACTGCAGCGCTGTGTCGCTGATAAAACAAAAGCACAATTACGTTACTCTTATGTTTGATTAAGAAAGGGAGAGCTCTGGTAGAAGTGGTGCGAGAAGCACGTATTTTATTTTATTGTCTGGCACACCGCCATATTTCATGTTATAGAAGAATACTGCGAGTTGCAACCACACTAGGCACTCGATTCTGTAAAGAATTATATTTATAAAAGTAAGTAGGATTATGAACTGTAGGCTTATTCACTGAATATATCTGATTTAACTAACTGTGTAACTTTTTTATGTTTAGTAGACAATCACCTCTGTACGACGTATTGGCATGGCTGGCAAATTATTGTAATATTGAGATTTAGATTGTGAGTCCGCACCTACCGCAGCAGTCTTTGGAAACGATTTAATTACGAAGTCCGATTATTCAGTTTTATTTCACGGTCAACTACGAGTAACATTGCCTTTACGAAAAAGCCATTGTCAAGCATCTGATAACGAATAATCAAACGTCCACGTTCCAGATAAGCAAACACAATTGCAATCACAATCACCATCATACAGATAGAATAATTAACATATTTAAATAACAATATTTTTATTTCTTTATTTATTTTATTTATTTTATATTGGCGACTGCGTGTCGGACTTGTTATTTTGTCATTTTTTACATTGTTCTCTTTGTTTCATGTAAAAAATCAACTTTCTGGACCTGGACATCAATGTATGAGAGATAACAAAATCTGAAGATATTTTCCAATTCTGAAATTTTGCGGGAAGACGCAATGAAACTTCCAGCAAAATAAGGTAAGACGCAGCATCTTTGCATTAGCAGGCTTGACCAGACATATAATTCAGTGTATTAGCTTTTCAGTAAATTCTGTAGTGTTTCTTTTCCGCATAACAGTTTCAGTGATAAATTTCATTCTCAGTACTTTTCCCTAAACAATAACGTATGCAACAATACCAATACACGAGTGTACAATATGGCCGACTTCTGTACGATATCATGTAACATGGCCAGCAGCCATTACCAATAATCTCAAATTCAGTTTATATTTTTAAATTAACAGACAGCCATTGTTGCTACGAGCGATTCATGCTCAACTACATTTTATTTTAAAATCAGTGTCAAAAATTTTCTTGAAACATATATCACGTGTGGCATGGTAATAACTAGAAAACAATACGCAAAAATGGAACAGCAAGGACGTACTATTCAGGCGCAATCCGACTCGGACGTGAGACAAGTGTTAGAAAATGACTTTACGACAGCAACCGGTAGTGACGATTCATCAAACATTGACGCAAGTGTTGACGAAAATTTTGACGATAGGCCGTCCACTACAAAAATTTCAAAATCTCAATCAGAGCCCATGTTAATGCATGACGTCACGTCTAATGACGCGGCGGGGGCAGAGACCTTGCAAACGGTAAACATTGCCGACATGTTACAAATGCTAATGAAACAAAACGCAGAAAATATGGCAACCATTAGGAAACAGAACGCCGAAAACATGGCAACCTTAAAGGCACAATTAGAGACACAAAATGAACAGTTAAAAACACAAAATGACGAAATCAAATCTGATCTCATAGCAATCAAGATAGGTAATGACACTTTACGTAAGCGTGTGGAACTTATAGACGCCACACTGACCAAACAGATGACCGAACCTAGTACTAAATTTTCCCAGCTCAATACGAGACAAGAAAAGACTACAACTGACGTAGCACTTTTACAGACACAAGTAAAAAACCTTAATGTCACGTGTGAAGTTCTTACTGAACAAATTCAAACATATCCTTCAGTACGTTACAACCTTGAAAAACGAATTACTGACGTACAGAATAAATTTGACAATGTTGAACAACACCTGACTGACATCTTACAATCAGATGCCACAGCTCATTTTCAAAATATTAATAAAGAATTTCATGATTGGGTTGAGAACAAAGACAAACATTTTGATAGATGCTTACGTGAAAATTTACCAACAATTGTGCACGACTCCGTAGCGCAATACATTACTAATAACAAACAGCTGATCAGTGACGCAGTACAATCCGTCACTGCACCCATGAGACAATTCACCGATCAACTACAGTCTGAATGTAACGAAAATATCAGTCAAAATGTACAGTTCAGAAACCAATATACATTCGAGTATGATACACACATTCCGCACACGACAAATACACAAGAACAAAACACACCACGACTACAACACATACCACGATGTGGAAACACAAACACAAGCTATTATCATGGTAAACCACAGCAACATTATCGTAATTACTCGCCAGCTGAACATACCAGTAATTACAGTGGAATAAATCCATATCACAATGCGAAGGAAGATGAAAGCTTAATGAAACACAGGCAATTTCAGATTTTTATCCCAGAAAAACGAACCATTCATCCGGTGATTTTTCTTAAATCTTTTAGTAACGCATTTCCACGCACTTGGAGTGACCGGAAAAAGATTTCATATATTGTCGGTTACATCCAAGGCGATGCAGCTGTCTGGGCATACAGTCAAGCTGACGTATGTACCACGTACAGTGAGTTTGAGCGTGCTTTTCTGAACAAATTCTGGTCGCAATCCGTCCAGGAGCGACTCAGAAGACAAATTTTAGAACCTGAAACTTTTAACAGTAAAAATGGTAACTTACGCAGATATTTTGAAAAATACTTGAACATGGGACACTTTTTAGACGAACCAGTCGCAACGCGTGATATACTCCGAGCGTTGAAGGCCAAATTGCCTTTCAACATTAAGGAAAAACTTCTACATATCCCGGATGACGATTCAGATTATTTTTTAACAGCCTTAGATTCGGTTGACATGTTACTTGAAGATCAGCGCTTCGCGCGGCAAAACAGCAGCCACAATGTTTACACTAGTGGTATGCAAAACATGCAGGCTTGCCAACTCAATTCTGGCGCGTCCACAGTTGGATACGCGGTACAGCAAAAACAGCAAACTCACATGCCGTCTCAATACGGAAATCAAAATCAACACGCGTATTCCAATACAAACAATAGTTACAACAGTAATAACATTTCATGCGGCAATCCATACAAAAGGCACCGCGGTAATAACTACAACGGTAACAACGGATACAAAGGTAATAACAAAAACACAAACAGAGATAGAAATAATAATAACTACGAGCCAAGACAGCATCAAGGTTGGACTCGTAACGATCAGTACTTTTATTCAAACTCTGCTTTACCACAGCAGCCACCAGGACAAAATTGGATCATACCTTACGACCGACAGGTAAGTTATAATGCGCAACAGCAACAACAACCGCAAAAGTTTGGAGATCATAATAGGCAATATCCGAATGTGAATATAATAGAAATGACACCTGATGCACAACCTCAATCTGTGTCAGTACCTAGTACAAATGATAATCCAACAAACTAGAAACAGTCACTACTTCGCCCCAGGTCGTGGCTGAAGAGTTCTTGGGGGGCGACTTCAATGTTAATCAGTTATTTGACACCACACTTGAACAACAGAATAATGATATGCCGAGTAATTCTAAACAAAAACTACCTGTTTTATTTATAAGATACAACCACAATAACAATATATCAGATGAACTTTTACAAGACAGTACACAATGTCGTTTAAACACAAATGAAATTGTTTTAGCATCTACTACTGGTGTAGTAGGTGGGATTCCAACTACTATTATCCTAGATACAGGTGCAGCTGTGAGCGTTTTGTCTTTTAATTTCTATAAAAAGATGTGTGAATTGGAACCTGTGCCTGAGTTTCCTGCCCAAAACTGTAAAATAACTACTGCACTAGGTAATAAGTCATGTAGGGTTACGAAGCAAGTTTTTGTAAACGTTAAAATAGGTAATGGAACCGTACAATGGCCATTCCTGGTTGTACAAAACCTTGTGACAAATTGCATATTAGGAATAGATATTATGAGCGAGAAGGACTGCATTATAGACTTCTCCAAAGGTAAATGTATTTTAAATGATAAAGGCAGTGTAATTATTATTGATTTGGACAGGAGAACTCTAAAGCATGACAAACACTGTACAGGGTACAAGGTTCAGTTAGTACTTGACAATGACATTCAAGACAGGCAAACACACTCATCTGACACAGAGCTAATGGACTTGAAAACATTGCTTGATCATAAGATAAGTGAAGCTACAGCTCTCAGTGTACATGAACGTATAAAACTACAGGAAGTGTTATCCAAATATTTACAAGTTTTTACCAAACGATTAGGTGTTATCAACACGTATGTGTACAAGATTGAAGTTAAGCCTCACAAGATCTTCTACCATTACCGTTATCTCAACGACCTGCTGTGTGGCACGAATTAAAACAAATGTTAGACTGGAAGGTCATTGAACCATCCACATCACCTTATTGTAGTCCTCTACTTGTTGTCAAAAAATCAAATGGAAGCATTAGGTTAGTGTTAGACGCACGAGCTATTAATGAAATAATTTTACCGGTTCACACAAAACCTGAAAATTTAGAAGAGCAATTACAGAAATTTCTAGATGCAAAATATTTTTCCACAATAGATCTCGTTAATTCGTTTTGGCAGGTGGGTATCACTCCTGATTCTCGGAAATATACTGCATTTATGTTCGGGGGGCGAACCTATCAGTTTTGTGTTCTACCCTTCGGACTGAATGTCAGCTCTGGGGTATTCATTACAGCCCTGGATACCGTGCTTGGCGACGATTTAGTTGAGACAGTCACACACTATGTAGATGATATACTGATAGCTACACAATCTTGGAATGAACACGTTGACACTCTTCAAAGAATTTTAGAAAACTTTGCACAAGCTGGAGTCACAGCCAACCTAAGAAAATCAAATTTTGGTTGCAGTGAGATAAAGTATTTAGGACATATCATTAATTCACAGGGCATACGTCCGGATCCCAGTAAATTAGATGCTATCAGAAACTTTCCTAGCCCTCGAACTAAAAAGCAGTTACAATCATTCCCTGGGCTATGTTCATTTTTCAGACGTTTTTTGCCACAACCACTTTTGAACAGTAAACATCTGCTAGATCTACTCAGAAAGAATCAAGTTTGGATCTGGTCGGAACAGTGCCAGAATGACTTTAATACAATTAAACATGCTTTAGTGAATGGTAACATATTGAGCCATCCAGATTTCAATTTAGATTTTTGTATGACTTGTGACGCTTCACGTACTGGCTTGGGCTGTTGCTTATTTCAAGTTGTAAAGAATAAAGAGGAGGAACAGATAAGAATTATTGGGTTTGCGAGTCGCACTCTAACTGAATGTGAGCGTACATACTCCACTACTGAGTTAGAAACACTTTCCATAGTATGGGCATTCAAGAAATTCAATTATTATTTATTTGGAAAACATACGGTAATTTACACCGATCACCAGGCCCTGACATTTTTGTTAACTTGTAAACTTGTACATCCTAGACTATCACGATGGGCAGTTACACTTCAGAACTACTCTTTTGAAATTAAGTACATAAGAGGTAAGGACAACACCATTGCAGACACTTTGTCTAGACTTCCACAAGGTATGAATGATACCAACAGTGACTTAGAAAATATAAATGACTACAGGATTCTCTTAATCCAAGACAAGCAGTATCACCAATATTATATTGATATGTGCAGAAACATGGCTGAATTACAAAAATCTGATCCTCACTGGTATAAGATAATAACATTACACAATCATCCTTTGACTAAGTATTACAAGTTACACAATGATGTGCTATTTTATCGACGACATCCTAATGCTACTAACTGGTGTGTATGCATTCCCAAAGAGTCTGAACGTAATCTAATTTGGCACACACACTTAGTTTGGGGTCATTATGGGACGAAAAAGTGTTTGGCAAAGCTCAGTACATACTGTTATTTTAGCAATATGAGAAGCAAAATTTACAGGGAACTGAAAACATGTGTCATATGTCAAAAATCAAAACCTCAGAATTTATCCACAAAAACAGATTTACATTCTATTTTACCTAGTAAACCCCTGGAAATTCTGTGTACTGACATCAGTGGACCGCATCCAGCAAGCTCTGGAGGCGTCAAATATATCTTAGCTTTTTACGATATATTTTCTAAACAAGTAAAACTTTATGCTTTAAAATCCGCCACTGCAAATGCTATAATACGAAGATTCTCAAGTGATTACCTGACGCACGTGGGAAAACCTAAAGCAATTCTATCAGATAATGCAGCATACTACTCTGGGAACAAATGGAGAAATTTCTTGAAGGACAATAACATTAAAAGTATATTTATTTTGAGGTTTAGTCCACAATGTAACGCGACTGAGAGACTTTTCCGAGAATTAAACCGTTTCATGAGGACCTATATTTCATCAAAACATACTAATTGGGTGTCCTACCTAAGTCTTTTCGAAGACGTACACAATAACTTAAATATTTACGATACGAATTACACACCTAACGAGATCATGTTCAATTGCAAACAGAACGATTAGTGGATAGAACCATTACCTAAGTTGTCGGACAAGGAAATCACACCTGAACAGAAAATAAAAGAAGTATTGACTACATTGACACATCACGCACAAATACGAAACAAACATCACAGAAACATAATAAAAAGAAATCAAAAATTCGAGGTAGGAATGCTTGTACTACTTCGTACTCATCATAAATCTGTAGCACTCAAACGACGCAACGCTAAGTGGCGTCTGCTATATGAAGGACCTTATATATTTGTTAACATACCGCATCCTGGTGCGTATCTGTTACAACATCCTAGAACTAACAAAATTATTGGGCTATACGCACACCGAGATCTTAGAGCATTTCATGCTGAATAATGTCAAGGTCATACCCATCAAAATATTGCTAAGCAACTCGAAAAACTCTGTTGTTACAACACAGATAATAAGTAGTATAGAAATTTTCATTTCAGCGGTTCCAGTGACGCAGTTGAAGACAGAAGAACTCTTCTTTCAGCGCGCGCCTCCACCTGAAAGACGGAATATTAAAGTAAAATTTATGATTACGTAGCAGTGGATGACATATTAATTTTTCACGGAACATTTGTTACTGAAGGTACCACTGACTTGGTGTGACACCCGACGAACTGACAGACGTCATCTGTGAAGCGATCTTTTACTTTGAGAAATAGATTAGACGCACATCTCTCAACACGAAAAGCATCTATCAGTAGTCAATGCCACACAGACACTCTACACACAAGCACAAAACGCGAGGAATCGAACATTTTCTCTCTCTTACTATTTTGAATATTTATTGAGTAGTGAAAACGCCTGGTCTTGCCTACTGATGTAATGAATGTTGTGTCTAACCTATCTTAATTTCAGATGACATCACAAAAAACTTCGATAATATCCCAGCAAAACCGCTAAAGAGGATGTAAATATCTGCAATTCATGAAATCAAATGTGACACAATGTAATAACCTATAGCGATGTAATGATGATGTAAACATGTTTATGTGCAACTATATTATGTTTATGCTAAGAAAATATGTGACGTGTGTATGTATAATTACTTATTTTTTTAACTGATGTGTAGTGTAACTGTTACTATGTAAAAATTTGAACAAAACGAGTGCCAAAAAGACATTGCATAGTGAACCACTGTTCACGGACATTAACGAACATTACTAACTCTGCAACTATGCGGAAACCTATGTGAAAGAAACTGTTAATGCCATTCATTATGCAGCGTATCTATGTAAACGCGATGAACGATTTCCTTGTTTAATAACTACGAACATTTAGGTGAGCTATATTCAGCAAAAAACTGAAAATGTGAAGTGCATAATTCGTGCATCGTCTAGTGACATTACTACAGTAACGAACTTCAAGATGTTAACTGGATTAAATGGACACAAAGTGCCTGTCCAGGAAACAACACGACGGGTGGAAGAATTTTGGTTGGAACTTCAGGGAATGAAATGTTCTCGAAATGTGACGGACACTCTTACCTGGACTGTCCAAGGATCGACGCCAGCTATGTGCCGTCCGAGGTTCTGCAGCCAAGCTTCCACGGAATGTAAAAAACGAACTGCACGTGGACCAATTACTCGACGGGTCACGTCTGATCTGTAATAAGCAATGCTTTTAGTCACAACGAACTGCATCACTACGACTATGATGGGAATGAGAAATGGACACGCTTATGTATTAATCACGTTGTTGTACAACGATGTTACGGTGATCAAAAAACTTTACCACGACGATACTAACCTGTAAAAAAATTATTGTGCAGCGGATGAATATGAACTGTAATAACGACACGATGTGTATAGGTCAACGCACCTGAAAAATACGGACATTTTTCTTTGAAGTATTTCAAAACAATACTATGTAACTAAGAACATTCAACAATCTAAGTTGTATTGTGTTATAACAAATATTGTAAATTTAAAACTAAGTTACCTGTCATAGAATGTAGTCTTCATATGTAATCTTGGTTGAATATTTTCTTTGTGCAACGACTGAAAAACGCGCGCACACGAACAATATGATCTGCAATACTGTGCCGCGTGATCTAACTGTACGATATAACGGCAGTGCCACAGTTACACAGACGCTTCTGCGCATGCGCGCACTCTATCTGCCAACATAAGAACTTTTACGGCGCACCCGCGTCAATCAAATTTTGTATATAATGTGTATAATGTGTAATGTAAGTCGTGTAAATATTTGTAGATAACTTAGATTTTCTTGTGCCTTTAGGTGAATTGCTCGCCTGCAGGTGTGTCCTTTCGCCTCGCAATTCAGGGGGCAATATAAAGGCACATTTGCATGCCGAGCGTGAGTTTCCTCGGAAACGCGAAATATTAATTAAATAAATAATCAGTGACAAATAAATAAAGCCTATGGCACACAACTGCAGCGCTGTGTCGCTGATGAAACAAAAGCACAATTACGTTACTCTTATGTTTGATTAAGAAAGGGAGAGAGCTCTGGTAGAAGTGGTGCGAGAAGCACGTATTTTATTTTATTGTCTGGCACACCGCCATATTTCATGTTATAGAAGAATACTGCGAGTTGCAACCACACTAGGCACTCGATTCTGTAAAGAATTATATTTATAAAAGTAAGTAGGATTATGAACTGTAGGCTTATTCATTGAATATATCTGATTTAACTAACTGTGTAACTTTTTTATGTTTAGTAGACAATCACCTCTGTACGACGTATTGGCATGGCTGGCAAATTATTGTAATATTGAGATTTAGATTATGAGTCCGCACCTACCGCAGCAGTCTTTGGAAACGATTTAATTACGAAGTCCGATTATTCA
Source organism: Schistocerca serialis cubense (assembly GCF_023864345.2). Lineage (NCBI taxonomy): Eukaryota > Metazoa > Arthropoda > Insecta > Orthoptera > Acrididae > Schistocerca > Schistocerca serialis. The sequence continues at coordinate 671,589,659 of NC_064643.1, forward strand.
GTTTTATTTCACGGTCAACTACGAGTAACATTGCCTTTACGAAAAAGCCATTGTCAAGCGTCTGATAACGAATAATCAAACGTCCACGTTCCAGATAAGCAAACACAATTGCAATCACAATCACCATCATACAGATAGAATAATCAATATCTAAATAACAATATATTTATTTATTTTATTTATTTTATAAGCGCCACACTCGTGCCACACTGTTTGCACTGACAACTCTAATCACATGTCGCAGCTCTCGGTTGTATTGGGACGTATTAACTTAATTTTGGATTTCCCGGCACATTCTTGACACTGTGGATGTCGGAATACTGTATCCTCCAACGATTTACGAAATGAAAAGTCACATGCTGCCATCTTCAACTACCATTCCCCGTTCAAAGCCTTTTTATACCGTAATCACCTCAGAAACTTTTTCACATCAATCACCTTAGTGGTAATGACAGCTCCAGCAATTCACTCCCCTTTAATACCATGTGTACGTGAATCTGCCGCTATCTGTATATGAGCACATCGCTGTCACAAGAGTTTTGTCACCTTAGTGTACACAACTGTTAATGCCTCCTCCGTCGGCCATAATAAACCGCACAAATTGTCTGCTCAAGACCGATGGTAACAGTCGTCGCAAAGTAGGTTTACAAAAGTCAATAACACCGTCCGTCAGACACGAGCATTACAATCCTCTAGGTGGTACGAATAACGCGAATCCTACCTCAATCTGTGGGTTGCCTCATTAAACAGGATATTTCTGGCATTGAGATTTATGACAAGACCTGATTATTGTCGTGTGGCATATGCATAACAACCCATGAGACACATAACCACTCTCAGAGGAAAATGAATGTTGAAAGAATCAATACAAACCGAATGACTTCCGGAACTGTGTAGCTGCCTGACTATGCGGCAATACTGTGTTAGTGTTAGTGGTTAAGACAGCTGAAGTCATCGCAGTACATGCAGGTCACACGTAATAAACAAATCCTGCATTACACAGATATGACAAGCAGTACATAAAATGACTGCACCATCGTTTAGTCCAGCTCTGAAGAGATACGTGTATTTTTCATTATACACAAAATACACAGAACTGGAGCTCATATATCTAATCTCGCAATCCTTCAAATGCGCTAAAATCAAAATTACCGTGGGCGAAAATCGGTTATATGTATGATGCAGGATCATAGCGTGTGGAAACGTCACAGTCATAAAATTATACATGTGTCTGGCATTTAACATATTACATTCATAAACGTAACTACCATGGATGTACCGTAAATCGTTCCTGTATTAACAAATCAAGAAAATGCCTTGGACAGTGACATAATTACACCTGCAATACTGCGTCAGAAAAAGTAAGATAACGCCACCGCATACATTGACACAACTTGCCACAAGGATGTCTACACAGACTCATCTAATATCAAGTATCAAGTAGGTTGTCGCTAGTTACATACATGGCTTGTGTGATACGTAGACTCCTTGTAGCGAACATGCCCTGTCACTGTATGTAGCGGCGTTATCGTAGATTTCTGATACAGTATTTCAGGATTAATTGTGTCTCTGTCCTCTGCATCGTTATTAGTAATATAGGAGAAATTGAAGCTACAGTGACGGTCGTTGTATTTCTTTGTGTGGCGTGTTAAATGCCATAGATATGAGTAATATCGTCATTGTGACGTCTCCTTGGAGCAGAGCCCTATTTCACATGGAGTTGTTTTCACGTGAATTTTCATTTTAGTGTATGTGTATGTCTGCAAGAATAGGCACATGAGTTCTTTTCTCGCGTATTATCTTTTACTGTCTATACAGTTATCACCTCAGCTCTGTAGTAGACGATGTAGTTTAATTTTATTAACTGCTTGCATTATCCATCTATTCCCGGATTTGTTTTATTATGTGTAGCGTAAGGGTACTCTGAAGACGTTTCCCTTGCTTTTCCTGCGAATTCTAGTGTATTAGTGCATCCCAGTCATATGACAGTGTCCTGCTTCACATGGAAATGGAAATGTCGTGTGGCTAGGGCCTCCCGTCGGGTAGACCGTTCGCCTGGTGCAGGTCTTTCGATTTGACGCCACTTCGGCGACGTGCGTGTCGATGGTGATGAAATGATGATGATTAGGACAACACAACACCCAGTCCCAGAGCGGAGAAAATTTCCCACCCAGCCGGGAATCGAACCCGGACCCTTAGAATTGACAGTCTGTCACGCTAACCACTCAGCTACCGGGGCGGACCTGCTTCACATAACATCTGCTCTCTCCTCTGTATTTGACAATGGAATTCCCGTTGCACTGTTAATGTTATAACACTTGCTTTTAATGTCACCCAAGGTTGTTTTGACTTTCCTGTATGCAGAGTCTGTCCTTCCGACAGTCATTTCTTTTTGGACGTCTTCACATTTTGCCTGCAGACATTTCGTCTTAGCTTCCCCGCACTTCCTGTTTATTTCATTCCTCAGCGACTTGTATTTCTCCGTTCCCGAGTTTACCGGAACATTTTTGTACTCCCTCCTTCCATCGATCAACTGAAGTATTTCTAATGTGGCCGGCCGCGGTGGCCGAGCGGTTCTAGGTGCCTCAGTCCGGTACCGCGTGAGTGCTACGGTCGCAGGTTCGAATCCGGTCTCGGGCATGGATGTGTGTGATGTCCTTAGTTTAATTAGGTCAAAGTAGTTCTAAGTTGTAGGGGACTGATGACCTCAGATGTTAAGTCCCATAGTGCTTAGAGCCATTTGAACCATTTCTTATGTTACCCATGGTTTCATCGCAGTTATATTCTTTGTACATATGTTTTCCATCCCAACTTATGTGATGGCCTTTTTAGAGATGACCATTCCTCTTCAACTCTACTGCCGACTGAGTTATTTCTTAATGCTGTATCTATAGCCTTAGAGTGTATGTCATCATTCCATGGTACTTCTGTATCCCACTTCTTTGTGTATTGATTCTTCCTGAGTGGGCTTAAACTTCAGTCTACTCTCCGTCACTACTGTATTGTAATCTGTCTATGTCTGCTCCTGGATACGCCTCACAATCCAGTATCTAAGTATGAAATCTCTGTGTAGCCATCATATAATCTAACTGAAATCTTCCCGTATCAACCGGCCTTTTCCTAGTGTACCTCCTCCTCTTATGATTCATGAACAGAGTATTCTCTATTACTAACTGACACTTGTTACAGAACTCAATTTGTTTCTCCTCACTCATTCCTTGTCCCAACCCCATATTCTTCCTTTAACCGTTTCTTCTACTCTTTCCCTTACTACTACATTATTGTCTTGCATGATTATTAGATTTTCGTGTCCTTTACAAACTGTATTACCTGTTCAGTATCCTTATATACTTTCTCTATGTCTTCATCTTCAGCTTGCAACGTCGGCATATATACTTGAACTATCGTTGTCGGTGTTGCTTTGCTGTCGATTCTGATAAGAAGAACTTTTCCCTGACACACTCTCTACCCTACCTTCCTATTCATAACGAATCCTACGCCTGTTATACCATTTTCTGCTGCTGTTGATATTACCCTATACTCATACGACCAGGATACTTGTCTTCTTTCCACATCACTTCATTGAACCCTACTCATCTATATTGAGCATCTGCATACCCCTTTTCGGATTTTCTAGTTTCCCTACCACGTTCAAGCTTCTGACATTCCACGCCCGACTCGTAGAACCCTATCCTTCCGTTGATAATTCATTCTATTTCTCATGGTAATCTCCCCTTGGCAGTCACCTCCCGGAGATCCGAGCCGGAGACTATTACAGCATCTTTTACCAATGGAGAGATCATCATGACACTTCTTCAGCTACAGGCTGCATGTCTTATGGATACATGTTACGTGTCTTTCATGCAGTGGTTCTCATGGCCTTCAGCATTCTCATGCCGTTTATCATTGCTGATTCTTCCGCTTTTAGGGACATTTGCCCACCCATAAAACAAGAGAGTGCCCTGAACCTCTGTCCGCTCCTCCTCATTTCTTGACAAGGCTGTTGGCAGGACGAGGGTCACTTCTCATGCCGAAAATCTTCGGCCGCCAATGCTGATTATTAATCACAATTTAAGCAGCATCAGGATTCGAGCCCAGGACTTAAAGACGTTCTAATTACGAATCAATCACGCCACCCCTATTTTTTTGCTTTCATTTTGGTCGTTGTAGTTCATTTTAGTTGTTCGGGGCGGCCACCCCATGACGCTTCTTCAGGTTCATCGTTGACCCATTAACTCAGTTTCTTTACTACAGAGTGCAGCTAACCATCTGAACGAACACGCTAAGCTACCGTGCCGGCACCCCTAGACCACTAGTGTTACGTGCTGTGACAGTGGCTTGCAAAACATCAAGGGTTGCAGGTCCCTTCCGTGAAAACAGGACCACACCATAACATCACTGCCTCCGGATTTTACTATTGGCACTGCACACGCTGGCAAATGACGTTCACCGGGAATTCGCCATACTTACGCCTTGCCATCGCATCGCCATATTGTGTACCGCGATTCGCACTCCATAAAACGTTTTTCCACTGTTCAAACGTCCAATGTTTACTCTCCTTACACCAAACGAGTCGTCGATGGTCATTTACAGGGGTGATCTATGGCTTAGTAGCAGCCGCTCGGCCATGAAATTCAAGTTTTCTCACCTCCTGACTAACTGTCGTAGTACTTGCAGTGGATACTGATGCAGTTTGGAATTCCTGTGTGATGGTCTGGACAGATGTCTGCCTATTACACATTACGACCCTCTTGAAATGTCGGCGGTCTCTTTCAGTCAACAGAGTTGGTCGGCCTGTCCGCTTCTGTGCTGTACGTGTCCCTTCACGTTTCCACCTCACAGTCACTTCAGAAACAGTGGACCTAGGAATGTTTATGACTGTGGAAATCTCGCGTGCAGACGTATGACCCAGCGACACTCAATTACCTGAGCACGTTCGAAGTCCGTGACTTCCGCGGAAAGCCCCATTCTACTCTCTCACCATATCTAATGACTACTGAGATCGCTGATATGATGTACCTGTCAGTAGGTGGCAGCATAATGAACCTAATATGAAGAACGTATGTTTTTGGGAGTGTCTCGATACTTTTGATCACATAGTGTAGCTTTAAACAGGATTCGAATTTACCTTTTTTATGCTCTTTATGTATCATGTAGAGCAGGAGTGTTGAACCTTTTTTAACTACCATCCATTTTTGTGTCTCTGTCAACAGTAAAATATTTTAACCACCCACAGTTTCCATATAAATAGTTATTCATGAACTAGGGAAGATATTTTAGTTGTTAAAATTTGCAAAGAAAATTTGCAGCATATTAAACGATACATCAATAATTACTTAAATATGCTTTATATTCATGTTGGTTGACTAGTCTCCACAGTACACACGATTGGTTACTATCACTGAGCCTTGGTCATATTATATGTTCGTTTTGGACTCACATTTACTGTTGCTACATACCCTTCTAGGTTGATATTATCAATGACTGGGCGCTGTTGTTGTGCAGCAGACTTGCTTTGAAGCCATATGAAACTTACAGTTTATTTTATTGCTGAACTAAACAAATTACCATTAATATGTGTGTTTGTTCGTCTAATTGATAATGTGATTAAGTGATATTAGGTATTATGTTGTCAGTTACGGAAAGACTCTTCTGGCGTTCATTGCAACGTGAACTATTACACCATCCTTTCCCAACAAACCACAAGGTCCAATAGACAAGTGGACAATGCACTGTAAACTTTTGAAGGACAAATAACGACTAAGGAGAAGGCCTACGCTAAGTTCGTGCAAGGTGTCACCAGAGCCCACAACGTCTCTGCGTATAATATATTACTAGAGGGAGTTTAGCTCACAGGATATACGTAGTCTACTTCAAAAATGGTTAATTGGCTTGTTTCGGCAAGTGCTTCGGTGTATAAATTACTTGTCTAACAATATCTTTGTATATTTCTTTGCCATCTCGTTTTCTGAGTCCCAAATCGGCAGTATTTCTATTCCTATAAAATCAAAAACTAGTCTTCGTAACCATTATAGAAGAGCCAGCTGTATTCAGTTGTAGTTTCAGGGATGGTTGTGAACGACAAAATTTCGTAAACTTCACAAAGTTACAATAATTTCTAGCAAAATTACCCTAATAGCTATAATTGAACACTCATCGCAATGACAAAGCTTGTGTAAAGGCTTAATAGGTTTAAAACGACACCTATTGCGGTTTAATTGTAGTTCTATTACCCCGAGCCGTAATAAGTTAGTTAATGTACTGTTACCACAAGTCGAGCTTAAGCGGTTCGTATTTCGTACCTATGAAACGGACCACTGCACGCACCTCTGCTAAACACCGATTTAACATGGATGAGCGGCGTACTCGAAAGCGTTACTCTCCTGCTCCGGTGTTCACTTTGTGGCCGCTAAATAGCTTATCTTGACTATTATTTCGTTATTGCATATCTACGTTATGGCTGGCACTGGTATTACTGGATGAATATAGCACGTACGTGCTACTACACTATATCGGAATAGATTGTCAGTGGACGAAGAGTATGAAACAATTGCAAAACAGACATTATGCAAAACGTATTTTCCACTATTGCATGGGAAACGTTCACACAAGTGTCGATATTAAATATTACAGGAAAGACTGGGTTGTAAATTGAATCTGTGTTACATATCAGTGGTCCTAATAGTGGGTTTTAATATAGTGTCGCATATATGGAAACCTGTTCCTCCATACTTCTCCAGTTCACTGTTTTCTTTACAAGGCTGTTTATGATTGTTAAAAAAATTTGTAGAAATATGCAAGGTGTATTAATCAAAACGACAATCTACAAACGATTCCACACTTCGAAAACGTAATTATAAAATCTGCTGGAATACAACGATGGGAGCTGGAATCGTATTAAGGAAGAGATGGGTTCAATTCCCCATATAATCATCCTGTTTTTGGATATCCATAGTATCACAAAATTGGTTACGGCTAGTATTAAGGAGGTTCTTTTTAAATATAAAGCCAACTTATTTCTCGAACCTTTTGTAATCTGACTTCTGTTCCGCCCGCAAGGATCTCTTTTTAGAACTGAAGTTCAACTTTTGAAACGTTTCCTCTCGTCGGTAGTATCGAACCTTCCCTAACATCGTCCGGGGACAAAGTGGTGGGTCTGGGTAATTTTTATACACTGTTACAAGTATACAAATGTACTACATAAAGTTCATTAGGCTCGTTTTTGTTCGCAAGATAAGATTAAAAAACACGGGCGTGCAAAACTTATTGACTACAGAAACTTTTCCACGAAGTGCCACTATCAAGTAGCATAGCTAGATGACACATGGACCACACATATAAAGAACTGCTACAGTATAGCACAGAAGATAACTCAACGAAACACGCAGGCAGACCAGCAGAAATGGCGCTTTCATTCGAAGAACTTTTATTTTTTAAGTTTCGCACTCCAGTGTAGTAAGTTTTCAGTACCAATACTCCATGTCCTGTAGCAATCCTACTAAAATACCCACTCTTCATTTGGGGCAATATACGAGTATATGAGAAAAATTTGGACGACATCTACAATTGGCGGAATAGTGCTGTATATCCCCAGTAAAAGTAGAAAATCTCCTAGGAGCAACCTTAAAACGGACTTCGTCAGATTCGCGATGAGATCCGAGGGAAAACCATTCGAGCATAGACAAAGCAGCTAGGCATCAGACTGTGGAAGAGTATGCCGCACCGCCTTGAAAACACTGTCCCTTGGAGTCTTCAATGATGAGCATGCTCACGTAGCTGACTGAAAATCGTAAGTGTACTGTAAAATCTCTGACTTTTTCGTTATTTTTTAATTTAATATTGTTGTTAACAATGTAAATATTGTACTTATACACAGAAAACAACTACACGGAAATTAGTTGTTTGTGGTGTTATCATTTTACAGTCCTGAGTATTCTGTTCCAATTTCTACAGTTTACAGAAATAGTTCTAGTGATTATAATGAGGAGCTAGTTATCTCTGAGAAATATAACTCTGAAGTTAATATGAATGCATGTTAATACGAATGCATGTGAAATATAGTGATAAAATTCCCTCGGGTATCCATTCGTCACAAGATATTCAAAATCCACGAGACGTTGTCAGATGGAGGCTGCCGTTCTTATACTGCTGCACTGCCGGCTGTGATGTCACTGACATTCGCTGCAGCGGTATTAATGGTACTGTTTTAGTTGTGCACCGACTGCACTCACTTCAACATTCCGATGGCCGGTTCCCAAGCTGCGCACAGCTCAGGCCGCCATCATTATTGAAGGTGCTGTCACAAATTCTTTTGCCGATCACTCTTAAAAAGCTATCCAAGAAACCACTTGTTCATTTAGTAACAGACGTTTCGTCTAATGCAGCTAATTTTTGTCGATACCGTTGGAGGAAGCATCTCTCGTGTTCTTCACCGCTCTGGTACGCACAGTCAATCCAACATAAAACTGATAACGACCACATACTATTTCACATGCTACTAGTATTCTGAGGCCTACATAGTCAATACCAGGTCTCATGAACTGCCGCGGCTTTGGTGGAAGCCTGAAGATCGAATCTATTTTATGTCTCTTTAAGAGTCGGCAAATCTTAAGTGCCACTGATTGGCAAATATACAGGCCTCCTCGTTTCCTTTTGCTTAAGCGTCTTCAGAGAGAGGGCTTACGAGATCTGTCGGTTGTTGCAGTCATTTTATTTTAGTACCGTTCGTAAGTGGCACAGTTCCTTTTGCAGGTTTTTAATCTTTGAGATTGCTTCCGCTCGATGAAGGTCCTCAGAACACAACGTTTCTGCGGTGGGTTGTGGTAGCTTGTAACATGCATCTACTGTACGGTGTCTGGAGATCTGGCATTTTGTATTCGGCGGGAAAAAGTATCAGAGAACATTGAGAAGCGTCAGGCATTTCATGGTCCACCTCACCCCATTTCTTTTCTTTCTAATATGCCAGTCCAATGAAAAATTCGACAAATCCCGTCAGAAAGAACTGACCTGGCTGCATTTTTATGGACGTCTACCTCCTCTCCTGGTCTAGAAAGCAAGTAAGACATTCCAAAAGAAGTCTTGTGTGTCATTTTTATCACCAAGTATATAGGTGACGAGGACGCCATGATAAGTGAGTGAACTGAAAGTTCACCACTCACAAGCGAACGGAATCACCCTGAAAACTCGTGTAAGAACAGACTATGGTATCACTATGTTTCCGTATGAATCGACTGAGCAAATGCTGACTAACAATGTGTTTAATATTTATCTAGGCAAATTGACTTAACACAAAGGATAGCGTAGCGTAGCCAAATCAATTCAAAAAGTTGAACAAGACGCTACAGCATCCAATGTAAGTTGTTCATTGATATTTAGTTTAAACCTGGAGCCGCACATTTGACAGTGGGAATGTGTGGTGTTTACTTTAAGTCGTACAAGCACTTGTATGTTCAACTGAACGCCGTCAGGCAAGCATGAATGTAAGTTACAATCCTGTATTATAGATTTTATGTGAATTCATTGTGCATTTTTTTTCTATTTGTTTCATGATCCACGATCAAGTTCAGTAAGATGTTCCAGTGCTATTCTCACAAGCGACAGTGGGTGTATCGAATGTTATTCGACATCAACCCACGGCTAGCAGGTGGCAGATGACCTGGAGGACATTTCTAAACATAATTATTATTATTAAAGGTGTTTTACTAACAAATTAAGTGCTGAATTGTATCCACTGTTGTATCTGTGGTGTAAATGCGAACATTAAAAGCTGTAATATGATATATATATATATATATATATATATATATATATATATATATATATATATATATATCCTGTAACAAAGTGTTTGAAGTCACGCTGGTACGTTCTGTTGCTGTGTGTTTCCATTCCATGATTAATGTGATTTGAAGAGAAGTACTAAAATGAGCTCTAACAAGGAAAGTAAGCGTTTCCGGACACATGTCCAAATAACATATTTTCTTTCTTTGTGTGTGAGGAATGTTTCTTAAAGTCTGGCCGTACCTTTTTGTAACACCATATATATATATATATATATATATATATATATATATATATATATATATATATATATATATATTGTTGACTGACCTTACTGTTACACCCCAGGACAGTATTCATCGCAGACACTAAATTGGTCAAGTTCTACCTTTGCAGCTCCTGGAAGCCCAACACCCTGTGTTAATGAACAGTAGACTGCCAGCTAGGGCAAAGGAGCAAGTTATGGTAGACACGGAAGCTATTGCAGGATGGGGTAACGATAGAGCGTCCAAGTCTGCAAGAGAAGCATATTGACATCATGGAAGCCGGAAGATACAGTGCAACAATAGGTGTTGAGACGCTGAACCAGCAGAAAAGAACCTCTGAAAGATGAAGTTGCGGAAGTATGTTTAGGAGAGATGACAGTGGGAGCAGAAGCAAGACGCATGGTAGCATAGACATCCCCACTGCTGAGGAGAGAACATGAAGCCCCAACCCATACATCCCAAACTCCTTTACAAATGAATGATTGCTGTTTGCTGATTGCCTACTGGTCCGAGTGTAGTCTCAGCCCTTGTGTCAGTGGCAACTATGCACAGAGAGGGTAGGCTATGGATGTTGACCCTCGTCACGTCTAGCTGCCCAGAGTCAGGCTGCACTGCAGTTGATGGGGATATGAGGCAGCCATCAACCGGTAGGTCAGCTGAAGGCCTGATCTGAACGACCTGGACGCTGTTCGTCATCCTCTTTCGAGGGGGAGGGCCACTGCAGCTGCTCATCCCATCCAAGAGGCAAAAACCGATGCTGTCGCTGACCCCTGCGAGCCAGTAACTACTTAAAGTTTACCTGGGGCCGTGACAGCTGAGTGCAATATTTCGTCAGAAAGGGGAGCTCTTTGGAGACCGGTACGTGGAGCTGGAGGGTGTCGCGTCCACTGGTTGACGGCTGACACGTCACGTCGCAGCCGCAACCTGACGCTTCGCTGCAGTGGCGGAACCGCAAGTCGAACACGCACTGTCACACTTCTGCTGACGAGGCGGCTGCTCTCCCAGCCCAGGTGTGGCACGGTGCTTTTTAAGACAATTTCTTATTACAGCTTACTAAATATGTTATTGTTACTGATGTTTCCTTCAGACTGTTGAGCAAAGCTACACCGTCAACCCTGTATCCCACCCGCCTCTCTCCCGAATAGAGTAGAACTTGGGGATCCAGCCTATTATGCATCTGGTATCAGCAAGTTGTTATCAGCCGAGGAGACGTCTATGCCTGCTGCCACACCCACACATCTAAAACAACAGCCGCCATCCTTCTACTTGTTAGACCTCAGATACTTGCAGGCTTGTCTCAGTTCCATGGAAACAATAAATAAGTGTACTGGAAGCCAGTGAGTTGTTCTCACCATAATTTATCAGGACATGGCTTTCCAAGTGTTCACGCCATGTCAGATACCTGTAGTAAGTGTAGAATGATTGATCACTAATCACACCAGTGCACAGAATCTCTTTGGGTTATGATATGACTTACAGGTGAAGTGCAGATTATTTCTTGTTATTTGTCTTTTGCGTGTGCAATTTCCTTCTTTTCTGGTATAATGCAAGTTGCATATTACAATAATGACAGAAACACGAGTAGCGACTTTGAATGAAACAGTGGAACCTTTGATGGAGCAGATAGCTGCGTTGTTACCAAGTACAACGCAGCAGGGCAAGACAATGAAACATTGTTCGAATGTATGTGAATTTCTAAGGGACCTAACTGCCAAGGTTAGCGGTCCCTAGAGTTACGCACTTCTTACACGAACTTAAACTAACTTACGCTAAAGACAGCACACACACCCTTGCCCGAGGGAGGACTCGAACCTCCGGCGGGATGGGCCGCGCAATTAGTGACATGGCACCTCTAACCGCGCGGCCACTCCGTGCGACAATGAAACGTTGCGTAGGCGAATAGAGCAGTATTAAGTCGTTGGAGGCAAGGACTCATCGATTTAGGAGAAAATAAAACCGTGTTTAGCGTAGCCACTCATTCAACCAATACAGCGTCAGCTAACCTCATAGTGCCGTTATCCAGCAAAACAACTGAAGAGGTGCCTATTTTAATTAGCGATGTAAAGTAGCCGGCAAATTGGAAAAGTGGTCGCAAGCAATGTGGGTCCCGAGATATATACTTTAAAATGAGTAGATAAAGTTTAGTGGATGGCGCAAAAACGTACGTTCTATACCATGAGACCCAGAGTGACGACCAAACATTTGATGAACTGGATAACGGTCTCATACAGTGCTATCAGAAGCAAAATAGGTGAGATTTTCAGGGATAACTCAGTGGAGTACTGGACAAGCGCGTCGAATCAGTGGCTTCCTTATCTGACAGGATGAGGAAATTGAACTCGCAAACGTATGAACTAACGCATAAAGCGGAGGCTGATTGATTATGTGCAAGGCAGAAAATAGAGCTCTGGCTGGATGTATTTCTAAGAGGTATTTCTGCTGATATGTCAAGGGGAGTCACAAAGGTGAACCCAGGCTACACGCGAAAACAGAGTGATCGCCGTGTTCTGATGTGGACGCATGCGCCACATTAGGAAACAATGTCGCCATCCCAATGTTATGAATGTGGGCCGGTGGGCCATTGTAAGCGTGACTGTCACAAAAATGCGTGGGACAAGCAACGTCCTAATAAACAAACGGGAAAGTGGGTGCCTCATCTGTCGGATGGCATTCCCATCTAGACCACAGAAACAAATGTAGAGAAGAGTGCTGATTTCTGGACTAATTAAATGGCAAATAACATAAATTTCTCGTGGACGCAGAGGCTAGCGTTTCAGTAACCACTCTGCATATTTTAGGGTAGAAAGTGGCATGGTATCGGTTATGTGCCACTGGTGATAGTAGTGTGAAGTCACTGAGATAATGCTGTTCAGTTTCAAAGTGGGTAAATAAGTATTATCGGGAGAAAGTAGAACTGTTGTTGCTTTGTGCTGGGGCTATTGAGCAATCCTGGAGTTTGACGATCTTGCTGAATCGACCGTCTGCAGCATACGTATGAACTTGGTGGGACGCTGTTTCCTCCAGTGTTACACGGTCGCATGGTTCACCGATCAGTAAGGCAGTACTCAATAAACGGCACACACATGCACTGAAGATCAGTTCACGTGTTGCGTTACAGCAATGTACAGGGAAGTTGTTCTGCATGAGCACTAACGCGGACATAGCTACGGAAGTATTATACGTTATAGAGGCAGTGGAAACTAACGAAGAATTCGATGTCACACCCTCTTCTACACCGAATTATATTTCACGTCAGTTAGAGACAGTCACGACACTTTTGCCAGCGACGAAGTGAGTCTGCCGAAGGGATTACTATATGCTAATTTGGACATTTTGGAGGGAGATGTCATTGATAGATCGAGTGAGGACCTGTGTCATAAGCCAATCACTAATGCATCTGCATTACTTGAGAAAGTGAAACATTTCCTGGGAAATCATAGAGAAGCTATGGAAGCTTGGTTGCTGCAATTTGTGGATTAAGTTTGTTCTGAGTGGTCCATTTCCAGCAACACCACTCATGCAACACATACTACCAACAGGGAATGGTGCTTCAGCGTACAAGAACACAGTTGGAGCTCCAAAGTGTATAAATCGAAAATGGAAGAATTTATCATCCTGCTTCTAGCTAATGGTGCTACTGAGCTCAGTGATAGCCTCTCGAAACACCTGTAATTTTATTCCTGAAAAATTACCAGATGGAACTAAAAATATAGTTTCTGCTGTCGTTACCAATACCTCAATGTACGAATGACCAGTGATGCTTTTCCCGTACCAAATGTAACACCGAATCCCGACGACATGACTCAAATTCTCCACAATGGATTTGAATAGTGAGTATCATCATCTGGATATAGAGCCTGAGATTGACCACGAACAGATTTTTCCATTCCAGGGGGTCATTTCGCAATAACGTCGTATGTCTTTTGAACTGAAGAGTGCACCTAACACGTTTCAGGTATTATTTTATGGCTTAAAACAACCTTTTGGGAAAGCTTTATAGTGTTTCCAAAGCACACTGAAAAGCATGTATGGCAGTTGAATCAGGTATTCAATAAACAGAGAATAGCATGACTAACACTAAGCACTGATAAACATAATTTTATAGCAATAGAAGTAAATTGTTTTGGGTACGTAATTAGCAAGGAAGGTGCTAGAACAGATCCCAACATGTTCTCAGAAATTAATCATTTTTCACCGATAAAGACAGTTAATCAGTTGCGGTGTTTCATCAGTCTCTGCATTTATATCGTCGGTTCTTTAAGAACTGCTGAAATTTTCAGAGCACTGAACCACCTGTTACGAAAAGCAATAAAATCTGAATGTTCTACCAAATTTTGGATGGCGTTGGATACTTTGAAGCGAGAACCCAGTTTTGATGTTACCTGATTTTTTTAAAAACGTTATTCTGTTTGGTGATGCATGTAATAGGGTTCTTAGGAGTGTCCTATGAGAGAATATAGACTTCAAAGAGCATTCCAACAGCTGAACAAAACAGAGAAAAATAACTCCATGCCTGAGTAGGTGATATGAGCAGTAACCTACTGTGTTACGCAGTTCCGCTGTTATTTATACTGGCAAAAGAAGTAGTGAGGAACGACCCTGGTCTCAAGTGGTTATTAGGATTAAAGGACCCTGCAGCAAATTAACAAGATGGGCACTTTGTTTGAGTGAATTTCATTAGGAGGTAATACACAAGTCAGGAGAAAGGCATGCTAACACCAACGTTTTGACTACAAAAACTGCAGTTCCACAAATAGTGGGCTGGAGCAGTGCTGAATGGCGAGGGGCCCAAGCTACTAATGCTGAAAGCAATTCAGCTCACAATCTTTGTTCGTGTTACGTGAGGTCCGGCTTCACACAACAACAGATGTGAACTATGGGAGATAGTACCCTCCAGAAAGAAGTCTTGCCACAAGCACATGACTGTAATAAGGGTTATAGTGGACGAAAAGCAACTCTTAGATTAGTTGCTGAAAAATTTTCGTAGATGACGAGAAAATGAGATTTCAAGCAATATGTTAGGGACCATAGGTAGGCCCTAAGTACTGCATCCAACCTGGCTCTCACCTGATGACTGAAGGAGTCAGAGATCGGACTCGCATAGTACATAATTACTGCTCAGAATATACGATAAGGTGTAGTCGTTATGAGAATTATTTAATACATGAATCCTTAATTCTGAGGCCACTGAATTGAAGGAAGATTAGCAAAGAAACTTTAAATGGCGATTGTTATACTTCAGAGAAAACAAAAACAAAAAATTGAAGTTTAAGTGAGATTAATTGTTCTAACTCATTGTACAGAATTGGAAGTGACAATAGTGCAAAAATTCATACTAATTATTTTGTACATCATGAAACAATCCATATGGAACTCTAAGGAAGCTTCACGAACTGTTATGTTTGTTTAACCACCATCCTAGTGATGGATAGTTAAATTTAAATTAATAAGCTATATTATGAGGATTGCGAATCAAGTGCATGAGCGTAATGCTGAAAGAAATGAATAGAACTATTAATGGCACTTATGCTATGTTGAAGAACCTATATGATGTAGTAGTGCCTTTTGTGGGTTACTAGTCCCCTGGAAGCCTAATTCCAAAGAAATGAGTATTGTATGTACTGAACTTGACTGAAACTGTTTCATCAAAATAATCAGCGAAAATTTAAATTTCTCAATTAATATACCATCGCATTTCTGTGAGACCTGAGTTTCTCCTGGTGTATACAATTTTCAAATAACTTCCAGGAATTCGGCCAGGTAACACTTCAACGACCGCCGATATTTCGGCGGGAGAACACCCCACCATTTTCAAGACAACTGCAACGGGAAAGCGACGTACATGAAAATTTAAAACCTCGGTTCTCGGACTGATGCGAGAAAGATAACACACACACTGAGCACTAGTGCCAGCAAAGATGACCAAAGTCAGACCTATCGATAGTGAGACTACGAATTCGCAGGTGAGGTAGCACTGACTCTGTCCCTTTGTTTTTTGACAAGGGAGAGTGTCGGATTCCAAACAGAGTTTAAACAAAAACCTCCATCCCTGTTAACGAGGTGCACAGGGCACATGTCGAACCTTGGTACACAGGGTACATGTTTCCGAAGCTGAGACTTTGCCAGCTGAGCCGTCCCATCTTGAAATTACGTTTCGTCAAAATCGTTATAGTGATAGAGAGACTGAACGTGCGTTGCAATATCGACCGACTGTACATCGGGTGATTGATGGTAATTCTGAGTCGACACCAAAGTCTACTGCCTTTTTGCCTTACGTAGGAAACACGTCCAACAATTTTTGTCGTATTTCACAGAAATACGATGCGAAATGTGTTTTTCGACCTCCATCCAAAACTAGAGTGCTTTTGAGTTCCATTAAGGATAATCTTGATCTGTGTAATCCGGGTGTATATCGTACTCCTTGTAGCTGCGGCATGGCATGTACTGGGCAAACTATCAGGACCGTGGAGGACGATGTACTGAGCATAAACGGCACACACGATTAGAGCATCCAAGTAGATCCGCTATTGCCGAACATTGCTTGGATACTGGTTACCCCATGTTCTATAATAACAGCGAGATATTGGCATGCACGTCCAGCTATTGGGACAATGTTATTAAGGAGGCAGTTGAGATTAAATTAGCAACCAACCTCGTTAACAGGGATGGAGGTTTTTGTTTAAACTCTGTTTGGAATCCGACTCTCTCCCTTGTCAAAAAAGCAGAGGGACAGAGTCACCTGCGAATTCATAGTCTCACTATCGATAGGTCTGACTTTGGTCATCTTTACTGGCACTAGTGTTCAATGTGTGTGTTATCTTTCCTGCATCAGTCCGAGAACCGAGGTTTTAAATTTGCATGTACGTCGCCTATCCGTTGCAGTTCCCTTGAAAATGGCGCAGTGTTCTGCCGCCGAAATATCGGCAGTCGCTCAAAGTGTCACCTGGCTGAATTCCCGGAAGTTATTTGAAAATTCCCATTTCTGTTTATTTCTCCTGTTATTCAGCTGAATCATCAGAAAATGGGCCTCTTTTGTCTGGCTCCTTGCACTCTGTTCCTCTTCCACCTGGCTCCTCCCACCTTCTACTTCATCTTCATGCCAACTGTCACCCTCTCCCTGTTCCACATACCCAATATCCCTCTCATCTTCTACCTACTTCTTACAAATTTCCACCTGTCATCCCTTGTAGGAGAAAATGGGGACCCTTATTGAACGTCCTTAGAATCTGGGTGCTAAGATGGCTAACTTATTAATGTCTCTAGCATTCCTACTAACTGTCACGAAGGGAGGATGACTCCACATAATTCCACTCCCGCTGATAAGTGCCTGCTGCAAAATTCACCTCCATGGTCGGTTTGAAGGTTATCAGGACTGCGATTCATTCCAGTCGGCAGCAGTCTCTGAAACACCTTTCCCCATCTTTTCTTACGCAGGTAGAGCCCAAGTGAATTTCGAATATTTATCTATGAGCATTAAAATATACTATAAATCTTTATTCGACCATGAGCGTTCTGTGAAGAGTATGTGATCAGCCTGCCATAAATCATGGAGCCCTCATCACATGTCTACAAAAAATTTACTACATGGTAGCATTGAAGCTCGTGAATAGCAGCTCTATAAATACTCAATTATGTGTCTCCCTTAAATGTCTGATATGATTTCATGAAAGTCTTTGTAATATATATTCTCCAGAGGTAGATTGTTTAGACTTTTGTGCTCAACTTCAGCCGTTTTACCAGCGTTATGTTCAGCTGCTAATACTGCTTTAATTATTTCCTTGTATTTGTCACTCTCTGAGGGTTTCATTCGGCATCTTGAGGTCATAAGTGTATTCGTCATATGTAATATTTGACCATACTCATTTTTTTTTTTTGGGGTAAGACATTACAAGTTTTTAAGAATACTAACTCTAACAAACGGAGCGTTCTTTCAAATTTCGTATCCCCAGCTCAGATAGCATTGTCACGTAAAGGTACTGGGTGAGTGCCTGAAGTATATGGCTTCGTCCTGCTGATACTGTATGATGTGTCTAACTTATCACTACCGCAGCAGCAAATGAACTCAGTAAAAGCGTATAGACCCTCATCATCTTCTTCTTTTCTTTCTTCTTTTCTGCCTCTTGCTGTTGCGTGTGACACCCCTCTCACGCTGTCAGTTATTACACTAAGCTTTTACAAGAGATGCTGATCTCTTCGGAGCTGTCCTGATTTTAACTATCGCAACTTCCATCAAAGAGCCATGTGTACCTCAATAACGTCATGCATTGTTGACGACATGTTGTTGCATACTGAGCTTTTCTTGGGGTGGCATACTGCTTATGTATACTTTGGGTGACAATGGAAGTCAGGTGCCTTACCTATCACCTTCATACATCCACACGTAACTGTTAGTTTTGTTTTGATTGCAATTCACATGGCTGTATTCTTTCACATGGCTGTATTCTGCCATTCCACATCTCTTCATTTACAGACAACCCTATTGAGAAAGTTTTCCTGTTTCATCACTTTTTCTAAATCATGTCTCTGTTGATTATCAGTACCCCTTCATTAAAACCATTATTGTAAATTTCTACAATTTCATTACGTCTGTAAGATGCCCAAGAGATTTAATAAATTTCTTGGGGTTGTTGCTGTATTTACTTAATGAAGACACTACGCATTGGTCAATGATTTTAGCAGTATGACATCATGATCAGCAGAGTATTTTAGCTGCCACTGAGTAAATGCAGCCAATCAGCAGTAGCCACTCTATTTGTTTTTGAGATCATGCAGTCAAGGTCAGTGACCTCGACGACACGATGACAACGTAGCATATACAGGCAGTATGTCTTGCGACTTCGTAGACTGGATGCTGACATGAAACTAACTTAATGACTTGGTGACACTGACATGTCTCATCTTGCAAAATATCGATTACGCGTGCCTAATCTTGCTTGGTTGGCGATGTAAGGAGCAATTCATTACAGTTTTGAGAAAGAGCGGTGATTATGGGACTCTTTGTTACAATGGTGATGGATGGGGTTATTTATGGCACTCTTGTTTGATGCTTCTGATACTTTTTGAAATCCAGTAGCTGACAGCAGCTGTCACGTTATGGCACATACACTGTGAACTTCTGGTGTCAGAATTTCAAGTTCTAGTAGTGGGCAGCCACTGTAAGGGTATTTCACATTCTTGATATAGTTCCACCAGTGACTAACAGGCGAAGTATGGAGGCTGGCCAGATGTTTTGCAGGGATCTAAGTCACTGCACATTATGGGCTATGGGAGGGGGAATGGTTTTCTTATGGATGTTGGGATGGCCACAAAATGTAAGTGATCAAGATCCCTGAGAGAGGAATGTTTTAATGATAGTCTATTCCTGTAAATACTGCTTGAAGGGCTCCAACATATTCCTCAGTATTCTGTGTATTGGGTCCTGAGATAATTGTTGTTACGTTAATTCTTCCTACATCAAACGAATTTTCGTGTCATACTGGGCTTCTTGCATTATAATGTGAGCACTGCCCTGCTGGGAATATGACGATAAAATCGTTGTGTAACTCACAATGATCATTGCATTCATCTCTAGACATTCTCAGCATAGGCAGCTTGGATTTAGAAAGAATGTGGCTCGTCACTTGACGAATTGCTTTTGCAGTTTCACTGACAATTCCGAGAAATGCCTCTTCCAGATCAATTAAGTCAAACCAATTCTCCGCGTGGAGGATGCCAAGTTAAGTCCCTTTTTAAGTGCCAACTTGGCACACACGTAGATGCTTCTCGCTGTTATGTTGATAATAGCACATCTGTTATTTTATGATCTGCTATATGCTGTTGCTGTGAAAGCAAGCTGAATTTCTGTTTCTGCTTTTGTGTGTTTATCTACTGTGACATCGTCAATTGTGGTGCTGTGGTCGCATCAGTCCAGTCCTAATCGAAAGCTGGAAGCTACCCCCTCAGCCATTGGTGGACATCAGTAATCTCTCAGCTGATTGCACCCAATAACTTCCTTACATAATGCAACATCCTTCGCAACAAGCCCATGCTATTACGACAAAATATTCTCCTCGTCACAGTAGAGAGCAAACGATATGCGATATATCAGTTCTCGACGTTCTACCATTTGAAAGACAGTTTTGTTAAACAGGTCAACAGGATCATAAAAACTTGATTTGGAGGCAATTCCATTGTCAAGGGCCCTAGGAATGACGAAACATTTTATCAGAACATACTGATGAGTATAAAAGAGTCACTATCACACAATTAAGAAGAGAGAAATAGATGTCCATGATAATGGGCTTATAATACAATACACAGTCTGTTAAGATGTTGGAGCCCCACAAGCAGACGTTCGATGAAGAGGATTTGGTACATATTTAGAAATACAAAACTGTATTTGAGAAGTGTTTCCTACCAAACTGATCTTTGGAGATGCTTAGGGTTCCTAAGATGCAGCACAATAAACAGATATTTTGAAGGGCAGTGATAGTGAAGAAACTGAAGGGAATTTTTACACAGAGGTATAACTGAAAAGCTTTGAACAGGACAGTTTCCCCATAGAGGGGGTCATAAGGCATCGAATGAGATGAGGCATGGATAGGCTGCTTACGAAAGCATGACAGTTGGGTTAACGTTCGCAGTTTGCTATATAATAGGACACACAGTATTCAAACCATGCGGTGATATGAGTGTGAGGAAACCTATCAACACAGGTGTGGTTGGTACTCTCAAAAATCTACCAGTCGAACTTCATATTTACAGATGTAGTAAGTTCTTGTGGACATGGAACAAAGTTGGAAAAGCACCTAGGTTGTGGCGATAAGCGGTTAAAATTCTAGATAACACATGCAAGGAGAATGATATGGGCTACGCTACAAATAAATGATGTCTCACTGCGGGTTAAATGTAAGCTGATAAATCCAGAGAGATACAGAAAAGAAAGGATATTGTTATAGGACAATGTACTGCTCCATTCGTGGTCAATAAGGCAATGGGTGGCCAACTAAGACTGAGCACTGGAATAATTTTCAAGCATACAATCAATTCACCTCACTGTACGGTAAAAAAGAAGAGAAAACTTAAGGGATGTTTAAAAGATTGCATCGTTTCAGTGGTGACTGTGGGAAAAGGCGCCGTGAGGCAGAAAGGTGGGAGAAAAAGTTGTGTTAGAACGTCAGGCTTTTGCCAATATCTAAGACATCTTGTAGCGTAATTCCATGTTTAATTCCAGCATTTGCCGGCCTATCAACCATTGATTTGTAAACAGGAGGAGCAGGTGCCATAACTGTAGCAATGAAGAATGCATGAAACTCAAAGAAGCAGCTACAGGAAGCTAAAGGACATAATATGGTCATGGAGGCCATCGTTATTAGCGAATGACTACATTTGAAACCATACAGGTGAGAAATTGGGAACTACAAAAAGAACTCATAATGAGACTATCAAACAAACTACTTACATACATATGCTTATACACGCCAGAAATCTCAAAATCCCTACGTTTTGTGGTGTGGGATACATTGCCAGATATGACGTGGACAGAGAAAGGATGTGGGATTGTCAGCATAGATGTTTTTGTGGTGGGGGGGGGGGGATATTTTCCACAAACCTTTTGCCTCAGCAATTGTTAACAGTAATGACGATGGACAAATTAATATTCTAAATCAGGATGGACTGACAGTTCCAAACATGAACATCCTTTACTTGGAAGGGGGAGCTACAGGAAAGAAGGGTACAGCAGCATCAGTAACTTCGCACCTTGCACGTAGTGCATTGGCCATTCTCTTTCAAGAAATAAGATAGGACCTGAATGGGGTTGAAATCAACTCACCAGAAACGTTGCTATCACATCCATCCTCTGGACTCTGCCTATACATTGGATTTGAATGTCCTGGATGGTTCATGTACGGGTCTATAGGTAACACCTTTAGTGTATGTGTTCCACTCATAGTGTCAGTGAGTTTCATTAGGGAAAGTAATGGTCTAATTACGAACACTAAGAAGGAACTGACTCTAGGTTATAATGCTACTGACAGTAACTCGTACAGCCTATGACAGGGAGGAGAGGGGCATAAAATTATGCTTGGTAAAGGACATGGAAAGTACCGCACTTACCTCTGTCACGTGGAGAATATCTGAAAGGATATTGTGTAGAGAATTCCATTGTCTGTCATTAAGGTTCTGGTCATGGAGGCTGTCTGAATAACAAATCCTTTCGCATGTAAGGTTCAATAACAATTACCTGTTTCTGGTCTATTGATGTTTGTTTCTTTCGAACTCGTTATTGGCTTGTTAGGCCATCTTCAGAAAGCAATTGACCAGCGTCTGAAAGGGACACTGGTTCTTATGTAGCTTGCTATATAGGACGGACAAAAGTGCTGTAACGGTACTTCGATCTTTTTTATGCCTTTAGTGAAGAATCAGACGCTGTGGAGATGGCTAAGATTTCAGGGGAGTGCAGGAACGCTGTCCATGTCGGTATGTGTGGTCTGTACCTTGCCAAACTGCGTACCTACAGGTTCCACTACGAGTTTGCAAACTTGAAACTCCGTTAACGTCAAGTTACTTTATATGGTTGCATCTACTAGGTGAAAGGCTGTGATCCAAATGAAATTATTAGTTACAATCCCAGGGAATTCTTATGCATGAGACCTCAGAGCGAGGAAGTTATCGGTCTGATGAAAGCGAAGCGAGTGGCTCGTATATTGTAGAGTTTGATAGGCTCAGATAGGAAATGTATGCATACCACGTAGACGCAAGTACCATCCTGAAGAAGATTAAGTGAGTGTATCGTGCAGCCTCATAGGTGCTCACGATGGAAGACTGTAAGTTGTGTGTATTTTCTGACGATAAGTCACCTGATGTGATGCAGGAAGTAGTCTTTTGGTTGTGGGACCATGGGTTTTGTACTACGTTGCCACTAAAAGTCGGTCTGTCACGTCTTGACGACCAACACTATATCTCTGGGAATGGGACTGGGATCCTCCACTCTCACACTGCTCACATGAGTAAATGTGTGTGTGTATGTGTGGGGGGGGGGGGGGGGGGGTTCGTCATATGGTGCTGATACTCCCTGTATAGTGTAAATATTGCAAAATAAAAAATTATTCTCCACCTCTCCTAGTATAATGTATCACTGTAGCTGCAAGTACTTTATTGTCGATCTGTCTTCTTATTTAAATTAAAAACAAATCATTCTTAATTTGTAAATCTCTTTTTTAAAAACATGTATAATTTATGTTGCTAAACATTGAGCTAATCTGCTACATCTGTGTTGTTGTTATTTGATCCTGTCACCATTGTAGAGTGGAAGTAAATAAGAACAGTTTTACTTTATAGAACTCTTTACGCACATTCATTGTTCTTTACAAATGTATGCTAAGAATTGTTTTCACGTGCTTTGAATTCAGCCCGAATCGTATTCAAACTTGTAGGTGTATTTATACACATCGGTGTTCCTTGAGTAAATTCAGCCTGTATTATGTTCAGAGTTACGCAGTATGGTATGGGTCGAATTCAGGCACTGACGCATTGCTACACTTGGTCTGCATCTACACCGTTCTCGCGAAAATGTGCAACAAATTCATAGTACACCCCTCTTCCATATGGACGCTGCTACTTCAGTCTGCCTGCAGCAAATTATTAACCGCTGTACATAGCATTTAACATTACCAAACTAGAATATTTACTGACTATGCTCATATCCTCAAGAAATTTCTCCTCATACGTACCGATCGATAATTGTAGCCTCACCTTTTAACATGCTAATATTAATAGGAATATGTCACGGACTGTATTCATCTATAATCTTTCTCTCTTTCAAGTCTATCATATTACACAGATGACACCATTCGTACCACGAATACTACACCCTAGTACAAAGATGTTGAACATTCTCTGTTTCAATTGCCACATCAATGTCACTGTGAAGTTGTAAGCCAACATTTACATGTTTATACCCACACACAATTAAAATGTAATGTGAGACTCAGGGTTATGCTACTGCTGGGTAGCCATCCTGTGGGCTACGGCTGCTGTGGTGCTGGAGGAGACAGCGTCAGATTTCAGTCTGTAACAATAACAGCAAAATATGTAGAATTAAGTACATCCAGCTAATAGTAACATTAATAATTAGTCATGGATTGAGAAAACAGTTACTGATATTTTTCTTCTCGAAGCAAAGTGATGATGCATACGCACATATTGTCATGTTCTGACACTTTTTACACCTAATTCGTTAAAAGCAGTATGTACATATGAAATACAAATAGAGGGGAGCAGATCTTATACTCCATTGGCTGCAGAGCGGTGGTGGTGAGGGTGGAGGAGTGCTTTATGCTGACAACACGCATGCAAATCTCAAATCTCCTAGACAACCAACCACCCTGATGTCGGCATCTGCAACTTAGTGGTCAGCACGGCTGACTGCCTTGTGGAGGAACTGAGTTCAATTCCTAGAAGTGCAGGGAATTTTCCTTCCAAGAAGGACTGTTACGGGATGCTCTCAGCCTTTTGGTGGTGACTGAGGAGCTATTTGACCGAGTAGTAGTGGCTACAGATTACGAAAACGGACAACGTGCCGAAGAGAAGTGTTTTGACTCCATGCGCCTCCATTCCGCATCCAGTCACCTCACTGAAGGGTGACACAACATTTGGTCGGTACCGACAGGCTGATCTTGGCCTGCGGATGGAGACTATGCTTTTAGTCCACTCAGAGAAAGTGGACCTGCCCTCATCCGATTTTCTTCTACTTCCCCTTCGATCAGTGTAATATTGTCTCAAAATTTATTTCCTTTCTGTTGTCGTTGTGTATGTTGCTTGCATGTTCCAATCTTACACATTTTCTTAGTACTGTCGTCCCATCTGGTTCCTTAACATTCAAACATATCCCTGTTTTTTTCCGCAAAGACATCTATACATTTCCCGTAAGCCTTGGATGCTTCTATTGCTTCCTATGTTAGCCTTTTCCGCTTCAGAATTTATCACTTCTTGTGAAACTCATGTTTCAGATATCTTAGTTCCCTTTTTCTTGGTTTATTTGATACAGTTTTATATGTCATGTCCCGTCACTAGAATTTAACACCTCGTGTTTAGCTCAAGAATTTTTACTGGGTGTAATCTATTAAAATATTTAACCTCTGCAACCTTCATTCTTTTATAATTCGAAGCTACCATTCGCCTTCTATTTTAATAACGTCCCATGTTCCAATCAATTGTTGCATTATAATCCGTTTAAGCCCCAGAAGTAGCAGAAGAAAATAATCTTACAGCTTTAAAGAAACTCGATGTACTGGTATGATGGTGTCATGTCAGCTGCAGTATTCCACTAACACCTCCAATCTATATAAAATAATAGAACAAAACATTTATATATTTCTCCCTGATATAATTAATAAACTGAACCTACCCCAAGAATATTTTAAATTTCCATTTTCTGACTAAAGTGGGGCCTTGGGTCCAGTAAGATTTGACTCGAAGTTTGCTAATCAGTTGAAAGATAAATTTTTCAAGGATAAGATTATGTTGTGTCTGTAAGTCAATGCCTACATGAATTATGTATTACCTGCAGTGTGTCATCTCCCCCCTCCATCCTAATTCTAGATCTTGTCCTCAGTAAAGATCATCTTTTATGA
Organism: Schistocerca serialis cubense; assembly: GCF_023864345.2. Taxonomy (NCBI): domain Eukaryota; kingdom Metazoa; phylum Arthropoda; class Insecta; order Orthoptera; family Acrididae; genus Schistocerca; species Schistocerca serialis. The sequence goes on from NC_064643.1 coordinate 671,615,319, forward strand.
AAAATTTTAGAAGAGAGTAGATTACAATAAACTTTCTAATTTACTTAACCGTTCGTGTAGAGCTGGCTCCAGTTCTTCTTGTTCAAGGATCGGATTCTTGAAACTGAAATTCTCACATTTTAGTTTCTCGTGGTTCAATTGATCTAAAAACATTTGAAGATTGTTGTTGCCGAACTTTTGTTGTTACGTTGATATATTTTGTCACAGTTTAGTATATCACACTGTGTTTGGAATATTCACAAGAACAAAACCGAAGTTACATTGTTCGTCCAAAATACAGAAATACGTCCTATCATATCAGAGGCATGCTTACTACTGCTTTACTCATCGGAAATAATAATAGCACAAAGGGTTTACAATTTTTCTTCACAAATGTACTTCTATTAGTTTCGATAATTATTTCATAAATGAATTCCGAAATAAACATAATAAACTGTACTAGATTGGTAGTTAATGATAGAAACATTATGTGTACCTGATAACTGGTAATTTCTAATGTTTACAAAAGAATAATTTTAACTGTATATTCAGAGATACTAATTATAGATTGTAACATCGACAGTAAAGTAATTTCTCTTCATAAATTTTAGCTTAAAATATAACATACTGAGTATAAAATTATATGAAAGTTTTCAAAAAAGCAGCTGACATAATATTGACGTGTCCAAAATTCGAAAAATGATACTGGTATGGACAACTATCATTCAGGAATTTAACGCTAGTGGAGAATGTCCCGTTACAAGTCTGCATTATGTAGTTAGACGTTCGGAAAAAGGAAATCGGTAATATATGCGAAATCCGTTCCAGATACCGTTGCTCAGTGACAAATGAATCACTGGCGCTCCTAGAAGAGACAGAAAAGGAAATAAATGTATCAAGAACGAACTGGAGTAGTTGATGTAATTAAAATAAATGATACATGTAGTAGACGACAAGCGATACATTTATCTTGACAACGTTTTTCGCTCAATTTCTACACAGAGGGTAAAAGAACCATAACAACGGAACGATGGATATACTACATAAGGAATTAAGCACAGGCAATATGGCACTTGACGACTGTAACAGACAGTTTCGTGGGTTAGCTGTTAATCTTAGTACCCGATAGTCAACGAAAGAGGAGCGTAAGGTTAAGCTTACGTTAAGGCGTACTAAACATGACAAAAGACTTAAGATTAGAGAGAGGGGGGATACATCAGTACGCCGTAGCAAGACAAGTTGTCTGGAAAAGAGTATCTTGAATCATGTTAACAAAAGAGTTAAATTGTTGTTAATGTGTCAGAGGTTATATGGAGAGTGATTTGCGAACAGAAACAGGGCAAAGACAGCCAATGTGAAACTGTGCAGTCCACTGCAAGTTTCGTGTGCCACTAAATTTTCCTTCTTCGCCACCTAATTAAATTATGAAGCTTTCAAAAATGTTTCAGAGTCAAAAGGAAATGAATTTACGTCTCACAGAGTTACTGGTATGACCAAAATTTTACGGAGATTCATATATACGCTCTTAGAACATTGCTAAAGTGAGACTCAACATTTAGACAGTAAATTGGATTCTTACATAGTATAGATAAAACACATTATTTATAAAGAGAAATTGGTCAGGATATGTGTTGTGCAAGATTTGGTAAGGAAATACAGTGGATTAGGTGGTGCTGCCATACTAAAACCACTAACTTCATTTCATATACAACGGTCTACCGTATTAAGACAACTAACTCGAAACAGATGTAACCCCTAAGATACCCATATATAAACAAATAGGAAGACTATTATTTTGAAACTTAATACCAATGCTACCATAGTTTGTTTGACTTCCTCTATGGTGTATACGTTTACAAATCTATGGAAAACAATGCAGAACCTTGACTTGAAACGCTACTTAGCAAGAAAAGAGTGATTCCTCAGACAATAAAAAAAATTAAAAATTCTTGCTCTGTATTCCTAGAATGTTGTTGTTGTTGTGGTCTTCAGTAATGAGACTGGTTGGATGCAGCTCTCCATGATACTCTATCCTGTGCAAGCCTCTTCATCTCCCAGTACTAAATGCAACCTACATCCTTCGGGATCTGCTTAGTGTATTCATCTCTTGGTCTCCCTCTACGATTGTTCCCCTCCACACTACCCAGCAACGCTAAATTTGTGATCCCTTGATGACTCAGAACATGTCCTACCAACCGGCCCCTTTTTCTTGTCAAGTTGTTCTATAAGCTCCTCTTCTCCCCAATTCTTTTCAATACCTCCTCATTAGTTATGTGATCTACCCATCTAACCTTCAGAATTCTTCTGTAGCACCACATTTCGAAAGTTTCTATTCTCTTCTTTTCCAAACTATTTATCGTCCATGTTTCACTTCCATACATGGCCACACTCCATACAAATACTTCCAGAAACGACTTCCTGACACTTAAATCTATACTCGATGCTAACAAATTTCTCTTCTTCAGAAACGCTTTACTAGCCATTGCCAATCTACATTTCATATCCTCTCTACTTCGACCATCATCAGTTACTTTGCTCCCCAAATAGCAAAACTCCTTTACTACATTAAGTGTCCCATTAACTAATCTAACTACCTCAGCATCACCTGACTTAATTCAAACACATTCCATTATCCTCGTTTTGCTTTCGTTGACGTTCACCTTATATCCTCCTTTCAAGACACTGTCCTTTCCGTCAGCTGTTCTTCCAAGTCCTTTTCCGTCTCTGACAGAATTACAAGGTCATCGGCGAACCTCAAAGATTTTATTTCTTCTCCATGGCTTTTAATAACTACTCCGTATTTTTATTTTGTTCCCTTTACTGCTTGCTCAATATAAAGATTGAATAACATCGGGGACAGGCTACAACTCTGTCTTACTCCCTTCTCAACCACTGCTTCCCTTTCATGTCCCTCGACTCTTATAACTGCCAACTGGTGTGTGTACAAATTGTAAATAGCCTTTCGATTCCTGTATTCTACCCCTGTCACCTTTACAATTTGAATGAGTGTATTCCAGTCAACATTGTCAAAAGCTTTCTCTAAGTCCACAAAAGGTAGAAACGTTGATTTGATTTCGTCGTAAGGTCAGTATTGCCTCACGTGTTCCAACATTTGTACGGAATGCAGACTGATCTTCCCCGAGGTCGGCTTTTACCAGTTTTTCCATTCGTCTGTAAGAAATTCGCGTTAGTATTTTGCAGCTGTGACTTATTAAACTGGTAGTTCGGTAATTTTCACATCTGTCAACACCTGTTTCCTTTGGGATTGGAATTAGTATATTCTTCTTGAAGTCTGAGGGTATATCGCCTGATTCATACATCTTGCTCACCAGATGGTAGAGTTTTGTTATGGCTGGCTCTCCCAAGGCCGTCAGTAGTTCTAATGGAATGTTGTTTACTCCCGGGGCCTTGTTTTGACTTAGGTCTGTCAGTGCTGTGTCAAACTCTTCACGCGGTGTCGTATCTCCCATTTCATCTCCACCTACATCCTCTTCCATGTCCATAATATTGTCCTCAAGTACATCGCCCTTATATAGACCCTCAAGATACTCCTTCCACCTTTCTGCTTTCCCTTCATTGCTTAGAACTGGGTTTCCATCTGAGCTCTTGATATTCATACTACTGACTCTCTTTTCTCCAAAGGTCTCTTTGATTTTTCTGTAGGCAGTATCTATCTCACCCCTAGTGAGATAAGCCTCTACATCCTTACATTTGTCTTCTAGCCATCCCTGTTTAGCCATTTTGCACTTCCTGTCGGTCTCATTTTTGAGACGTTTATATTCCTATTTGTCTGCTTCATTTACTGCATTTTTATATTTTCTCCTTTTATCAATTAATTTCAATACTTCTTCTGTTACCCAACGATTTGTACTAGCCCTCCACTTTTTACCTACTTCATCCTCTGCTGCCTTCACTACTTCATCCCTCAGAGCTACCCATTCTTCTTCTACTGTATTTCTTTCCCCAATTCTTGTCAATTGTTCCCTTATGCTCTCCCTGAAACTCTGTACAACCTCTGGTTTAGTCAGTCCTATCCAGGTCCCATCTCTTTAAATTCCCAATTTTTTGCAGTTTCTTCAGTTTTAATCTACAGTTCATAACCAATAGATTGTGGACAGAGTCCACATTGGTCCCTGGAAATGTCTTACAATTTAAAACCTGGTTCCTAAATCTCTGTCTTACATTATAAAATCTACCTTATTCCTAGAATAGAAGATTATTTAAAACATCACTCTTAGAGTTAATCAACAAATAATAAATACACTTCTAAAATTAATTTAAAAAAAGCTAGCAAAGAATATATAACCTGCAGTAACTACAGACAAAACACTGTTGTCGCGCCGGATAGGGTGGCTGAGCGGTTCTAGGCACTACAGTCTGCAACCGCGCGTCTGCTACGGTCGCAGGTTCGAATCCTGCCTGGGGCATGGATGTGTGTGATGCCCTTAGGTTAGTTAGGTTTAAGTAGTTCTAAGTTCTAGGGGACTGATGACCTCAGCAGTTAAGTCCCATAGTGCTCAGAGCCAGTTGAGCCATTTTTGAATATATATATTACACATAAAGTTCCACTTAGACTACCGAAATATGAATATTGCTTCGTTGTACCACCACACCCTGTACCGAATCACTCGTAAACAGGAAGTCTTTCATGGCAAAGACCATTACATCAGAAAATCATAAGCATTCCTTCCCAATAAAGAGTACACGACCGTTCGCTCTTGCCACGATTTAATACAGTGTCTCACCGTGGGTATCTGATAATTGTTGCGCCGTCCGTCCACTAGTATTCGCCTTATTGTGTCTGGGATTTTGTAGACTGATCTCGACTCCAAGGAACTACCTGGTACACCATCGTTCGTACTCCTTTCTCCCATTGATTGCAGTTCTCGTGGTTACTTCGTTCATTACGGTTCCAGTGATCCTCAGAGTTCCCCTAATTTTGTCGATTCCCGAAATGCTGTCTGTTACCGCAATTTTGCTGGTTACCGTAATTTTGTTCATTGCAGTAACCATACTGTGTTCCCTGTTATTATAATGATAGATCTGATATGGCTGATGCGTTTCATTCTCGTATCGGTTTCTCCTCTGATTGCGGTCCCGTTCCCTGTTTCCGATGTGGCCGCGACAACGGCCGCGACGCCTCTGTCCATGCGCATGTGATCCGCTACACTGTGCGCCATCACCAGTATCGTGCTGCAGTTCCTGCAGCATGGACCTAAATCTCTTTACGTCGTCTTTACATCTTCCTGCATTGATCATGTGGCTTAAGTTCATTGGTAACTTAATAATGAAAACGCGAATAAGTTCTGTCGGCCCTTAAGGCTCGTAAGAGAACAGAATTTTGTATAGCATATCTTGGAATAACTGAGCCGGGCTTGAAAAGCCCAAATGACCCAAATTAGGATCATATATTAATACCTTCAGCTGCTGACGGGGTTGATGTATATCAACGGGGACAGATAAATATCTGTGAACCGACCGGGCTCGAACCCGTGATCTCCTGCTTAGATGGCAGATGCTCCATCCATCTGAACCACCGAGCGCACAGAGGACAGTGCGGCTGCAGGGACTATCTCGCACACGCTCCCCACGAGACTCTTATTCTCACTATATATGTCCACACACTACAGTCGTAGTGTCCCTATCCAACACAATCATTAATCGAGGAATACATTCTTACCAAGTCCTGTAAGCGTTCGGGTAATATGTGTGCATCGGCACAGAAGGGGAAAGTTATGTCCGAAAGAACAGACACCATATCCATATAAGTATATAGTTGAGGCAATACCGTCCATGACCTTCTTCTTCGGTGCTGATGCACACATATTACCCGAACTCTTACGGGATTTGCTAAGAATGTCTTCCAGGAGTAATGAATGTATTGGGTAGGGACACTACGATTGTAGTGTGTGGACATATATGGTGAGAAGTGGTGTCTCGCGGGGGGCGTGGGCGAGGTAGTCCCTGCAGTCGCAGTATCCTCTGTTCCCTCTGTGGCTCAGATGGATATAGCGTCTGCCATGTAAGCAGGAGATCACGGGTTCGAGTCCCGGTAGGGGCACACATTTTCAGCTGTCCCCGTTGAAATATATCAAGCCCGTTAGCAGCTGAAGGTATTAATATATGATTCTAATTTCGTTCTAGACGGCTGCAGGTCATCAATGATGTGTGTTCCTTCGAACATGTCCGAAAGAACAGACACCATATCCATATAAGTATATGAATGACCCAAGTTCGGTATCATAACTATCCCGTGTTCGACGCGGTCTCGGGAAGCCTCAGACCAGTAAGCCGACAGAAAAATCTGTTGGAACTCCTTGACTGACTTGCAGTCGTCTGCAGCCGCAGCACTTGGAACTTTCCCACCGAGAGAAAGTGTTTAAAATCAAATCCGTGCCTTTCCTATCGTAGAGATCGCTCGCTACCGCCCCCATTTCCCTTTCTCCTATCCCTTTCTTCGTCCGAATCAGCATCGTGTCCGGACTCCCGATCTGTACTACCCCGTCTGTATTTGGAGACAGTTCCCGATCCTGTGCATTGTACCTAAGATTCTCTAAGTGAGCTACCCGCTCACACAATTTTGTCGTAAGGTCTCTCTGTTGTATATTTGCTTCCCACCAACCAAGATGAGTTTTCAGTGCTGATCTCCTCCCTATCTTCTCATCTACGCTGATCGGCGCATTCTTGTCACAACTGTCGCTAGTGAACGAGTCCCCTATCTCTCTGGCCATGCTAGTGACCTCGGCTTCAAATACATGGATCAACGTCTACCCAGCCGCAAATATCCTCCGGTATCTGTGCCGCCGGACTTTCCATAAGCGTCCGCAGCTCAGCGTGTTCGTGTTTACACGAATCAGCTTGCGCAGGAAATCCCCCCGTGAGGCGCTCATCCTGCAGCTTAAGTTGTTCGCTAGAGTGCATCAGCACCTCTTGCAAAAGTGCGAACTCACCGGTCGAGAATTTGGATCTGCTCCTTAAATTCCGAAAATATATCTTTCCTGCGAGACCCAACAGCTTCTGATCTATGTCCTCAGACATTTTCTCGGATAACGTCTTACGATTTTCCTCAGATTATTTATATTACTTTCTTCTAAGGCCTTACGATTCTCCTCAGATAACATTCTTACTAGCTCTCTCATATCAGATTGATAGTTTACTAAAGGGTCGATTGGGGACTCAATTCTACTTTCAGTACTATTACTTAAGATCTTTCCTATACTATCCACCACGAAAGCGAATGATGTCTGGACGTTATACGTGGTATTGTTGCTAATGTTTCCAGGTGAAATTTGTTCATTAGCTTGAACTACTTCAAAGACGTACGAAATCCCTGCCACTATACTTCACGTTTGCTCGACCACCGCAAATGAAAGATTACTCTGTTCCGTCGTGTCATCATTTTCGTGGCTGTTATAGCTTTTGGAGCGGGAACGAGTCATCGTAGGCGAAGATCACTTCCGCAAAATATCACTATCAAAAATCTGCATCCAAGGAAGTGCCAAAAGTAATGGACGATTACTCTGAACGGTTAGTCTGCTCCATCGTATGATCATTTTCGTGACTATTATTGCTTTTGGACCTGGTGCGAGTCATCATAGGCGAAGCCCACTTCCGCAAAATATCACTATCCAAAATCTGCTACGAAGGAAGTGCAAAAAGTAGTGGCGGTCTACTTTCTAATACAGGCAACCAGAACACAAGTTGCACACGCAGTCTGAATACAGGTATCACCCAGAACCTCACACGTGGACTCGACACACGTAATATACGGTGTCATATAATAAAAGAGTTCCCAAGCTTACAGAAGTCATATGTACACGATATATGACAATGTAACTCGGAGACAAGATCAACGATGTAAAATCACGCGAAGACATCGTCTCGGAACAACGTGTAAGCTGTTAAATCATTATACCTACTGACTGTTTCTCTACAGCTCCAGTTATGTACACATATAGGGTCGCCACATAAATGGTTATCAATGTGTCAACGGTTATCTGGAGAGTGATGTGCAAACAAAAACCGGCTAAAGTTAGCCAATGTGAAACTATTCAGTCTACTGTGAGTTTTGCATGCCACAAAATTTTTCCGTGTCGCCACTCAACATAATTAAATTTGGGAAAATTTAAAATAAGAACTGAATTAATCATTGAACGGGTAGACACAGCTAATGTGTTAATATTAACCAAAAATACAAGTGAATATATGGAATGAGCACACGGGTACAGTTGAAGTACAACCCTTAAATCAAATGAGCAATGTCACAACAAAAAGAATGAGATAATCAGACAAACTCAACAGGCGTAAGGCCTGAATTCTGCGCTTCAGAAATGCCAGGTGGATGTATTGAACGTAATCATACAAAAAGGGACGTTTTTGCCTCAGAAACACTGCTCACAGTTGAACGTAGTTTATTAAAATAAAACATCTAATTTAAACTCATAAGATAATTCTAAACTGTGATTGCCGTCTCCTGTTGCCTAATTTATTAACTCAGATATATTATTATTATGTTGAGTGCTGTGGTACATTGGATGGAAAACGAAAAATAAAGATCTTAGGCGCTCATTGGAAAAGTTCATGCAAATGTTCACAATTCATACACACAAGAATAAAGATAAAAAGAATTTTGACCAGCTCACTAAGTTAAATTCTCAGAAGTTCACAGCTGTCCCTATGATTGATTTACTGTGAATACTGATACTATGGAGTAGTTCCCGACAAAGTATTTTATCTGCATCACCTTGCACGTGAAACTAAGGTACCCTGGCTTGAGAAACCAGCAAATACCGTGAGTACTCATGAACAAAGCAAAATTACTAAGTCTCGTGGAAACTTCAGAAAAACAAATGTAATAGGTATAGAAACAAATAACAATAAAATATCACACGAAATTAAGTATAAAACATACCCAAGATGTTCCTGAAATTACACACGATGAGGTTACCACCACGTTGCAAGAAACAAAGCTATACAATATTAAAACTGAAAGGAAATGAAATCGGAAGAAATAAAACACTTACACCAGAAAAGCCCACACACACATTCTAATTAAAAGAAAAGTAAGACAACTGAATTTTAAATCTGTGCTGGAGGAACGAACATCCTACACCACGTTTTCTTATTATACTAAGCAGGTATCGTAAAAAACTTACTAAATACAGAAAATATACTCGTGACTACTGTCTGAAAAACATTAGAATTCTATTACTATCCTTGAAAATGAAGTGCCTGAGCAAACGTGTGCATCAGTTACAATAGCAACATACCATCACTCATCAACACACTCACCAGAGCGAAGTGCTCGTAAGAGTACCGTCTTCACTCACCAAAACTCCAGGCCTGGGAGCTCAGAGTGCGCTCTCTCTACCTCTCTACAACGAACTTTCCACAGGTAGCCGGATAATACCAGGGGGGGGGGGGGTCCTTTCCGGCACCAACTTAACTACTTTCGATAATACCGAAAGGGTGAAAATCTCTTTGCCTTGACTGAGAAAGCTACTTTGGCTACTCTTTTGCTCCCACATCAGACAGCCAGATACTGTACTGCTACAATAAATAAGGCTAATTCAATTTACACACTCACTGTCTCACTCATTCATAATCGGATGATAAAGAGATAATGAAATTTAGAGAGCCCAAAACATAGTTAATGTACATAGGATTACATGTTTATTGGAAAAATTAACACTTCAGTCCGCTTGTGTACCACTGAAAGGCGACAAATGCGAAGTACAAAACTGAACCACAAATAACTAAACTTGACAGCACGAAATATAGTTCAAATGATATGAAACGTGCGTAACAGAGACGTTTCAGTGTCAATGATTTTTACAGAATATGACGTTGTTTACTATAACCAGTCGTTATTTTTTTGTCAGTACATAGGCAGTAATGCAGCAGAAATGTTTGTAAATGTTGATCAATGTTCTATTCTATACCCAAAAATGGAACAATCGAAGCATTTAAGACATACCATTACAGAAGGGATCTACTAATTATTTCCTAACTTGCATGGCACTAGAATGAACCATACGAAAGCAAGTGTAAAGAAACTACGGAATAAGACAGGGATTTGAATTTATAAAAGAAGTAGCCATGGGATGAAGATATTGGCATATAAGAGAAAACCATGGTGAATCGATCAAATGCCTCGGAAAGCTGATGACAAGAAATACATGTACGGCGGAAACGTACCTGCGTTATAAACTACCATCTTCGTTTCTAAACCACGTGGCATCGACCTTCAGTAAAGCATGGGGCGTACTTTAACAGAAGAACGTTGCTACACTCTTAACTTCCCCTGTATTGCCTAGTTTGTTGCTGGTTGCTTATTGATGTTCTAAGTTCAAATGATATAATCACCGTAGATTTAGGTTTTGGAATCAAGACCATGCAAATATTACTTGGGGCAAAGAGAAGTATTTGTAATTCCTTATGAACATGTATGTGAAACATACATATTCTGAAAATTCTCTGAAGGCTAATCTGGGACAGAAATTCTTACGAGACAGGTATTTATTCTGCATCTTATTGAGATATTTTTAACTTAAGCAACAAGCTTAAGATCTACATCTTGTGACAGTCCATCTGGATAACAATTACTGTATATTAAAAGTAACAAACTGAACAATATAGGGCATCATCGTATGCCAAGTCTGTTTGCATTAAGTTCAGAGTGACTGAATGATAGACGGTGATACACATCAAGCTGATCGATGAAACATGGTAAGTCGGCCTATGAGAACAGTGAAGACATTCGTCGTAATATATCTTACTGTTCTAGAAAGCTTATCTGAACGACATCTGATTATTTTTCCGTCGCTCCTATTATAGCCAGGGGAACACGCAATTTGAGAGAGTTGATAAGTTTGAAAACCTGTTTACATGTCGTAGCAAGCAGTTTATTTTTAATCAAACATGCTGTGAATCACTTTTCGTTAAAATTTTAGGAAAAAGAAACTGAAACCCCCAGTGAACCTTGAGGTTACCCCTGGAGGAGAAATATTATCACAGACCCATTTTTAGACCCATGCCACATTTAGGGAGGCTTTGTGAGGAAAATAGCTCTTGTAATATATTTTTTTACAGTGGAACACGAGTAATTTTCACAGCAAGTTTTAATTTTTATGTATCTTTATTAATCAATACAATCATGTAAACATGCTACGTTTAATATCGGGCTTGAATTAAGATCTGCGAGGTTGACTAAATTCTAGGAACAGCGAATTACACAGCGAAAGAAGTATGTTATCGATCTGTAATTCATTGTTTCCGGAATCGAAAGAGACACACAGATTTTAAACGAATCCCGATTTTAAATGCAACATGTTATCGTAACAACCCCAATGCTATATATCATCCAAAGAGGAAGAAATACTTCGGTTACGCTCACCGAAGCCAGAATACAAGTCTATATGAAGTGTGTTTTACGTCAGCTCGGTTGGGTTACTGAAAGCCCTAAGGAGCCTGAACTAACAAAAGATGTTTGCACAGCATCTCTCACAGGCAGGCACTTGGCAGAAGACGACAGGGTCTAGTATGCGCAGCTGTGATGGATGCGACGTTGGAGCCCTAAGAACCTGACAATCTTCACCTGTCATCTGCATCAAAAATTTTGCTGGCTTTTCTCAAAATTAATTCTAAAGGGAATGTTGACAGTGTGAGTATTTTAATAGTTTTTAGTTGTGGCATTAATACTCGGTATATTTGTATATAGACAAACAGACTGATTCCAAGCCAAAAGAAACAAGGAACTGACCGAACAAGAGGATCTGTCTGTGTTCGAAATGTAAATAAAATAGTGAGTCTTATATATAGCTAAACAAACTGGTGGGAGAACGGGCTAGATACTTGTTTCCCTGATTCTAAGAGTTAAGACAATGCAGAGTCAACCACCGAATTGAAATCGGGTAGAAAATATCAGAAAGTATGCAGAAACCACGCAGATTATTCTAACTGGAGATTTTAATGCATGGAAATTGTTGGCAGCCTCCATATGTCAGTAGGAGAGGAGTCGCGGATGATGATTAGGGTTTAAACAGCATGGAGGAAGGTTATTATTTAATTTGTCGTCGACGATGTGGCCATTTGAGACGGATACATTAGATAGTAACATGTAATGAGGTGCAATATTGCTATTATCACGTAATTTAACACCTCCAGTTCGAAGTACTTACTTTTACTTTTTGTTGCATAAGTAACAATGTCGGGTTTGGGGACACCTTTAATACCAGGACGGTTGATGCTAGATGACGTAAGGAGGACTATGGACTACATATTCTGGAAGTTGTGGAGTCAAGAGTCCTCAGGCCGTTCCAATATAGCCGCGGAGTAAGTGACGCCAGAAACTATTTCCAGAAAGTTAAGTGATTTAGACAGCAATATAATTGAGTTTAACACCGACAACAAATTAGATACGTGCATTAGTGTATCATTTAGTCTTGCCGTTAAAGGTTTCACTTTTATTTGTGTATTTTGTCAGAAAACACGAAAAGATCGTAACTTCGCGAAGTCGCGTTTAGGCTTAAATTTTATAAACGTGTTTGTTTCTTGTTTCACGGTAATTTGACTAGTTCCTAGGTAACAAATAAGTAAACTACCATAAATAGCGTATAACTTCATTGTTTTAATATATATTTCAGAAAACAGCGTAACTTTATATCAGAGACTTGCTTATATACATTTGTTTATAGGCCTAATTCTCGTTACGGTTTAGGAGAATCAAACTTAAAGTATCTCGTTTAATTGTCCTTTTTTTCATTCCATCGAGAGAAATATATAATAAATGGAATATACCTTCATTGTTTTATTACAGATCTCAGAAAAACAGCGGAATTTTGAATCAGAATCTTGCTTATATACATTTGTCAATAGGCTTAATTCTTGTAACGTCTTTTTTTGATTTTCGGTAATTTAATTGATTTATTCTAGCTAAAGTATTATTTTTGCCATGAGTGAGAAGTGCCTGACTGGCCGTAGAATTGTTCGTTCCGGGGTTAGGTGTGATGGAGGCAGTAGTATTTTTCATTGGGGGACTGCAGTGGCGTGCGAGTTGGGAAAGTGGATCAGGCTCATCAATGGTTATGTAGGATTTGCAGCACAGATAGTAAGATAGTGGAACAAGAGGGGAAAATTTATGCCCTTCAGGCTGAGCTAGATCAGGCTAGGGAAGATTTGGACAGGTTAAGGAGGGGGAAGGGCAAAGAGAGGTGGGAAGTGGCAACAGGTAACAGAAGGAACAGGCCTAGAACTAAGTCTGAGAGTTTTGTGTAGAATGTCAAAAATAAGTTTGACCTGTTGTTTAAGTTAGAAACTGATGAGCCTCAAGCAGAGGTAGGTGTAGACGGGACACAACAAACTTTCAATAGGAAATTGAAAAAGAATGTAGGAAAGTCATCGAAAAGGAAGAAAGTTATGTTGTTAGGCAGTTCTCATGCCAGAGGTGTAGGCTAACTTCTGCAGGAGGAATTAGGACGAGAATACCAGGTCACAAATTTTTTCAAACCAAGTGCTAGTCTGGATCAGGTGAAAGAGGATTTAGGTTCACTCTATAAAGGATTTACCAGGGAAGACACCATGGTTATTGTGGGAGGGCCAGGGAACAGTATCTACAGAGATCCTGGGTACGGTATAGAGTGTGACCTGGTAAAGATTGCGTCGGCATCGAGACACACCAATGTTGAATTTGTATCTGTCCTGAGACGCCATGACCGGCATCATTTGAGCTCTTCTGTTGGGAGAGTTAATTTGGATTTGGAACGGATGCTTGGGCCAGGTGCGGGGGCTCATATTGGTGTGGTTCCTGTTGATTCTCTCAGTAGGTGGGACTATACCAGGCACGGCCTACATCTCAACAGGAAAGGGAAGGGTAAATTGGCTGGGGTAATAGCAGGAAATATTAGGGGGTGAGGCACTGCCGTGAATGGTAAAATACCAGTGGTTACAGGTGGTGGAGCAGCCCCTTTTTTAGGATAGGTAAGACAGAAAGATGTCTAGTTCTACGCGAGGTTAGGATTGAAACAAATCTTCAGTTTAGGAAAGAAATTAAACAGCACAATTCTAGCACATTGGATCACCAGTCACAGCTGTCAATTATAAATTTTCACCAATCACCAGAAATTTTATCTCCACCGAGTTGTATCTCAGGCCTAGGTAATTGCATTGATGAATTAAAGTCACCAAACCCAGTTGACATAATCTGCCTCTCTGAACACCATATGACCACTGATATAGGAACTAGGTCTAAGCACAATGAGAAACTCTGACATGAGAGTACTGCAAATGTTAGAATAAGGAAAGGTTCTAATAAATGATTAAAAATGATGTAAGTCTATTTCATCAAAATATTGGGAGTTTAAAGAATAAAATAGATGAGCTTCTGGTTTGTTTAGAAGATTTAGAAGCTGAGGATGAAATAGATATACTATGCCTGTCTGAGCATCACATTGTTACTGATATGGATAAGGTAAATGTAAGTGGATATAAGCTCTCTGCGCATGTAATTAGAGAAAATATGGAGAAAGGAGGAGTTGCCATAAATGTCAAAAGTTATCATTGTGCAAAAAGTATAGAAACAAAAAAGTTTTTTGTAAAGAAACATAGAGAAGCATGCGCCTGTGAGCTTACATTAAATAAAGGCACATTTATAATTGTAACTGTATATAGGTCCCCATCGGGAAATTTTCATCTATTTCTGAAAAGTTTGGACTCCTTATTGTGCTATCTGTCAGACAGGGGGAAGCCAATTATTATTTGTGGGGACTTCAATGTAGATTTTCTGAAAGAGGGTAATAGGAAAAATGACCTTGAAGTATTACTCAGTTCTTTGAATTTGACACCCGTTATTAATTTTCCTACTTGGGTGAAAAAGGATAGCAGCTCACTGATAGAAAACTTCTTTATAGGCCAAGATAAGTTTAACCAGATAAATGCTCAGCCTGTTGAGAATGGTCTTTCTGATCATGGTGCACGGCTAGTTACAATATATGACACAGCTCCATTCAGCAGTACTGAACAGTCCTCCAAAGTAGTACGGTCAGTCAACGATTTAACAATAGCAAATTTCAGGGAAAGCCTACAGCAGTTAGACTGGGATGAGGTGTACCATGAACCTGATGCCAATTTAAAATATAATTTACTTCATGACACTTTTGTAAATGCATTTGAAAACTGCTTCCCCAAGGAAATAGTTAAATATACTCATAAGAAACCAAGTAACAAACCATAGCTTACTAACGGTTTAAAAATATCTTGTAACCGGAAAAGGGAAATGTTTCTGACAGCAAGAATGAGTAGTGACCCAGAAACTATCAAACATTATAAAAACTACTGTGCTATACTAAGGAAAGTTGTTAAAAAATCCAGAAGTATATGTGCCATATTTGAAATCAGCAACTCTGATAATAAAATTAAAACAATTTCGAATATTATTAAAAGAGAAACAGGTCAACGAAGAGCACAGGAAGACAGTATTACCATCAAATTGAACGAAAACCTTACGAACAAAGGGTCAGAAGTTGAAAATATTTTTAATAATCATTTTCTAAATGTTGTGGATATAGTAGGATCCATGTGTTCATTAGAAGATGCTAGGCTGTTAGTGGAAGAGGCCATACCTATGCAATTTGATGCGATTGAAATGTCACCCACTTCTGAAATTAGGAAAATAATAAACTTGCTTAAAAGCAAAAACTCACATGGAATTGATGGTATTTCCAGCAAAATACTAAAAGCTTGTTCTCAACAGATACGTGAGATTCTCAGCCACCTGTGCAATAGCTCTCTGGAACAGGGCATTTTCCGTGATAGACTGATATATGCTATTGTTATACCTTTGCATAAAAATGGGGATAGATCTGATGTCGGCAATTACCGTCCAATCTCCCTTCTAACAGCTTTATCCAAAAATATTGAGAAAGTAATGTATTAAAGAGTAGCTTAACATATCTGTAAAAATGAAGTACTAACAAAATGTCAGTTTGGTGTCCAGAAAGGGTTTTCAATAGAAAATACCATATATGCTTTCACCAATCAAATTTTGAACTATGTGAATAACCGAACACCACCCATTGGGATTTTTTGTGATCTCTCAAAGGTGTTTGATTGTGTAAATCATGAAATTCTGCTAGACAAGCTTAAGTATTGTGGCATGAGTGGGACAGTGCACAAATGGTTTAATTCGTAACTAACTGGAAGAGTGCAGAAAGCTGAAATAAGCAGATCTCATAATATGCAAAGATCAGCACATTCCTCAAACTGGGGAACTATCAAGAAAGGGGTTCCCAAGGGTCGGTCTTGGGTCCTTTATTGTTCTTAATATATATTAATGATTTGCCATTCTATATTCATGAAGAGGCAAAGTTAGTTCTCTTTGCTGATGACACAAGTATAGTAATCACACCTGACAAACAAGAATTAACTGATGAAATTGTCAATAATGTCTTTCAGAAAATTACTAAGTGGTTCCTTGTAAACGGACTCTCACTGAATTTTGATAAGACACAGTACATACAGTTCCGTACAGTAAATCGTATGGCGCCATTAATAAATATAGACCTTATTCACAATCATATAGCTAAGGTAGAATATTCAAAATTTTGAGGTGTGTCCATTGATGAGAGATTAAATTGGAAGAAACACACTGATGATCTGCTGAAACGTTTCAGTTCCGCTGCTTACGCAATAAGGGTCATTGCAAATTTTGGTGATAAACATATTAGTAAATTAGCTTAATACGCCTATTTTCACTCATAGATGGCATATGGCATCATATTTTGGGTTAATTCATCACTGAGGAATAAAGTATTTATAACACAAAAGCGTGTAATCAGAATAATAGCAGGAGTCCACCCAAGATCATCCTGCAGACATTTATTTAAGGATCTAGTGATATTCACAGTAGCTTCTCAGTATACATATTCTCTTATGAAATTTGTTATTAACAACCAAACCCAATTCAAAAGTAATAGCAGTGTGCATAACTACAATACTAGGAGAATGGATGATCTTCACTATTCAAGATTAAATCTAACTTTGGCACAGAAAGGGGTGAATTATACTGCCACTAAAGCCTTTGGCCACTTACCAAATAGTATCAAAAGTTTGACCGATAACCAACAAGTATTTAAGAAGAAATCAAAAGAATTTCTGAATGACAACTCCTTCTACTCCATAGAGGAATTTTTAGATTTAAATTAAGAAAAAAGAAAAAAAAAGAAAAAATAAAAATAAATAAAAAGTTGTTATATTAACTTATATTCATAATTATGTTGTTATATTAACTTAATTATGTCATGTATGGGAAAATTTGACACGTTCCACATCATTACAAAATGTAGTATTCATGATCCATGGAATTAGTATTAATCTAATCTAATCAGTCAACACTAACATTCTGTATAGTGTAACATGTCAGTACAGAAGTTGATGACGTGGACTTTGTGTTGTGTGTAGACAACCAAGCAGCATTTGATACATT
The DNA here is from genome assembly GCF_023864345.2 of Schistocerca serialis cubense. Taxonomy (NCBI): domain Eukaryota; kingdom Metazoa; phylum Arthropoda; class Insecta; order Orthoptera; family Acrididae; genus Schistocerca; species Schistocerca serialis. The sequence goes on from NC_064643.1 coordinate 671,632,777, forward strand.
AACATAGCACATGGCCGCATGCTTGGCAACGACAGAATGCGGCCGCCGTTCAGGTGTGCTGCCTCACAGGATTGACACTAGCTGTTGCGCATTTGCGTTCAAGCGAGCCCACGAGAAATACGGGCCCCGCAACTAACTTGTCACATCAAATTAGGTGCTCTGCCAGATGTTCACCATGAACGCTCGTCAACTTCCTAGGCCAGGCGGCTAATCGATATGTCAACGAAAAGCTGCAGAATATGATAATTAATTATGTCATATGTTATCGACAGTGTGAGTCTATTTAAGAGCAGAGCTACGAAGTCTTCAAGTGGTGTCAAACAGTGATTCCCTTTCCACTGGAGACAGTTACTACATGTCTTAGTAACTGTAGTGTCACGGGCTGTGACGTACGTTGCGGGACCCTCATATCTAGTGGTCGCCGACTACACCAGGCTGACGTTAGGCGTTAACAGGAGGTAGTTCTGTGAGCTGGACAGCGAGCCAATCATGCAGCTGGCCAGATTCGTGGGTGCACAAGCCCTGAACTCAGAACACTGTGGAGACCCAAATAGACTGAACAAAGTCTCTCTGGTAATGTACCACTGAACGTTGTACCATCTCCATCCCCGACATCATCAGGTCTAGCAGTGGCTCACAGACCAGTAGCTAGAAGACGATGAATCTAAATGTGTGCAAAGCTCATTGGCATTCATGGGACGTGCAGCTATGGTATGTCTTGACTTTGGCAGTAGTTGACGATAACGTGCTGCTAATATCTGAGTAACGAGTATTTATATTCTTGCCAAAGTTGTTGTGAGAGAGCCCCGCCTTATTCTGACGTTTCGTCTGTACGAGTGGCTAGAACTCTCAAAGCTTCACTCTCCATTGCTGATGGTTAACTGAAGTCGAGCATGCAGCAGCAGATTATATGTATCTCACACGCCAGGGTCCAATGACTTTTTCGTTCGGATGTCACCATGGTACATCCATCGGGCATTCTTTGGCACGCTGATGTCCAAATACTTTTCCATGTGGAGGTCCCCTTGATATCTGCCACCTGTTGTCGAATTTTTGCACTTCTGTAGCTTCCCTGAGCAAGAGGGTGGTTCTTCTGTATTGTAAGAACTCTCGTGTGGGCGAATTTCAATACGTGAATTGACAGAGCGCGTGCACCGCCACGGACAATCTCTACTTGCTCCAGCCTGCAATGTCGCTTATGTTCGGTGATTCTGGTGTTGACTGATCGCCCAGTCATTCCAATATAGACTTTTCCACATGTTTATGATATGCGGTATATTCCTGAAATTGCATGTGTGTGCCTTTTCTCGTTTGGAAATCTCAGACTGTCTTTCATCTTCTTTGTCAGTTTATAAACACTCATTAGTCGTGTTTGCTCCATATACGGCCGATTCTCTCCGTCACTCTTGAAGTGCATGGCAGAGTGATGCTTCTCTTGTAACTAGTGAAATACCCTCCGCTCCTCAGAACGCTTTCCAGGTGTTGCATCTCGCTTCTTAGTTGCTGCGGCTCACATATTCGTCTTGATAACAACCGTGGTCCCGGTATAACGTCTATGAGTAGTAATCAAAACTTCCTCGGTCCCGGTTTCGGATTCCGTCACTGCTTAAATTTTGATTAATAATCAGCATTGGCGACCAAAGACCTACGGCATAGGAAGCCACCCTCGTTCTGCCGACGGCGTTGTCAAAGAGGGTGGAGGAATGAACAGAGATTCAAGGCACTCTCTTGTCGTAGGAGTGGGAAACTGCCCTTAAATGCGCAAGGATCAACAGTGATCAGCGGCATGTGGATGCAGAAGGCAGTGGAAACCACTGCATTAAAGAGAAGTAACTTGTGTCCACAGGACATTTTGCCTGTAATTGAGAAGTGTCATGATGATCTCTCGATTAGCAAATGTTTCCGGAATAGTTCCCCATTCGGATCTCCGGGAGAGAACTGCCATCACGGAGGTATCCATCAGAAAAAGACTGAATATTCAACGGAAGGATAACGTTCTACGAGTCGGGGAGTGGAATGTCAGAAGCTTGAACGTGGTAGGGAAATTAGAAAACCTGGAAAGGGAAATGAAAAGGCTCGATCTAGATATAGTAGGGGTCAGTGAAGTGAAGTGAAGTGGAAATAGGACAAGGATATCTGGTCAGATGAGTATAGGGTAATATCAACAGCAGCCGAAAAAGAAATGACGGGCGTAGGATCCGTGATGAATAGGAAGGTTTGGCAGAGAGTGGGTTACTGTGAACAATCAATGACAGGGTTGTTCTTGCCAGAATCGACAGCAAACCAACACCGACAACGATACGCCAGGTACATATGCCTACGTCGCAAGCTAAAGTTGAAGATATAGAGAAAATGTATGAGGATATTGAAAGGGTAATACAGTATGTAAAGGAAGACGAAAATCTAACAGTCACGGGAGACTGGATTGCTGTTGTATGGGAAGGAGTAGAAGAAAAGTTTGCGAGACGGTATGGGCTTATGACAAGGCATGAGACAGGAGAAAGCATTATTGAGTTCTGTAACAAGTTTCAGCTAGTAATAGCGAGTACTCTGTTACAAAAGGTGGAGGTAGTCTTGGAAAATGCCGGGTAATACGGGAAGATTTCAATTAGATTACATCATGGTCAGACTGAGATATAGACCCCCCAGATCGGAATATAGCAGTATAGAAGAGTAGGTTGAAGTTTAAGACATTAGTCAGGAAGAATCAATACGGAAAGAAGTGGGATAGAGAAGTACTAACGAATGACGAGATACGGTTGAAGTTCTCTGAGGGTATAGATACGACAATAAATAATAGCTCAGTAGGCAGTACAGTTGAAGAGGAATGGGCATCTCTAAAAGGGGCCATCACACAAGCTGGAAAGAAATACATAGGTACAAAGAGGGTAACTGCGGAGAAACCATGGGTAAAAGAAGATATACTTTATTTGATCGAAAAAAGGAGGAAGCACAAAAATGTTCCACGAAACTCAGGAACACAAAAGTAGAAGTCGCTGAGGAAGTGCAGGGGAGCTAAGACGGGTGCGGGAAAAATGTGAAGAAATCGAAAAAGAAATGATAGTGGGAAGGGCAGACTCAACATAAAGTCTGAACAATCTTCAGTGACATTAAAAGCAAGGGTGGTAACATTAAGAGTGCTAAGGGAATTCCACTACTAAGTGCAGAAGAAGGAGCGGATATGTGGAAAGGGCACATTGAAAGCCTCTATGAGGGGAAGAATCCGTATGATGTGATACAAGAGGTAACAAGAGACGATTCAGAAGAGAAAGGGGGTCCAGTATTAGAAACAGAATTTAAAATATCTTAGGGTGACTTAAGATCAATTAAGTAAGAAGGGATAGGTAACATTTGTTCAGAATTTCTAAAATCATTGGGGGAAGTGGCAACAAAACAACTATTCACGTTGGTGTGTAGAAAACGTGAGTCTGGCGACCTGTCATCTGACTTTCGGAAAAATATTATTTGTACAATTCCGAAGACTGCAAAACCTGACAAGTGCGAGAACTAACTCACAATCATCTTAACAGCTCAAGCTTCCAAGTAGCTGACAAGAATAGTATACATATGAATGGAAAAGAAATTTGAGGGTGTACTGGATGAAGATAAGTTTTTCTTTCGAAAAGGAAACGGCACTAGAGAGCAATTCTGGCGTTGCGGTTAATAATGGAAACAGGACTAAAGGAAAATCAAGACATGTTCATATGATTTGTCGACTTAGAAAAAGCGTTCGACAATGTAAATTGCGCAAGTTTTTCGAAATTCGGACAAAAGTAGATGTAAGTTTTAGGGAGACGGGTAATAAACAATATGTACAAGGGCCAAGAGGGAATAATTACAGCCGAAGACTAAGGACGAAGCGCTCGTATTAAAATAGTGTAAGGGATGTGGACTATCGCTCCTACTGTTCCATCTGTACATCGAAAAAGCAATTACTGAAGTAAAACAAAGCTTCAGGACTGGAACTAAAATTTAAGGTGCAAAGATTTCTATGATACGATTCGGTGATGACATTTCTATCCTAAGTGATAGTAAAGAAGAAATATATGATCTGCTGAACGGAATGAAGAATTTAATGAATACAGAATATGGACTGTGAGTAAATCGGAGAAAGATGAAAGAAATGAGAAGTAGCAGGAATGAGAACAGCGTCAAACTTAAATCAGGATTGAAGTCCACGATGTAAATCAAATAAAGGAAATCAGCTACCTAGGCAGTATAATATCCAGTGATAGGCGGAGCAAGTAAGACATCAAAATCAGACTAGCAATGGCAATAAGTACATTCTTGACCAAGAGAAGTCTATTAGTACAAACGTAAGCCTTAATTCGAGGAAGAAAGTTCTGAGAACGTACCTCAGGTGTATAGCATTGTATGGTAGTGAAACATGGGCTGTGGGAAAACCGGAACAGAAGAGAATCGAAGCATCTGAGATGAGTTGCTGGAGACAAATGTTGAAAATTAGGAGGACTGATAAGCTAAGGAATAAGGTGGTTCTGCACAGAATCGGAGGGGAAAGGAATATGTGGAAAACACATAAGGAGAAGGGAGAAGAGGCTAGGACATCTGTTAAGGCATGAGAGAATGACTTACATGGTACTAGAGGGAAATGTAGTGGCCAAAACTCTGGAGGAAGACAGAGATTGAAATACATCCAGCAGATAATTTATGACGTAGGTTGCAAGTGCTACTCTGAGGTGAATGGACTAGCGCATGAGAGGAATTCGTAACGGGCCTCATCAGACCAGTCAGAAGACGGATGACCGCCCCCCCCCCCCCCAAAAAAAAATAGAAATATCATTAAGCACTACGAGCGTGTCAATCATGAACATCTAGAAAGGGTAGCTATTGTCCCTTTTCTACCTCCATGCTTATCTGCACCAAAATGGGTACTCTGCAAGTGAGATTCAAATGCCTCGCAGAGGGTTCATGGAACCACCTCACAATAACACTGTTCTACAAAAATAAACTTTTTTTCTATTTCTAATAAAAATATTGCGATCCTAGCTGTATTTTGAGTGCTGAATTGAAAACTGTTTTTGGTTTTTTTCTGTCAGGGATAGTTTATGAGTAATCGCAATTTTATTTCTCTTTTCAGTTTCTGATATACTGCAGCAAACGTGAGGTGAAATTCGACAAACAAATGCCTATCTTTATGACGTTATAAGTTCATCACATTAATGGAGGATGTGATCTAACATATAACACAGTAACCTATGTGTATACACTTTGAAGCATTTATTTGACATGAGAAATTACAGAAAATTGACAAACAATGAGCCACTGCCTTGTAATGCACATCATTTTTTTCTCTTGTATTGTGAATCTTTCTCCTCTCGAATGATATTCCAGCAATAATCTGCTAACATAGAAGGTACCCACTGCCCTTCATAGCGCCTTTCTATGGTAGAAATGTCTTTTTGGAATCTTTCCCCATGTTCATCCGATACGTCACTACAACTCTCTATGAAGTAGTCCAGATGAGAGTCCATCATATGTACCTTCAAAGACATATTGCACCCCAAATCCTGATATGCTTTAATCATATCCTTCACCATTGCTTTGTAGTTTGTAGCTCTTCTTCTTCCGAGAAAGTTTTCCGACATCATCTTGAAACAGTCCCATGCGGTTTTTTCTTTATCAGTTAAACATGCTTCAAAATTTGCATCTTTCTGCAGATCCCTGATTTGTGAGCTCACAAATACACCTTCCTTTATTTTTGCAGCTGAAAGACGGGGGAATTTGGTAGCTAGATATGCAAACCCACAGCCTGTTGGATCCATGGCCTTCACGAAATGTTTCATCAGGCCAAGTTTGATGTGAAGCGGTGGAAGTAGTATATATTCAGGACCTACCAGACTTTCACGTTGTACATTCTTTTCGCCAACTTTCCATCTTCGCCTAGGCCATTTCTTTTTCACGAAGTGAGAATTTCGGTCTCCACTATCCCACTCGCAAAGAAAACAGGCATACTTTGCGTAGCCTTGTTGCTTTTCCAGTACCATAGCAATTACCTTGAAATCTGCACATATTTTCCATTTGTGTTCATTCTGTTTTAATGAATTTAGCATCCTTTGTACGAATTCGTAATTCTCTTTTGTCAAACTAGTGTAAGCTACTGGAACAGAGGGTATTTTATTTCCGTTATGGAGCAAAACACCCTTCAGACTTGTTTTCGATGCATCTATGTAAAGTCTTCACTCCTGTGAAATATAAGTGAAGTTCAGCACTTTCATCAGGCCAGCAACATCATTTCAAAATGTCAGTGCTTCGTCAGTTGAAAAATAAGAAATAAAGGCATGTCCTCTGTGCCTGAACACACTGATTTTAGTACTTTGGTGCAAAAGATTATACTCTTGTAATCTTGAACCAAGCAGCTGCGTCTTTTGTTTACTTAGTCCTAGATCACGTACTAAATCATTTAAATCTGCCTGTATTAACAAATGTGTCGATGACTCACTTGTGCAGTGATATAAAGAATCATCATCTGTGATTTCTTCAGAACTACTTATTTCACTGTCACTCGGAATCTGACCTCGAGCTCTTGAAGGTACTGGAAGGTTGTCCGAATGCCGCACTGGCATTCTCGCTGAAGGCAGATCTGGGTAAACAATGTGCCTCTTCGACTTTTTGCTTGTAAAACCCTGAATTTTTGTTAGACAGTTATAACAATCAGTAACATGGTCCTTAGGCTCTCTCCACACCATGGGAACGACAAACATCGCCACATTCTCTTTACCTTTCCACCACTGAATTAGTTTGCAGTAACACTTAGCACAACAGAAACGTTGTGCCCATTCTTTATCTTGGTCTCCTACCTCTGCTCCAAAGTAATGTTTGTATGCTTTCTTTATGACTGAAGAAATTTTCTTCCTATTTCTGGCAAAAGTGAACTTCCCACAGATGTAGCAGAAGTTGTCCAGCTTATATCGACGTCCACGACGACGTGGCATTTCTACAAATTTAAAAATACCGCTTTGGTAATACACCTGTATTAACTTAATAGTAGGGAACTAGAGGAACGCTGATGTGTAAAAACAAGCAGTCGTTTTACCTTCAGCACCAGGCTCAATCAGTTTACACACTGGAACTAAAAAATTCAACCGTGCTCGGAAATACGACAGACAGTTACTTGTCAACCAAAACACCCACTCGTTAAGACTGACACAAACTGCGGCTAACACCACTGTTGTAAACTCGATGCACCTGCCCCTAGGAGGCGTGAAGCTTTACTGCCGAGGCAGCGACCAGCTGTCGCCGTTCGAGTTAATGAGATGTTTCAGGTGGTCTTAGTGACATAGGTGTGGCGGGGGATAACCTAACGATGCCTGATTCTGCCCACCTGCTGTTGCACAAGAAATTATCACATTCTATCACTACTGGATGCGGCAACATAGCCGTATTTCTCTATAACGTCTCTGTGTTTGCCATGAATTGTGAATATACATATATATACATATTACATAAAAAGTATCCCTGACAACGATATTTTGTTTACATATTTGAATTTCCCACGGTAAATTGGTCTAGAAGCACATACTTTAATATCAGATAGAACCCATGTCTAACCGTGTAATCCTCTATTATTCCACTCTCCAACAAAGCGCTGAAGAATCGATCACATATATTCTTCCTTGCGAGCTCTAACTTCTCGTCTTTTTATTATGATGACCGTTTCTCCACATCTGCCAACAAAATATTTTCTCATTCCTGGGAAGTTCCGCGGCAGCGAAAAACGCCTTTGTGTCAACGATGCACACCCAAATACTATATCATGTCCGTGACGGTCTCTCGCCTGTTTCTCGATAACAGAAAACGCGCTGTTCTCCTTTGAAGTTTCTACATGTACTCCGTTAATCCTATGTGGTAAGAATTCCACACCACGCAGCAATACCCCAAAAGAAGACAGTCAAGCATATCGCAGGCAGTCTCTTTAGTAGACCTATAGCATTTTCTGTGTTCTGAAAATAAAAAGCAGTCTTTAGTTCACCATCCCCACAATATTCTCTACGAGTTCCTTCCCATTTAAGTTGTTCGTAGTTGTAATTCTTACGTATTTATTTGAATTTACGGGCTTTAGATTTGATTTCTTTATCGAGTAAGCGACGTTTAATGGATTCCTTTTAGCACTAATGTGGATGACCTCACACTTTGTCATTGTTTACGATCAATTCCCAATTTTTGCACCATACAGACATCGTATCTAAATGTATTTGCAATAGGTTTTGGTCTTCTGATGACTTTCCTAGAAGATGAACGACGGGATCATCTGCAAAAAGCTAAGGCTGTTGCTCAGATTGCCTCCAAAGTAGTTTACATACATAAGGAACAATAGAGTGCCTATAAGACTACTAACAGCTGGAAGGCGTAGCCGTGGGTGGTCCACTTACTCCTGTTTTGCTCAACTCTTTCATGGGACATTTCGAAGTCTTGGCATTGTGCTTGTGACCTTATCAACCTATGGTGTAGTACCGATACCTCGACGATACCTTCATTGTGTGGACGACCTTAGAACCTGTATGAAGTTGTAGCTTGTCATTCCCCTGTTTTATAATTTCAATCATTTCATACGAACATTGATAAAATGTGAAGAATGTCTTGGTCTTTCCTTTCTGGGTGAACAGATTTATTAACATCAATCACTGTCATGTATGATATTTAAGTAACTAGACTGTCTCCAGTCCCCATTCATTTCTTGACTTTCAAGAGTTTTTGTATAGACATCTTTTCCTTGCTTCAGTGCCTTTGCAGAGTTCTTCCATAATCCATACCAACTCTATGGTCCTCACCATTATGTGCTTCACTAGTTCGATTGGCGATGGTGTTTTCCAGCCATACACCACCTCGCATGGTGATAGGCCCATACTTTCGATAAGCTTTGAATTATATGCTGTGACGATGTACATCGATTATCTGATGAACTCTTTCTCTTGTCTCAGTAACTTGGGGATGTAATGCGCTTGATCTTACTTGTTGTTGTTGTTGTGGTCTTCAGTCCTGAGACTGATTTGATGCAGCTCTCCATGCTGCTCTATCCTGTGCAAGCTTCTTCATCTCCCAGTACCTACTGCAACCTACATCCTTCTGAATCTGCTTAGTGTATTGATCTCTTGGTCTCCCTCTACGATTTTTACCCTCCACGCTGCCCTCCAATGCTAAATTTGTGATCCCTTGATGCCTCAAAACATGTCCTACCAACCGATCCCTTCTTCTAGTCAAGTTGTGCCACAAACTTCTCTTCTCCCCAATCCTATTCAGTTCCTCCTCATTAGTTACGTGATCTACCCACCTTATCTTCGGCATTCTTCTGTAGCACCACATTTCGAAAGCTTCTATTCTCTTCTTGTCCAAACTGGTTATTGTCCATGTTTCACTTCCATACATGGCTACACTCCATACAAATTCTTTCAGAAACGACTTCCTGACACTTAAATCTATTCTCGATGTTAACAAATTTCTCTTCTTCAGAAACGATTTCCTTGCCATTGCTAGTCTACATTTTATATCCTCTCTACTTCGACCATCATCAGTTATTTTACTCCCTAAATAGCAAAACTCCTTTACTACTTTAAGTGTCTCATTTCCTAATCTAATCCCCTCAGCATCACCCGATTTAATTTGACTACATTCCATTATCCTCGTTTTGCTTTTGTTGATGTTCATCTTATATCCTCCTTTCAAGGCACTGTCCATTCCGTTCAACTGATCTTCCAAGTCCTTTGCTGTCTCTGACAGAATTACAATGTCATCGGCGAACCTCAAAGTTTTTACTTCTTCTCCATGAATTTTAATACCTACTCCGAATTTTTCCTTTGTTTCCTTCACTGCTTGCTCAATATACAGATTGAATAACATCGGGGAGAGGCTACAACCCTGTCTCACTCCTTTCCCAACCACTGCTTCCCTTTCATGCCCCTCGACTCTTATAACTGCCATCTGGTTTCTGTACAAATTGTAAATAGCCTTTCGCTCCCTGTATTTTACCCCTGCCACCTCCAGAATTTGAAAGAGAGTATTCCAGTTAAGGTTGTCAAAAGCTTTCTCTAAGTCTACAAATGCTAGAAACGTAGGTTTGCCTTTTCTTAATCTTACTTCTAAGATAAGTCGTAAGGTTAGTATTGCCTCACGTGTTCCAACATTTCTACGTAATCCAAACTGATCTTCCCCGAGGTCCGCTTCTACCAGTTTTTCCATTCGTCTGTAAACAATTCGCGTTAGTATTTTGCAGCTGTGCCTTACGAAACCAGAAATGTTATAAAAGCTTGGGTGGAGGTGAAGAGGGATTGATAAACTCTGAACTCCTCCCGAACTGGTCTCGGGAGGCCTTAACGGTACTGGGCGATGACCTTGTTATCCTCGGCGTATGAGCATCACTAAATGCGGATACAGAGGGGCATGTGGTCAGCACAACACTCTCCCCACCGTTGTCAGTTTTCGTGACCGGAGACGCTTCTTCTCAGTCATGTAGTTCCTCATATTGCCTCACAAGAGCTAAATGCACCCAGAATGCCAACAGCGTTGGCAGACAGGACGGTGACCCATCCAAGCGCTAGCCAAGCCCGACACCATTCTGCTACGGTGTTCTGACAGGAACCGATGTTACCACTGCGGCAAGGCCGTTGGCAGATAAATAATAGCCTGGAACGAATATATGTCTGGGCAGTTTCAGGTAGTAGGCTCGTATGTAATAAATAACAAATCTGCTGCATTAACTCTTCAGTGGAGTTGGGTCTTGATCTATAATGAATGTCTCTTGGATACCAAACTTAAACAACCAAATATTTACCGTGGTCTGAGCCACTAGCTGTTTGCGATAGCTACCTTCGCCATTAGCTCGAGAAATGATCTATCATTGTCTGAACATACCGATTCCCTGATTGGTTAGTGGAATACAGCGACTGCCTCATTACACATTCCTTCAAATATTGTTCAACATCCTGCTTAGCAGCTAGCCACCAGAGCTGTACAACCAAATCCAGTTCTGTGGTTCCCTGATCTGCTGACGTGTGATCACATGCCTCACTGAACACTTCTTCTCTCATGTTGTTAGGAAGCACGAGGTCTCTGTTTTTTTTTTTTCTTTTTATCTTCAAAACGACTTTTGTGCACTATGAGTAGTGGCTCTGTTGCAAAATACGCACAGTCTTCGTCCACAATCAGTGGTCTGACATCTATCCGTAACACACCAGCCATTCTACTGTCACTTGCTTTCTTGTGATTCTTAAGTGATTGACAGTTTACATTAAGGAACGAGAAGGCGCGGTGGTTAGCAAACTGAACTCACATTCGGAAGGACGACGGCTCAAACCTCCGTCCGGCGAACCACATTTAGGTTTCCACTGATTATCCTCAATGGTTCTAGGCAAATGTCGGGATGGTTCCTGAGAAAGGACAAGCCCGATTTTCTTTCTCATCTTTGACAGCATCCAAGCTGGTGCTCCGTCTGTAATGGCTTCGATGTGGACGTGACGTTAAACCCATCCTTCCTTCTTTACGGTTTACCTCAAAATCGAACACAGTATCCTTCATATGAAATGAATTCGTAATTGCGATTATGGACAACCATCAGCGGTATAATGGTGTGATGACAATGAAAAGAAGTGCCGTACCTGGACTCGAATCAGTGTTTGCTGCTTGTACGAAGCGGTCGCCTTACCAACTGGCTACCCGTGAACGACTCCCGCTCGAACGGAAATTGTCATATGTCGACGATCACAAAAATGGCTCTGAGCACTATGCGACTTAACTTCTGAGGTCATCAGTCGCCTAGAACTTAGAACTAATTAAACCTAACTAACCTCTGGAAATCACACACATCCATGCTCGAGGCAGGATTCGAACCTGCGACCTGCGACCGTAGCGGTCGCCCAGCTCCTGACTGCAGCGCCTAGAACCGCACGGCCACTCCGGCCGGCACTCGACAAGCACATTTCCCTTGGCCGGCTGCTGTGACCGAGCGGTTCTAGGTGCTACAGTCCGGAGCCGCGCTGCTGCTACGGTCGCAAGTTCCTATCCTGCATAGCACATGGGTTTGTGTGATGTCCTTAGGTTAGTTAGGTTTAAGTAGTTCTAAGTCTAGGGGACTGATGACGTCTTATGTTAAGTCCCCTAGTGCTTAGAGCCATTTGAACGTTTCCCTTAGACATGCATGCTTGTGCAAAGGAACACAGCATCGTATTTCGAAGTAACACGGGTACTGCGGTATCGTATTTATCCGCCAACACTGGGCAAGTGACTTTCAAGTAAAATGTCTCGCCTACAATGGAGTATAAATAATGCATGAACGAGCAAAGGTTCTAGACACATGGTTGGCGACATATGTACGTTTGGGGCTGGCCGTGAGTCGTGCGCAGATATCGAATTGATAAATTCATAGGCGGAAAATAAGTGTTCGATTCCCGATCCGGCACAAATTTTCGCTGTCGTCATTCCAAGACACACCTGACACTTGTCCATGTTCGCAAATAGCAATAACACACGCACTACAATATCTTGTCGTAGCAGTAGGCTTTGGTGCCCACCAGATTAATCTGCTTGATGGATCTTTGAACTGCATCGGACAGTTACGTGTTGAGTGCTATTACCATATAAATAACATAGGAAGTATGTGAGGGTCACTATTTCCTTCTCTGTAATACTGATGAGAGGTAGTAATCGATGAACTCTTCCCTTCGATCATTTTGTGTGTGCGTCTGCAAGGGGGAGAGGGAAGGCGGGCAGGCGGTCGGGCGGTTGCTGGTGTGAAAAAATTTTGGTGGAGATTTGGAATTATTTGTCAGCCTTAATGGTGGACTCTAAGGGCTCTCATTCGCAAATACTGTATGAATGGAAATCGTGTTTTTTTTTATTTTTAATTATTTATTTATTTTTTGCGAGCCGTCAGTTACGCTCCCTTAAGACATAGATACAGTTTCTAACTGTAATGCTAGTCTTATTATGTTAAACGTTTACCATAAGGTTATACCCGTTGATGAGTTGATTATGACAGCATTAAAAATTTTAAATCTGGTCAATAATTACACCTAATATTGAAAATGGAATTTTGGTAGCCCCTACGTTGTAACTGGTACCGGGTTCTGGGTTCTGAGTTCCCGTATAGCGTTTCATTAATATTGATCTTTCGGACGAAGTGGAAACTGATTTGCCTGTTTTGAACAAACAGATCCAAATGATTACTAAATTCAGAAATTAATAGCTCCCGTAAGGAAAGACTTACCTAAAGGTGAAAGTCAAGTTGCTTATATCAAGAGCAGGTTCGATTCCGAGAGAGTGTGGTACCGACGGTAACATACAGGAAATTGTTCCTGAAATTTCTCAGAGTTCTTAGCACTTAGAAGCAGAATCTCTAATGTTCAAGTGTTAAATTTTGTGTGTAAACCAAGAAACGCTAGGAAGTACTACCATAGAATTATGCCCTGGCCCCGCGCTGACTTCTATCATAATCTCTCACTTGCTGCTGGAGTACGCCCTTCTCTTAGCGTTTTACTGTCCTCGTTGTCACATATCGGTAAACGAGATATCGCACTACTACACTAATTTGGGACGGCTCTATCAAATTGCACCATAAAACTTGGCTTCACAAATAATTTTGTTTGTAACGTGAACCAAATCGGCGCTGTCCGTCGACACTGGCCATCACATGAAGTATCTGATGAGCAGTATCCGTTTCAGCGGACCCCAGTTTCACATTGCAAAATGAAACTGCAAATGCTTCTCTAACGTCATAAACAATGCGCCCGAGTAGTCTTAGGAAGGACAACAAGTAGAACATCTGCGGCACAAACGATTCACAACTGCACTTTACTTCAACATGAATTATTAATAACATTTTATTGTGCGGCTGCTTATTATGTAATGTCAGCGCCTACTTGTGACCGACTGATTCATTTTAGGAATCATAGAAATTTTTTTCTTAACTTTAACATTCAACTCTTGTGGTTTTAACCATTCGGCTGTTCCTTTGGTTATTGTGTTTACCACTTCACCGTTAAGTTTGGTTATCTCGGCAGAAACTTACAAAAAGTTGGTCTACAAAACTCTTCAGATAATTGTTCTGTATATACATTTTGCTTATATTATACTTCGAGCGATAAATACATTGTAACTAAACTGACTAACCTACTTGCTATTGAATTAATGATAACATATTGAGGGTTCCTGTAAGATAAAACCTGAGGAACGCATGTCCGTAACAGGGAAAATTACTAGCGGGAAACACTTAACAGGCATAAAGACATAATATCTATCAGTACGCTAATACCTGTCTCTACACTTCGAAACTAATATGGAGCACCCCTCTAGGTATCGCCGTCAAGTCGTTAACGATTTTCTCTCCCATCGAAATAATACACGATCAATCCTCAACATCATTGGAGACTTGAAAAAATACCATCGTCAACGTGTGAATATTGTTATTGCTTTATTGCAATCAAAATGTCTCTATTTACACCAGATACATAATCTCCATAGGGAAGAGGCACTGATTGACTCATCATGGTGCAGCATAAACCCCTAAGGATAGGAACTTGAAGAAGGTGTGGATCTTACACTGTAGGCCATCGTTTAAGAAGAAATTTTTCGAAATTGCAAACCTAATGTTTTGAAAAATGTTGCTATTAAGGTAATTTAGAGGCTACAACTAAGGAAATTGGTATTTGGTTTCTCGGTCAGAAATTAAGACGTGTTTCAAAATTTTCGGATATTTAGCCCTATAGCTGAGAAATAGTGCTAGATACCTTTTTTTACAAAATGTATCATTATTAAAGAACTATAAAAGAATTGTTAAAGGTACATCTATGGCCAATGGTGTTTGACTTCCACACACAAATGAAAAAAAGGACTTTCAGTGTTTTTGGAAACTGAACCTCCAAGGAGAAGAAATAGCGAATGAGATTTTTCACGAAAATATTTTATTATGAAAGCGTTTCTTAAAGTTAAATGTAAGAAAATTAAAATTTGGCTTCTCAATTAGAAATTAAAAAAAATATGTTTCACTGTTTTTGGAAATTCAATCGCTATGCAGGTGAAACTGAGAATGAAAGTTTTTATGGAAACATTTTACTGTGCAAGCATTTTTGAAGCAAAATTTTTGAAAATTTGTATTTGACTGCTCTTAGAAATAAAACATAAGCATGTCACTGTTTTCGGAAATTCAACCCCAAAGATGATGAAATGGGCGGGGGGGGGGGGGGGGGAAGGAGGTTTGTTGAAACGTTGAATGAAAATATTTCATTGTGAAAATATTTTTAAAGCTAAATCTTTCAAATTGGTGTTTGGTTTCCCGGTTGGAGATGACCAAATACGTCTTTCACCCTTCGTGGTAATTCATCCGCTAAAGAGGTGAAATAGAATCGCTCTGATTCACTGACTCATCATCACCAGCCCAAACCGCCATGGATTGAAACGTGAAGTTTGCAGAAGGTGTGGAGGTTATACTGTAGGCTTTGTTTAAGAAGGGATTGTCTAAATTCTACCACTAAGGGAATAAAATAGTGTGTGATAGTTTTATAGAAAAAATAGATAAGAACTACTAAAACTTCTTAACATCTACATGACTTCTCCGTTAGGAACAAAAAAAATACGTGTTTCAATGTTTCTAGAAATTCAGTCGCTATGGGAGTGCAAGAAGAGATGAAAATTTTTTAGAAAAAATTTTGTTCAATTAAAAAAATTTTAAGCTAGATTCATAAAAACTGGCGTTTCACTTCTCGGTTATACAAAAAGAAATGCTTGTTAGGGGATGAACGTTGCTATCGAAATATGTGTGAATGTGAATGTGCATTGTTCAGTAAAATCTCAGACAGCCTTGGATATTGTTGCAACCTCTAGCTGAAAGTATAATTTTAAAGAGGATTACTACGTTCCGTGATAGCCTGTCCGCATGTAGCTGTGCACAGCAACTGCTTTACATGAAGCACTACTTAAAGCACAAAACAAAGAGAGATGACAGATCATCTGCTTGGGGAAAATGGTCATGGGAGTCCCACAGAGTTTGATCATTGTTTTATTGCTGTTCCTGCTTTATAATAACGATCTGTCACTTATTTTGAATCAAGAGTAATACTTAGAAGTACTCATAGATGATACATGCATCGTTGTCAAGCCGAGCAGGAAGCATCAACAGAGAGAATAGTAAATAGTGTTTATTTGACGGTTACTGAGTGGGCTAGCTTTAAACTTCTATAATACACAACTCATCCAGTTTTTAACTGTCAAAAGTATCCCATTTGTTTGGATCCGCAAAAACATTTAAATACAGCGGCTTATGAATTTGAAATGCTTGCGAGATTGATAGATATAGAAGTCACCTACCGAAAACATTTTGCATTATTTTTGTTTTGAGTCTTCTGGAACGAATTTCTCTCCTGTGCTAACCTCTTCATCTCCAGTACCACTTGCTACCTGCGTCCTCACTTATCTCCTAGACGTATTTCTATCTTTGCTCTCCTCTGCAGTTTTTACACTCTACAGCTGCCTCTAGTAGCATGGAAGTTATTCCGTGATGTCTTATAAGATGTACTACCGTCTAGTCCCTTCTTCTTGCTCATGATTTCCCTAAATTTCTTTCCTTATCGAGTCTGCGGAGAACCTCCTCACACCTTGCCTTATCAGTGGACCTAGTTTTCAACATTCCTTTGTAGCATCACATCTCACATGCTTCGATTCTTTTCTTTTCCGGTTTTCCCACAGTCCATCTTCCGCTACCATACAACGCTATGCTACAAACGTACATTCTAAGACATGTATTCCACAAATTTCAGCCTATGTTCGATACTAGTAGAATTCTCATGGCCATGAATGCCTTTTTCGCCAGCACTAGTCTCTTTTTATGTCCTTCCTCCAATCCATCATGGGTTATTTTACTGTCTCAGTAACAGAATTTCTTGACTTCATGTACTTCATAATCGCCAGTCCTGACGTTAAGTTTCAGGCTAGTCTCATTTCTACTACTTGTCATTACATTCGTATTTCTTCGATTTACCATTAATGCATATTCTGTAGTCATTAGACTGTTCATTCTGTTCAGCAGATTCTGCGATTCTTTCCCACTTTCACTGAGAACAGCAAGGTCATCAGGGAATCTTGTCAATGACATCGTTCACCTTGATTTTTAATTTCACTCCTGAATATATCCTTTATTTCCGTTATTGCTTTTTCCATGCATCGATTGAGCAGTAGGGGTTAAGATTACGTTCCTGTTTACACCCTTTCTATACGAGCATGTCGTTCTTGGTATCCATCTCTTATTATTCCTCTCGTTTCTTGCCCATACTGTGTATAATCAGTCTTCCAGAATCCCTCAGCCCTATTGTTCTCAGAATTTATTGCAACAACTTCCACTGTCGAACACCTTTTGCGGGTCCACAAATCCTATGACGGTTCTTGATATTTTGTAGTCTTCCTTCAATTATCAGCCACAACGTCGCAAGTGCTCCCTCGTGCCTTTACGTTTCTTAAAGCCAAACTGATCGTCATCTAATATCCTCAGTTTTCTTTTCCATTCTTCTGTATATTACTCTTGTCAGCTGCTAGGATGCATGAGCTCTTAAACTGATTGTACGAAATTCTCACACTGCTAAGCATTTTCCATTTTCGTTATTGTGTGGATGATGTTTTTTTCCGAAAGTGAGATGGTAGATCGGCAGAGTAAAACATTCTACACAACAACTTGAATACTCGTTTTGTTGCCACATAACTCCTCCGATTTTAGAAATTCTGATGGAATGGTATCTATCCCTGCAGCCTTATTTGATTGTAAGTGTCTAAACGCTCTTTCAGATTTTAATTCTAATACTGGATCCCCTATCCCTTCCCTGTTCCTTTTGGTGTTACGTTATCAGGAATGTCCTCCCCCTATAGCCGTCAATCCGCTCTCTCCACTGCGTTTAGCAGGGGAATTCCTGCAGTACTATTAATGTTACCGTCCTTGCTTTCAATTTCACAAAAGACTGTTTGACTGTTTGTATGCTGAGTCAGGCCTTCCGAAAATTATATATTTTTCAATTTCTTCACATATTTCATGTAACTATTACGCTTTAGCTTCCATGCACTTCCGATTTATTTCATTCCAAAATGACTTGTAATTTTGTATTCGTTGACTTCCCTGATCATTTTTTTTTACTTCTTTCTTTCACCGAGCAACTGAAGTATTTCTTCTGTTACTCACGTTACTTCGCTGTTACCTTCTTTGTACTTATGGTTTTCTCTATAACGTCTGTCATTCCCATTTATAGAGATGTCCATTCCTCCTCAACTGTTCCTTATCAGACTATGTTTACTTTTAGAGAATTTAAGCGTATCTCTTCATTCCTTAGAAATCCCGCGTCGCACTTCTTTGCGTATTGGTTCTTTGTGACCTGCTGAACTTCAGGCTACACCTCATCGATTTGTCTGATGTCCTTAGGTTGGTTAGGTTTAAGTAGTTCTAAGTTCTAGGGGACTGATGACCTCAGATGTTAAGTCCCATAGTGCTCAGAGCTATTTGAACCATACTTTTCATCATTATGAAGTTGAATTGAGTGTATATCTTCTCCTGTGTACACCTTACAATCTAGTATTTAACGCAGTGGTTTCCGTTGCTTTCTGCACTCAAGAGAGTGTGAGAGAATTGTGAAATTCCTCTCCGCTGCTCCTTCCTCTTTTATAAGGGCGATGGCTAATTGAGCGTGACCTCTTATGCCAGAAGTCTTCGGCCGACATCGCAAAAGTTTCTTCATTCAAACTTTAAGCGCTGACAGGGCGAACCTGGGATTTTTGTGATTACTAATGAAAGATGCTCTCCCTAGCTCAAGGGCTGGATATTATCCCATGGGATAATATTCTTGGATAACTATTCATTTAGGCAAAAAGTATTCATGGTACAAAATTAAATAATTAAAATTATGTCAGGACTTTGTATACGTCCTTATTTCAAGCTGGGGATGTTAGTGGCAACCTCACAGTTGATTTATTCACTTATACAACTTGCTATCAACAATCGACTAGAGTTTGTGAGTATTAAACGTACTCAGAAGTGAAACACTAGAGGGAAAAGTAATCTACACAACAATGTAACTAATTCAATTTTTGCCAAGAAATATGTGAAATTTACAGGAAGACATCTCTTTAACCTCTATCCTTGGAAATGTATGATGGCAGATGTGTTTCTAAATCTCGATTAAAGATGTTTCTTCTCAACAACTCGTTCTATAACGTAATGAAATGCTTGAATAGAAATATTTACTTTTACAGAGAAGGCGTGCCGCAGGTGAGTGTCGTAGGACCGTTGCTATTCACAATATATATAAATGACCTTGCGGATAACATCGGAAGTTCACTGAGGTTTTTTGCGGATGATGATATAGTATATCGAAAGGCTGTGACATTGGAAAATTGTAGTGAAATGCAGGAGGATCTGCAACGAATTGACGCATG
The DNA here is from genome assembly GCF_023864345.2 of Schistocerca serialis cubense. NCBI lineage: Eukaryota > Metazoa > Arthropoda > Insecta > Orthoptera > Acrididae > Schistocerca > Schistocerca serialis. The sequence goes on from NC_064643.1 coordinate 671,652,190, forward strand.
GTGCAGGGAATGGCAATTTAATCTCAATGTAGACAAGTGTAATGTGCTGCGAATACATAGAAAGAAAGACGCTTTATCATTTACCTACAATATAGCAGGTCAGAAACTGGAAGTGATTAAAATGGAATGACCATATAAAATTAATCGTCGGTAAAGCACATGCCAGACTGCGATTGATTGGAAGAATCATAACGAAATGCGGTTCTAAAGCAAGGGAAGTAGGTAACAGTACACTTGTTCGCCCACTGCTTGAATACTGCTCACCGGTGTAGGATCTGTACCAGATAGGGTTGATAGAAGAGATAGAGAAGATCCAACGGAGAGTATCGCGCTTCGTTACAGGATCATTTAGTAATCGTGGAAGCGTTACGGATGTGATAGATATACTCCAGTGGAAGACTCTGCAAGAGAGACGCTCAGAATCACGGTACGGGCGTTTGTTGAAGTTTCGAGAACATACTTTCACCGAGGAGTCAAGCAGTATATTGTTCCCTCCTACGTATATCTTGCGAAGAGACCATGATGATAAGATCAGAGAGATTAGAGGCCACACAGAGGCATAACGACAATTTTTCTTCCTACGAACAATACGACTCTCTAATAGAATGGAGAACCGATTGCGGTACTCCAGGTACCCTCCGCCATACACCATCAGGTGGCTTGCGGAGTATGGATGTAGATGTAGATGTGGGTGTAAACGGCCTCAACGTATTGATATAGATAAATTTTTCATTTTCTGGGTAATTCATAAGTTAACAAGTTTCTGTATCACGGTTTTTATCCTGAATGTCATCTGTGTAACAAGAAACTAACGAACTACTGAAAGCGTATTTCTACACGTTGAGTGCCACTAACATGTAATCCTGTGAAGTGGTTTTGGTTAATGCATATTTCGCACTTAGACATGTGGGGGTAACACTACAGAACACTATAGATTGTTTTTCTTTTTCCTGTGCATTTGTTTTCCAAGTTTTTTGCCTTATTTGCATAATACATCGGAATAATTGTTCAAGGAGAGTTTTGCGTACATATTCCTATGTACAGCTGTGTTTCTGTTACATCATACAGTAGTGAAGAACGAAATTGTTACTTTTATTTATTCAGATGTAGTATCTTTTCTCATCGAGTAGCGTTTTGTTTAGAGTCATGTTCTATGAAGACAGTAATGAGAGATTGTAATTTTACATGAAACTCTAAATCGACTTATGTTGAATATTTGAGAGTTTAATGTGCAGCGAGGTGTGTTGAATGGTATAGAAACACATTCGATAGGTCGACAGAGAAATGTGCCAACAAAGAGTTGGGAGCGAGAACAACGTGTTTTTTATTGTGACTTTTTTTCGTTTTTATTTCCACCTTTATTTTATTTTTATTTCTATTTTATTTTTTGTTTTTATTTCTATTATTAGTAACTACTACCGTTACGACTGAGACCAGAGGTATTCGATATTTATTTTTCATTCGGTTTTTTAATCGCTTATGTATGTTTATGTGTCTTATCTGTGTCTATCTGCAATTGGATATTTTCCTGTTTTGGGTGCTACTGTCTGGCGGACTGAAGTCTTGTCATACCGCGTCAGTGCCAGTGTATATTGTGTCCATGCCCGATGCAAAACAATTGTTTTCGAAGGTGACATGCATTGTGATTTCGGCGTGTACCGCGGACAAGGAATTAATGGCCATACGAATCGGGTTGCCTATTAGTCGGAACTGCTACTCGGCACATTAATATCAGACACAATGATGCGCAATCTTCTAAGCCGCGTGAAATCTGTTAGTACACTCTTTTGATTGCAGATAGCACAGACTGATAGGTGCACACCGCGGAATGTAAAATTAAACAAAAATATGAAAACTCATTTCCTTGTCCTTCATTGATATCAAGAATATTAATCTTCAGTGTATGGTGTGTCCATTGCTGCCCTATTCATGTGATTGTACGGTGATCTTTGTGCACAGTACGGAGTGTTTGGGGCCTTCCCCGGACAGTAAATTCAAATTACAAATACGTTAATGCTCTTTCTTACTGCGGATGGTTAAAATGCGAAATGTGCCAATCTGCGATCGAATGGGAAACCATAGATATGAAACTCTGATCATTAACACATTACAAATAACCACTACTGTTACTAATGAGACCAGAGGTATTGAATCATTATTTTTCATTCAGTTTTTTAATCGCTTATGTATGTTTGTACGTATGTGTTATATGTGTCTATCTGCATTTGGATGTTTTCTTGATTTTGTGCTAATTGTCTTCCGGACTGAAGTCTTGTGCCAGTCAAAGACGTTCATTGTGTTATATCCGTCATTAGATTAGCAGCCAGCAGTACTTTAGGTGAAACATTATGTTAGTGTACACTTCTTCATTTTGACAGATCTGTTAATGATTGTGTTATAGTTTTGTGAACCTTGCTTCTGTATGTGAGTGTAATATTCAGTTAATACTGAAAGAATTAAATATTTTATGTTTCAACTCTCTCAGAATTTACGTACGTGGGAAATCCAGGGAGATGTGTCACTTTTATTAGATGAGCACTCTAATTTTTAGTTAGGTTATTTTTCAATGGCAGTTTTGGTTCGTCACAGACAGACAGAGTTAGGCTTTGTACAGCGTGGTTGCATGCGAGCATCGAGATTTGTTTCACGAACATTCGTATTTTCGAAGTTATTAGCAATTACTTTTACAGATAGTTTTAGACTGAACTTTTGACAGCCTAAAACCTATATTTGCTTTAGAATCCTCATTGCTCTTTAAGCGCGCATGAAAAAAAGTAAACTATGAAATAAAGAAATTATAGACTCGTTATCAAATGCAGTATGTCATTGTGTCACGATTATTAAAACATCTAGCCTAGAACTTGCGACCAGTATTGACTCAGAAATTTGAGGAAATATATCGCTAGAAAATGCAGATACCACTTATTACATGTTACAGGTAGTATGCCGTCATGCTAAACTGTATGAGGAGTTGCAGTACGTCAATCAGGCGAGCATGCAGTTTTCAAAAAAAAATTATTCGAAATATTCCGTTGCATTACATTCAGAAATTTTTTCATAGTTATAAAAGTTTAAGAGACGTGTGACGCCCTGCACCGTGTACTGCGCTGTCAGCGGCTGTCAGTAGCAGCTGCTAGGCAGCACCCCCTGGGCAGCCAATAAAGCCAGCTCCTAATAGCTGCCACTCACTTCAGTCAGTGCACTCTTACCGCTGTTCAGTACACAGTAACTCCTTTATTATCAGGCTTGAGAGCTATACGATAAGTAATTGTTTCTAGTTTATCTGCAGACCAATTCCTAAAAGTATCTACTTTCCAGGGCTGATCTACTTCATATTTGATTTGAGCCAAGTAGACCATTTATGTAACGGCGCAGAACTTCTACTGTGCAGTTGTTCTAAGGGATGATGTTAAAGTTTAAATAAAGGTACCTGCAATATTCATTAATTCGACTTGTATTTGAGGTTAATATTATTAAACCATTTTGATGCTAACTGGAACATAATACGCGGCATTATGGCAAGAAAAAATAATAGCCTAATTCTTTACGACAACTTACTACTGAACAAACTCCCTTTACCAGCAAGCAGAAGCCTAACAGAGGTTTGTGACTCTGTTACAAGGCAGACCAACCTTTCGTAATGCCCCTTCAGTCCATGTGGACATGCTCGACCTGCTAAACTAACTCCGGTTAGTTCGCTGGACTCCTAGATATGAACTCGGATGACGGAATAGCCTAAGACGACAATACGCTTAGAGAGGACGGTAAACCCATAAGTGAATACCAGTCATATCTGGTTAAACGCAAATCCACATCAAATGAATTCGATGTAGAATGGATCGTTGACAATGAAAATTTGTGCCGGACTCGAACTCGAACCTGGATTTCCCGCTTATCGCGAGCGGTCGCCTCTCCATTTGGCTGTCGGTGCACTACTCGCGGCCAGAACCAAACTTTCATATGTCGTCAACCATGTGTCCACGACCTGTACTCTACATCCATTATGTATATTCCAGTACAGGTCAGACGTTGTACTTGAAAATCGCTTGCCCGGTATTGCCGGATAAATACGATATTTCAGCACCTATGTTACTCTGATAACCATGCAGGCATCTTCAAAAGAACTTTGTATCGTAATCAGAATTACACATGCACTGCAATATCGTATTTATCCGCCGATACTGGCAATCCACTTTCATATACAACGTCTCACCAGTACGGGATTATACATAATGGATGTAAGAGTATAGGTCGTAGACGCGTTGTTGACGTTATATGGAGATTTGGATCTGGCCGTGAGTCATGCACGGATAGCCAAATTGTAAGTTAGCCAGTTGCAATAAAAGAATTTTGCACCCTTCTACTTTTTGTACTTCCGCAGAAATCACTCCTTAAGCTTGTTGAACGTCTCCCCAATTCTCAATGTCACTGTACATTTCACAAATGTTTTCATGTGTTCTACTTGACATAATTTTACAACCCACGACAACTGAGTGTTGGGCCAAACACCAATATCCGCAGCAGTTGTCAGCCCTCGACCAACGGCTTACACCCTCAGACGATTTTCGACAACAGAAAAGGATTAGGATAGTGGCAGCTGGAATTGTCAAATGATCTGTTGGCTAGAGCAACACGATTTCATAACGACAGATTGTTTTCGTAACTCTTTATTATCTGCCGACAACTGTGCCACTTTTCCCATCTACATACACACTGCTTCTGACTCCAAAATGCCCTGTGACTCTGACTGTGCCATTGCAACATCTTTACCACTCATTCACACCCAATACACAAACAATGAATAGGCAACAATATACAACTTGACAAAGCGAATAACAAATTAAACTTTACATGTTTTTACTAACCATCTAGAATCCCTACACTGCCTCACAGCATGATCGTAAGGGTGGCATGTGAAACAAGTTGCAGACACTAACTCGGTGTACAGTGCCGAACGCCCAAGCAGACTACTCTGTGAACATTTAACAGGCTCCAAACAGCTCCCCTGCAGTTGTTCCAAAACTCAGACACATCAGCCTCTTTCTCTAGCCTAAACAAGAAGCCCTCAAGTTATGGTGACACTCCCTCCTACATTCCACTTCCGTCGCACACACCAAAAGTAGCCAATAGTACTGTCACTCACTCCACTATGTTCCCGCTACAGGCCATGGACGAAGCGTCATAGTTTATGGGCAATGTTTCACCTGCTTCCTACTGGAGATGTCGCCACCATTTACGGTAGCAATTATAGCTGTTTCAGGAGTGTAGATACGGCCATGATGTCAGGGTAGCATATAGTGGAGGGTGTAGCATGCTGTTGAGAGCCCAGAGAGAAGCAGGAGAAGCAGTTACCAACATTAATCCTTTAGTTTGAACTCATGCATTGGCACTAGATTTTCATGGGGTGGCAGTCACACCACTGCACCGTGAGAACAGGGCATGGGGCTGGCAGGATTGCAGCTTGAGACAAGCGTACTGGCTGGAACATATATCTTCCAGACTTGGCTCACACTAAGTGCCTGGCATGTGAATCTGTAGCATGAGCCAGAAACAATGGAAGTCAGCATTGCAAGAAGATAGAAAGAAAACCTATAGTGGTAACCAATTCAGCAATGGACGATCACACTGTGGGGAGCTCTGTATACAGCACGTAGACACACCCATTGTAGTGACAGAAGACAGCTACCAGGCATGAGCTGTCACCCATTGCCTCTGGGAGAGGAGTCTGTCTACAGGTGGAATGGGCCAGGAAGGTTCACAGCAACGTGGCACTAAGGCTGGAGGGCGAGTGTAAAGAAGGATGCTGGAATTGTGATGAAGATCTAAACTAATGACTGCTGCTGGCAGTTTCATCTCCTAATGTATCTCTGTGTGCTTGGGAAATGCTGCTCTGTGACTTACACTGCTACAAATCTGACAACTATATACAAGGTACCAGCTCATCTCTTATGCCAATATACCACGTCTAGGCATGCACTCGGCAACACCACTGAATTCCACTGGTGGAATAATCCTCTTGCCAATGCTGCAAGAACTGCACATTACAGCTATGCTGGCAGGTTTGACTGAAGGAACCTGGGCCGTCTTGTAATAGTGTAACAACGTGGTCACTGTAATCGTAATGGTGGCCTGCAACAAATGGGGTTTGTAGAACACCATGATATATTCTCACAGACTTGCTGTATAAATGGTAGTCATGAAGTACATTAGTATAACACACAATTACATGCTTTAATCGAATGATATCATCCGATGAGCTTCTGGCAGTCGATGCAGTGCACAATTGTAAGATTGTGCATGAGACTACATGATTATGTAGACCACATCATCGAAATAAATAATGTAATTGTAAAATCCTCAGTATTATACCTCCAATGGACCTCGAATTTGGATTTTACTTATATAGAATTATGTATAATCGCATTGTATTTCTCTGAATTTCATTTAAATACACTCACAAATTCGTGTTACAAATATTATATAGGTGGTATTACAACTGTTGAATTTTATAATAATTACAGCTGTCTACTGAGGGAGTAATTTAATCTCAACTCTAACTGTTGTACTGTTTGACCCAAAATTTGGAACATTATTACACCCTGACATATTGCTGGTCAGATTATATCGACAGTACAAGTGTTTGTAATATCTGGTGATTGTAAAATTAAATCCTAGGGGAGTTGTACCAGCAGACAAGATACTCGATTCCTTCCGATTTTGCTGATAGTTTATGCTGAAATTCAGAGGTACATGATTAGTCAAATCACAAGTTCTTCATCATAGCTATCAGCTTAACTGTCATTCAAAAATTTCAACCATAGCAGCGGTCTGCATGACTTTCATGCATGGAAGGATGATGTGACACATATGTGAGTATATAACAAAGTGTGTAGCTGTAATGGCAACTATCATTCAACGATCTATATTCTACCTGTGCTCCAGACATAGGTTATTTCTTGCTTCTCTGTGAATAATTTTTTTTCCTTTTTTTCATTGTTGTTGTCGTGGTCTTCAGTCATGAGACTGCTTTGATGCAGCTCTGAATGCTACTTTATCCTGTGCAAGCTTCTTCATCTCCCAGTACGTACTGCAGCCTACATCCTTCTGAATCTGTTTAGTTTATTCATCTCTAGGGCTCCCTCTACGACTTTTACCCTCCACCCTGCCCTCCAATACTCAATTGGTGATCCCTTGATGCCTCAGAACATGTCCTACCAACCGATCCCTTCTTCTAGTCAAGTTGTGCCACAAACTCCTCTTCTCCCCAATTCTATTCAATACCTCCTTATGTGATCCACCCACCTAATTTTCAGCATTCTTCTGTAGCACCACATTTTGAAATCTTCTATTATCTTCTTGTCCAAACTATTTGTCGTCCATGTTTCACTTCTATACATGGCTACACTCCATACAAATACTTTCAGAAACGACATCCTGACACTTAAATCTATAATCGATGTTAACAAGTTTCTCTTCTTCAGAAACGCTTTCCTTGCCATTGCCAGTCTACATTTTATATCTTCTCTACTTCGACCATCATCAGTTATTTTGCTCCCGAAATAGCAAAACCCCTTTACTACTTTAAGTGTCTCATTTCCTAATTTAATTCCCTCAGCACCACCCGATTTTATTCGACTACATTCCCTTATCCTCGTTTTGCTTTTATTGTTGTTCATCTTATACCCTCCTTTCAAGACACAGTCCATTCCGTTCAACTGCTCTTCCAAGTCCTTTCCTGTCTCTGACAGAATTAGAATGTCATCGCCGAACCTCAAAGTTTTTATTTCCGCTCCATAGATTTTAATTCCTACTCCGACTTTTTCTTTTGTATCCTTTACTGCTTGCTCAAAATACAGATTGAAGATCATTGGGGAGAGGTTACAACCCTGTCTCACTCCCATCCCAACCACTGCTTCCCTTTCATGCCCCTCACCTCTTATAACGGCCATCTGCTTTCTGTACAAATTGTAAATAGCCATTCGCTCCCTGTATTTTACCCCTGCCACCTTCAGAATTTGAAAGAGAGTATTCCAGTCAACATCGTCGAAAACTTTCTCTAAGTCTACTAATGGTAGAAACGTGGGTTTCCCTTCTCTTAATCTAGCTTCTAAGATAAGTCGTAGGATAAGTATTGCCTCGCGTGTTCCAATATTTCTACGGAATCCAAAATGAGCTTCCCTGAGGTAGGTTTCTTCCATTTTTTTCATTCGTCTGTAAAGAATTCGTGTTAGTATTTTGCATCCGTGACTTATTTTTTCGTATGGTCACCCTTATCACAGTTGGCTGGCAGTGATTTTTCTACATATTTTTATATTATAGGTTTTTGCGGCACCATCCGCCCCGCCACACATTCATCTAATCCTTAGCACAGATATGATATTGTTTAACTTTTTCATTCCTTTCAAACTAGTACATAGAAATATATAATTTTAAATTCTTGTTGCATGTATGATATGATCGCTGTTTGACACATAAGCATCACGTAACTGCCTATTCGACTGTGTGGTGAGAGCTTCAGGGGCAGAAGAGGGAAAGACGTGACAGTTTTGAGGCAGACAGGTAGCAGCAGCAATACTTTATTGAATGTGTGTCTAATACAACTTCATCTGTGTGTGTGTTTTTCTTCTTATCAGGTGAATGATATGCGGAATGTGCTTCAACTTAGAATACATACTATATTCACTAATTCTTGAGTGCTGTTAGTTGGAAGGAAGTTGATCATATTGCCTAATTGCCTAATATTACTCTGTCTGTCATGGAAGTGATTAGAGGATTGAAGAAAAAAAAATCTCCCTTCTTCTCTACAGCAATGGAAATGTTGCGAGATTTCTTTGAGATCGTACACTTCCAACGAGAAAAGTGTTAGACACTGAAAAGTAAATTGCTGGCTGTAACTAGTTTCTTCAGTCAACAGATGAGAACTTTAAGACAGCTAATGTATTTTAAATTTTAATCTATATTCCTAATTTTAGTGGGAAATCTGAGGGCAGAGAAAATTTTCGTAACAGCGGGCTGTCTGTATACACATGGACAAGAAGGTTCTACAAGAGTATCGATATATACAAGTTTTCCCACCATGTGACATTTTGTTGACAGGTAGACAACTCTGGAGTAGAGACTGCGTTTTCAGAAGAATCTGTGTTAGAGGTATAGTTTAAACCACATAGATATGCGTAATATCTGAACCAGGAGATCAGAGCAATAGTTGTGACTCATGGATCACGTACAACAGTGACGAGAGCGCAGACTGATTACCTTCTATACAACACGGATAATACATAGTTACTCTCGTCTTTTTTATTTATATCTGCGAATATACTGTTGCCATAAATTTTTCCTCAACTTATATACACTGGGCTAAACGTCCTTTTCAACTGAACAGTGCTGTATCAAAAGAATAATGTAATGTGACGTAACTGATGCAGAACTATTTCCGTTCAGAATTCCTAATGAAATGGTCCCTACTGGGACAGTAGAAGAACTAAAAAAGCCGTTTGCTTAGAAGTATGGCGACTTATTCTATCACGTTTCTCCTTTACGCTCTGTAGATGGCAGCTTTCAAGTGAATGCACTACACAATAAGAAGAAGTTACCGTAGTAGTGTGTGCTAAGGTTATGGAAACTATATGTAAGCTCCTGTCGATTACCAATACACTATAGTTTCGGTTTTCCTCTCGGTGTCTTTCTTACTGTCTAAAAAGAGGTCTGCAGTTGTTTCGGAAGCCACTACGTGTGTATGTATAATGATGTTGAGCAAAAGGTGAATGAACGTAACTGTTTCGCTTTTCGTCATAGCTGAGGTCATTCCATGAAGAAATTATATTCAGCGGTGCAGATACAGTGCATGAAATATGAGGAGCAAAATATTATTTTTAATGTATAGCAGAACCATCGACCATTTTAAAAGAATTAAGTATTTGTAGCTTAAACTTCAACATTCACCTGGTCATTCACTACTCTGGTTTTAGAATCCGACGTTCGTGTGTCTTCCAGTGGACAGAAATGCAGAATATGGACAAAGAAAGAGACGCCTGAAAATCAAAACGGTAACAAGAAGTAAAGGCTTATCTTGTAGTGTATCAGAAGGTTTAATTATATGAAAATCCCATGCAAGAAGAATAGAGGGTATAGGGGGAATCCACTTAGATGTTCTTGGCTAGTTTATACATCTTGGTGGTAGACAGTACGAGCAGACCAGTAAGTCTGACGAAGATATGAGCTGGGATTCTAGACAGAGCTATCATACTCGTTTATTGTCCGTAGACTGGTATATCGATCTACATCTACATTGATACTCCGCAAGCCACCCAACGGTGTGTGGCGGAGGCACTTTACGTGCCACTGTCATTACCTCCCTTTCCTGTTCCAGTCGCGTATGGTTCGCGGGAAGAACGACTGTCTGAAAACCTCCGTGCGCGCTCTAATCTCTCTAATTTTACATTCGTGATCTCCTCGGGAGGTATAAGTAGGGGGAAGCAATATATTCGATACCTCATCCAGAAACGCACCCTCTCGAAACCTGGCGAGCAAGCTACACCGCGATGCAGAGCGCCTCTCTTGCAGAGTCTGCCACTTGAGTTTATTAAACATCTCCGTAACGCTATCACGGTTACCAAATAACCCTGTGACGAAACGCGCCGCTCTTCTTTGGATCTTCTCTATCTCCTCCGTCAGACCAATCTGGTACGGATCCCACACTGATGAGCAATACTCAAGTATAGGTCGAACGAGTGTTATGTAAGCCACCTCCTTTGTTGATGGACTACATTTTCTAAGCACTCTCCCAATGAATCTCAACCTGGTACCCGCCTTACCAACAATTAATTTTATATGATCATTCCACTTCAAATCGTTCCGCACGCATACTCCCAGATATTTTACAGAAGTAACTGCTACCAGTGTTTGTTCCGCTATCATATAATCATACAATAAAGGATCCTTCTTTCTATGTATTCGCAATACATTACATTTGTCTATGTTAAGGGTCAGTTGCCACTCCCTGCACCAAGTGCCTATCCGCTGCAGATCTTCCTGCATTTCGCTACAATTTTCTAATGCTGCAACTACTCTGTATACTACAGCATCGTCCGCGAAAGGCCGCATGGAACTTCCGACACTATCTACTAGGTCCTTTATATATATTGTGAAAAGCAATGGTCCCATAACACTCCCCTGTGGCACGTCAGAGGTTACTTTAACGTCTGTAGACGTCTCTCCATTGATAACAACATGCTGTGTTCTGTTTGCTAAAAACTCTTCAATCCAGCCACACAGCTGGTCTGATATTCCGTAGGCTCTTACTTTGTTTATCAGGCGACAGTGAGGAAATGTATCGAACGCCTTCCGGAAGTCAGGAAAAATAGCATCTACCTGGGAGCCTGTATCTAATATTTTCTGGGTCTCATGAACAAATAAGGCGAGTTGGGTCTCACACGATCGCTATTTCCGGAATCCATGTTGATTCCTACATAGTAGATTCTGGGTTTCCAGAAATGACATGATACGCGAGCAAAAAACATGTTCTAAAATTCTACAAGAGATCGACGTAAGAGATACAGGTCTATAGTTTTGCGCATCTGCTCGACGACCCTTCATCAAGACTGGGACTATCTGTGCTCTTTTCCAATCATTTGGAACCCTCCGTTCCTCTAGAGACTTGCGGTACACGGCTGTTAGAAGGGGGGCAAGTTCTTTCGCGTACTCTGTGTAGAATCGAATTGGTATCCCGTCAGGTCCAGTGGACTTTCCTCTATTGAGTGATTCCAATTGATTTTCTATTCCTTGGACACTTATTTCGATGTCAGCCATTTTTTCGTTTGTGCGAGGATTTAGAGAAGGAACTGCAGTGCGGTCTTCCTCTGTGAAACAGCTTTGGAAAAAGGTGTTTAGTATTTCAGCTTTACGCGTGTCATCCTCTGTTTCGATGCCATCATCATCCCGTAGTGTCTGGATATGCTGTTTCGAGCCACTTACTGATTTAACGTAAGACCAGAACTTCCTAGGATTTTCTGTCAAGTCGGTACATAGAATTTTACTTTCGAATTCAATGAACGCTTCACGCATAGCCCTCCTTACGCTAACTTTGACAGCGTTTAGCTTCTGTTTGTCTGAGAGGTTTTGGCTGCGTTTAAATTTGGAGTGGAGCTCTCTTTGCTTTCGCAGTAGTTTCCCAACTTTGTTGTACCACGGTGGGTTTTTCCCGTCCCTCACAGTTTTACTCGGCACGTACCTGTCTAAAACGCATTTTACGGTTGCCTTGAACTTTTTCCATAAACACTCATATTGTCAGTGTTACAACTTAGCTTGTTGTGTTACAAATTGGTTCTCTCCCACATTACGGCAGATGTTCTAATAAGAGTGGGTTCATAAAGCACGCAGGGTGTTCGAGGAATATGAGCTTTCTGATTTATACGTCAATTATGCTTCATTTAGTTCTGTACTTTCTAACCTGTTAAAGATATACACAACTATATCTGAAGTGAACAGATTTTTGCTCTTTGTTTCCACAACGAGTGCACTCACCCGTAGCAGGACACCACGCACCGCTGGTATCTTCTACTACGTTGGTGACTGAGTTGAAAAAGCTTTTAGCCTCCTCAGAAATTTTGTCGAGCCTTGTCCATTAAAAGGGGAACACAATCAACAGTAATGCAGTGCTGCTTGCTGTTTTCCGCCGTACTGTGAACATTTGCTTCTGGAAAACTTCCTACGTGCGCCCCACGGTTCTCCTGCTTCCACCCCCGCCTTCACTCCGCCTCGCCTCCTACCCTCCACAGCCCACCGACAAGAGAGCAACGGAAGACGGCGACAATCATCCCAAACTGCGTCCAGTGCCCCCTCAGTTTGCTCTGAGAAGTTCCAAATTCAATAGAGGAGGATGTCGGGTTAAAGCGCGCACGCCGTAATTGTGTTAGATGCGAACAAAACTTCTGTTCCTAGCGACCTCGTGGACTGCGCTTGCACTTTACATGAAGCTCATTTTCGCCGACATTCCGCCTTCAACAATAGTGTCTTCTGTTTAGCCTCCTTTCTTGTTTCAATGAAGATGTACTCACTTATCTTACTGTTTTAACGAGGCGGTAGGCCATTTTCGTAATGATTTATTCGTCTAGAAAAGCTATTTCCCATTGATGAATTACCTATTCTCAGACATTTATGAAAGCATGGATCAAGACCTAATTAGTTTTCCATTCATCTTCACATGTGTAATTCATAGAGAGTAAATGAACACACTATTTCCTCTCCTGGTATCACCTCGAATAGCTTCATGGACGGAATGACGACTCTAACGATAACATTTAGACGTTGTTTAGTGATTTCTTTAATCTGGTATAACGTGAACGGAGTATACTGGGGCACACCTGTATGTGGCACCAGAATAAGATAATAACATTAATAAATAAAAATGAAACTAGTACACTATAAACGATGAATATCTCTGATGGACTCGATAATACGGAACGGTGACTGTGCGTGACCGCAGAGGCAGAGATACTGTATTGCTTCGTCCACGAGAGCGCTTGGGCCACAGTTCTAGTTAGCTGCCTGTGAGGGAAAATCGATGTAGTAGGCAGTCTTTATGGTGTGCTGTGTGAAGCCACCAAGAGTTAGAGTAATGCAGGTATTTCAGTACTGTTGAAAATTGAAGCAGAAGTCTTCACGCAAGTAAGGTATAGATGTTCAATAATTATGATTTCAGTTTCTGAAAGCGCGTTAGTATAGATGAGTTTGCTAATGATTTGTGATGGCTGAGTATCCCCAGAATGTACGTAAACAATATTAATAAAAAGGCTAGTTAGATATTTCTTTTTTGTAATGCTTTTAAGATGTGTTAACAGAGCAACATTTAATTTGATGATTTGCCTTTACGTTGATTAATGAAATTAGATAATAGTTGCTGTTTAAATCTCACTGTTTGTGAATCAATTGTGAGTAATGTAACTTCTGTTGTCATATGTTTTTGAAAAACCTAACCTAAATTAAATATAAATTTGCTAAAAAAATGAGTGTTAGTAATTCACCACAATCAGTACCGCCGCCCAGTCCAGGTGGTGAATTTTTCAAAGAAGTGCGATTTTCTTAAACGTTCTCGTTTATCATCCAAAGGAATTTCATGTGCAGTTCAAGTATCATGGTCAGCATTGCACACTGCTGAGTCTGTAGCTAGAGTATTTTGTTTTTTTATTTTTTTATGAGAGACCAGAATATGTAGCGTTCCACTTTTCCTGCTTTACAGGTGAGGCAGTTCAATTTATTTGTTATGTGCACTGGGATCAAAGTTATTAATTTTGAACAGGGCATTAGGATTCAGTGTTTAAAGGGCTGAATGTATTTTGCAGTGGCTGTATTTCTTTATTGGAACTGGGAGTTGCATTGCCCAATCGATTTGTAAGGTTTTGCTAACTAAGCACACCACTGGCACCTACAACACACAACACGACAATTCGAGTTCTGTATCCGTTCCACAGTTGAGACATTCGTTCAAAATCATCGTAAAATTTATTATTTTGTTTTTTAAGGAAAGTTACACTTCTTAAGTTACAAAGGCAGGCTGCTTATGTTCGTTTATCGAAAAATTAATAGCGAAACTGAAAGTAGAACCCATTATTATCGTGGTCATCGCCATATTTGTGTAAAAAAATGATTTTATTCGTATCAGTATTCCTCCTTCTGCTAGTAACGGCTTGACCACTCAATTTCTTCCTCGTTGATTCTCCTGGAGTAGCTTAAGTAACCATACTAAATCGCATACTCATTCTCTGTATTTTACCTATGTGTGTGTGTGTATGTGTGTGTGTGTGTGTGTGTGTGTGTGTGTGTGTGTGGGCGCGTGTCGACGGTTGGGCAGGTATGTATTCGAAGTAACATCCTACATACTTCACTTAACTACTATAACGGCGTGTTTACACTAATTTGAGTTATAAGAAAATATAAATCAGGGTTGCCATTCATCAGTAACTTAATTAGCACGGTAATTATGAAAGTGTGGACAGAAAAGTTAACCTTTCAGTTCTACTTGTGTAGCTCAAAGAGGGTAATTGAACGTTTGTTTCCCCTCCCGACATCGTATCAAGTAATGTCTTTAAGAATTTGAAATGATATTTTATTAATTGTCTCGTCGGCCACTATTGGAGTCGGTTGTATACGAGAACAGATTACCATGGAATATCAGCACTGTGGTACGTTTTAATCCTTTTTTTACAGCTCTGGCAGATATTCATTCCAGTCTTCAGACACATGGTTTGGTACCTTGGGCTGCATCAGGAACAGAAACCTATATATCATTTATGTGATACCTATACATGTAGATGCATACCTGAAAGTTAATTACGATCAGAATCTATGTTCATTACGTCGTAAATGATTTCATTTGTAGAATCTCATGGAATAGTTCTTTCATAATTACCTCATATCGTTATTCCTCTATAAGAAACTGAAGTAATTTATCAACTCTGTGTCAAGTATCATGGTTATTTGTAAGGTCTGTGGCTCATGTTAAGTACGTTTATGCTTTATGCTGCACTGAATGTGAGTCTTATTAAGTGGTGTCCAAAATTAAAGCAGAAAACGGAAAGTTTTTAAGGCTGCATTTATTTTGCCACAAAACACTATAAACAGTGTAATAGAAACAATGTGAAGAACGCGTAACTTAAACGTCTACAACATGAATAACCGTAGACCAAATGTTCATAATTTTTCCAACTTATCGGATTTGCATACACATTCCGACAACTGGTTAATGTGCAACAGCAGGGGGTGTGGTCTTCTGCCATGGTCTTCTGGATGCTGTCTAGGTCTCTATAAACAATCGCCACACTCGAGAACTAATAAAAGGATTCACATCAAGCAAGCGGGCAACATCAGCTTGAGACCGTCCTGCTTCCATTCTTCCGAGGCCTTCTACCACAGAGAGTCTTGTAGCTTTCTCTGTGCCATGCTGCACTTCTGTAAATCTGTACACAGCGATTGTGGACATAAGACTAACCGTCAACTACTACCATGTTTGACAGAGGCCCTGTGTTCATCGATGGCGTTATTCTGCGTTGCTGGAATACCATTTTCCGAGGAGATCTGATCATACGAACATCTGTTGACAGACTGTGAATGAGACACAGGAAAGGCAAATAGCAGCTTCTTGCTTTAATTTTGGTCGCCAATGTGGTTACGAAAGTGTATACCTAATGTTTACCAAGTAACGTTGCGCTTATTCTTGATTATTAAACGATATTCTCTCTCATCACATCATTACTTTGCATGGTTCAGCTAATGAAAATTCTTTGCGTAATATTATTGTGCTCTTTCGAGGGACAGAGTTTCAGTTTAAACTTTAGCAACTACAGTCTTTCTCTGCATTCGTTTATAAGTCCTTAGCGGGACATTGTGTGCTTCTGGGCATTATTTAAATCTGAATTGCATCTTATCAGCTGTTTACGGTAGTTTACATACATAATTATTTTGTCAACGATATATAATGCTATGAATGTTCCTTTCTATAATTTCGAGATGACCTAGTATTTTTTAAGTTTTCCACCATTCTTATGCAGCACTATCTCTGCTAATGTAGCTACTCTCAGAAGCGAATTCAGAATAACTGATATTTACCTTGATGTACAAAAAAACACCACAGAGCTAAAGCTCGGTATTTGTAAACATGCTTTGTTACAGTCAGTTGCAGAAACAACCTCAGAGAACGCTGTTTGTCGGCCACAGATAAAGTTTTGCAGCGAACTTTAAAGAAGGGCAGGGAAGGTCACTTTGGCCACTAACACGAGGTCACCCAAATCAGATATAAAAGTAGTTTATCTGTGAGACCCAGTGACCTATAAAAGGCAGGCAAGCCATGCTTTCCGAGCCTGAGAGCACATGATGAAGATCCAAGGGCCAGCTGGAAACAGTAAAGTGTTCTCTATGTTTTCGACGAAGCGTTAAGGAATTTAAAAAAAAATTCTTCAGAAATTTGAACATTAATTGCCCTCACATGCCCATCCTTTTTTAAGAATTTTATTCCACTCAAAACTGCATATACTGGTGTACTTAACTTAAGGACGAATGTAACATTCAAATGAGGTATCACTGTCAAGTAACATAGTTGGATGACTGTCGGCCCATACTTAGAAATAATTGCTACAGTGTAGTATAGTGTAGTACGGTACAGTACAGTGCAGTTCGATACAGAAGGTAAGTGTTAGCAATACCCAATCAGTCGAACAGAGATGACACTGTTAGTGGAAGACATTAAATGTAGTGATGCAACTGATTAAGGACGGTCCCCTGGACATTAGAAAAGGGGCGACATTGTTCTTAATAGGGTGAGTGATCACTACGAACCGGAATGCATATTCTACAACAGGTTCGTTTTGGTGATACAGATGTTATGGCTTCGGAGATTTGATTCTGCGTGGGCATACTAATCTTCAGACCTATGAAGACTTTTTCCTGAAATGCGTTACTTCAGCAGTCCATTCGTTCCTCTGTTTACATTTGTGGCTGACAACGCGTGACCGCATAGAACTGCACAGGTGAAGGAGCTCTTGGAACGTGAGGATATTCGGCGAATGGACTGGCCTGCTCATTCCTATGACTCAAATCACATCTCACACGAGTGGGATGCGTTGGGAAGGTGTATCGCAGAATGTCCGTATTTGCTACTATCCAGCAGTTATCAGCGACGCTCCTGCAGGTGTGGAACGCACTGCCACAAAAGCTCCTTAATGGCTGAGCGGTTCTAGGCGCTACAGTCTGGAACCGCGCGACCGCTAAGGTCGCAGGTTCGAATTCTGCCTCTGGCATGGCTGTGTCTGATGTCCTTATGTTACAAAATTTTTAAGGCTTTCGTGGCCACTTGTTGACAAACTGCCTATTGGCTTCTGTCTCGGGTTCTTCGGCCGACGTTCATCCAATGATTTTTCTGACGTTTCGCCAGCACGAGTGGCTGGCATTGTCAAAGCTTCACTCTCCATTGCCGGTGGTGAACTGGAGCCGAGCTCGCGGCCGCAGACTATATGTACCTGGCGCGCCAACGTCCGAGGGCTTCTCCGCGGTCATTTCCGGTGCGGTTCTCTTCTTGCTACCTGCGACGGTCGTCCGCTGCAGTACGGGAAGCCAGGATCCGTTTACCTTAAGGCTTTCCTTTTTCTTGTTGAAACTGTTCGCGTGTTTTTGTATTTCTACAGCTTCTCTAAACAAGCGCGTGTGATAGTGCTTCTCTACAGCCAGAACTTCTGTGTCGGCGAATTTTATTACGTGGTCGGTCTCATTCAGTGCGTGCTCTGCCACGGCCGATTTCTCCACCTGCCCCAACCTGCAATGTCGCTTATGCTCTTTGATCCTAGTGTTAATGGATCGTCCAGTCATTCCGACATAAACTTTTCCGCATGTGCATGGTATACGGTATATTCCCGACGTTGCAAGTGGGTCTCTTTCTCCTTCGCCGATCTAAGACACTCTTTGATCTTCCTTGTCGATTTGAAAATCGTCTTTACGCCATGTTTGCGCAATATACGGCCGATTCTGTCCGTCACTCTGGGAATGTATGGCAGAAAGGCCGTACCCGACATTTCTTCTTCTGGTTCCTTACTTCGCCGAGTGTTTGGCTCTGTTACACTTCTAATGTAATTTGTGGAGTACCCATTGCTCCTCAGAACAGTTTCCAGGTGTTGCATTTCTCGTTTGAGGTGTTGCGGCTCACATATTCGTCCTGCTCTCGTTACGAGCGTACTAATCATGCCTCTTTTCTGGCTCGGGTGGTGTTTTGACAGTTTGTGCAGGTATCGGTTCGTGCGTGTTGGATTTCGATACACGCTGTGTCCCAGGTTTTCGCCGTCCCTTGTGACCAGCACATCTAGAAACGGCAGTTTCTTGTCTTTTTCTACTTCCATGGTAAATGTTATGTTGGCATGGAGGCTGTTCAAGTGCCTTAGGACAGTCACCGAGCTTAGTTAGGTTTGCCGGCCGGAGTGGCCGAGCGGTTATAGGCGCTACAGTCTGGAACTGCGTGACCACTACGGTCGCAGGTTCGAATCCTGCCTCGGGCATGGATGTGTGTGAGGTCCTTATGTTAGTTAGGTTTAAGTAGTTCTAAGTTCTAGGGGACTGATGACCTCAAATGTTAAGTCCCATAGTGCTCAGAGCCATTTCCTTAATAATGTTGTTGGCAGCAACAGAGCACATTGTAGAGCATTCAGTGCGTCCATGGTGAACGCACATTATTAAGGACCATTCCCGCCTTTTTAATGCCCAGGGGAACATCATGAATCTTGAGGACTTCATTGTACTTACGGTCTTTGAATAAAGTGTTGTTTCTGTGCGTCTCATTGCGTATTTCTTTCAGTTACCTTCAGCACTGTACTTTTGCAGTTCGTTCTGTATATGGTCCAAGTTTCAACGCGGTATTTTATTTGGCCATGACACAAAACGATAAAGTTATGTACCCCCATCGTTAATACTTGTACACCAGTGGACAACTGCAGCAAATCTATGATTGCGCCTGCCACAAAAACTTCTCTTATCACTCCAACATTAGTATCTGTCTCAAACAGTATGCAACAAAATTTGGGACTAAGAGTGAACTCGTCACTAAAACTGAAAAAAGAAATGAAGAACAAGGTAAATCGAAATGAGCGTTTGGTGTCATTGGCTGGGAGGCCCCTCGCGGGGCAGGTCCGCCCGCCTTGGTGCAGGTCTTATTACATTCGACACCACATTGGGCGACCTGAGCGCCGGATGGGGATCAAACGGCGATGAAGACAACACAACACCCAGTCGCTGAGCGGAGGAAATCTCCAACCCAGCCGGGAATCGAACTCAGGCCCGTAGGACGGCAATCCGTCACGCTGACCACTCAGCTATTTTTTATTTCTTTTTTTATTAAACAGTCATATGAAGAACATGAGCACAAAAACAAAATAACGACATACTGGAACTGTTTCAACACAAATTATGGCCTACAATAGACTGAAGAATACATTTCAATATACTTAGTGCCATTTCAAAGCTTATAAAATGTAACAAAAAGTTTAAGTTGACAATAGCATCTTCAGTCCAGACAGAGACATAGAACAAAAACGCAAAAGTTTTAATGAGAATTTTAAAAAATACATAATTGACTATCTTAACTAGAATTGCAGTTCTGTCAATTGATTCACAACCGTCCAAACTCTTCACAGAAAGTCATTTAGAGTATACAGACTAATAACGAGACATGCACAGGCAACATAAATTGAGGAAAACATCATAACGAAGTTAATTAACACCCTTCAGAAGTTCCGAGCAGTTCTGATAAGAGGGGTATCTCCTCATTTGTTGTGCATTTTGTCCGCCACATCGTCGTGTGTGTGATTTGTGCCCTTACCGGCGTCGAGAATTACCCTACGCCTTGTTTTTCAAAAATTAAGTCCAACATGTTTCCAAACACCGTCCTGACATTTGGGTGACGTTTCATCTTACAATGTGCCGTTCTTATATAAGCCTCGAAAATAATGAGATTATCTTCACTATTGTAGATGATGGCATACGTCACACACTGTCCTAACAGCCACACCACGGAGTTGTTCTTGGTAGCGGGAAAACGTTTCGTGTGCGGCCAGAGCAGGATGTCAGTGCAGTGGCTGGCTGGGCTGCTGCGGGTAATCAGGCCCAGCCTCTGCTGCACCAATTTCCAGTAAATGAGATGGCCGCCACAAGGGAAGCGATGGCGTAAGGTGCCGACCATACCACAGCGGACGCATTTATCACTGTCACATAAGCCAGTTCTATGCAACCTTTCGTTAGTGGGGATAACATCGTTTACCACTGTATAGCATGTGGATGTCACCTCAGCAGTGTGGACGGTTAAAGTTATGTTGTCTAAAACTGCTTTCCATTGAACACTCGGGTATTTAAGTTCAATGGGATTCCGGACTATTGGAGATGTCCATCTTTTTAATAACAGGTTCGTCGTCGGTAAATCCTGCGTGGGATAGTTTCCATCTATATAGCTTACTTCAAGAAGGAACTGCTTGACATGTCGTAGTTTGCAATGCATTTTACCTACATCTACGGGTGGGTGCATATCGGTGGGTTGTAAGGTTCGGAAGAGCCAACTGTTTCCGCTGAGTGGTTCCTTGTCCAACAAATGGGTGATTGTTTAATATTTAAAGTCGTACATTTTCGGTTAATATCAGGCATGTTGAGTCCACTGGCCTGTCTGGAAGACGTCAGCGCTATGTATTTCACTTTAAACAGATGCCCTTGCCAGAGAAATCTATTAGAGATTTTCATAACGTGTTTGGCCTGCATTTTGGGCGCTGGAAGTATTTGAGCCGTGTACTACGCTTTACTGAATATATAACTGCTTAGGAGTCGTATGCGTTGCTGAATGTGAACGGACCACCAATTTTTTCATAGATAGCACCTTGCATTTTATTGGTGCCTTGCTTTCAATTTTTGCATTCATTTTTAGCGGGCATATGTCGATAATCATCCCCAGAGTGTTGTGGGCTTCGATACGCTTCACCCAAGGTACAATAACTGCGTCGAATGCCCGAATTTCGAAAAAGGTGCATTTATCGGCGTTGATTTTAGCGCAGGGAACACGACAGTACTCGACTACCGCGATCTTGAGGGTTGATACGTCTCCGTCTTTGCGCAGTAACATTCCCGACGTCGTCGGCGTAAGTACGAACCACGAAGGACGTCCCGGCGATCCACAGGCCTGAATGTTTGTCATGAATGGAGCGTAAGAGTGGCGTGAGCGATAAAACAAATAACATCATGGAGAGAGGGCTCCCCTGCGGCACCTCTGTTAGGACCTCGATACGCTGAGTAAGTTGTCCATTTACGCTGACTTTATTTGTAATGCCTGTGACGAAATGTTGCACGACATTGATAACCCGTTGACCAAAACCACACCGCTGCAGTAGCTGTAGGAGGTACTCGTGGCGGACGCGATCAAATGCCTTGCAAAAGTCGATAAACAGCAATGCGAGATTCACGTTAGTGACTGACGCTATGGCTATGACATCTCTATATTCCGATAGGGGCGTCATAATAGTGCGACCAGGGAAGCATGACTGATGGTTGCTAATCACTTGCTTCATTAATGGAGGTAATCTGCCACTCAGTGCTCTGGCAAAGGTTTTGTAATCAAAACTGAGTAATGTAATCGGTCGGAAGTCATCTAAGGTCTTTCAGTGTTTGCTTTATTAGTATCAGTACAATTAGATCTTCCTTCATTTCGGCAGGCACGTCAGTCCCTCGCATCACTTCACTGATAACATCTGTAAATGCTTGTCCAATTATGGGCCAGAAACGCACATAAAATTTCCGTGGCAACCCATCAGGGCCAGGGGATTTATTCCATGGCGAGCCAGAAATCAGTTCAAGGACTTCGTCTGGAGCAAAATCGTGTACGACCGCCGAGTTCTCTGCAGGCGTCACTTCGGAGGGGCAGAGCACGCACGATCTCGCCGCCGTCATCAGTATGTGTATCGCATTGCGAGTACAGATCCGTGAAGTACTGGTTAACTACTTTAAGAATATCACTCTGTCGGGTCAGCTCTGTCCAGCTCCCCGATAAAAGCTCGCTTGCGATTGGCACAATGTTTTATGGGGTGATACAGAGATGCAGTTTTGTCCTCTTGAAGCGATTTTGCTTTTGATCTGATCTTCAGTCCTTAAAGCTGCGTTCGCTTTATGCCTATAAGTTTCGCCTTTATTTGTTTGATGGTCGCCAGCTACGTGTTGGTTGGTGACATAGTAGCATACAACTCTCGCAGAACTGTCTGGTAAAAATCAGTCTTGCGTTTCACTTCTTGGGTCCATTGCCAGCTGTAGTTTTTTTTAATGATAATCGCATTTTCCGTTTAACCACAACATTCCATCAGGCTATCTTGCTCGGATATCTGCAGCATTGCTTGAGACAATCCGCCCGTGTCGTCGAGATGACATCTCGTAGCGGGGCATCGGCGAGAATAGAAGCATTTAGGCTCCACGGAATTCTATGACTTTTAGTATGCTGTTGGGCCAGAGTTATCGTGACACAGAGGGCGCAGTGGTCAGAGAAACTAGCCGGAATGACATCGGCGTCAAGAACATGATGGCAAATGTTCTCAGAGATGTACAAACGGTCTAGACGCCTACATGCGGTGGAGGTCAGGTACATGTTCTTTACTAGGGTAGGAAACTTCAACTGCAGGTGACGCACCAGATCATGTAGTTCCCTACAGTAATTAAAGTTTGGTGATTGGTCTTTCCTGTGGATCACCTGGGTTAGATTGTGGCGTAACCAGTAGATGATGTCTTGTTTAAAGACGTTAGCTCTTTCTGATTTTGGAGTCGTTCCAGATGAAGCATATATATTGACGACGGTGACGTAAAAAATTTGGCAAGCTATGCATCTAAATGAGTCCAAAATTTCGATATTGCTCACTGGGATTCCGTCTCGTGATATAATGGCCGTACCTGTACCCTCGTTCGCAGCAGTGTTTACGATTGTTGCAAATCCTGATACATGAAAACTTAAGATAGACACTTCGTGTAACAGAACTACATCAGCTTCGGACTCATAGTTAAACTGCCGTAGCATTGCTAATTTTAAATCTGTCCTAACTCTATTAATGTTCAGGGACAAAAACTTATAACCTTGACTCATGATCGACCGAGACGTGTGGGTGTTGGGAAGCGTTGGAAGCCTAGTCCATTTCACTGTCGGACTTCGAACCTACATGCGCAGGTTTTGTACCATATTTTGCGCTGACTTTAATTTTTGACTTACCTCTTTTGACTTTAATTTGCCGTCGTGCAGTCGTCCGAAGTGTCACAGAAGACGGCGGAGTTGCGAGTCATGGCTGTAAGCAGTATGTGAAAGTCCTTGCTTCGGAACGGTCGACGGCAAGTCCGAAGACGCGTCTTCAGTAGGCTCAGTGTGTTTGTTTGGAGCAGCACTGGCTGTTTGTATACAGCTTTCCGGTTCCTCTCGTTGTTTGCAAGCAGTTCCGAGATGGCGGGTGTTTAAGTTATGCTCTACACCGCGTGCATCATCCTTTGCGTTTACGATTATCAGACCTGTGGCGAGTCGAGAAGCGGCATCGCAATGGATTAATGTAAACACTCAACTGCATTCGTGTTGACAGTTTCTGCGACGAGAATTTCAATGTGATTTTGACGGTTCGCAAGTGAGCCGTCCGATCGATGCGTGCCATGTGTGGAGGCCCGTGTCTGTGCATCATCGGTCTGATATTTTACGACCTGGTCACCGAAGCCACTACCGTCACTAGTACTGCGCCGTTTGTTACCGACAGGTAATGCAACGCCGGTGCCTAAGGGGTGAATGGTCAAGGTTTTCTGAGGCAAGGGTGGGAAGATGTCCTTACCGAGATCGTTGTTCTGTGACACAGACCCACTTGCTCGGGAGTCAGTCACAGAAAGCGTCTGATTTTGAGTTAGGACAACAGCCAGTGTTAACCTCTGACATTGTTGCAGATTGTTTCGAAATACGAAACCGCGCCGTGGGCAATCATCTCATAAATGGCCACTCTGGTTACAGAGAAAATAAGTGTCTTCTTTTCCATCATAAATGACATGAGCCTTATAATTGCAAACCAATATATAGGATGGGCCATTTAGTTTAATAGCCATGTCAACTGAGCGAACCTCACTCCAACATTGGAGTTTGTGACGGCTCGACAATTTTTCGTTTCTAATCTGTCGGATGTCACCTTATTTGGCAAGGACATCTCTAAGAAAACAATTATCTACTTCAGATTAGATGTCAGGGTTAGTAACTGAAACTGTACTCACCGACTGATGACGATGCCGGAACTCAGCTTTCCCACCAGTATTCACCAAAATTTTCTCCAGTTGTATCTGAACTAAGAAATTCAGAAAGATACAGTATTCCGATATGTGATAAAATGCTGTGTGAACGTGGTCGGCCGTCATGACAATAATATCTACAATCCAGTCATGAATTTCTAGAGAACTTGGTTGAACATTATTGGAAGATTTCTCAAATGCAAAACACAGGGTATTCTTATGGGGTACACTGGGAGCCCTAACTGCACTATATGAGCGGCCGAGACCGCTGGGAGTTAATTAATAAGCGTCTTTGATTCATAATCAAAAACATCTTCGGTCCCGAGTTCTATCCCCGCCACTGCCTAAATTTTAATAAATAATCAGCATTGGCGGCCGAAGACTTCCGGCATAAGAAGTCACCCTCATTCCACCAACGGCCTTGTCAAAGAGGGCGGAGAAGCGGATAGAGGTTCAGGGCATTCTCTTGTCCTAGGGGTGGGAAATTGCCCTTAGAGGCGGAAGAATCAGCAATGATCAACGACATGAGTATACAGAAGGCAATTAAAGACACGTAACGTGTATCCACAGGAGATGTGGCGTGTAATTGAAGAAGTGTCATGATGATCTCTCCATTGGCAAAAGATTCCGGAATAGTCCCCCATTCGGATCTCCGGGTGGGAACTGCCAAGGGGGAGGTTACCATGAGAAAAAGATTGAATAATCAACGAAAGGATAAAGTTCTACGAGTCGGGGCGTGGAATGTCAGAAGCTTGAACGTGGTAGGGAAACTAGAAAATCTGAAAAGGGAAATACAAAGGCTCAATCTACATATAGTAGGGGTCAGTGAAGTGAAGTGGAAGGAAGACAAGGATTTCTGGTCAGATAAGTATCGGGTAATATCAACAGCAGCAGAAAATGGTATAACAGGTGTAGGATTCGTTATGAATAGTAAGGTAGGGCAGAGGGTGTGTTACTGTGAACAGTTCAGTGACCGGGTTGTTATAATCAGAATCGACAGCAGACCAACACCGACAACGATAGTTCAGGTATACATGCCGACGTCGCAAGCTGAAGATAAACAGATAGAGAAAGTGTATGACGATATTGAAAGGGTAATGCACTATGTAAAGGTGGACGAAAATATAATAGTCATGGGCGACTGAAATGCAGTTGTGAAGGAAGGAGTAGACGAAAAGGTTACAGGAGAATATGGGCTTGGGACAAGAAATGAAAGAGGAGAAAGACTAATTGAGTTCTGTAACAAGTTTCAGCTAGTAATAGCGAATACCCCGTTCAAGAATCACAAGAGGAGGAGGTATACTTGGAAAAGGCCGGGATATACGGGAAAATTTCAATTACATTACATCATGGTAAGATAATGCATTGTAAGGTGTACCCAGGAGCAGATATAGACTCAGATCACAATATAGTAGTGATGAAGAGTAGGCTGAAGTTCAAGACATTAGTCAGGAAGAATCAATACGTAAAGAAGTGGGATACGGAAGTACTAAGGAATGACGAGATACGTTTGAAGTTCTCTAACGATATAGATAAAGCAATAAGGAATAGCGCAGTAGGCAGTACAGTTGGAAATGAATGGACATCTCTAAAAGGGGCCATCACAGAAGTTGGGACGGAAAACATAGGTACAAAAAAGGTAGCTGCGAAGAAACCATGGGTAACAGAAGAAATACTTCAGTTGATTGATGAAAGGAGGAACTACAAACATAGTCCAGAAAAATCAGGAATACAGAAATACAAGTCACTGAGGAATGAAATAAATCGGAAGTGCAGGGAAGCTAAGACGAAATGGCTGCAGGAAAGATGTGAGGACATCGAAAAAGATATGATCGTCGGAAGGACAGACTCAGCATACAGGAAAGTCAAAACAACCTTTGGTGATATTAAAAGCAACGGTGGTAACATTAAGACTGGAATTCCACGGTTAAATGCGGAGGACGAAACAGATAGGTTGAAAGAATACATTGAAAGCCTCTATGAGGGAGAAGATTTGTCTGATGTGATAGAAGAAGAAACAGGAGTTAATTTAGAAGAGGTAGGGGATCCAGTATTAGAATCGGAATTTAAAAGGGCTTTGGAGGACTTACGGTCAAATAAGGCAGAAGGGATGGATAACATTCCATCAGAATTTCTAAAATCATTGCGGAAGTGGCAACAAAACGACTATTCACGTTGGTGTGTAGGATATATGAGTCTGGCGACATACCATCTGACTTTCGGAAAAGCAACATCCACACCGATTCCGAAGACGGCAAGAGCTGACAAGTGCGAGAATTATCGCACAATCAGCTTAACAGCTCATGCGTCGAAGCTGCTTACAAGAATAATATACAGAAGAATGGAAAAGAAAATTGAGAATGCGCTAGGTGACGATCAGTTAGGCTTTAGGAAAAGCAAAGGGACGAGAGAGACAATTCTGACGTTACGGCTAATAATGGAAGCAAGGCTAAAGAAAATTCAAGACACTTTCAAAGGATTTGTCGACCTGGAAAAAGCGTTCGACAATATAAAATGGTGCAAGCTGTTCGAGATTCTGAAAAAAGTAGGCGTAGGCTATAGGGAGAGACGAGTCATATACAATATGTACAACAACCAAGAGGGAATAATAGGAGTGGACGATCAAGAACGAAGTGCTCGTATTAGGAAGGGTGTAAGACAAGGCTGTAGCCTTTCGCCCCTACGCTTCTACCTGTACATCGAGGAAGCAATGATGGAAATAAAAGAAAGGTTGAGTGGAATTAACATACAAGGTGAAAGGATATCAATGATACGATTCGCTGATGACATTGCTATCCTGAGTGAAAGTGAAGAAGAATTAAATGATCTGCTGAACGGAATGAACAGTCTAATGAGTACACAGTATGGTTTGAGAGTAAATCGGAGGAAGAGGAAGGTAATGAGAAGAAGTAGATATGTGAACAGCGAGAAACTTAACATGAGGATTGATGGTCACGAAGTCAATGAAGTTAAGGAATTCTGTTATCTAGGCAGTAAAATAACCAATGAGAGACGGAGCAAGGAGGACATCAAATGCAGACTCGCTATGGCAAAAAAGGCATTTCTGGTCAAGAGACGTCTACTAATATCAAATACCGGCCTTAATTTGAGGAAGAAATTTCTGAGGATGTACGTCTGGAGTACAGCTTTGCATGGTAGTGAAACATGGACTGTGGGAAAACCGGAACAGAAGATAATCGAAGCATTTGAGATGTGGTGCTACAGACGAATGTTGAAAATTAGGTGCACTGATAAGGTAAGGAATGAGGAGGTTCTATGCAGAATCGGAGAGGAAAGGAATATGTGGAAAACACTGATAAGGAGAAGGGTCAGGATTATAGGAAATCTGCTAAGACACGAGGGAATGACTTCCATGGTACTAGAGGGAGCTGTAGCGGGCAAAAACTGTAGGGGAAGACAGAGATTGGAATACGTCAAGCAAATAATAGACGACGTAGGTTGCAAGTGCTACTCTGAGATGAAGAGGTTAGCACAGGAAAAAAAAAAAAAAACGACTGTAGTGAAGAGGCACTGACAATATCACAGGTCACAATCCAAGACTGTCTATACACGGTGAGTCACCTAAGATTACCGCTGGATGTATTTCGTAAACCACATCAAATACTGACGAATCAATTCCACAGACCGAACATGAGGAGAGGGGCTAGTGTAATTGCTTAATACAAACCATAAAAAATGCACGGAAGTATGTTTTTTATCACAAACCTACGTTTTTTTAAAATGGAACCACGTTAGTTTTCTTAGCACATCTGAACAAATAAACAAATACGTAATCAGTGCCGTTTGTTGCATTGTAAAATGTTAATTACATCCGGAGATATTGTAACCTAAAGTTGACACTTGAGTACCACTACTCCGCTGTTCGATTGCACAGAATTACTTAGGGATCCAAAGGGAACGGTGATGGACCTTAGGTACAGAAGAGACTGGAACAGCACATTACGACCATATGATAACACCTTTTTATTTGTCTTTTTTTTGTCGGCCGGTGTGGCCGTGCGATTCTAGGCGCTTCAGTCTGGCACCGCATTACCGCTACGGTCGCAGGTTCGAATCCTGCATCGGGCATGGATGTGTGGGATGTCCTTAGGTTATTTAGGTTTAATTAGTTCTAAGTTCTAGTCGACTTATGACCTCACAAGTTAAGTCGCATAGTCCCCAGAGCCATTTTTTTGGTCTTTTTTACTGAGGAACATGTACATTACCATGAGGGGTGAGGTACACGTACACACGTGGTTTCCGTTTTCAATTACGGGGTGGAATAGGTTGTGTCCCGACATGTCAGGCCCATAGATGTTCAATGTGGTGGCCATCATTTGCTGCACACAATTGCAGCCTCTGGCGTAATGAATGTCGTACACGCCGCAGTACATCTAGTGTAATGTCGCCACAGGCTGCCACAATACGTTGTATCATATCCTCTGGGGTTGTAGGCACATCACGGTACACATTCTCCTACAACGTACCTCACAGAAAGAAGTCCAGAGGTGTAACTTCAGGAGAACGGGCTGGCCAATTTATGCGTCCTCCACGTCCTATGAAACGCCTGTCGAACATCCTGTCAAGGGTCAGCCTAGTGTTAATTACGGAATGTGCAGGTGCACCATCATGCTGATACCACATACGTCGACGCGTTTCCAGTGGGACATTTTCGAGCAACGTTGGCAGATCACTCTGTAGAAACGCGATGTATGTTGCAGCTGTTTGGGCCCTTGCAATGAAGTGAGGATCAATGAGGTGGTCGCCAATGATTCCGCACCATACATTTACAGTCCACGGTCGCTGTCGCTCTACCTGTCCGAGCCAGCGACGATTGTCCACGGAGCAGTAATGCATGTTCCGTAGATTCACTGCCCCGTGGATTGTGAAACCCGCTTCATCGGTAAACAGGTAGAACAGCAACGCATTCTCTGTTAATGCCCATTGACAGAATTGCACTCGATGATTAAAGTCATCACCATGTAATTGCTGATGTAGCGACACATGAAACGGGTGAAAGCAGTGACGATGCAATATGCGCATGACACTACTTTGACTCAGTCCACCGGCTCTCGCAACGTCCCGTGTACTCATGTGTGGGTTCATGGCAACAGCAGCTAACACCCCAACTGCACCCGCTTCTCCTGTGACGGGCCTGTTACGGACCCGTTTGCTTGCTACGACCATACATGTTGCATACAGTTGGCGGTGGATGTTTTGCAATGTGCGGCACGTTGAATGCTCTCTGCCCGGGTACCGTTCTGCATACGCCCTGCAGGCTTCAGCTGCATTTCGTCGACACTCTACATAGATGAGTATCATCTCCGCCTTTTCAGAGTTCGAATACACCATTGTCACAGTTCCTACAACACTACACTACCACAGACGTCTGTTAACACGGTGTACTACAGTTGGTCTGCGTGCGGAGACGAATGCAGAATAACAATAACAGCAAGAGCTACATGCGGACACTGCGACAGCTAGACCAAACCCCAACAGTGCACTACAGCCACACTCGTAAACACGGTCGTCATCGTAAACATGTCCCTGCAGATGCTGCTCGCCAACCGTGGCCCGTGTTTGTTACAATACGCAACTGAACGTCGGAGGTTTCAAGCGTCAACTCTAGGTTACAATATCTCCGGATGTAATTAACATTTTACAATGCAACAAACGACACTGATTATGTAATTGCTTATGTGTTCAGATGTGCTAACAAAACTAACGTGGTTCCATTTAAAAAAACCTAGGTTTGTGTTAAAAAACATACTTCCGTGCATTTATTTATGGTTTGTATTAAACAGTCACACTAGCCCCACTCTTCACGTTCGGTCTGTGGAATCGGTTCGTCAGTATTTGATGTGGTTTACGAAATATATCCAGCGGTAACGTTAGGTGACTCACCCTGTATACGGACTGCGGCGCTACGACTACCTGTGGTCGAGCAGTTCTAGGCGCTTTAGTCCGGAACCGCGCTGCTGCTAGGGTTGCAGGTTCGAATCCTGCCTCGGGCATGGATGTGTGTGTTGTCCTTAGGTTCGTTGAGTTTAAGTACTTCAATGTCTAGGGGACTGATGACCTCAGATGTTAAGTCCCATAGTACTTAGAGCCATTTGAGCTACGACTACGCGGCAGTACCGGCACGTCCGTTCACTGTCGCGTCCCAAGCGGAACTGCAATCAGGGCGGACAGAAAAACAAGCTGACCTAAGTGAAGGGAGAGCTTTCGTTTTCGTAGTGAACAGTTTAGAACAGATGTTAAGCATATCGTCCGTCCCCAATCTATAGTACATACCCGTTAATTTCTACATTGTTCATTTCTAAACTGTTTAAAGTAATTCTCTTAAAGTCACTGTATGTTAATGTTTGGTAACAGCAGCGTTTGTGTCGACCACCAGTAGGTATCTCTACTGAACATCCGCATTCTCTCTCACCACAAGCGGCATTCTTTACTATCAATGATAAGTTTTACCTTGAATCAACTGCTTTTCCTATCAATAACGTAAGAATTAGAATATTCCGTGATGATCACTTCTTGTATTCGTATCTGTACCTCGTTTCGGCTTACATCACGTTTTAAAGGGCAACGTTACACAGTACCTCGCTAGGCTCCTACGAATGACCACGATCTATAGGCTGGACCAATTATCTGTGGTAGACATTCGTAACTAGGACACTTATTAGATGAAAGGACGGGATCAAAACCCATATGCTTCGACATTATGGAACAGCGCCCATGTTTCGTGACGGAGCTATAGATTGGAGAAATTGTAGGAGTATATAGAGTTTGGAACATATACAGAAAGTATGTGGAACGATAAGTTTAAGTTTAAATGTCAGAAAAAGAGACTGACGTAAGTAGTGTAGCTGTAAACTATCGAGAGGACTTTCTTTACGTAAGTGACGTAACGTGACGCAAGTCAGTAACATATCGGTGACGTCACAAGCCTTGCCTCCCGGCTATGACGTTATCATAGAGATTTCGAAAGGCATGCTCCTTTTCTCAATAACGTCACGAAATGAAGGACGGCGGAAAATTTAAAAAATACAGGATGGCAGATGGCGTGAAATTTAAAGAATAAAGAATTCAAGATGGCAGATGAAGGAAAAGTTAAGAATGTGAAATCGCGGAAGGTTGTAAATTTATAAAAATAAAATTGACGTAGTGAGGGAAATTTACATTTTAAATACGACAGTAAATTTAAAAATTAGAGGTGGCAGATTTTGTAAATTAAAAAATGAAACATGACGTAAATTTAAAAATTCAAGTTAGTGGATGGCAGTAATTTTGATAATTGAAGTAAGCGATGGTGAAAAATAATAAAAAAAAAAGTGCAGCATGGGAATAATTATAAGTTAAAAATAAGAAGGTGGCGCTGGTGAGAAATATTTTTCAGATATTCACGGTGGAAGATGTTGATATTTCTTTGTATACAAAAGCTGTCGTAATTACAAAAACATACAAATATTTATGTCATACATTGTAGCATTATCGGTAAATTTTATTGCCATTTTGATTTACTCGTTTTCATACTAGGTGTTAAGATTGAATGCTATAACGTCTTGTCAGTAAACCTCATCTATTTCTCTGCGTGTTTTAATAGTACACTGACGTTTATCTCAACGATTTGTACTACTTCTTAATCAGTATACTTGACGTCTTTCTCTTTGTGTCAAATACCGCACTACCTAGTCATCATCGAATTTCATCTACCCCTTTGTAATATATTGGAACGGGAATCCAATATATTCATAAAAAATAGTTTCAATAAAAAAATCTATTACAAAAAACTACGCTGCTGAAACCTATCACAGTATTTATTCTGCAAAGTCATTATCATGACGTCAGTAGGCTGTTACCAGAGACAGGGAATATGAGGAATGTATATACAAACTATTGCTGGAAATAGTGGGAGAAGGGGAACAGTTACACAATGAGATAGAGGCGGGCAGTGGGTATGAATTGAAGCTCTTGAAGTAACTGCGGCCACTGGCAGAGAGAGTGCCATTGTGAAATCAACTGTCCCTCTGTACATCCAGGCAGCAGGCAGTGTGTGGACTCTGCAACTGGAGGCAAGGAGGCCAGAATTGTGGCGGGAGAGTAGTCCGTTGGTAGAAGCACCACAGGTCTAGAATACGGTGCGTGGATCTGGAATTCATCCTTCGTGAATGATTGACATCGGAGATGTTGATCGACACGTTGTTTAGCCAAACGGTACTTCGTAGTTTTCAAAAAGCATTGTGAGGTTTTAAAGCTAGAGTTTTGATTTTGTGTCACATGAGAAGCTAGTATTTATATTGTAACTGAACTGCATACGTACAAATGTAAAGTATCGGCAAAAGAACTAATGAGCTCATTTTAACAATAATTAAAACTGGTAGAAGGACGAACTGCCTCGACCTTTTGGTGTCATTCACTATTACACCTCATCACATGTTAAGACCGGAAACAGAGACGATGCTAGAACTGTTGGGAAGCCGCCTGGTCAAGATTAAGAAGTCAGCTTATAAGTTTAATAGCACAGGTTAAGCTTAAACGCAGGATGCACATGTATATGAAAACTGCCATTGGGTGTCAGCCCGTTAACAACAATAAACCTTATTGAACATTCAGCAGTGAAGTAACTAACTATCTTTGTTTTAAGTCCGTTTGTTTAAAAATCATTTAAACTCGTATTTCTTTTTAAAAAACGGGAATAATCAGTTAAAGACACAAAAAATTTCGTCTTCGAAAAGGTTGCTAGTCTCATGGGACTGCATCTTTCTCACAAAACTTGATGTGAGCTTTAGTAGTGACCTACGCAATCTGCATGGACAAATGTCATTGCATTTTGTAAGGTATCAAATTCAATTCATTAAAGTTTAAGGAGTTCTACAAGTGATACGTAACTGCTCAGCAATGCTGTATTTAAGTCAGACTTCTAACTGTCAATGTGCTTAAAAATACGTTTTTGACAACCAGTATCGACCCAGTAGCTTACACTTCGCAAAATCCCTATATCTTCACAACTCGTTGCATCATAGAGTGGATTTATAAAAAGAACATATTGATGAACGGTCGAAGGAAAATATAGCAGGCTAGGTGTTGCTGAAGCACACTTTTCTTGCGAACTGAGACTGTCGTATAGATTTGTTTAAGGAAGTTGAGATACCTAGAATTTCTGGGGGTTGTGGATTTAAAGAAGGAAGGTTAAGCATAAGAGATTCTAATACTACGGGAGGATATATAAGGCACTGTTGATGAGATGGTACTCTGCCACAGGGAACAGCTGACTAAACCTTACTTGTCAGGCTTTAATAAATAGATGAGGCGAGTGCGAACTCCTCTATGATTATAAATGTCTTACACGAGTTTGACGGTTTCTTGACCTTTCTTTAAAAAGTGTGGACCATCTTATAGGCAAGTCAAAACACTGCAGGCATAGCATGTTAATTGTGGAGGCAACAACTTAGAAGGACAGCAGAAAAATGGAATTCCGAGGCTAATGTTGGTGATTGTTGACTATCATTCTGAGGTACCTAGACGATTAGAAGATAGTGGTGAAGCAGAGGAAATCGATCTCCAGCCCCGAAAGGAAGAAGAGTCATAATCGTTAAATTGTTTTCCATAATATTCGTTTGTCTGAGGGGGCAGAATCACTTACGCAATTGAAATTTACGCTGTCTCTTGTGGAAGTGAGCAACATAAATCATAAGTTTCACATTGATGTATTTACACACTTCAAAGAATGTTTTGCATCACCCCGGCTTCCCGAGCTCCTGAAGACAGACGTTGACTGTGGATATTGCGTCACAGATACAGTCCCTTTGACCGTGCAGAGATGTCACTGAACCCGCCCAAAGATGTAAACAACCATGCGTGAGTAGCGCCTGTCAGATGGAGGGGGTCCAACGGTTGATCAGTTCCAGTCATTCCACCAGAAAGGAGATACACGTCTCGTGTTGTCTGTAGTTCAACCACGCCTAGACGATCAGTACCGCGGTTCGATTGTGTCCGCATTGTTAATTTGTGCCAGGAAGGCCTCTCAACAAGGAAAGTGTCCAGGCGTCTCGGAGTGAACCAAAGCGATGTTGTTCGGCCATGGAGGAGATACATTCGGATAGGAACTGTCGTTGGCATGCCTCGTTCAAGCCACCCAAGGGCTACTACTGTAGTGCATGACCGCTATCTGCTGATTACAGCGCGGAAGAATCCTGACCGCAACTCCACCGTGTTGAATAATGCTTTTCGTGCAGCCGGAGGACGTCGTGTTACGACTCAAACTGTGTACAATAGGCTACTTGATGCGCAACTTCACTCCCGACGTCCAAGGCGAGGTCCATCTTTGCTACCATGACACTATGCAGCGCGGGGTCACCGTTCTTTCTGTAAGTGTTTTAAAGCTTTTAAAGCTTGATGTAGTTTCAATGAGTTGAATGAATTCCTTTATTTCTTCAAAGTTCGTAATTCTGTGTTTTAGCAAATTGCTTTTAATATTACCAATAGCTTTGACTGTTACATTATCTGAGTACAGAGTCTTCACGTCCAGTGAAGGAAATATTCCAATAGCTGAAACTACTCATATTATTAAAAACATTTTGCTTAAACAAAAAGTTATGAACTCTGAATAAATTTTGGAATTCATTAAGATTATTGGAACTGCATTAAACTTCAATACTTTTTGTTTCGACTATAAAACGTATACACAGAATGATAACCAAGCAATGGGAAATTTGTCGATATTTTTATGAATCATACACGGAGCATATTTTCTTAGAGAAAAAACGCAAAGTTTCAGGGAAATTGCATGGCACAAATGCCATATAGATGACAAACTTTCATCACATAATGGATTCAAAGAAGATTTTAATAATTTCCCCACTACTTTGAATATAATAATTCCAATTCCAAAGCAAGCATGTGCTGATTGGTGTGAATCTTACCAAACTATTAGTGTAATAAGTCATGGCTGCAAAATTCTAACATGAATTCTTTACAGGAGAATAAAAAAAAAATTGTACACCACTCCGTCGGTGAAGATCAGTTTCGATTCCGGAGAAATGTGGGAACATGAAAGGCAATACTGACCCTAAGACTTATCATAGAAGATGGCTTAGGGAAAGGGATACTTACGATTACAGCATCTGTAGGCTCAGAGAAATGTTTGGACTCTTGTGGCGTGCGAGTTTTGTTGTTTTGATTGCGTGTTGTACAATTTCAGCAAGATTACAATAAAACTATTTATTTATTATCAACGTAACATGAGATTTTATTTAAAAACTGAATTTCCCGGCTAATGATCGTTATTGTTGAAGACATCTCCACCTGGGAACATGATGCAATGCTGTATGTCAGGCAGTGTAGATGGCACTAAGTTGCAGATCGTTTAACGAATTTACACTACTGTTATCCGAGGTGGCAGCACTTTTCTTTAAGCAAAATGAACAGTTTTGTTTGTGACCAAATACTACACGCAAACAACACTAATGTATTTTTCCTGTCGAAATTTTTCATAAAACTTGTTACAAAATAACCAGGCTTCATACATCAGCAGATAAGAATTTATAAAACGTAAGATGCTACTTGCACTATATTTAAAAATTATTCGCAATCTATGTCGAATTTACTTTCTCAAAGTGGGTTCTAGGCCACCAGTACACAATTATTATCGCAATTATGACCAATAACATTTTTGTCTGTATATAAACTCAATTTAAAATTACCGTGGCAATATTTCACTAAGATGGCTGCTAACATAAGACAATCGCTTATCGATTCTGCCTCAGGCCCTGTTTTACCACTAAAAAATTATATATATAAAATCTTTCTGTGTCTTCACTATCTGCATTAACATTTGAAAATATTTTTCAATGTTAATCGCTTATTATTCAGCATTTACCAATTAACCGCACTGTAGGTCAATAACGCCAATGGCTGCGCTCATTTTTAGGTGAGCAGAAAACTTAACATTCATATAGAATGAGAATTACAACAAAATAAAAGTTTAAACTAAGAAAATTCATTTCAACCACATAGAAATTCAATTTTTCAAATATTAATTAACGAGATAACACAATTTTTACAGACCTCTGTGTTATGAGATATCAGTCACGTCCGATCATTACAACAGTTCCATCAAGAAGGATGATTATTGTAGAAGTATCACAGATAACAAAAGATGAAGATTTCAATTATCCTTTTTTCATGAGTTTTGTCTGATTCACGGAAAATTAAATTATGTCACTGACAATAATTATTTATTATCATTTAGTATCGATGAATTCCTTTTCTCTTAATATCACGAGAATGTTTGCTCAAATTCCACACTCAATGCTTTCGTGAATGTTGTTCTGAATAAAATATTGTCGTGAATATTACACTGGACTGGAATGCTCTACAGGGTAAAACAAAGATAACGAAAGGCTATTTACAACTTGTACAGAAACCAGACAGCAGTTATAAGAGTGGAGGGACATGAAGGGGAAGCAGTGGTTGAGAAGGGAGTGAGGCAGGGTTTTAGTTTTTCGCGGATGTTATTCAATCTGTACATCGAGAAAGCAGTAGAGAAAACTAAAGAAAAAGCTGTCGTAATTACAAAAACATACAAATATTTATGTCATACATTGTAGCATTATCGGTAAATTTTATTGCCATTTTGATTTACTCGTTTTCATACTAGGTGTTAAGATTGAATGCTATAACGTCTTGTCAGTAAACCTCATCTATTTCTCTGCGTGTTTTAATAGTACACTGACGTTTATCTCAACGATTTGTACTACTTCTTAATCAGTATACTTGACGTCTTTCTCTTTGTGTCAAATACCGCACTACCTAGTCATCATCGAATTTCATCTACCCCTTTGTAATATATTGGAACGGGAATCCAATATATTCATAAAAAATAGTTTCAATAAAAAAATCTATTACAAAAAACTACGCTGCTGAAACCTATCACAGTATTTATTCTGCAAAGTCATTATCATGACGTCAGTAGGCAGTTACCAGAGACAGGGAATATGAGGAATGTATATACAAACTATTGCTGGAAATAGTGGGAGAAGGGGAACAGTTACACAATGAGATAGAGGCGGGCAGTGGGTATGAATTGAAGCTCTTGAAGTAACTGCGGCCACTGGCAGAGAGAGTGCCATTGTGAAATCAACTGTCCCTCTGTACATCCAGGCAGCAGGCAGTGTGTGGACTCTGCAACTGGAGGCAAGGAGGCCAGAATTGTGGCGGGAGAGTAGTCCGTTGGTAGAAGCACCACAGGTCTAGAATACGGTGCGTGGATCTGGAATTCATCCTTCGTGAATGATTGACATCGGAGATGGTGATCGACACGTTGTTTAGCCAAACGGTACTTCGCAGTTTTCAAAAAGCATTGTGAGGTTTTAAAGCTAGAGTTTTGATTTTGTGTCACATGAGAAGCTAGTATTTATATTGTAACTGAACTGCATACGTACAAATGTAAAGTATCGGCAAAAGAACTAATGAGCTCATTTTAACAATAATTAAAACTGGTAGAAGGACGAACTGCCTCGACCTTTTGGTGTCATTCACTATTACACCTCATCACATGTTAAGACCGGAAACAGAGACGATGCTAGAACTGTTGGGAAGCCGCCTGGTCAAGATTAAGAAGTCAGCTTATAAGTTTAATAGCACAGGTTAAGCTTAAACGCAGGATGCACATGTATATGAAAACTGCCATTGGGTGTCAGCCCGTTAACAACAATAAACCTTATTGAACATTCAGCAGTGAAGTAACTAACTATCTTTGTTTTAAGTCCGTTTTTTAAAAATCATTTAAACTTGTATTTCTTTTTAAAAAACGGGAATAATCAGTTAAAGACACAAAAAATTTCGTCTTCGAAAGGGTTGCTAGTCTCATGGGACTGCATCTTTCTCACAAAACTTGATGTGAGCTTTAGTAGTGACCTACGCAATCTGCATGGACAAATGTCATTGCATTTTGTAAGGTATCAAATTCAATTCATTAAAGTTTAAGGAGTTCTACAAGTGATACGTAACTGCTCAGCAATGCTGTATTTAAGTCAGACTTCTAACTGTCAATGTGCTTAAAAATACGTTTTTGACAACCAGTATCGACCCAATAGCTTACACTTCGCAAAATCCCTATATCTTCACAACTCGTTGCATCATAGACTGGATTTATAAAAAGAACATATTGATGAACGGTCGAAGGAAAATATAGCAGGCTAGGTGTTGCTGAAGCACACTTTTCTTGCGAACTGAGACTGTCGTATAGATTTGTTTAAGGAAGTTGAGATACCTAGAATTTCTGGGGGTTGTGGATTTAAAGAAGGAAGGTTAAGCATAAGAGATTCTAATACTACGGGAGGATATATAAGGCACTGTTGATGAGATGGTACTCTGCCACAGGGAACAGCTGACTAAACCTTACTTGTCAGGCTTTAATAAATAGATGAGGCGAGTGCGAACTCCTCTATGATTATAAATGTCTTACACGAGTTTGACGGTTTCTTGACCTTTCTTTAAAAAGTGTGGACCATCTTATAGGCAAGTCAAAACACTGCAGGCATAGCATGTTAATTGTGGAGGCAACAACTTAGAAGGACAGCAGAAAAATGGAATTCCGAGGCTAATGTTGGTGATTGTTGACTATCATTCTGAGGTACCTAGACGATTAGAAGATAGTGGTGAAGCAGAGGAAATCGATCTCCAGCCCCGAAAGGAAGAAGAGTCATAATCGTTAAATTGTTTTCCATAATATTCGTTTGTCTGTGGGTGCAGAATCACTTACGCAATTGAAATTTACGCTGTCTCTTGTGGAAGTGAGCAACATAAATCATAAGTTTCACATTGATGTATTTACACACTTCAAAGAATGTTTTGCATCACCCCGGCTTCCCGAGCTCCTGAAGACAGACGTTGACTGTGGATATTGCGTCACAGATACAGTCCCTTTGACCGTGCAGAGATGTCACTGAACCCGCCCAAAGATGTAAACAACCATGCGTGAGTAGCGCCTGTCAGATGGAGGGGGTCCAACGGTTGATCAGTTCCAGTCATTCCACCAGAAAGGAGATACACGTCTCGTGTTGTCTGTAGTTCAACCACGCCTAGACGATCAGTACCGCGGTTCGATTGTGTCCGCATTGTTAATTTGTGCCAGGAAGGCCTCTCAACAAGGAAAGTGTCCAGGCGTCTCGGAGTGAACCAAAGCGATGTTGTTCGGTCATGGAGGAGATACATTCGGATAGGAACTGTCGTTGGCATGCCTCGTTCAAGCCACCCAAGGGCTACTACTGTAGTGCATGACCGCTATCTGCTGATTACAGCGCGGAAGAATCCTGACCGCAACTCCACCGTGTTGAATAATGCTTTTCGTGCAGCCGGAGGACGTCGTGTTACGACTCAAACTGTGTACAATAGGCTACTTGATGCGCAACTTCACTCCCGACGTCCAAGGCGAGGTCCATCTTTGCTACCATGACACCATGCAGCGCGGGGTCACCGTTCTTTCTGTAAGTGTTTTAAAGCTTTTAAAGCTTGATGTAGTTTCAATGAGTTGAATGAGTTCCTTTATTTCTTCAAAGTTCGTAATTCTGTGTTTTAGCAAATTGCTTTTAATATTACCAATAGCTTTGACTGTTACATTATCTGAGTACAGAGTCTTCACGTCCAGTGAAGGAAATATTCCAATAGCTGAAACTACTCATATTATTAAAAACATTTTGCTTAAACAAAAAGTTATGAACTCTGAATAAATTTTGGAATTCATTAAGATTATTGGAACTGCATTAAACTTCAATACTTTTTGTTTCGACTATAAAACGTATACACAGAATGATAACCAAGCAATGGGAAATTTGTCGATATTTTTATGAATCATACACGGAGCATATTTTCTTAGAGAAAAAGCGCAAAGTTTCAGGGAAATTGCATGACACAAATGCCATATAGATGACAAACTTTCATCACATAATGGATTCAAAGAAGATTTTAATAATTTCCCCACTACTTTGAATATAATAATTCCAATTCCAAAGCAAGCATGTGCTGATTGGTGTGAATCTTACCAAACTATTAGTGTAATAAGTCATGGCTGCAAAATTCTAACATGAATTCTTTACAGGAGAATAAAAAAAAAATTGTACACCACTCCATCGGTGAAGATCAGTTTCGATTCCGGAGAAATGTGGGAACATGAAAGGCAATACTGACCCTAAGACTTATCATAGAAGATGGCTTAGGGAAAGGGATACTTACGATTACAGCATCTGTAGGCTCAGAGAAATGTTTGGACTCTTGTGGCGTGCGAGTTTTGTTGTTTTGATTGCGTGTTGTACAATTTCAGCAAGATTACAATAAAACTATTTATTTATTATCAACGTAACATGTGATTTTATTTAAAAACTGCATTTCCCGGCTAATGATCGTTATTGTTGAAGACATCTCCACCTGGGAACATGATGCAATGCTGTATGTCAGGCAGTGTAGATGGCACTAAGTTGCAGATCGTTTAACGAATTTACACTACTGTTATTCGAGGTGGCAGCACTTTTCTTTAAGCAAAATGAACAGTTTTGTTTGTGACCAAATACTACACGCAAACAACACTAATGTATTTTTCCTGTCGAAATTTTTCATAAAACTGGTTACAAAATAACCAGGCTTCATACATCAGCAGATAAGAATTTATAAAACGTAAGATGCTACTTGCACTATATTTAAAAATTATTCGCAATCTATGTCGAATTTACTTTCTCAAAGTGGGTTCTAGGCCACCAGTACACAATTATTATCGCAATTATGACCAATAACATTTTTGTCTGTATATAAACTCAATTTAAAATTACCGTGGCAATATTTCACTAAGATGGCTGCTAACATAAGACAATCGCTTATCGATTCTGCCTCAGGCCCTGTTTTACTACTAAAAAATTATATATATAAAATCTTTCTGTGTCTTCACTATGTGCATTAACATTTGAAAATATTTTTCCATGTTAATCGCTTATTATTCAGCATTTACCAATTAACCGCACTGTAGGTCAATAACGCCAATGGCTGCGCTCATTTTTAGGTGAGCAGAAAATTTAACATTCATATAGAATGAGAATTACAACAAAATAAAAGTTTAAACTAAGAAAATTCATTTCAACCACATAGAAATTCAATTTTTCAAATATTAATTAACGAGATAACACAATTTTTTACAGACCTCTGTGTTACGAGATATCAGTCACGTCCGATCGTTACAACAGTTCCATCAAGAAGGATGATTATTGTAGAAGTATCACAGATAACAAAAGATGAAGATTTCCATTATCCTTTTTTCATGAGTTTTGTCTGATTCACGGAAAATTAAATTATGTCACTGACAATAATTATTTATTATCATTTAGTATCGATGAATTCCTTTTCTCTTAATATCACGAGAATGTTTGCTCAAATTCCACACTCAGTGCTTTCGTGAATGTTGTTCTGAATAAAATATTGTCGTGAATATTACACTGGACTGGAATCCTCTACAGGGTAAAACAAAGATAACGAAAGGCTATTTACAACTTGTACAGAAACCAGACAGCAGTTATAAGAGTGGAGGGACATGAAGGGGAAGCAGTGGTTGAGAAGGGAGTGAGGCAGGGTTTTAGTTTTTCGCGGATGTTATTCAATCTGTACATCGAGAAAGCAGTAGAGAAAACTAAAGAAAAAGTCGGAGTAGAAATTAAAATACATGGAGAAGAAATAAAAACTTTGAGGTTTTCTGATGACATTGTAACTGTCTTAGAGACAGCAAAGGACTCGGAAGAGCACTTGAACGGAATGGACAGTGTCTTGAAATGAGGATGCAAAATGAAAATCAACAAAAGCAAAACAACAACAATGGAATGTGGTCGGAATAAATCAGATTGTGCATTTGACGCTTCTATTTGAAGTTAAACTAATGGCAATATTTTTAGGGACCTCTACTATTCATTTGATTAGCTATATTCGGATTGCTGTTAATAAAGTTGTCATATTGTTTTGACATTCCATTCACAAGACGTAATGGTTTTTATGTAAGTTAAATACCCATTGCCTCTAGCTGACGTAATGTTAAATGTGAGCGCCTTCGCGCACTACGGAACCCGTGGCAGAATAGCCTCAAGCAGCAGTTACCGTTGTAATCAGACGTGGGTATTCACTGAGCCACCAGATCCAGTAAAATGGGTAAACATCACGCTACAGCTCTTCTGATCTTTCGTATTGTTATCTAACGCTCCAATCAAATATCATGCAAAAATATTTCTGATCTTTTGTATATGCCATGTAAAGGCACTTTCATGTCTTTGCGTTGCTGGTAATCCGGAGACGACCATTGAACATGTCGAAACAAACCATCATAATAAAAGATATATTTTGCGGTCTTCACTTTTATTATTAACTGATTAAGCAATGATTGTTTAGCTTGCTCTCCACTAACACCTTGTGTCCCTGATTTCACCATTATCTCACCATTACTCATTTTTATGGACTCAGCCATAACAACAATAACACATACAGAACAGTCATTAGCATATATATGACAATACTCATTTCTTCTGTGTAATCGTGAGTCACCTGGAATCCTTGCATTGCCTTAGGCATATGACCAAAATGGTGACATGTGAAACAAACAACTGCAAAAGACTCGACGCAGGGGCTGGAATGTGCATGTAAATAACACTGTGTGTATTACACAGGCTCCGTCCATTCATTCCTAGAATTACCTTTCAACTATTAGGTATCCACCGGTTCTTCCAGCCTGACAAGGGAGTAACTCTACACTTATATACCGTAGGTAGCAGTTTGAACGGTGTAGTGTGGCGATATCAGCTGTCCTAACCCCTGACACCACTGACAAGTACCAGAAGTACTCGGTGGGTGAATGGTGTGGTAACGATGGGGTGGGGACCAGTAAATAAACTGATGGCTGAAAACTAATAATTTATTGATTTCAGATATAAATTATGGCATCTGCAATGTGAGGCAGACATGACCTAGCGCAGTGATGCAGGTGGTGGGTCCTGCCCTGGCGAGAACGAACGTCGTCAGCGCCCCGCAATGCTCACGTCAGTCAGGGTGACGCCCAATGCCCTAACAGACGGCCACTACCTTGACATCAGTGGTGCTGGGTGTTGTGCTGCGACAGTGTCTTGCAGTTTCGAACGTCTATACTGAGGCCACAATGGCCTAGAGACGTCCACTGCATAGACGAATGAAGACGGTACACGACCCGCTCCTCTCTGGCAGGAGTCGGACGGTGGCAGGTGCAGATAGTAAGACAGTTGCGCCATAGCACTAAGTCCCAGTAGGCTTCCCAGTGTTAATGGTAGCTGGCCTGACCGGTACTCGAACCCACGGCCGCAGCTCATGGTGGGCAGTCCTCTCGTTCTCTGGTGTGGATCTGGCGTGGTGAAAGTGACACTGGACTCAGAGTGCTTCTGTCTCAAAATCTGCTACTATTTGCTTGTTTCTGAGGCGCATTTATTGGCTAAATCCCCACCTAGTCACACAGATAACAACAAGTTTGGCCCAGGTGTGGTGCGATCGTTCTACCTGCTAAGGCTACCATCGCCGTGAAGTCCAGATTTCCGCTAAGTGCAGCTAGCTCACTCTGATATCCTCTTGCGTACATATTACTGTCACCCGCTTGTCACCACACTGTTGTTATTGAATAGAGCTGGTTCCTTAGAAATCATACTAGGTCTTAATAAAATTACGTACTGACACTGCGTGATGAAAACTCAAATCCATCAGGTTACATAAGTATGCTTTTTCAAGCAACAACATCTTTGGCCGATGGTTAGCCCTCAGCATGAGGGACAGACAGAAACCACAATTAATTCCCAAGAGTCGGTACAAATTTCTGTGCCACTGTTCTCCCGAAGTATTGTTTTCATACATCTACTGTCTGCAATGTAAGTACAAGG
Source organism: Schistocerca serialis cubense (assembly GCF_023864345.2). Lineage (NCBI taxonomy): Eukaryota > Metazoa > Arthropoda > Insecta > Orthoptera > Acrididae > Schistocerca > Schistocerca serialis. The sequence continues at coordinate 671,696,904 of NC_064643.1, forward strand.
TAGCTATTCCGAAAACGAGTCCTGTCAAAATACATGCGTAATGCTGCATAAAAAACTAATGCATTAACACTAGACAGAAAACTCCATTCACCAAGAATTAGCACGGTGGTCCTCCAAACTACGTTCAACGCATTAAATATCCTTATAATTACCAGTACGAATTCAGCAGTAAGAAGAGTTTTGGCGTGGGAATAACACTGTCTACTCTCGTCGACAGGTGGACTTTAAGCTCAGGTGCCAAAGCTGCATTGGAATGCACAAGGTGTGAGTCGTATTACATTGATTGGTCGTCAGCGAGACAGGACTCATCGCCAGAAGTAAAACGCTCAGCCAGCGAGTTTAATCTTTCAAATAACTACATATCTACGTTGTGATACTTCACAACAATTTAGATGGGCACAAATATTTAATTTCACTCTTCATTTCTAATGTGCACTTAAGCATTTATTGATAATTTTTTTTTGTAGATATGTTGGAATTTCGCATTCAGGGCATTCAGATAAATCTTACACTCTGTAAAGAACTGTTTTTTTGCATAAATATTGGACAACAAGTTTGAGACCATTAGCATACTTTTCAACACTGTGTAAGTACTTTGAAATTTTGTAGTTTACTCCATGTGTGTAATACTTTTGGAAAAATATAGCTCAATACAGAGCGTTGAAATATTATTGACCACTGTGGACAGAGTATGTGTTTGCTGAATAACACCACTTACATCGTTAAGGTAAAGTAGCTTGTTGTTGTTGCTGTGCTATTCAGTCCGAAGATTGGTTTGATGATGCTCTAAATTCTACTCTATCTTGTGCGAGCCTCTTCATCCCCAAATAACTGCTGCAACCTTAATCTTTCTGGAATCTGCTTACTGTATTCATCTATTAGTCTCCCTCTACAAATTTTGCCACACACAATTGCCTCCAATACTAAATTGGAAATACCTTGATGTCCCAGAATGTGACCTATGAACCAGTCCGCTTCTTAGACACATTTTGCCACAAATTCCTTGTCTCCCCGTTTCTATTCAGTACCTCCTCATTATTTACATGATCGACACATCTAATCTCCCGCATTCTTCTGCAGCACCACATTTAGAAATCTTCTATTCTTTTTTTATCTAAGCTGTTTATCATCCATGTTTCACTTCCACGCATATATCACTCCAGGCACATACCTCCAGGAAAGGCTTCCTAACACTTAAATCTATATTCGATGTTAACCAGTTTCTCTACTTCCGATATCCTTTTCATGCCATTGCCAGTCTACATTTCGTAGTCTCTCTCCTTCGGCTCTCATCAGTCACTTTGCAGGCCAAATAACAAAGCTCATCTGCTAATTCAAGTGCCTTGTTTTCTTATCTAATCGTTGCTGTACTATTGCTGATATTTACCTTACATCCCCCCTTCAAGACGCAGTCCATTCTGTTCAACTGCTCTCTCAAGTTGTTTGCTGTCTCAGATAGAATAACAATGTCATCGACGAACCTCAAAGTTTCTAATTCTTCTCCCGAAATTTTAATTCCTACTCCACATTTTTCGTTGGTTTCGTTTGCTGCATGCTCAGTGTAAAGACTGAATATCATTAGGGATAGGCTACACCCCTATCTCAATCCCTTCTGAACCACTACTTCCTTTTCATGACCCTCGACTATTAAACCGCGTCTCGTTTCTGTATAACTTGTAAATAGTGTTTCGCTCCCTGTATTCCACCCCTGCTGCCTTCAGAATGTCAAATAGAGTATTTCAGTTAACATTGTCAAAGGCTTTCGCTCACTCTGCAAATGCATTCAATGTAGGTGTGTCTCTCTTCAATCTATCTCCTATTGTAATTCGTGGGGTCAGTATTGCCTGGCATTTTCCTACGTTTGTGCAGGATACAAACTGATATTCCTTGACGTTGGCTTATATCAGTTTTTCCATTCTTTTGTAAGCAAATCTTGACAGTATTTTGCAACCACGATTTGTTAGACTGATTATTCGGTAATTTTCACACCTTTCCACAAATGCTTTCCTTGGAGTTGGTATTATTATATTCTTCTTGACGTCCGAGCGTAGTTCGCCTGTGTCATACATCTTGCACACCAGGTGGAACAGTTACGTCGTGGCTGGCTGTCCCAAGGCTATCAATAGTTCCGAAGGAATATTCGTCTACTCCCGGGACCTTGTTGCAGCTTAGATCTTTAAGAAGAGTTCAGATACGTACAAATCAGGTACATACAAATTCTTCTTGCTGTGTTGTATCTCCCATCCCCTCTTCATCTCCGTACACTTCCCTTTTTACGATATTGCCTTCAGGTTCATCTGCCTTGTACAGCCACTCTACATGTTCCTTCCACATTTCAGCTTTCCTTCTTTGCTTAGGATGGTGTTCCATCTGAGCTCTTGATGTTCATACAGGTTTTTCTCTTTTCTGCAAAGGTTTCTTTAATTTTCCTGTAGGCGGTGTCTGTCTTTCCACTAGTGAAATATGTTTCTAAATCCTTATGTTTGTCGTCTAGTCTTTCTGCTGAGAAATTTTGTGCTGCCTGGTAATCTCATTTTTAAAAGTTTTTCTTCCTATATCAATTAAACATCTCTGTGATATCCAAGGATTGCTACTAGGCCTTGTCTTTTTACCTATTTGATACTCTGCTGCCTTCACTATTCCATCTCCTAAAGTAAGCCATTCGTCTTCTACTGTATTATTTACTCCTGTTCAAGCCAACCGTTATATAGTGCCATTCCTTCCCTCCCCTTGAAGGTCCTAACTGCATTTACACCAGAGGAAGGTCATTTTGGTTGATATTACCAGGCCAGACCAATCAACCATCCAGACTGTTACCCCTGCAATTACAAAAGAGGCTGCTGCCCTTCTTCAGAAACCACACGTGTCTCTGGCCTCCCAAGAGGTACCCATCCCTTGTAGTTGTACCTACAGTGCAGGTATCTGTATTGCTGAGGCAATGAAGCGACCCCACCTACGGGAATGTCCATGATTCATGGGGGTAAATTGCGTTGTTATTTAGAAATACACTAGTGTTGACAATACATTTGCTAACAACGCGCTTGAAGAACCTACTGTACTGTAATTAAATATAAGTAAAGATAATGTAAGCTGCCACTGAGTTATTAATTTTTCGCTATCTTGCAAATTTTTAAATTTTATATTCATTATTAACTTTAAAATTTTAAATTTTCCACTCACCACCACCTTCTCTAATTTTTAAATTTCCTGCTCACCACCATCTTTAAGATTTAAATTTCACGACACATTTCAAATGTCCTAACAAAACAGAAATTTCCGGCCATCTCGATCACATAACACGACTGCAACAGTTTAACTGCAATGGCACAACTGCAGTGCGACCAGGCCGGAAACTCGAACTGTACGGCAAATAGTTGGTATCTGTATTACCAAAGACTACGTCACGTTCGAAGTCAATGTGCTCTTCTTGGTGCCATGGTCGAATGCTTTGGTTTGTAGGAAGCTCAGTACCACCGTGTCTACTAAATTAACGCTTCACTGTGGCAACTGAATTACACCTATTGAAACAGAGAAGAACAACTCATTTTGCTAGTGACTCAGCCTAAACTCGACTCGCACATTGGGGTTTGCAAGCGACGGTGCTAATTGCTCCGGGACGACTCTTACCGGAAATGAGGGAACCATAAATTTACAACTGGGCCCACAGTAGACTTTTGGCTTCGATATGTTAAGTTAAAATGCACCCTTATATACAATGATCATTCACGTTAAAGATATAGTCTCGCTAAATCGTACAAATCCTTAAGGATATATTACGTACATTATTTTACGCAGTTAACCTGTTCTGTTAAGTAATCGATGAGCAGTTCACTAAAACAAATATTGTTCAGAAATTGAAAACAATTTGTTCAACTGGGAAAATAACCTGCTAGAAGTGCAGGAATTCAGAAAACGAAACTCTCAGTTTAGCTATGTGTGAAGTACTTGATTTGCTTTCCCGGTAAAACTCACCGGATACATAAAGGTCCACAACTGACGTACGTAAATACAATTACTCTTCCCCGCAGAAACTCACCAAATTCCTGGAAACAGGGAAGTTGTTTCACGTTCTGTACTAAAGCTATTGCCTTTTGTGTTATTGCGCAGCAGCTGTTATGCGCGTAATCCGCAGGAATGGAATTTCATTCACACAGTAGCGGACAGAAACGAAACTTCCGGCATGTATTGTTTAATCTTTCTCGGAACAGTGTGGGAGCAGTGGAAAGCGGTGCACTTATCCTCTTGACGCCAGTTGAAACGCTGACTGACCGAACAGTAGTGGCTACACGCTACGAAAACTGACGACGACAGCAGGGAGAGCTGTGTTTTGACCCCACACCCCCGCATACCGTTTGGCAGAATGATAAATCAGAGGCCGGTCGTTACCAGTTGTCCCTCCAGAGCCTGTGGATTACAGTTACGTAAGCTAATAACAGAACTCGGCTTACATCTTCCTACTCAATCGTTCACATAGCCAGAGGTACTTCCGGTTTCAGAAATCTCATTCCTCCGGCACTAGACTGAGATATATATATATCTGAATGACCGAAGCCAAAAAAACTAACCTGAAATTCATTCCACAGGGTTTGTACTTTAGATTGCACTGCTTTTTACAGAAATAGATAGCTCTATTTATTGCTTTAGTTTCTATTGCTCATACAGATAACTGAATTAAGCTTAAAGACAGGGAGGAATAGTAAATTCCTGAGGATGTGCAACAATAGACTAATTAGAATACAACATTTCATACAACGTGTGTCAAAATTTTATTCCTTCCAGAGATACGGCAGTTTACAGACAGTAGCTTTTAGTTCGTATGTTCGTACATTAGTTGCTATGCGTTTATTTATCGATTTCAATTTTTGGTTTAAAGTTCAAATTGCTGAGATAAGAATTAATCTGCGTAACTCAATTTCTAGTATGATTTATAGGCCAGTTCCTCAGTATCGTTTAAACATGCGACACGTATTTACAAAAGCTGAGTATGTCGATGTGATAGTTGTAATGGAAACACCGCTACTGCTCGCAGAGAATACGCTTGATAATTCCCTAAGCACAAAGTACCACATTCTAGAGTCTTAATCACGTTTTCACCAAACAGTGTGAGGCTTGCTTAGTGACCACCAGTCATACTTCACTTGAACAATCACATAAACAGATCGTATACAGGGTGGTCCATTGATTGCGAACGGGCGAAATATCTCACGAAATAAGCGTCAAACTAAAAAATCACAAAGAACGAAACCTGTCCAGCTTGAAGGAGGAAACCAGATGCTCCCATAGGTCAAATGGATATCAAGTGCATTTTTTAAATAGAAACCCCCATTTTTATTACATATTCGTGTAGTACGTAAAGAAATATGAATGTTTTAATTGGACCACTTTTTTCACTTTGTGATAGATGGCGCTGTAATAGTCACAAAGATATGGCTCACAAGATACTTCCTGGCAGATTAAAACTGTGTGCCCAACTCGAACTCTGGACCTTTGCCATTCGCGGCAAGTGCTCTACCATCTGAGCCACCTTTTTTTTTAGTCTCATTTTGTTCTGTATTGCTCGTTGAATTTGTTCGTGGCGGACGTCCGATGACATTAGTTCAGATTGTTCGTTGATCCGTTGACTCAGTTTTTTTATTACAGAGGGTAGCTAAATTCACTGACCGAACACGCTGAGCTACCGTGCCGGCATAAGCTTTCCTGCGAACCTTGCAGAACTAGGAAGTTCTGCAAGGTCCGCGGAAGAGCTTCTGTAAAGTTTGGAAGGTAGGAGACGAGATACTGGCAGAAGTAAAGCTGTGAGTATCGGGCGGGAGTCGTGCTTCGGTAGCTCAGATGGATCGCCGGCACGGTAACTCAGCGTGTTCGGTCAGAGGGTTAGTTGCCCTCTGTAATAAAAAAAACTGAGATAATGGATCAACTACGAACTGAAACGGGTGTCTTGCGACGTCCGCACCGAGCAGATACAAAAAAAAAAAACGAAAAAAGAAAAAAGATGGTAGAGCACTTGCCCGCGAAAGGCAAAGGTCCCGAGTTCGAGTCTCGGTGGGGTACACAGTTTTAATCTGCCAAGAAGTTTCATATCAGCGCACACTCCGCTGCAGAGTGAAAATCTAATTCAATATGGCTCACAATTTTAGACGAACAGTAGGAAACAGGTAGGTATTTAAAATTAAATACAGTACGTAGATACGTTTTAACATTTTATTTCGGTTGTTCCAATATGATACATGTACCTTTGTGAACTTATCATTTCTGAGAACGCATGCTGTTACAGCGTGATTACCTGTAAATACCACATTAATGCAATAAATCCTCAAAATGATGTCCGTTAACCTCAATGCATTTGGCTATACGTGTAACGACATTCCTCTCAACAGCGAGTAGTTCGCCTTCCATAATGTTCGCACATGCATTGACAATGCGCTGACGCATGTTGTCAGGCGTTGTCGGTCGATCACGATAGCAAATATCCTTCAACTTCCCCCACAGAAAGAAATCCGGGGACGTCAGATCCACCTGTCATGAAATATGCTATTCAATACCACTTCAACCGCACACGAGCTATGTGCCGGACATCCATCATGTTGGAAGTACATCGCCATTCTGTCATGGAGTCAAACATCTTGTAGTAACATCGGTAGAACATTGCGTACAAAATCAGCATACATTGCACCATTCAGATTGCCGTCGATAAAATGGGGACCAATTGTCCTTCCTCCCATAATGCTCCACCATACATTAAGCCGCCGAGGTCGCTGATGTTCCACTGGTCGCAGCCATCGTGGATTTTCCGTTTTCCAATAGTGCATATTATGCCGGTTTACGTTACAACTGTTGGTGAATGACGCTTCGTCGCTAAATGGAAGACGTGCAAAAATTCTGTCATTGTCCAGTAATTTCTCTTGTGCCCAGTGGCAGAACTGTACACGACGTTCAACGTCGTCGTCATGCAATTCCTGGTGCCTAGAAATATGGTACGGGTGCAATCGATGTTAATATCGCATTCTCAAAACCGACGTTTTTGAGATTCCCGATTCTCGCGCAGTTTGTCTGCTACTGATGTGCGTATTAGCTGAGACAGCAGCTAAAACACCTACTTGGGCATCATCATTTGTTGCAGGTCATGGATGACGTTTCACATGTGGCTGAACACTTCCTGTTTCCTTAAATAACGTAACTATCCGGCGAACGGTCCGGTCTTTTGGATGATGTCGTCCAGGATATCGAGCAGCATACATAGCACACGCCCGTTGGGCATTTGGATCACAGTAACCATGCGTCAACACGATATCGACCTTTTCCGCAGTTGGTAAACGGTCCATTTATAACGGGTAGCCGGCCGGTGTGGCCGTGCGGTTCTAGACGCTTCAGTGTGGAATCACGTGACCGCTACGGTCGCAGGTTGCAATCCTGCCTCGGGCATGGATATGTGTGATGTCCTTAGGTTAGTTAGGTTTAAGTAGTTCTAAGTTCTAGGGGACTGATGACTACAGATGTCAAGTCCAATAGTGCTCAGAGCCATTTGTACCATTTTTTATAACGGATAATATATCACGAAGCAAATATCGTCCACACTGGCTGAATGTTCCGTGATATCACGTACTTATACGTTTGTGACTAATACAGCGTCATCTATCACAAAACTAAAAATGTGGTCCAACTAAAAAATTCATATTTCTTTACGTATTACACGAATATGTTATAAAAATGGGGGTTCCTATTTAAAAAACCGCAGTTGATATCCGTTTGACCTATGGGAGCGCCATCTAGCGGGGCGACCATAGTGCCATCGGGTTTCGCCCTTCAAGCTAGACGAGTTTCGTTCTTTGTAGTTTTTTCGTTTGACGCTTATTTCGTGAAATATTTCGCCCAGTCACTATCAATTGACCACCCTGTATATAGTAGATGCCATTACTTGTTTAGTAGAAGGTAATCCGTGAATAAATACGCACTGAGTTTCTACGCGTACCGCTGTTTCGGTTTCAAAAATACGGCGTACACTACGTATGCGTGGCCTCTGCCATCGTTTACAGCTCAATTAATATCTCTTAGGCCGAGCGGTTCTATTACAGTCAGGAACCGCGCGACTGCTACGGTCGCAGGTTCGAATCCTGCCTCGGGCGTGGATGTGTGTGATGTCCTTAGGCTAGTTAGGTTTAAGTACTTCTAAGTTCTAGGGGACTGATGACCACAGCAGTTAAGTCCCATAGTGCTCAGAGCCACTTGAACCATTTTTGAATACCTCTCAGAAGGAAATGCAAGAATTTCATCATTAGCTAGATATAAATGACCGAGTAATCTGACGAACACTGTTTACCGATGAAGCCACATCTACTGCTGACGGTAACAATAACACTAGCAGTTCATGTATGCTGTCCGACGAAAACCCATATGTTTTGGCAGTGACACAGTTCTCAAGAATGCTTCTCTGTGAAGGAGTGGCTTAACATGGTGGGCCGTAGAGTAAGACTAACGTCTTACACAGTACGATTATCTCCACTTTCCTGGAAACTAGCTGGTAGTATTATTAGGAGAGCTCCCGTAGGCTACAAGGGCTGCAATGTTCTCCCACGGAGCCGGAACCCTTACGCACGTGACTGGTACAGCAACTAAAGCTAACATTATTCAGAAGATGGTTCGAGCAAAATGGCTCCCCCTCCCGGACACCAAGGCTGTTGCGTGTGGCGGTAGCTGAAGTACGAAGTCTACATAGAATACGTAATTATAGAAGACAACTAGATGTACCAATATCTGTGCCCATGTAAAAGAAAGGCGAAGGCCACGTCATAGTAACTACACGTGATCTTGTCAGAAAAGATTGAAAGTGCAGTGAAGTTAGTGTTGAAACTTATGAAACCAGACTTAGTACTTTATCAGCTGTCTTTTCTCAAAACATTCTGTGAGTGTTTTATGGGTTACATTCTAATAGCTGTATCCTTGTAACCATTCAAAACAGGACACAAATTAGACATAATTCTTCATTCATTTGTATGAAAATCAATTTTTATTTGATGGTTTATTGCTTATTATTTATTTATTACTTATTTGCCTTGAACAGAGAGGGGCCTTAAAGCCCCCTCTTGTACCTGCCGATGAGTAACATATACCGAAGATATTACAAAACTTTCCCAATGGTAACAATAGTAATAAGAAATACGGTAATAATAACTGACACTAGTAAGAATGATAAATATAATAATGATAGCAAAAGCCGTTTAGCATCATGTACATTAGCTTAGCATATTTTAAGCAATGTATACTGTTATAGGAAACAGAATTAATACAGAGAGAGGAGATAATATCTATTTTGATGGACAGGTAGGTCATTCGCGGTGTTTCTAAATTTGGAAAGAATTTAATTTCTCTGATTTTTCAGGAAGATTGATTCCCAGTCTGGTTCTGATACAGACCGTTATTTAGGGAAGATGGCGGTGTAATGTGAGTATAGAGAGAGAATTTTACTTAGTTGAGAAGAAGTATTTCTGCTGTCCTATTCAGACGGTAGACTTAGAGTTGCAAGCAAATAAGAGAGAGTGCAACAACTGAGATGACGGTGGAGCAAACATAGCGTATGACAGTCTGTACGCTTATCATCATATATCCATGATAATTGCTCGTAGACTGATGTAACACGGCCGAATAATTTATGTCACAAATTTATCGTACACAACCATTCATCGCCAGTTCCAGCCAGCATGAGTTTTCGTACGAAAGTCACGGTAGTCAAGTATTGGAAGTATTAGCGTCTCTTTGAGCTTCTTTTTAAGCTCGAACGGAAACAGTTTCTTATATTTTTGCTACAAGTAAGGCGAAACTGCCAGCTTCCTACAGACTGTAGTCACGTGTTCAGACCAGTTTGAAAGAATTATTCCTAGATTCTCTCCAGAAGGAGAATACGTTATTTCTGTGCTGCTTTCGATTAATGGTGGAAGGCAATCACTTAATTGAGAGGTAATAAGTCTCTTAGGAGCCAATACGTTTGCTTTCTTTCTACTTCGGTTAAGTTTCTAACGTATCCTCTCTGCCCACACCTGCAGGGCATTTACATGCTGAACTTGCACATAGATGTAGCTGAATGTCTTCAGCGTATAGGTATATTTGCAGTGGGAGAGTATAGTTCACACAAATTAACACATAACGAGAAGAATAATGCTGCCAGTACTGACCCTTGTGGTACACCCGACACTGCATCGCTCTATTGTGACCTTTTGGTCCAGTCATTAAACACTGTTGGCAAGATGTAAGGTATGAGTGGAACCAAAGTGCAGCACTTTCAAAACAATTTTCACCTGTGAATTTAGGACGTAGATTGTCAAAATCGGCATTGTGAAAGATTTGCTGAAATCCACAAAATACATTATAGTGGCCTGTTATTTACCCACACCTTGTTTGAATTCGTCAGTCGCTCACTTCTATAAGAGCTGTCGTTGTGCTGCGATTGTTCAGGATAGCGGACTGGTAATAATGTAAAGCTCATTTCGAACTTAAATAGTGAGTAAACTATTAGTTAGCTATATATTCTAAACGTGTGGATAATGCTGGTAGAACGCCACCTGTAGTACAAGGCCTGTCTGTCAGGTTTCTGATTCGATGATGGTCCTATGAGTTCCAGTTTCCAGGTTTCTGAAAAAAATCTAGAGGGCAGAGAACGGTTAAAAATGTCAGTAGTTTTGGATAGTAGAGAATCGGATAGAAGAATTTGTTGTATTATTGTGCCCAGCAGCTTTCGAGCGAATTCGCGCAGTTGATATCCGTACAGTGTTAGGGCGAGCAAATAGGTGACGAAAGAAGTGAATATGTGCGTGCATTAAATTTAATTCAAATTTATAATGTCATCATCAAGCGCTATCCAGAGGTCTTAAAATATGGGAAACTGACCTGTAACAGAGATGGGTTTTTTATACTATTTAAGAGTGTCTAGCAGTGTGTATGCAGTCGGATGCTATGTCTAAAAGCTACAAGAAATGCACAAGCACTCGACCATATAGCGATGAATAAGATAGATAAGTAAGAGTCGTATTTTCTCTAACCTGCAGAACGTGACATGGCTGCAAAATAAGAAAATACCGTATAATACCTTGATTTCTAGGTCTTTTTAATACTAATTAGCGTCATTGCGATCACTTCCCCTTCAGTTTGGTTCTTTTTTTGTATCTGCTTGCAGAGCCACTGATTAAGTAATGGTTTTCCATTAAATTTCGAGCTAAAGTAATCGTAGTAAAAGCTACATGAAATAATAGTAGTAAGACCTGTCAAAATACAGAACTTAGTATGAGAACTGCAGTTGTACATTACGCCCGTAGAATGTAATAATGGTTATTTTCTTCGACATAGTATGCCAGTTTACATTTTAATCAATACTCGTTCATGTACGGATAAGGGTACAAACACTGAAGAGCCTAAGAAACTGGTATACCTGCCTAAGATCATGCGGAGTCCTCGCGAGCACGCAGAAATGCCGCAACACGACGTGGCATGCCTTCGACTAATGTTTGAAGTAGAGCTGGAAGGGAATTGTCACCTTGTACGCCGCAGAACTGTCCACAGATCTGTAAGAATACGAGGGGGTGGAGGTCTCTTCTGAACAGCATCATGCAAACCATCCCAGATATGAAATTTCTTGGCATCCCAGATATGTCAGTAATGTTCATGTCTGGGAAGTTTGGTGGCCAGAGGAAGTGTTCAAGCTCAGAAGAGTGTTTCTAGATCCACTATGCAGAAATTCTGGACGTGTAGGGTGTCGCATTATCCTGCTGGAACTGCCCAAGTCAGTCGGAATGCACAATTTACGTGAATGGATGCGAGTGATCAGACAAGATTGTTACGTACGTGTGACCTGTCAGAGTCGTATCTAGGCGTTACACTGCACGCGCCCCACACCATTACCTCCCCCCCCCCCCCCCCACAACCTCCGCTAACTTGAACAGTCCCTTGCTAACAGGCAGGATCCATGGATTCATGAGGTTGTCTCCATACCTGTACACGTCCATCCGCTCAATACACTTTGAAATGAGACTCATCCGAGCAGGCAACATGTTTCCAGGCTTCAACAGTCCAATGACGGTGTTATCGCGCCAGGCGAGGCGTAAAGCTTTGTGTGCTGGGGGTACACGTGTGGCCATCGGCTCCGAAAGCCCATGTAAATGATGTTTCGTTAAATGGTTCGCTCACTGACGGTTATCGCTGGCTCTGCATTGAAATCTGCAGCAGTTTGCGGAAGATTTGTACTTCTGTCACTTTGAACGATTCTCTTCTGTGGTCACTGGTCCCTTTCTTGCAGTATCTTTTTCCAGCGAGGTAGGAGAGTTGATGTTTTACCGGATTCCTGACATTCATGGAGCACTCGTGAAATGGTCGTAATGGAAATTCCCCATTTCAGCACTACCTCGGAGATGCTGTGTCCCATCGCTCATTGCAACGTCGCAGGTTCGAATCTTGCCTCGGGCATGGATGTGTGTATTGTCCTTAGGTTAGTTATGTCTCAGTAGTTCTGAGTCTAGGGGGCTGTTGGCCTCAGATGTTAAGTCCCATACTGATTCAAGCCATTTGAACCCATCGCTCATGCACCGACTATGACACCACGTTCAGACTTAAATCTTGATAACCTGCTATTGGAGCAACAGTAACCAATCAGACAAATGCGCCAGGCACTTGTTGTCCTACATAAGCGTTGCCGACCGCAGTGCCGTGTTCTGCCTGTTTACATATCTCTGTATTTGAATACGCATGCCTATACCAGCTTCTTTGGCGCTTCAGTGCACTTTGAATGCCTTTAATTATTCTCTTTGTTTTGCACTCAAATGTAAGTGAAACATAACACATTCCGTAAATATGTTTCTTTATTCTATATACGTAGACCAGGTGTAATTGATATATCAAATTCTTTGGTACATTGGGAGAAGTGTTACCTATGATAACTTTTAGTTAATGAGGAGGTGACAACGTAAAGAAGTCAATCTGTGCTGAGACTCAGGTGTGTAATGACGTATGAACATCGAAATGTGTTGTAAGAAGTGAAAAGCGTGCTAAATTTGAGGGAAAGCAAGCAGTTTTCATCGTGGATAAAGTCAAATGGTTTTATGTTGAGAAAAGAATCAAAGTACTGCAACGGACGATGGAGTTTAAGCATGTGGAGATTAACAGAGCACAGATGCTGCCTAGTATTTATTGTATTAGCTATTTCTCCGTAAAACATTTAATTCCGAGGCCAAATGGATATTGATATTTCAGCAAAGAAGAGACTAACAGAATGGGAAGATTGCTACAAACAAGAAAGGAGGGCACAAAATTTTCAAAAACATAAAAATGTAACTAAGAACATCGCAGAAAAACAAAAGTATTGAGACACAGGTAGCATGAGAAAGAATGAATCGCGTTCGCAAAAAGGAAACAGTGTGCAAATGTACAGAGACAGTGTGCTGAACAGTACTCCACTTTATTTTTGCAGAGGTTGAAAATACCGCTTCAGCTGTAAGGTTCTTCTTATTTTTCAGTACTTAGACACTACCGATTTCGGGCTCCTACATGCCCATCATCAGGTGTTATAATGAAAATAAACAAGATATAGGAGTTGATAATAATTTTTACGTGCAGTAGTGCAGACAAAAAAGAAAAAGAAGAAGTTCCATATAACATTAAAGAACCAGCAGTCGAGCTAACTGCGACAAAATCTAAGTCAATGTCAAAGCGGCACCAGACAATGCCGCAAAGTAAGAATAACCTTACAACTGAAGCAACTGCATCAAGGGAAATAACATTGTCCGTTGTCATACCAACTATCACAGCTATATCAACCCTGCTAAGTGTACATCTATTTGCATGCACAAACAGGGGACTCAAAACAAAGTCTGGACCCAGTTTTTGTTCAGATTTCAGTGGACTGGATTACCAGGACGAGGCTGTAGAAAGGAATGTAACAATGCAGAAAACTGCGGGACTTAAGACAAGTAGTGGTTAAGGGGACCACACCCGGCTTATCTAACCCGTGGTAACTTAGGCTAAACTGTTTGATGCTGGACGTTAATATTTTTAGTGTATGTTACTTTACGCTGATAGAGTCAACTGTACTAAAATCTACTTTATCCATCTTATAGTTTTTAAGAAATACTTTTTAAATTTATTAACAACAAATATTAAGTTTTTCCTGCAGAAAATATTTTTTTGTGAACTTCCTAAGGGGGAAATATTAATGAATGTAGTACCAGAGGTGGCTTTTCATGTTATGCAGAGTGTCTGAAAATTTCATTCATTTATCTATGATAGTTTCTGATATAATGGGGCATATGTACTGAAAATTTTAGTTTGCGGGAAACTGACTTTAAAGAAAAACTTTTGAAATTTGTTACTTACAGTTAATTAAAACTGTCCTGCTGCATATGATAGCCCTTCTTTGGCCTCTAGCAAGTCATCCAGCTTCTTTTTCACCCTCCTGGATGTTTGTCTTGCTTTTTTGGCCCTATTAGATGCAGACCTGTCTGCATCGGCGATCCTCATTTTATCACAGTGTTTCAGCCCAGTGATCATATTTTCACCAGGATGAATTCCCAGCTTTTTCAGTATCCAACACATTCCAATATTACCACAATTCAATGTAATAACAGCATCATCAACTCCTAGTTTCATTGTACGCATGCCTACAAATACAGTTCCAGCAAGGCGGTTCCAAATTATGCTATCGAAGCATTCATATGGATTCTGCGTCTGCCTATGCAGACATTTCCTTCGAAGGTCAGGATGAGCCAAATCTCTGAAAATAGATTTAATTGCTGTAATAACAGCAGCAGGAAGCGAATGCCAATGAGAATTAGATCCTCCAGTTGCCTGAGCCCTATTGTATGTGCACCACGAATTTTCTCCTGATGGACACAATCCATGACATGGCTACTTGCGTACCCGTAGTATATTTGCAAGTTTTCTGTTTCAGTTTTAGTTAAGCGACCCTGTCCGATCAACAATTTTCCATCTTCTAATTTCTTTTCCTCTCATATCAACAGTTTGTCATCTCAGCCTTGCTCCCAAACTTTTTTGAACTTGGCCTACACATTGTATTTTGCTAATAATGGCATCTCCATATGGCTTAGAGTTCACCACATTGTTGTATGCCTTACGGCCACCATCGCCCAAATACTTGGTGTACCGTGAGTCACTTGTTTCTACGGAGCGATGAAATGTTTGTTGTACTCCATGAACTTCCGTATTACCATCTGTTCCTCTAAAATTAGCCACACAGTTGTGTTCTTTATGTTCATTGACTTTACAACAATTGCAATATTTAGACATTATCTCCACATCCAACACTTTACCGGTGTCTTCTTTCGTGGCAGTCACTACTCCATTCAGAGAACTACGTCCTCTTTTTGCCAACTTCCATCAAGTGCAACTGCAATATCTGAACATCCATAATTTTCTTCCACTGCTTCTCTAGCAGCCAGTTTCATGCGTTCCTCACTAACATCACATACAGCTTTCTCTAATATTGCAGTCAGTTTTTCGAATTTTTTTGGTTGTTGATGTAAGTCCATCACTGAACAAAATGTTCTCCCTGCAGCACTGCCCTTGCCAATGGATCGTAGGGCATAAACTAATCTAGTATTGATTTCATAAAGGTCACTTGTAACTGGTTTTTAAGAGCTCATAAATGAAATCACAGCTGAGTATTTAGTGCAAATTAAATCCATAGCAACTGATAGGCCTTTTCTCCCACTGGAACTCTCACAAATTTTCACACTGTGCGATTCACCACATGTCTACATTGTACAAATTTAGAAATTACATCTGATAATATTCTCAGATTTGTAATAATGTTACTGCACTCCTTGTCACTTACAGTGAATTCGTTGTAACTCTCTTGAAATGTGAGAGCTTCTTTGATGATTCACTTGTTGAAGAATTACAACTAGAAACATCGTTGCTAGGCGACATAACCTGTTGTACGGAAGTCTTTCTAAACTTGTTTGCCCTAAATTGTCATTTCTTGAAAATGCCTTTACGTATAAAGACAACAAAACACTCGTAAACAAGCACTGCTAACGTAAGTATAACAATTACTCGCAATCACACGTGAACAAAACTAATCGCGTGTTTGAAAGCATGTTGTATACAAACATCAGAAACAAAAGAATACTGACCGTTGCATTCCAATGATAGCCAACACACTCGGGAATAAAATAAATCCCTAACGTTCAATTTAGGGAATATAAAGATCAAAAATATATGCAGAAGAGTGGGTAACAGAAAAGTGGGCGTGGCACATAAACACACGTGGTAGGAAAATGCTCTTTAAATGCTGTAAAATTTTTTTCAGTAGAATCCTTTTCAGAATACTTAAATAAAACCATAATATATCTAAATATGATGAAAACCGAAAATCGATTTTTTTCGACCGGAACCAGAGTGTGGTCCCCTTAGGGGACCTTAATGGTAAAATAAATCTCTGAAAGAGTCGAGCAGAGCCAGTTGGGAAGCCTCCAATGATGTGTGTGGTGTTTGAGGGTAGTCTAGTTAAGACGAACCGACGGACCGCGTCATGTAAATAGGACGATGTAGCGCACCGACCATGGTCGTTCGGAAACACTCGAAGTAGGAAGAAGCGTTACGCCAGAGGCAGCTGTAAGCGAGCTCGGGTAGTGTGCATTACACAATACAATACAGAAGTCTCATGTTGCGAGACGAGACAGCCAGGAAAGGTGAGGAAATAGTTGACGAAGCAGCACCTGAGCGCAAGCAGCGTCGTAGCAGCAACCGTGGAACTGCTTAGTATACATGTTGCAAGGCGCATTAAAGCCCAAGCAAGTGTAGCGCGATACCTGGGGCGCGATCCAGAATGCTGTAAAGGGCCCACTGTTCGATCCCCTGTCAGAGAAGCCTGCCCTGAGACACAGGACGCAGAGCCGCGCTGCCGCCCATGGCCAGCCGAGTCCTGGGACGTATGGTAGCGCTCTACCCTTGTGCTTCGGCAGTGGGTCACGGACGCTGCATCAGCCGCTGCCGCCAACCGGGAGGCGTAGGAGACATCAGCCACACATCGACCGCCGCCTTAGCTGCCAGGTGGGAGACAATGGGTTGGCTTAACCACACTGCCACTGTTTATAAAGAGCCGTAATGAAAGAATTTGGAAAGCACAAAACAATATACGCCAGTCTGACTCCGTCCCTCTTTGTTACATCCTTACTAAAAATGGCTTCGTCGGGATTAATTAAAATTTTTGTGCTTACATTAACCCTTACCGGCCGCAGTTGTTTCATGTATGCATTGATCACACTCGATATTGAGAGACAGCACTGGGATTCCAGTACCTTGTGTCACACTCAAATATTTCAAGAAGTTTCATCTGCCACCATGTTGTTCTATTTGTACTAAGGAAGCGACAGTGATTCGTGAGGTTCTCAGATTTGTTCGTCATTCGGCGTTACAGAATCTGTTTATAGTAGAAGATTCAACTAGTGTATTGCGATCAATTGGAAACCCGACTTTTGACACAATAGAATGAGCATTAAAGCACTTGAATTTACACGAAATACTTTTCGACACAAAACAAATGGTTTGGAAATCTTTATACGGGACCCAAGCTCACGATTAGATTAAAACGACGATTTTGACCAGGTGGCAAAGGAAGCGTTGTGATGGACGTCAGTCATCCATCCGTCAGTTCGAAGATCTGGATACAGAAACTGCCTTCGAAGGAATGGGCAGAGGCATCGCGCCTTTCAATCTGCCAGAAAGGTCAATGCTACAATCTCAAGAACGACTACAAACTCCCAATTGTTCCGAAAATATCTGGCGAGTAGGAAGCTAATAACTACTCTTGTGCGATGGCAATTTCTAAGATTGCCTGAAGAAACAAGGATACGAAAACCAGTTGCTGTTTCCCAGCAGTTTATTTGAACTGTCTGTAGCGAACTTTGTGAAAGTATTCAATTGTTCGAAGTAATTACAACAAATACTCCGGCTTTAGTGTGCTATGAAGTTATATAAAGGCAAACACATTTTTGAGGACTTTAACGTGTGTCTATCAGATTTTTTGTACTAACATTGGTTGCGTTAATTGCTTAATATCCATGTAATATTTGCGTACAGCTGATACCATGTCAAGATTCTGTAGCTTTACGTAGTCTACCTACGCGGATACACTAATTAATCTGAAATCGTTGATCAACCTCTTTACATTGTAATTTCTCTGTAAAGAGGTACTTCTCATTCTGTCAAGATGTTGGAAGTTTTGTTCTATAAACTGCAAATAAGGGACAATGTACACTCGGTTAGGGACGTTTAAAATTTTTTCATGAAGAAACACGAATTGCATCAAAAATGTAATTATTTTCATAATACTTGAATTTGAATTGAAAACTTAGACGGTGTACATATTTACTCAAGTGACATTGCATTCGAGTGGCTGGATGATTCGTGAAGTAGTGATCGTAATGGCCGGCCAGAGTGGCCGATCGGTTCTAGGCGCTATAGTCCGGAACCGCGCGACCGCTACGGTCGCAGGTTCCAATCCTACCTCGGGCATGGATCTGTGTGATGTCCTTAGGCTAGTTAGGTTTAAGTAGTTCTAAGTTCTAGGGGACTGATGACCTGAGAATTTAAGTCCCATAGTGCTCAAAGCCATTTGAACCATTTTTGATCGTAATGAAGATACATTTAATCGTACAAGGGTTGACAAAACCTACAAAAACCGTATTCATAAAAATGTTCTATACGGTTTAAGACGATAACCGAAGGCAGTTTCATCTGTTATTATCGTTTTAAATTTATTTTTCTTGATGCTCAGGTAGCAACTAATATAGCACATAAATGAAACCCCGCATTCGTTTTCGTGTCACACTGTAGTTATAAATACTTGTCACACGACAGTCAAATATTAAAGTGAAGTTATTTAATAACATTTTGATATACTGAGAGAAATATCAACACCTCGTGTAAACAATCAGATTATATTGAGTACAATTACGTTGCCCACATTTCATTAATCTTAGATCACCGTCGTCAACAACCACACTTAGGAATTTTTTTTTTTTTTTTTCGTACCTTGTTACGTGATAAGCTATGGGCTTGAAACTTGCTACTAAGTTCCTCTTTATTCCATTCCAGTGGAATTTATCCTCATTTCAGCAGACTATTCAACAGAAGATTAGTTTCTTCTCGTTCTGTGATGTGGTCCAAAAAACGGTGAGGGAAATTCTGAAACCGTAATTAGTGAACAAAGATATTCGCCTAACCGGCCTCGCATACTTGCCTGGACTTTGTAGATGAAATAATGTTCGAATGTAAAAATGTCTGATAGATCATATCGCTTAATCGTTCCTGGGTAATAGAGCTATCAAAGTCTACTTAATAGTAGCCCCTCAGAGTGAATATTACACTGTGTTTATTGACAACAACAACTCTCAGACGATGTTTTTGCTTTCATATTCTTCACCTATACAAGGACATTCTCCCCCATTTTAAATGTGAGTAACACTTTACGGTGATATACAGGGTAATGGAGAACGAATAAATGAATAAATTTAGCTGTTGTAAGTGACACACTATGACAGACTGTGATAGGTATTTTGAACTACATGAAACGATACAACAATATGAGAGATCCACTCAATTGATAGACGAGTCTCCTTAGAAAGCACTATCACATTTATTCTACGTACAGTTCAAGAAAACTTATTTTTACCCACTGATAAGTGTTAATATGTTTTATTACTGTCTCTTCTAGAACGGGCAGATAAGTCTAAGACTAATGATAAAGCTAATTCTGCGGTCATTCGAGAGTATCTTTTTCACAAAAATCTCTTCATACCACCATCACAAATTTGTCGAACATCTCTCAAAACTAACGAAAGGATCGTTGTCGGTGTCCCTTAACGTCCTTCCTGTGTGAATGGACGTATTAACATCGTATGTACCTTTAAGAGTCTACAGTTTGCATCTAGGAAGAAAACAAAGCTAACAGTGCTGGTGTATTGTTTTACATTCAATATAGGAAACTTTTGTGATAATAATCATGAATTGACAATGGACAGCAGCTTATTATGCCTTTCCATTTACCATATTTCTCGAATACGTCTATGGAAACATGCATAACTAGAATTATTTCTATAGAGCTTGTTTCGTAGCAGTCTTTTCGTTAGCAACAAGTCTGTTCATGTCGAACATAACTGCAAAAATTACAGGTGAATCATGTCACATACGGGTATGTGTATTTGTAATAATTTTTTTAACAAAGCGTCACACGATAAAGAAATTTGTTTCTGACGCAGTGGGGCAATACTGTACAGGAAATGATTGGAGCTCCGGCTCATTCGCCACAATTCTGGTAATAGTCTGCCAGCTCACTGCGCCGTTGTATATCGTTTACCGTTCCAAACACTGGTGGCAGCTACCGCCGCCATATATCCGCATTTTCTGCCACGTTTACATTGCATATTGTACCACTGGATTTGGATCATGCACTTTAACCGATAGCTAGCGCTTTGAGACACGATGTTATTAGGTCGCTGACAGTGCTAATGCAATTGTATGTCGAGCGCAACATACATTAAACGTAAATCACGTTACAGCTTTCTTTTACTACCTTCACTCTTTCTGAAAATGTAATATCTGAAGTGGGAAGACTGTATGGTTTGTCTACATTTTGAATATTGTCCTTATCTTGAAAAGAGGTTCAGAAACTAGGATTTAGTACGTAAATAGTTTTTTTTTTTTTTTTTTTTTTTTTTTTTTTGCTGTCGTCTCCAGGCGAAAGACTGGTTTGATGCAATTAGTAAAACTCTGAATTAGGCATTGCCGAGGTTTGATGCAATTAGTAAAACTCTGAATTAGGCGTTGTCGAGGTGATATGCTCTTGCCTTCCTCCGACCGTTGGATGGACTTAGGCTGGGATCACAATGGCACCAACATCGAACGGCTACGCCAACGACCGGCATCCGCCGAGGGCGTCTGATCTTTTCAAAGTAATATGCCAGTACGTGCGCGGTCTTCGGATGGAGGTCGGCGG
This sequence comes from Schistocerca serialis cubense, assembly GCF_023864345.2. Classification (NCBI taxonomy): domain Eukaryota; kingdom Metazoa; phylum Arthropoda; class Insecta; order Orthoptera; family Acrididae; genus Schistocerca; species Schistocerca serialis. Next base: position 671,717,896 of record NC_064643.1, read on the forward strand.
AATTCAGTTTATTTTCTTCTGTCGCATCGAGCGACATTGAGACATATAGGACGTCTCCTGCGAGAAACTTCTAAGTCTACGACATTCTGAGGATGAGAAAAATCTTAACACTGACGTGTCTAGGAATCTATGGCTTCAAATCGCTTCTGGACTGGAAACCACAATTATCGAACAACTTAAAAAGTCCACAATAATTAACTGAAACGTTCTTTGCATTACATTGTACATGCTGTCAAAACTATTTTAGTCCTATATATATATATATATATATATATATATATATATATATATATATATATATATATATATATATATATATATAATGGAGCCTATCATCTGCAACACGGAAAAAATGTCTAACGGTAACTAAAGCCTAGATTTTAACCTCAAAGTAGTTTACGTTCCTGTGTGAAAAGTTGCTAATGTCAATTGTGGTGCTTAATTTTGATGTAGTGGATATGTTTTGGACTGTGGATGGTGAGCTTTAGCTGTCTACGAATTGTTAATACTGCTAACTGGTTTTCCTACGACAGTATGGTGGTGATGTGTTACACAAGGTGATCTGCAGCTGTAGAGTATTACATGTTTTCAGAGCTTTATGTGTTAAGACATTTCCTATAAGAGATATCCTCACTGCAATGTGCTACTACATTCAAGGCAATTGCTGTATAATTGTACGTGGTCTATAATTAGCAATGCTCAATTACGTGTTTTGATCTTCATTACACGTTAAGAATGAAAACATGAAGAGCTGATCAATGCAGGCGTTGGGCGAGGTTTCTGAGAAAGTTCATCAAGTGCTGCACGTAAAGTTTCTGCCTTTTGTAGTGCTATATCGTATGCAGCATATTTGGTACAATGCCAGGATTAAATGGCTGGAAAATTAGTGTCAGGGCACCAAACTTTCCTCGATAGTCTAGCTCCTAATCCGTTCCAAAGTACCGTTTGAAGGAGCACAGACAAAAGGTATAGTAATGATTACACAAAATATTAAGGCCGTAGAAAGGACTTAACAGCAGAACAAACGTCGGAGGAAAGTCTTCTTCCTCTCAACAGAATATACTAGTTATAGCAACAAGGAGATTAGAGATTGGTTTCGTAATGGTGTTCATTTGAAAATTAGTTCCAGGGTTCCATGGTTTTTTCAGATGCGAGTAGATCTGAATTCTACTATTTTTAGATATAATGAGGAGTTTGTGTATGGCAATAATATGAGCAGAGTTTAGAGTCAAATGGTTGTTTTTGAATTTCGTGTTTGGTTTTCACGTTGGATGGATGAGATTTTATATGTAGTGAAAGGTGAAACAGTTTTTCAACATAATAACGACTATAATTGCCTAAATAATTACTAAGATGTAGAGAAAGAGTAAAAGGGAACAGAAAAAGTTGGGAAATAGGCTTACAGAGGAATCGACTTACAGAGCCTGTGAGAAGTCTGTCTACAATCTTCTTACCTTGCTGCGTCGGCACTCTGCATTGCTGATGGAAGTCCGTGGTCAGCCGACAAGCTATAAAAGCCACGATGATTGATGTCAATGATGAGCTACTGTTCTCAACGTCACGGGGGCCCGGTGACTTCTCTTTCCGCTGACATCACCGTGGCAGCACGCGAGATCTGCTCTGTGCGGAGTACAGCTCGCTGCCCATTGGCAGGAGTTGGAAGGTGGCTCGCACTCTTATACCTTGTTCCACTAGGAACTCAGCATCAGCATCAGTGCCAGCAGGTGTTGATGGCAGGTAGGCGGGACTGTGGCGTCACATCTAAAGAAGAACTTACTGTTGGCAGCAGGTGCAGCCCGATCACGAACTCATAGCTACTGCTGGTGAGACCCAGTCGTGTCGCTGTCTAGCGTACCTCGGGCGTCATCTTGGTAATGCTGGGTTCCGGAGACGAGAGGTGATTCACTATCTCGAAATTAAGTTTTATTGTGTATGCCTCTGGCGTGCATTTGTTTCACTGAAACCAGGCACCGAATCATGTTGTCCTTGACAAGAAACTTGCCTGCTGGCTACACAGATGCCGCTTTGTAATACACTCTGCATCCGTGCTCAGCTATCCCAGCTTAGCAATCCAATTTCATGTCTCTTATTGTGACGGATATGTCAGCACCCTTGCGGCTAACGGCTCACGATTGTTAACGCAACACTCCCCAGCATCTTCCACACTACTATTCATTACATTTGGTATAGTCTTACAATTTTTACTCAAAGATTGGCTGGTGGCACTGCGTTTTATAGCATGGACTAATGAGAAAAATAGGATATTGAGGGGAAAAACTGGGAGTGAACACTGTAAACGATTGTAAAAGTATTATCACGAATCTCTATTGTGCAGTCACAGATTACTTATTTCAGTGACCGCTGTGAGGACACAAATGAGATCGTAACCAGTTTTGGCCGTAACAGGACATCTTCAGATCTCCGTCGGTTGCAAGGCACTATGATAAATTCGTCAGTATGTCTAGCTGCGTCGATATTAGAATGCTGGTTACTTGTCTGACATCGTTCATGCTTCAAAGGTAATGTAATCAGTAGATCAGACTCATACAATAATCATATTATTGGATTCATTCTGACGATGGTGTACTCTCTCGATGAGGCTTACAACTGATTGTCATTTGCACCCTGTTATACAGTATTCAAAGGGAAACGGAACCATTGAGTTGTCAGTAATGATGAGCCTGGTTGTCTGGTTTACAGGTTCTGCGACATGTCACCTTGAGTCAGGAAAATGCACATGATTATTCACACACATATTTTACGTTATAGATATTATACCTAGGAACTAATGATGATTTTTGATTGGTACATAGGGGACCTCTTTTAAAATCACATAAAGGCATGAAGGAATGTGCACTACACACTCATATAAGCTCACCAGACACGTTGCTAAATACCATTTAAAGCTATACATCATTAGTCAAGAAATATTCAATCGAGTAAATAGGCTTTACCGCTACAAATAATTTAAAACCAACAGTTTATAGGAAGATGTAAGTAATGAATTATTAATTCATAGTTGCGTCTAATCTTAACTACTATCCTGCAAATCCTGATAAACGAAATAAAATTCAGTGCCTTTATTACGTCTCAGCTGAATACTATCAACAGGTGGTTCCTCTGTAGAAACATGCCTAGTTGGCTATTTGTATCACTAGTCGTTCTGACTGTCACGAAAAGATAACTGTAAAAAACGTGCGTTGGAGTGCTAAAAACCGTAGCCGTTAATTTTATGAAAAATGTTTGGTCTAAGACGTAGCAGAGTAGCAAATTATTTATTTTCCAAATCTATTATGCTTCTCAACTGAAGGACGTTGTTTCCAACGACTCTCCACGGCAATTATGCTTGTCAGGTGTCATAATCTTGTAATATGTAGGCAAAAATATGTCTGCATTGGAAATAAAATGCCAGTTAATTCCCATATATACATATCATCGCCAAATATGCTTACAAAATTCTAAGCAAATAGTCTTATGCTAGTTTAAAGGTTAGTAACAGCTGACATTTTACAACGTGCACCTATGGAATGTAAGTCGTAAAGCTGACCTGACAAGCCTTACAACTTAAGAAAAAGTATGTCCTACCTAAAATACTATGCTGAGCAGCTAGGCACATAAGCAAATTGACAGTGAATATAACTGATTAGCCTTCTCTTGACGTAAGTCACAATAAATCATCAAATTAAATATCTCCCCATTTGCATTATTTTCAAAAGGGGCCCATATAATGAATCATTTTATTCACTGGAACAAATACAATCGGTACTGTCTGTTTATTACTGCTGCTATTCAAATAGCAGAGGCCCACTTTTGACGAAGTTTGCAGCCAGAATTGTTGTGAAGGCTCTATAGAATCTTTATAAACTGTTTTATTTTCTACAACAATTATGCCACAATATGCGAAAAGTTGCCGAAGAAAAAGCTCGTTGTTTACATTTATTGTCTGAGTCCCAGCAGGGGTTATGTACGAGAAAACAATGCTATAACGTCCACGTGAATAACGTCCCACATCTGTGTTGTCACAATGGTCTAAAATGAAGAGGAAAACGTAATGTTTAAGTTGCAGCAGTATCTAAATACGTGAAGTGTGTGTTTTAATATGTGCAGCTGCATTATAGATACTATGTATTGGTCGCGGAAATGAGAGAACCTATAACCCACTACAGAACACAGACACACATAACACAATTGTCTTATTGGGCAGGGAGGTATAAAGTGCTTTATTACAATATTTCACTTGAACTGAAGAACGAAACGAACATTTTAGAAACACACACTCACAAGGAGCCGACCAAAGACAGTTGAAGTGAGACGTTTGATATTTCCAAATGCTGTATTACAATTGACATGTAGAAAACAAAATTACTTACCAATTACTGCCATACATCTTGCTCTTTGCAAGGGCAGTAGAGATCCAAAATGTAAATATAGCCACTAGAAAATCGTCTGTACAACGCTCAACGAAAATTCGCATGAAAATGAAGTTTTATGATATTCAAGATTTCAAACACCTTGCAAGCACTATGAGGCGTCAAACATGGCTAACGCCTAACGCATTACATTGTGTCACAGCCCTCCATTGCTATAAATGGTAAAGAGACGACGCAAAATATATTAAAGTGATGTTATTAGGTGTAACACAGAGATACGTACGTGCAGATACAGAAGTAGTTCTATTTTAAAGTTAGTGTGTCACAACTGGATATGAGCTCAGAGATTCTACCAGCCCTTCAAGGCGCTACAGGTGAAATATGCGCTTAATATCAAGTCCTCAACATCACTTATGTTCGGATCTCTAATAAGGACAGCTTATTCAAAGTAGCTGTAAACAGTACTAGGTAACGTGCTTTAGCATTGCATTGTGGCAGAGTGACGTAGTCGCTCGATATTATCGAAGTCGTAATACAAAGAAAAGGAAAAAATAATGCTATAGAGCTGGAGGATTACCAATAACACTGCCATACAATGAGAATTGTTCCGGCCCCAGAGTAGCTTATTCTTATGTATTTCCTTCTCATGACTTAAAAACCACCATCAAGAGACCGATTAGCTCCTGCTTCGCAAATACATAGTCGTATCCCATTTTCCCTATCTACATTTATAGTTTGGGGATAATTTTGTTTTTGGAGTTTTCTCAGCTGTTAAGTGACAAAGCACGATGTTCTCCAGCTGTTTGTAGATTATGAACATGTTTAGAGTTGCTGCGATTTGAGTTTAATATTGTTTCTATGGTGATTAATGAAGAAATTTTTTTGTTTTCTAGTACTTTTAAATCACAAAATTTGTTAAATGAAGTACTGCAAAAGCGAATACAGTTACTGAATAATTTTTGTGAAATAATGTTTGTGACACAGAAACACTACCTACCAACATTGCCTTGGTACTAAGGTAGAAAACAAGGATCAGCCAACGCCGCCATATACAAGATGCAACTATTATTCATTCACACTACGAGAAACACTAAGAGGAACTATTTGTGGCTTTTGCTGTGCCCGTGATTTGGTTGGCGACTAGAAAGGCTGAATTGTCAGTGAGGAAAAGAGAAACGATTCAGTACCCTCATCTTCCTTCTGCAATCGAAAGTATTCTAAATTCAGATAGTTTACCAGTTCTTACCCCACTCAAGAATTATGGGTTTGAAGTAGTAAATGAAGACAGTTTGGAAGCAGAAAAACCCCATATGCTTTCTACGTCCCATGGTAACGGAACGAACAGAGGCAGTGTACGTTTAAGTGTGTGTGTGTGTGTGTGTCTTGCTACAAATAGCTCAGATGTTAATTTGTCGACATCGTACCCATACTTTCCTTGCTAAATAGCAAATCTGAATGGGGGCGAATAATAACAATGATTTATTTGCAATAACTGCACTACAGTGCACTATTTTTCAACAGCCGTCTTGTATCAGCCTTAAACTCAGCCTGTTTTATATCGAGTCCAATTGGTGCAAACACATACGTTGGAGTACCATTCATAAGCTCAGCCCCCACGAATTTGACGGGCTGAATAATTACACTTTCGGTACAGGTGGAAATCTGAAACTGATGCGTTGCTCATTCGATTTATAGTTACACTCTTGTTTGCGGAAGTAGTATGCTAGTCTTACACATGGACACCAGTTTGTTAGTATATCTACTGAAAATGCTTTTGTACAATGTATAGATAATACTTGTACAGAACACTCGAACGTTGCATGTAGATGAGGACATCCCATGAAGCTAATTCAACCACTGCCCCATCTAGGATATCAGCTATATACAATCATAGGCAACATCAACAGAAGTATAAGATGGATCACTTTCTTGTCTTTGTACTTGGTCATACTGTATAAATAGGCCGATTCACCCCATGAATATTGCCCTTTATCACCGACACGTTCCGCATTTCTTATCTTTGTAGCAACTTCAAACTCATTTGCAAGAGCTGGGCCGACAAACCACTGGCAGTTAAATTTTATGTGTTGGGGAACAGCAGTAGTCTGTGCCACTCACGTGAGGCTGTTGCTGCAGCTATGTTACGGCATAATCAGACGAGACCAGGCTGAGAAGACACCCTGCGGGCCACTGCTACTGACGAGGCTTCATGCTGGACAGCAGACGATTACCTACACGCAATCACATGATTATAAACACTCTGCTTGGCTGCACTTGCGTGCAATTGACTGGGAGCCAGAGGCACTCCCCCTCGCCCTCCATGGCCTTGGCATATTTCGACCAAGTTCCACATGCTGTTTTTGGCAATTCATCTGCCAAAGCAGTGGGTAGTTGGATGATGAGGAAAGTTAGTCGAAACTAGCTAGCCGAAAACACAGCAATCGCCTATTACCACCTTCACGATAGTCACTGACTCTATGACAGTAAACCTGAGAATGCAGAGATTAGATATTTTAGTTTATAAGAGTGTCAAAGCAGCATCACCACCATACATGGCAAGAAAACAACTATCTGTACAGGTATCGGTATATGAAAAAATGTTACAGCTAGATGCCTGCAGCTATATTTCGAGACATACATGCATTTACTTTTAAGTTGATCTGGTGATCATCAGGTAGCAGTCAGAGATGGGTGTGCTTACAGGAAGTACTATAACATCTTTATGCTGTATATAAATGTAATATGTGTTACAGTATTTATGTAACATTTATAGCAATGGAGGGTGGTCAGATAGTGGTGTGCTTACAGGGAATGTCTTCTGGTAGTTGTTAGGAGTTACGCAGAGGCATTATGTATTAGGCCCAGCAAAGGTAACAAATAGTTTCTTTTAGTGTTTCTCGTGGTGTGAATGAATAAGCGTTGCAAATTGTATATGGACACCTTGGGTGGTCCTTGTTTTCTACCTTTGCACCAAGGCTACTGTGGTAGGCAGTCTTCACAAGACGAGTGAGATTGTGTTTCTGTGACACAAATATTATATCACAGCATATATAACAGAAACTACTCAGTGAATATTTACTTTTTTGGAGTACTTCGTTCAACAAATTGTACGCATCACAAGCACTATCAAACAAAAGAATTCTGCACTGCTTACAATAGAAACAATATTAACTCAAATCGCAACAACTCGAAACATGTTTATAACCTACAAACAGCTGGAGAACATCGTCATTTGTCACTTAATAGCTCAAAAAACACCAAGAACAAAATTACCTCCACACTAAAAACGTAGAAAGAGAAAAAGGGATATGACGAAGCATGAGCTAATCGGTCTTACCAATAACACTGCCATACAATGAGAATGTTTCGGGCAGTAGAGCAGCTCATTCCTATGTATTTCCATTACACGACTTCAAAAATCGGTAATGTCATGCTGTCACGCTGCAACGGTGTAGTACAAATTCTGTTAATGTTTACAGTCATTTTCTTTTAGGTATAGTGGAGGTCCAAACATAAACGATGTAGTAGAGGACTTCATACTAAGTTTATATTTCAGCTGTAGCACTATGAAGGTTGGTAAAATCTTTGATGTAACACCTGGTTTTGACTCACTAAATTACCGAACAAAACTACTTCTGAATCACATCTACATACACAATGTGATCAAAAGTATCCGGACACCCCCAAAAACGTACGTTTTTCATTTTAGGTTTATTGTGCTGCTACCTACTGTCAGGTACTCCGTATCAGCGACCTCAGTAGTCAATAAACATCGTGAGAGAGCAGAATGGGGTGCTCTGCGGAACTCACGGACTCCGAACGTGGTCAGGTGATTTAGTGTACTTGTGTCATACGTCTGTACGCGAAATCTCCACACTCCTAAACATCCCTAGGACCACTGTTTCCGCCGATAATTGAAGAGGGTCGTAATGTGTAATAGGCAGACATCTATCCAGTCCATCACACAGGAATTCCAAATTGCATCAGGATCCACGGCAAGTACTGTGATAGTTAGACAGGAGGTAAGGAAACTTGGATTTCATGTTTTAAGCACCTTATCGATCCCCATTGTTGAAGAGCAATTCGGGGATGGCTATTACTCCTTTCAACGCTATGGAGCACCTCTTCATAATGCATGGCCTGTGGCCGTGGCTACACTCCAATAACATCCCTGTAATGGACTGGCCTGCGCATATTGCTGACCTGAATGATCCAGAAAACCTTTGGGATGTTTTGGAACGCCCACTTCGTGCCAGGCCTCATCGACCGACATCGATGCCTCTCTTCAGTGCCGCACTCCGTGAAGAATGGGCTGCCATTCCCCAAGAAACCTTCCGGCACCTGATTGAGCATATGCCTGTGAGAGTGGAGGCTGTCTTCAAGGCTAAGTATGGGCCAACACCATATTGAATGCCAGAATTACCGATTGATGGTACCAGGAAGAGTCATTTTCAGCCAGGTGCCCGGATACTTTTGATCACACAGTTTATATGTTCATGATAGTCCATACCATCATTTTAATAAATGTTGTAGCAGTTGTTTAGCATTAACGTCTTGTATTAGGCGTTAACCGTTATGCATATTTGATGTCTCATTTTGATTGCAAGGTGTGTGAAATTCTAATATAATAAAACAATATTTTTACTCTTTTCTTCGTGAAGCTCTTCCTTGTATTACAATAAGCATCCATCTTAATGCGCTCTATAGATAATTTAAATGCGTCCGTATTTAAATTTTGCAGCTTCAGTGATCTTTCAAATAGTAAGATGTCTCACAATAATGGGTAAGTTATTTTATTTTTTTCCAATGTAGCGACTCTGACACCGTCTTGGGAAATGTCACATCTCTGACTCTTACCATCTTCAGTCAGCTGCCTGTGTGTGTCTGTCTGTGTGTCTTCGTGAACAGTTCCTTCCGACTTGCAGTTTAATAATAAATTGTAATTTAGAGCCTTATTCCCTCCTTCCTCAACAAGAAAATTCTGTAGCACATGTATATATATATATATATATATATATATATATATATATATATATATATGTGTGTGTGTGTGTGTGTGTGTGTGTGTGTGTGTGTGTGTGTGTGTTGTAGCTGATTAAATATATTAAACATGATATTGCTTTCATGAAAAATATTTCCCCAAAATTCAGCTACACAGACAACAAAACGTTACATTTGCTAGCGCCATTTTACAATTAGGTGACATCATAGGATGTGGCAACGTGAACTGATGGTGTGTTTTAGCTTACGCCAGTATTAGGCCTAATAAGACACATTAAAAGCGTAAATTTTCTTGTGTACCTAATTCCGTAGCGTAGTATTATAGTGAATACGTGTTTTGTATGTTTACACGCCAATCATTCATTGCATATATTCTAAAATTTCAAATATTAATAGCCAAGAAAAACTAGCATGTAGTACACTCCTTACAATTTCCCTCTTTTAATTCGGTGACAATGATTATACATATAAATTAATTTGTACCTTCTTCGCACTCCAGCCTTACTTTTACATGTACTTTAGAATACTGTGACATTTGAAAAGCACCTTTTACGTGGAGAATGACTGGAAACATTTTTGCATTTGAGAAGAAGCATCATGGATGAGGACCATAACTAATTTACGACTATGTTGTGTGTTAAACCAAGCATTGTTCATTAAATTAACATTTATCTTTTTTACCAGTGTAATGCAACTGCTCGCAAAAAAACAATGACGCCATTCCCACCTGTGTGTGCCCATCATCTGCATGTCCCCATTTCCTGCTCATAGTGTTACCACGTGGAGCACCTCATCACCCCCCCCCCCCCCATGTCTATCGCCCCAACCAAATACATATTCTCCACCAACACAGCAGCAATACATGAATCCGTTTCCCATACCACATCCCTCTACCGTTTTTCTTCCGATCATCACTGACGTGCCTCCACCGTATCTACCACTGCTGCATGCATCACAGCCTGCTGAGCAACAGTGGCGACTTATGAATTTCCCATCAAAACATTCCATGAGCGAAACTGCATGATGCAATGTCAGCCATGTTGAAGGACCGGTCCAATTTCCAGGTAACACGTAAGAATGCTGTATCCTACCATACCCCATCCCACAACCATTTTTCCCTCAAACAGCCGTAAAAAAAAAACAGTAAATCGCCAAAACATGGGTCTCTCCTTATTCGATATGTAAAAAATCGAGAACAGAACCTGATGACACTCACCACAAGGATGCAACGTCTTTTCCTCCAACATCTTCCCCTATCTCTCCCCTGTATCCTCTCCAAACCAGATCCAAAATTCCACAGTCTCCAATACTTCACCCTACAAATACATCACATCCAAAAAATCATACCAAGAAAACACTGTCTTATCACAGTACCTGAATCCCATCTTTCAAACTGACATCCAAGCCACAACATAACACCCAGTTTACTTTTGGTCCCAAATCCTCCTTCATACCTTTCACCACCTCACCGAGGCCCAATAAATCTCAATCTCTTGACTGTTCTCCAACACTCACTGCAGTTATCAGCAAGGTCGACCTCGAGATCACAAATGAGGAACTTGGATCTGAACCGAACAACTACCATTATTTAAATATATAAAAAGCCTCTCAGATTAGCAATGATCTTGGCCCCATTCGCTTTGTCTGTTTTTCTTTCTGTATCTGCTACCACCAAAGGTCTTCCCTCAAAGAGGGAGTCCTAATATATCTCCACAACCAAAATGTCGAACCTTCCAGATTACATCCTCAGGCCTGCTGCTGCCAAATATGTCTCCATCATAATGGTCGCCTCACTGCACATCGTAAAAACCCACACACCTACTCTCATTGCAATGCCTTCAGTTTTCTTAAACAATGCCCTAACCTCACATCCCCTCCTACATGCAACCCCTGCAACGACACCCACCCCACCTAGGCTGTGAAATCAAAGTAAATTCACAATCAGTCGACTCTGACATAACTGCCCGATTCAGTCCCGCTGATACTCCCATTTGCCTTAACAGTTCCCTCTACCCAAGCCGCACAACGGAAAACATTATCCAGTTAATGACGATTGTCCTCCAAACTGTCCATAAATTCCATCATCCAAGCTCCCTTCAACAAATTTCCCATGCTTCCTACTCCATCTTCCATCTCAATACCAACCATCTCAATACCAACCATCTCAATACCAAACCTACCTGCTCCCACAGCAACATCCACTTTGCCCCCACCTGCATTGACACCCTCACCAAAACCACCTCTAGTCTTCACCCACACAAATTACTCTCAAAATATGCTGTACCCAAGAAAAAACATCTTTTCATGCGTATCCCATCCCAACACAATGTCCAAACATTGGTCCTTAAAGAAATATTCCTCAAATCACATCACACATCCACTGCGTGGATAACCTCATTCCCATGTCAAGAGGTAGAGTTGCAATTAATGTCCACAAAAACATACCTGTTCAGCTACAAGCCCACTGAACTGCTTACCCTTACCATCTTTATCCACTCTCTGAGTATCACCTATGCCACCAATTGCATCTGATCTCATCGCCCCATTTCGTAATTCTGCCTCAACCACACAGACCATACCATTTCCACATACATTATTGTCACTGACTTCAACATTCATACAAGTATTAGATCAACTGCAGATCTCCTGTGGTGGTGTAATTTTATCAACTCCCTGTAATCTGGCGTCGTTCTCATCCCACATCACACCTGTCCTGAATATAACATTGCCCCATATATGGTCCTAGCATCTCCCTGATTACTTGTGAATCTCACTGAAGAAGTTCTTAATCTGGCTGAAGTGACCACTTGTGTGCACTCTTCACCATTTCATACACAACCACTATACCCATGCACTTCATCTTAATTTCCCAACAAGTTAGGCCTACCCAGTTCCTGTGCCAGCTGGAATGCCTAATGAGATTGCTTAGGGTGCCTGGTGAGAAGGCACCCCCCCAGACCATAAAGCAATCTGATTATATCCTTCGTGCCACACGCTTCCTGGAGAAGACTTTGTCAAGTTGAATTTACCCACACTCCTACCAAGTCCAAATACACTCACTGTCCTAATTATGCTCCCATAAACCTTACTCCATCTCAAAGTATCCCATTGCTTGTAACACTCCTTGTGGACTCCTGACTTGTCTATACCCACTCACCACTGGCAAATAGCGAGGAACATCAGGAACTTATTAAATGGAACACAATACCACGACTGGAGCCAGACATGTACCAGGTCCAACACCAAAATCCTCATTAGCTCCTCGAAGTACTGGGAAACATTACATCGACTCACTGACAATAACCCCGTACTACACTATCTGCTGCTCCACAACAACTGTAGCTTACATGGCAACCTGAGAAAAACCGACCACTTGCATCTTGTCTCTCCAATATCTAATCCATGCAACATCTTATACATCCAAGTTGACACTCATTTTGTCGAGCGGGATTAGCCGAGCGGTCTAGGGCGCTGCAGTCATGGACTGTGCGGCTGGTCCCGGTGGAGGTTCGAGTCCTCCCTCGGGCATGGGTGTGTGTGTGTTTCCTTAGGATAATTTAGGTTAAGTAGTGTGTAAGCTTAGGGACTGATGACCTTAGCAGTTAAGTCCCATAAGATTTCACACACATTTGAACATTTTTTTTACACCCATTTTCATCACTTACGGTTCTCTAACGTCCACGAATCACAAGCACTGCTTTTACACCGCTGGCTCTCAGCTTCAGTACTTGAAAACAATATACCACGAACAGAATTAAATACACCATTCGCAGTACACAACATAAAAAAGTACTCCACGAAAAACGCAACTCTTCTCCTGGTGATGTTTTCATTACATATAGACACCATAAAGAATTCCACCTGCTCCTTTCTAATCACCCTTGCAACCCTTTACACCACTACCCTTCCAACAGTTTGCTATACTCAATTATGGGAACTTCTGCTTTTCCTCAAACACACAAATTTCCTATTCATACTATTCTTACCGCCAATCTGTCTCACCTCAGCTATTAGGAAGGTCTCTTCTCGAAGTATCCATCAACACATAAACAAAGGCCACCTCTTTCCTGTTAACGAGTGTGGCTTCAATCCCAGTTTTTCCTGTGATTACCAACTTCTAGAACTTACCTATCTCTTATCCCACAATCTCACATCCTTAAAATTCTAATATTTTTATCTTCCGCAATCTAGAAATACCTACGACCATTTATGACTTTCGAGTTTCAATTGCAAACATCAGTCACATGCACTTCCAAGTACCCATGCCTGCCTTTATGCATTATTACTTAATAGCTCATCCTTTTTTACTGTGAACAATGCCAATTCCTGCACCCCTCATACCATTGCAGGAATGCCCCAAGGCTCTGTTCTCTCTTCTCTCGTTCATCCCTTCCTACAATGCCTATATCGCCAAACCAGCCCCATCAGTTCACCTTCCTCAGTACAGTGACGAGACCACATTCCCTGCACCCTAGAAATCCCAACGATTCCTCCAATTCCACCTCAGTCACTTTACCTACTGGTGCAACCAATGACTCCAGTACTGTAGTCTCTTCAAAACACAGACAATAATTACAGGACGAACTACATGCTCCTTCCATCTCCATGGCTTCCACTTTACCATTTACGACCATCTATCCTGTTAACTAATGAACTAAAACATGTTACAATAACCCTCATCCGATAACTAACCTGGAAATGTTAAGTAACAACCATCTAGCCGAAAGTCCAATATAGAATAAAGCTACTAACACCTGTCCATTATTCTTATCAAATGTCCTGCTCCAAACCATCTTCAGCTTTGCAGATAGTGAATGGATCTCTTCTCCACCAAAGTTCTGTATGCCCAAACATATCCATGAACGCCATGCACTCCACATCCATTTATAGTCCACACGTGGAACCTCTGCTATCTCATCATATTCCGAGCCCTCCTCACCCACATCGAATCCATCATCCCTTTCCAATCCACAAAGTAGTTTCAATTAATCGCATTGTATCCCCTCTTATCACCAACTCTGGTATGGTGCCACACCTTTACAAACATGTCCCACTGTTACTATACCTACGCATAAAAATATGTATCCCAGACAATGAAATCTGCTCCGATGTTTACCCAACCCATAAGGTATGGCTTTTCCCACACATTTCCATTCCATGTGAGGGCCCTCCCCTTTTTCTCCCTCTCCATTCAACTCTCTCCCTTACTTTCCTGATGTCATGGCACTGCTCACTACTACACTCCTCTCTTTCAGCCTTCCCAATGCTCACCTTACTACCTACACTTTTTCTACATATACCACACAACAGATTATAAATTTATAGGCATTCTTCACTAACACATGTCTTTAGATCTTTAGTAAACGTAGAATCCTTCCCTTTAACGAACGTTCCCATTTCATTTTCTTTTCAAAGCTTTAGATGACATTTTCTGTCTTTCTATCATTATCTGTCTCTTTATTTCCCTTTTTAACCGTAAGCGAAGAAAATGACTCTATACATCCATAGTTCCCACTCTGTACATTTGCAGTCGTCTCTACACTGTAAAATGTTTTTAAATATTGGCACCCGTAAAACTGATATACTTTGTCATTCTTTCAGTAATTTTTTTAATGCTCTATGGTAAAGAAAGGGTGTTGTTGTGATGGCAGCACATTCTCTGTCCTCATGGGGCAGGGAGGGAGGCGGGTTGCTGAAATAACTATAAAAAAATAGCGTTGTGAGTGGTGATCCAGTAATTAAATGAGTTTTGTGAAATCAGTAATTCATAGCTAACAGTATTATCGATATTTCAAGTAATTCAGATGCTATATCTTATTTAATATTTTATATAATATCATTCTCGTGATGTCATGAGCTCGCAGCTTCTCCATGCCATTGCAGGTTACTGTTTACTGTGCGAGGGTGCAGGGGCGAGGGGTGCGGTCCCTCTCCTCACGCCGCCGTCCATCGAATTAATACTTGGCCGTATTCAATGATGGTGACGTCATGATTTTCAGCGTGGCCGTCTAAATATGGTAATGCCGATGCTAATATGGCGTGCGCAGTTGTCTCAGCTGTAATATGAGACCACAGATAAGAAAGCACTTATGTCGATGTCAGCACATTGAATGCCTGCTCTCTTTGTGACCCACTACTCACACTTACCTGCTGATGAAACTTCACCCTCTTAATTCCTAAAATTGTGAAGCTGGGAACAATACGAACAGACAACTATTGTCAGGAATATGTGGCATGATCAACTCACGCTCCCGTATGTTTCTACAATATTTTCCTATTCAGGATGACACCTTTTGAGAACCTTTTCTTTCTGCATTCGTCAGAATCCCGAGCATAAACTGTGCTGTACTACAAATTAAATGCTCTTTCACAAATTCCTATAACGAGTAACGCTCCATCTTGGATAACCAGTAATGAACACAGTAAACTGGAGCAGACTCCACTGTGGAAACATCACAGGTGACTGTATTGTCATGAGTTAGTGTGACAGGCAGTTGTTTCTTGTAAAAAACATCAGCAGTGTACAAATTCAGGTGCTCAGGCCATCCGAAAAATTAATTTCCATCCATAACTTTCTATTCTGAAGATACATATATTAGGGTCATATTCGATCTGTATACTTATATCCTAACCCTTTGGGGCACACTTTATGACAGTTCTAACGTGTTGTCACAAACGTTCTCCTCAGGCAAGACGTGTATTCAGATCCGCAGCACGACAAACGTATTTAATAGCCGCATGTTTCTGACTTTCCTTTGGCAATCGTGTGGAAGGGCACTAACGTCTTTCCGGTTGTTAGCTTGCGCATCATATCTCCTGGTTGGTAGAAGGCTCCACACATTGCTGCACAATGTTAGCTGTCCCGCGCGGTGTTTTGAGATGGGAGCCGATCCAAATACTTACTTGGCTGTATGTTCATTTCACCTAACGCTATTTTTTGTAGTTAAATGCATAAAGTTACTTCTTGTCCAAAACTGCCGTCCGTCAAGAGAGCAGGTAGTGAGTGAAAACAGGATCAGTAACGCGTTTAGTTTGTTGCTTCTTTAAAAATGAAGCAAGTTGCTGCAAAGTTCCTTACCATTTCTGAAATATGGAGGCAGTATCTTCAATCTGCAGTGACATTTAATTGCAGAACCTTCCCTAATACTTACTTGAAACAGTATTTCGCAATGGATAATTTCGAAGGCAAGCAAGAAGTTTTTAAACTTTTCTTTTTGTCGTGTGAATGAATTAAAAAAATCTATATGGGAGTGCTGTTTTTTAAATACAAAGTAAACAGGTCAGCCCAATGAAAGTGAATTCTTGCTCCTTTAATAGCATTCGCTTCCTGATCATTTAAAATTTAGTGAATGCGGTCGAACAGGTGTTACTGATCCTGTCTGCGGCAATACTAGGCCCCTCGCTGCTGCACAGATCACATTTTAAGCGTGCCAACATCTGTAGCGGCTAAGTCCCACTCAAGGTCACTACAAAACCGGAAGTGACTCAGCATAAACTTGATTTTATCCCGCTCGGAGCTAAGTAATATATACACACGCGCTCCAGCGGCTAAGTCCGACGTAACGTTACATGCCCACCCACCAGCCCCGCAACGACATCCACCCTAAACACACTTATTTAAGATAGTTATATGCCTATTTTAAACACCCTGAGAAGGAGACCTCACTTACCGTGAGGCCATTTTCTAGGATGGCCTACGGCTGTGCGTCTGAGGAGGACTTTGAGGTTTTTAATTCATTGAGGTTAATTAATCACTTACCCTAATGTCCTAAAGACCTACAATTGATTATTGTGCAGCGAGGGCCTCGTAATACTAGGCCCCTCGCTGCTGCACAGATCACACTTTAAGCGTGCCAACATCTGTAGCGGCTAAGTCCCACTCAAGGTCACTACAAAACCGGAAGTGACTCAGCATAAACTTGATTTTATCCCGCTCGGAGCTAAGTAATATATACACACGCGAGAAAAAATCGGTGCACGGTGTTTATTGGCTTTTAAACAGTGACTGAATGTCAAAAATGTGGTTAACAAAGAAGAGAGGGGCGTTAGACCTGCGAGGAAAGAGTACTTTCACTTCTTAAAAATGTCTATCGTATTTAGATTGTGTGTATGCTGACCCCATCGAGATATTCGACAACACGAAAGAGAACTAAAAGTTTTAGCTCAGGAAAGGAGGATGTATTAGAGGTATGGATTAGGTTTATAAATGTTACTGACCGTGCCATTAACAGCCGTGTTCATAGTACAACAGTTCAATATGGGACAGACCCTCCGTCGTATACAATCACTGTAAAATAAACTTTACAGAAAGTGACTGCTACACTATAGATGTAAAGCATAGTAGAAGCCTATAGTCAGACGATGCTCAATTAAACGCGTTTTCCTGTCAAGATCGCACTGAGTGACGACTACAGTAGCAGAGTATTATTGATGGATCTCTCTCAAAACCCAAAGAAATTCTGGTGATGTGAAGGGTGTTTGTGGCATCAAAGCGAGTGTCCAGACACGTATGGACCAAATAGGAACTGAAATTACATGTAGGGAAACAAAAGCAGAAACGTTGACCTCCGTTTTCAAAAGTTCCTTCACAAATGACATCCAAGGGTATATCCGTTGTTTAATTCTCACTGCAATAAAGACTAGTTATGTTAGTGCTGTTGAGGAGCAGCTTCATTTAATAAAGTCGGAGAGAGTTCTAGGGCCCGATGCAATCCCTATCAGATTCTAGACAAAATTTACAAGCTGTGTTAGCTCCTCTTTCAACCACAAGCTGTCGCAGATTTCTCGAATGCTAAACTGTAACCAGTAGCCGGACGGAAGGACAGGTCTCAACTGTCTGCAAGAAGGGTAGCAGAACTGATCTACAGATTTGCGATCGAATATCCTTTGTATTCACTTTTCGTAGGTTAAAGGAATATATTCTAGGCTGCTATTTAATGCGGCAAGTCGAACAGAATGACATCTTCCACGACAATCAGCGTAGATTCCGCAAACATGGAACTTGTTATATTCGAGCATTTCTCAAGTGGCACCCAGAAAGCCTCGAATGAAGGCAGTTAGGTAGAAGCAACAATTCTCTATCTTTAAAAGCATTTTTCTCAGTTTGGCACCTTCATTTATTATGAAAAGTACGATAGGATAGTGTATCAAATGAAATATATTACTGGATTGAGGATCTCTTGATTGGGACTACGTTATCCTCGATGGAGATCTTTCAAACATCAAGAAGTATCTTGGGTGGTGGTCATTGGAAGTATTTTGGAACCGGTGCAGTTAGGTATGTTAATGCCCTGCAGGCAAAAATAATATTAACCTCAGACTTTTTGAAGATGGTGATGTTACCTACAATCAAGTACGCTCTTTCATTAAAAAAAACCACACAGATGTTAAATGGGATCATGATTTGAACAAATGATAATCTCGTCCAGACTCTATAGCAATTACGTTCCTTTCGTAGTATGCTGATGTACAGGCTTATTACAAATGATTGAAGCGACTTCACAGCTCTACAATAACTTTATTATTTGAGATATTTTCACAATGCTTTGCACACACATACAAAAACTCAAAAAGTTTTTTTAGGCATTCTCAAATGTTCGATATGTGACCCTTTAGTGATTCGGCAGACATCAAGCCGATAATCAAGTTCCTCCCACACTCGGCGCAGCATGTCTCCATCAATGAGTTCGAAAGCATCGTTGAATCGAGCTCGCAGTTCTGGCACGTTTCTTGGTAGAGGAGGTTTAAACACTGAATCTTTCACATAACCCCACAGAAAGAAATTGCATGGGGTTAAGTCGGGTGAGCGTGGAGGCCATGACATGAATTGTTGATCATGATCTCCACCACGACCGATCCATCGGTTTTCCAATCTCCTGTTTAAGAAATGCTTCTGCTTTAGCCTTTTCCGTAAAATTTTCCAAACCGTCGGCTGTGGTACGTTTACCTCCTTGCTTGCTTTATTCGTCGATTTCCGCGGGCTACGCATGAAACTTGCCCGCAAGCGTTCAACCGTATCTTCGCTCACTGCAGGCCGACCCGTTGATTTCCCCTTACAGAGGCATCCAGAAGCTTTAAACTGCGCATACCATCGCCGAATGGAGTTAGCAGTTGGTGGATCTTTGTTGAACTTCGTCCTGAAGTGTCGTTGCACTGTTATGATTGATGTGAGTGCATTTCAAGCACGACATACGCTTTCTCGGCTCCTGTCGCCATTTTGTCTCACTGCGCCCTCGAGCGCTCTGGCGGCAGAAACCTGAAGTGCGGCTTCAGCCGAACAAAACTTTATGAGTTTTTCTACGTATCTGTAGTGTGTCGTGACCATATGTCAATGAATGGAGCTACAGTGAATTTATGAAATCACTTCAATCATTTGTAATAGCCCTGTATTAGCTCCATACTTAATAATCATATACAGCCGTTCGCCCGACGAAAGATCCGTACCCAAAGACTGGAAAGTTGCACAGGTCACACCTATATTCAGGAAAGGTAGTAGGAGTAACCAACTAAATTACAGGCCCATATCGTTAACGTCGATATGCAGCAGAATTTCGGAACAAATATTGTGTTCAAACATTACGAATTATCTCGAAGAAAACAGTCTATTGACACACAGTCAACATGGGTATAGGAAACATCGTTCCTATGAAATACAACTAGCTCTTTATTCACATGAAGTATTGAGTGCTATTGGCAAGGGATTTCAGATCGATTCCGTATTTATGGATTTTCGGAAGTTTTTTGATACTGTACCGCACAAGCGGTTTGTAGTTAAAATTTCGTGCTTAAGGAATGTCGTCTGAGTTATGTGAATGGATTTGTGATTTCCTGTCGGAGAAGTCACAGTTCGCAGTAATTGGCGGAAAGTCATCAGGTAAAACATAAGTGATTTCTGGCGTTCCGCAAGGTAGAGTTATAGGGCCTTTGCTGTTCCTTATCTATATAAACGATTTTGGAGACAATCGGAGCAGCTGTCTTAGGTTGTTTGCAGATGCCGCTATCGTTTATCGACTAATAAAGTCATCAGAAGAGCAAAACAAATTGCAGAACGCTTTAAGAAAGATATCTGAATGGTGCTAATATCGGCAGTTGACCCTAAGTAAGGAAAAGTGTGAAGTCATGCGTATGAGTGCTAAAAGGAATTCATCTAACTTCGGTTACACGATAGATCAGTCTAATCTAAAAGCCGTAAATTCAACTAAATACCTAGGTATTACAGTTACGAACAACTTAAATTGGAAGGAACACACAGAAAATGTTGAAGGAGAAGGCTAACCAAAGACTGCGTTTTATTGCCAGGACACTTAGAAAATGTAAAACATCTACCAACGAGACTGCTTACAGCACACCTGTCCGCCCTCTTTTAGAATACTGCTGCACGGTGTGGGATACTTAAGAGATAGGGCTGACGAAGTACATTGAAAAAGTTGATAGAGTGGCAGCAAGGTTTGTATTATCGCGGAATATGTCAGAGAGTGTCACTGAAATGATACAGGATTTGGGCTGGACATCATTAAAAGAAAGGCGTTTTTCGTTGCGACAGAATCTTCTCACGAAATTCCAATCACCAATTTTCTTCTCAAAATGCGAAAGTATTTTGTTGACACCGTCCTACATAGGAAGAAACTATCACTACGATAAAATAAGGAAAATCAGAGCTCGAACGGAAAGGTATAGGTGTTCGTTCTTTCTGCGTGCTATACGAGATTTGAATAATAGAGAATTGTGAAGGTAGTTCGGTGAACCCTCTCCCAGGCGCTTAAATGTGATTTTCAGAGTATCCGTGTGGATGTAGGTGTGGATGAAAAGTAGCGACATGCTTTGAACATTCAGAAATGTAAAATTTTGAACTTCACGAAACGGAAAAGAACATAGTGCCTTAGGACCACAGTGTGTACCATTCACAACTGAAACTGGCCAAGTCATACATACACCTGGATGCCAGACTTTGTGGGAATGTTAAAGGGAACGCGTGCATGACTTCAGACGTAGGTATGGCAAGTAGTAGATTTCGGTTCATTGGTAGAATTCTAGTAAAATACTATCAGTCTCCAAAGAGGATTGCTCAGAAATCACTCGTGCAACCTAACCTAGAACACTGCTCATTTGTGCAGAACCTGTGTCAAACAGGACTACCTGGGGGTGCTAAACGTGTTGAGAGAAGGCAGCGTGGATTGTCACGGGTTAGTATCACCCGTGGGAGGGGGTCACAGGGATTCTATAGAATGTTGAAACGTCGGCTTAGAACAATTATACATGACTGTGTTTAAACTGACACACAATATTTTTAGCGCAACGCAATCTGACTTTCAAAAATCCCTACAAAAGAATGGCCCTTATTAACATTAACCTATACCTTTCACAAATCACTTACCTCACCAAAAATCTTCGTTACTCGAACTACTGTAATACAGCGAGCGATACAGCGAGCGCCACTACTGCCAGCTGAATAAAAGGTTCAAACTACTAAAGGCACTAACTACTAATAGGCATAGTTAGAAAATGAAAGATTTTGATAGAGGACAAACAATGTATTTACCTCAATAGTGTTCAAAAGTCATAATGTATACAGCAGTTCATGACATCCAGTCTTACAAATTTCAAAACTCCACCATCTCTCTCCCCACATCCACCACTGCTGGCGGCTCACCTCCAACAGCTCAACGCTATGCGCTGTTCACATCCATCTGCCCAACTCTACAATGGCAGACAACAATGCAAACTAGCCACAGACTGCACACAGCACAGACAGTGATTTTTCATACAGAGCGCTACGTAACGTTGCCAATAAGAAAACATAAACCGCCTACTTACGTAGCCCCAATGTTCCCCACAAAAAAACTTTACAAATTGTTTTGGGCAGTGGCCAATAATGATTTGATAAAAGTTTTCATAATTACAATAACAAAGATATCAAATAGACACACTTATTGATACAATGTTGGTCAAAAGCTAAAATTTTCTCACAGTTTATAAAGACAGTCCTGATCATTCATCACAGTAAAATTGTAGAGTTTTTCTCAAAGTCTGAGCAGTAAAAGAAAATGCACACGGAAGTAGTGGATTTCCATGCAGTCTTGAAGAAACAGTGTTGTCCTTCCAACCGAAAAACAGTGCTGACTCTCGACATGCAAACAGGTAATGGGCCACAACAGAGGAAACCCACAGCAGAGTCATTCGACGTTTTGAAGAATATTAGTAGTTAGGTCATCACAGAGTAGACCCACTTTCATGACATCGAGTCTTACAAATTTCAAAACTCCGCCATCTCCCTCCTCACATCCACCACTCGTGGCGGCTCACCTCCAACTGCTCAACGCTACGCGCCGTTCACATCCATCTGCCCAACACTACAATGGCAGACAACAATGCAAACTAGCCACAGACTGCACACAGCACTGCCAGTGATTTTCATACAGAGCGCTACGTAACGTTGCCAATAAGAAAACATAAACAGCCTACTTACAAAGTGAACTGGTAGACACTTGAAGACAGACACAAGCTATACTGAGAATGAAATTACAATGAAATGAATACCCTTAGCTGCATACAGGAGTTGATATACGTCCACGGGGACAGTTGAGAAGTTGTGCTCAAACCGGGACCCGAACCTGCGATCTCCTGCTTACATTACACATGCTCTAACCATTTTTTTTAATCTCATTTGGTTCTGTATTGTTCGTTGACTTTGCTCGTGGCGGACGTCCGAAGACACTCGTTCAGTTGTTCGTTGATTCGATCACTCAGTTTTTTTTTAATTACAGAATGTAGCTAAACCCACCGACCGAACACCCTGAGCTACCGTGCCGGCACCCATTAGAGCCACCGAGGACACAGAGGATAATGAAACTGCAGGGACGTATCTCTGGCACTCCTCCCGTGAGACATACATTCCCAACTTAATGTCACGCCCTATATTCATAGTGCCCCTATCTATTATATACTCATTACTGCTGGCTTTTTGCCGATTCCCGTAAGAGTTCGGGCACTGTTTATGCATTCGCAGAGAGAAAGAAGATCGTCAAATGGCTGGTGAGCCTTAACTATATTTATATATGAATATGGTGCCTGTTCTTTCGGACATTTGAAAACTGAATAAATCACGGAGTAATGTCGATAGAGAGGTACAAATTGACACACATGCTTAGAATGACATGGGGTTTTATTAGAACCAAAAAAATACAAACGTTCAAAAAAGTCCGACAGATGGCGCTTCACCTGATCAGAATAGCAATAATTAGTAAGACAAAGCAAAGATAATGTTCTTTACAGGAAATGCTCAATATGTCCACCACATTCCTCAACAATAGCTGTAGTCGAGGAATAATGTTGTGAACAGCACTGTAAAGCATGTCCAGAGTTATGGTGAGGCATTGGCGTCGGACGCTATCTTCCAGCATCCCTAGAGATGTCGGTCGATCACGATACACTTGCGACTTCAGGTAACCCAAAAGTCAATAATCCCACGGACTGAGGTCTTGGGATCTGGGAGGCCAAGCATGACGAAAGTGGCGGCTGAGCACACGATCATCACCAAACGACGCGCGCAAGAGATCTTTCACGCGTCTAGCAATATGGGGTGGTTCTAATAAAACCCCATGTCATTCCAAGCATGTGTGTAAATTTTTACCTCTCTATTTACATTATTCCGTGGTTAATTAAGTTTTCAAATTTATACTGACTTTTTGATCACCCAGTATACTGAGAATGATTACTTACAGTGTTTCAGCAATCAGAATTAGGAATCGGGGAAATCACCACAACCGTCTAGGTATCATTCGCATAGGAATTACGAGGAAACACTCACACTACTTACAGCACGCACTAGGGCATTTATACAGACATTCCTCCCGCGCTCCACCTACGAATGGAACCGGAAGATGCACTGGTAACAGGTATCATAGGAAGTAACCTCTGCCAAGCACTTCCCAGTGGTTTACAGAGTGTAGAGGTCGGTGTAGAGTCGTTGTTGCTGCCTCAATTCCGCTCACCGCAGCAGCGTTTTGGCAGAGGTGGTTAGACTCCGCGGTCGATGGACGCCTAGCGCTGCCGGCGTCTGTGTCTGCCCTCGGGAAGCCTGCCAGCAGGGGCGTCGGATTGCCGATGCCGCGTGCAGCCTCTGTGTGGGCGTCTGCTGCGGATCGTTACCCGATTTTCAACACGCCACGCCACGCCACGCCGGCAGGCGTCGCTCCGCTTCTCGCAGCTTCTGCTAGTTTCAGAAGCAGCGACAGGCGCATCCACTCTGGCAGCCCTCGTAACTACCTTAGGCTACGAGGGCCAACTTCTGGGAGGCGGTGACTGGCGTATAGAGCGATATGTACAATGAAGACCCTAAAATATGTTACACAGTCAGATCATGCAAGGTTATATCTGGAGCAAAGTTAGAAAATCCGCATTACATGCTCTTTTTTGAGTACGTATTTATATCATGACACGGCGACGCCATGATTTCTGTATCATGTTCTGTATCAGAAACCCGATTTTGGAAAGATCTTCCTCAGACGTTCAGGGCTATTAAATTACTTCCAAACCTCAAAAGCCATCTCCTATCACAACAGCCATCTCTCCGACATGCTGTGCAGCTCATTCTCGCCACGCTCCCATTCCCAGAACTTTCCCTGCCCCTTGACGAGAGAGCTCCCTCTTTACATTCTTTTCTTAGCTGCCAGCCACTGTCACTATCATTTCACTCTTCTCGTCTTATTATTTCCATTCCAGTACTGATAACATTAAACATGACTTCAGATGTGCTCAGTTAATCTGTACAATTCTAAAAGTCCTTTATTGTAATTGTTACTATATTTATCATTATTACTGCCAGTTATTACTGTTATTGGGAGGCTTTTGTAAAATCTGTGGTGCGTATTGCTCCTGCTCAGATATAAGAAGGGGCTTTAAGGCACTACTCTAGTCGTGCTAAATAACCAATAAATAAATTTATTTTCGCCATTATCGTCAGTTCGATGAGCGGATGGATTAGTTCTGGGCTACCAGCACAGAGCTAGTCAGCTTCCATTTCACAGATCCGTTGTCTATATGATCACTGTTTAAATATTATATTCTCACTCACTGAAATATCTTCGCCAGTTGGAAACTCTACATTAAATTATGTCGAAACCCATTTAACGATTGGCGTCATTGGTTGACTACGTGGTAAGCTGTCTGGAGCTCCTTTCGCCACTGCTTTAAAAATTTTTCTACGTTAATATTGATAGTGTACAGGAAAGCATAATTCTCTACAGTGAAATCAGACTTACTATTAACTTTCAAAGAGTCATTAGTCTTCAGAAAAAATACAAAGTAATACCCAACATTCACTACGATGTGCTGATCTTTCCATCCCTATGTAAGTACAGTACCAAAAATCCTGTTTTCTCTCTTCCAATTTTTATATTTAATTTTTATTTTTTTTATTTTTAGGCTCTTCTGATCGTACAACGTAAACCACGAACCCCATTGCAATTTTACGGGATTACCCGACGAGGGTGCACATTACTAAACGCGTCTGCCTAGAGGCCACCACGAATGTCGAGAACCATAAAAATTACTTAAATTCGAATCCTCTGAAAAAACTGAAAAACAGTGTAGTGAGTAAGATTAATTTACAAATCACTATTAAACTATATAAAGATTATCAGCTGAAACATAAAGAAACTTGAAAAGTTGAGTAGAATGCGTTTTCTTAACCAACTGCCTAAATGTGTCTGACAGCCAAAACGTGAAAGCTTTACTTTAGATATACTGTCCACAAACATATTCAGTACTTCAACCAAAATGATGTCTCTTCATGCATTGTAGTGACATGACATAAAAGATCAGAATACTAAAACTGTAAAACACTTCAAGCTTTCGCTTTCTTTCAGTGACTTTGCTGTAGACGAGGAGAGTTTTTTCTCGAGAACTTTCAGGCTTATGTATATAATCTTTAAAGAGAATAACCGTTTATTTGAAGCACATAACATCCTATATTCCAACTCTTTAAAACTGAATAAAACGTTATCCTTTTGTTGGAGGTCCGTAAACAAACTTCGTTAAGATACTGGCACCGTTTGAATGACGAAACTGGGTTCTAGAGTTTTATTTGAAAACCACTCATGTGAGTGAGATACGGTGACTACTTTGGGAAGCTGAATTTGAGACAGCAGCATCAAGAAAGCTACTGACGTTGGGAAGCTGAAACAAGTTTCATGTTGTTCCATAAAATTTCAGGTGAACTGATGGGAGGCAGTTGTCTGCTGCTACATATTTCAGAGTACGTTATTCTGGCCATCTTCAGGTGTTTGACACAATAAGATAGCCTGAAGACTCTCCACCGAAATATAGCGCCTGCATGGTACTGACTTCGCCAGAAATTTCACGGAAAAAATTATACGCTGGAAGAATTTTAAATTTCTCAAGATTTAAAAGGTAAGCAATTTTTAGAAACGACAACACGAAGAAGACGAATTCAACGAATAACGGGAGTACCGCTGTAGTTTTCGTGCTAAGCCTCTCGCTGGTAAGAAAACGTACCTTGTGGGTACCGAATTAGACAGTAAATCATTGGCTAAAAATAAATTAGTCGATGAACATTATGACTGTGGGTAACATTACCTTAAATTACTAAAATTAAGTTGTAAGTGTGGTAAAAAATAAGTTCCAAAATCAAATTTCAGGTCCGCAAAGCGAGTTAAGATCTGCACTCGGGTCTCAACATGGACTACGATTCAGTACCAAGATACGAACAGTCGATTTAGTCTCCGCGCTGTTTCCGACATCGGTAGCACACCTATTAGAAACATGAATTCAAATTTAGAAGTTCAACGGTTGAGCACCCCGGACGACCATCAAGAAAGATCTCAGGTCGCTTCGTCAAAATAGGGTATGACCTCTTTCATTCCTCATCGTTTTCTAATGGGAGCTTCTGCTGCGTCTCTGGTGACCGTGCCATTGATGGGACGTTAAACGGTCCATTCCTCAGGCCGATTATTTCCTGCAGGAGGCCAACGACAATACCTGTGGGACGTACTTGCAGCAGCCTGTGAATTCGCGACAGGTTTGCCCCGAACTATCTGCTACCCACATCAATTGTCGCCAGTCTCTAAGTTGGTTTTCGTGTTAATGGAACGGCAGTGCGAACTGTCTCTCTATCCGGAACAGTCAGGCACTAGTGCCTCGGGTGACGTGGGGGGTATGACAGGCTGTCATCCATGACCGGTTTGGTGATACTTTCAAGTGGATCAGTAAATTAGTCTTCTGACACTGAAAGCACCTCGAGAGGGGTCTGCCTATAGAATTAATGGGCGCAGCGAAAGCCTCTACGAGAGAGACGGAATATCAGATTAGGTGACAGAAGAAGAAATAGGAGCCGATATGGAAGACAAAGAGGGTGCAGTATTAGAGTTTAACAGATCTTTGGAAGACCTGCGATGTAAATAATATCCCTTAGGGATTAATTCTATTATTTGAGGAAGCAGCAGTCAAACCACTCTTGAAGTTAATGTGTAGAGTCTTTAGGACTAGAGATATACCATCTGATATTTAGAAAAGTATCATCGACAAGATCTCGAATACAGCGAAGAAAAGTGTGGCACAAAGAGTATAACAGCTCATGCATCCAAGCTGTTTACAAAAATAACATAGAGAAGAATGGAAAAACTGAGGATCTGTTTAGCTTTAGGGAAGCCAAAGGCAGCAAGGAGGCAGTTGTGATTTTGTGCTTGTAAATGGAAGCAATACTGAAGTAAAATCATAGGATTGGTCGGTATAGAGAAAAAACCGTTAGAAAATGTGAAATAGTGCAAGATATTAGAAATTCTGAGAACATAGTAGGCTACAGGGAGAGGCGGGTGATACACAGTATGTAAAAGAAATAGGAGTAAACAATAAGGATGGAAGAACGAAGTGGTAGCTTTAAAACGGATGTGAGACAAGAATTCATTGTATCTCGTATCCTGCGCAATACATACATCGAAGAAACGATTATGGAAACAAAAGAAAGTTTAAGGAGTGTAACTAAAACACGGGGAGAAAGAAAGGCAGTAAAAGGATTCGCTGAAGACACTGATAATTTCAGTGAGAGTGAAGTGAAGAAAAATTACATGACCTGCTGAATGGAATGACCTGTCTTCAGAGTAAATAAATGGACTCACACTAAATTGACAGACGGAGTTAAAGAGAAGTAGCAGATACGAGATTAACGAAAATCTGAAGATTAAAATTGGCGACCACGAACTAGAAGAAGTTAAGGAAGAACTTTGGGAACTTGTAGTAAGTTCCAGGGCACCAAACTGCTGAAGTCATCGGCCCTAGGCTTACACACTACTTGATCTAACTTAAACTAACTTACGCTAAGGACAACAATACCATACCATGGTGCTGGAGGAAGCTGTGGAGGACAGAAACTGGAGGGTAGGACATACTAGTATACATCTAAGAAATAGCAGTGGACAAATGGCGCAAAAGCTATCAACGATGAAGTTGTAGACCTAACTGAGAAATTTGTGGTAGGCCTCATCAAACCAATCAACAGACTGGTGAGTGAAATAAAAAAAAAAATACCGGAAAAGAAATCGATGAAGTTGTAGGCACATGTCAGAAATATGTGGTAGGCCTCATCAAATCAGTCAGAAGACTAATGAGTTAAATACAAAAATTAAAAATTACCACCAAAGCTGCAGCAAACGCTTCTGCCTCAATATAACTGCATTTCCCGTTGTGGTTCCAACATGGTGGGTCTACATCAATAGTGAAGTGAGGACCTTTGGTTAGTAGTTTCAACATGGGAGGCGGATATGAGACTGCTGAGAGGATCAGTCAGCGGTAGTTGCGGCCTCTGGGTCTTCTTCAGCCAAGATAGGGTCTTATCGCTGTTGTAACGCCGTTCATTTGTCATAGCCCTCTAACAATTGACGCCCCTACGACCATTGAAAGCAAGCTACGTCCACTTTAGTGTACGACCGTATGTGGGAGCTCTGACTAAAGAGCACTTAACAACAGTACGACGTGGTCTTGAGAACTGGGCTAAGTCGGGTGCAGGAAATCGAAATGACTGATGGTCTTTGGCCTGTGCAGCATTTTGCGCGGACGATTGCCGACTTAGTGGGTTGATTGTAGAGTGAGGTATCTAGGATGGTTTCATGCGGGTGGTGATTGTTTACTGGGGATAGATGTGGGTGATAGAGAGGAAGGAAGTTTGTGAATACAAGTAACTCTTTATTACTATTTCTTTACGTCCATCAGTTTCCGGTTCTGTTAATGTTGATACCTGGCAAGCAGTAGAAATATACCGGCATCTCCCAGAGCTGTTCTTGGCAGCGAGAGAGAGAGTTTGCCATCGCTCCTTCAGAGGAAATCTTGTGTTACAAAGGTCCATACCTGGATGGTCTGCATGGGCTGCTGACATACTGCATGTGGTGAACTGTCTCTCACCATGCAGGTTGAAGAAGTCCTCAGCAGAACCTCATCAGCTTCAGGGGTTGCTAGACTCCAGCCTTGATGGTGACAGAGCACTGAAACGCGACGGGCGGTGTGGCCGAGCAGTTCTAGCCGCTTCAGTCTGGAACTGCGCGACCGCCACGGTCGCAGGTTGGGGCATGGATGTGTGTGACACCCTTAGGTTATATAGGTTTCAGTAGTTCTAAGTTCTATGGGACTCATGACCTCAAATGTTAAGTCCCATAGTGCTCAGAGCCATTACAACCATTTTTGACCCCTGAAACGCGCAAGCACCGAGGTGGTCAGGCGACACATGGAGGTTCCATATCCAGCTACGGTGGTGATGCTGCACCATCAGTTTGGAACTGGTTGGTTCACACCGGACGTATTACTTCTCCCCCGAAGTTCAATGATGACTCACGAACCCACGACGGGCCATCACCACTTTCTGCTGCTAAGTGTGCGGAAGACACTATGTTTCAGCCTCAGAGGGAAGTATCTAAAACAGAGAGAGTAAGAGAGCCGCAGCTGTGACCATACAGTTGTAGGCCGTATTACAGAAGCTTCCCAAAGACTGGTTAACGTCTTACGCCATTGCCTCGCAGCAGCTTGGAAACATGGAATCGCCTAACCTCTGCTGCATTAGCAGGTTAGTGACTCTAGCAGGTGGAGGCAACTGCGAATGTCCTAGATCTAGTAAGCGACTGTGGTTGTGCCTCCTTCCATAAGAATTGATATATAGTACGGACGGATCTCAGGGCTTCGTCAGCAATCACCTTTATCATCATTATGTTCGCTTGGTCCTGGAGCGATATAATCAACCAGTCACCCCGCTTGACTGACATTAGACGAAAATTAGCTATGGAAAAAGAGAATGGCTCTCATCCGATATGAACTGTGGAACTTTGCAAATGTAAGTGGCATGAGGCGAATATTGCTGCTGGTATAGGTACTGTGTGTAAGAACTGATTGCGTCGCGGTTATATGTGGGATGTAACACAGAGCATCCACAACGTGTAACCAAACACCTACCTAGAGTGGATAAGCAAAGTTTTCTAGGCCCATGTTCAATAAAGATGTTCTTTCTCTGCCGTTACACAAGACACTTCGCCAGCACTTTCATCCTTTACAGTGCCTCCAGTAGCAGCTTGAAGAGAGGCCACGGCATAAGCCCAGCAGGCTTTGGCGGTCAACCGGGTGTATTCTGATTTATGTTGAGCCAATGATGCGTCAAAAAATAAACAGTTGCCATATAGTGCGGACGGATCTCAGGGCTTCGTCGGCAATCGCCTTTGTCATC
Organism: Schistocerca serialis cubense; assembly: GCF_023864345.2. Taxonomy (NCBI): domain Eukaryota; kingdom Metazoa; phylum Arthropoda; class Insecta; order Orthoptera; family Acrididae; genus Schistocerca; species Schistocerca serialis. The sequence continues at coordinate 671,748,985 of NC_064643.1, forward strand.
ATTATGTTCGCTTGTTCCTGGATCGATATAATCAACCAGTCACCCCCCTAGACTGACATTAGACGAAAATTAGCTATAAAAAAGAGAGTGGCTCTTATCCGATATGAACTGTGGAACTTTGCAAATGAAAATGGCATGAGGCGAATATCGTTGCTGGTATAGGTACTGTGTGTAAGAACTGATGGCGTCGCGGTTATATGTGGGATGTAACACAGAGCATCCACAACGTGTAACCAAACACCTACCTAGAGTGGATAAGCAAAGTTTTCTAGGCCCATGTTCAACAAAGATGTTCTTTCTCTGCCGTTACACAAGACACTTCGCCAGCACTTTCATCCTTTACAGTGCCTCCAGTAACAGCTTGAAGAGAGGCCACGGCATAAGCCCAGCAGGCTTTGGCGGTCAACCGGGTGCATCCTGATTGATGTTGAGCCTATGGTGCGTCAAAACATAAACAGTTGCCTAACTTACCGCATTTATTGTGCCAATCAAAGTGCAAATAGCGTATTACGTTAATCATTATTGGGGACTCGTATTTCTGTCTAAGCATCTCCCAAGCTGTAACGATGAATTTTTCAAGCGTGGTCTTAATACGTTCATTAAACTGGAAGCGAGGTGCCTCTTTCTGCGAACTAGAGGTCAATACCAACTACAAGATGTTGAGACTGACATATTAACTGAAAGGCTGACAGTCGATTTTGTAACCATAATTGCTCAGAAGCAACACCATCCGCGGTAAATATCGTGCCGTATTATATGGTTGATTCACCCGCAGTCGAAAAGTGAATATAGTGACCAGTGCTCTCTGATGAGGTAGAACAATAGTCAATATGAGAACAATAATTATGTTATAGTTTGTCCGTGGTCTAGGGGTAGCGTCTTTCACTAATAATGAAAACGTCCTGGATCCTGGGTATGAACGTAGCTACTACTTAAATATTCAGCCGGGGAAGTCACCATCTCCTGCCAACAGCCTTGTCAAAGAGGCAGGGGAGCGGTCAGACTTTCAGTGCACTATCGTCTACTTCGAAGCGGCAACGGCAGTTAAAATGCTGATGACTCAGTAATGCTCAAAGGCATGAGGATACATACGGTTATTGAAAACACTACATTAAAGACACATTAGGCGTATGCACAGGACATAGGACCTGTAATTCAAAAAATATCATGATCTCTCCATTGGCAAAAGACTGCGGTTTAATCCCTTCGGATCTCCGGAAGAGGACTGACACGCAAGGTGAGGGGTGGCCACGAGAGAAAGATGGAGTACCCAATGAACGACTGACATCCTACAAGTCGGTAAATGAAGTGTCGGACGTTTGGACGTGGTAGGGAAATGCGAAGAACTTGGAAGTAGGAATGAGAGAGGTGAGAGACAAAGTGGGTTTTGAGACAAATTTTTGCTACTAATTGCGAATACTCTGTTCAAGAATCATAAGAGGAGGACGTATGCTTCGAAAAGTGAGGGTGATACTGGAAGAGTTCACTTAGATTACAACATGGTCAGACAGAGATTCCGAAATCAGGTACTGGATTGTAAGCCGTACCAGGAGCAGATATAGACTCAGGTCACATTATAGTAATGATGAAGAAACGCTAAAGTTGAAGTCTTTAGCCAGGAAGAATCAATGTGCAAAGAAGTGAGAATGACGAGATACGCTTCAAGTTCTCTAAGGCTATAATTACAGCAATAAGGAATAGCTCGGTAGACAGTACAGTTGAAGAGGAATGGACATCCCTAAAAAGGACCACCACAAAAGCTGGGAAGGAAAACATAAGTACAAAGAGGTAACTGCAAAGAAACCATTAATAACGGAACATGTACTTCAGTTGCTTGATGAAAGGAGGAAGTGCAAAAATTTTCCAGGAAACTCAGGAATACAGAAATACAAATCGCTGAGGAATGAGATAAATGGGCAGTGCAGGGAAGCTAAGACGAAATGGCTGCAGGGAAAATGTGAGGACATCTAAAAAGAAATGAGTGTCGGAAAGACATATTCAGCATTCACGAAACTCAAAACATCCTTTGGTGACATTAAAAGCAACGGTGGTAACATTAAGAGTGCAACGGGAATTCCACTGTTAAATGCAGAGGAAAGAGGAGATAGGTGGAAAGAATACATTGAAAGCCTCTATGAGGATGAAGATTTGTCTGATGTGATAGAAGAAGAAACAGGAGTCGATTTAGAAGAGATAGGGGATCCAGTATTAGAGTCGGAATTTAAAAGAGCTTTGGGGGACTTATGGTCAAATAAGGTAGAAGGGATAGGTAACATTCCACCAGAATATCTAAAATCATTGGAGTAAGTGGCAACAAAACGACTATTCACGTTGGTGTGTAGAATGAATGACTCTGGTGACACACCATCTGATTTTCGGAAAATCATCATCCACACAATCCAGAAGACATCAAGAGCTGACAAGTGCGAGAATTACCGCACAACCAGCTTAACAGCTCATGCATCGACGTTGCTTACAAGAATAATATACTGAAGAATGGAAAAGAAAATTGAGGATGCGCTAGATGACGATCAGTTTGGCTTTATGAAATGTAAAGGCACGAGAGAGGCTATTCTGACGTTGCGGTTAATAATGGAAGCAAGACTAAAGAAAAATCAAGACACTTTCATAGGATTTGTCGACCTGGAAAATGTGTTCGACAATGTAAAATGGTGCGAGATGTTCGAAATTCTGAAATAAGTTGGGGTAAGCTATAGGGAGAGACGAGTCATGTACAATAGGTGCAACATCCAAGAGGGAATAATAAGACTGGACAACCAAGAACGAGGTGCTCATATTACAAATGGTGTAAGACAAGTATGTAGCCTTTCGCCCCTACTGCTCAATCTGTAGATCGAGGAAACAAAGAGTGAATTCCCGGCCAAGAAGAGTCTACTAATATTAAATGTCGGCCCTAATTTGAGGAAGAAATTTCTGAGAATGTGCATCTGGAGTACAACATTGTATGGTAGTGAAACATGGACCGTGGGGAAACCGGAACAGAAGAGAATCGAAGCATTTGAGATATGATGCTACAGACGAATGTTGAAAATTAGGGGGTCCGATAAGGTAAGGAATGATGAGGTTCTACGCAGAATCGGAGAGGAAATGTATACGTGTAAAACACTGATAAGGAGGAGGGACAGGATGATAGGACGTCTGTGAAGACGTGAAGGAATGACTTCCATGATACTGGAAAGAGCTGTAGAGGGCAAAAACCGTAGTGGAAGACAGAGATTGAACAGTCGTCTGAAGGACTGCCTCGAGATATAGAGAAGTCAAAACAACCGGAAACCGTTTTAAAAGCAAGGGTGGAGCATTAACAGTGCCAAGGAATTCAGCTGCTAAATCAATAAGAGAGAGTGTATTGGTGCAAAAGAGAGCACTGAAGCCTTCTATGAGAGGAGGAATACCTGATAAGTTTCTGGATGAACAAACTTACGTCGATCTGGGAAAGATACGGAATCCAGTATTAGAGTCAGAATTGTAACAGACTTCTGAAAGTTTTGAAATCAAGTAAGGCAAGTAGGGACAGGTGAAATTCCAAAGGAATTTCTAAAATCATTATCTGTGGTGGCGACCATATGACTGTTCTGATTGGCGTGTCGAATCTTTAAGAGTAGCAATATACCATTTGTATTTCTGGAGAAAGTCATCCTCTTACTTTCGAAGAAGCAACGCCAGGTAAGTGCTAGAACTATTGGACAACAAGCTTATCAGTTCAAGTGTCCAAGTTTCTGAGAAGAGTAATCTACAGAAGAATGGAAAAGGAAGTTGAGGATCTGTTAGATCAGGATCTGTTTTGCTTTAGGGAAGGTAAAACCACAAAGAGGCAGTTCTGACAGCGCCGCTGGTAGTGGAAGAAAGAGAAGAAAATCACGAGGCGTTCACAGGATTTGTCGAACTGGAAAAAGCGTTCTGCTATGTAAAGTGATGCAAAATTTCCGAAATTCTAAGAACATTAGGGCTATGCTATAGTGATAGGCGCATAATATACAATACGTACAAGAACCAAGACGGAAGAGTAAGACTGGGAGGCCAAGAACGAAGTGTTCGGAATAAGAAGGGGGTAAGACAGAAACGTAGTCCTCCACCTCTACTGTTCAGTCTGTACATGAAAGAAGCAATAATGGAAATGTAAGATAGATTCAAGAGTGAGATTAAGACTGAGGGTGATAAACTCTCAATAATATAGTTTACTCGGTTAGTGATCGATGATTCTGAGAACGTGTGTTTGGAGCAGAGCATTATATGGTAGTGAATCATTGACGTTGGGAGCAGTAGAGAATCGAAACACTTTAGATGTGGTGGTACATAATAATGTTGACAATTAGGCGGACTGATAAGGTAAGAAATGAGGCGGTTTTCCTCAGAATTGGCGAGGAAAAGAACATACGGAAAACACTGACAGCAAGATGGGACAAGATGATAGAACATTTACTAAGACATCAGGGAATAAACTTGATGACACCTGACGAAGTTGTAGGTAATAAAATTGTAAAGTAATACAGATATTGGAATAAATCCAGTAAATATTTGAGGACGTACGTTTCGAGTGACACTCTGAGAAGAAGAGGTGGGCGCTGGTAGTGAGCCCCGCGGTATTACCCGAGCGGTAGCGTCATGGACTGTGCGGCTGGTCCCGGCGGAGGTTCGAGTCCTCCCTCGGGCATGGGTGTGGGGCCGGCCGTTGTGGCCATGCGGTTCTAGACGCTTCAGTCTGGAACCGCGCGACTGCTACGGTCGCAGGTTCGAATCCTGCCTCGGGCATGGATGTGTGTGATGTCCTTAGGTTAGTTAGGTTTAAGTAGTTCTAAGTTCTATGGGACTGATGACCTCAGATGTTAAGTCCCTTAGTGCTCAGAGCCATTTGAACCATGGGTGTGTGTTTGTCCTTAGGATAATTTAGGTTAAGTAGTGTGCAAGCTTAGGGACTGATTACCTTAGCAGTTAAGTCCAATAAGATTTCACACACATTTGAACTGGTAGTGAATTCTTGGTGGGCCTTATCTAACTGGTCAGAAGACTGATGACTTAAAAAATAAATTCAGATATCGTAGATCATATTATGGTGTGCGTTTGAAAGATGAGACCATAGATCCTGTGATAAAGACTACCAGAATATACAATGTAGTTGGTATGGAATGACCATCCATAAGATGAGCAATCAAAGATATTACCTCTACATATACACATACAGGGAAAGAAAGTGGGGCAAAACCTAGCGTGACAGAATAAGTACTTCAATTTATCGTACAAAAAAGGAATTTCGAGAATGTATATTGAAATGAATGTAATATATAATAGTTGAGAACAAAATCGATATTAAAGGCAGAGAAGTTAAAGCGCTGTAAAATGTGACGACGTCTAAAACGAAATCGTCGTCGTAAGTACAGATTCAGCACATGAAAAAGTTCTACTTCCGGTGAAATTAAAAGAGACGTCATCACCATTAAGTGTGCAAAAGAAATTCTACTATTAAAATTAGAGGAAAGAATGAAAGGCAGGCAAGCCGTCTTTCTTCCTCATGGTTCAACTTGTACATTGCATAAGCAAAAGGGAGGGTGACTGAAGGAGAAACGATTTCAGTAATAAGATTTGCTGATTACACTGCTATTGTCAAGAATGTATTTAGCTAAGTAAAAATTAGAGGAGAGAATGAAAGGCAGGCAAGCCGTCTTTCTTCCTCATGGTTCAACTTGTACATTGCATAAGCAAAAGGGAGGGTGACTGAAGGAGAAACGATTTCTTTAGTAACACGATTTCTTTAGTAACACCGTCAAGAGGATAACATAAATGTTAATAACATGTGATGTTTTTCAAAGGATCATGACGTCCACAGTTAAGAGAAAATGTTTTATGTCTCCAGTGCTTCCGGATAAATTGGAACAGTTTGTGGCTGTTGGTGTTTCAGGTTGATTACCACACGTTAACGCTGGTACCACGCAGTTGGTATTGAAACTATTCCCTAAACTTGTCAATCTGCCACCGAAGATCCGTGATGCTATTATGACGCCAAAATCGAGAGAAGATTACTTCTTGAAAATGTGAATTCCAAAAAATAATTGCTGACAACGGAATCGCAAGACAGACATGCAATCAAATATTAACAAAATCTAATGCTAAACCAGTGTATAACTTTCTCTAAAGGCCAGCATCTAACTTACCCTAGCTTTTCACAAATGAAAGAGACTTTCAAACTCGTATTATAAGCGAAGAGACGGAAATAGGCGACCATCTATCACATTTTACTACCACGCCGCATGACTGCACTGAATAAACCCCGACTGAATTACTGTTAGACCAGAAGTCCGTGAGTATAATAGAAGAGGTGATCTAATATTGGGAAGATAGGTGGAAGAGATCTGACTGTAATGGATAGCAACACGATCGGCCGCTAATGATAACTTTGATAAGTTTATAGATTGGATACATATTGTTAGACTGAACCGAATTTCCCAGTGTAATATCGGTTAACAATTTATTACAGACAAAATTAAGGTTTTTGGGGATGAATGCTTTCTCAGGGATATTTGGTGATGAAATGTTCTAGGGTTATCGACCGAGTCGTATGCTCACGTAGCCGCACCGTTTCGACGAGTTTCATAATCGACATCCTCAAGTGAAGTGTAGAGCTCATGTCCAGTTCGTCCCTTTATAACTCCTGGACTGAGGGCAAATTGGATGCCACAGTCACCCCCATGCATCTGGAAGAAAACCAAAATAGAGCAATAATAGCATAATTAAAATTTTCTATCAGGTTAGCTAAGATGAATAACATCAACTTAACTAATATAATACAGTAGTCGAAGATAAAATGCTGTGTATGATGATGAATATACAGGGTGAGTCACTAACAAATGCCAGAATGAATAACTCCGAAAGTATGATGGGAGCTGAAAAGTTTGTGGTACAAATGTAGCATGGGAGAACTTTCTGTTAGCGGCTATCGAGCCGACTCCCACGACGTGTAACAGTGAGGTCTTTGAAGGTCATCGAAGGTCACAAAGGAGGCAGGAACGTCCATTTACAGAAGGTGTTCGAAGTGATGAGCAATGGTATCAATTGAGTGCTGCATTCTTCCTATCATTGATTGAGTGGTATTCCTTAACACATATGTACTTCTCGAAGCACATGCTCTGATAATTCTCTCTCGCATACAGTCAGATGTAGTTGGAACGTCTTTATAAGCAATGTCTTTTACGAATTCCAACAAGAAAAAATCCAGAGGCGCCAAGTTTGTCGAACGAGACGGCCACGAACATCTTCTCCGCGTCCAATACAACGATTTGGTAATTGTCTCCGCAACTAATTTCTAGCCGTCAGTGACACGCATTGTGTTGACACCACATTCTGGTCCTTGTTCCTAAAAGTACTTCTTCCAATAACAGACCTAATGTTTCTTGCTGAAATGTAGTGCACTTCCTACCATTAAGTTTTCCTTAGATGAAACAGGGGCCTATTTTCTGTCTACCAGAATCCCACTCCCTACGTTCACCGACCACGGTTTTTGGTGTGCAGTTTGCCAAAGCCAGCACGGATTTTCAGCTGCCCAACAACGCATGTTATGCAGATTAACATTTCCATGGTTCGTAAATGTAGCCTCGTCAGTAAATAAAATCAAATTAACAGATGTATCATCCCTCTGAATCCAAATTTGAGCCCATCGGCAGAATTCACTGCGACGCATATAATCCGTACCAGTTTATTCTAGGTGAGACTGATGTAAGGATGATATTTATGGCGATGCAGAACACGAACTACACTATTTTGGCTCATGCCAGATTCCCTTGCGATTTGACGCGAACCAACATAAGCTCTTCGAACCACTGTGGCTAGAATACTAATTTCGGTTACCTCGTTAGTAACTTTCGTTTGCCATATATGTTTCCGAAACGTTAAAGATCCAGTTGTTCTCAATTTACCATACACATATTTAAATGTACGACGTGTAGGTTCAGTACAATGAGGATATCTTTCAGCCTATAAGTCTCTAGCTCTCAGTGAAATGCGTTGGTATTCTCCGTAAATGAGAAGCATATCGACTTGTTCTTCGAAGGAATACACCATTCACATTCGGTTTATTCGACGATACTAGTCTTACCGTTCCTATTAGTGCTGTATTGCGAAACAGTCGAATTTCGTTTACATGTCAGTGGCACGTTAGATGGATACGCCGTATTTGGCGAATGGTTACTGTTTGCACGATATACTTGAGAGAATTTTCAGAGCATGTGCCTCGATAAGTGCCGTGCTGATAAGGAATACTATTCAATCCATGATAAGGAGATTGCAGCACTCCACTGATACCAATGGACATCACTTCGAAAACCTTCGTTAAATTGGCGTTCGTGCTACCATTTTGACCTTCGTTGACCTTCAAAGACCCTAATGTTATGTTTCATTAGATTCGTCTCGATAGCCGAAAATAAGTACCAAACTATAGCACTCCATTTAAAAAAACAAAGTTGACCTTAATACCTCGGACGGGACCCCACCAAGCAACAAATAACCTACGTCATAGTATGGTACCCGTTGTCCCACGCAAAATTTGTCTCGCAAAATTTTCAGCTACTACCATACTTTCGGAGTTATTCTAGGTGGAAATAATTAGTGACTCACTCTGTATACAGAAAACGTAAAACATTTTCTTTCAGAATGTCACTCCTAAAGTTAAAGTACGTCCAACAAAGGATTTCACGAACGATGTAAAACTGAGAATACAAATTTTTTGCTTTCAGAATTTGAGAGAGAAGCTATAGAGCAAAGAATGCTTGGATTCCAGAATAGAGACTTAGATTAAAATCCTTAAGGAAGAGAAATCTGTCAATACTGTATTGAATAACTTGAAAAGTACATTTTATAAACTTAACATTAGAATAACGAGCTAAAGTCTGCAAATAATTTCATGAAGCATTCAGTACAACAGTTACGAATGTACTATAGAATGTTTCCAGAATGAAATTTTTACACTACAGTGGAGTGTGCGCTTATATGAAACTTCCTGGCAGATTAAACCTGTGTACCAGAAAGGTCAAGAGTTCGAATATCGATCTGGCACACAGTGTTAATATACCAGGAACTTTTTTTATACTACAGGAGCCGAGAATATAATAATTCACTGTTAGCATCTTTAACCATAGCTAATATATACAGCAATACGTCATGGAAACAGTTTGACTAATGCACAACAAGGTCAGTACTACAGAAATATTTGAGCTGGTAGGGCATTTAAAACTGCTTTCATCTTCCATTTATTTGACCTCTAATGCAAAAGTCTTGTGCTGGTCTATTGCCCCTTCGGCACAATAATAAAACTTTCACAATCGAGCTACAGAACAGTTTGTTAACAAACACGGTGATTTATAATTCAAAATCACTTGCTACACACATTACATAGAAGATTCTCTTCGTTTAAGCCGCTCAGGCAAGCACGGATAGCCTTGCAAAGCCATGAACTCTATTAACCTTTACTCCTAAGCTACATGTCAACACCAATTAGTACCCGACCCTGGTTATAAACAGATAAAAAGTAATCACATCGAATTTACAGAAACATCATTTATGTCACTGTCACCGCTTCTAAGAGGGTACTTTTTAATTGCATGATTTACTGTCCAGTACCTCTACCATTACAACAAAATAAAATAAATAAAAAACTTGATATTCTCAAACCAATCTCTGCAGCATACGCTTATTGAAATAAATGTAGAATAAAACCGAAGTGATAAGCAAAGAGCAACGAATGTAAACCTTTACGAATGTTAACTGAAAACTAAAAACTACTTTTCTGTGACATACAATGGCAAAACGTCATATAAAATTGAGCAACGATTCAAAACAATCTAATTGTTTTTAAAGATATATTTCCCGACGTCTTCATCCTAAAACAGGACCGAAACGTAAGTTTCTGAATTCAGCTATGTCCTTCACAATCTTGAGATTAGATCTTGTGAATAAGAAGTTTATGTTGGTGATCAGTGCGTTGTTCTGTGATTAAAAAGACTAAATTCCAAATTTAAAAAGCAGTTGAGATTCACCAATATATTACGCAGTTTATGGTGTATGCTACATCAGAACTCGATAAGATTTTTGTACTAGTAATGGTATGTTTACAGAGACGCCTTTGAATGCTTTCTTTTACTGAATGATAATCTACATACAAAAACTTCGTTACAACTTAATGAGGCACAGTATCTACACTACTTAAGATATTCACACCATTTTTTACTTAAGTGACACGCTATCTCACATAACTTTAATGTCGTTGAATCAGTTTCAGCATGTGCACCTTTAGAGGCACGCATAAAATTCAGTCGGTATTCAAGCTCTATCGATACTCTGAACTACATATCAGCAAAAACTGCGTCAATGACAGCAACGATTCGGTTCTTTAAACCACTGACGTGATTGACACACATTTGGTAGACTCTGTGCCTGACATACCCCCATAGAAAGAAGTATATCGACGTAGAGTCACGTGCCGAGAACTGGACCGCCCCTACCAATCCACCTATCATGAGCACCCGGTCATCTCACATAGTCTGAGGCCAACATGGCGGTGCACCACTTTGTTGGAGAACGACTGTATCTTGGCTGTCAGCCTATTGTGACAACGCAAACAGCCCTAGCATGTCAATGTAATAATCAGATGTAAATGGTTTACATGAGAAAAAAAACAATCCCACAGTGAAATCAACTATCAGTCAACAACACACATTCACTTACTGGCTGCTAAGTATCTCTGCGTCGCATTTTGCTTATTGTATGTGCTCCAGATACGAAAATTGCGTCTGTTTACCTTACCCCACAAGTGGAATGTTGCTTCGCTAAAATATGCTAGATTGCTTAAAAAAATGTCCATTCACCTTTAAATGGTGAGCAATATCTCCATCGAACGGCATACAATGTTGCTTGTCGTCAGGTTTCAGTGTGTGCAACAGTAGCATTCTGTACGGTCACATCTGTAAAAGTATCCTAGGTTCGGATGCAGGGTCTTCCTAGGCGTTTGCTGCATGTGTGACGCCCTCTGAAATGACCTCTGCGGTTAGCAACGGGAAACCAGCCTTGACCGATCTTTGTCGGCTTCACTTGTTCTAAGTCATCCAGTATGATGCTTCACATCAATTACAACTCTCTCCATAAAATTTGGCTACCACCGGAGGATCGACTTTCGCAGGAGTGGTTATTCCATATGCTGTGTTTCGACGATTCTTCCAAACTGCTCTTCTGATTTGGCTTGAACATACCATTCCACACACTGAGCCCTTTCTAAAACCGTTATCATTATGCTTCACTCACAACGACTGGAACACACACTAGCAAATTTTTGTGAGTTGGACTGCTTCATATGAGCCAAACGTGGTGTGCTTATCTTAAATAGTTTGGGTGCCAAAACGCATTGATTTTGTAGTGTACCTTCAGAGACAACCTGTGTTTAAGTGAGCACAACAATATATTATTTTATTACTATTCCAGAAAATATATTGATAAAATTTTCCATATGCGGAAGCTTCAAAATGATACGCATTACTGTGGCAATCCAAGTAACTATTATTTAATGTCGCACTACACTTCCAAGTGACACAATAATGTGGCCCTATTTTTCAACACAGTCACCAAGTCTCTGGAAACAGCGGTGGGAACGTTTTACCAATCGTTCAATTTTTCGACGATATAAGTTCACTCGTTAGTCATGAACCATTCGAGAAGCGCTGTGTGAACGTCTTCATTGCCGGAAAATCGCTGACTGCAGCGAATTAGCTCCTCTGATGGCTGAACATTGCCGTCCGTGGGCGAGGTCGATAGTCGATACCCGTCCTTCCAGATCAGCATCACTCAAATCTGTACGACCATGATCAGATTGTTGGGACCTTGTCGTTATGGATGGAGGTGAAATTGCATTTGGTCCATATGGAGGCAAAATATCGTCGTGATTCTGTGTTCAATTTAGACGGGTTGGCCACAGGAATCGAACCATCCCGTCTACATCAAACTCTGCGTATTTCTTCAGTTGCCAGGCCATTTCGCTTACATAGTACCGCACCTGTTATCCGTTCCGCAACAGAAACTGCATCTGCATGATATCCAAAACGTATACTCTCTTGGGGCAATGCGATGATCCCGTTGTGCAGCTATCTAGGAGTGGGAGGACATCCGTAACTTTGTATGAAGTCCGTACGTATCTGGTCCATTCTAGTGTTTTAATGGAATTCTAAAAGAAGTAACTTTTTTTGTGAAACGGATGTATATTTTGATTTAATGCACTACAAAAATGTGATACCCTTATATCCAGGCAAACTTTATCAGAAACAACTTTTCATTACATTATTCATCATGTAATGCACGTGCACGGCATGGAAGATCTTTGCTGTTGGTGATAGCAAAGGCTTTGGTATTCTGAGGCGTTTCCGAACTGGAAATGCATCATTTTTGTCATTATATGTTACCTATTCTTCTTCACTCTCTTTTATTCTCTCTTCTAAATGTCACAGTATAGGTCGTTGCCGAATGTAGACGCAGTGCTACACCGATGAAGCTGTATCATCGAACTGTCGTGAGGAATTAAATAATCACTTCGTCGGTAGCACAGTGGATTTCAGCGTATTACAGCATAGTCTAGTTCAAATTACGAAGACAAGCTGAAAGTACATTCATTCCTCGAACCTATGCTAAAACTGCCATAAACAGTTTTGTTCAGTCAAAACGGAAGCGTGGAGTCACGATAGTTGTCGGAAGGTCCTGAAACGTCAACGACGCCAGTGGAACATTACTAGATTTCAGTAGTTTATTCACAGTGTTTACGAGTCCCCGTTATTCTCGGCTGTTGCTAATTCATCTGTATATAGGATTCTAGTCGACGCACATCAAGTCAGTTCAGTGTCTGCACGTCCAGGATGTGACATCAACGACGGTGGCGCTGCGGCGGCTGCCGGCGGGCGGCACGGCAGTTGCCCCGCGGCAAGTGGTTCGCGCGTCGGCTTCAGAGTGTACTCGGTCCCACTTAAAATTCTATGATGACCCTTGATAACCCATCCCCGGCGTAGCTGATGCCAGTAGTCGTGTGGTCGGTTGATCTCCCTACCCTTAGTAGGTTTCAGCACCCGAAGGCGCCTGAGTATTCAACTGAAACGTGGACCCTGAGAGACCCTGATGCTGACTTCCACTTTGAAGTCCGTTATTGGCAGAACTCTGCGGTGTGGTGTTGACGGAATAAAAGTTAAATTCGCTGTGAGTAGATGGTAGGAGGCGAGGAGTAAGAAGTTCATCCAGGGAAGGCCATCACCTTGAGAACATGTTCGTTTAGTTCAAAGACTGTGTTGGAACAGCTAGGACATAGGTTTACTACGGTATCGTAATCATAGAATCAGTGCTATTATTGTGAATAATATCGATCCCAGTGGTCAACACATGACGTGAGCTGGAAAGCTGGAGTATTTAGAGGGAGCTATCGTGAGGCCATGACACAAATCTCGGTATGTAACGACCGAATATCTCCTCCTTATTCTCCCATATTCGCTTAATAGTGTGTTAACTGCAGTGTTGGTCCCTCGCTATGGACACTCCGTCTTCAGGCCACGAGTGGCCTACCGGGACCATCCGACCGCCGTGTCATCCTCAGTGGAGGATGCAGACAGGAGGGGCGTGGGGTCAGCACACCGCTCTCCCGGTCGTTATGATGGTGTTCTTGACCGAAGCCGCTACTATTCGGTCGAGTAGCTCCTCAATTGGCATCACGAGGCTGAGTGCACCCCGAAAAATGGCAACAGCGCATGGCGGACTGGATGGTCACCCATCCAAGTGCTGACCACGCCCGACAGCGCTTAACCTCTGTAATTTCACTGGAACCGGTGTACCCACTGCGGCAAGGCCGTTGCCTCTCCCGATATCCGCTTTTATGAAACAGATACTGATTCTTGCAATATGCCTTACGACCAAACGAGTATGCTTACCTGCCTTTCTTTGGTATTCCATGACTTGAATTTGCCCTAGGCAATCTGAGTGAGATTTATTACATCTCTTTTTCTTATTTGTACCCTTACTATTCTGTGTCGTAATATCAACACAGTGTGATTCCGATGCCCCTACCAATGGTGCTTATGCAACTCACAATGCCTTCTGATACCAGGTGCGAGATTTTCACTGTAGTTAAATTTTGTATTGGTATACGTTTTCACTAGAGGCCTTTGTTTTCGAGTTATTTAAGAAACACGTACAACAGTGAGCTTCCAGAGCACTCCCACTACGACATCCTGCCGTAACTGTCATGATTTCTAGTATGTTCTTCACGAAGTTTCCTCCAATGACTGTACAATAACTTGCGACTGCACAAATTATTTTCCACGTTCGACCTCTTTTGTATTCATTGACTGTCCTTATTACTGGAAATTTGACATTTGCGTATATGTTCCCCAAATATTTATGAATTTTAGCAACATAAATTAATTGTGTTTGTCAGGCCTCATGACAACGAACCTACTGAGTCTGTAAGGGCTATGTTTGGGTTGAATTGTCACCACACTTTCTTTCAGTGTAACGTTTACAGAAGTCATTTATACTTCCTTGCCCTGACAGGCAGTTTCAGTTAGTAATGTTAACAATATAGCTGGCTATGTTGATGGCGTAATGGCCATGTCACTGCAGGCCAAAACACGTCGAATATCGGGAATAGTTCAAGTAATGGAAATTTTTGTGCAATAGTGCGAGGGAGTGCCACGAGAACACAGTAACCATTCTATTTGGTAAAGTAAATAGAAATTAATGGCAAAAAAAACAGCGCGCTTCCAAGAAAATAAGGAGAGAGAATGAGAAAACAGTAACAGTCTTAGCAAATGTGAGAACTATAGCCGCATGTTGAGAATTATGTTCCTGCATAGGATTTGTTTTCAAATTCAGTACAAGATTTAATTATAAGAGAGCATCGTATAGCTTCGACACAACCACAAGCGTTTATGTACTTCCATTAGCGCCGAGTGAAACTGATGAAGTTACGATACAGTCTCATCATCTTGACGCTGTTCATAACCATACGATAACTGGGCTCCTTGATGCTTCTGCATCGCGCGGTGCAGCCTCTACAGATTCAATGTGCTTACAATGTGATAAACTGATATTTTGCAACTGTTATATGTCAGAGAAATTGTTCTTCATCTGCCATTGCGAGTATGAACCAAGAGTAACCACACCACAACAGGAGTGATATACTGTCTGAGTTACATGAGAAATTCCTACGTTTTCCGAAAGACAACTACCTGAAAAGCGCACAGATGCCTCAGAAGCTACAGCTTCTCCTCGAAATGAGTGTACTGGAGGCTCACAGGAGTTACCTGAGTGGCAGACATGTGGGAGCGTTTCTTCCAATTACGTCATTGGCAAACACAGGAATCTACTCTTTTCGCATTAACAACTTTCCAGTTTGCAGAAATATTGTCGGTGTATCTACTTGTATGGTGGGGAGGGGGGGGAGGGGGGGGTGCGTTGAAACCAGTATACCCAGAGTGAAACTTTGGGTAGTTATATATTTAGTGGTGCTGAAATCCTTCTAAATCCTTCTATGTGGAGGCCTCATCCTTAATTGGCACACCGAGTTTCGCAACTTCGTTTTGAGGTACTGAGATACAGAGAAATGTTACTGCAGTCTAATGTGCCGATTTTCAGCAATGAAATTCACCTAGATTTTTCTTCCAGGGTCGATTAAGTTTAATGGTAATACACAACGAACTATTTCTGCAGATGTCACGGGTATTTGCAGATATTTATCCGAAGACAGCTAAACTCTAAAAAGTACCATACTCCAGAAGTAAATTTAAGAGGAATGTTTGTGAAGTGAAAATTTCATCTTCAGAGTTTTCTATGAAGTACAAAACTGGCATATACTAACTAACAATATGCAATTTTCATAGTTTGAACGAGAGGAATATGGATTCCATATCTTTCA
Source organism: Schistocerca serialis cubense (assembly GCF_023864345.2). Classification (NCBI taxonomy): domain Eukaryota; kingdom Metazoa; phylum Arthropoda; class Insecta; order Orthoptera; family Acrididae; genus Schistocerca; species Schistocerca serialis. The sequence goes on from NC_064643.1 coordinate 671,764,922, forward strand.
TTTAACGATGTGAAATGCGATCGCCGTATGATTTAAGCGAGCATGTTCAACAAGTTAGAACAGAAAACAAGAAAACATGAATTTACTGTTTTCAATCTCGAGCATTTTGCTGACGACCATTTTCTTATTGAATTTAAAAGAATCCCTGAGAGAAAAGTTTTGTAATCGTAAAATTTTTCTTCACTAATTGAATAATTGTTAAAAATTTCCTGAGTACCTGTGGAGCAAAGTTATAAGCTCTACAGGGTTTAAGAATCTGCCTGAAATGAATTGGACTAAATGACTCTGTGTAAGTTTAACTATAGCAAAGTTCTATAACATAATCGCTTACTACAGTTTATATTATTTAACGCCTTTGAGGCAAAATAAAGAAGTTAAATATTAGTATTGTTTAAATGTTATTATTCCCTGGTTTTTGTCATTTCAAATTTTCTACCTGACCTAAACTTCACACTTGATCTTGTTAACGGATTACCTGCACTATTTTGATGCCTCCTCTCTTCTAACTATGACTGGCGCGGTTGAAATTAAATTTAATTTGTTCTGGAAGGTGCATTTTTGGGTCAGTTACGTTAAAGCATACCTCATTCGAGCAATCGACGAAACGGACGTGGGAAACCTAAAACAATAACGTGAATATGGCAAGTACGACCGAGTCGTACCAGCCTACAATTGAAACAAGATTGTCTTCACATTTTAGTATAGTATTGTGCTGCAGTGGCTAAAAGAGTACTTTCTCTTTTAGACTGATTCAATGAGGTCCTCACTTGAAGTACAGTCGGCCACAGCTACGTATAGCTACATCGTGTTCTTCAGATTCTACTAAAATCGATCCGAAATTGAAAGAACGAAGTGTGTTCTTGGCAATCCGCGACGTGTGTTGTTTGGCAAAGTTAAATCGTAAACAACTGTTCTGCCTAAACTGCGTGTGGAGGAGGTGTCCTCAGGCGACTGGGGACGGATTTAACTGCTGATATACAAAAGTGGTAGTGGTTCTGGCACTGTATAGGTGGCTGAAACCGCGTGTTGCTTTGTTGAATAGGTCCTTTTCGGGAGTTGGGTATATAGACTAGACGTAGTACTGTTTTGCCGATATTCTGTAAATCTTCACATTCGTCTTGACTCCCAGATAGTGGTGACACCATCACTCCGCATAGGAACATGCACAATTAACCGTGCACAATCTTACATCCAAAACAACCCACTTTGTACATTTGTCGCTAAAGTCAAAATATTTCCTGTCGTGGTCGTTTATGCTGATTTTGCTTTTTTTTGTACAGTCATAGACAATCATAGAAATGTATGATAATTCTGTAACTAATGGTACGTTACCACCTTCAATTCCACCTGGAGATGATGTTCCACTCTTGTTAACTCTCCGCTCCAGCCCTCCCACTGCTTCGAGTGACTTATAAAAGATGAACTCCTCGAAGATGAAGAGACCATCTGATAGAAGTGGCCGGATAGGTGCCCAAATATGAATCCAGAAAATAATTCTAGTGATGAATTGGTCAGATATCTTGAAGCCCTTCGTCCGAGGGTTCGCCCACATGCCCGCAGTATGAGAAATGGATAATCAATGACAGATCTCTTGATTCTCATTACAGACAACATGCCACATTTCTATTAACGTTTTGTGATTAAGAAATACATTTTTGTTGTTATTACCTGATACTTATTTTGAAAAGTTTCCACAAGATCTACTTTGGAAATTTTGTAGCCCTACGCCATGTCTCGCCTCGCTAATTAATGTCTTGTCCTGTAATCGATACTACAGGGTCTTCAAAACATATGCTGTTAGTTCTTGGTGGTGTCTTTAATTGGGAGCTTCATCATCCTAAGCACGGAGGAAGTGAAGGAGTGGGCTCCAAGAAACTCACGCCGCAGCAACCGCCAACGCAACACTTGGGACTCTGCAGTGCTCGTCATCTTCATAATAGAAGATTCATCAGACGGTGTAGTTCTCAGAAGGTGTAATCAGTAACTAGATCGAAAGTCCTCAGACTTGCCTCCCGTAAGGCGCTTAATTTCCGCCCTACATCAGTGTCTTAGGTAGAAGCAATCAGCCAAAGTGAGAAGTCAGATTCTACTCGGCTTTATATCACTAGCTGTTCCGCTAAATTTGCAGCGTTGGTGTAATTTCCTTTATTAATGTACTCGCCAAATTTCTTCATTACTACTATGTTCTGTGGAATCACAAAATGATCATATGTAGTCTACGTGAAAAAAAATGAAAGACAGTTCTTTGCCGAAATCTTAAATCGTACACAGAATGACTGTTCACTTCTGTTACGAACTGAGAGACGTGATTAGCAGGATTAGATAAGCACCTGTAACGTTTATACCCTCGTAAGAGTGGTCTTAACTTTGCCAAGTAATGAGATTCTTTAAGGATTTTTATTCCATTACACAAGGTATCAGTATGGCGTTGTAACGCCTAGAGTCATATCTGCATGTCATAAGAAAAGATCACCCACTTAATTGTCAAACCTTGCGCGAACTAGAAAGAAGCATAAAACGTTGAAGAAGAGAAAAACTGTAACAGTGCTGATGGGTGCTGGACGACAGGGATTTCTCCGCCTTCCGACTTCTTCATGCGAGTTACCAGACCAGTTTGTTCTTAGCAGTCTTATAAAAATACACAGGCAAATACTCCATTCAAACACATTGGAATTACACTAAACAAATGCTGTACCAGGCAGATCAAGTGTCTGAGAACATACGTAAAGGAACACATCTCTAGGAGTGTAGCAAGACCTTAGTCATTTATCGAATAAAACAACACTTTCACTGTTAACAGACATTGTTTATTTATTTCGACTACGTGTTGCGTAGGTTTAAAACTAAATCATCACGTTGATTTGTGTGTATCACTGTGACTTTTAAGTGTTGTGTTACAACTTTGGGGTAACTTGTTGGACTGTCTAGAGGAAAATAACCAAATATAAATGAAAATGTGGAAACAAAATAACTCACATAGGGTACCTCCAGTGGTAAAGGACTCCCTCATATGCATCGCATACACACGGTCACACTTAGTAAACAATAATAGCTTCTAGAAGATAGTACGTTGAAAGAATATATAGGAATACAGGAACACTATTTCAAAATGCAAAGAACATATGGAGAAAGTATTATAGCAGAATAAGTCAGAAAGCTATGTGACATTCTTTGGCAATGTAGGTGAATGGATACGTTAGCGAAATATATTATAAGTAGCACACAAATTTTTGGTGTCAACTTTATATGACTTACACTTGGTGCACCTTTATGTAAACTGGTAGCTCGTAGAAAACGTTAAGCGTAGTAATTATTTTCTCAACGGTAGAAAAATTTATGTAGGAGTAACAATTTCCAATAACTTCTTCCAAGCCAGCAACATAACAGAAATACCTATAGAACAAAGATCTAGACTCCAAAGAGAGTCGAAATACATCTCAAACATCGTAAACTTCCTTCACGCCATCCTAGAGGCAACAAACATTGTAATAATGAACCCACAAGCACCTGGTCTCAGATCACATAAAAAAACACGCAAAAACTGAACAACGATCAGGTGTATACGGAATTTTAGGAAGGTTCGAACATTAAGTTGAACAATAAGCTCTCTAAAGTTCTTCAATAATAATACAATATTTAGAAATACAACAGTGTCTATTGATCGTGTCGAAATCAGAAATGCTGCTGATGGAGCCACGCTTGGCCCATATGACGTACAAAATCTTTATTCCTGCGTAGCAATACAACCATCACAATAGGTAATTAATACCACACTAAAAACAACGCATTAAGTCCCTACCACTCTCATTATAAACTAATATACCTGTTAGAATTATCGCTCTCACAATAGTATTTGGAATTCAATAATCTAAACCGTTATATAAAATCAAGTGGTATTTTAATGTGGTTACCAAAAATCTTGAAAATTTCTTGACCAGTTTACTTCAGATTTTTACAAGATAGTTTATTGAGCGTTCAGACAGTCATAAGCTTCACTTTTTTTTTAAAAAATATATGCACTAGACAAATATATAGATACTACGTAGAGGAGATAATTTTGTAACAAATACCTCGGGAGTTCCTTACTAACTTACTCTAAATTCTTACACATTGCTCTAATAAGGATTTGGATAGACGAAAGGGTATGTATTTTTAATACAGGTATATACACGTCTCCTTTAATATAAAGAGAAGGTCTTGTTTAATGTTATTACCAAAAAACATGAAATTTCTTGAACGATGTAGGTAAAAATTTTACACAATACTCTAATAAACATTTGGACAGCCACACACACACACACACACACACACACACACACACACGTACACACATACACACACACACACACACACATGTGTAAAGTGCAACACCGTGCCGCCCGCAGTGGCCGAGCGGTTCTAGGCGCCTCAACCTGGAACCGCGCGACCGCTACTGTCGCCGGTTGGAATCCTGTCTCGGGCATGGATGTGTGTGATGTCCTTAGGTTAGTTAGGTTTAAGTACTTCTAAGTTCTAGCAGACTTACGACCTCAGATGTTAAGTCACATAGCTCTCAGAGCCATTCGAACCACCTTATTGCAACACAGAGAAGGAATTACCCGAATAGTGCCACACTTAGAAGTGGCGGCGGGTGTGCAAGCAGTACGTGATACGTTTTGCAGCGAGATGGGGTACACGTAGGCCGAGCAGAGCCCTCTCGTGTCGGTCCGACAGGGTCAGTGTTGCGGCTAGTATAGTCGATTCAGAGCTGTCACACAAGTTGGAAACAATGCAGTGAGTGCCAGTATGCCTCGCCGACGTCGAAGGGATCGGCATGTGAGCGAGTTCGAACGGGGCAGAATGTAGGTCACCGGGAAACGGGGTTGTCATACCGTGACATTTTGGCTCGCACAGGGCATGCTGCTATTACAGTGATGCGTGTGTGGAAGCACTGGATAGAGGAAGTTCGTAGGCAGCGACGCGCGGGAACTGAACCACGGAACATGACCACAGTACGGGATAACCGTTATCTTCTCCTCATGGTCATTACTGACCATACAGCGTCATCCACAGTTTTGGCTCGTCGCTGGAGCACAGCATCAGTAGTGAACTTGTCTGCATCGACGGTTCGTCGCCGTCTGCTGCAGGTAGGACTCGTTGCACGCATACCATTAGGTCGGCTTCCACTGTCCAGAACCCTCTAGCTGCTCCAACAGCAATGGGCACGTGAACACCGTCACTGGGGTGCTGACAGGCAACATGTAATCTTTTCGGTTGAGTACCGTTTCAACGTCTGCTGCAGTGATGGCCTCATACGTGTCCGGCGATACCGTGGTGAGGGCAGCCTGGAGGGCTTCATTGTGGAGTGGCATAGCGGACAAACACCATGTGTGATGGTTAGGTGTATCATTGGTTACAACAACCCATCTCACCTCGTACGTATTGCGGGCACTCTGAACAGCAACCGGTACCTAACGGAGGTTGTGGAGCCTGAGGTACCGCCCTTGCTTCAGGCTTGTCCAAAGTACACATTTCAACAGGCCAATGGCCGGCCACATATTGAGAGGAATGTACGGGCCATCTTCGAAGAGCGACGGGTACCACTGCTTCCCTGGCCTGCACGTTCGCCATACTAATCGTCCATCGAACATGTCTGAGATATGATTGATCGGCACCTGGTGCGTCACGGTCCTCCAGTAACCGGTTTCACGGATTTTGTGGGCTCGAATGCAAACTGTGTGAAGCGAAATGCCTCAGGAACGTATTCAGAACTTTACTGATTCGATGCCACGTCGCATAGCAGCCCTAATTGCAGCGGACATGTACAGATTTGGGAAGGTAATCATTTGTTACTTGTCTTGTACCTAACCTGTGGTATTAACTGAATTCGTGTGTTTCCTTCTAGGTGTGTAATTTCCACAAACGGTAGTATATGTCGGCTGTTTTTGATGCATGTGTATCATATAAATAAATACATAAAGTTCTAGGCCAATTTACTTCATATATTTCCATAATATTCTACTACATGCTTAGACCGAAACTGTGCAAATTTTATATGTATATAGTGTGTATGTATAAAGGGGAAATGATGCTAGCAAAAAACTAGAAAGTTCTCCACCGATTTACTACAAACTTTATATGTTACTCTGTAAACATATGGATGGGCATAGGCAACATACTTTTCAATATACACATTTTCAATTAAAAATTCCGCAGTTGGCGGCCAGCACTTCATTCCCCATCACAGTTCACGACAAAACTGTACCTAATAAAAGCTAGTCCCTCAAACAGATTTCATAGAAAAGCGATTTAAAAACGGGGCTCTGGCAGTGTTGCAACTGGATGCAGTGCGGCCAGAAAAGGTCACAGGTGCCCCATTAGCTGAGTGAGACAAGGCATTCCCGTGGGGGACGATACGCAAACTAGCCGATATTCAACTCGCGTTCACGCCATTTTTTTTCCCCAATTAAGGTATCAAGTTTGCACCTTAACAATGTGATACATTATTTAGTTCTTTGTATTACTGTTACCTTTATTTAAACATTAACCCATAACATGAAAAACGGTCTCTTCGTTTCGTCAATGGTACATATAAAGCCAACAGAAAATAACTGTGGATGCATTAACACCGTCTGTGGGCAATGAGGTACCAAAAACGTGATAGACAGGCTACAGTATATTGCACGTTATGCTACACACAACAATTCCATTCCGTACGTTTGACGTCTAAGCATATCTTCACAGGGCCGGTACATTCAGGAACGAGCAACGTTCACTTTAGAGAAGATGTTCAAAGTGACGACCCCGCATCTGGGAACACTTCGTCACTCGCTGGATAAAACATTTCTGGAGCCTATGCAACACACCTGCATACGGCACTGCCGAAGCGGCATGCACACAGGCTATTAGGCCGTGAGTATCCATGGGTGGGGTGCTATAAATTTGTCCCATTACGTGTCCACGCAAATAAAAATATAGTGGATTTAGGTTCGGGGAACCTGGAGACCAGAGCATTGGACCTCAACTATCAAACCGTCTCCCTGCAAACGTTTCGTTGAAGCAGTTACAAACGTTCATCCAAATTGTCACGGTGCACCATCATGATAAAACCATAGCTATCGTCGAACACTAAGTGGAACAATTCCTAGTACGACGGGCGAAGTGTTGCAGGGAAACTCACGATACAGTCGCATTAAACTTGTCCGGCAATATGCAAGGACCCAAAATTACTCCTTCCACGATTCAGCCCTTAGGTTTACGTCAAACCGTGCCCGGAAGCCAATTTCACGGGTGACATGTGGATTGTCTTCCGACGAATTATGGCTGTTGAGGAGATTGAAAATACCTTCCTGCAACAAGCTGTATTCGTCATACCATATCACGTTATTTATAAAATGTTCGTTATCTTCCACTTCGGGAAAAAGCCATTCACATATGTGTGCTCGGTGAGTGCGACCTTCTGGCTACTGGGACTGAGTTAACGTGTAAAGATACGGGTGCAGTTCTTCATCACATAACACTTCAACAACCAATCTATGGCGCTGCCTTGCCGTGACGTGAGTGCTTCGCTGAAGTGAGAAAGTCAACAATTGCTCTATATATTTTTGGAGTACGTCTAGTCCTTGGACGATCTCTGTTATTGTTTATGGACGAAGATTACCGGTTTCCCGAAAGCGTTGCTCCAAGCCACGAAATACATCCTTATCAGGATGGTTCCTCTGATGTGTGTAGGTACCTATAAAGCATATCTGTATAGATAAACGAGATTTACTAATTCCTACAGGCGCCAGTTGAATGCACCAAAGATACATTAATTCGTAGCAAGCCACATTAATGTGAACTGAGAGGACGGCGGAAAAATTAAGAACAATGAACCTACAGATTTTTTTCAATACCTCTATCGTTTTAACGCTTGTAACATAGCTCTTCTGTTCTCGTCCGCCACGGTGTACCGGCGTATATTTGTTCTCTATCTGTCTAAGTAGGAAGTGGATAGCTCGTGTGAACCGTGAATTTATTTTCAAAATTTTTTCTTAAAGAATTTACTTTATTTACTGGCGTTTCATCAAGAACATTGTCACATTTAATCACACTAGGTGAAGGTGGAAGTAGTTGCCAGGAAGTAACTGATGGAAAAGTACCTTTAACAAATGTGAATTTATTCCTAAAAACTTTTTCAAAACAGATTTAAAATTATAAGCAGAAAAGCACACTCGAAATATCAAGTTACAGCTTTATTTAGAGGCAAGAACACTATTAACAGAGGGAGCCTTCGGGCTGAGAAGCTTGCCTGCTCCCTTTCAACCCGGCCGTAGTGATGATCGCTCACAACAAACTCTGAAAGAGTGCACTGGTGCAAATCTGCAACACACCAGATTACATTAAACAAAAAATTTTTAATAACTCATACAAACATGTAAACTACGCAACCCCTAAGAGGAATGGATATGGTACAGCCCTCAAATTATTTGCCACCGGAAGTGCAATTTTTTTAAATTTTTTTAAGGACTCTTACGGTGGAAGGTTGGCAAGCTTATAACCTAAAATGACTATTTAAATAAAACCCATAAAATGCAGACTTACATAAAATGTACAACATGCTCTACATTACACATATACCACCTCGCAAGGTGATAAGCAAAATAGAAACATATTTCAAGATATCGGCGTTTAAGCAATAAATCAGCTAACACCGAATCCGACAAACATGACAGAGGAAGCTATTAACGTACGGCAGACCGACAGACGGACAGACAGACACTAACTGCCTAACAAATGCGGACGACAGACAGGCGAGCAAGCTGTGTAGGAGAGACTGACCAAGAAAACCAATAAAATTTAACAAGTAAATGAAACAACATATCAGCCATCACTTAACTTCTAATATACGGCGATGTCTGGCGAAGACAACGCGCAGCACCCTCAAAACGCTCTCCCGAACCGTCCGCTGCCAACCACTTCATCGGACGCAGGAAGGCGCGCCGATCTCCCGTCTCACAGTGTAGCACCTCCTGCCGTCCAGACCGATATCGTGGGTTGGCTCCGGTCGCTCTCGTGCCGGCCGAGAAGCCACTACGCCTCGCTATACGGCGCTGCCCACTGGCCTCACGTGGCGACCTCACATGCGCCGACGCTCCAGGCGGACAAGTCATCTGGTGTCACAGTGCGCGACCGACCCACCGATCGATCCAACCGCCAATGGCCATTGCCTGAGCAAACTCGAGCAGACTGGCGGCCTAACATATACTAGCACTCTGGACGTCAGACAGACAGTGACTGCCGCACACTGATCCGGCTGACCAACTGACTAGACTCGCCGAGACTGACAGACTGCCCTGACTGACCAACTGCCTCCGACTGACTTTCTTAACGTACGGCAGACCGGCAGACCGACAGACAGACAGACAGACACTGACTGCCCGGCACTGAGCCGGCTGACCAACTAACTAGACTCAGACTGATAGACTAACTCCCTGCCGAGTTTTTTTTTTTTTTTCTTTATTGAATTTCAATTCCCCCCAAAGGGGGGCGGGCTGGCAGCAGCTTAGGACGCCGCTCTGCAGCCTACAGATTTTCTGACAAAGAGCAGGAGAATAAATAATAATAAAAAACAGGCGATAAAATCGGGGACTTAGTGAGTAACAAGGTGAAAAGAAAATGGGGAAATTAAAACAAGCAACAGAGGGATGATGAAGCGAATAAAAATACATACGGAGCAGACAGGGAAAACAACAGACAGTTAAAAAAACAGGGCGACAGTCTGGATTCTGTTCGCAAAGTATATAAAATTCACACCCAGCGACAGCATGGTTTCTGTTCGCAACACAACACTGAATAGGCACTAGAACACAGCACGAAAAAGTCGGCAAAGGTGACACCACAGTCGAGAGCAGGTGGGGGAAACTGGACAGGAGATGGGGAAACAAAAGGGGGGGAAAGGAGAGTAAAAGCGAAGGGGGGGGGGGGGGAACCGGGAAAGGAGCTGATCCCTGCCGAGCTCATAGCAGTCCTTAAATGCACGTGAACAGGCAACCTTTCCGCTTTCCCACCAGAGGGAGACACCAAAGAAGCCACAGCGCCACAGCGGCGCTACCGCCAGAAACGGAGGGCGACTGCTTTACACTACACGCTGCGGCGCGCTCTTCAAAGCAGCAAATTCTACTACGGCTCATCGTGAAAGAAAAGTACTTTATTTCTACGAACTTTAAGTACATCTGTCTCCCTTGATGCGCGTCATGAACCACTGCAACAAGTCTTCGGATGCACGGGAATAATTCTCCAGAACACGACTGCCGCACTGCCATCGGCAATGTCGTACTACAAGAGAGAAGACGTAAGTCTCAGTAACAAGAAGAGCGCTTTCAAAACTAATGATTTCCAATTCATGTCTGAGAAGACAGACAGCAGTACCTTTCGTCTTGTCTTACATGGCGTTTCTGTAAAAAAAAAAAAAAGAAAAAAAAAATCTTTACAAAGCCACAGGTGCTGGTGAGTACAATACTATCACCATACCTTCCTCCCGCGCCTTATTGAAGCATATTAATTCTATCTTAATTCAATGGCGACCGCTCCTAGGGCGGTGCTATTGAGAGAAAAAATGGTTCAAATGGCTCTGAGCACTATGGGACTCAACTGCTGAGGTCATTAGTCCCCTAGAAGTTAGAACTAGTTAAACCTAACTAACCTAAGGACATCACAAACATCCATGCCCGAGGCTGGATTCGAACCTGGGACCGTAGCGGTCTTGCGGTTCCAGACTGAAGCGCCTTTAACCGCACGGCCAGTTTGAATGTTACATCATTGTATATTTTGTAATTCTTCATTGCATTAAATATCATTGTCTATTTTCATTTCATGGTTGAAATATTGTTTGCATCACAGTGGAGAGGCAGGTACATTGTATGCATAAACCAGAGAGGATTAGCTGCAGAATGAATGTCGAGAAGACCTAAAAGAGCGACTTGAAGATAGGAAAATTTACGACGTATTGCTTCCATAACTTCGCTTAGCAGCGATTCTTCCAAGAATAGTCATAGCACTTTTTCCAATTTATACCCCTACTGGAAGCATTCTTTTCACAACCGTAGATGTTTGCGTTACGAAATTATTTTTATGTCGTGAAGAGTGTGCGTCCAGTTATGTCACGCTAACAGTGAGTTGTAGTATATCCCAGTACGCACTAAAGATAAGGTTGTGAAGTGGTATCATGCGAATCGCACCAAAAGGACGTTTATTACAGAATTCCCAGTTTTCAATTATTTTGTTGAAAGTAGGAAAAAATGAGTACATCATATAGGTCCATTGCTAGTAGTCCATTAGCGAATATGCTGACACAAGGTGTCACTGACGCGGATATAACAGATGACAGTGAAGTTGAAAATGTCGCTGTGACAACGGCCGACTATACCCTTCAAATGCTATGGACGCAGGCGACAACTACGTTGATATCCGTGATGCTGCCATTATTACGGTAGACTAATCGACTTCTCAAATTCCTCCGAGAAGCATTTTCTCCCATGATGAGAATGAAAGTCAATATAAAGCAGATTCGCTACATTATACTTTTCCTGCGACACAGATACCTAATGGGAAGTAAACAGAACAAAACATGTTGGGCGCACTCGGTACCCCGAATATGACGCAATTAATGCTAGACATAACGAGATACTTCGATGCGGGATTCAACACACAAGCACAGTAATTCAATGAGTTTAAAAAATGATTTTTCAAAGGAAGGAAAGCAAACGTTTGAAAATTTTCTGAAAAACAAACACAAAATTTTAACACTATTAAAAATGAACAAAAACAGGTATTTAAAGTACTAAAAATTAATTTAACACATCAGTTCGACGATTTCGAAATTTATGCACCTTTCCAATGAATTAACGTGTAAACTCGTAGACATCGGAGAGGAACTAAAAGCAAAGTTACTCACTGACTTATCCCAGGATATAAACAACTTCAGTCAAAGAGTGTCATCAATAGGTGAGACCCAAGGACAATTGGCAGGTAAGAAAAGGGTGTAAGCAATATACATACCAAAATGCAACAGGTGCAATAAGAAATACGTAAGAATTTGGTCACCCTGACATGTTGTGTAAACGAGTTGCAGTCAGAAGGTATGGGTTTAATACAAAAGGTATAAGAATTGTCATTACGACTAGATAATTGAAACACTCAGTTTGCGGGAAAGGGACAGGAAAGAATTGACAAAGATGTAAAAGAATTAAAGGATAGGGCCGAAGCAGGTGCGCTAGACAAGGTAATATCCCGGAGCAAAAAGCAGTTAAGGAACATAGAACTTCCACGGAAGTTGTCGAGGATATGATGAAGGAAGAAAAGAGAATGAACCATTAGCTATGACACATACAGGCATTAAAGCAGCGGAGGAAAAGTTGCGGAGTAGCTTAATCACTGCTGCAAAGGTAATAAAATAAGATCCGATACCAAGCAGTCAAGTGCCATTAGACTGGATAGATAATCCTACCCTTCCGCAGATTGCTACAACCTCGTCAGACGAAATAGACAGGAGTCACAAGATGTAGCAAGCGCTGCCGACTACTGTACCTGCGGCGCAGCCGTACTCAGTATATAAATCTCTGTACCAAAGCAATACTACACCGTCAACAGGCAGTGCTGGATGTCTTTCCACCTTATTAGCGACAAAGATTTATTACTGCATAGACAATTCACTATTTTTCATCTGATGGTAAAAGAGCGAACTTGTGGTGTTCATAAGGGCCTTTCCTAATGCATTGCCTAGAAATGGGAAAGAAACACAGAAGATCGGTTTTGATGTAGGATACACACAAGACGATGTCTTGCTATGAGCCGTGGACATAATAGAGAGACGCCACACCTATGAACAGTGCGCGAGAGCGTTTTTGGATAAATTTTGGTCCGCCGTGGTACAGGAGTGGTTGGGCTGCGAAGTTCTTAATTCCTCACCATTCAGTAGCCAACATGGGGAGCTAAGAAAACACTTTGAGGAGTATCTGATTAAAACTCGATACTAGACAAATCCGATCTCCCATATGGATGTGTTAAAGACTTGGAAAAGCCACCTGCCTGCCCCGTCCATGAAAAATTAATTACTATTGGAGAACATGACACAGTGTATTATATATCAGCAAGTGATTCCATTGACCTTATTTATGAGGAAAGGTCGGTGCAAACACAAAATCAGAACCCTCAGATTTCATCCGCAAATTTAGCGAGGAGCAAGGTGGAAATAGTAACAATAGCCAACACGGCTGGCAACCGTAGCCACCGGGCAACAATGGTAATAGGAACCACTTTGACAAGGGAGAGGGCCAAAAATATAAACGAGGTCACAAGAGCAACCAACGACAAAATTTAAAAAGATCGCACTATGCTGATCAGAGAGGGTACAGCCAGTAGTTTCACCCTAATGGTGGCAATAAGCTGTGTGGCAGTTAGTAAGGACAAAACACAAACAGACACTAAAACAATCCGCCACCAGCTAATTATAAGCCATCGATAATACCAATCAAGAGCTGCACGAGACAGCAACTGGAGGAACCAAACCCACAGCTTACAGTTGGTGTCCCCGCCAATGAGGAGGTCAATACCCCAGTTAGCCATGAAAACTGAAACAGAGATCTATAGGCCCCCGTTAGACGACCAATGAAGGGAGTGGGTACATAAAACTAATTAAAAATTGTTTTATTAGATACGATCAGAGCAGAGATATCAAAGATGAAACTTCCCGTGAATATACCATTAACCATGAAAGGGAAGGTGAGAAATCAGTGCGAGCAATAGTTAAAACCCAAATATTAGATTTAAATGTAACTATGGTACTAGATACAAACGCCACAAGTAAAGTGATACCTCAGGAACTATTTGATGAATTGCAAAAGCGAGGCTGCGTATCACCACTTCCAGTTCACAGCTGCAAAACACAGACAGTGTAGGAAGCAAGTATAAGGGAGTCAAACTGCATGCAGGAATCCCTATCGAAACTGACAAGTTTTCTTTACAATTTTCTTTTCCTAGTGGTTGAGTAACTGAGTAAGTTGCCTTATTGGTATGGACATGTCTACAAAATATCAGGCACAAATTGATATAGGAAAAGGGAAATGTCACTTTGCAATAAACAGCCAATAATTTTCAGTGGATTTGGTTAAAACGAACACCAATGAAAATAAACAAAAGTACACTTTAAATATCCACATACAATTATTTTATACAGCTTTTAAATACACAAGGGGTTGAACAGCTACTAGAAGAAAACATATATCGTACATAACAAAGTAAATGAATCAGCATGTTCGGCCAAAGACCATACAAAGGAGCTTCAGGAACTGTTAGATACCAACACATTTTTGGGGAGACACACCGGTATAATAAAAGGATATAAACATAAAACGGAGGTGTATCACCAGGAAACTTCCTGTTTCTCTTCATACCCCATTCCATGTGCGAAGAAGGAGGCAGTGAGAATAGAAATTAATACAGCCTTCTTGCTACCCATACTCTAGTCCTATCTTGGCTGTTGGTAAGCCAGACAGAATGTTCCACCTATTTCCTGACACGCAAAGGATAATTAAAATTGTTGTAACAGTGAGGATGCATTCTGACATCCTAATGTAACAATTATTGAAAATCCATAATTTCAAATATCTCACAGTAATAGATCTGAGGCAGATCACCTTACATGCTAATAGCCTTTGTGTGTGGGGTGCAAAAATTACGAATTCTGCGCCTTATCGTTCGGCTTAAATGTAAGTGCAGACCTATTCATTTCTGTCCTGGATTGAATCGTGAGGCCTGAATTACTTAGCAGGGTCCCTGTCTATGTGGATGATTTACTAATAGCCACCCTGACCTGGGCCAAGGTTGTAAGACTGCTAGCACAAGTTCTGTACAGATTTTTACAGTTCAGAACATGGCCAACCAAATGAAATCCTGTTTGAGAAAAGAAAAGGTTAAATCCCTCTATCACATAATATCTCCACAAGCTATTCTCTCAGAACCACATAAACTTGATGCAGTCATCTTCCTGCATGTCAGGATGAGAAGCAGCTGAAGTCATATCAAGGCCTAGAATAATTTTTTAGAAAATTAGTACCCAAACAACTTTTTGACAGTGACACCTTGTTAACTCTTCTAAACAAGAACCAGCTGCGAACATAAACTAACCAGTGTGAAACTGATTTGACAGTGTAAAGGAAGCCCTATTGAATGCCAATATTTTACATCTCCTTGATATGGCTCAAGATTAATGTTTACATACTTGTGCATTCCAGATCACTGACGACGCTGGAGAGTTCAGCCCCAAGGTGATTAATTTCACTAACTGAACATTATTCGAGGCTGAACAGTCATATTCCGTAACAGAAATCGAGGCTCTCGTGGTAATATGGGCTTTTACCAAGTCTGAATATTACCTATGAGTTAGAAACAATAATGTTTAATACAACCATCAGTCCTTGTTCTCTTTTTTAACGCACAAACTGCTAAATCAAAGAATAGTCGGGTGGTTCTTGTATTTGCAACAGTTCGACTTTGAGGTCATACATATTAAAGGCAATCAAAATGTAACTGCAGATGCTTTTTCTAGGCTACCTCAGGGACTTGACGATTTCATTGGACGTATGCATCAGAATTCAGAAATCAAGGTTTTGTTAATGCAAGATGAAACACAAAAGTCATATTACTTTAAGATGTGTAAGAGTATGTAACAGCTGCAAAAAGCATATCCGACATGGCCAAACGTATGATTGAAAGTATTAATAAAAGGCGATGATAATTTACAGAACTGCTTTAGGATTTTAAAAGGGGTCTTGTTTCACCAACACCATCCAGATTAAAGACAGTGGTGTGTTGCCAGAAGGCTATATGTATGATTTTTTATTGCAGACTCGCAATTATTTGGGGCACTATGACGTTTCCAAGTGTACTAGGAAAATCAATACCTGCTGTTGTTATCCTAATTTGCTACGGTAGTTCCTTTCAGGTGATACAAAAGTGTATTATATGTGAAAAGACAAAACATTCAAACAGTACCAATTGAATTGAGCTGTACGAAACACTGCAAAACATTCCTGGAAAGACCTTTAGGAATAGTATCTTTGGGAGTGGCTGGGCCACATCGACAAGGATGGGAGGCATAAAATATATTGCTGCTCTGTACGATGTTTTTCTAAAATATGTGGAACCGAATGCTGGGTAGTAGCTGACTGTAAGTAACATCATCAGAAGGATCACAGTGGACTATCTCTCGATGGTAGGAAAGCCAAAAATATTATTAACTGATCACGCATCATATTCTTTAGGTAACCAATGGAAAGCATTCATTAACCTTAACAGAATTAAACACATTAGTCTCCCGATTCCACCCAGAGGGAAGCATGATAGAGAGAATATTTCAGGAATTCAATAGATTCATCAGCACCTATACCTATCAGAAACACACTTAATGGATTGAGAATGTTACACCATTTTAACAAATCAACAACCTTCCATATACCTCTACTGGCGTAAATGTCCTAGAAACGAAAAGCCACTTGAAGATACAATACGCCAGGTGTTGGTCAATTTTGAGGAAAAGGCAGAACAAAGAAGAAGATCTTATGATAAGAGATTACGATGCACTGTTCAGTTCCATGTAGAACAACAGATAATGACAAGAAAAGGCACAAAATCTACAAAGTGTGGGAAGTTAAACGGCAAATGACAATTTCTGTATACAGGGTCATTTGTCATACCTAAAATCGCACATCCATGTGCTTATACGTTAGCCGACATGAACAATTGGAAGTACAAATAAATCTATCAATATAAGGATTTGCAGGAATTTGTGCAATAAGTGAAATTAGCTTAGGTTAAAAAACCAAGAAGTGGGGTATATATACACCAGATGTTACAGTTCATTTGAACTTGTACATCACAATTTTATGCTTTACACTCAGGAAACATTTTCAAACACTTATTTCAAATTGGTTAATTGAAGAGAATGTAAGTTTTCGTTATGTAACATTTCGATTAAATGTTCATGAGCCACCGAAACGTCTGAAAATGGTCCATCGCCGAGGGTGAAATTTATTTTAATAATCTGTACCCTCTCTAAACGCACTGTGTTAATATGGCTGAGACACAAAGCACGTGATGTAGTGAAAAGACGGAGACACTAAGCACATGCAGTGGGGTTAGCTTACATGTCAACAGCCGCTGTGCATGTGCAGAGCACGGCGTAGTCCAACGCACTGAATTTCTGGCAGCTTAGCAAATAAACGTCAAACAAACTGTGTTTTAGAGACTTTTCAATATAAGTTAACTACTATAGAAATGAAGACTCTACACTACAAAGCTAAAACTAAAGGGAGAGAAGAATTAATCTAATGCTTATTTACAATGGACAAAAAAAATTTCTGATGAAATGTCTACACACAGTATAATCGCGTTCAGTAATACACATTAACAAGTGACAACATACAAGCTACACTAAACTCTGTAGGAGGATATCTATGTACAGTGTAGTAAGGAAGAGATGTAAATCTTTACATAAAATAATGACTTTGTGCCCCTCTTTTATTTTCAGGTGCAAAAGGTAAATCAAAAGAACAGATGCACTATAAATATTTGCCCTCTTATAACATAAGGAGACTGATGAATACAGCTGTGTGCTGATGGAAAATCAATATGTGTATGTTGCAATCGAGCAACAACGCCCCCAGCTTTAAGTTAGTACCAAGTTTCCATCCAGCAAACATTACATCCACACGTCCTTGAATATAAATAAGGAACACAATGGTTGTGTGTTAGATACCAAAGACAAAAGTAGCTAGTGTAATTGAAGTTATTATAAGTATAAAAATGTATGTGAGAATGTGACAGTGTGAATGTGCACTTATTAAAAGCTCTATAAAAGTTAAATTGAGATCCTTTTATTACCAACCCACAAGGGGTCAGACCAAATACTATATGCTACTGATAAGAACGCCAGCCACGTGTATTCATGGTGCTTTTGGGCACGATCACAAGTCACTCAGACATTGTCTGAAAGCTAGTCACTGACACATCTCCTTAGCGACATATTTATCCATATTATAGTACACGAGAGTGATATACTTAAATGAAGAAGGTAAAAGTTACAAATCCTGATTGACAATCATTGCAGGTATTTTCAAGCAGTTGATGTTCATGACTTGTATAAAACAGTTCGAACTGTAAGAATTTACCTGTAGGTAGGAACAAGTACATAAGTGAGTTAATACAAAACCGAGTAAAAGTTCGTGAAGGGTGTACCAAATGTTTCTCTTACAGATAAACGAAGTACTGTAGTAACAGAACTAAACGGATACTTCCTCCTTTCATTATAACAATTCCTGTAGACTAGTAGAACCCTTCTACAGACTTCCGAAGAGCGTACCTAAGTGTAGCTATTTGCCTTATTGCAATTTACATGCCTTGCAATTTTCTTCTCTTCAGCATCTGGAATGACAGACATCCGTGTCATATAGGACGTATGAACGGAGTTTTATGCCCATCATATGAAACTTTTATACACATGGTGTCCTGTTAATACTGAAAAATGATACCTAAATTTGGTTCACTAATATGGTACGTAAAGCAAAGCTATGTGAATTTGAAACTTAAAAACAGAAGTTGCTCGTAAAGAACATTTAAAATAAACTGTATCGACTCTTCTCAAATGTTATAAAATCGAAATGAAATATTGGAAACGTCATTGGGACGAAGAGGGTATAGAATAATCTATATAGTAGTAACAGTTTTGAGTGGTGCTGATATGGCAAGAAATATAACTGACACCTATATACAATTCATGTGTAAGTATTCCATTGTAAGACCAAATCTACATTCGAAGATCGCATGTCATAAAAGGACTGTGAAGTTATACGGACGCTTACCAAATGCTGCAAACTATTGTGCCTGTGTGTCGAACTGAAAATCAAATGCGAATGCTTGCCAAAAGCAAAACATCTCGACCATCGATAGAGTAGTGGGACGTCAGTCTTTCTTCAAAGGAGGGGGTTCAGAATAAATTAGTAGACTTTGTAAACTTACCTTGACCTTGAACAATGGTCGAAAATATGTTGAACGTGCGAGTTCGGTTCAATCACTGAAATACATGAACTTCGAAAGGGAATCACTGCCCAGCCCCGTAAATGACGAACCTAAACATCGCAGCATCGATAATCCAAGTATCCACACGCCACAGGACACCACTTTAAAGCAACGTAATGAACACTTTCCCAGAAAACTTCGTGATGAAAAGTGAAATGGTATCAAGAAGTCGGACAGCGACTTTCGAATGCGCTTGTTGTAAATTATTTGTAAATATAAATTGACATATTATAACGCTGAAGAGCCCTGGGCAACGAACAAATTAAAAATATGGCCAATGTTTAAAGATAGAAAATCCAATCATAGCACCGCTCCTGTATACTGTCAACCAAAGCTAGTGGACCAAGTCAATATGTAGTATGTGAGGGGGCGGGGAGGGGGGAGAGGGGGGGAGGGGGGGCAGCTGTGGAGGTACCTGCAAGGTTTATCTGCATAGACAAACGAAATGTGTTAGTTGACACCGACGCCATTTCAATACGCCAAAGATACATTAATTCGTATCACGCCTAGTTAATGTAATTTGAGCGGGCGGTGGAAAAATTAAATATGATGTACCTTCAGATTTTTTACAACATGTCTCTTGTTTTAATGCTTGTCACGAGCCTCAAGTGTACCTGTTCTAGTCTATGAGGATCCTGAACCACCGCAGCAGGTCTTCGGTTGTACGGCAATAATCCTTAACAAGGCGACCGCCACATAGCCATCGGCACTGTCGTACTGTGAGAGGGAAGAGGTAACTTTCATTAATAGGAAGAGAACCATCAGGACTAATAACGTCGAGTTCAAGCTGCAGAAGACTGAAAGCAATAGCAATCGCTATGTCGTGCGTGGTGTTTGTGTAATAGAAGAAATAGTCCTTACCAATCAACAGGCGCTTGTGAGTACGATACTATCGTCATACAATACAGAAGGTATCGTGCAACACATGCACGAGCAGCAGAAACAGCTTTAGTATCGGATGCTACCTGCGCTAGAAACATATCGACGAAGTTGTCGTTTGTGTACTCCATCAGACAGCCGCCCTACTTGAACTTGAGAGGACCAGTTGTGATTGTAATCTTTTCGGTTATTAGGCATGCGCTTGCTGCTTGGTGGATACCACTTTCAACTGATTAGCTGTCTCGTGATAAAACTATGTTCTGCCAATAAACGAAGAGAATCACGGAACGGACGGCTAAAAAATAAAACTCCCTGGTAAATGTGGGTATGACGTCCCGAAAGTATACTCAGAGAGCCACAAAAGCTGGTATAGTAGTGCATGTTTGTGTATACATTCCTAAGTACTACATAGTGTGGCAGTGTTACCATCTCTTCGTTTTCATACATGTATTTTAGAATGATCCTTATCAGTTACATAACTTTTCGAGAATTTTTTGTAATACCTTGTTCTTATCGCTAAATTTATATAAATGTTTGTATTATGTACTTTTAAAAATTGGATAAATAGAGACAGGGGAATATGCTAGGGGAACGTTATGTAAAATTTTCAAAGGAATCGGTCAAACACTTTCGGAAATTTGCTATTAGGAACAACTACTCTCCACGGGTACAAATGTATACGTTGGTTTCTTCAAAATTTCCAAAATCCGAAAGTTTTTCATGGACTGCTTTTAAATTTTTACACAACGTTGCATTCGCATAATCAAGTGTTTTTATACATCTACCGGAGCGCCATCTGGTGTATATGTCATATATATGTAACAAAAGTGGAAACGTGATAAAAATATGGATATTGGTTGGTTCGGAATGGTTAACCTCCGAACGTTCTTGAACAACTGCTTTTTAAATTTTAAATTACGTTTCATTGGTATACGCACTTGTTTTTTTTATGTATTCCTTAAACACATGTAATACGTTAATCTATTGAATAATGGAGAAACGTTATAGAATATGGACAAGTGAAACATTGTTAGTAAATGGGAAGTTGTCTTTAGAGCTAATTTATGATTAGAATGCGAATACGGAATATGAGTTTGCAGTAACAATAAGCAAGGCTCAAGGTCAGAGAGAGGCTCAGAGGAGATGGGCTAAGGGCTGGGACGAAGTGGACATAGAGAACAAGAAGCAAGAGATGGACTGAGGAGGGCGCAGCAGGAGACGGAGAAAGAGTGGTGAGGAGAAGATGTGCAGAGAAACAGGGTCGGAGGTGCTGCAGCGATAGAGAGAGGGAGGGAGAGAGGGTTGGAGGAATTGAAGAGGGGAGAGGAGAAAATGGAGAAAGAGGGGGAGAGGAGCAGGTGAGTAAGAAGGGAGCGAAGGAGGAGGAGATGGACAAAGAAACGGGGAAGGGGGAGGGAGATGGACAGAGACAGGGAAGTCATGGAGATCAGGAGGTATATCCAAACTAGAAACAATCCTTTTTTTTCTTTTCTTTCTTTACCATTTAAGCAGACTTAGCCGCAACACAGCGTGGCTTTTTACAGCTTGTTCTGTAAATATGTGTAGTTTACAGGCAGGAAAAGTTGCTAGGAAAAATATCGAAATGTGAGAAAAGATCCTGTGTCGTACGGTGCTGTGAAAATATACATAGCCGGTTTCTTTATTGCTGTCAGTTACAATATCATATCTCACCATTTGAATCAATCTTAAATGTTTTCTCCTGCATATATTCTTCCCTCTTACAAATAATTTTAAAGAATATGTGTTTGTACAGCACTGTTTTTTTCGGTTTACTCTTCGCAGTCGGCTGTAACAGAAAACGGCGGAGCTGTATTTATGGCTTATAATTAGAACACAACTGTAGACCCTGAACC
Source organism: Schistocerca serialis cubense (assembly GCF_023864345.2). Taxonomy (NCBI): domain Eukaryota; kingdom Metazoa; phylum Arthropoda; class Insecta; order Orthoptera; family Acrididae; genus Schistocerca; species Schistocerca serialis. Next base: position 671,786,767 of record NC_064643.1, read on the forward strand.
GTGCGAAACTTTTTAATCCTACGTGTTCACAGACAAAATCCGTGCAAGATACTGTAATTGGAGCTATTATCCTCACAGATACAGCAACTGGAGAGGTTTGTTTCACACAATGATTCCAACCTACACACCATTAATTTCAAATGATTCCAATTCTCAATCAAGTTTTCCTTTGCAACAGAAATAAACAAAGCTCAAAGTCTGTGAGAGGGTGAAAGGGTGTTGGACAGAGAGGCGGGTTGGGGAGCAGTAAATGGATGTAGAGAGACTGGAGGAGGGGATGGAATGATGGACTGAGAGAGGTAGAGGAGGTGATAGACAGCTAAAATGGGGGGGGGGGGGGCGGCAGAAGCACCTCTGAGAGTGGAGGAAGAGGCGGTTGACAGAGAAATGAATGAGGAGTAGATTGAAGAAGAGATGAAGGTCGAGACGGACAGAGACGAAATGAAGTTTATCAGAAACGTACCACAACACACACTACAAACCACAACAACTCTTGTCACACCACAATCTACCAAATTAAAGCATTCCAGTATTTGGTCAAAGGGCAGTTCTGCAACCACGCTCTGAAGTTAAATGCGAGCTATAAATGGAAATAATGAAATAAATACTCATTGCATAGACATAACAGATCCATAGTAGGTCACCTGAAGCACCCAATTAATGGCAAAGGAACCACATCACAAAAACAAACAGAAAATAAGATATTACATACAATCCAATTTCTGGACGATATTTCGTATCAGAAATGCATAAATATATATTTCACTACTTCCAACGACACCAGGTAGAAAGTCTCTCACTGGACTTTTGCTGTTTCTCCGTAAGTCAGAAAGGTAAATCACTTTACATCAGATTTCAGAACACATGGTGCCCCTAAAAAAAAAGAGAAATACATCAAGTCACCAATAGCCATCTACTGGCATGAAACTAAACACCATATGAATAACGTAAGTGTCAATACCCTACATATTCACCCTTAAGGGACACAACTAACCATCCTTCAAACGCTCCAAGTGTAGAAACGCCAAACAAAGTAATCTTGGGCCATCCGAAAGGACAAATATGACAACTTTTACATCTGCATCGTCTCTGTTCTTAAGAGCAGCCAGAAAAATATGTACAAACACACACACACACACACACACACACACACACACACACATATATATATATATATATATATATATATATATATATATATATATTGAAGCTTAATTTGCATTGTTACAAAACTTGTTTGTTGCACAATACAAAAGAAGAAGCTCAGCTTAACAGTTTCTCAGCCAATCTCAGGACTTTATACAGTTTGGCATCAAACCCATTTAACCTGTGGTATTGTGTAGTTTAATTCTTTATTGTGCTAAATACTGTCCATTGGATTTGGCTTATTTTCGAGGTTAACAAAAGTTCTATGCGCAACATTCTATGCAAGTGGATCGTAATGTTTGGTCACCTAAGAAGTAGTGTCCTCTCAGACGCTCAAGATGACCCAGTAACCTGAAAAATAGTTTGAAAAAAAGCAAAAATCACTTGAACGAAAACAGTGTGCTTTTTATACAACACTAAATATGGAACTGCTCTATCAAGAATTCACGGAAGAATGCATGGCCGGCCGCGATGGTCTAGCGGTTCTGGCGCTGCAGTCCGGAACCGCGAGACTGCTACGGTCGCAGGTTCGAATCCTGCCTCGGGCATGGGTGTGTGTGATTTCCTTAGGTTAGTTAGGTTTAAGTAGTTCTAATTTCTAGGGGACTTATGACCTAAGATGTTGAGTCCCATAGTGTTCAGAGCCATTTGAACCATTTTTTGAACCATTTTGAAGAATGCGTGATCCAGACAGGCATTCCATACCAATACAGACAATTCCACGTGACGATGGAGGTTTCAACCTTCGAAACGCAATGTAGAAATAAATAGACAATGTCTGAGAACAGTAAACCTGTTTCATTACATATTAATAACAGTCACCTAAGCTGAACGTATTTAAACTTCTTTATTTATTTTTTCCTTTAAGGTTTTATGTTTTATGACTGGATTGATGCGGTCGGCCACTAGTACCCCTCCTTAGCTACAGGGAAGTGCTATTTTACAAATTATTATGTCACGTTTGTCAAAATTTAGGCAAATTTATGAACTACACACATTTGCAAAGACAATTTTATGTTGTCATTTCAAAGCCAGTAAACAGATATTTCTGAGTAATTTCCTACTCAACAACTGCCTTTCATCCTGTATACCTGATTCATTAAAGAATCAAGCTGCCATTTATAAAACAGCTTGATACGTCTGGTTACAAGTCGGCTAATGTGTTAAATATGAGACTTTAAGCTTGAGGAAGATTTTAAATTATGGACCACGTTTTTTGTGGGTAGGTAAGAGCTCCCATTATGAAACACTGGACGAACATAATGTGGGTGATCTGTATTCTATTTTGACAATAAAACTAGTTTTTCTGGTACCTCAGTGTTTAAGACGTCATATTTCCTGAACTATGGGTCGTACATTGAAATACAATACTGTGACGTACATTCATTGATGTACATCGGCTAGGCGTGTTGCGTATAGAGTTAATGGTACAGCAGACGTTATCCATCATTAGCTTGGAACAGGCCTTAGTTGTGTGTTTTCTACTCCATCGACAAGAATGGCAGACCGGCTGAGCTAATACATACTTTGACGGACACGACCGTAAGAATCTGGACATGTCCGGCTTAAGACGAACCCCTGGCAACCTTCGTTAGATACCTTCCTTTATCAGTCTCTCATTAAAATAGTTAGGCGAGTACATTAAGACAGTTTCTGTAGCATAAAGTCATTTCTCATTTTCTAATAAATTTAATAGTGACTGTCGATAGGATAACTAACGCCAATGTTTGTGTCAATGCCCCAACAGTTCGCTGTTCGTACAAAACTCATTTGCTACTGTTTCGCGCTGGTGACCTGTGATGTATTTTATTATGTTCTTACCTCAATGGCGCCGCTCCGGCTGCGCTCTTGGCAGCTAAGCGGCCTCTGTTCTTCTTAAGTAATGGTAAGGGTAATGGTAAGGGTAATTCAGTGTCGATATCTGCTACAAATGATGGCTCTTAACAACCATTTATGAACAAATTTCGTTGAAACAAACGAAACCCAAAATCTTGTACCTGGGTGGCATCAGATACAAAAACAAATTATTTAAATAACGTAAAGGATATCACTGGTTTAGATTTGAGGTTATAATCCACAAGAAACAGAAACATGCCGACAAAGAGTACACGCCTGCCTGAGTTAATTTGCTTGAAAGGATGAACGTTTATTTGAAATTCACTTCACTGGGCTTTAGTGCTATGCTCCTACAGTCAATAAAACTGGCAGCTTTACTTTTAACCCTTTAACTACGCAGTGCACACAATTTACTTTCTCTTGAGGTTATCATCAGTCTGCAGTTCATCCAGCTGTACATCTTGATTCTGTGCCAATCAGCTGTGAAACATCTCGAACTCAATACATGTGCTGTCCACGATTAAAATTTCCAAATCATCTTCATCTCGCCTTTTCTTGACGATTAATCTTCCCTTTGAACATATCTGTTGCCATACTTCAGTGGCCGTGCGGTTAAGGGCGCTGCAGTCTGGAACCGCAAGACCGTTACGGTCGCTGGTTCGAATCCTGCCTCGGGCATGGATGTTTGTGATGTCCTTAGGTTAGTTAGGTTTAACTAGTTCTAAGTTCTAGGGGACTAATGACCTCAGCAGTTGAGTCCCATAGTGCTCAGAGCCATTTGAACCATACTTCAGTTTCTCAGTCCTCTACTCTACCTTTCTTCAACACATCCACCGTCCAGGTGTATTTTAAATAAACGGTAGCTCGATGTAAAATTCATTAAACAGTTCTACATCGTATTGCGGCGACCCCACGACCATTTCAACAGGCGATAACCCCTCGAATACTACTTAACATCGTAATGTAACAATAGAAACTTCGTGTAGTACTCCTCTTACTGACAAAGTCTATATTGTAATTCGGCAACCTCTTTTGATGCTAGTCAGTTGTCAGGATGAGCATTACTGCAAAGGGCATTTGATTCTAAAGCATTATGTCAGGGTGAAAAACACTAAATAAATTACTTTTTCTCTCTTAACAAGATGTGGGCAGGGTGGGTTCTTCCTTGGCTCGGGTATGAGGTAGAATGAAACATCATTTTTATATAAGATAACTTTTATTGAAAGATTTGTACAATGGTTTCCTTACTGGATTGTTCTGTCTGGGAGGGCGGCAGCTGTGTTGTTTCCGGAGCCTTGCTGCGTGGCCGGCGGCGTCTGATTACGCCTGGCGGCGAGTATCTCGTGTCGCCGTTTCGCCCAGTTGACTGGAGACGCGCATCGTGAGATGGCCCATTTAATTATTGAGAACGAAGTCGTGCATCGGTTTGTGATACCTTGCATGTGGCGTCCCAGTGTTTCTCTTCTCTCAGCGGCCACGTGTGTCAGTGATGTGCGTCGGCGGCGGGGGAAGGCCAGTGTCCCGGACTCGAACAACGGGCTTCAGTTTGCCAGTCTTCAGGTGTCAGATCTTCATCACCAGCTCACAGGTGACTGTTAATGTGAGGCCGTCTCCTTTCCGTCCTCACGAGTCACCCGGGTACGTAAAAATCAAATACCATCTAGCTTTTGTCTTTTGACGACGAGGCTGCTGCTGGCTATTCCATTACAACAGCGGACTTGGTGCTTCTGGGTACGATGTAGTCTCTTCCTGCATGACGGTCTTCAACACCGACTGAACTGCACTCGAACTGAACTGAAAACTTCTGTCGGGCCCACTGCGCCTCGCATATTTATTTACTTCAGTTCACTGGAGCTGAATGACTTCACGGTCATAGCCTCTTCTGTCACGTTCAAAAGCTTCTCGAATAATCTTCTTAACGTCGGTCATTGGCTCTTGGAATGTAAGGAGGGCCTTTGATCAAATGTGACAACTGAGAAACACGTGAGCCGGTCGGACGATGCCCTGACGGCTGAATCGACATCTTCCGCTTATGTGGAGAGGGCGATGGCTTCTCCTGAACGTGCTGACTTCATGGTCGTTGGGTCTTCTGTCACTGTTGCTCTGCCCGCTGTTTGCCAGTGTGTAATTCTTCTAAACTAAACTAATTGATTTATTTATTTTCTAATTTCTACATCACTTCACATTGATTTCACTAATTTATATCCCTATCTTAAGTACCACTCAACAATATTAATGGTCCTCCATGTTTTCGATTTACACAATGTTATAAAATCAACGAGTTATAGCATACCTCCTTTCCAAAACACCATCCGTCTCTTAATTGTTTTCCGCTTTCGCTTAAAATGTAGATTACACTTAATCTTAACTGTGTATAAAAGTGAATCAATTTGCAAGACATTATGATATGGCATAAATTTTTATACTAAGAATATTTTCACGCCAACAGTTTTACCCAAGAAAATAGACTGATGAATAATTCACTTTTTTAATGACAGAGGTAGAATTGCATATGAAAATGATTTCACCCGCAAAACAAAGGATTATCAGAACATAGGTTTCCGCGGTCGGTGTCATAGTGATTTAAATTCTTCTAGGTATTGCTAAAAACTAACAACAATAATAAACTAAAACCAACGTTTCGGCTGAATTGCAACGGCCTTCTTCAGGACACGACTAGTTTAGCATGGAGATAGGTGCTTCTCTTTATTACAAACTCTCGATATCTAATGTCACTGTTGTAAAACTTACAATTGGCCCTCTAATATTATTTGCTAGTCATGACGTAAGAGTACATGGAAAGAAGGAGGCTATTCGTGGATGTCCATGTCGTCAACGATTGGTAGCTGCCCGCCAATCAGCGTTCGGCTTCTGGTCGGCAAGTTTTCCTCCTGGTGTGCGTGGAAGTGGACTGACAGTTGCTCTACAGCTGTTTGTGCAGATACGTCCGTGTCCCGTGTAGCTTCTGACCCGCGACTACTCGCAGCCCGTTGGACTGGGATGGCCGGCAGCCAGGACGCCGGGAGTTCGTAGCCATCTTCTTAGTTGATGTTGTCAGGCTCCTTAATAATTTCGATCACCTCCCGTAATTTGCGTTCTCGCATCCACGATTCTTTCGCCAGTACTCGGGCTTCCTGGAACCTGATAGGTTGTCCACAGTCACGGTGGTGTTCCGCTATCGCCGATTTATTATGTTGTTGTAATCGTACATAGCGTTCGTGTTCTGCTACTCGTAAGCTGACAGGTCTCCCTGTTTCTCTTATGTAGGTAGCTCCTCATTCACACCGTAGTTCGTAAACACCTACAGTGGTAAGATTGTTGACTACATCCTTGGTGGAACCTATCATTTCGTGGATCCTGTGACTGCTTCGAAAAATCGGTTTGAAACCTCGTCGGTGGAGGATGTTGCCTAGCCGTTCACTGACGCCTTTTACATATGGTAAGTATACCAGTGGAAGCTTCTCTTCTTTGCTTTCTTCTCGTGTTCTGCTCCCTTTTGTTCTAGCTACCATTCTTATGATGTTATATTAGCCGTTGGCACGAAACGTGTGTTGTAGCTCCTTTAATTCTTCTATAATGTCATTTTCATCGCTTATCCGGTAGGCTTGGGCATTTAACGTGTGCAGAACAGAATACTTTTGAGCTGGATGGTGGTGGCTCTCCGCGTGCAGGTACCGGTTATTGTGCTTTGGTTTCCGGTACACTTTGTGTCCCAGTTTACCTTCGGCATCTCTGTATACTTCCCCATACATAAATGGCAAGGTACCATTGTTTTCAGTCTCATGTATGAACTTCATATTTTTGTGCACGCTATTTAAGTGCTGGAGGAGGTTTCCCATATTAAAGTGCAAATTAAAAGTTTTACATCTGTGACGTCAGATATCGACAGTCTGTAATAAATAGAAGCACCTATCCCCATGCAAAATCAGTCGTTCCCTGGGGAAGGCCGTCATATTTACCTTATTATTGTTGTTAGCTTTTAGCAATTACGCGGCATTGTACCCAGAAGAATTTTGATCACAAAGAAGTATGACTTAATTATTCGACATTGCAAATTCAGAAGAGATAATCACATGTTAATAAAATTTCCGTCTAGAGGGTTGAAATGTAGACAAGCTTCTTGGGTATGTACTAAGAATCCGCTAGAATAGATGTCTGCGGTAGTGAAGGGCACCGTCAGGTACTCGTCGATAAGACCGTCGGCTACAAAGTGGGATGCTCCCGTGGTTCGCCTGCAGGGGAGCGCTCCACGGTGGCGACCGCGACCCATCGATCACTGCGAGTCGACACTCGGCGTCGGACCGGTGGCCAGGGCAGCGATCGACCGCAGCGCCGTGCCAACAGGTAGTGGCTGCGGCTGGGGCCGAGCCAGAGTCCGCGGGATTTATTGGCCCACGGCCGGCCGTGGGAGCTATCACTTCCACCGCCAACAACAGCGGTGCGGACCGCACGGTTCTCCAGTCGCTTTTCTTCTTCGCCATTACTTGCCATTACACGCGTAACAAGTATACAAGCGGAGTATAATAACACTGTAAGTCAAAGGCTTTGGTTAGGTCAAGAAATGACAAAAGACTTAAGTTGCTGGAAGTTAATAGAGAATTTTTTCTTACAATGCTTGAACCGAGTGAGGCGGCGCAGTGATAGACTCACTGAACCTAACTGACCTTCAGTCATCCTGATTCAGGTTACCCACTGTCTCCTCATCATTGAGGAAATAGGTCTTTGTTAGACGGAAAAGTGCAATGGGGGTAATGTGTCATGTCTATCCACTAATTGCTTAAAAGCAGCTTTTTAAAACGTTCAGCATGTTATCAACAGCCTCACCTCCCACCTAACTGTCACAGTACCTGCAGTGGATCCTGATGCAGCTAGGAATTCCTATGTAATGGTCTGGATAGATGTGTGCCTGTTACAAATTACGACCCTCGTCAAATGTCGACGGTCTCTGTGAGGCAACAGACGAGGTTGGCCTGTAGGCTTTTTATGCTGTACGTGTCCCTTCACGTTTCCACTTAACTATCACACCGGATACAGTGGACTTATGGAAGTGTAGGATTTTGTAAATCTCGCGTACAGACATATGGCACAGGCGACACCCAATCACCTGACCACGTTCGACGTCCGTGAGTTCGGTGGAACCCCCATTGCGCTCTCTCACGATGTCTAATGACTACTGAGGCAGCCGATATGGAATACCTGGCAGTAAGTGCCAGCACAAAGCACCTAACATGACAAACGTGCATTTTGGGGGTTATGAGGATACTTTTGATCAAGAAGTGGATGCTTAATACTACGTGGAGAAATTATTCACGGTATCTATCAGTCAGCGCTAGAAAGGCACAAAAATGAGCGAGCAAATATGCCAGAAAAAACTACAACAAAGAAAACTGAAAACCTATCAGCATGGCAACTGTTACTGAATGGTAATATGGTGTGTGTGTATGTGTGTGTGTGTGTGTGTGTGTGTGTGTGTGTGTTTGTGTGTGTATGTGTGTGCGTGTGTGGAAGAAGGTAGGTTGGGGGTTCCTGTAACAGTTGTTAAATACAGACATCAAGAAAATCCCTGTTCCCAGGTCTACTGAAGATAGGCGTTAACTACGGATATGGTATCACAGACACAGTCCCTTTGACTTTTCAGAGATGTCACTAAACCCGCCCAAATATGTAAACAACCATAGAAGAGCAGTGCCTGTTAGACGGAGGGGATCCGACAGCCGATCATTTCGGGTCATTCTACCAGGAAGGAGGTACACGGCTCGTGTTGTTTGTAATTCAACCATGCATAGACGGTCAATAGCACGGTTCTATCGGGTCCGCATTGTTACTTTGTGTCAGGAAGGGCTCTCAACATGGGAAGTGTACAGGCGTCTCGAAGTGAAACAAAGGGATGTTGTTCGGACATAGAGGAGATACAGAGAGACATTAACTGTCGATGACATGCCTCGCTCAGGTCACCAAAGGGCTACTACTGCAGTTGATGAGCGCTACCTACGGATTATCTCTCAGAGGAGCACTGTCAGCAACGCCACCATGTTGAAAAATGCTTTTCGTGCAGCCAAGGGACGTCGCGTTACGACTCAAATTGTGCGCAAAAGGTTGCACGATGCGCAACTTCACTCCCGACGACCATGGCGAGGTCCATATTTGCAACCACAACGTCATGCAGCGCGGTACGGATGGTCCCAGCAACATGCCGAATGGACCGCTCAGGATTACCATCACGATCTCTTCACCAATGAGTGTCGCTTTTGCCTTCGAACAGGCAATCATCGGAGGTGTGTTTGGAGGCAACCCGGTAAGGCTGAACGCCTTAGACACACTGTCCAGCGAGTGCATGCTGTTTTGGGGTGGCATTATGTGGGGCCAACGTGGGCCGCTGGTGGTCATGGAAGGAGCCGTTACGGTTGTACGATACGTGAATGCCGTACTCTGACCGATAGTGCAATCCTATCGGCAGCATATTGGCGAGGTATTCGTCTTCATGGAAGACAATTCGCACCCCCACCGTGCACATCTTGTGAATGGCTTCCTTCAGGATAACGACACTGCTAGACTTGAGTGGCCAGCGTGTTATCCAGGCATGAACCCTATTGAACATGCCTTGGATAGATTGAAAAGCTCTGTTTATGGACGACGGGACCCACCAACCACTCTGAGGGATCTACGCCGAATCGCCGTTGAGGAGTGTTACAATGTTGACCAACAACGCCTTGATGAACATGTGGATAGTATGCCACGACCATTACAGGCATGCATCAATGCAAGAGGACGTGTTACTGATTATTAGAGGTATCGGTGTGTACAGCAGTCTGGACCACCACCTCTGAAGGTCTCATTGTATGGTGGTACAACATGCAATGTGTGGGGATTTCATGAGCCATAAAAAGTGCGTAAGTTGTGTTTATGTTGATATGTATTCCAGTTTTCTGTACAGGTTCCGGAACGATAGGAACCGAGGAGATGCAAAACTTTTTCTATGTTTGTGTATACATGTAAAAAATACGTAACACAAGAAATCGAGTAAATGGTCATTTCGTTCAACAGTATAGCATGAGGAGGCTGTTATGAAGTGTAGCGTGCCACTTATAAATCAACTAACTCACCCCCTTCAAATATTCAGCCAGACCAATCCGCGCAAGTTTCTTTGAAAACAACTACGCCAAGGCTGTCAATGTATCTGAATATCTACGTACTCTATCTCTAGACATGCATTACATCCATAAACTATGAATCACTGTGCAGCGCGTGACATACGTTACATCAATATATCTCCTCATTTCATTCCTCATAACGCGCTGGATAATACGCTTAATCTCTGATTAAAACCAAAGTTTTAGTGTTATAGGTGCAGCATCTTCTTCATTGACGTCTCCCAGTTTACATTACCTGAAATTTTTCTCAAATCCTCTCGTCATTTAAGCAATGCGAGTCTCAGACAGCTGAGCACGATTTAATTAACCATCTCACAAATTATTTTATTCTATTTTTTGGTGGGCAAACTTCAGCTTACCGGTTTCCTCCCAACGAAATATACAATTGTAAGAATTAGTAGTACATTCAATCTTGTCTTTGAATATGTTAGAAGGGTCTTTAGAAAGGACTTGGAAGTATGGGACACTGAGGAAAGCACTGACTTTCTTCAGACAGTGTTGCTTGTTCGAAAGTATAATAGTGATTACTTTATGCTACTTCGTAACCAAGACGTCTTACCGACATAATTTCATTTTAAACGTCTTGAGGACGGGAAAATCCATAGCCTGTGAGGTGTTACACTGCACAGTAGTTCCTTACTTTAGTTCATGAGCAGTCAAATGTTTTGCAGTAAAGTCTTTAGATAAATCATATTCAGTATCAATCTTCATTACATGTAGTTGTTTTTTGGATGGTACATGAGAGGGGGCAGATTTAAATACTTTCTCACGTTCATTGTGTTCTTTTATAAAAAGGACCAACTCTGAGAGGTTACTGACACAATGTGCAAACTTTGTTTGCAATTTGATGCTAGAGGTCCCCACAGTTTACTAATAACAGCTCATCTCTTGTTCTGTTGCAAGAGCATGTCGAGAATAAGACAACTCACACACTGGCGAGCTTCACTGTCGAGAATATTAAATTCTAATGAGTGTTTCTTTTATGTGACAGTTATGTTTACCACATTTAGATGAGTTTCCCTGTTCTCACAGATGTACTTCTTAATTTTTTCCGTCTTCTACGTATCTTGTAACCACAGTGGCTTTACTCTCAGTGGCAGATATTCTTCTTGCATGTTTGGTGAAGTACTTTGGCGAAATTGTGCGTTGAAAACACTGTTTGCTAATCCAAATGTGTTGGGTTGCTTTGCTTTTTGTTTCAGTAGTCTGCTGTAAAAACAGGTAACTGTGCTGTAGTAGCACAGGTTATAGCATTAACCTATTATTTCATCGCCTCACGTTAGAAAAAAAATAATTATAAGAGGCAAATACAATTTAGTGTATGTTCTATAGGATTAATGTTATTGATTTAACCAGTCTTCGGCTTACATGACCATCATCAACTTTAACTGACTGCCGTTGTTGGAAAAGTTACAATATTTGTAAACAACAGTGTAAGAGTTGTTACGTATCTACTCTTGGCTAGTAATTGGGATATAAATTTGTACTAAGGTGGTGGATGTTGGCTTCGTGTCTACCTTGGATATAATATTACGTTCACTACGGAGTTCAGAGTAGCTTTTCTGGAATACTATTTTCCTAATCATTATTACACTTCGTCCTGCATTAACTTTACTTAATTTTGTGGTGATAACCCTGTCATGAATTGGTCAGATATCCCAAACTTTCTGACAACGCACTTCACTAGTACTCACTGTCTCTAAATTCAGCCTTTACATTTTGCTTTATAAATTCGCTAACCTTCTTAACCGATGACGGAATCTGATACTTCCAGCTCGGACGCATAGTTCCAGTTCAGTTTTTCCTGCTGAATCATCCAAGCCTAAAATTCCGAATGAGAGGCTATGTTATCTACGGAATATTTTACCCAAAAAGTTGACACCATTATTAAGACACGCAGTAGAACAGTATGCTCTCGCGACAAAAAGCAGTTGTCGTTTCCGCTTCGCTTTTTCAGTAGATTGAGGAATCGTTTGTTCATATTGCAAATTCATATCAGCTAATAATCCAGCTGTAGCCTCAAGAACTGCTTTAATAGCTACCGCCCTCTCTTCAAGAATCATCGATTAGACTGGCCCTTCATGGCAGTTGCTCCTAAGGTATGACAATCTGTTCTGCTGAGGTATACATGACCCCACGTCTCAATGAGGTCCATGGCCGCCCCGACAGCTGAGTGGTGAGCGTCACGCTGACGGATTGGTGTCCTATGGGCATGGGTTCCATTCCCGGCTGGGTCGGAGATTTTCTCCGCTAGGGGACTGGGTGTTGTGTTGTCTTCATCATCATTTCATCCGCATCCGGCGCGCAGGTCACCCAATGTGGCGTCGCATGTAATACGACCTGCACCAAGGGGGCCGGACCCGCCCCGCAAGGGGCCTCCCGGCCAATGACGCCGAACTTCCATTTCATTTCAATGAGGTCCATGTCATTGGAAGTAAAACTTATTCTTACCATTTCTTGAGTCCTCATATTCCTAGTTACGCGAGTATACTTCTTCCGTATGTTAGACGTTATATTTATTGTTTCTTGTAATGCATCGCCATCTCATTCCACATTTCCTTCTAAGTTCAGGTAATTTTCTTCAACCTTCTCAGTGTTAACATTAAAAATATACCTAGATATTCTAACAGTTTCTGTTCTGTCCTACATCTTCATATGCACCAACAGTCGGATGTTTCATATTTTGGGGAGGGGATAGGTTGTAACATATTTTGGACATTATTTATTATATTTGTTCTTCCTATCAAGAGCAAAGTAAACACATTTACTATTCATGTGCCTGCCAGGTACGCAAGTTCTCTGGTGAAGCACCGGCGGTCGGTGGATCATGTGCCGTTTCCTGGTTTTGCCCATGGAATTTGTTGAGACGGCCGTGAGCTGACGGAAACATGGATATAGATTGCTCAAGCTGCGTGAGCAGGGAGAAGTTGTGTTTACGTATGGAGACACATATAGAGGGACATTGTAGTGTGCCAGGCAGAGCGCAGCACATGAGATATCGACCAAATGAGTTCGTAAGGAGGCGGCGGATACTGGAATAGGCAGACGGTTGTCGCGCCGTTACAATCACACGGTACAGCCGTCTTACAACAGACGGCAGCCGAGCGTTAATTTACCGTTGAGTTGCAGCCTTCCATAGAGATTACGCAAATTTTGGTATTTTTGTAGCCGAGGCACTTGTGTTGGGTTGTGTTCATTAGGCTGTCAGCTAGAGTGAGTGCATTTTGGCCCTTGGCAGTACCTGTTAAATTACCACAAGCCTACTGAGCTTTTATTGAGATCGGAATGAATGATGAATGATTCGGCAGATCGCGCACGCTGTAATTCAGAGTCGGATTTGTATTTGGTAATTGTTGTGATGCATTAATTTCCTGTCAATTGGGGGAGGTAGTTAATAATTATAATTGTCTTTACCATGTGGGCTGATTTATGTCAGTGGCAGTTCACAAGTAATGCTATCCAATGGGTGCATTTGAATTTGTGTATTGAACTACTGAGATTTAACGTTCTTTCTGTTTCTGTTGTAGGCAGACTGTGTACCGGTTATAGTTTCTACATTATTCTATGTAACGAGGTGTGCGTCGCGCCATTGAATCTAACTTCATGTATTATGTCTGTTAGTCAAATGTTTTGGTATGGATCAGGATCAAGCAAGGTAGCCGGTTATAGAGCTGTGAGGTTCTAGGAAGTGATAGAAAACCTTAGGTGTTAGACAATTTGTTGTTAAGTTTTTCCTTTGGATTTGACAAGTGTGTACCGTTATATCTTGAATAGTTCGGTAACTGCCGTGTTGTATGTTTCAATTACGGCTAAGTTGTGTTAAATGCACTAAGATAGACAACTGCCTCGTTGTTAACGCTTTATTATCTAAGTGGCGTGAATACGAGACAGTGTAAGAATTAGTTCCAGTGGGTGGTAGCCTGACCGAAGGTATGTTTCTTGGTCTACTGTTTTAATCTCTCTTTAAGCAAAGTGTTTCGTTTTGTTTTGGGAGGATGATTAATTACAGTTGAGATCTGGAGCATTCTGATGGAGCATTATACCGGTTAAGCACGTGTCTTTGTTAAACAACAATCTAGGACATTAACTCGATAGAACTGAGCGACTTGTCATGATTTTGGCTACTGTATTGCAACTACAAACTGTCTCATCGACCGAGCTATGAAAGGTTAAGGGATGTTTCCTCCTGTGTGTAAGTGCGCGCGTGTGTGTGTGTGTGTGTGTGTGTGTGTGTGTGTGTGTGTGTGTGTGCGTGCGTGTGTGTGTGTGTGTGTGTGCGTATGTGTGTGTTATTTCTTCTACTTCTCATTTCAACTCAGTTTAAAGATCGTGTAACTTTTTTCACCACTTGGTGGTGATTCACCAGTGTAGTTTCAGTACCATATTGAATATGATTCACTTTTACTTCCGCGTGATATTTCATTGCTATTTGTGTGTGTACGGTTTACATTTGTGTTCTTGAGGTCTTCATCAGTCTTAGCAAGTTGGCTTTTTTCATGAATATTGACAGTATTTGCTGGTGTTTCATGCTAGGATTCCTTAGTTTAACGTGCAAGGTGATGTAGAAAAATTTCTTTGTGCGAAAGTTTCCCATTGTATTAGTATTAAAAGCAATCCAGTCATAGCGACAGGGATGACCTCTCAGAATTTGACTTATTGTGATGGAGCGAATTCTCATAATTTCTATTCTAGTATGTGAATCGTGCATGTTTGTATGATCTTTTCACATGCGCACCTGGGATTTGCTTTTCATTTATCACAGCAATGAAGCATAGCACTGAATATAATAATGATAGAAGTGATTTAATATATTACGAAACAGGCAACGACAGATCGTAGTTTACAATTGTCTTGTGAATTTTTTAGTATGACGGTTTATTTTAATAAACCGTGTGAAACAGTGATAGTTGTTTCTCAGGCAAACCCACCCCCTTTTGTGATATTATGTTTAATACATCCCACCTGGCGTTTCTGAAGCGGAAAACGAAGGCCTTATATTTGTGTACTTTGTCTGATTGTATTATACTTTCTGTTGAGGCTTAACCTCCTGCTTCCCATATGTTCGTTCCATATATTCACTTGTATCTTTTTATTAATGTTAATACATTAGTTACGCTTACCAATTGAGTGATTAATTCACTTCTAAAATTAAATGTTACCCAGTTTAATTAAATCAGCTGTCAATCCAGCAAAATTTTGTCGTACACGAAACTACAGTGGAAAGTTCACATTGACTAACTTCCCCCAGTTTCTGTTTGGAAATCACTCTCCAGGTAATCATTCACCTATTAAAAACCATTTAAAGCACCTGAAAAACGTAATGATTATAAGCGCTTATTGTTAGCTCTTAGGGCGGAAGGAGCTTTTGTAGGCAAAACTTACTTGTATCAGTGTCTCCATATTGCTCGTTAAGGCATTTTCATAATATTGGTTTTGAACTAGTAAATCTTATGCTATCGGTTGCTGTGTTAAGAATTTCTTTTTCTACAAGCCTGATGTAAATTTTGGAGCAGCCGTCAAATGTGTATTTCCCATCATTTTAAATTTTGGTTCTCTTTAAATTAATAATTTTTCACTTTTTCATTATTATTTCATGCCATTTGAAATTAACCGAATGCATGTCTTGGTATAAAGTTCAAGGCAGCCACTACTACTGATATCTGAAGGTAGAATAATCTTTGCTTCATGACTGTGGATTAATAAGTCCAGCTAAATTTTGCTAAGCTTAGACTGCCTGTGAGTTGTACATAAGGCTAAATTTTTAATCAGGGACCTCGGTAACCTGTTAAGATATCGAATATGTTTGACAAATTCATACTGTGTGTTAATTTATTTTATTTGGGTACCAGAATCTTACCAACCCATCTCCCAATTCCCTGAATGGGCTTAAACGTTTTGTCATATTACCTGCTAATATGCTCTTAGATTTTCATCCTCATTAGTATTATTAGTGTGCAATAACAACTGCATGTTTTGTGCATAGATACCATTGCGTGATGGTTGTGTAATAAGATTTTCTTCATTAGGCCCATCCCAAACGAACGGTCAGTGTAACTTTGTGGCAGTCATCCACCCTAATTAAATACATATAATATGCTATAAAAGATAATTATGATGTTACGGATTATGATAGAATTATAGCTAGGATATTACTTAAGGAAATACGAGTTAATGTCTTTGGATTCATTTTCTGTTAAGCGGGTTATAATGAATTATATAATGTTATTGGGAATACAGCTTGCCGCTAACTTGGTGTAATGTTTTGTCTGTAAAGACGTGTATTTGTTGCCTTTATGATTCCTTCACTCTCACACATAAATCTGTACAGTAAAGTAAGGGCCTCCTGTTTTGTCTTTAGGCTGATCCGTGATAAGACTGAAACGTCCCCTTTGAACAATTTATACACGACTGTCCTTAAACTGACATACAATATTTTTTAGCGCAACGCAATCTGACTTTCAAAATTCCCTACAAAAGAATGGCCCTGACTAACATTAAACTATACCTTTCACAAATCACTTACCTCACAAAAATCTTCGCTGCTCAAGCTACTGCAGTACAGCGAAGATTTTTGTGAGGTAAGTGATTTGTGAAAGGTATAGTTTAATGTTAGTCAGGGCCATTCTTTTGTAGGGAATTTTGAAAGTCAGATTGCGTTGCGCTAAAAAATATTGTATGTCAGTTTAAGGACAGTCGTGTATAAATTGTTCAAAGGGGACGTTTCATATGTCGACCCTTAGCCTAGGATACCTCACTGGAATCTTCTGATTTTTTCTTGTAGTTTGTGTATTTAGTGTAGCTTTTGTTTATTGCTAGCGCGTAATTGTAGAGAGAATCTCCTTTGTAGTTGTAGCCTTTCATTGTTGTACAGTAAAACAGTTGTGGCATGCATATAGATTTGCACCAAGTATTTCGCAGCTGTAATTAACTAGATATTATTTTCAGTGTTATGTTAATGTGTTCTCTTATTTTTGCTCTTCAAATTGTGTTTTCTGTGTTGTCGTGTGAAATACTGTGACAATAATGGCGTGTGAAAAACGTAATACTAGGCTCCAAAGTAAACTGAGAAATGACAGTGAAGACGAAAGCAGTGTGTTAGCGCCGCAGAGTAATGAATTAACAGACATTCAAAGTAGTAATTTGGTAACTGTGCATAGGGAAATGGAGCGGGCGGCAAACAATGGCGTGGACAGTGAAACAATTAGTGAAGAGGGACGCATTATCGAACGATCGGTCGGCAACAGCTCGCCTCAGGAATCCGAAATGACAGGAAACAATCTCGCAAATACTGTAGATTCAGGTTTTGGTTCCTCACCGTTTTCTCAAATAAGTCAAGACACATTTTCTGCTTGTCAAAATGTGAATGTTGCCGGTGCAAATTCACTGCCGAAAAGCACTGAGGAACATGTTCCAGACACCAGTGCATTGTTATTACAATTAATACAGCAAATGGGACAAACACAGCAAAAGCTTCAAAAGTTAGACACAATGGAACAAAATCTTCGAAAGTTAGACACAGTGGAACAAAATCTTAAAAAGTTAGACACAGTGGAACAAAATCTTAAAAAGTTAGACACAATGGAACAGAGACAAACACAGCAACAGTTAGACGCAATGGAACAAAATCTTCACACCACGCTTGAACAAACACGTGAAGATTTAACTACTGAGTTACATAACATTGAATCGAAATGTCAAAAAGTCTGTAACGACGTAAAAACACAAATTTGTGAGCATTTTCAACCTATTTTTTCGCGGCATGAAAATGTATTACAGAATCACGAAGCAGCCATAAAAGAACTGCAAACCATTGTTCATGAAAATCACGACACCTTGCAAGCTAAATTTGACTCAGTTGCATCTACCGATTCGGTTACGCAACTTGCAAAAACTCAGGATAACTTAAAGGACACAGTAGATTCGATTTCAACACAATTGGACACTCTGAAACTTGGTTCAGAAAAACACACTGAGGAAATGTGTTCATTATCAGAGAAAGTAGTTGAACTTTCGGATCAGCTAAATAATTTATCTACGAAGGTAGATGATAATCTGAATAACGCAAAACCGGTAGTCTTTAATGACACAGAACAGAGCGAACAAATTAGGAAACTGAAACAAAATCTGAATCAAATTGATACGCAACACCAAAGAGAAATCCGGGAAGTACAAGATCAGCTGACACAGGTAATACAAGAATTACGTATTTCAGAAGACACTCGCGCTCTAACACGGGAAGAGGAACTTAGAAATACGCAAAAGCCACAAAATAATAATACAAGGCATTTCGGTAATTATGAAAGAAATTGGCAAGGTACACCGAATTTTGAGATGGAACCGCCGACACGACGTAACTATGACCGAGATGCTACTCGCCGACACGATGATTTTGACTATAAGCTGTTCATTACTACACGTAAATTCAAAACGTTTAAGAATTCTGGCAACGACATTCATCCACAAGCATGGCTCCATCAATTCTCTCATTGTTTTCCTCCCAACTGGTCATTGGAGCACAGATTATAATTTATGTGTGGCTACTTAGAGAATGAACCAGCTGTAAGAATGCGATCGGTAATTCACGATTGCCACAGTGAAGGAGAATTTTACCATGCCTTCCTCTCAGCATATTGGTCTCAAGCCACACAAGACCGCGTAAAACATGGCATCATAATGATGAAACATTTCGAACAATCTGAATTCTCCAGTCTTGTGAAATATTTTGAAGACATGTTGCACAAGAATCAGTACCTGTCAAACCCATACAGCCCCTCAGAACTCATCCGCATTTGCTTAATCAAATTACCTGAACATTTACGACATATTATTTTGGCAGGACGTTGCAAAGACGACATTGAAGCTTTTCAGGGACTGTTACAAGAATTAGAAACTGACACTGACAATCGCGGAACACGAAACCAGGAACACAACAATTACAGGTCACATCCGTCGCAAATCCGCGATGAAAGAAGTAATAACTGGACACGACAAGGCTATTCTCACAACACAAATCGTGACCAAAACAGACACCACCCGTATGACAACCGTTGGCAGAGTAGTAATAACTACAGGGAAAGATCACCTCTCCGTGGTAATGACTATCACAGAGACAATAAGAGAAACAGACAATATGGGAACCAAAATAAATACTATCAAGGGAGACAGAATAACTTCAGACGCAACGGACCAGCGTGCAGTTACGATTCAGGGAGAAATTCTCCACCATGTGACCGACAAGAAAGAAACTATGGAATCTACCGACATGACGACAGACGATATGATCGTAACGACAGACCTGAATTGCATCAGAACTGGCGGGATTCAAACAGAGCAGGGCCCTCTCGTCACGGTGAATTTGTAGAAGTTAGGTCTCCAAATCCCAATAACGACGCTCGCCAACAAAGAGACAATAGGCAATGACTCACACCGCTGGCAGCCACAAAACGTTCTTATGACACTAACGACGCAGCTGCCGTAGCTAGTAATTACATAAAAATGAAAGACATTAGGGACATCTTACTCCAGGAACACGACATAAAACATAACAATATTGCATATCCTGTGATTCACATTACAGTAAATGACGTAAAATTTACGGCAGTACTTGACTCTGGCAGTCCCATCTCAGTAATTAGTGAAACAGCCTTTAGCAAATGTAACAAATCGAACGATTGCCCTACACTTCCGTTACGTAAGATTAAATTACAAGGTGCAATCTTTGGAAAAAGTGTAGATGTACGCCAGCAAACCAATTTAGAATTCTTTTGTCAAAGCCACAGCTTCTCTATAAACTTTCTTATTGTTCCATTATTGTCGACGGAAATTATATTGGGAGTAGACTTTTTGAATGAATACAAAGCAATCTTAAGCTTTCACGATGCTAAAATAAGTTTAGAGAAAGAAGGTAAGTCAATAGCTTTGAAATTTGAAGACTGGCTCTCAAACCATGACGAGGAAATTAATCGGCTTTACCTTCTGTTAGACAACAGTTCGGACTTTTCTACGGAACTAGACACTAACAATCACTCTGCAAGTACTGACAGGGATGATATCGACGGCGCATTTGACATTAATAAGTTAATTCAGAATAAAATTCAAACAATTGAGAATTGTAATGACACTGATAGGCAGGACCTTTTTGAGATTTTACAAGAACATTCCACAGTTTTTACTCATAAAACAGGAACAATCAAGGGATTTCAATACCAATTTCGTGTTCGTGAGCATACTAAATTTTGTGTTAGACCATATGTAATTCCAGCACATTATAGGGACCGTGTTAGAACAGAAATACAATCTATGCTCGACGAGGGCATTATTGAGCCTGCAGTAAGCTCATACAACAATCCATTACATGTTGTTGAGAAGAAAAATGGATCGATCAGGCTTGTCTTAGATTCGAGACAAATCAATACTATCATTATTCCTGAAACAGACAGGCCGCAGACGATGGAAGAACTTCTTCAAAATTTTAATGGTGTAAAAGTGTTGTCTTCCATTGATCTCAGATCCAGCTTTTATCAGATCGAACTTCATCCAGAATGTAGAAAATACACAGCTTTCCTTTGTTTCGGCGTTTGTTATCAGTTTCGGAAACTTCCTTTTGGTTTGAACATTTCTTCAGCAGCATTCATTCGCGGGCTAAATTCGATATTACCTGAGTTCTTAAAACGTCACATCACCTTATATGTGGACGATATTCTAATAGCAGAAGCTTCATGGGAACTACATAATCGCATCCTCAACAGTTTGTTACGTATTTTTGCAGAATCTGGAATCACAGTTAACTTGGAAAAGTCAGAATTCGGTAGGACAAAGGTGAAGTTTTTGGGACATATTATTTCTTCTGAAGGCATTCAGCCGGATCCTGAAAAGTTAGAAGCAATCAGAGCCATTCCAGTTCCATCCACAAAAAGACAAGTCCGCAGTTTTCTAGGCCTCGTAAATTTTTACCGTCGTTTTCTGAATATGCAAATTCTTGTTACACCAAAACTTTGTTCTCTCACTGGAAAAAATGCTATTTGGAACTGGGACGAACAAGCACAGTTGGAATTCAATTCTTTGAAAGAAGCGTTACTTCACGCGCCAATCTTAGCTCATCCAGATCTGTCACAAGATTTCTGCCTTAGCACGGATTCTTCTAAAGTCGGTCTTGGTGCCCATTTATTTCAAGAAGCCATAGAAAATGACACTACCGTTCAGAAAACCATTGCTTTTGCTAGCCGAGTGCTAACAAAATCTGAAAAAAATTATTCCGTTACTGAATTAGAAGCTTTAGCTATCGTTTGGGCATTTAACAAATTCCGTTTCTTTCTTTCTGGTAAGCACGTAAAAGTATACAGTGATCATCGTGCATTACAATTTCTTATGTCTTCAAAATTAAATCATGACAGGTTAAAACGTTGGGCATTGTTTCTGCAAGAATTCCGCTTCACAATAGTCTACATTCCCGGCAAGGAGAACATTGTTGCGGACGCACTGTCACGCGCACCGGCTGGGCTTGAGAAAAGTAACAAAGAAGGCAACCTCGAGAAAAATTTCAGTATTCTTTACATTTAGAAAGTCGCCTTTGAAAACTTCATCACCACATCTTTAAAAGACATTGCTCATGAACAAGATAAAGATCCGATTTGGAGAGACATCAAAAGTAAATGGCATGAAAAGACACACACTCAGATTCGGCATTATTACCTGGTTAGAAACAACATACTCTTCAAACGCTGCACTGTTGATGACAAGCTATGGGTACTTTGCATTCCCGACGATTTTGTTAATAAGCTCATTTGGTACATTCATTTCAGCTAGGCACATTTTGGCCCACGAAAATGTTATCATATTCTTCGAACGACTTGTTATTTTAACAATATGGAAAAGAGAATTCGAAGAGTCTTGTCTATTTGTAAACTTTGTCAAAAGGCGAAACCATCTACTATCTCCCATAGTGCTCCGCTGTTTCCTATCATTCCTTCTAAATTAAAAGAATTTGCTGCTGTTGATCTCTTGGGACCGCTTGTCAGAACATCTAATCGATTTTCATACGTTCTAGTCGCTGTTGAACTTACTTCAAAATTTGTTTCTTTCACACCGTTACGTAAAGCCACGGGACGGTCTGTATCCAACGCCTTTGTTAAAAATTTCTTACGTGAAGTTGGACACGTTAGTAAAGTCATTTCAGATAACGGACCACAATTCAGATCTGCTGTTTGGTCACGCATGCTTCGCAACCATAAAATCAAACCTGTTTTTATTTCATTGTACTCACCACATTGTAACCCGTCTGAACGGATTATGAAAGAAATCAATAAGCTTTGCAGACTTTATTGTCACAGAAAGCATCAGCATTGGGACAGATATTTACACTTATTTCAAAATGTGCTGAATGAAATGCCTCATGATTCCACTGCTTTACCACCTACTCTTGTACTAAAGAATGAAGAACCACCGAACAGAATCAGAGAGCTTGTACCTTTCCCGAATACACGTAAACTTCGACACAAAGACATAATTGATTTGGCTCTTAAAAATATAAAATCTGCAGCAGACAAAAGGAGAAAACTACACGGTAAAGCAAATGCAAAGAAATTGTATATTGGTCAGAAAGTTCTCATTAAAGCTCATTCATTGTCACATAAGAAGAAACACTTGAGTCACAAATTCTTTCTAGTTTACAATGGACCTTACAGAATCCGACGTATACCACATGATAATTGCGTTGAAGTTGAAACTCTGCGTACTAGGAAGAGTAAAGGTTTACATCACATTTCTCATGTAAAACCATTTATTGACAGATAATCTGCCTTTTAACATTGTCTTTGCCATAAAACGTTTCACTTCACGTTACTAGTATGTTTTAGAAACTGTTACCATGCAACAATGTTTGAAGTTAAATATCCAGCCAAGAACCAAGAGAAATTATTTAAACAGAAATTACGAATGCATTGTTATTGCGAACAGACGACACAGTGTAATTGTGTGTGTACATTCTTGCTTGCTAGTTGCACGGTTAGAACATTTACCAGTACTGCTAATGAGATTTTAATGCAACATTTTGGTTTACTTGAAAATACATTCCGGATTTAAAGTACTTTCTGTGAGATACCAGACGGCACAGTGGTTAGTTTATGTGACAGCTACACGATTTTATCATGACGCTATTAATGAGTGACAATTTACAATGTTGCTTGTGCGGTGTTTCTGTTTTATATCTGCACAGTTTTTCTGTTTTATTCTGGAAAGTAAAACATGTTTTAGTAGTAACTTTTGTAGTATAGCTACAATGAGACAGGGTTTTCCATAGCACAACAATACGTTACAGCACAGTACGTTCTTCAACACAACAATAAGCGTAATAACTACGATATCTATACGCAAAGCATTTCACTTTCGTTTATCATGAGGTAAGTACATTGACTTCTGCAGAACTTAGCTTTCGGAGGACGATAACTACGACACTCCCACACAGATTATGTTGCAACAAGACGCACATTTAGCGCTACAGTACACGTATTTGAGTGATTAATTGTGTACTTAAAACATTTATTTTTAAAGATTTTTGAATTACAAAGAAAGTTTTCCGTGATACATTTCATTCCATTGCTGTAATCTGTAACACCTGAGGGTATAATTACATTAATCCTCAGGGGGGTACACGCTTACTTTGTGTACAATGTGTGTGGCAACCACAAGGAGCCCTAGCTAATATGGTATTTGCTTACACAACTTTACACATCGGTACCATATTTCTCTAACACATAATTACACAGCTATCTGATCATTTAACTGAGAGAGACAAACATTTATTTTATTACATCAGTGACAGATGTTTACGCAATTACACAGTGGGCTAACTTCACACTTATGAAATTGTATTTTGTCTGCACTTTGTGAAATGCTCATATTTTTTGGAACCATTGTGATACTATGAGAGCTTTGAATGATGTATTTGGTATGGATTCATGATTTTCAAAGTACGTTTGAGGCAGCTGACACTTTTGACATGAGTACAGAATTTTTTAGGCTTAGAAATTATTGGAGGAAGTTACGACGATTTTGAGATTTGACTGAGGTGTTATGATGTTATTATTACGACGACGATGTGTATTATGTTGTTGAGGAATGTTTATTATGCTACGTATTTCTCATGATGAAATATTGAAGAAGTGTCGACGAATATGTATATGTATAATGAGGTAAGGAATAATGAGTAGTGTTTAGCGACTCTGATTTATGAAAAGGATGTTGGAAACCAAGAAACGTACTTTAAGAGTTATGAAATGTGTGTGTATATTCGTGAATGTATTACAATGCAGACGAAAATTTTTTTGGACACTGTTATATCAATAGCATTTTGTTTCTACAGATTTGCAACGCTAATTCTTGACCTGTGAAATATTTTTATGTGAGACTGCCACGGTAGCAGAAGCTGCTGACGTAAATATTTCCGTACGAAAGTTAAGTGACCACCTGCACGTAATGCGTCGCGGGCACCCAGCTGTGTCAGACGCCTGGAGAAAAAGCCATTATTGCGAGCCCTTTTCAGCGGCACAGGTAGAACAAAAAAAAAAAGGGGAGGCCATTATCCTCGGAAATATTCTTACATCTGCAAACCTGATAATGACAAGTGTCTTTCTACGAGAATTGAGAGCTACTGACTTACGAAATGCCACATAGCTATTGAATGATGTTTTTATGCTTTGGTTTGCGCAATTGCTTATTTCATTTGATATCTGGTTTTCAGCTGTGTTGCAGCATTGCTTTTATAAAATAAAATGCATTTGCTAATGTGAACACTTTCTGTCAACAGATCTATTAAATAATTATTTTATGATCCACATTCTTTAAAAAAGGAGCACTTGGAAAGGAAAGAACAATAAGAAGGAACTAGTAACTGCATTCATAATTTTCTTTTCAAGTAATTGGTAACTTTTTGGTAGAATAACTTCTTGTGGTGCACCACTTTAATTACATAGACATTAAGATGTGAATATACATTTCCCTTATCTGCATTGTTGTTTAGTGTAATATTTTTTCTGCTTGCGCTATGTCATGTTTAGGTATAAGTTGCTGCTGTTTGCCAGGCATAGTGTTATTGAATTTGACTTTTGCTCATTTATACTGTAGCTTGCTTTGCCAATTTGCATTTTTTGCATTGCTGTTTGTGTTGATTTGTTATGTGATGCTGCATTGCCTCGTTCCTTAGTTTAGCATCTGAGCTCAGTAGATTTAAGTTAGCTTAAGAGGGGTAGACTATATAAGAAACTAACTATGATGAATTGGAAGAAATGCATTTAGACGCTTTAAGAAAATGGTTTGGCCAAAAAAAAAAAAAAAAAAAAGGTATTTTTTGGTAGGATTTTCTTGGAAATAAATGATGAGGTAAGATAATGCAAAATAAAAATGAGGTAAGAAATGTGTGAACATATAAATACAGAAAGCATGCTTAGATAGAATTTTTTTGGTGGAAACAAAGGATGAAATAAGAGGAAAGATATATGAAGTTTTGGGTTGGACTGCAGTACCTGAAAACGAACCCTGTCCTTTCCTATTGGTGTTATCCCACTATGTGTTTGTGTACCCTTGTGTATTTGTTTTCTTCCTGTCTCTGTGTAGTTTCATAGAATTTTTTCTTCTATTAATATTAAGCTACATTCACTATGATGAGGAATACTGTTATCCTCAAATATAATTGGCATTAATAATATGTTATTTACTTTGTAAAGATGTTAGACATTATTCATTCTGTTTAAATGCTCATGTGTGAAGTTGATGTTTCAATAATTATTCTGATCTTTTATGTATGTACTCATGTCATAATTCCTGTAACACTGATGTATATGTCTATTTCTATTCTTTTGTAACGCCTGTTTTACTACAAATGTTATCTGTATTGTTATGTTTTTAATGATGTATTTTGTACCTTTGTTATTGTATTCTTATGTTATAAAATTGTAATTGTCACCAGTTCATGATATTATTAACTTGTTAGTTACATTTCACTGCACACGTTTCTGTTGGTCATAGTATATGGATAATATGTGAGAAGTTGGGACTGTGAGTGTTTGCACGTGTGTTAATAACTCAGCAAGGGACTGGATAACAGCATTGCTGGATCTAAGGACAATTCCAGAAACTTTGTGAGTGCACAAGTGGTGGTTTATGGACTTGCTATATTATCCGCAAGACTCTTCGATGGTGATTGTGCACCTGCACAGTCACAACAGATGGCTGCTGGCCATCTCTTCAAGGACTACAGTGGGTCTACATCTTTGATGATCCATCAATACCATTATTTCTACAAGGACTGCAGTGGGTCTGCACCTCTGGTGGCCCACCAATACCACAATCTTTACCAGGACTCCAGTGGGTCTGCTCTGTGATGACTTACCTACCAATACTCTTCAAAACTTCGAATGAGTCTGCTGTGGGTTTGCTCCATTGTGGCCCATTACCTGTCAGCATGTCAAGAGCCAGCACTGTCTTTCCGTTGGAAGGACAACGCTACTTCTTCCAGACTGCATGGAAATCCACTACTTCTGTGTGCAATTTCTTTTACTAATGAGACTTTGTGAAAAAAAAACTTTAATTACTATTACGATGAATGATCAGGACTATCTTTATGGACTGTGAGAAAATTTGAGCTTTTGACCAACATAATATCAATAAGTGTGTGCATTTGATATCTTTGTTATTGTAATTATGAAAAATTTTATCAAATCATTATTGGCCACTGCCCAAAAAATATTTTGTAAAATTTTTTGTGGGGAGCATGGGGGCTATGTAAGTAGGCTGTTTATGTTTTCTCTATGTAAGTAGGCTGTTTATGTTTTCTCTATCTATGTAAGTAGGCTGTTTATGTTTTCTCTATGTAAGTAGGCTGTTTATGTTTTCTCTATGTAAGTAGGCTGTTTATGTTTTCTCTATGTAAGTAGGCTGTTTAGGTTTTTTATTGGTAACGCCACCTCTGTATGACAATCACTGGCTGTGCTGTGGGCAGTCTGTGTCTGCTTTGCATTGTTGTAATACTCGCCATTGTAGTGTTAGGCAGCTGGCTGTGAACAGCGCGTAGCGTTGCGCAGTTGGAGGTGAGCCGCCAGCAGTGGTGGATGTGGGGAGAGAGATGGCGGAGGTTTGCAATTTGTCATGAACTGATATATATATTATGACTTGTGATGATATTAAGGTAAATACATTGTTTGTTCTCTATTAATATCTTTCATTTGCTAACTATCCCTATCAGTAGTTAGTGCCTTCAGTATTTTGAATCTTCTATTTAGCTGGCAGTAGTGGCGCTCGCTGTACTGCAGTAGCTTGAGCAGCGAAGATTTTTGTGAGGTAAGTGATTTGTGAAAGGTATAGTTTAATGTTAGTCAGGGCCATTCTTTTGTAGGGAATTTTGAAAGTCAGATTGCGTTGCGCTAAAAAATATTGTATGTCAGTTTAAGGACAGTCGTGTATAAATTGTTCAAAGGGGACGTTTCAAGACAGGCAAACAATTATACTAATGGAGGATTCTGAGTATTTTCTCTAATTTCATTCTCTCTCTCTCTCTCTCTCTCTTTTATCTATGTACAATTTTAAATATAATATTTCATTACGTGAAATCAGCCCAATAGAATCTCTGGTGGAGCCCTTCGTCTTAACATTCAGCGGATGGCTTGCTGTAAAAGATCATTATATCTATTATTATTGTTAAGCGCTGCATTCAGTTGGGAAAATCGATCGTTTGAACAATTCGTTCCTTTTACGACAGATTTCGAATTTCAGATGTGTCCGAAGCCTTTTTGGACGATTATATAAAGACTTGTCGATTGCAGGCTCTCTTCGTCACAGCTGAAACTTCCCCACTAATTACAGGGCCAAGACAATCATCAATGATTCAGACAAAGAACTCATTCGTCATTCACTCTAGAATAAAAGGGTCACAAACCTTATTTCTGAGGAAAATTGTATATTCAATCCATCTCCATTACATATTCCGTTTTCTGTTGATTCCAAGTCTTACTTAATTTGCATTTACAGTTTTTCTCTCTCTTCGAATAACCCGCTAGTGGCACAAACGTTAATAGCTCGCTTTAGCAAGAAGAAGAGGAAATATGTCTCTTTTAGAAACCCGACAATCTTCCAACAGATACTTCCGAAGCTGTCCTCCTTACCCGTCTATAATAACCATGGAGAATACATATATGTCTCTCTGTTATTCCAAAGAATAAACGTACTGGAAAATACCTTGGCGTCGACGAGCTGTCGGCGCAAATATTAGTAGAAAATCCTATCAGATGCCTTTCAAAAGCGAATAAATGTGGATGATTTGATTGACCATTATTAATAATTGCGTGGTAGAGGGTAATTTTCCGTGGGGAGATTACAATGCCCCTCGCAGCGAGCGAAGTTTGTGAGCTCAATTTTGATTTACCGAACACACTTCGCGAGCTATCTCTTATTGTGGATAATTGTCAGTCCTCCGACTGAAAAAGAATATTGTGTTTAAGACAGACGAAGAAAAGAAATATTGAAAACGGAAGAAATGAAGAGACAGGTACCGCGGCTGTATTGCTTTTACGTGAATCAAGGTGTTATGTCTGCTGTGCACAACCAAGGAAGATGATCTTTCATGCAACTGTTATCAGGGTCTACCAATTCGGGAACTTTCTTCAGCAGGGAAACCTTGGAAAACCTCTTAAGCCTAGATCCCCAGCCTACGGTACATAGAAGATAGGAAAGCTTATAGAAGAAAAAAAAATAACTTTGAAATAGGTCTCTAAATGGAAGACAGGGATCAATTTATATCACGATTTGGAGAAGAGTGATTTGTGACTCTAGCAAAAAAAAACAAAAAACATTTTACAATAAATAACTTGAATTTTCGTTTTACAATCTGGTTCCTAGGACAATATCTTGCGGTGCTAAAACTCCCCCTGGTCTTGCATGTCCCCGACGTCCACATTTGTAGTCGGTCTTCTACGCGGCCCACTTTGTAGTCGGTCTTCTACGCGGCCCACAATGGGAAGAGTAGAAGGGACAGGGATACTCGAATTCACATGCAACATTCATTCCAAAAGAATTAGCAATGACCAAAAGGGAAACTCTTCCTGTAAGAAAACTGGTTAGGTTGCACCGTCCAAGATTCTCCTTTTTGAAAGCAAAATCCTTATGGCTTCATGCATCCTTTTTGTTACGACATACTTTAAGGAATTTAGCCATTAACTAATGATGTTGCCAAAAGCATCATCATATTTACTCTCGTTTGAATACTATTTTTGACTTTGCATCCCCACTTGTGCTTATAAGTCCAAAAGTTCTGACACATTTTCTATCACTGATTTGTTCTTCGTAATTTAACGGATTCATGCAACTAACAATAGATTTTGGATTCAAATCATCGAATAATAGAAAGTGTAGTTCATTTTATACAAAAACATAATCCATCATTTCCTTGAAAAGTCATATAATTTATCTATACTCAATTTTTAATTCTAAATACATATATTTCTCCGCTTGATTGCTGTAATGTAAAAGTTATTAGCATTGAGGAATGCGGATTCACTTCTTTCATTTATTCTATTCTCTGATTCATACGGCGTTCATACATGCACATATAAAGAAATGGATTTTTCAAACAAAATTCCCAAACGACAAAATAAGACAAGCCATCATAAATATGACGAAAAAGGCTGATCAGAGAAAACAACAATGTGACAAATTAATGAAGAGGGTACAGACATACCATGTCGGAGAGAAGGTACTAGTCAAAAGACATACCAAATCATCCTTAATAAAGAAAAGTATAAAGAAATGGGAGTTACTATATACTGGCCCATACATTATCCTACAAATTCCGAATCCTGGGGCTTATCTATTAGCATACCCGGGATCGAACAAAATAAAAGGGTTATTTTCCCATAACGACCTGAAAAAATTTAATGAAGATTAGAAGATAGAGAGGAATGGTGTTGCGAGTGACAGAGATGAACGCTCGTAAAAAACATAACAATAAACTGTGTGTGTAGTGTTAGAATACTTTAAATTGAAGTAATTAATCAGAGACATAGACTATAGAAATAGTGACTAACTATTACTATCGAGTGTTGCAAAGAAGATGGTGGAGATAGGCTTCACCTGTGTTTGGGTGAACATGGAACTTTAGCATTGCTAATGTCATCAAGATTTATAAAGGATCTAACTGACCTTCAAGAACAATGAAATGTTTCCCGTAAATGACGCTGAATAATCAAAAGAGGTTCCGAGTGAAGGTTCATATATAATTTCCAGTGCACGCTTGGATGTGTAAACGTGTGAAGGGATGTGTTGAAGCAGTGAATCATGAGTGAACCATTAAATAACCATTAAATAACT
The DNA here is from genome assembly GCF_023864345.2 of Schistocerca serialis cubense. Classification (NCBI taxonomy): domain Eukaryota; kingdom Metazoa; phylum Arthropoda; class Insecta; order Orthoptera; family Acrididae; genus Schistocerca; species Schistocerca serialis. The sequence goes on from NC_064643.1 coordinate 671,817,252, forward strand.
ACGAACCATTAAATAACTACTAATTCTATGAATATTACTTTCTTTAAACATTCATTAATAAATTAAAAACTCTTAACTTCTAATTATAACACCTTTTCTTTTTAAAGTTCAACATGAATCAGTTTACCCTCGCGTTTGATGCGAGTCTCTTACAAAGCATATCTGTGTCGTCTTTATCGATTTTAACTCTCGCCCCGACGTCAACTGTTTTGCGCGGGAAATTATCTTTGCGGCGTTAACCGTCACTCATGATTCACTGCTTCAACACATCCCTTCACACGTTTACACATCTAAGCGTGCACTGGAAATTATATATGAACCTTCACTCGGAACCTCTTTTGATTATTCAGCGTCATTTACGGGAAACATTTCATTGTTCTTGAAGGTCAGTTAGATCCTTTATAAATCTTGATGACATTAGCAATGCTAAAGTTCCATGTTCACCCAAACACAGGTGAAGCCTATCTCCACCATCTTCTTTGCAACACTCGATAGTAATAGTTAGTCACTATTTCTATAGTCTATGTCTCTGATTAATTACTTCAATTTAAAGTTTTCTAACACTACACACACAGTTTAATGTTATGTTTTTTACGAGCGTTCATCTCTGTCACTCGCAACACCATTCCTCTCTATCTTCTAATCTTCATTAAATTTTTTCAGGTCGTTACGGGAAAATAACCCTTTTATTTTGTTCGATCCCGGGTATGCTAATAGATAAGCCCCAGGATTCGGAATTTGTAGGATAATGTATGGGCCAGTATATAGTAACTCCCATTTCTTTATACTTTTCTTTATTAAGGATGATTTGGTATGTCTTTTGACTAGTACCTTCTCTCCAACATGGTATGTCTGTACCCTCTTCATTAATTTGTCACATTGTTGTTTTCTCTGATCAGCCTTTTTCGTCATATTTATGATGGCTTGTCTCATTTTTTCTTCCCAAGGCATCTCAGTTTCCTGAGTTTTGGGCATATGTTCAGTCCAGAAGTTTTCCTCTTTTGCTTCGAACATCAATTCATGAGGTGTATATCCAGTTGAGGAGAGGGCCATGTTATTGTATGTCTGCTCAGACTCTTCCACATAATTTGCCCACGCAGTCTGCGTATTATGGCAATACGTCCTCATAAATCGATTGAACTCTCTAAAAATTCTCTCAACCAAATTGCCTTGTGGGTGGTAAAATGATGTTAATATGTGATTCACACCGACTTGAGAAAAAGCCTGTTTCCATCGGAGTCCCGTGAATATCTTATCATTGTCTGTTATGATCGCCTTAGGTGTACCAACATGTGGAAGATAATCCCTTATCAATCTTAATACAATTACTTTTGCTGTAGCTGCCTTTATCGGGTATAGCTTTACGTATTTCGTACACGCATCGAGAAATGCCAACACATATTTAACACCACCTCTTGAAGTAGGTAACGGTCCACACAGATCGCACGAAATTAATTCTTTTGGTTCTTGGACTAATATAGAGCATAATGGGTTCTTACTCCCTTTTGAATCCGGCTTTGTTTTTTGACAGATTATGCATTTCTTTAAGACCTCATGCACTCTGCGCTTTATGTTGGAAAAATAACAGTACCCACTTATCTTGTCTGCACATTTTGTCGCACCGAAATGTCCCCAGGTTAAATGGGTGAACCATATGAGTTCCTCTATTTGCGCCTCAGGTATACAAACACACCAACGGACTTTGTTTTGCCTTCCACAGCGGAAAAATAATACGCCATTTACCAGTTTGTAATAATTTGCCATCTGATCCGAAGGTTGGTGTTGTAACCTTTGAATGACACTTCCCCATTGAGCATCTCTTTTCTGTAACTGTGCCATATGCGCACACAAATTGACGTAGTACGTCGTAAATGGATTTTCCTGCAGCAGCAATACAGAGAATCCAGAGTTATTATTTACTTCAATCTCTTTAGTCAAACCCTGCGGTGACCTTGATAGAGCGTCAGCAATAATAATGTTTTGCTGTCCTGAGACATGCACGATCTTAAATTGGTATTGTTGCAGAGCGATAGTCCATCTAGCCAGTCTGGGGTGTAACAGTTTACACGTTTGTAAAAACGTTAATGATTGATGATCGCAATATACGATAGTCTTTGACCCATATAGATAATAATGAAATTTTTTTAAAACCCCAGACGACCGCAAGAGCCTCTAATTCTGTCGTCGTGTAAGTTCGTTCACAGTTGGACAAAACACGACTAGCAAACGCAATAGGACAGAAGGTAAGTTGTCCATTTATCTTGCGTACTTGGAAAAGGCACTCTCCAAGACCCACATTCGACGAATCTGTTGACAAGTAAAATTCTTCTTGCATGTCCGGATAGTACAAAAGCGATGCATTTACTAATTGCTTCTTTATCTCTTCGAATGCTTCTTGACACTCTAATGTCCAGAGCCAGGGCACATCCTTCTTCAGCAAACTATTTAGAGCTGCTGCATTCATGGCCTGATTTGTTATAAATCTTCTAAAAAATGAGGCAAGACCCATAAACCCTTTTAATTGCCTCATATTTCTGGGTGTTGGAAACTTACTAATCGCAATTAGCTTCTCCTTGGTTGGTAAAATTCCCTTTGCGTCAATTATATGCCCAAGGAACTTGTTTCTGTTTAGTGCAAAATGGGATTTCTGTGGGTTAGCAGTTATTCCCATGGTTTTGAACACGTCAAACACCCGACTCAGTAAGGTAATATGCTCCTCCCAAGTCTTCGATGCTATAAGCAAATCATCAACAAACACTGTTATCCTGCTTCTGAGTTCTGGGCCTAGTGCATAATCTAGAGCTGCTATAAAGATTCCAGCACTAATGCTGAGTCCGAAAGGAACTACAGTAAATTGGTAACTTCTTCCGGAATAAATAAAAGCCGTATATTTCCTTGATGACTCATCCAGCTTGACTTGCCAATAAGAACTCCGCAAATCAATGCTCGTCAAATATTGGACATCCTGGAACCGTTGTATAAGTTCGTCTATGTTTTCCGTATGTGTTCTCACTGTAATTATGATTTTATTTATTTCTCTGGTGTCGAGTACCAGTCTCACAGTCCCATTTGGTTTTGGCACGACCAACAATGGGGAGCAGTATGGGCTTGTAGAGGGTTCGATTAAACCCCATTTCAACATGCGATCTATTTCTTTCTGAACTTGAGCCTTTAACCTCCAGGGAACAGGATAGAAAGTTCTACAATACGTTTCGTGCGGCTTAACGTAGAGATGGCATATGTATCCCTTAATAACTCCTGGCCTTTCATCAAACACGTTTTTATACGCTAATAATAATTCTTTTAGCTGCTTCTTCTGATCTTCAGTAATGCAGTCGGATTCATTTAACTTCTCGTACATTAATTGACCGAAATCTCCTTTGACTTGGAACTCATTAATTACATGCTGTTTAGAATTTTGTGCCGTCCTGATTACTTGCACACTGATCCCACAATTATATTTTCTCGTGAGGCTTTCTTTTTTCAACAACTCCAACTCAATTTCTTGTTTATTAACATTCAACCAAATATTTCCTGTTTTAAAATCTATTTTGCATCCGTATTGACGTAGGCTGTCGACTCCTATAATGCAATCTACCACCAAATTTTTCACAACAAGGAATGTGCTTAATATTGCTACATTTCCGACTTCTACACTAAGTAGTGACTGCACTTTTACATTAGCCGATCTAGCCCCAACGGCGCCTATTATTCTGCAATTTTGAACAGGAAAAATTGGTACTCGTCTTATATTTCTGATCTTGTTGAATAGTGCCTCCGAAATAACATTTGTGGTTGCAGCTGTGTCTAAAACCGCCGCTATAGGTACAGTCTCCAAAATGACTTGCACTTCGGCTACTGCCACCTGTTCCTTATCCTCATCTTGGGGTTCTAAGTCCTCGGTCAATTCATCTGCCAGCAATCGTCCATCATTATACGTTAGCATGGGTACACATATCCTGTTGCCCTCAACCAATCGTTGACCGCTCCTCCGGGGCACGAGTGGGTCCTTACAAGTTTGTTGGATTTTGATTTGTTTGCTGGTTGACATCGTCCGTCACTTCGGTAATTACCGGTTGATTCGTAGATGTCCGTCCCCACTGATGTTGATTATTTGAATTCATTCCTCCCGGTTGATTCCACTTTCTATTACTCTTATTATTCCAGGCTTGGGGTCTGAAATTCCTTTCGTTCCCCCACACGGGATTGTATCTTTTCCCATTCCTGTTGTTCCTTGGATAGCCCCTCGCAAGACTATAGCCGGTATTACTATTGAGATTTTGAGGGGTTTCTCCACTATTTAACGATCTCTGTGCATTCCCTTGCCTATCGTTTGGCGGAGGTTCTATCTCCCAGTATTGGAATCTGTTATTACGGGCTTTCTGGTTGTTCTCTTCGAAAATATCTATATGGTCTAACGTCGTGAGGAACGACTCCAAGTCTTTATCGTTGCCGTAAATCAATTGATTCCGGATGCTGGTTGGTAGTCTTGCCTTAAGTATGATTATTATATCTGGCAAGGGCATAGGTCTGTCCCAGTATCTTGTTTTATTTATATATTTTCAAAATACTTCCTAAGGCTTCCTTTTGAAAAGTAGAAAGGCTCTGGGTAGAGCACCTCCTGCCTCAGGCGTTCCTGTACCCCTTCTGACCAGAACTTTGCTAAAAACGCCTTCTCAAAATCGTCATATGTCGAGCAAACAGAAGTCATGTCCGAAGCCCAGATCGCCCCCGAACCTTGTATATATCCTGTAACGAAACTGATCTTCTGCCACTCCGACCAATTTCTGGGTAGCACTCCTCTGAAACTTCGAATAAAACCAATTGGATAGACCCCCCTTTTGTCAGTGTTAAAAATCTGGAATTGCCGATGCTTTATCATTTTTTCTTCGGCATGGCAAAGGCTTTCGTAATCTCCGTTAGATAAGACTTCACGCGAACAACTAGCTCGAGGCAATTTAATGTTTGAGTTACTTACACAAGTCGGTATCGTGTGCGAATGTGCAGTAACTGTCTCTATAGTCGCTGGTAACTTCTGCTGCTGGCCTGTATTCATTTGTTCTGAGCCTTGTTGTGAAACGCGCATCGACTCTTCTATCGTTTGTTTCCAATGCTCTAAATCAGCACCCAACTGCTGTCGCACTTCCTCAAGTCCTTTCGCAAACAAATTCTCTTCCTGTTTGCCAGATAGACTCTGGAATGCTGCCTTAACATTTTGCTCAACGTTTTCACACATTAGCCTTTTATTTTCTAATGTGATTTCGGATAATTTACCCGTTAATACATTAATTTGGTGGTCTATAACGTCTTGACGCTCTGTCAGGTGTTCAACACTTTCTTTTAGGTTAGTCTGCGTACGTGCCAATTCAGGAAGTTGCGCAATAGCACATGACATGGCATCTTGCTTTTGTACTAATTGCGGAACCATTTCCACCTGTTCCCGTACAGTATCTATCTTAATAGCCACATACTCCTTCATTGCTACACGTACGCGGTGAGTAGATTCCTCACATTGAGCTTTCACCAATTCTATTTGTGCAGTTAATTTTCGTTCCGTCTCTTCGGCCTGATCTTTAAGTTCCTTGGTCTTCGCCTCTATCCGCTGCTCTAATTCGGAAAAACTGTCTTGTAACTGATGCTTAATCTCAGTTTTCAAATTTTCCCGTCCTTCAGTAACTGAGGCTAATTTTGTATTCAAATCATTTTGCCCTTCGGTAACTGAGGCTAATTTCGCGTTCAAATCATTTTGCCCCTCAGTAACTGAGGCTAATTTCGCGTTCATATCGGTTTTCAAATTTTCCTGCCCTTCAGTAACTGAGGCTAATTTTGTATTCATATTATTCATGCTCTCGGTTATCATCTGCATCTGTCTCATGATAATGACTAATGGATCTAATCCATGTTGCGTACTTGCCGTTACATGTCCCTCCGTATCTACAGGGCGTTCTATTGCCCTATCTGTAGCCATCGGTTCAACAACACTTCTTACTGCATCATTGTTATCAGTGCTAACAGCTGAAGGCTGTTGCGTGCTGCTCTGCTCTGCTTGACTCTTCTTAAACATTGCCCTAGTTAAAACCATATAAATGTTCTACCGTAAATATATATATTTTCCTTCTACTGTCACTATATGTAACTCCGTTCACACAAGAGTACTTCTGTGGCTAGTTTCTTACTGTACTTATACAGATAAATGCAACTGGGGCCGGTCAATCAAACTACATCTAGCATGAACACAATTAATCAATGTTCAAATATCCAATAATACTAAATAGAAAAGCGTATACTTAATATATACTAGCAAGCTTTAATAATAAAATTATAGATCTGGCCTTTTCTCTGCGCCCAGCGTGTTGTTATATGTTCTTACTCGTAGATCCACTTAATTTGACTGCGAGTATTTCTTCTCTTTTCCAAGCGTCAGTTAAGTTGGCTCGTCGTAGTTCACATGAAACAGAGAACAAAATCAATTTAACAACGTCCAAAAACCTGTCCGGTCACGGTCGCCGTTGTAGTGAATTATATAATGTTATTGGGAATACAGCTTGCCGCTAACTTGGTGCAATGTTTTGTCTGTAAAGACGTGTGTTTGTTGCCTTTATGATTCCTTCAGTCTCATACATAAATCTGTACAGTAAAGTAAGGGCCTCCTGTTTTGTCTTTAGGCTGATCCGTGATAAGACAGGCAAACAATTATACTAATGGAGGATTCTGAGTAATTTCTCTAATTTCATTCACTCTCTCTCTCTCTCTCTCTCTCTCTCTTTTATCTATGTACAATTTTAAATATAATATTTCATTACGTGAAATCAGCCCAATAGAATCTCTGGTGGAGCCCTTCGTCTTAACATTCAGCGGATGGCTTGCTGTAAAAGATCTTTATATCTATTATTATTGTTAAGCGCTGCATTCAGTTGGGAAAATCGATCGTTTGAACATTCGTTCCTTTTACGACAGATTTTGAATTTCAGATGTGTCCGAAGCCTTTTTGGACGATTTTATAAAGACTTGTCGATTGCAGGCTCTCTTCGTCACAGCTGAAACTTCCCCACTAATTACAGGGCCAAGACAATCATCAATGATTCAGACAAAGAACTCATTCGTCATTCACTCTAGAATAAAAGGGTCAAAAACCTTATTTCTGAGGAAAATTGTATATTCAATCCATCTCCATTACATATTCCGTTTTCTGTTGATTCCAAGTCTTACTTAATTTGCATTTACAGTTTTTCTCTCTCTTCGAATAACCCGCTAGTGGCACAAACGTTAATAGCTCGCTTTAGCAAGAAGAAGAGGAAATATGTCTCTTTTAGAAACCCGACAATCTTCCAACAGATACTTCCGAAGCTGTCCTCCTTACCCGTCTATAATAACCATGGAGAATACATATATGTCTCTCTGTTATTCCAAAGAATAAACGTACTGGAAAATACCTTGGCGTCGACGAGCTGTCGGCGCATATATTACTAGAAAATCCGATCAGATGCCTTTCAAAAGCGAATAAATGTGGATGATTTGATTGACCATTATTAATAATAGCGTGGTAGAGGGTAATTTTCCGTGGGGAGATTACAGGGTTATTTAAACAAGGAGATTTGTGGGTGGGTTCAGTTTTTTTTAGTGTACTTGAAGTATACTTACTATCATAAAGAAATGAAGAGTGATTACCTTAAACATTCTAAGCGCCGTTTCTTATAAAATCCATTTTCTGTGCTACTTCGCATACTCGTAGATTTGTTCAGTGTGCTAAATCACAGGGAAAATGTTTGAAACATTCGTTACTGGATGGCGTATGGTCTTTCTACCAAGCAGTTCTTTCCTCTGGAATCCAAAGTACCGTGCCCCACGGTCTCCTGCATTTACTTCCTGATAATCTTGTGTTGATCCTGAATTATTTGAAGAGGTAACACAGAACCCTTTCGGGGGGGGGGGGGGGGGGGGTGGGGGGGTACAACTTTTAAATCTGCGACAGAAATTTTGCGGTTATAGACAAGTGAAGGAATATATGTTAGATCTACGTTCCGTAATTTTGAAACGAAATTCCTGAATCAACTGGATCAATGTGTCATTCCATGAAAATCAATGCATGCAGATTGGCTTCATTGATTTTAAAGGTGCCTCTGAAATATTGTAATCGACGCAGAGGTGTGAGATCTCAAAATGCTGTGTAGTCTGTGTCTCATATAAACACATCTCAAACACCTATTTGAAATACTTACTCAGAAACAGAAGAATGGAAAAATGTCAATCTATCCAAAAGATATAAGACTACTCTAATGTATCCCGTGCTGTATGAGAGACTAACAACGTTTATCTCTTGTAAAACAGAAACATCTCTTACCATGTTGCCACTGCTTCATCGAAATGAGAGGGAGTTCTACGGTAAACTTCCCAATATGTGATACCAAGAAACAGGAGTCAGTAGTACCAGTTTCTTTCCCAGAATTTAATTTTGTTATTCTCTTGCAAAATAATTAAAATAAGGAAAAATGGATTTAGTTGAATGCAGCTGTACTAATTAAATATTACTGCCCTATTTCTTTACTTTACCATAACCAGTAAACCGTAGCGCCGCTGTATTAATGGCATTTGAAACAAGAACATTAATGGCACTTGGAACCTGTCAGTCTGCTGGTATCGAACATAAAACGTTCTTAATTAATTATGTGTTTTCTACTATGTTCCTTTATTTTTCGTGCCAGTGAGCATATCGGCATAATCTTTTTCTTGTACCTTTGTCCAGCGTTTTCGCAGGGTCGGCATAGTTACGGTGGGATTTGACAAGGTTATTTTAAGGAGTGGCCGGTGCCCTTCCTGTCGCCACACCGTGGGATGAGATGATGATCATTAAGACTACAGAACACCCAGTCCCCGAACGGAGAAAATCTCCCACGGCATTCCGTCGCGCTGACCACTCAGCTACCGAGGCGGACATAATGAGTAGATCAGCATCATTCGATTCAACTAAGCTACCTATAATAAAAATTTTTTTTTCTCCCTGTATCTGTGAGATTTGGCCCTTGGAAAGGTTGACACTTCTACTCTTTTATGTTTTATGTATTTCTCGATGCAACTGAAACGATTTTGAATGTCAGTTTGAGCAAAATTTATAAATACCGTTGTTTTGAAACGTACGGTAGTGTTCCTTCTTCTTTCTGAAAAACACGTCTCCAAAAGTGGCATAATAATCTAGGTGCTCCAGTTCGTAGGTGCCACTCCGAGAGGACTCCAAACGTAACTTTATAAACTAAAGATATGGTATGCGTGTTTGGAGATTTTACTGTCTTTGATCTGGCGTATTTTACGTTCTCGATCGATGTACCGACGTCACATCAATCCTGTAGAGATATTGCAGAAAATAAGGCCTATGGAGGCGTCGACTATAGCAATCTACACAGAAACGAGCTCTTGAATATATTTAACGTAATTTTATAACCTATGATACGATAAGTGCACTATTGTTACACATAAGTTCCTTTGTAGACAGCTATAGTTAGAAGCTATTCTGACATCACATAATTATGCTGATCTACTCATCTGTGATTCTTTTCACACAAACTCTGCTGTGTAGCAATAGTGCACTTATTTAATCATAGGTTATAAAATTACGTTAAAAATAAAGAAGAGCTCGTTCCTGTGTAGACAGCTATAGTGGACGCCCCAATAGACCTTATTTGATGTGTAATTAACTCATCCACCAGCTCACCATCCCACACACATGCTCATACTACGAACATTTTCAACATTACACTCTGCCTACGGACTAGTTGTAATTTGCGGCATAACCGTATTTGCGACAGGGGAGATATATTCGACCACACGGAACCGCCAACACGAATGGCAAAGCCCGTCTCTGCGCTTGCAGCGGGGACGGCTAATTCCCGAAAAGGTAATTTCTATTAGGAATCTAGGTCGGCCGTTATTGGTTGGCTGACCACTTGCTCGTTACTGAAGGCTCGCTCTATTCTCCAGCCGTCCAGGAGAGTACGGAGGTCCCAGACAACGATCCACACAACCGCCCACCATCCCATACACATATAAGCAGGAGCGAGCGCACACACACACACATTATATATATATATATATATATATATATATATATATATATATATATATATATATATATATATTGTTCTGGAAAAAATTTTGAGGATATGGGAAAAAGAAATAAAAGGAATTCAGCTAAGGATTAAAAAAGAGCAGAGAATGACGGTGAAGCGACTGGCTTTCGAGGACGATCTTGCCGTTCTATCGAACAATAGACACGAAGACAAACTTGCATTGGAAAAAGTATACGAAATCTCACAGAACACAGGGCTACAAATCTCCTACGAGAAAGCACAGTATACGTAAAACAAACCTGTAGATAATCTCCCCATTACTACTCAGTACAGAAAAGTGGCAAAAGTTGCCCATTTCAGATATCTGCGAGACATAATCCATCCATGAGGACTGAACTCAATAGCCAATAAAGATAGAATCTCCAGATTACAGAGGCATATAAGCTCGCTTGGAATCACTATAATAAGAAATCTATTTCTGTCAATGCGAAACTAAGGCATTCCAACACAGTAGTCCTACCAGAAGCACTTCATGCTGCAGAAACTACAGCAATTCATGGTCATACTAAGATCAGAGAGACTGAAAAGCAGGAAAGGAAAATTCTGAGGAAAATATATGGACTAGTGTTACGGGAAGGAATTTGGATGAAGAGGCCAACTAGAGAGATTTACAGAGACATAGAAACAATAACAGACACTATTACAAAGAGAAGGATGAAATTTTATGTACATATCAGCAGGATGAATAAAAGCTGGCTCACAAGACAAATCTCTGAGATGGTAAACAAGAGTAAAAACAAGACAAAGTGGATCACTGAAGCAGTAGAAGACATTAAAGAACTGGGGATCACAGAAGGCAACATAAACAATAGAGAACAGTTTAGAAACATCATATAGAAACACACATTTAAATAAGAACATACGGAGAACAAAACGGGGATAAGATGGTCGGAAGAACGCAAGAGAGAACTCAGTGAACGTATGAAGAGAATTTGGCAAGAATGAAGAAAGAAGAAGAAATCATGACTACTCAAGTTCAGTCGCTCTCTCAAAAGGGAATAATCGGATATAATTATAAAGTTTCTCCATGTCTTAGCCAAGTATAATTCACGATACATCAGAGAATAGACGATATTTCTTTTCGTTATTCATATATTTCCTATAGTGTGGACGGCGTTGCTTGCTAAAGGAATTTTTTTCTTTGGAGGTATTTGTTCATATTACGGTTAGACGAAAGGAGGACCAACTAATTTGGTGATACCAACAACAAAGTAAGCGTCATCTGCTCCATTACCTTAGGAGTAGAATTTTGTTGAAGGATTTCTAACATACAGTTTTTTTTTAAAATAGAGTTTCCACAACTATAATTAGATTTCTGTACTTATCTCTCTATCTTTAAAAGTAAAGCGTAGTTAGCGGCTATGGCCGGCAGGTGTGGCCGAGCGGTTCTAGGCGCTTCATCCTGGAACTAAGTGACCGCTAAGGTCGCAGGTTCGAATCCTGCCTCGGGCATGGATGTATGTGATTTGCATAGGTTAGTTAGGTTTAAGTAGTTCTAAGTACTAGGGGACTGATGACCTCAGATGTTAAGTCTCTCAGTGCTCAAAGCCATTTGAACCATTTTTAGCGGTTATGGCTGAGCAATCGACATACCCCTCACGATGATGCCAGAATGACCTGTAGTGGATCAACTTATCGATAAACAGATAGCTCGCCATAGAACATGTGAATATCATTATAACTGTCACGCAAAGGATAACTAAATGATGTTGATGTGGTCCCATGCTACTTGACAGAGCGTAGGGAACGATGCGGGAGACCCGCACCACCGTATTAGGCAAGGTCCTAACGGAGATGGTTTGCCATTGCCTTCCTTCGACCGTAACGGGGATGAATGATGACGACGACACAACAACACGCAGTCATCTCGAGGTAGGTGAAAATCCCTGGCCCCAACGGGAATCGAACGCGGGACCCCGTGCTCGGGAAGCGAGAACGCTACCGCGAGACCACGAGCTGCGGACAAGGATATGTTACTGAATTTAATTAACTAAACATGGATTTCCCAAACGTACATGAAACATGGGTGCTGTAAGCCACAAAGATTTCAAAGGTAGGGATTTCATCAACCCACTGGGTGAAACAGTGGTCACTGTGAAGCCCTACTCATTACAAGCCTATGTAACAGTCAAGTTAAACACAAAGTGCTTAAGTAAGAGAGAACAGTTACGTGCACCAAGTATCAACTTGAATTACTGTTTAAATAATGTATGAACACCTTGATAAAGGTCGGGTAATTGCTCTGCAGTGAAAAAGTTAGGGGGAGCACTAATTTGGGGAAGCTACTAAGTTTGCAATAGCTGCTAATTTACTGCTGATTGTTAATCATGAGAATAGAAAGAATGGTACAGAATCAGGCATTGCTAATCAGCGAACTTGAAATGAAAGTATGAATATCCTAACGTTAATCTGAAGTCTTTTCATGCATCCTACAACCCATCTTGTGAACGCTACTGTTGCTCACCTTACTTAGCGTTAGCAGTGCCTGTGAATGGCTGCTGCAGTAAGTGCAAAATAAGTCATGTGCTGCATCGAAGGTTCAAATGGTACAAACAGCTCTGAGAACTATGAGGCTTACCATCTGAGGTCATCAGTCCCCTAGAACTTACAACTACTTAAACCTAACTAACCTAAGGACACACACACATCCATGCCCAAGGCAGGATTCGAACCTGCGACCGTAGCGGTAGCGCGGTTACAGACTGAAGCGCCTAGAACCGCTCGGCCACACCGGAATGCTTGCATCGAAGGCTCCTCTCCCTTGTTGTAGTTGTGGTCTTCAGTCCTGAGACTGGTTTGATGCAGCTCTCCATGCTACTCTATCCTGTGCAAGCTTCTTCATCTCCCAGTACCTACTGCAGCCTACATACTTCTGAATCTGCTTAGTGTATTCATCTCTTGGTCTCCCTCTACGGTTTTTACCCTCCACGCTGCCCTCCAATACTAAATTGTTGATCCCTTGATGCCTCAACACATGTCCTACCAACAGATCCCTCCTTCTGGTCAAGTTGTGCCACAAACTTCTCTCCTCCCCAATCCTATCCCCTGCTTCCTCATTAGTTATGTGGTCTTCAGCATTCTTCTGTAGAACCACATTTCAAAAGTTTCTATTCTCTTCTTGTCCAAACTATTTATCGCCCATGTTTCACTTCCATACATGGCTACACTCCATACAAATACTTTCAGAAATGACTTCCTGACACTTAAATCTATACTCGATGTTAACAAATTTCTCTTCTTCAGAAACGATTTCCTTCCCATTGCCGGTCTACATTTTATATCCTGTCTACTTCGACCATCATCAGTTATTTTGCTCCCCAAATAGCAAAATTCCTTTACTAATATAAGTGTCTCATTTCCTAATCTAATTCCCTCAGCATCGCCCGACTTAATTCGACTACATTTCATTATCCTCGTTTTGCTTTTGTTTACGTTCATCTTATACCCTCCTTTCAAGACACTATCCATTCCAATCAACTGCTCTTCCAAGTCCTTTGCTATCTCTTACAGAATTACAATGTCAAAGTTTTTATTCCTTCTCCACGGATTTTAATACCGACTCCGAACTTTTCTTTTGTTTCCTTCACTGCTTGCTCAATATACAGATTGAATAAGATCGGGAAGAAACTACAACCCTGTCTCACTCTCTTCCCAACCACTGCTTCCCATTCATGTCCCTCGACTCTTATAACTGCCATCTGGTTTTTGTACAAATTAAAAATAGCCTTTCGCTCCCTGTATTTTACCCCTGCCACCATCAGAATTTGAAAGTGTGTATTCCAGTAACCATTGTCAAAAGCTTTCACTAAGTCTACAAATAATAGCTTCTAAGATAAGTCGTAGGGGCAGTATTGCCTCACGTGTTCCAACATTTCTACGGAATCAAACTGATCTTCCCCGAGGTCGGCTTATACTAGTTTTTCCATTCGTCTGTAAAGAATCCGCGTTAGTATTTTCAGCCGTGACTTATTAAATTGATAGTTCGGTAATTTTAACATCTGTCAACACCTGCTTTCTTTTGGATTGGAATTATTATATTCTTCTTGAAGTCCGACGGTATTTCGCCTGTATCATACATCTTGCTCACCAGATGGTAGAGTTTCGTCAGGACTGGCTCTCCCAAGGCTGTCAGTAGTTCTAATGGAATGTAGTCCACTCCCGGGGGCTTGTTTCGACTCAGGTCTTCCAGAGCTCTGTCAAACTCTTCACGCAGTATTATATCTCCCATTTCAACTTCACCTACATCCTCTTCCATTTCCATAATATTGTCCTCAACTACATCACCCTTGCGTAGACCCTCCATATACTCCTTCCACCTTTCTGCTTTCCCATCTTTGCTTAGAACTGGGTTTCCATCTGAGCTTTTAATATTCATACAAGTGGTTCTCTGTTCTCTGAAGGTCTCTTTAATTTTCCTGTAGGCTGTATCTACCTTACCCCTAGTGAGATAAGCCTCTACATCCTTACATTTGTCCTCTAGCCATGCCTGCTTAGCCATTTTGCACTTCCTGTCGATCTCATTTTTGAGACGTTTGTATTCCTTTTTGCCTGCTTCATTTACTGCATTTTTATATTCTCTCCTTTCATCAATTAAATTCAGTATTTCTTCTGTCACCCAAGGATTTCTACTAGCCCTCGTCGTTTTACCTACTTGATCCTCTGCTGCTTTCACTACTTCATCCCTCAAAGCTACCCATTCGTCTTCTACTGTATTACTTTCCCCCATTCCTTTCAATTGTTCCCTTATGCTCTCCCTGAAACTCTGTATAACCTATGGTTTAGTCAGTTTATCCAGGTCCCATCTCCTTAAATTCCCACCTTTTTGCAGTTTCTTCAGTTCTAATCTACGGGTCATAACCAATAGATTGTGGTCAGAATCCACATCTGCCCCTGGAAATGTCTTACAATTTAATACCTGGTTCCTATATCTCTGTTTTACCATTATATACTCTATCTGAAACCTGTCAATATCTCCAGGCTTCTTCCATGTATACAACATTCTTTCATGATTCTTGAACCAAGTGGTAGCTGTGATTGAGTTGTGCTCTGCGCAAAATTCTTCCAGGCGGCTTCCTCTTTCATTTCTTACCCCCAATCCATATTCACCTACTACGTTTCCTTCTCTCCCTTTTCCTACTGCCGAATTCCAGTCACCCATGACTATTAAATTTTCGTCTCCCTTCACAACCTGAATAATTTCTTTTATTTCATCACACATTTCTTCAATTTCTTCGTCATCTGCAGAGCTAGTTGGCATATAAACTTGTACTACAGTAGTAGGCGTGGGATTCGTATCTATCTTGGCCACAATAATGCGTTCACTATGCTGTTTGTAGTTGCTTACCCGCATTCCTGTTTTCCTGTTCATTATTAAACCTACTCCTGCATTACCTCTATTTGATTTTGTGTTTATAACCCTGTAGTCACCTGACCAGAAGTCATGTACCTCCTGCCACCGAACCTCGCTAATTCCCACTATATCTAACTTTAACCTATCCATCTCCCTTTTTAAATTTTCTAACCTACCTACCCGATTAAGGGATCTGACATTTCACGCTCCGATCCGTAGAACGCCAGTTTTCTTTCTCCTGATAACGACATCCTCTTGAGTAGTCCCCGCCCGGAGATCCGAATGGGGGACTATTTTACCTCCGGAATACTTTACCCAAGAGGACGCCATCATCATTTAACCATACAGTACAGCTGCAAGCCCTCGGGAAAAATTACGTCTGTAGTTTCCCCTTGATTTCACCCGTTCACAGTACCAGCACAGCAAGGCCGTTTAGGTTATTGTTACAAGGCCAGATCAGTCAATCATCCAGGCTGTTGCCCTTGCAACTACTAAAAAGGCTGCTGCCCCTCTTCAGGAACCACACGTTTTTCTGGCATCTCAACAGATACCCCTCCATTGTGGTTGCACCTACGGTATGGCTGTCTGTATCGCTGAGGCACGCAAGCCTCCCCACCAACGGCAAGGTCCATGGTTCCTGGGGGGGGGGGGGGGGCAGGGGGCTCCTCTCCCTATCTCGGCTGAAATTCCCCCTCTTTAACCTTATACAGAAATGTTCCATAAAGCGCTCCCAGCAAGAAGTTAGTTCTAACGCTTTCTTCGTGAAAGTGAGCTTTGTGAATGATTTTGATCACCTGTGACAGTGGTTCATCGAGTGCCAACGAATGAGATACGTTCTAACAAGGCAGCTGTCTCCAGTTCACACTCGATTTAACGTGATTAACCAGTAGTGAGGATTTCGAATGCTGGATCTCGGAAACAGGTAAAACCTGACTCTCACTTATTGTTCTATTTTGAGTTCCAGCCAATAAGACTTCCTTCACATACTCGCAGATGAGCTCTTTTTTTCTGCTGCAGAATTTATTTACATTAGTCAATGCTATACTCCCTTACTGCTTCTTAGAAAAAGTTAAGTTCGTCAACAACATTGGCACCAGCCTGGCGGCTCCTTCTGCCATACTCTCAAGCATAAAGGTGCAGGATGGCCTCTTCTCATTCCACCTCTTACTCTTACCACTAAAATGTCCCTTGATCAAAAACATTTCACAGAGACTCCTGAAGGCTCAGTTCCTTACACTTATGGAAGCTCAGTCCCTATTACACGATGATAGAAAGTAGCGACGTGACTCAGGTGCTACTCAACATTTCACATTAGAAACAGACTTTCATTTCGCAACAGATTCTCTTCGCTTAGGCCACAATCACTAAGGCCGTTGAGAGAGACCACTGATGGCGCATGTTTGGTAGGCCTCTGCTCACGTACAGTTTACCAGGGCTAGTGGCCAAATGCAAGACGTCTCAGCCCTTTTGTTGGTAGCAGGACGTGCACTTTGAAAAGAAAAAAACCGTAGCTCCTTGGCACTAATGTCTCCTCATTGCCGCTCCTGTCTCTACTTTACAATTCTTCGCTGATGAATTCAATGATACTCTCCTCTAATCATTTAAGTAATACTCCAGAAGGAAAATTTAGCATGGTATTTAATTGTGCTAACCTCTGATCTCATCTTTGTCAAAAATCGTTCTAAATTTCCTCTACCTGAAATTAATTTATGTTAACTGGATTTATCAATTTAATGAAGTTTGATTATAATGTGCGGTAGTCTTGATGAATATAAGTGTGGATCCTTAGCAAATTGTGTCAATAATTAAATATCGCCAACTAGTATGAAACTACAGAGCACTGTAAAACAACTTAAAGTAATAATCAGCCAAGAAGAAGGCAATGGGAAAAAAAGTAATTTAGTAAAATATGAGCACAGTATGTAGAAGCAACTGAACCAGCTTATTTACAAGGTACTACCAAATTCAAATGTTGCAATCGCAGATTAATATAAAATATTTTAAAATCCATATTTACTCCCTAAATATAAAAGGTCACCTTTATATGTAGCAGACGGCGTATAACTATCCCACAAAAGCTTCAGGATACACATTACTCGACCATGACTATGTGTAATTAAGTTATCAGAAAGGCATTGCTTACGTAGAAAATGTACCGAAACGATGTGGGAAGTGTGCAACTAACTATTAATATGTGCCCGCCGGAATAGCCGTGCGGTCAAGCGCATCACTTTCCGAGTGGGAAGGCGTGCCGGTCCGAGGCACGAATCCGCCCAGCGGACTTGTGTCGAGGTCCGGTGTGCCGGTCAGTCTGTGGATGGTTTCTAAGGCGGTTTTCCATCTGCCTCGGCGAATGCGGGCTGGTTCCCATTATTCCGCATCAATTACACTATGTCGGCGATTGCTGCACTAACACTTTCTCCTCGTTCGCGTACACCATAATTACTCTATCACGCAAACATTGGGTTACACTCACGGGAGTGAGATCTTCCAGGGGGCGGGGGGTCCACTGGGTGCTGAACCGCTCAATAACCCTGGGTTCGGTGTGCTGCGGCGTTGGTGTGTGTGGACTGCTGTAACCTGTTGTGGGGTTGTGTAAAACTAAAGGCTACGGGGCGGACGGAGCCTCTCCGTCGTTTCTAGGTCCCCACTTCCATACAATATAGCTGTCAATATGGCAAGTGGATACGCTGCCGTTGTAAACAAGAAGTTGAAACATATATAATTACAAAGATAATCTTTAATGATTAATCGAAGTCATTATTGATGAAATGAATGAAAGTTAGTGAAACTTTGACAGTGTAATGAAATACGATGATCGTCAATACTAAGGTAGGCAAATTATTCTTGAAACCATTTGGATTACGATGAATTTGGGCTTACACTCTGATATGTGGTTTTGAGTAGACGCGACATGTTGCTGACGCAACTACTTCGATCTGAAGATGATCCACAGTAACCGAAACATGCAATATACTTAAAAACGTGAAACTGAGTGGGAAAATTAATGAGAATTACTTCAGATTTCAATATAGCTGCTGAATCTCTCAAGACGTTTATTTCCGCTGTAGTGCTTATATGACCGTTAGTAATACATCTATGGGCGATAACGTTCATTGCACAGCCGGGAGCTAATTTGCATATGAAAGTGATCACAATTAGTCAGATACAAGTACACGTTAGAAATTTTATAAATCCTTGAAGATATTATAGAAAGAAACCAAAGTTAATAATGAACAGTTGCGTTACTCGACACACTAATTTATTTATTTATTGTTCCGTGGGACCACATTAAGGAGAAGTCTCCATGTTCATGGAACGAGTCAATACATGAAATTATAACACGATTGTAGAAACAGATTAAATGAAATATAAGAAACATATTCAGTTGTAGATTGTAGAAACAGATAAAATGAAATATAAGAAAGATATTCAGGCGACACGTCGTTAGTTTAAATAGAGAAAATCAAGAATGTAACACTGGAATTTGCTTAATTTTTTAGCTCTTCCAGGAGCTCCTCGACACAACTCTTCAGTTTAGACTTAAAAGCGTTTGGGCTACTGCTAAGATTTTTGAGTTCTTGTGGTAGCTTATTGAAAATGGATGCAGCAGAATCTGCACTACTTTCTGCACAAGAGTCAAGGAAGTGCATTCCACATGCAGATTTGATTTCTGCCTAGTATTAAGTGAGTAAAAGCTGCTAACTCTTAGGAATAAGCTAATAATGCTAACAACAAACGACATTAAAGAAAATATATACTGTGAGGGCAATGTCAAAATTCCCAGACTATTGAATAGGGGTCGCCAAGAGGTTTTCGAACTTACACCACACATAGCTCGAACAGCCCGTTTTTGAGCCAAAAATACCCTTTTTGAATAAATAAGTAGCTTAACCTCATACCAATGTTGACTGTTACTGATTCTAGACAACAAATGTGCCGACTATGGCGCTGTTGCCGAAGGCTGATACTACGACGTTGGTGAAGGTTTCTGCCCCGTAACAGTATGGACAGAGCTTGCTGTGAGGGTGCGTGCTCAGCAGCTGAAAAACGAGTTGCTTATGCACAATCACCCTGAGCCAGTACGTCCTGGAAATGAGTTGGACTGCACGCTGAGCAATAGAATAACCAGCAAACTCAAGATGGGAACGGTAGATATGCGACATTTCTTTACGGTTTATGAAGCTTGCTGCGAGGCACATCAAAGTCCGCTCCGCTCTGTGTGGAATACAGGGCGGTTATTACCTCAGCAGCATTCCAGCTATTCTTGGAACAGTCCGAACCCTTTGTGACCAAGCAATGTGAACTGTCGAAATGTAAAATAAGCAGAAGTGGTGGGTTGGCTGTCTACGTACCTGACTTTGCAATATGGTACAGAAGTAGCAGAGGGCCATGTAAGTGATAAAGTTGTTTAATAACTGTCCGAAGTTAATGCGTCACCAATGCGTCAAGGAACCGCTTAGGCCGATACAGCAGTTGTACTTTGGATTGTTTTTCTTCAAGCGAGAGGTGGTACTTGATCACTGACAAAAAAATAATTGTTTGTACCATATTCAAAATGAGTTTTCAGTTTAAAGAAAGCTCTTAAAGTCGCTAGATTTGCTGAGCCAGCTACTGACAATATTTAAATGAACACATCACTTCTGAAAAGTGTAAATATTGTTCTACTATATGTATCATGGATTGTTTAAATTTTAGATAAAGACTTAAAGGTTGCTTTCTGCAATATTAGCAATCGTAATGCACTGGTTAGAAAAGCGTTATTAACTTATTGATATTTCTAGAAGAGAACGTATATTTTAAGGGTTTTAAGTTTTATCTAAATGGACATATGTACAATAAAATATTTATAAATTGTTCAAAATTTTAGTTGTACATTATATCTTTCTCCAGTCGAACACACCACTGAAGTTAATGTCCATTTCTATCACACCACACACTTCAGACACTCATACCAGTAACTCAGAAATAAAATCGTAACAAATAAACTGAAATTATTTCCAGAAGACCAAAAAGTGTCATGGCAGTAGCGAAATACCATAGCCAAGGAATCGACACGTAAATATACCAAAAGACATAAAATTAATCTCTACAATTGAATAACTTCAAAATTTAGTATGTGTTGCCAGGTTCAAAAATTTAAATAGTTTGTAAGTATTACTTTTAAACGTTCATTAAGACTGTAGCAGTGCCAAGATTCTCTAAAGGATATGATTAACAAAAAGTACGAAACTTTCAATGTAAGAGGAAATTATCTACACTCTCTGTAAACACTGTCATCTGTTATGTTGGTGTTATTCATTCATGATCTGATTCTCGGAACTTAGGACAACAGGACCCTTTGTGTGGTGAATATGACTTTGTTTAATAAGCACAATTTTTTTTAATGAAAGTCCACACAAGTAATGTATTGACCAAACAACACTTTAAGACATTGACAACGTTTTTACAGGACTGGATGTCTCAAACCGGTTGTCTGAAATGGTTCAGTCATACTTTGAGCTAATTTACTGCCGCGACATGCTAACTTCGGGCTGCTATTACGATAATCAAGCCTCATTTTCAGGTTGCAGGTTTGTCAAAACAGAACTCGCCTTTTATAATCCTCTTGAACCCCCATTACAAGTTATCCATGTACCGAGTCCCACGTGAATTGCCTTGGCTGTCACATCTACAAGGCACTGCTGCACGCATAGCTACTGTTCCGAAGCCAGTCTCTGTCTTTTGTCCACTTCTACTCGCTGCGGAATCATATCTTTCCTGTGCTTCCAACTGTTCCGCTAGTATCCAGCTCCACACATACTCCAAAGAAGTCTCCTTTAACAATTAAGACAATATCACAGACTTTAGGCAAAACTATATTGCAGGCATTGCCAGTATGTCTATTATACAAAAATTACAATATTTCTTTTTAATCGTTTATCACAAAAAATAAGAAAAGAACAGAACATTCATGAAAAAGCATAGAAGCCAGTAATCCAAAAGTGATGTGTGTCCTCGCTTGTAGGGAGGCGAGAGCGGCGGTTTCGAACGTGATGCCGGCCCCTTGTGCGACATGACGTCACTCGGTACCGCAGCGGGCCCGAGCTACTTTTAACACCCAACTCATCATCCGCGCACGCGTCGTTTGCCCCCTCTCTGATTGGTGTCAGCGGCCGTAATCGTTGCTATATAAGCGGAAACTCGTTCCAGCCCCGGCAGTCAGTAGTTTTACGCCTGACGACGATGGCGGAGATAGCCGTCGAAAGCTCGATAACTTTATTCGAATTGACACGGCTTTAAAACCGAGACGATTTCATTCAAAAGTTATGTAGTAGTAGCGAGGATGTCCAAAGAGGAGTTGTCAGTATATAGGAAAATAACAGGAAAAATCCTCTAACAGCACTTCAGCTTCTGTACTGGGAATCAAACCTCTTCTACTACAGTCTCTTTGCTTTCCATATCTTATGGAGGAGGAAGTATGTATCAAACCAGTGAAAATTGTCCAGTAAACATGACATCTAAAATGCCTAGCTTAAGAGGTATGAGCTCTTTCTCAGTATAACAGGTGTGTTTCACAGTGACAAAGATGAACAAGTGTTCCTATTTCATAAGGTATGCACTTTAGAGCCTATGGTGACTGAGCATTTTTCTTATTTTCACCCATAATATTGAGTCTGAAAATATGGAAAGGAAAGAGCTTGCTGTAAAACATATTCGTTTCAAAGCACTGAATACGAAGAAGATACACCTTTCAGATTCCATCTTTACATGATATTCTCCCTCTGAATAATTATTCCTGTTATATCCCTAAATACTGACAATTTCTCCCGGAACATAATGTGATGTACTGTCACAATCAGACCCGCAGCTTTCCATTTTCTGTCAAGCTTCTTGGAGACTAAGGCAGGACAAGTGATTAAATCTCTACCTAGTTTTATGTGTGTAAAGGGATAGAAAAATTTTCTTACTTCAGAATTAACGACTGAGAGGCAATTATTCCCTCTTGTTTCACACAGATGACGCCTTGCACATTATTTTAATTTCACTTCTCAATAGGCGACTAGAGAATGGAAAGGGAGAGAGAGAGATGAGACTGAAGTGCGTTCTGAGTCAAACCCAAATGTTTCACTACTTTGAATATTAAAGAGTCTTTTTAGTAAAATTTTAGTACGTTCAATTTGCAAGTTGATTAATTCGCATATGATTATTAATTATAATAGTAGCCTAATGAACAGAACCAGTCAAGTTGGCAAACTGGACACACTGGTTGGTTGAGATATTACCAGTTTACATTAATCAACAGGACAGAGCATGTGAACTACACAACCAACTCGGCGAGTTCAGCGACCTGGAGGAATGTTCTTCAGCTGCCACGCTGAGGGTAAACAGTTGTAGCGAAACATTCTGCCTACAGTCTCTGTCTACACACGCCACGGTGAAACGTCCTCTTAGAAAATTTATTGAATTACTGTGCTGATAAATCTCTTACATTATTTGATTTTCAAACAGCTGAGCAAAACTGAACATACTCAGAAATTTCGCTCTTTACCTATTCTGATCAACACTAAACTGACACACAATATTTTTTAGCGCAACGCAATCTGACTTTCAATAATCCCTACTGAATTATGGCCCTGACTAACATTAACCTATACCTTTCACAAACCACTTACCTCACAAAAATCTTCGTTACTCGAACTACTGTAATACAGCGAGCACCACTACTGCCAGCTAAATAAAAGATTCAAACTACTGAAGGCACTAACTACTGATAGGCATAGTTAGCAAATGAAAGATTTTGACGGAGAACAAACAATGTATTTACCTTAATAGTGTTCAAAAGTCATAATATATATAGCAGTTCATGACATCCATTCTTACAAATGTACTGTTTCTGATGGACATACGTCCAGATCATCCGCTCTGAGAAATCCGCCATCTCACTTCCCCGCATCCACCACTGCTGGCGGCTCACCTCCAACTGCGCAACGCTACGCGTTGTTGACATCCAGCTGCCCAACACTACAATAGCTAACAACAGTGCAAACCAGCCACAGACTGCACACAGCACAGCCAGTGATTTTCATACAGAGCGCTACGTGGCGTTACCAATAAAAAATCCTAAACAGCCTACCTACACAGCCCCCATGCTCCCCACAAAAAATTTTACAAATTGTTTTTGGCAGTGGCCAATAATAAGTTGATAAAATTTTTTCACGATTACAGTAACAAAGAAATCAAATGCACACACTTACAGATACAATGTCGGTCAAAAGAAAAGATTTTCTCACAGTCCATAAAGACAGTCCAGATCATTCATCTCAGTATTAATTACAATTTTATGCACAAAGTCTGAGCAGTAAAAGAAAATGCACACGGAAGTAGTGGATTTCCATGCAGTCTAGAAGAACTAGATTTGTCCTTGCAAAGGAAAGACAGTGCCGACTCTAGACATGCAGACACGTAATGGGCCACAACACAGCAAACCCACAGCAGAGTCAGTCGAAGTTTTGAAGAATATTGGTAGGCAGGTCATCACAGAGTAGACCCACTGTAGTCCTGGTAGAGATTACGGTATTGGTGGGCCACCAGAGGTTCAGACCCACTGCAGTCCTTGTAGAAATAATGGTATTGGTGGGCCATCAAAGATGCAGACGCACTGTAGTCCTTGTAGAGACGGCCAGCAACCATCTGTTGCGACTGTGCAGGTGCACAATCACCATTGAAGAGTCTTGCGGAGAATGTAGCAAGTCCATAAACCACCACTTGTGCACTCACAAAGTTTTTGGAATTGTCCTTAGAACTGGCACTGCATGTACTATGACTAACTAAAACGTGTGCAGTCAAATGAAACTTAATTTTAAGAACTGGTGTCTAATTATAATTATAAATTTACAACATAAGAATACAATTACAAAGGTACAAAATACATCATTAAATAACATAACAGTATAGATAACATTTGTAGTAGTACAAGCTTTATAAAAGAATCGAAATAACATATACATCAGTGTCACAGGAATTATGACATAAGTACATACATAAAATATGAGAATAACTTTTGAAACCACAACTTCACACATGAGTATTAAAACAAAACAGAATAAATAATGTCTAAACATCTTTACAAAGTAAACAACTTATTATTAGAAAAATTCTACAACATCACTCTCATCAGATAAACACATAAGGACAGGACGAACACAAATACACAAGGGTATACAAACACATAGTGGAATAACACAAGGAAAGAACAGGATTTGTTTTACTGCAGTATTGTGCAAACAAAACTTTCTTTACTTCCTGGAGATCTCCCTACATTCTTCATTATTTCCAAAAAGTCCTATCTATACCTGCTTTCGGTGCTTTTTTCGTAGAACTTCTCAATGCATTTCTTCCAATTCATCGCAACTCATTCTCTTATGTAGTCTACCCCCTCTTAAGCTAACTTAAATCTATTGAGCTCAGATGCTAAACTAAGGGACGAGGCAATGCAGCAGTACAAGACAATTAACACAAACAGCAATGACAAAAAATGCAAATTGGCAAAACGAGCAGCAATAAATATAAATTAGCAAAGCAAATGCAACATTATCACTAATAAGAGCCAATGTGCAGCAAAAAGAAAAATAAATCAGTAGTAAAACTGCCTTAATACAATGTAAAATTCAGTAGAACTATACCTGGCAAACAAAAGCAGCAAATGCTATAACTTATACCTAAACACGACAAAGCTCCAGCAGAAGAAATATTACACTAAAAATGGCCGTGTTTAATACCTATGTCACATCTTAACACTAGAGTGATGCATCACGAGAACTTACTCTAGCAGACAAGTTACCAAATCGCAACAAATTATTTATGCAATTCCTGTGAAGGGAAATGTCTTTTTGTGCTCCCTAGTTTTTTTGGAAGCAGATCATAAAATTATTATTTACTGGATCTGTAGGCATAAAATATCTGAATTAGTACATCTATTAAATTTTATTTTAACCAATGCTGCAGTGCAGCTAGAAACTAGATATTAAACGAAATGAGCAATCTCTCAACTAGAAAGACAATAGATGTAAAATGTTTCTCATAATTTCATTAGGCATTTTTGTAAATATCATAAATTAAGAGCTCCACATTGTAATCATATGTTTTCAAGTTCGAGCGTGTCATATTTGCGATGCTTCCTACAAAGAATAGTCAATGGCGAGGATAATGGCCTCTTTTTCTTCACCTAATGGCTTTCTGTTTTCAGACGACTATCTCTCAGCTGGGCGCCCAAAACGCATTACGTCAAGGTCACTTACCTTTCTTAACGAAATATTTACGACAGCAGTTTCCGCTACAGTGACAGTCTCATATAAAAATTTCACAGGTCGAGAATTTGCATTACAAATGTATAGAAACAAATTCCTGTAAATATAACAGTGTCCAAAAAATTTTCGCCGGCATTGGTACACATTCACGCATATAAACACATTTCCAAACTCTTCAAGTTCGATTTTTGGTTTCCAACATCCTTTTTCACAACCAGAGTCCCTAACCACTACTCATTATTCATATACATATAAACACGGTAATCACATCCCTCATATAAGGTACCATCATCTTATTGATCATAAACATACCTCAACAGCATAATACACATCGTCATCGTAATAATAACATCATAACAGATCAATCACATCTCAAAATCGTCGCAGCTTCTTTCAATAATTTCAAAACCTTCAGTAAACTCATCTACCTCAAACGTACTTCAAAATCTATGATCCAATACCATATACATCATTGAAAGCTCTCATAGTATCACAATGGTACCGAAAAATATATGAGCAGTTCACAAAGTCTAGACAAAATACAATTTCATATGTGTGAAATTATCCAAATGTGTAATTACGTAAACATCTGACACTGACGTAGTAAAAGAAAGTTTGTCTCTCTCAGGTAAATGATCAGATAACTGTATAATTTATGTGTTAGAGAATTATGGTACCGATGTGTAAAGTTGTATAAGCAAATACCATATTATCTGGGGTTCCTTCTGCTTGCCAAACATATGGTACACAAAGTAAGCCTATACCCCCCTGAGCATTAATGTAATTATACTGCAGGAGTTACAGATTACAGCTATGGAATGAAATGTATCACGGAAAACTTTCTTTGTAATTCAAAAATTTTTAAAAATAAAGGTTTTAAGTACAAAATTAATCACTAAAATGCTTGTCCTGTAGCGCTAAATGTGCGTCTTGCTGTAAGATAATTCTGTGGAAGTGTCGTAGTTATCGTCCTCTGTAAGTAAAGTTGTGCCAAAGTCAATGTACTCACCTCATCATAAACAAAAGTGAAATGATTTGCGTATAGATATCGTAGTTATTATGCTTATTGCCGTGATGAAGAAAGAACTGTACTGTAACGTATTGTTGTGCTACGGAAAAGGCTGCCTCATTGTAGCTATACCACAAAAGCTACTACTAAAACATGTTTTAATTTCCAGAATAATACATAAAAACTGAGCAGATATAAAACAGATACACCGCAAAAGTAACAATATAAGTTGTGTCACACATTAGTAGCGTCGTGATATAATCGTGTAGCTGTCAAAGAAACCAAATACTAAGTCATCTTTAATCTATTCAACTAAACCAAAATGTTGCATTAAAATATCATTAGCAGTATATGTTCTATGTATGTAAGCCTTATAGTCGTTACGTAATCGTACAACTAACAAGCAAGAATGTAGAAACACAATAACACTCTGTCGTCTGTTCACTATAACAATGCACTCGTAAATACTGTCAAAATATGTTCACTAGGTTCCAGACTGGATAGTTAACTTCAAAACATTGTTCCATGTTAACAGATTCTAAGTCTGACAAAACATACTAGTAGCATGAAGTGAAAAATTTTATGGCAAAGACTAAGTTAAAAAGCAGATTATCTCTCAATAAACGGTTTTACTTGTTAAATGTGGCGCAATCCTTTACTCTTCCTAGTACGCAGAATTTCAACTTCAACGCAATTATCATGTGGTATACGTCGGATTCTGTAAGGTCTGTAATACTTTTAATTTAGAAGGAATAATAGGAAACAACGGAGCACGATGTGAGATGGTAGATGGTTTCGCCTTTTGACAAAGTTTACGAATAGACAAGCCTCTTCGAATTCTCTTTTCCATATTGTTAAAATAACAAGTCGTTTGAAGAATATGATAACATTTACGTGGACCAAAATGTGCGTAGCTGAAATGAATGTACCAAATGAGCTTATTAACAAAATCGTCTGGAATGCAAAGTACCCATAGCTTGTCATCAACAGTGCAGCGTTTGAAGAGGGATGTTGTTTCTAACAAGATAATAATGTCGAATCTGAGTGTGTGTCTTTTCATGCCATTTACTTCTGATGTCTTTCCAAATCGGATTTTTATCTTGTTCATGAGCAATGTCCTTTGAAGATGTGGTGATGAAGTTTTCAAAGGCGACTTTCTGAATGTAAAGAATACTGAAATTTTTCTCGAGGTTGCCTTCTGTGTTATTATTCTGTATCTGTTCCGTATTTCTATGTCCCTCTTCCCGTATTGGAGCGCGAGTGTCCTCTGAAATATGTAATTCTTGTATTACTTTTGACAACTGATCTTGTACTTCCCGGATTTCTCTTTTGTGTTGCGTATTAATTTGATTCTGATTTTGTTTGACTTTCTTAATTTCTTCATACTCTTCTGTGTCAGTGATGGCTACAGGTCTTGTGACATTCATATCATCATCTGCCTTTGTAGATAAGTTAGTGAACTGATCCGAAAGTTCGGCTACTTTCTCCGATAGTGACTTATTTCCTCAGTGTGTTTTTCTGAACTAAGTTCCAGAGTATCTACTGTGTCCTTTAAGTTTTCCTGAGTTTTTGCAAGTTGCGTAACCGAATCGGTAGATGCAACTGAGTCAATCTTAGCTTGCAAGGTCTCACGATTTTCATGAACAATAGTTTGCAGTTCTTTTATGGCCACTTCGTGATTCTGTAATGTATTTTCATGCCGCGATAAAATAGGTTGGAAATGCTCACAAGTTTGTGATTTTACGTCATTACAGACTTTTTGACATTTCGATTCGATTTTATGTAACTCAATATTTAAATCGTCCCGTGTTTGTTCAAGCGTGGTGTCTAACCTTTGAAGTTTTTGTTCCATTGTGTCTAACGTTTGAAGATTTTGTTCCATTGTGTCTAACTTTTGAAGATTTTTTTGCATTGTGTCTAACTTTTGAAGCTTTTGCTCTGTTTGTCCCATTTGTTGTATTAGTTGTAATAACAATGTACTGGTGTCTGAAACATGTTCCTCAGTGCTTTTTGGCAGTGAATTTGCACCGGCAACATTCACATGTTGACAAGCAAAAAATGTGTCTTGACTTATTTGAAAAAACGGTGAGGACCCAAAAACTGAATCTATTTGCGAGATTGTGTCCTGTTACTTCGGATTCCTGAGGCGAGCTGTTGCCGACCGATCTATCAATGATGCTCCCCTGTTCACTAATTGTTTCACTGTCTACTCCAATATCTGCCGCCCGCTCCACTTCCCTATGCACAATTACCAAATTACCACTTTGAATGTCTGTTAATTCATTACACAGTGGTGCCGATAAGCTACGCTCGTCGACACTATTATTTCTCACTTTACTTTGGAGCCTAGTGTTACGTTTTTCACACGCCATTATAGTCACAATATTTCACACGATAACACAGAAAAGCACAATTTGAAGAGCAAAATAAGAAAACACATTAACATAGCACTGAAAATAATATCTAGTTAATGGCAAGCGCAGCTGCGAAATACTTGGTGCAAATCTACATGGTTGCCAGAACTGTTTTACTGTACAACAATGAAAAACTAAAACTACAAAGCAAAATTTTCTCTATGATTACGCGCTAGCAATAAACAATAGCTACACTAATTACACAAACTACGAGAAAAAATCAGAAGATTCCAGTGAGGTATCCTCGGCTAAGGGTCGACATATGTAACGTCCCCTTTGAAAAATTATTGACTTACTGTGCTGATAAGTCCCTTACATTATTTGATTTTCAAACAGCTGAGCAAAACTGAACGTACTCAGACATTTCGCTCTTTACCTATTCTGATTAACACTAAATTGACACACAATATTTTTTAGCGCAACACAGTCTGACTTTCAATACTCCCTACAAAAGAATGGCCCTGACTAACATTAACCTATACCTTTCACAAATCACTTACCTCACAAAAATCTTCGTTACTCTAACTACTGCAATACAGCGAGCGCCACTACTGCCAGCTAAATAAAAGATTCAAACCACTGAAGGCACTAACTACTGATAGGCATAGTTAGCAAATGAAAGATTTTGATAGAGAACAAACAATGTATGTACCTTAATAGTGTTCAAAAGTCATAATATATAAATATAGCAGTTCATGACATCCATTGTCCGCCCCAGTAGCTGAGTGGTCAGCGTGACGGATTGCCGTCCTCTGGGCCCGGGTTCGATTCCCGGCTGGGTCGGAGATTTTCTCCGCTCAGGGACTGGGTGTTGTGTTGTGTTCATCATCATTTCATCCCCATCCGGCGTGCAGGTCGCCCAATGTGGCGCCGAATGTAATAAGACCTGCGCTATGGCGGCCGGACCTGCCCCGCGAGGGGCCTCCCGGCCAATGACGCCAAACGCTCATCATCATCATCATGACATCCATTCTTAGAAATGTACTGTTTCTGATGGACACACGTCCAGATCATCCGCTCTCACAAATCCGCCATCTCACTTCCCCACATCCACCACTGCTGGCGGCTCACCTCCAACTGCGCAACGCTACGCGCTGTTAACATCCAGCTGCCCAACACTACAATAGCAAACAACAGTGCAAACCAGCCACAGACTGCACACAGCAGAGCCAGTGATTTTCATACAGAGCGCTACGTGGCGTTACCAATAAAAAAAACCTAAACAGCATACTTACAATGGGATGGTCGAGAGCATAACGTCTCCAAAAAGAGAGCCTTCTGTTCTTCGTTATTTATAGAAGATCGTCACGAAAAACGAAATATCGTTTGCCTACAAAACAGCCCCGTCCTACCAGTAAAGATTTCAGACACAGTTTGAAATGTGAAAAAATACGAAATACAAGATAGAAACAGAATGTGTCGAAGGACTTAGAAGATGTACAACCCCCATGCAGAGGACGAAACTGATTTTCTTGGTCGACGCAAAGAAGTCATGTGTGACTCGCAATCTCCCGTCTTTTATTCTCTTTTGAGCGGTTAGTAAGAAATCTGAGAAGATGTTGTGCTGTTACTTCAGTATAGTTTAAATACTAAACATGACCTGTGTACAGTGTATCTCGTTGAAACATAACACGGATACATATTAATCAACCACACAGTAAACGAAAGATTTCAAGAAATTATTTTTGGAATAGCCATTAGTGTAAACAGCTACTAGTAGAGAGTAGTATTTACAGCACTACATGAGCAATAACAAAACAGTAGTAAATGTATAAATACCCTAATTAGAAAGCTTTAGTCAACAGTACCATCTACACTATATGTGTCCTTAGAGTCATGTACCAAGAGAGCTGTAGCAGTGGTTAATACACCAGAGTCACGTTCTGGAGGATGATGGTTCAAATCCGCATGAAGACAACGTGATATAGGATGTCTGCGATTTCCTTTAATCACTCTAGGCAGTTTGTAGATTTTATGTTAGATTGCAGGCATCTGGGACAGCATGGGATTATACAATAACGCAAAAGCCAAAATGTCTGCATAGAATGAGATTCCAGTTCGGCACCTGGGTGGCGTAGGCCTGCGTCACAGTGCTATTAGCGTCTGAAACTTGCGACTAGCTGAGCTGGGCACCAAGACATATAGTACAACGATATTTCCATGGCTGAGAGTGACTGAAACAAGTGACATAGATGTTCCCTTGTTTCAGCATGCCTGAAGCTTGTGCTGGTAGATGCAGTGTAAGTTTTGCGATCGTAATAAATGAACGAATTAGTGGTGGCTCCCAAAAATTATGTTAGTTGTTCCATGATAAAAAGCAATTTAGTCGCACCAATCTCTGTTGCGTGCGCGTCACGTTGGTCAGAGGTAACTAAAGTGTCAGAAGTGTTTAAACTGTAATCAACCTACAATTGCAGAAAGGAAGTGCTGTGTAATGTAGTGCCACTTATTAATTGCGCAGTGAATGTCATGCGAAAAACCACAGTAACAATTAAAGGGAATTCAAAAGTCAAAGTGTGCTGTCTTTACTGCAGTTCAAGTAAGTAAGGATGTCCTACAAATGTTACTCGGCCTGTAATGACCTCAATGTCGACGGGACGTTAACCCCCATCTCCCTTCCTATCCTCCCTTCCAAATAATACTGTTACGGCGCTACTTCTGCAAGTTGTAAACGAGTGAACAATTAGCAATATTCCACTGCAGCGAAGGAACATCTCTGAAGACGCCGGGTCAGCAGAATTCAGAAAATCGGCGAGATGTGCCGCATTTGCACATCTCAAAAACGACTTCATGTTGTTATCTTACCCTCCCACACATCACCATTAAAGTTCTCACTCTTTCATTAAATTTTGAAAAATTCGAGAGGAGTAAGATTACAAAAGAACAACATTTTATTATCTGCACGGATTATCTCGTTGTTGTTGTTGTTACTGGCTCATAATCTTGTTGAGTCTAGGAGTATATTCTTGCTGCTTAAAATTTTGATTTAACCTTGCGGGTTCTTGAAGACGAAATAACTGATGAAGACTTGCCTGTTGCAATGAATATCTTTTTATCTTACCCCATCCTTCTAAATCACACCGAGTTTATAATTTCAACATTCAAAAAACCAATAATTACATTTTTGGTGACAAAGTTATAAAAACTTTCACTTCCACCACTACTTACATTCAGCGGTACTCACAATACTCCAAAGAGTTTACAAACTTTCTTTACCAAAGAAGTATCTTCACCAAATGAAATCATTGTTATATGAATCAATCTAGAATTAACTTTAATAAGTAGAGTGAGATTGCACAATTAATGATATGAATTTTAAGTATACCCGAAATTTCGTGATTTCAAATATTTTTAAAACAAGGGTAATTATAACTGTTAGTACATATCGATTGTAACACATTAATTTCTTTTTTATACATAATAGCCTGAAATGTAATACCCCGTACACAAAAGCATACGAGTTCTTTCAGTGAAACAACTGAGATAATTTTAACCTATGCAAGAATCGATAGTAGACATGTTATCGGTTATCTCTATATAAAAAAAAGTAATGTTAGAGGAGGGTGATTCATTATAACGTGTACAGTCACTCTATCACAACCAGGGGCTGAAGGATGTTTCGCCAAACCGAGGAGAGCCTCTTATGTGGTATCCATTGAAGGGAAACGATATTGTTTGTAATTAGGCTGTAAAAATCAGTATCTGAACTGAATAGTGATTGTACGACCGTAACGTTTTGTAAACCAGAGTCAAGGGTCGGACCTACAGGGAATGGTAGTAGCATTCGTAAATACTGTAGAGAACAAATTGTAGTAGAGGCAATTCAAAAAGTTTACGCAACACTCTGTGAAACAGTAACTGTTTACGTTGAGGTAACAAAGTATAAGACACGTGTAAGTCAAAGGCCTTTGAGGTGGGAAGTCAAATAAGAGATGGACATCAAGGACAGGAGACTGCGAGATTTCTAAGCGATGGCTCATAATGACGCGCGATCCATGCTCCAGGCGCAGTTTAGTAGGTACAGCCAGCAGGTTCAGTATCGAGGGCAAGAGCAGGGCACGCCAAAAGACGTCATGAAAACGCAGTGAATGACCCCTCTCGTAAGGGGAGGTGGCAATAACCTGCACGCCTACCACCCTTACAGACAGCCACGCGTCTGAAAATGGTAAGGTTGTCCGACATTATCGCTTAAAAGGTAGAGTTGAGTGGCGCGGGGCCACAACAGCAGTGAAGACGTGAACAGAACTTGACACAACTAGTACAGTGATTAGATTTCATTTGAACTGTAACTGTAAGAAATCAGTATTTTTTAAAACATCAATGAGGAATATGGATGTACGTGATTCCGCTAAGCATTAGATATCAAAGCGAAATTTTGTCAGATTCACATGTGGAAACGTCAAAATCAGACGCCTTCGAATTAAATGATGACAGTTGGTCAGAGCAAAAATTCTGAGAAGTCTGACTCAAATGTGTTCTAATTACATGGCGACAGTTCAACATAAAGTTTGTAGAAGAGCAAAGCAGGTCAGATGTAGCACAAGTTATTCATCATGTACCTTTTGTTTAGGTACATTAAGACGGCCATGGGTCTGACCTACGGGAACCAAATACAGCTCAACGCACTGAATCATATCTGCCAACAGTCATGACGAACTGGCAAGTGAAAGTACAGTTGTTAATGTTACTGACAATAAATGTGATGCAATAAGGGTTCTTAGGGAATTAAGTTAAGCAGTGGACAATCATGAATTCTGTTTTACAAGGATTTAAGGAAGATACTTAACTAAGAGTTACTAATTTTGACACAATAAAAGAAGTGTTTTGCTTAGAAACCTCAGCCTTATTTAAGAAATGTGAAGAAAGGCAAAAGGTGGTAATAGAGTCCTTACCAGAGGAAGCATTGAAGAGTAAGGAATTGCTTGAAGCAGTGGAACCTAGTATAACATGTTTTGAATCTAATTTAGTACAAATAGTGAATGAATAAAGGAAAATAATGATAAGCGTGAGCAAGTTCACAAGTATCAGAACGTCTACGCAGAACAGGTTCACGTTGATTTGTGTTCTACAGTAGATAACGTTAAAAATATCGTGTAAGCAGGTGCGTTTCTATCAGAACTGAAAGAATTTCACAAAAGAATTGAGAAGAGGCTCGATGCAAAGCTAGAGGCCCTATCTCGATATGCTAATACGATGGACTCTGAAATAAAGCGGGAACTTCAAGTGTGGTACGATCAGCAAAAATCGAAAGATAAAAAGAAGTATTACGTCATGATAATCGGTGCTTGCAGGGGTTTAAGTCGCATAATTTTTCTACTGGGGTAGTATCCCACCAGTGGAATTCTAATAACAATTTGAAGTAATATTTTAGGAATCGGGGGAGATAAGAAGAAGATTGAGTGCGACATTAATAGCCCAGAAGATGAGGCATTATCTTGATGAGTGAGAACTGGATCGCAATAAGAAACATACTAGCAATTCACAAAAGCATTTATAAATCAGTATTGGTCAAGCCGTGCTCAAAGGGGCTTGAGATCTATTGGAATATTACAGTTTTAATAGTAGCTGGTGTAAGAAACTTTACCTACGACATTCCTGGTATAATTTATTCTGAAAAGGTATGTATTATATAACTGTTTATGGTACAATGAAGAAACGCATCTGCGAAGGGCTTGTCTTGATTTGGAGCCAAACATTTTTCAGAATTACATTTGAAATTTTCGAAACGAGGATCACCTGTTTCTATGTCCAGCAGGTAAATTCGCAAGTCACTGCCTTGGCTGTAGCTCCGCAGAACAGCAAGATGATGTGCTCACTTGTATCTGTTAAGCGAGAGACGTCCCAGTGCTATCCACAGTCACCTCAAACATTTCAATCCGATCGGCTACACACAAATGCACGGCTTTTTGAGCGCTGTCAAGCTTAATAATGATCATACGCTTCTTCGAACATTGCTGCCTTCGAGTTGTGTGCCAC
Source organism: Schistocerca serialis cubense (assembly GCF_023864345.2). Classification (NCBI taxonomy): domain Eukaryota; kingdom Metazoa; phylum Arthropoda; class Insecta; order Orthoptera; family Acrididae; genus Schistocerca; species Schistocerca serialis. Next base: position 671,852,411 of record NC_064643.1, read on the forward strand.
ATACGAAGTTGTTTTCGGTTGAAATTTCTTTGCGTAATATGTCAGCGGGCAGAAACACATTCTCTGTTAGCCATACAGCGAAGCTGTCGCCGAACTGGCCCTGCTAATTCCTGTCCGATCGCTTTAGCGGGCCGCCTGCAAAGGGGGCTTCGCACTCGTCTGCAGGGCGTGCCCGTAATTGCTGATGAATCAAATTAACGGCCCGGTGTCGGCCGCAAGGGTGCGCCCCGGCCGGGTGCCTAGCGACCAGCGGGCGGGAGCAAGGCGGTGTCGCACGGAAATTTATCGAGTTGAATCCGTACCGCGGGAATGGCCCACTTTTAATTTATAATAACTGCCGCTATTTGCTTAATGTGGTTATCAACCGCAAAATCGGTTTAATGCTAACCTCAATGAAGCGGTCGGCCGTGAATTCCAATCCAGTTGAGCTGCCGCTGAAGTTTATTTTCATTTAAACGATCTGAATGCGAACACAGCCTACACTGCAATCGCAGCACGATATGGGGTTCGTCTGGCGAAGAGTGCATGCAAGTTCCGTCAGTGTACATAAAACCTTCAAGCTCTCATCAAAAACTCGATTATCTCATTTGTTAGGCTTTTCTCCTAAACCTAAGATCATTTATACATACTGTAATTATGCACAATATGAAATGACAGTAACGATATTAAGATTTAAATGTTTAGTTTTTAAGTTGACGTTTCGCTTTACGGACACATGCCGGTCTTATAATGAGTCAATTAATTTATTTTTAATATTGAGGTCTTTCATCCTTTGGAACATGAACTTTATTCGTATTTAGGTTTGTTATAGACCACAACTTTTACAGAAGCATAAAATTCTCATCTTCAATTTTTGTAGTCCTCTCTACCTCGGTTGCCTGTAGTATTACGGTATATTGATAATTTATACTTTTGGACCGCCGAACTACAACTAAGTGAAACACAATTTTCGTGCCATTTCTGTTTAATTAAGTTTTACTGAGAGGCACCCACATGCCTTGCTCATACTGTATGAGGTTTTAAAAGTTGTGAGGCTGCCACTGAATTTCATGATATGTCAACATTTCCAGTTTCACTCTTCTTGTCGTGCCATTTCTGTTTAATTAAGTTTTACTGAGAGGCACCCACATGCCTTGCTCATACTGTGGCATCAGGCAGTCAGGCCTGCAAGATGAGTGGTCTGCCAAGCGGGTCGATTTATTCTTATTTATTTAGTAACATCAGTGACTGATTATGAGCTCTAGTACTCACAATCAAGCTACAAATTATTCTCCTGTTTGAATATTACGCAACGGAAACGGATAACGCAATCTGACTATTAGTAATTTACACAACTCTGATGGTTCACTACGCTCTGGCAATACCACATTTTCTTTCTCACCCAACGGCTTTACTCAACACGTGGCCATTGCACTGAATATGAACGGCGTACACTTTATAAATTCTGGATATCATGACTACACACTATTCTATGAACAAGGCCACCAATCTTTTCATTTTCGGTATCTTTTTTATTCAGATAAATTCTATTATGATTAAAAAATAACGTAAACACAATTACATTTTATACAACAATTACACAATAGATACTCCGCCCAGTGGGCATGACTTTACATTGGTGATTCTCTATCTTATAGTCTCGTAATTATCTAACGCTACAGTGCACTTTCTGGATAGGATGGTGGATCTTTTGCTACATCTCACACTTCGACTCTCACACCCATCATCACGAAAATTTCCTCCAGACCGAGCGGTACAAAAAGGAACATCCATAACCCACTGTCTCTGAACGTATCTTGCTATTCTCCCGTGCAAACCACACATAATTAAATTACGTGAAATACATCACACTGGCAACATAGAATACAATCACGAAGAATAGTCACAACGTTAGAATCACTTCACTTTCAGCTTCCCCATTTCATTTAGTATTCATCCCAGTTTCACACGACACTGCCCCACTTCGTAACTTTTCTTTCCTACTACGAACTCTGGAGGATAAATGCACGTCTTCCCGTGCAATTCAAGCCAAGTGTCGTTGCTCGATAGACGGCTGACTTACCTTGCTTCTCTCTCAGACTATTAGAGTTTGAATCTAGCGCCAGACGGAAACATAACACGCAAAGTAATATTAAGATCATATTCGTCACACACGCGAGTCCTCAACTGATAACTTGGACGAGTACTTCTTTATTCTTTGTCTCATTCACATATTGAGACTCACACAGTATTCACCACGTGGAAGTGCTCGTCTCTAATTTCAAGTCCTGCACACGCCATTTCTTAAATATTTCCAACTTATAGTACACACGCCAGTAATTCAGGTTAACTTTAGCACTCGGAAGTATTTCTACTCAAAGCTCAGGTAAATTTCATCTCTTTGGTTCCACCAAAGCTGATCAAAGGACCGTCTCAAAGATGATTGCACATTCACTGTCTGCGGTTAGCAGACGACCATACATTCATTAATTTCACAGATCTCACCAAATTGGATGTAGGGATTTATTTTGTGGGAGTGCACATGTGACCAATTAAATAAATAAATAGTCCTTCTTTCCATTTCTACTCAAAGCTCAGGTAAATTTCATCTCTTTGGTTCCACCAAAGCTGACCAAAGGACCGTCTCAAAGATGATTGCACATTCACTGTCTGCGGTTAGCAGACGACCATACATTCATTAATTTCACAGATCTCACCAAATTGGATGTAGGGATTTATTTTGTGGGAGTGCACATGTGACCAATTAAATAAATAAATTGTCCTTCTTTCCTACACTGGTGTCCGGCTTCGGTGTATTAAGTGAAGTTGAGTTATTATTATAAAAAATACGTTGTTCTGATAAGAATACCGAAGAATTTTGTACCTGTTTTCAATGTCGGGCGGTACTGTACCCTTTCAGTATTTAGATGGTCCAAAAGTAAAATTTATCAACAAACCGTAATAAAATTTCATACCGATTTTGATACCAAAGTCGACATCAACAGTTCAAACGCAGTTCACCTTCAGGGATACCTGAGAACAACCTTCACTGCCTTTCCCCTTATCAACATATAATTCGGTCTTATACAGACAGCAAATAAAAGTTCCCACAGCGGCTGGTGCACGTTTTCTCACACGTCAGTGGAAATATCGTTAAATCTAACTCACAGTCGAACATGTGATATACCGTAAGTCTGCATGAAGCTGTTGCTGCTCTTTTCCACCATTCACTTACGAATGGTTTTCAGTTTTTTGAAACCGATCGTACTCCAAGAAATGCTGAATAACATAGTCGTCTAAAGGGGAAGAAGTTCTGATATTTTTAATTTTTCAGCTGTCTACCTGTCACCGTATCTTCATCCAAATGAAGGCAATTCAGCAGATATATATATTTGTAAAACGATATTTTCATGCAAATTGTATTTATTAGTTTTATTTAGAAGCATCAAAACAATACAGTACTGTTTTACGCTGACTAACAACAATACTGCATAATAAAGCACTATACCTAGTTTATTAAAAATATTTAGAGTTACTTAAGTGCTGGAATCTATCATTATCGGTTCATTACATTTCCGTTTATGGGGCACCAATCCACTTATCATCAATTCTGAACACGTAAGTTCTACTATTAATCTTCATTACATATTAAAATAAGAGATTGGCACTTTCTGGTGTAGTATCAGTCACAAGCTTACTACTTTATTAAAACACTAATTAAAGGATACTGCCGGTCACCGAAACTGACGGCACATAAAACTAAAAAACTATTCCTCTTTGCTACCCATCATTTGACGAAATCTGAGTAACTGGCCCACCATCAGCTTTCTTGTTGCTTTCTTAGTCGCCGTGGTCCAACACTCCATGTTGTTTCAAATGACTACTCAAGCGACGACTATTCACTGCACAGCGTAAGTTTTCTGTGATGAAATCACCAAAATGACGTTTTCGTTCCAGTATATTGTCTATTTGTATTATCGTCAGTACTTATCTAGATACACGCCCAATTATTCTAAGTGAACGTTACCTAACTGTTTTACGATGTAGCAGTTCGCAATGGATGTACTGAAGACTCCCTATAATACACTGGAGCGCCAAAGAAACGGGTAGAGGCATAAGAATGCAAATGTAGAGCGTATATAAACAGGCAGAAAACGGCGCTGCGGTCGGCAACGCCTGTATAAACAACTAGTGTCTGGCGCAGTTGTCATATATGTTACCGCTGCTACAATGGCAGGTTATTAAAATTTAAGTGAGTCTGAACGTTGTGTTATAGTCTACACACGAGCGAAGGGACACAGCATCTCCGAGGTAGTGATGAAGTGAGGATTTACCCGTACAACCATTTCACGAAAGTACCATGAATATCAGGAATCCGGCAAAACATCAAATCTTCGACATCGCTGAAATACATCCTGCAAGAAAGGGGCCAACGACTGCTGAAGGGAATCTTTCAACGTGACACAAGTGCCACCCTTCCGAAAACTGTGCAGGTTTCAGTGCTGGACCATCAACAAGTGTCAGCTTGTGAACCATTCAACGAAACATCATCAATATCGGCTTTCGGCGCCGAAGGACCACCCATGTACCCTTGATGACTGCTCGTCGCAAAGACTTACGCCTCGCCTGGGCCCGTCAACACTGACATTGGACTGTTGATGACTGGAAACTTGTGGCCTGGTCGGACTAGTCTAGTTTCAAATTGTGTCGAGAGGATGGACAGGTACGGGGAAGGAGACAACCTCATGTGGTCATCTTCAGACCAAAATGATGTATAAGCAGGAGCCTCCTTCTGGTGGTAAATCACTGCTCATACAGCATTTTGGTCTGAACATGACCACAGGTGTGGTCGAAACCGGTTACCAGAATAAATAAAGTAATTTGTGATCAAGACTGATTTTAATAGTAACTATATGCAGCCTTTCTGATCTACTGTTCGCCTTGAACATCTGAGAAACAAAGACGGATAAGAAAGAACGATTCAGGAGCGGAATCAACATTCACGGTGAAAGGATATCAAGGACAAGATTCGCTGATTACATTACTATCTGAATGATGATGAAGAAGTACTGCAAGACCTATTGAATGGGTCTAATGAGTACAGATTATGTACTGAGAGTAAAACAAAGAAAGGTTGATGTAAAGACGAGTAGCAGAAACAACATTAACAATAAACTTAACTTCATTCTTTGGAACCATGTAGTATCTGAAGAAATTCTAGTACCTTGTAAACAAAATAATGCACTACAAGTGTCTTACCAATCAGAAATCTACGTTGAGCCGAGATCTACCAGCAACGAAACAACCATAGCGTATGATCTTCCGACGTGGTACTTTGCTTCAGCTTTTTACTTACGTAAAAGACATATCGAGCTATCTATCACGTGAGATCCTCTGGGATATACGTTGCTTCAAATTTAATGACTAAACATAATTTTTTATAATTACTGATTACACGTAACGCTTAGTTATATCTGGCAATGACTTTTTTTCTTTTAATTTGAAAGTTGCTAAGATACACCGAGGTGCTGAGTCCTCCCTAAACTCCTTCCGCAAAATGTCACACCAGTTCCAGTTTGAATCAGAGTCCAGTCACCATATATTTATTGTATCAGTGTTACCCTCAGTTATTTCAAGCAGCATGTCTACTACTTATGAGTGCTTTTCATCGCGTGACTAAATTAACTAACATTCTTTCCCATTTAACAAGCTTCATATTACGGGATTATATTTAAATATGAATGTCGTTGATAGTTTATTTTAAAATTTTATGTATACTACAGATCTGTGGTGGCCAACGAATTGTTACTATAGCTACGTGTGTAGGAAGCGTTCAATTTAGTGCTCCCCCATTCGAAAATCAACCAGTGTGGTTCCTGATTGGTTCGAAACGTAGTAAGTTTTATGGTTGAAATCTTTAACTGGTGAGAAGAGCAACTAGCTTTACTTCTAATTTGGCGAATATGCGACGTTCGGCGCAAACATTTGGCAAAGTTTGCTGACTGATTTCAGACGAGCTGACAGAATGAACAAACTTATGCCACATAAGTATGAGATATCTATTTGTAGGCTCCAGCGGGAACCTAGACGCAAACATCACAATAGACGCATATCTGTAAAGCTCTTATTCCTGACGACTAGGCTACTCAAAGATCACACATCTCGACCTCTACATCCGGTTACCGTTTCCATGCACAATGAGGGTCAGCTCGTAAATTCCTCTAACCTTTAGTTGTCATATTTGTCTACTATAACTTTCCATACCCTGTTAACGTTCCGTTTGCATTCAACTTATTTGATAGCGGATTGAATTAGTTTTGCATTAAATTTTAATTTACAAATTGATAATAATTTGATCACGGAAGTGTTGGGGTAAAATTTATGCATCAAATATGCACAAATAGTTACCGGACAGTTGCTATGATTACCAATAGCATTGACTCGTCTACCATACGACGAAGAAATGAAGTGGCTGAAGCAAGCTACAAGCTTATTTTTGGTTTCCTAAACAAGCATTTATATTTATCATATGTATTTTCCTTAGGAGACAATATTAATACTCCTTTTAGCGATCCGTGTTTTCTGTTGTGTGTTGTGTGTCAGAAACGTATATTCTCAAATGAATGCAGCCAATATGTTACGCGGTTGTCTGTGCTCAAGATCCAAATAATACTCCTAATAACAATAATAGGTCGTGATGGATTTGTTACGAAGAACGTTAAAATGATCATTTTGTTGGTACTGTGGAATATATAATCATGTAACAGTATGTGACCCTACAATACAGATGTGCTACCTAAATATTTTCCCATTATTTTTATTGTAAATGTCATGTAGTTGTTTTCTGTAGGCCTTTAGATACTGTGTGCTACTTAGAAATGTACTATGTGCCATACCCGGCATCAATTGCCTTTAGCTAAAGCAAGGAAAAGCAATATATTTAGCGGAGAATATGGACTTGTATACGTGTGCTGTCTTTGGACGGGAGTGTGACTTCAGAACACAGTGCGCCGGAGTCTAAGTTGGTTGTGAGACGTGTAAGTGAACGCACGCTAGTGGCGTGCAATATCGGGCCATCTGAGGCGCTGTTGTTACTAGCGACGCATCAAGAGCGTGACGAAAGTGGGCAGATGTGAGTGGCTCTAATAACATCAAGATCCTGGACCAGAATTGGTCATTGGGAAACAAGATACGCTCGCAATGTTACATAGACAATGGGTGCAGAATAGGCGACAACGGAGACGAGAGCTTAACATGTGCAACACTGTACGGTAGTTTTATTTTCGTTCACGTTAGAAACTTTGTGAGGCACTTTTTAGTGACATTCTGCGTTAATTTTATTTCAATAATAATTGTTGTGCGTAAAAACTGTAGATACAAAATCTTGCCACTATCCAGTGTCAGTTTCACCTACTTAGTGTCCCATTCAAGTCAACCGAGTGTCGCAGTTTCAATAGCTAAACCAAAATTGATAAAGGACTATCATTGCCGGCTTCGTCTGTCTGATGGAAAAATAATTGAAAGCAATTAATAATGGAGCCCCCAATAAGTTAACAGTATTTTTTCAATAACATTTAGAGGCAATATCATTCCTGCTAATTGAGTGAAGTGAAAGTAAAGTAACGTAATTAAGATTGAAGTAATTATGGCAATTTCGGTTCAAAGAAAAGAATAAATTAACGAATTTAAATTTATAAGTATTTTCAAAAGTAACATACCTGAATATTAACGAAGCAACTTAATGCTTCTTTATTCATTATTATCTCACAACGTGTTTTTTTGTTAGAAACGCGTACCAATTAATTAACTCTGCATTAATTATTTATTTAAAGCTTCTGCTACCATTCACTTTTCATTTTCTGCTTGATCTAACATAATGCAACGCGTTTAGAACATGTCCTGTTCATCTTCAGGCGTTTATTCATACATACATACATATAGAGCAGAAGACATCACTGATTTCGATTTCTAGCCATTCACTGCCCCCCTCCCTCCTCCCCCCCCCCCAAGTGCCACACCAGCAGCTACAGTAAAAAACAATGGACAAAGAGTTCTAGATTAATCTAGTTTAAGACCGTTTATTTTTAAATAAAACTTCTCTGCATGTATGTATAAACGCCTCAAGATGAACAGAACATGTTCGAAACGCGTTTCATTCTGTTAGATTAAACATGAAATAAAAAGTGACTGGTAGCAGAAACTTGAAATAAATAATTGTCCCACACAGTCACGGTTCACAAATATAGCCATTATGGCTGAAAATAATTATTTCTGCATTATAGGTACGCTGGACTTGTTGTGGACTCTTTGAGATGTGTGTTACCCCTTCTCGTTCAGTATTGTACGTTTGTGGCGGCACTGTTTAAATATTAAACCTAAAGCAATCTCAAATAGAAAGTGCTGGAGTAAAGTAGGCTGTTCTTTAGAACGAGTTGTTGTACACTTCTCTCCAATAACCAGTAAAAATTTCTTTGGAGGCGGTGGTCTTATCCAGAGTAATGTTCGTAAGACATATGCGATCAGGGTCATGTTATCACAATACTCGATTAGTAAGGGTGAGTTTAGCTTACCACTCATGGGTAGATTTATCAGCTTTAGTTGATTGAAGCCTTTTTTTATTTTTACTTTATAAGTGAGTGATAGAGCTGTGTCGTTGTTTCCGCCAACAGGAGTTTATGTTAGTTTCTTAAATGAACCTGAAGATGTGTCTTATCACCGTAACAATCAAGAAATAACGGGAAATATGTAAGATGTAGAATTGAACATCTTCCTAAGACCACTTTCGGTTTCAGTTTGTCGGGAAGCAACGTAATGTTTTAATATGTTACGAGGGTTCCCCAAAAAGTAATGCACCGCATGTTTTTTTCTCTGCCGAAAACAATGATACGAATGCAAAACATTACGTCTGTATTATTTGACGTCTCCTGAGTGAGCGCGCCGTGGTTCCGTCACTTCCGACAGAGAGCGTAGCTGAAGAACAGTTTCAACATACCGTCTGTAAGTGATGGACTTTACAAGCAACGTGCCGTCATTGAATTTCTCACTGCAGAGAAAAAAAACTGTGGAGAATATTCACAAACGCTCGTGCAAGGTATATGGAGCATCTGCCGTCGACAGAAGTCGCAGGGCTCGGAGGGTGAGTTCATCACAAGGTGGTTCGGCCTATCAGTGGTCTGAGAGACCATCCACGGCTGTCACACGTGACAGCCCTGACCTGGCCCCCTGAGACTTCCACTTGTTTGGGCCAAGAATGCCATTCGTGGAAGACGTTTTGAGGACGATGTGGTGGTGACTCACACAGTGTAACACTGGCTCCGCCACCAGGTGAAGAATTGGTACCGCCAGGTCATACACTCCCTAGTTTCGCGCTGAAGGACGGCCATAGAACGGGACGGAGATAACGTGGAAATACAGGGTGTGTAGATAAAACACCATTCTTTCGTATGTTAATTCTCATTACATTCAATGAAGAACTGCTGAAGAAAAAGATGTGGTGCATTACTTTCTGGGCCACCCTCGTAGTCAGCACTCGACCGCTCCGTTATTCCCTCTACGAAATGCTGCACAGTTTTGGCTGGACTGTACCTGCAGGAATCAACGTGAGAGTTCCCGGCCTCCACGTCCACACACGGACGAGTCAGGCCAACGTTGGAGGAACTGTAACAGACACCGGTCGGCGAACGTGTCGTCCCGGCGGCCGCGTGACGAAGTAGAGTTGGGGATCAAAGGGCAGGAGGGTCACTGGGCCGGCGGCTGTGAGGGGACCGCCGGGGTGACAGGGGGTGAGGCGGGATGAGCGCCTGTCAGCTGTCTGCGCCCGCGACGGCTTCTGACAGCCGCAGCACCCAACGACCGGCAGCGCCTCGCCGCAGCGGAGGGCCGGGTAGGCGATAAAACCGGCGCTGCTGCAGCCAGCCGGGAGCAACGGCCTCTACTGGTTGGTCGCTCATGACGTGACTAGCTCCAGTTAATTGCAAAAACATTTTTAATTTCCCAACTGCCAAAGAAATGGCTCATTTCCTAAAGCGAGTATGCTGTCAGTTTATACGTATCGTTAGAGAGACCTTTCATCATCAGGTGACTACGACCATTGACGTAATTTACTTGTAAAACTACCAACCAATGTAAAATTTCCTTTAGATTAACAAAAAATAAATAAAATATGGCTCTGAGCACTATGGGACTTAACTGATGAGGTCATCAGTCCCCTAGGACTTAGATCTACTTAAACCTAACTAACCTAAGGACAACACACACATCCATGCCCGTGGCAGGATTCGAACCTGCGACCGTAGCGGTCGCACGGCTGCAGACTGTAGCGCCTAGAACCGCCCGGCCACTCCGGCCGGCCTTTAGATTAACATGTGTTCGAAAATCTCCAAGAACGTATATTTTTTCAGAGCAATAATTGTCACGTAATGTAAACGTACCACCCATGCTAGAAGTTCTCTGTCTACAGTAACACAAAAAAAGCAACACTAAGGACGAGTGCATGCCACAACAGACAGTTGTTAGGCGTGTCTCTACATTTTAAAGAGATGTCTCTTGAAATTTCGCGCCAGTTTCATAAGAATGGAGCTATGAGTGCCACTATGAGTATAGTAGTTCGGTTTGCTTTAAATTAATGCTGCAACGGTCGTGAGCGTTAGTTACCTTTGGCACTGGACGTGGTGCCTTTAAGCGACAAAGACGCCGTTAACAAAATCTCACCGAGTTTGAACGGAGTCGTGTAATAGGGCTACGAGAAAGCGTGGTGTTCCTTCTACGATATTACTAGAAGACTTGGCAGGAATGAACCCATTGTCCACTAGCGCTTCCAGCGAATGGCCGCGAGAATGGTACGACCACAAGAAGCTCCAGACTGTCACGTGGAACGACCGCAAGGGAACACCATCGTATCTGACATATGCTTTTGGCGAATCATACCGTATCTCTTGCAACAATCTGAACAGCAGTTGGTACCACTGTGGTGCAACGAACTGTTACGAATCGAAACTTCCTGGCAGATTAAAACCGTGTGCCGGACCGAGACTCGAACTCGAGACCTTTGCCTTTCGCGGACAAGTGCTCTACCGACTGAGCTACCCAAGCACGACCATTACTCGTCCTCACAGTTTTAATTCCGCCAGTACCTCGTCTCCTATATTCCAGACTTTCTTATCAGCGCACACTCCGCTGCAGAGTGAAAATCTCATTCTGGAAACATCCCCCAGGCTGTGGCTAAGCCATGTGTCCGCAGTATACTTTCTTCTAGGAGTCCTAGCCCTGCAAGGTTCGCAGAAGAGCTTCTGTGAAGTCTGGAAGGTAGGAGCCGAGGTACTGGCGGAATTAAAGCTGTGAGGACGGGTCGTGAGTCGTGCTAGAGTAGCTCAGTCGGTAGAGCACTTTCCCGCGAAAGGCAAAGGTCCCGAGTTCGAGTCTTGCTCCGGTACACAGTTTTAATCTGCCAGGAAGTTTCATATCAGCGCACCCTCCGCTGCAGAGTAGAAATATCGTTGTATTACGAAACGGTTGCTTCAAGAATAGCTTCCAGTCAAACTCTCTGGAGCGTACATTCCACTGACCCAAAACTATCGCTGTTTGTGGATTCAGTAGAGTCAAGCAAGATCTCACTGGACGACAGGGTGAAGATCGTTTCGTTTTCTGATGGAAGCTGATTCTGCCTCGGTGCCAGTGATGGTCGTATGTTGGTTGGGAAGAGACCAGTTCAGGGCCTGAAAGAAATCTGTCGGTCTGCTAAACGCATTGGACCTACACTTAGAAGTATAGTCTGGGGTGTGATTTCGCACTACAATATGAACACTCCCACGATTTTCTACGCATTCTGACTGCAAATTTGTACGTCAGTTTGGTGATTCGTCCTGTTATGCTGCCATTCCACGGAGTGTTTCCAACAGGATAAGGCTCGCCGACATACCGCTGTTGTGTCCGCCCCCGGTAGCTGAGTGTTCAGTCTGCTTTAGGCGGTGGCGCGGCATGGACCTGTTGTCCCGGCCGTGGGCGCGCGTGGACGAGAAAGTGTTTACACCGCCGGTACTCGCGCGTGTTGTTGTCTGACTCGATCGCCATGGCACACAATTTTAGAAAGACCACGCTCCAATTTACGTTCGACAACGAATTTGCCAGACCCAAAGCTTTCGAAATAGAGCGTTTTTTGAGGGAAGAAGTTCGTTTACCTGCTGCAGACATAACTGGAATACACCGGTCCATTGTAAGCAGTACAATGTACGACAAGATGACCGATGAAGCTGCGTGTGAACGAACTCTCTCCGCTGCTCAAAGAGGATTTAAATTTCGACACTCTGATGGCCATATCAGCGATGTAACAGTAGCTCCTTCAGGATTGGGTGTGAGGGCCATTCGGATCTTTGAATTGCCGTTTGAGGTGCCAGAATCGATGGTTACTGAATCGCTGCGACCATATGGGACGGTACTTGGTCATACGCCTGAACGCTGGCCAAGTTTTAGTACCTATCCTGTGCTAAACGGCATGCGACAGGTGCGGATCGTCCTTACTAAACCTATCCCGTCTTATTTATACATTGGCGGATATCGAGCTATTGTGATCTACCATGGCCAGCCACGCACCTGTTCTGGCTGTGGTGGAGAAGGACATATCCGCTCGGAGTGCATTCAACGCCGCGTCGTGCATCTGCCACATGGAGAAGCGTCACAGCGAGAAGTTCCCACGCAACTGCCGATGACGTACGTGTCGGTGGCCCGCCGGGAGGTGTTGCCAAGTTCGGAGCGTAACAAAGACGTGTTTATGCAAGAGCAGACCGAGTTACGGGAGCATGGAGGTGACTCTGAGAATGTCCCTACTCTCACGTCACGTCGGTTGAGGGACGAACCTTCCGAATACTCACATGTAGCACGCGGCGTGGCAGTAGAGGTAGAGACAGTGGCGCCGGCAACGGACCAACGAACGATCGACGAACACAGTGAGGCAGCAGAGGGCAGGGCACGCAAACAGCGATCGCCGAAGCGTCGCAAAAAGCGACGCCATAGTTCGGGTGACACGTCCCGCCCCTAGCCTAGGGGACACGGAAGGTATCCTAGCCGAAGAACTGTCTGACTCTGAACACGGGCCTTTAGAGAACGCTGACAGGATTCCGTCAGATGGTGACCGGATGTCCTGCCTTTCAGATGGTCCCTCTTCATTGACACCGACTGACCCAGCGCTGCCGACGAAGGAGTCAGGGACACCAATGTCCCGGCAGCCACGTCGAAATACATCAGAGGACGTTTCTCGGATGGATGACCACTGCGACTGGGCGGAACCAGTCGAAGACATACAGGAATTGCCACCCCCAAATGACGACCACTCACCTACAGGATGCACACCACGGAACGACAACAAAGGAAGGCAGCCCGTTGGCGGGCACCCCTCTGAGCACGAATAGTGGACTGACGCCCTTGGAGTTCTCAATGACATGACACGAGCATGACAACGACAACGGACCAAGCATATAAGGTGGGCACAGTGAACATTAACACCGCACGTTTGCTTGCAAAGATGCAACTTCTCCGGGACATGATTTACGCCACAAACGTTGATATTCTGCTGAAGCAGGAAACCTGAAATGCTGCTTTTCCCGACGTGCATGGATACAACACTTACCTAGCGCCGACTCCAGATGGAGGACGTGGCATAGCGATACTAGTCCGGGAAGGGATTCCGATGTGTGACCTCGATTACGTTCCTTCGGCTAGGGGTTTGGCTATGACCGTAAACGGCATTCGTATCTTCAACATCTATGCACCCTCCGGATCTGACAATCGACAGGCGCGTGCACGATTCTACTCGGAGGACATTGCCCCCCCTATTCCGTGGGAGGTATGACCACATCTTTTGTAGGGGGGGATTTTAACTGTGTACCCACACCGAAGGATCAAACTCCTAATCTCAGCTCCTGCCACGCATTGAACACGATCTGCCGGGACATGGCCCTTATGGACACGTGGGAAAAGATCCATGGGCAGCGAGAGGGCTACACGTATTTTACTAGCCACTCGGCGAGCAGGCTGGATCGGATTTATGTTTCTGACGGATTACGAGATCACGTGTTGGCTGCTGAACGTTGGCCCACAGCTTTTACGTATCACCTTGCATATTTATGCACGTTAACCCTCCCACGGCAGAGGGTCTAGCGGAGTCGTAGTTTCTGAAAACTTAATTCATCCTTATTGGTGGATCTCGAATGTCGCCAGCGGATCGAAGAAACATGGCAAACTTGCACTCGCCGTCTGCTGCTGCACCGTACGGTTCTTTCGTTGTGGCTGCAGTGTGCAAAACCGGCGATACGAAGAGCTCTCATAACGTATGGCAAGGAAAAAGCGAAATGGCTCCGAGATACACTTGATTATTACTACATGGTGCTCCGCGACCTGTCCTCCAGGGCTCAATCACCCGAGCGTCAAGCGGAAGTCCATCGTATTCAGGCCTGCATTTTATCGATCACGAGACGTCGACTGGAGGGACTTTCGATCCGTGCTCGGTGCTTGGACAATGTCGATGGAGAACGTATTGGCATGCATCATGTGTCCAAGGGACATGCGCGTAATCGCCGATCCCTAATCACAGTCCTCCATGATGACGATGGTAGGCCCTTGACGTCACAACAGGTTGTTGCTGCTAATTTTCTGGAGCATTACCGCCTCCTTTTCACTGGGACGCCGACGGACAATCGGACAGGAGAAGAAATTTGGCGACAGATGCAAACGGAGGTGGATGGTCCGGATGCAGAGGCGCTATTGGAACCCCTAACGGAAGATGACATCCGGGGCGCACTCGCGAAGGGTGCGGTGCATAAATCCCCTGGGCCAGATGGATTGACACTCGAATTTTACCGCGCATTTGCGGATATAACGATGTCCCAGTTGGTATTGATGTATAATGAGTTACTGAGCCCTGACACGGACGTTCCGTTGCAGTTCATGGCGGGACTGCTTATACCAATATCGAAATCGACAGCGAGTGTCAGCGCCCATCAATTTAGACCGCTCAAGATGCTCAATACTGACTATAAGATCTTTGCGCGAATGTTGGCGGCAAGGCTCAAGACTGTAATATCCAAGACAATACCACCAGACCAGGCTTGTCTAGGGGTTCGGAGCAACATACATTCTATCCTCGGCGAATACCGTGACGTAATTTCCCTGACGGAAGCTTGTCGCATGCGAGCGGCGTTCGTATCAGTGGATTTCCATCGTGCCTTTGACAGGATCAACCATGATTTCCTTGACTCGACCATGCGACGCATGGCGATACCACAGGATTTTATTACCGTCCTCATGCGCCTCCTTCGCGGCGCTTCTTCGACGTTGAGAGTCAATGGCAGGGAGGTAGGAACGATTCCTGTTTGCAGCTCAGTTAGGTAAGGATGTCCCTTGTCGATGATACTGTTTACAATAGCGCTCGAACCATTGATGCAGACTCTAACAGGCGTCCGACTCTGTGCGAGCTCCTTCACGTGTCGTGCATATGCCGACGACTTGATAATACTCGTCCGGTCGGAGAACGAAGTAAGTCAGGTGGTTACCCTTCTTACTACGTACGGAGTAGCTGCGGGAAGCAGGGTCAACATGAATAAACCCAAGATCATGCACATCGGCCGAGGGCTGGACGCTCTGCACAGTCCGTTTACGATGGTGGACATCTTGCGATGCTTAGGTGTATTGTTCACCCGATCGCTACCAATCAGCGGCGGCGAGCTATCGACGTCTCTTCCAGAACGTCCGACTGCACATACGCAACCATTCACTCCGAAAGCTCCAAAGGGTGGACTACACTAATGTTCACCTGGCCTCGCGACTGCCGCACCTGGCACAGGTACTGCCAATGCCACATGGTATTGCTGACAGATTAATGGCGGCCTTTGGATACTATGTCAGAGAAGGAATGTTGTTTAAGATAAAATACGAGACTTAAACTCTCCCACACCATTCTGGAGGACTTAACCTCAAGGATGTGTGGAACAAGGCTCTGGCTCCATACCTGCGAGCGAAGCTACGCACTTGGAACCAACGGCAACTCACCATCACGTTGGCCATCCTGGATGTGCATCTTCCCACGTCCTTTGAACCACCGGTGGCCGTAGGCACAATCTCGCCCTCTTTTTCTCACGTGGCGCGATTTTTTGTTGATTTTAGTTATGTTCCGTTACAGATAATTTCTACAAGAATCCCCACTACCCGTGAGATATATCGATACTTGCGGCGTCATCATGGCAGCAATGTTGTACAACTTAAATACCCAACAAGAAACTGGCGACAGATTTGGCGAGCTGTCCACTCACCTCTTCTCACCACAGCAGCGCGATCGTCATGGTATACACTAATCAACCGCAAGACAGTCAACCGCCAACGATTGTACGACATTCGCATGGTAGATTCCCCGCTCTGCCTTATATGTGACATGCAGGACACCGACGAACATTCTCTGCAGTGCGGTGAGGCAAAGGATATTTGGCGGCTGACGCAACGCATCATGGCCCTCCTCCGACGCACCGACGAATCAACGATCACGACGGACGCTTTATTTTTCCCTGACGCTGTATTTTTCCCCTCACAAAAAACTTCGGCAATCCGATGGATTGGAGGACACGCATCGCACTACGTGCTCTCGCGGACCTTGATATCGGGCATGGACTATTGCCATTATCTACTAGAACGACACGAAATCATCCGACGCCACTCTAAATATAAAACGCATTTTGCGAACTTTCTAGGCAGCATGTTTCATAACCCCCCGAAGCGGTGGGGAGTCCGAGGTTTACGTTGTTTCGAGGGATAGGATGTACTCCCAGTGAAGTGACGAGGATGTCACTTCAGCCGTATATTTCTTTCCCTTCTTTTTTATATATGATTTTTCTTTTGGGTCATTAAAATTAAATGAATAAATAATATATTATTGTTACCAACAAAAAAATTGCAATGTACAATGTTTCCTTCCTGTTGCCTCTCCCTTATCCTGTCAGGAGACGGGGACACCGTGGCCAGGCCTCCAAGTACAACCCCTGCCCACTCTGCCCCCTGACTGCCATTAACAAAAAAAAAAAAAAAAGAGCGCTAACGTGCTGCTTCGTAGACTCGCGTAGGCGCACCGAAATTAAAAACAAAATAGTGTTCAGCGCGACAGAATGTCAATCCTAAGGTTCCGAGTTCGATTCCCGGCTCGGTCGGAGATTATCTCCTCTCAGGGACTGGGTGTTGTGTTGTCCTGTTGTTGTTGTGGTCTTCAGTCTTGAGACTGGTTTGATGCAGCTCTCCATACTACTGCATCCTGTGCAAGCTTCTTCATCTCCCAGTACTTACTGCAACCTACATCCTTCTGAATCTGCTTAGTGTATTCATCTCTTGGTCTCCCTCTACGATTTTTACCCTCCACGCTGCCCTCCAACGCTAAATTTGTGATCCCTTGATGCTTCAGAACATTTCCTACCAATCGGTCCCTTCTTCTTGTCAAATTATACCACAAACTCCTCTTCTCCCCAATTCTATTCAATAACAATAAACAAAGGTATTCCCGAACTTTCATTACCTTATATTAATTATTTGTTGTTGTTGTTACCTTTTTTCAGTTATTGTGTGTGCACTGAAGTCAACGTCTGAAAGTGTATCTCGGCAATGTGTCAATAAATGGAAAATATGTATCAAGTAATGTGAACAAATCCCAATTTTTAAAACATACTATAATTGAATACTTACAAGAGTACCAAAACAAAAATTATAAAAAAATATATATAAACCTTGTATGCTTACTAATGATCCAAGTTTTCAATACAATGTTGTTGTCCCAACAACTTCACGAAGTGCAAACTGAAACTATGGAGGAAAGAAAAAGATGCTTTTCAGCTCAACAGTAAACCTACTTAAAAAGTAAGTTACTTTTAAAAACTACAGAACATGAAAAGTAGAAAAGTCCGATATGATAAAAACATACCATGCTTATTAAAAAGTGTACTTAAATGTTGAAATATCGTCGTTAAGAAGAGTAACATGTCAATGATAAAAACTTGCAAGTTTGAAGTCGGTCAACGTATTTTTGTTATCGTTTGAAACCATTAGAACATTAACCGTAGCCTGTGTTATCCGCATCAGCTATCACTGGTCAGTAATAACTAACATCTGACGTGCAGATAGGCTTAGCTACAACTTCAAGAAACACTTACAATCATTAATAACTACGTGGTAGTCGAAACAAATTTTAAAATACCTAAGAGAAATTTCGTGAAAAATGCAACTCGTAATATAAATGTCAAATTTATAGCACCCGCGTCAGCAATACTTACGAACACGTATTATCAGGGTTGAAATCTACAGCAAAGAAGAATGTACTAATGGTACACGAGCTGCACAATATGACCCAATATGTCTTCCCACCAACGAACCGTGCGTTAATTTCACCTTCATTGGGCACCAAATGCAAGACTTATTAATTGATTGAACTTATTTTTCTAACAGGATAACGATCAGCGTTTCCCTGAAGTTTTACAGTACATGGCGTAACAAATTCAACGTGTCTGCTAGACTGTAAATTACCCTGTTATCGAAGTAATAGCTTAAGTCGTATTGCGTGTATGAACAAATATCATTTATTTAAAGTGTAAAGCAGACTGGCTTGCGAAGTTATTTATGCCACCTAAAGGTTTCAGCCTTTTGGCTGATCATCAGGTTATGTGACAGTAATTTGATATAAAACCCATCCGTCGTCGAATCATACAGAAAGAGAAGTGGACCTTAATCACACTAACAAACTTCGCCATAACAGTAAAGCATAGTATCACGCTTACAGAATTATAGTCGCTGCATCAGCCGTTTGCGCCCAACAGGTACATTTAGCGCTCACGCAAATAGTTCATATTGGACAGGCAGCACTGCTGATAATAGAGCAACTGGTTTGATACTGGAAGGCTTCGGCAGTGTGATGGGACCGTCCTACAAGGCCATGTCGAGAGGCGTCATATTGTAACTGCCACCCACTGAAAGGGACATTTTACGAATATCTGTGGAATAAGGTGCTGGAATTAGCATCCGTGAAAATCATTCATCAAATCTGAATGTTAAATTGGTTCTGTTTTAACATTCGTTACAAAGGTAGTTTTAGTGTAAGTTTTAAATTTCTGCCCGTTCCGCCTAATTTGTGAGGGTTTTCTTCAAAGATCGGTAGCTGGGAACAGTTATTGTTTCCTTACAGCGACCACTGGGATTAAGTATCTTTAGATGTGTCTTTCTATTGAGCCCACCGCAGGCGATTAAGTTTTGATCTAATCTATTTGTTTTAAAATAGTTTTTAGGAATATTCCACTTAAGCAACAAACCCTTCAGCTCTTCTCTCACTCTGTCACACGTTTCATTTTTCACTGTATGGGTTATCGTTAATTGGTAGATTATTCGCATTAGATAGTTCTGGAACATATATACTGGTTGATAATAGCTCATTTCAAGTTCTGTGACAATAACGTAAAGGGAGTCAGTGATCTATGGGAGGAGGGACTGCAATATGAACTTACAATATTATTGGTTACGAGTATTTAAGGAAGTACTACATCGCCCTGTTGTGACGCCACATCATCCGAATGAGGTGAGTGAGGTCGTTGCCACTATTCAGTCACCGTTAGCTGAAATATCAGCGGTTGTATTCTTTATTGAAGTAGAGGGACCCTCCAGCACGCAAATAAGGTGTTTGAAGGCCCAAATAACGAGATATTTGAATAGATCGAGTGATTTGCGTTGCATGAAAGGAAGCGAGCAGTTGGGTAAACAGACGGACCAGCTAAAGGAAAAAAATGAAAAGAATCCGCCCTCTCGTAACGTACTGCGGGGATATGTCTGCTCCGAATCTAGGGATGAAATTACCAGAATAGTGATGGAAGCTGCAGGAGGGGAAACTGAGTGCGGTGGCCAGATTGGTAGGAAAATTACTGACAGACAGCAAGAGGGTGCAGTGATTTATTTGTTAAGTTATCTAACCCTTACCTTGAGTTGTTACAAGAGAGTAGAAAATTGTCCGACGGTACTTTATCCCAGACTCAGTATCTATTGCGGTTCCTGGTTGAGATATAGGAATAAGGTGAAAATTTTGTACTGGGAAGGCAAGAGTTCTTTAAGTTGCTATATCCAAAGTGATCAGGACAGTTCATGTGATATGTCGAAAAAACTAGTTTGGCGCAGTGTAGCCTCAGTGAATTTCGGAAATATTTGTGTAAGGAACTGATATCCTTGTGGGTACAGGAGGTATTAGTGGAAAGGCACTACTGGCTGGTGCATCGAGATGAGGAGCCGTTAGCACGGAATATGTGGGATATACACAGCATATACAGCGTGAACCTCAGCTGCCCCAATCAGGTTTACATTTACTGTGCTGCATATTTCATATCTGTTTTGTGAGGTGCACTGTGTATGCAGTGCTCACCTTTGGCACGATATTGCAAATGGGGATACAAAATCAGCTATGCTGCAAAACCCGTGCAGTTGGTAAATTTTATGCTAACGCTTACCATATAAGCCGATCCCTGGAATTTCGTTTGTTTTCGAGTACAATCACAAGGGTCCCATAAATTAATTTCGAAAACTTGGTACAGTAACTTGACGAGAAATTTAAACTTGGTTTTCGCGTTAATTTTATTAGAACTCTTTCGGATGTTGCGATATATGGTGTAGTATTTAAGAGCCATTTGTAAACATAACCTTGATCTACTGTGTAGCATTAAATCGTGGACTCTAAACTTCACCGTTCTGTGCAGTCTTTGGCCTTAATATCCTCGTTCACATGTAACAGCTCCGCTATTATATGTTTACGGGAAAAAGGTATATTTTTGAGAAGCTAGGGACAACTGCACAGTTTCTGATAAGAATGTTTTGCTTAAACTATTTGGTAATAAATCGTTGTTTATGGTATACAGATACTGTAAATAAATAACATACCGCGCCATACTAGGTCTCTCTTTTAATAGTGGTGTATATTGTCTGCGTTTATCGTAAACTAACGCTACTGTCGAATTTTCCTAGCTACTCTCAACTGAAAAAGTGTTTCAGAGAAACAGTAAAACTTGTTTCATGTTTTCAGTGGTCGTAATAAGGATTTCGCTATTGGCTAAATATCACTTTAGTTTCAAATGACTATTGGTTATGCTTGTAGCATGCCAGAATCGTTAATTTAAAGAAAATCAGCAAGCTTAGTAAGAATTTCCTTATTTAGTATACGTTTAAATGGCGCACCAGGCTTAAGTTATTTTTCTACTGTTTTGTAATGCATTGCGACAGACATAATGCAGGCCCATTCTTCTTGCTGCTTGGGTAGGGTATGAGTTAGCTGCTATTCGTAAGCAGATGGAAATGGTCCCAGATACTGTCAACCGATCAGAAGCTGCTACGTGTGGGTACGTTGGGATACCTACCATGGCTTGTGTACCAGAGATACCAAAGATATCTCAAGTACTAAACATGCCGTGGGCACTGTCTCTCCTGCAGGAAATACAGAAACGAGTATTTGTAGTCTTTTGATTGTCATTGGCGTGTCAATGGGAGGTCCAAGCGTCCATTGTAGTGGAGGCAGAGATCAGAAAGACCTCAGGACGCTGCACTCATATAACTAACTAACAAATCTTGTTGTGCTGTCTTCCACTGAACCCGAATCTGAGCCAGTGAGACTCATTTCATCTGTTGGCAAACCTGCTGTGTCCAGTGTCAAGGGGCTGTGAAATAAAAGGGTAGGTTTCTATTAATAATCAGCAGTTCAAAAGTAACGCGAATAATAGTGCCCCTCAGGGAAATGGCAGCATGGGATGAGAAGGAACACCAGGTGCTCTGAGTGTGTGTGCCTCGTGGCAACATTGAGCATGCTGAATAAATGGTTCAAATGGCTCTGAGCACTATGGGACTTAACATCTATGGTCATCAGTCCCCTAGAACTTAGAACTACTTAAACCTAACTAACCTAAGGACATCACACAACACCCAGCCATCACGAGGCAGAGAAAATCCCTAACCCCGACGGGAATCGAACCCGGGAACCCGGGCGTGGGAAGCGAGAACGCTATCGCACGACCACTGCAGCACTGAGGGAACAAGATACAATCAACTGCAGGCAGTGGTCTACGTTGGAACAAACGATGCCTGTTGTTTGGTCCCTAAGGTCGTACTTGGATCATTCCGGAGACTAGTAGAGAAATTTGAGAATACGAGACTTGCTCACGGAGTTCCACCGAAGCTCACAATATGTACCATTTTCCCTAGGTTAGATCGTGACGTCATGGTTTTGAATCGAGTGGAAGGCTTGAACCAAAGACCTCGAAGATTCTGTGACAAGCTACTACGTGCCTTCCTAGAATAGCGCCAAAGAGTTGAGAACTCTAGGGTGATCCTAAATGAGTCAGATGTGCACTACATATCAGTGGCAGTTACCCAGCTAGCTGGCCTTATGTGGACTTCAGAAACGAAGATTAGGCGACTTTCCGTTCAGTCCATATACGAACAGACACGAGGTATCAGTGTACGCTGGTGACATCATTAAAATCCTAGGATCTAGCAGCCAAAGCAATCAACACAGAGTGCCAGAGTGTTAAGCGCTCCTAAAAAGCAGTGAAGCTCATATAATACACGGCACAGGTTGCAGTTGACATCTTTGGCGAAAATTTAAGTGTATACCAAAAGGATGTCGATATGGGATATGGTGGTGTGTTTGTTCCAGTACACAAGACTCAAATCCACCGAGATATAAATTCAAGTGGCATTTGTCATTGTTTTGGGAGAAACTCAGTAACAAGAGTGAGCCTAAAATTATAACAGGGTCGTTCTGTCGACCTCCAAACTCACACTGTTTGCGCAAGACTCAGTATTAAGCGTGACCATATAAATGTAGTATCGAACACTAGACTCACTTCGTTGTGTAACTGAAAACTTCAGAGAAAACCTCAGTTCTTTTGCATTAAAGTTCCCTATTCATACTGTAATAATTCGAGGAGACTTAAGTCATCCGATTGTAAATAGGGATAATCATAGTTTGGTTTTATTGGGCCTGGCAGGACATGTTGTATTACATTGTTAAGTGCCTTCTCTGAAAACTCTGAGAAGAAGAATTTTTTATCCGAGATCGCCATAAAAACATTATTGCAGGTAACGGGTTTCGGTAAAAGAAAGTAGCCATCTTCCGTTCTCCATGAAGATTATTAAATACGTCTTGTTCCATCTACACACAATATCTCTCCATTGAATATAGAGGTACATAAAACTTGAAATGGGTGATACGTTGACGCCTCATAATCAGAATTGCTATGTGCATCACAATTCGCCAAAGTGTCGATTCCGTAAGATAACATTTTATGCCTATCAGGGCGCCATTTGACTGCTTCCAACAGACAGTCGTAAAGCTTAGAACAGAGAGAACGGATAGAACTTATAACAGATGTTGGAAAACCACTCATGATAGAAATAAATTCGATCTAACGGCAGCAAACAGCAGTGACCACGAGGCAATTATAGCAACAGTAAATACGAAGTGTGGTATCGATAGTTCTGTTTCCACAGTGTAGGTGCACCCTCGTAGTTTGGCACTACGAGAGCGGACGAACTAGGCCGACCACAGCGCCCTGTAGCCGTCGCTGTGGAGCTCTACGAGCACCCCTCTGCTTTCTGCCCCATTTCATGAAGAGCAGACGACCAAGGAACTTACTTTCTACTTCATAGGGGGCTAGCCATTACAGACTTTGCCTTTGTTACTCAAAAGTTACGTATATATTATTTACTAATATTGTCTATTGAATGTGCTTTTTCTCTAGATGCACTACCGAAGTGTCAAAGCCAAACGAATGCAGTGGGCCCGCCATGTGTCCCGGATGGAGGATCACAGATGGCCTCGGACGCTCATGGATTTCACACCTACAGGAAAGAGACCAACAGGGAGACCCAAGAAGCGTTGGAGGGATGGACTCCATGAAGACTTAAACCAAGTGTCAAAAGATGTGAACGGATGGTGGATAGTAGCAACGGACAGAATACGGTGGCGGAGGAAACTTGTAGATGCGTGCGGTCCACTGGGCCTGATCACGTAGTAGTAGTAGTAGTAGCAGTAGTAGTAGTACCGAAGTGCTTTACCTCTCCTGCTCCTACTCGCTTCCTTCATTCGACCTATTTTTCAGATCACAGGAGAGGTGGCAGGGGTACAATACATGGAGCGAAAGGCTATTTACAATTTATACAGAAAGCAGATGGCAGTTATAAGAGTCGTGGGACTTGAAAGGGAAGCAGTGGTTGGGAAGGAAGTGAGACAGGGTTGTAGCCTCTCCCTGATACTATTCAATCTGTATATTCAGCAAGCAGTAAAGGAATCAAAAGAAAAGTTCGGAGTAAGTATTAAAATCCATGGAGGTGAAATAAAAACTTTGAGGTTCCCCGATGACATTGTAATTCTGTCAGAGACAGCAAAGGACTTGCAAGAGCAGTTGAACGGAATGGTCAGATCTTGAATGGAGGGTATAAGATAAACATCAACAAAAGCAAAACAGGGATAATGGAATGTAGTCGAATTAAGTCGGATGATGCAGAGGGAATTAGATTAGGAAATGAGACAGTTAAAGTAGTAAAGCAGTTCTGCTGTTTGGGGAGCAAAATAACTGATGATGGTCGAAGTAGACTGGCAATGGCAATGAAAGCTTTTCTGAAGAAGAGAAATTTGTTAACATCGAGTATTGATTTAAGTATCAGGAAGTCGTTTCTGAAAGTATTTTTATGGAGTGTAGCCATGTATGGAAGTGAAACATTGACGATAAATAGCTTAGACAAGAAGAGAATAGAAGCTTTCGAAATGTGGTGCAACAGAAGAATGTTGAAGATTAGGTGGGTAAATCACATAACTAATGAGAAGGTATTGAATAGAATTGGGGAGAAGAGGACTAGAAAAAGGGATCAGTTGGTAGGACATGTTATCAGGTATCAAGGGATCATCAATTTTTGTATTGGAGGGCAGGGTGGAGGGTAAAAATCGTAGAAGGAGACCAAGACATGAATAGACTAAGCAGATTCAGAAGGATGTGAGCTGCGGTAGGTACTGGGAGATGAAGAAGCTTGCACAGGATAGAGTAGCATGGAGAGCTGCATCAAACCAGTCTCAGGACTGAAGACCACAACAACATCATGTTTCCTCAAAAAAAAAATGTACAAGTGTGTGTTAAATCTTATGGTACTTAACTGCTAAGGCCATTAGCCCCTAAGCTTACACACTATTTAACCTAAATTATCCTGAAGACAAACACACACACACCCACGCCCGAGTGAGCACTCGAACCTCCACCGGGACCAGCCGCACAGTCCATGACTGTAGCGCCTTAGACCACTATGTTTCCTCAATACTGCTTTGTCTTTCTTGCCATATATCTGTGTGACTGAATGAATGTGTGCTTCCACCTTTCGCTATAAGACATTATTTTGTGTCAACGATGGCTTCGCCACAGGAACAGGTTTCGCTGTCCGACCTTGTACGTTTTCAGGCTCAGCAAATGACGCATCTGCTCGCTGCTGTAAATGGACTGGTCACACTACAAACTGCAGTTACTTCGGCACCTCCGACGACCCCGCCCGTACCACACACGACGCCTACGGCGCCGCCATTTCGTGGCTTCAATCCGGACTTTGAATGCTGGCCAGAGTACATTGCCCAGCTCGAGGCACACACACCAGGTACAGAGCGGCTTGCGTTTTTCATTGCCAACGCGGGTGTAATGTTATACGTTGTGCTCGTAAAATTGTTCCCGACCGCCCGCCCAGAGGACAAAACTTAAGGAGAAGTGATTGATGCTTTTAACTACCACTTCCGTGACAGTGTAAAAGTGGTAGCTGCATGCTACAAATTTTTTCGTCTCTGGTGTTTTCCTACTCAGTCCATTAAATCTTGGATAGTGGATCTTCAGGGACTAACATCAGACTGTGACTTTAATTGCTCATGTGGACTCTCTTATGCAGATATCATGATTAGTGACGCTATTGCGCTGAATGTGGCGGACCACCGCATCTGCGAGCAAATCTTACGATCTAAAACCCGTCTTTGCAGGAAGTAGTGGACTTAACATACATTAGACACGGCTACTTCCGCGTTCGACATGACCCCGAGTGTGTGTACTGTTAGTGCGGCACAACACGTGCCCTCCAGCCTGGCTCCGGCACAGAGCGCCATACCGCGCGCTCGCGGGCAAGTAAACACTTTTCCAACCTGGCCCCGACTAAGAAACTGAAATCGTGTCCTAACAGTCTTCGTGCCCACCCACGGAAAGTTGCCCATCGCCTCAAGCACAGTGTAATTTTAGTAATAAGAAAGGACATGGGCAATGTTGTGTGCATAGTCCCGGCTCGTCCGTCTCCGCACTACGAGATGGCGCTGCCTTAGAGACGGACCAAATTCTGCTTCCGCCGATACACGTATTAATATGTAACGCAGCCAATGAGATTGACGCTAATGTAGAACCTTTTCTCCTCGCGGATCACACTCGCGCAGTGATACATGAACGCGCGAGGTATTATAAAGAGTGTACAGACCTCCGATTTGTCAGTCTACATTTGTCTGTACCAGTCTATAGCCAAGATTCAGTCTGCGCCTAACATGATTACCATATTCCTGTATATAGCCATGAAGATAATTGTATAGACACTTTTGTCAAATATCAGAGATATATGTGAGAATATGATTAACATACCAATACCAAAGGAACTTCAGATTGTCAATTGTAAATAGCATCCAGAATTAAGTTAAGTAATTTTTATGCTTGTTATTATTTTAATAAATGAGTGTGAAAATTAATCAAGTTCTGTTTAAAGATTGTCACCGTCATTCTGCTACTCTAAGCGTGCAAGTGGCATTTGTATCGTCTGACCTAACTGCAGAAGATAAACATGCCACAATAAGACCGCGAGACATATTGTTGACACTCGCCTACTTCGTTAGAGCGACAAGTCAAATAATCTGATGGTGTATGTACTGAATGTCTTACAGTACGCACACTACATGCAAGCTGTGTGTAGTAAGAGAAACTCTAATTCACAGCCTGTTTCCCATTCGCGTGACTCGCGTGGGCGCCACCGCAACTGAAACCGCCATGATCATGATTCACATCATCAGCCTATGGACGTTAATGCTATTTTTCAAGGCCTTCGGCTTTACGTGCTCCTACAGTTCATGTGAATAAACAAGTTATGCCAGACACTTCCTCTCGCATTCAGCGCGATGTGACGAAACTTTTTGTGTCTTTGAACATTTGTGGATGTTCTGTTCGCATGAGCTGGACACTGAAGCGTCAGTTTCTTTACTGAACAGATTAACGTATGACGTGCTTGGTTTGCCCCCACTTCGTCGTTCACATTCCACGCTGACTGCATTTACTGGACACGAAATCTCCGTGCTCGGCTTGTGTAGTTGGCAAGCCACAAAAGGTGCAACGACCCGCACAGTGTCTTTCCATGTGCTCTGCTATAGTGATGCTATGAACATTTTTGGCGTGGATGCATTTGAGCCACTCGGGATTTGCCGAGCGGTCTGGAGCGCTGCAGTCATGGACTGTGCTGCTGGTCCCGGAGGAGATTCGAGTCCTTCCTCGGGCATGGGTGTGTGTGTTTGCCCTTAGGATAATTTAGGTTAAGTAGTGTGTAAGCTTAGGGACTGATGACCTTAGCAGTTAAGTCTCATAAGATTTCACACACTTTTGAACATTTTTTGATGCGTTGGAACTTATTGGCCTCTCAATTCAGGACAATTTACTTTTCATTAACGCTAGTCACCACGCTGACAGTGTTGCCGCACTATGCGATAACTTTACTAAACTCTTTTCTGGTGACCTTGGTTGTGCCACGGACCTTGCAGCGCATGTTCTATGTAAAGACAATGCCATGCCGGTACCGCACGCCCTCCGCTACACTGTAGCTGCTAAACTTAAGCATTTCCAAGACAGGGGTGTCATTGAACCTGTTTGTGCTTCGCAATGGGCTTCACTTATAGTGTGTGTGAAGAAACCAAACGGTCGTCTCCGTATTTGTGCCGACTTTACAGTAAATCCCCAGACGGTGGTCGCTACATTTCCTTTACCGCGTCCTGAAGTCATTTTTGATAAGCTTGATGTGGGAAAATTCTTTTCCATGATTGACTTGCAGGACGCATGCTTACAAATTCCGCTCGACGAACAGTCGTAACGATATTTTGTGATCCACACCCAACTTGTATTATTCATGTTTCACCGACATACGTACGGTATCGCTACGGCTCCTGCTATTTCCCAGTCTTACCTGCAGCAGTTGTGTGCCACGCTCCCTGGCTGTTGCAATTATCTGGACGATATAGTTGTCAGGTCGAACCCCTGACGAACATTTGCAGAATTTGCGTGCCTTATGTACGGTCATTTTGCAGGCCGGACTCAAATGTAACAGAGACAAGTGCAAATTTTTTCAAACTGAGATTCAGTATTTAGGACATATGATTAACAGACAGGGTATCCACCCCTCACCGTCACATCTCCGTGCGATTAGAGACTTGCCAGCCCACAGGAACTTGAAAGAACTTCAGTCTGTGTTAGGCAAAACTGCATATTACGTTCGTTTTAAATCAAATGCAGCGGAGATTGCAGCGCCTTTCCATCGCCTTAGGCATAAGAACGTTCTTTTTGTTTGGTCTTTGGAGTGGGACGTTGCTTTCCACAAGCTCAAATCTGCTTTGTTGAGTGACCGCTATTTGATTCCTATCGATCCCTCTAAACCAGTTGTTTTGGCTGTCGATGCATTTTCTCATGGCATCGGCGCGGTTCTCTCGCACTGCATTAATTCTGTAGATCGCCCAATCGCTTTTGCTTCTAAGTTGCTCAATTCTGACCAGCAAAACTATTCTCAAATCGAGAAAGGAACTTTAGCTATTGTATATGGAGTGACTCAGTTCCATGATTTTTTTTTTGTACGGTCGCAACTTCTATTTGGTCACCGACCATAGGCCTTTGACATCGTTGTTTCACCCGTCAAAGCCAGTTCCAGCACGTACTGCACAAAAGTTGGTACGTTGGGCTTTGTTTTTGTCTAACTAAAATTGCGATATTTTTTTTCGGTCTACAGTCCAGCATGGCAATGTCGATGCTTTGTCTCGTCTGCCTATCGGACCTGACGACGAGTTTGATTCTTCCGAATTGTGATGCATGTTTATTGATTCGCAAGATAAGGAATTAGCTGATATTAGATTTTCGTCGCATTGCCTCGGCGACAGGCGCCGATGCTTCTTTGCAGATTGTTCTACGGTTCCTTCATACTCAATGGCCTCCGTCTGCTAAGCAGACTAGTGATTCGCTTGTTCGACGTTACTTTGAGCAACGTCACAACTTGTCTGTACACCACGGTGTTATTTTCCTAAGAAATGACAATGATCCGTCTCGTGTGGTTGTACCTCGTTCATTGCAGTCGTAAACCCTCCGCTTACTGCGCGTTGGTCATTGGGGTATAGTGCGGACGAAGCAATTAGCGCGTCGCCACTGCACTTGTGTCGGCATTGATAAACAAACTGAGAATTTGCTTGCTAATTGTCGCTCTTGCTTGGAGCATGAAACTGCTTCTTTGCGTGGCCGACTCCTGCTGCGCCTGGCAGCACGTTCATATTGATATTGCGGGTCCTTTCTGGGAGTACAGCAACTTACCTTTTGTTGGCCTATGTCATCTACTACATCTGCCAGTACTATTCGGACTTTGACGTCTATTTTTTGCATTGAGGGCCATCCTGAAATTGTCTCCGACAATGGCCACAATTTGTGTCCTCCGAGTCTGAAGCGTTCTGTGCTGCTAATGGCATTCGCCATATGACCTCCGCCCCGTTTCACCCCCAGTAGAACGGCGAGGCTGAACGCTTTGTGCGTACCTTTAAGGCGCAGAGGGGCAAGTTGCGCGCCACCCACTCCCGCGAGCCCGCGCTATGGACTTCCCTTGCTTCCTATTCGCTCCCAGCCACGTGGCGCCCCTTCCCCAGTGGAACTGCTACATGGCCACGCCAATTGGTCGCTCTTGCCGCGATCCCGGTGCTTCGCCTCGTACTGGCTTGGCGCCACATGTAAAACGCCCTGCTTAAGTCTGCAGAACGGAACTGGTAGTTGGAGTTGTAGAAAGGGTCCAAAAGGGGGCTGTCAGCTACACTCAGACACCTATACCTTTGTTTAGTTGTCCGAACAATACAGCATAAATTTTTGAAAGTTAACGGCTGAATAGGCCACGCTATCTTATGCCTTAAGTGCACAACCACTTAAATTTAAAAACGACTGAAAGCCATTAACTTAAAGTTCAGACTCAAAACAGAATATTTAGAAGGCAGAAGCCCTCACATAATTAAGTTTTATAACTTGTCTGAGACCCAACAAATCTAACACTTGAAAAGCAAACAAGTTTAATCTAAAGACGGCTGAAGGCCCGTGATTTAATACTGCAGGTAAAATTAATTTAAAAAAAAGCAAAAGGCAGAAGGCCTCATCTTCAATTAGGCTGAAGGCCCTACTCAGTCAGATACAGGAAAGACGAGAACTTCAATTTAAAAACGGCTGAAGGTCGATTACTTAAAACAACTAAAATAATTTTTAGTAGGCAGAAGGCCCAAAGCGTTATCTTTATACAATATTTTACACAGGCTGAAGGCCCAAACAGTCTAAGATTTAACATGTAAGGAATTTAAATTACAAAGCGGCTGAAGACCCAACATTGAAAAACACAAGTACAATTAATTTTCTAAAGGCAGAAAATCCAATGCCTTATCCAAAATGTATTTTAAATACGACTTAAGGCCCACACAATGTCAGACTCGACAAGTAAGGAACTTTCAATCTTAAAGTGTCTGAAGGCACATTATTTAAAACCCAACTAACAGTATACAGATTCAAACCATCGGCTACAAGCCATTGAAGCACACAGTCAAACACCAGTAAGAAAAGGCAGTACAGCCTGCTGCGCTCAGAAGTTTCCGGGGTCGGTGTGCACTTTAAGTATTGGGTTGTTTGGGGGAAGAGACCAAACTGCGAGGTCATCGGTCTCATCGAATTACGGGAGGATGGGGAAGGAAATCGGCCGTGCCCTTTCATAGGGACCATCCCGGCATTTGCTTGGAGCGATTTAGGGAAATCACGGAAAACCTAAATGAGGATGGCTGGACGCGGGATTGAACTTCAAATATTAACGTTAGGTTAGGGGAGACAGGTAGTCGGCCCAACTATGTGCGATCCGCCGGCAACCCAACTAAGAGACAGTCAACGGACCTACCGACAAGACGACTTGCTTTCCACCCGACCAGTGCACAAGGAACTCCAAAGCCAAAACGTAAAAGGCGTAGCTGCCCCCAACCAAGTATGCTTGAGCTGTCAAAACTACACACACGTGTTGGACAGCGACAACACAGTGAGGAAGGGACACTACCTGAATTTTATGTCAGCGCCCAAGGCATGCAACCGGAACGCTAGAGGCCTCAAGGCAGAAAATTCCGGTGGAGCACTTCGACTTCAAATAACCAAAATACAGTTAACGCCACCTGATGGTGGCCAAACTTTCCCCAACTCGAACTCTCGCTGCTGCTCATGGGAATATCCCCAACAGCCAGCCATGAAAATCAACGACACAATGTGAACAGTCTGGCTTCGGTAATTAAATCACCACTGAGCTTTGATATCCTGGGTCGGTTAGCGACGAAACCCTAGAAACGATCCATTAGAAAAATTATAAATGACTGTGCTGGTAAACCTCTTCCGTTATTTGATTTTCAAACAGCTGAGAAAAAATGAGTGTACTCACACATTTATATCTTTACATATTCTCATCGTCAATAAGCTGACACACTATATTTATTTTAGCGCAACGCAATCTGACTTTCAATAATCCCTACAAAAGAATGACCCTCACTAACAATAACCTATACCTTTCATGAATGACTTACCTCACAAAAATCTTCGTTACTCGAACTACTGCAGTACAACGAGCGACAATATTGCCAGCTAAAAGAAAGATTGTAACTACTGAAGGCACTAACTAATAAAAGGCATAGTTAGCAAATGAAAGATTTTGATAAAGAACAAACAGTGTATTTTCCTTATTGTGTTATGTTACGTTAACCGGGGACCTAGAAAGGACGGAGAGGTTCCGTCCCCGCCGCAGACGCAGTGGTCCACAACCCCACTACCACTACCGCAGTTCACTTCACCCCTCCGCCGTCCCACACCGAACCCAGGGTTATTGTGCGGTTCGGCCCCTGGTGGAACCCTCCAGGGAACGTCTCACACCAGACGAGTGTAACTCCTATGTTTGCATGGTAGAGTAATGGTGGTGTACGCGTACGTGGAGAACTTGTTTGCGCAGCTATCACCGACAAAGTGTAGCTGAGGCGGAATAATGGGAACCAGCCCACATTTGCCGAGGCAGATGGAAAACCGCCTAAAAACCATCCACAGACTGGCCGGCTCACCGGACCTGGACACAAATCCGCCGGGCGGATTCGTGCTGGGGACCGGCACTCCATCCCGCCCGGAAATGTATTTACCTTAATAGTGTTCAAAAGTGACATCCACTCTTACAAATTTCGTTTTTCTGACTGACACACGTCCAAATTGTCCGCTCTCAAAACTCTGCCAATTCTGTCCCCACATCTCCCACTCCTGGTGACTCACCTCCAACAGCGCAATGCTACACGCTGTTCACATCCAACTGCCCAACACTACACAAGCGAATATTCTAACAATGAGTCCAACCAGCCACAGACTGCACACAGGACAGTCAGTGATTTTCATACAGAGTGCTTCGTGGCGTTACCAACTTGAAAACCTGAACAGCCTAATAACACCCGTAGCTACCGTAACACCTCCCACACAGTCAGACACTGTGTAGAGACCGCCAGCAGCCCGGCCCACTGCGCCGCGCGGAGATTTCCTGGCTGACCCAGCACAACCGACCGTCTGCTGCACACCGGCTAGCCGGAAACTATATGCACCAGACCAAAGACAGGACAAGGTGCGAATATCCGTACATTGCTTCTGCCACACGTAGAAAGAGGAAGAACCACCGCATGACCGCAATAACCGCGTGAAACCAAACGCAGAATAACAGACAAGGTTTAAACCAATACATAAGCCTGGGCCAGCACGGCTCAGCATGCTTTGGTGTTCTATCGCGTATTCTCTGGCAGGCAGTGCTGGGAGCAGCCTTGTTTGTAATTTCTGGTCCCTCCGGCAGTGTCACGCCACACTGAAAACCGATCCGTTTGTGCCGCCCTCGGTTTTCTGCCGCTGTTTGTTTGTCAGCACAATTGGAGGCTTCGCGGCTCCCGCCACCTCAGCCCAAGACTCCATCGACGGCGTCTCCGCCGCTCGCGCCTCCATACTCTCGCCTCCAGCGTGGGCGCCCCTACCTGCACCGCCTATCCGGTCTGCTGCTCCGGGCGGACGCCTCTCGCCGCCGCGACGATCCCACCTTCGGCCGCCGTCGCCGTTGTGTTTCTCTTCGGTGCCGGAGCCAAAGGACGCTGAGGCTCCGTCGCGCCGCCGCCGTCGCCCGTGGAGGTCGTTGCTCCACCTCCTCATCCGGTGCGCGTACCAGGCAGGTTTTGAACGGTGCGTTTTCCTCGCCCCCTCGCGAACAATTCGGGGACGTGGGTGAGCAACACGTCCCGGTAGTTCCTCTGCTTTCAGCCCAGTTGATCAGGAGGAGACGACCAAGCAACTAAGGTTCTACTTCATAGGGGGCTAGGCATTACAGACATTGCCTTGGTTACTCAAAAGTTACGTATACATTATTTACTAATATTCTCTGTTATATGTGCTTTTACTTTATATGCAGTACCGACGTGCTTTACCTCTCCTGCTCCTACTCACTTCCATCATTCGGCCTATTTTGCAGATCACAGGAGCAGACCCACGTACCGCCTTCCAGGTGCGGTACAAAACCAAGTACATAGGACAACTAAAACAATTAGAAAGGTCATTGGTCAATAGACTAGACAAAAAGGTAGTAATGTCACGTGTCAAAGAGAAACCTGAAACTCTTCGCCCAGGACAGGAGCATGTAGAGGGACTACGACTCACATTGAAAAGAAAAGTTAACCACGAGCAACACAGATATATCAGGGATCGTCCATTGAGCACAGTCACTCTAAAGAAACTTCTAAAGAAACGCAGACTATTGCGTAATAGGTATAACACGAAGCATTTGGCAACACTGAGATGCTGAAAGAAACGCGTTTGGCAGCAGAGAGAGCAGTGCATGAAATCTTCAGTGACTGCCGTAGCAGAGCATTGTCGAAATATCTTTCACTATATACAAACAAATGTAAGGCCTCTAGTTCCAGTCACTCATTGGCAAGACAGTAATTCAACTTGAGAACAGCAAAGCAAAATCAGAAGTGCTTAACTTTCCAGAATGAGATTGTCATTCTGCAGCGGAGTGTGCGCTGATATGAAACTTCCAGGCAGATTAAAACTGTGTGCACCGACCGAGACTCGAACTCGGGACCTTTGCCTTTCGCGGGCAAGTGCTCTACCATCTTTTATATATATATATATATATATATATATATATATATATATATATATATATATATATATATATATATATAATGAACCGCTGCAGGAGCAGGACGACGAGTAGGGCAGGGGTCGTCCGTCAGATGTATGGAATGTAGCCGCTGACGAGTAGCGAACTTCGCATTCACAAGCACGTACCACAATGAACGCACCATCGTAGGTAGAAAAGGCGTGTGTACAGCTCGCCACACCGTGTTCCAGGCAACTTCCGGATGTCTGTGGGCGACCGTATTTACAGGTTGCTGCTGTTGATAGAGGCGATAATAGTCTTTTGTGCTGGGCTTCCGTGTCGTCGGAAGTTCTGACCGTAAGTAGCTGAAGTCAACCTAGAACTCTCTGATGTGGGTGAGTGCCGGTGAAGTGTGTCCTACAGAAACCGGAGGATGCAGAGAGTGTGGGGCCACTTCCGCTATCAGTGTGCCCGTCAGAGTGGCGTGGGCAGAGGTCCATGTAAGACGCATAGTGTTGAGATAAAGCGATCGCGCACGGTTATATACATGAATTAAACCGATACCGCCCGCCCGCTGCGGCAGTGTCAGGGTGGGGTATCGGACTTTAAAAACCAGACCGCTGCTTACGAAATGTCCATATATTGCTTCAAATCTGTCGGCCATCGTAGCCGTCAAGGGAAGGATATGCGCAAAATAGTTAAGTTTTGAGAAAAGATAGGTGTTGACATAACGTGTTCTGAGGAGCATATCCAAGCGACGCAGTTTGTTGTCCTGCAGCACAGCACGTGTCTGGTGTAGGAGGCGGCGGTACGTAGCCGCCGCCGTGCGGCGGACATTGCTATAGAATTGCACTCCTAAACACTTGAGTACGGGCACCTTGTCAAAGCGCACCGCCGTTGTGTGGGAAAGCCCCCTCCGACATCCATGTATTTTGTCTTCTTCACGTTGATGACGCTCCCAGCGACCGCCCCGTACTGGCGTAGCCACTGTAGCGCCATATGCATTTCATCCTCTGATCTGGCCAGGAACACCACGTCATCGGCGAATGCACCATAACGAAAGGTTACGTTCCGCAAGGAGATACCAGTTAATCGCTGCCGTAGACCATGTAAAGCTGGTTCAAGCGCTGCAGCAAATAATATACCCGACAGGGGGCACCCTAGTCGCACTGACCGTCCAACAACATTGTGACCAGACTGATAACCGTTGACCATCATGCGGGAGCGCGCTCCGTGGACCACTAAGAGGACGACCTGTGCAGACTCCGGAGAGAGGCCCATATGTTGCAAAACTACGCGTAAGGAGCCGTGGTCGACGCGGTCGAATGCGTGGTCAAAATCTACGGCGACAATGGCACCTCGTATTTTGCAGACCGCCGTCAAAGCAATTACCTCGTGGTATGCTCCTAACGCGGTATGAATGTTGCTGACACCACCTAAACATGTCTGATCGTGTGAATGGCTTTCCCGATAGTGGCGTGGAGACGCGCGCGCAGGATACGGGCGAAGATCTTGTAGTCGTTGTTGAGGATTGTGAGTGGGCGAAAGTCCTGCCATCTACAACCACCATTCGGTTTCGGTACTGGGATCAAGATGCCTTCTGTGAATTCTGTGGGGACAGTGAAATCAGGGCGGATCAGGTCTTGAAACATTTGGAGCCACTTGTCGCCCATAAGGTCGTAAAACGTGCGGTAGAATTCAAGGGGTAGACCGTTCGGTCCAGGCGACTTGTTCGGTGCTCCACGTGCCAAGGCCAATGTCAGCTCGTCGGGTGTAATGGGCAACAGCAGACTATCATCCGGTGCCACGTCCCGAGTGGCGGGAAAATCGTGCAACAGCTCGTCATAATCACGTACATTTCGCGGATCTTCCATGTACAAGGTCCCATAGTGTCTGGCGAACGTGTGCGCGATGTCCATTTTTGTCACTGCGTGGCCGCCCCCCCCCCCCCACCCCTCCCCCTCCTACGTGTTTACCGCCGTAAGGAGCTGACGTTTGCGGTGGCGCCTCTCGCGCACAATGTGATACACTGACGCCGTTTCGTTGGGGATTCAGTCTTGCACTCGCGCACGGATGCGGACACCTTGTAGCTGCTCTGTCCTGATGCGAAGTAGACGAGCTTTGATGCTTTGTACGGACATCTGACGTTCGGGGGACGGCGGTTGCGTTGCCAGCTCACGTAACGCTGTATAGAAAAATTCCAACGTTGCCCTTTGCCAGTTCGATCCGTCACGCCCGTAGGCCATCAAGGTTTTTCGGAGTGCAGGTTTGACACATCCCAGCCACCACAGCAACGTGTAAGCATACAGGGGCAGGCGCCTGATACATCGATGCCACGTGTCAGTGACTGCTCGCCGACACGCTTCCTCGCGAAGGAGGGAGACGTTCAGCCTCCACGGGCCCTGCTGCGTCTTGTGAGTTGTCGGGGTAAGGTGACAGTGCAGATGTACGCTAGATGGTCCGTGAAGGCCGTCGGCCAGAGTTCTACATCACGGGTTGCTGAGCGGAGGGCACGCGAGACGTATATCCGGTCCAGACGATTGGCAGAATGGCTGGTAAAGTGCGTATATCCACTCTGGGTCCCAGAATGTAAGAGTCATCACGTATCAATGCTTGTAGAGCAGGGCATGGGATGTATTGCGGTATCTGGTCCTCGGGCCGCAGAACACTGTTAAAATCGCCGCCCACTATGTAATGGTCCATATTTCCTTCCAAAAGTGGGGCCACCTCCCCCGAATAGAAGACATCCCGGTCACCACGGTGCGAATTACCGGAGGGAGCGTAGACGTTAATGAGGCGCACTGCGCCAAGTGTGAGTGCGATGCCTCGCCCGTTCGGCAAGTACGTCACGTCCGTCGCGTCTATGCCATCTCGGAGAAGGATGGCCGTTCCTCCTGCGCCATCACCTAATGGTAGGCTGTAGGTGGTGTAGCCATATAGGTCTAAACGCAGATCGGGACAGACCTCCTGCTGAAGGGCAATGTCCAAGTCTGCCGCTGTGATCATGTCGTGTAACATGCGGGTCTTGACAGTGGAGTGGACACCATTTACATTGACTGTTCCCACACGGTATGACTGAGACATATCAAGTGGCGGAGGCAGTGTGCCGGTGCAAGCCCACAGTTATCTCACACACCACACTGCCATCCATCTGCATGCTGTGCATTACTGTGCCCTATGAGTCCGTGACTGGCGGAGCCCTCCGGGCTCAATGTCAGCCATAGGCTCTGGGGGTGATATCTATGTTTGCTGTACATCATCTGGCTCCATATCGTCTGCCCAGTCACCAAGAGACGATTGTAATGTCATTGGTGGCTGTTCGCTTTCACAGGAGCCCACATTTGGGAGTCGACGCAATGCGCTTCGTTTCCTGGGCCACCAAATTCAGGATAGTGTTCCTTGTCTGCAGGCACCTTCTGGTGAATGATGCCACTGGAGTCCATTGCAATGGTTGACGAGTCAACGGAGTCGATGTCTTCCGCCGGCTTCACATCCCTGTCCTGTTCTTGTGTCGCTTGGGTGATTTTTGCTTTCGGGTCCAAGATTCGACATCCACTGGAGGGCGGGGCTTGACACAGTCTCGGTCGCTCGGAATCTCTGTGTCCGATCCCGACAGTGACGGTGGCTGGGTGCCCACGACGCTGCGGTGGGTAGAGGCAGTAGGAACCTCTGCACCGTTGGGCTGCGGCGTCGTCGACGGCGCTGATTCTCCGACGGAGCTGGCACCGGCTTGAGGAGGTAACAGGTTTTGATCATGCATCAGATCATGTCGTGCCGCCTCCACATACGTTAGTGGGAGAGAGGTCATAGTGGATCGTGTAGGAAGTTCATTGCGGGGCACCTGAACGAGGTGGCGCTGCAGACACTCAGTTCTAACATGGCCCTCCTGGCTGCAGCCCGAGCAGGTCCTCGGTTGGCCATCATATGTAACAATTGCGCGGCAGCCACCAACGAAAATATATCATGGAACGTGCTTCTTAAGTTCTATGCGCACTTTTCGTACCCCGTTATCGACAGGGTACGTTTCGAATGTGTTCCATTTCTCCTCTGTGCGGCTCACAACTGTGCCGTATGGCCGCAGCGCATCAACGACTAGGTTGGCAGGAACTTCGAACGGTAGTTCAAAGATGCGCACGGTACGCACCCCCAGACCAGCATGGTGAACTCCTACCACGCTCACATTACCGTCTGCGTGACAGAAGCAAAACCCGTTTGCAGATCGTTGGAGTAATCTGTCGCAGGCCGCTTCGTCGTTCAGTTTGAGGTACACTGTGCTGGTTACAATAGACAGATGAATGCCTATCAGTTCTTGTGGTTCATTTCATGGGCCTTCGGTCTCGTTCACGATGCATTGAACGTTAGTTTGACTGTAGCTTTTGATATGAGAACGCCATGGCAGTTCGGTACAGACACTATAAGGCAATGCAACGACGCGACCGCGTGCTGGCGGGTAAACAACAACACCTGTGGAGCACCGCCCAGCGCGCCGAGCCCGTCCGCACGGTATCACGGCAAAAAGCCGACTACCATCTGAGCACCGAAGTACGACTCACGCCAGGTGCTTAACTTTGTTTTCAAACTTTTCTTTACAGATCCAAACCCAGGCGTAGAGCCCCAATTTATTCCTCGTACCACTGACAAGGTGAGTAAAACATATGTTAGTGTAAGTGGCATTGAAAAACCCTGAAATCATCAAAGTTGAAAAAAAAATCCAGGCCCCGACGGAATCCCTATCAGAAAACACCCAATAAGTGGCCGAGTTAGTCCCTTCGTTAATCGTAGCTTATTGTAGATTCTCGAACAAAAATCCCCGCCAAGTCTCTAAAAGAAAGCATGGGTCACACCTGTCTGCAAGAAGGATAGCACAAGTGACTCACAAAATTACCGTCCAATATCCTTGACATCCGTTTGTTGTAGAATCTTAGAACGTATTCGCTGCTCAAACTTAGTAAGGTATATCGAACAGATCGTTCTCATGGCATCCTGAAAGCTATGGATCAGGGCAGTCAGCCACGCCCAGTATTTTTCGATTTCCAATAATCATTTGACTCGGTATCACATCTACGCTTCTTTTAAAAAGTGTGATAGTATGTGGTATCAGACACAATTTGTGTTTGGGTTGAGGATTTTCAGTAGAGAGGACACAGTATGTTATTTCTGATGCAGAGCCATCGATAAATGTTGAAGTAACATCGGGTATCCTTAGGGAGTGTTTTGCGTCCCTTGCAAACAAATTTCCAACGACCAACTTCAAACGGTGACTACTGGAATATGCTGCAGCCCTTAGATATCGGTCGCAAAGGGTCTGTAAAAATACAGTTAGGTTAATTACGACACGCATTAGGGGCATTTAGACTAATATTATTCCCGCGGTCCATACGTGAATAACACTGGAAAAAACTCACATGATCGTCACAGTGGTACGTAATATCTCCTATGCAGCTCACACTGATTCCCAGAGTACAGATGTAGACATAGATATAAATACCAGGTGCAGAAAAAGGCATTATATTTACCGCATTGTGAAGCAGTGGGTACCAAAAATATTCTGGAAGGGATAGCTCCAAGGATAAGTGTAGACTGCTATTTGTTGCGAGGCCATCGGCTTTCACGCGTACGAGGGAGGATAGGAAAATATCGCACAATAATTTATATCTCCAGTGGCACTGCAGCAGAAATGTTGAAATTTCACGACGATGTAGTTTGAAGTTTTCGCTGCAGAGGGAACCGGAACTACGAAACAAAAATGGCTCACATGTTACCGACGTCAACTTGTGAAAAGCAGCGGTTCTAGGCGCGTCAGTCTGGAACCACGTGACCGCTATGGTCGCAGCTTCGAATCCTGCCTCGGGCATGGATGTGTGAGATGTCCTTAGGTTAGTTCTAGGGGACTGATGACCTCAGATTTTAAGTCCCATAGTGCTCAGAACCATTTGAACTTTTTTGAAAAGCAGCGAGGTCTACTTCGACTTTTGTGGGACAAACGGTATAAACCGAGTGAAATTCAGATAAATATGCGTCGTGAATATGGGGATGACTCTATGGGCCGTAGCAATGTCTCCGCGTGGTGTGCTTTCTACCAAGAGGGCCGTGTAGTAATTAGTGGTTCATCACGCTGCGGTCGGCCTGTAACAGCTGAATCCCTGGAGAATGCCGGAGTCATAGAGGCAGCAATTTTCAACGAGCGGCGCGTGCAGCTGCGGTTGTTATCGTGGCAGTTCATCATTTTCTTTGATGCAGTGTACTATATTGTTCATCAGACATTAAAAATTCGTAAAATTAGTGCTGTCTGGATGCCTAATAAACTGACAGACAGCCAAAAGGGCCAGCGAATGCGTACAAGCTAGAATCGCATAACACGTCACGTCGCAGAAGTGCATCATATTATGAATGGAATCGTCAGAGGCGGTGACGAGTCCACCATACGCCCAAACCGAAGAAGGCCTCTATGAAGAAGAAACATTCTGGTTCCTCAGAACGAAAAAATCCACTCAGTCTGCTAGGAAAGTGCTGGTGACAGTGCTCTGGGATATGCATGAATGCTATTGGTGGATTTGCTGACCACGGGACCACTGTGAATACTGTACCCTACATTAACCCTTTGGTTAAGCTGTGTCGTACCCTTTGTGACAAAAGGCACGTCATTAGTGCTGACTGAGAAAAACTTCTTCACGACAATGCTCGCCTCCATGTTGCTGCTTCTGTTCGTCAGAAAGCCTCCAAATTAGAATGAGGTTGTTCCAGCACCCGCCTTACAGGCCGGACCTGGCACCCTCGACATTCATCTGTTTGGACGTCTGAAGAAAGCTAACGCTTTGCCACAGCTGTGGAATAGGAAACAGCAGTCAGCGGAGTGCTACACTCCA
Source organism: Schistocerca serialis cubense (assembly GCF_023864345.2). Lineage (NCBI taxonomy): Eukaryota > Metazoa > Arthropoda > Insecta > Orthoptera > Acrididae > Schistocerca > Schistocerca serialis. The sequence goes on from NC_064643.1 coordinate 671,893,759, forward strand.
ACTAAAAGGAGGACATATTGAAACTGTTACCACATTGGGAGAAATACGATGAGAACTCGGATACTATGCAGAAAAGCATATACACTCCTGGAAATTGAAATAAGAACACCGTGAATTCATTGTCCCAGGAAGGGGAAACTTTATTGACACATTCCTGGGGTCAGATACATCACATGATCACACTGACAGAACCACAGGCACATAGACACAGGCAACAGAGCATGCACAATGTCGGCACTAGTACAGTGTATATCCACCTTTCACAGCAATGCAGGCTGCTATTCTCCCATGGAGACGATCGTAGAGATGCTGGATGTAGTCCTGTGGAACGGCTTGCCATGCCATTTCCTCCTGGCGCCTCAGTTAAACCAGCTTTCGTGCTGGACGTGCAGACCGCGTGAGACGACGCTTCATCCAGTCCCAAACATGCTCAATGGGGGACAGATCCGGAGATCTTGCTGGCCAGGGTAGTTGACTTACACCTTCTAGAGCACGTTGGGTGGCACGGGATACATGCGGACGTGCATTGTCCTGTTGGAACAGCAAGTTCCCTTGCCGGTCTAGGAATGGTAGAACGATGGGTTCGATGACGGTTTGGATGTACCGTGCACTATTCAGTGTCCCCTCGACGATCACCAGTGGTGTACGGCCACTGTAAGAGATCGCTCCCCACACCATGATGCCGGGTGTTGGCCCTGTGTGCCTCGGTCGTATGCAGTCCTGATTGTGGCGCTCACCTGCACGGCGCCAAACACGCATACGACCATCATTGGCACCAAGGCAGAAGCGACTCTCATCGCTGAAGACGACACGTCTCCATTCGTCCCTCCATTCACGCCTGTCGCGACACCACTGGAGGCGGGCTGCACGATGTTGGGGCGTGAGCGGAAGACGGCCTAACGGTGTGCGGGACCGTAGCCCAGCTTCATGGAGACGGTTGCGAATGGTCCTCGCCGATACCCCAGGAGCAACAGTGTCCCTAATTTGCTGGGAAGTGGCGGTGCGGTCCTCTACGGCACTGCGTAGGATCCTACGGTCTTGGCGTGCATCCGTGCGTCGCTGCGGTCCGGTCCCAGGTCGACGGGCACGTGCACCTACCGCCGACCACTGGCGACAACATCGATGTACTGTGGAGACCTCACGCCCCACGTGTTGAGCAATTCGGCGGTACGTCCACCCGGCCTCCCGCATGCCCACTATACGCCCTCGCTCTAAGTCCGTCAACTGCACATACGGTTCACGTCCACGCTGTCGCGGCATGCTACCAGTGTTAAAGACTGCGATGGAGATCGGTATGCCACGGCAAACTGGCTGACACTGACGGCGGCGGTGCACAAATGCTGCGCAGCTAGCGCCATTCGACGGCCAACACCGCGGTTCCTGGTGTGTCCGCTGTGCCGTGCGTGTGATCATTGCTTGTACAGCCCTCTGGCAGTGTCCGGAGCAAGTATGGTGGGTCTGACACACCGGTGTCAATGTGTTCTTTCTTCCATTTCCAGGAGTGTAAAAGATGACAATTCTTTGCTTGGAACGCACCTTCGTTACAGACGACATTTTAAGGGGAACATAGCAGCAGCGTCACCAATCGGAACTTCATGAAAATATAGGGTCTGAAGCGGGAATACTCCACGATGTCTCACAACTCCCGCATCTTTTCAACTGAACCTGGTCGACAAGAAGTGTCTTGTATTTCTTATTGAACGCACCTCGTATTGTCTTTCCGATTCCGCTAACGAGAGGCCCCTATCCCGTCAAGAGGTTTTGTGGGCGGGAGGATGTGTCTTGGTGGACACTGCATCTTTCTGCGGCTGTTGGGTGCTCAATTTCGAACTTCGCGGCGACCACATGGAGCGACGTCTGGGCGAGAGAGGAAGCCCAATGTCCGCAGCGTGTACCGGCGGACAGACTGACTGCTTTGACCGAGCTGACGGGGTCAAAGTTTAACAGGCAGGTTACTGCTGCTACATAGTAACGGCTCTACCTCGGATGATTTTCCTAACCGTTTCGAGTGTGATTCAACCGCCCAATAGGCCACGTCTACAAGAATCCTGGTGCAACTCCTAGCTTCTGAAGGGGATACTTGAAGAGATATTGTAGAGTGTGATGCTGAAGGTAATCTCTGCGTTTCTTGTCACCTCATGGGGGCCTCTGGCCCAAACTGCATCGCCACTGGAGGCGATACAGCTTGCTTCTGATTAATTTGTTTCGATTAAAGTTGTCCTTCCTCTCTCCGGTCACGCCCTGCTTTCTATTGATGCGGATACTTCAGTGATATGTAAGAAGTCACCATTGTAGAAACAGATGGTACTAACGAAGTACTGCTTAGTACCAGACAGGAACCTCACAACTTCATAATTATTTACGTCAATTTTCTTTTACATAGTGGCTTTTGGAAGTCTGTAGGAAATAAAGCAATGTGCAGATCAGTTTGAAAGAAATCGAAAGTTAATGTACATTTTGTTCTTTTCGTGTAATCTAATATATACGAAGCTGTTACTTCCTTACGTGATAAAATTAAAAGGTTATAATGGAGATAGATCGTGTAAATAACACACATTGGTCGGAAAACGCACCACAGACGTCGCTAGTAGTCTCAGCGAATAGCTTAGTAACCGTACTCTTAACACTTCACTCCTCCAGGCATGGCGGTCCGAGCTACTTGGCTAGTGTCGATAAACTATTAAGGTACACTCGTCTTCATACATAGGCACTGTGGATCGTCAACGTGTTCCGAGAAGTCTTCCGAGCCACTACTTGTAGTGACGTTAGTGTGTTACTGTCTATTCCGGTCATACGTATACACTTTCGGAAGATCGTTCTTATAACTAAAAACATTTCACGTTAAATGTCTACTAAACCATGAGGCAAATAAATAAATGGATTAGAAAATTTGGTTTGAAAGTTATCTTTTCTTTCCACGTCCGAAGAAAATTCATCCAGTGTCTGTGTTAGTACAGACTCCATAGGGGCTACAGCATAATAGTCGTACACTGTAGCTGAATGAGGCCACCATAACACCAGTCTTACAACATGAACGGAAGTCCCACTTCCAAAGAGACTGATGTGAAGTCGTCGTGCGAGCTAGCTGTTACGCATAATTTTTTTCTACGCACAGGAGGCGGCTAGACGTGACAGGGATTATCGAAAATGTACAACCGGGGTATACTTTCAAAGAGTGCAGGTCGACCACAGGTCGAAGATCACATCCATATAATTGTTGTGAACTGTCGTGTCAGTGTTGCGAATGAACCAGAGTTGGAAGCGTTCATACAAAGCACTGGAGTAGAATAGGAAATATAAGCTGACTGACATTGGAGATGTGTTTAGCCGAAACTTTTATCAAGAACAAAACGATATTCAGTATTCATTTAGTGGTGGTGTTTGTTGTTTTAAAAGTACTTTATCCAGTAGTGAAATGGTATCAGCTAGTTGCTGTGGGTTACTATTAGGTGAGTTTATACTCGACAACAGGAATAAATTAAGAATTGGGTCCATTAACCGACCCCCTACTCAGTCGATATACTTGCTGGTAGGTTCAACGAAAATTTGAGTCTTATTTCGAATGAATGCGCACTCATACAATTATAATTGGTTGTGAATTGAATCTGCCTTCAATATATTGGAGACACTACACGTTTAATGTCGTACCAAATTGTACAAAACTCAGCTTCTGACAAATATTTTCAGCATTTACTTTAAGAGCCCATATGAAATGTAAATGACTGAGCTATTCAACGAATACTAGACGGAGTATGGATTACAATTACTAGTAACTTAAACTGTGACGATCATGTAGGCACTGTAGGTCGACTTATTGGCAGAAGACTTAGAGGATACAACAGGTCTACTAAAGAGACTCGGCACGCTAACCTTCTCCATCCTCTCCTGGATTACTGCTCAACGGTGTGGGATCTACATCGGATAGGATCGATGAAGGACATCGAAAATGTTCAAAAAGGGCACCAGATTTTTTATTATCTCCAGGCAGGGGAAAGACAGAGAGCGAGTGAATGAGTGAGTGAGTGCATAACAGAGAGAGAGAGAGAGAGAGAGAGAGAGAGAGAGAGTTCGGAGGGGGATGGGATAGCGCGAACTGGGGATGGCAAGCATTGAAAGAGAGACGTTGCGGCTCAATATTCGTATGAAATTTGAATCATCAAGTTACTCCTCCGAATGTGAACATATTTTGTTGATGCACACCCATATAACGATAAATGATGATGCTCCTGTTGCTGCTGCTGATGATTCTGTCTCCTCAAAACTTGTCAAACCATATCCTCATTGGTCTTCCTACAGATTTTTTGCCTCTTGATCGATATTGCTTTAGTGGTTCTTGCATCTGGCATACGATTTATATGTTCTTTCCATCTTAACTGTTTTATTATGTCAGTCGCGCTTTTCAAATTCAGTTGAGCTAGGAGGTAATCATTTCTCTTTTTATCCATCAAAGTATGTGCAGCCGCGTATCATTCATTTTACATGCATCTATTCTCTCTTCATCAGTCCAGTTTTCGCATTTATGCAGCAGTGCTCTTGTAGCCATAAACTTGCGGGCTTTAAAAAATAAATGAAAATGAAATGTAATAAGATTGGTGGGTCCCAACCACGTTCCCTCCGACTAAACGTTGCAATGTTAAAAGTTTTGGCTCGTTTCGTTGTCTAGGGGCTGGGATACGTATAGTTGCCGTACTACAGGCCTAATACCGCTGCGTCTACAGTATACGATAAGAATACACACATGAAAAGAATGGTGGAAGGTTTCTATCACTCGGCAAGTGCGAATTATGAATGTAACATATAAATTTGTAAATCAAAGATAGCAATTAAATAAAATCTGCAGGTACTATCTTAACGACTTTAAATGATGAGTTTCATAGTAGAAGAACTTTTGAGAATGCGGTATATCTCTGCAAAACACTTACTGGTGTCGATGGTCCAGCAATTAAATAAAATATGAGTTGAATAAGAGGGAAACAATAGATTCCTGCAGCACGTAATCAGTTAAAAATGTTAAAAAAATGTTATGAACAACAACACTGCTCCCGAGATATTCCCTTCCAAACGCACACCACGTCTTCACTGTAGAAACCACCTAAATCTCACAAGTGCACCAGTCGGCACTACGAAATGTTTCTGTCTCCCGCGACCACGCGCAAACTGCTCCAGTCCAAGTCTTTCCCGCGACCGTGCGTCCCTCGCGCCGCCGTGTCCAGCACTTAAAGGCCGGTTCCCACTACAGCGCGGCTGCGCGTCGTGCGGCAACTGCAGCGACAAGCGTTTCCGCTTTGACGCGGTGGCTCGCGGAATTGGCGTTCCCATCTGGAAGCGGCAGACGCTGCCGTTAGCCAATGACGGACAGCTACTGAAGTACGGGGCAGGACCCTCTGAAACGCCCGGTGCGTTTTATTAACTGCATCTTACACCTACATGATGGAAAGACGAGGTTCCAAATGTGGAATCGGCAATTAGGTTCAATTTCTGTACAAAGTACTCTCTCACATATTTCATTATTCATGCTTTTTTCATTTCACCATTAACAGATTTCATGACTACCGTTCATGATTGTTCACTATCTCCTAACACATTGAAAAATGTACGACACAAGGGATTATTCAGATAGTTAAGCGAGACAAAATTTAAAATGTGATACGGTAGCAGGTACAGGAAAACAGTAAGAACACAAAGGCTTGGGGGAAGGAATGAAAGTGGAAGCCACCTGACAGAATTTTGCACAGAGCATAATGTAATCATCGCCAGCACCTTGCTTAAGAATCATGAAAGAGTAATACATATTTGGAACAAAGTTTTCGAAACTAAATTTTAAATTGTAAGACATTTCCCGGTGCTGGCGGAAACCGACAATAATTTATTGGTTACGAGATGCAGTTTGCAACTAAAGAGACAGTAAACGGTAGCAAATTAAGGAGATGGAACTTGAATAAGTCAAGACCCAAAGTTTTTCGATAATCTTAAAGTTACCGTAATGCAACTTCAGATATCATGTGAACATTCTCTGGCACATTAAAGGATGCACGGACATCGTATGGAACTATTTTTAATTACCGTATTTGTCGGGGAAAGCAGGTTAAACAAATAATAAATACGGTATTTTGGCAACCAAATATGGAATCGGCAATTAGGTTATAAAGCCTAAAGTGGTTACTGTGAACGCAATTATTATGACTGGTCTTTACTGGTACTTACTCAAGACTGTGATCAGTTAGACTTTATGGATATTGAAAATGATTCACATAATATTATATTTGGTGCTTTATGCCAAAGTGTTTGACGCAAAGATTCTATGAAGGATCTAAAATCTTTCGGTAAAAGACATCGACTTATGAAAGACTATACATCTGACTGTAAAGACTGTTTCAGCGATGCTGGAAAGAGTAATTTGCAATCAACTGTTATTACATGTAATTGTAAAGTATTCAAAACTTTACAAATAAACATTATATCGTAAGGCAAAACGAAATATTGTATAAGAAATTTGTTTACGTGGCCATCAGCTGCAACAAGCACAGAAATATTCGTTTTGTAAATAACAAACGCCATTTTCTTCCTATGACGTACTTTGTTTGTTCTATACGCTTTTCGCCTCTTACAGTAAGGCACTTCCTGTGAAATCTTTATGTTATTTGTAGATTATGAAACAGTTGAGGTCTTATTTTTTTACGCGAATAAGTGATTACTAAGAGTTAATCGAAGTTTGGCTGGCGTTTGCGTTTCCACTCTTTTGGTCGCAGTCTGTAGATCGCACTATAAAATCATTTACGAGACGTAAGCACGTTCATTTCACGTTACAAACTCTTTCCGTAACAATTTTATGATCTCTGCGCTGATTGGTGTGGAGCACAATTATTCTTCTGTCACTAGCTGCGAATAATTTACCAAAAACTGATTTAGAGTCTTAACTACTGTGTGTTCAATTGATGTCTCTTCTTATTTGGTTTCTTTATGTACACGTTGCCAACCTAACTAAGCATATGCTGAAAACTAAAGTCTGTTCATTCTGTTTTCCTTATATTTGTTTATGTGTGCGTGTAGTTAGTCAGGCTGAGCTGAAGAAATTGAATGTGAATATAATATATGCCAGAGCGTAGTTGAAAGTTTTCGTGTTCAGCTGATTCGAGTTTTGATTTAAATATCTTGTGGAGCAGTTCATGTAAGAGTGAGGACCAGGGGGTTGGGTGATAGTATTCTGGTAACAACCATCTGTTGAAATGCTATCCTACTATTTTATCTATTAATGTAAGCAGTGAATTTACTGTTACATGAACTCCTCCACAAAACATTCAAACCAAAACTGATATCAGCCGAACACCAAACCTTTCAACGACTGTGTGACAACAACTGCATTCACTTTCAACTTTCTATAACTGTCACTGGCTAGCCACACACACATACAGACATAAGGAGAACAGAAATAAACATACATTAGTTTTCAGCATATAATTCTTTAGGTTGGCAGCATGTACATAAACAAACCAAACAGGAAGGGACATGAGGTGAACACACTGTAGTTACGACTTTAAATCAGAGTTTTCGGTAAAATGTCTACAGCTAGTGACAGAAGGAAAAAGAGCGATCATGAAAATGTGCTTATGCTCCATAAGCTAAGTTTTAGTTCAAACTCCAGCATGTGACCAAGTGAGGGGTTTCGCAGATGTCCGCCAAAAAATCGATTAACTGTAAGTAACCAGGTGTTCATGTAAAAGAAGATGTGAACTGTTCTATAGTCTGCAAGTATCAGATATCAAAACAAAACTGAATCATTCTAGATTCCACCAAAGATGCCTTAAAGTAAAAGGCGAAACACGTGTTGAAAAAATAAAGTACACTCGAGCAAGAAAAAAAGATTGTGACTTACCAAAGGAAATAATCAGTACCCTATAGATACTCAGCAAATTACATCTCATGACATACCAGCGAATTAGTTTTCGGTATAATTTCTGTAAGTCTATATAACATATTGTAAATATTAACGTGTTCCATGTCACTGTAATTCTCATTCCACATGCTATTAAATCCTGTTTAAAAAAATTCATCTATCAATTCTGAAAAACTGTAGTTACGCTCATATCTCGGTAGATAAACATATTTTGGATATTTATCATATGACGAAACACGTGACTTTTTACAAGTTATCGTCTGCAGAAAAAAAATAGACGTTTCGATGTCTTGAACCGCTTATGAAATTTGCCGTTGATACAGCCACATGGTTTACGACGAGCAGGACGAAGTACCGGTCGCATCGCGAGCGACACGCGCGTGGCCACCGTACAGCCCGTCCGCCGACATATCATTCAATATCTCGAGAATGGTGATAGCTATCGTTGTATTCTCAGCTTTAAGAACAATTTCAATATGTTGACTAAACTTCATATGCAATAATGTATTACCTAAAATGATCTGTATGCAAAGTCCACGCAATGCGTTTTTACCTCTGCACACTCATTAAAATTTCGTGTAATGGTTTACGTAAATTCGATACAGCAAGTAACCACGACGAATAACGAAGAGAAATTCGGTCCTTTTTCGAGAGAACATATTAGGCTATAACATGCACAAGAATCGAATTTTTCTACCGAATACTTCCCTTGAAATCGAATGATAAGTATTTCATAGCTGCCGCCGCCTCCACGCCAGCGGTTCGGCGAAAGTTCTTGTGGCCCAGGGTTCCGTACCTGACGTCACGCTGAGCGCATTCTGTGATTAGCGGCGCAGACCTGGAGCGCGGCATGCGGATCCGGCAGCGATTCGACATTGGCAAACCGCGACGCACACACCGCTTTTCCGCTTTGCCGCTGACGGCGTTTCCATGGCAACCACGCTCCTGTTCTCTCTCGAAACGATCCTCCTCCCCCACTCCCATACAGTCTCCCCATTAACGAGTGCTGTGATTGGCTAGAGCGCTCCCTCTATGTCTCCAAGCAAACCTACTCTCACAACTTATTGAAACAGATATGGAACGGAATACTAACATGAATTCTTTACAGACGAATGGAAAAACTAGTAGAAGCCGACCTCGGGGAAGATCAGTTTGGATTCCATAGAAATTCTGGAACACGTGAGGCAATACTGACCTTAGACTTATCTTAGAAGAAAGATTAAGGAAAGGCAAACCTACGTTTCTAGCATTTGTAGACTTAGAGAAAGCTTTTGACAATGTTGACTGGAATACTCAACTTTCAAATTCTAAAGGTGACACGGGTAAAACACAGGGAGCGAAAGGCTATTTACAATTTGTACAGAAACCAGATGGCAGTTATAAGAGTCGAGGGAGATGAAAGGGAAGCAGTGGTTGGGAAGGGAGTAAGACAGGGTTGTAGCCTCTCCCCAATGTTATTCAATCGGTATATTGAGCAAGCAGTAAAGGAAACAAAAGAAATATCAGCAGTAGGAATAAAATCCACGGAGAAGAAATATAAACTTTGAGGTTCGCCGATGACGTTGTAATTCTCTCAGAGACAGCAAAGGACTTGGAAGAGCAGTTGAACGAAATGGATGGTGTCTTGAAGGGAGGATATAAGATGAACATCAACAAAAGCAAAACGAGGATAATAGAATGTAGTCGAATTAAGTTGGGTGATGTTGAGGCTATTAGATTAGCAAATGAGACACTTAAAGTAGTAAAGGAGTTTTGCTATTTGGGGAGCAAAATAACTGATGATGGTCGAAGTAGAGAGGATATAAAATGTAGATTGGCAATTGCAAGGAAAGCGTTTCTGAAGAAGAGAAATTTGTTAACATCGAGTATAGATTTAAGTGTCAGGAAGTCATTTCTGAAAGTATTTGTATGGAGTGTAGCCATGTATGGAAGTGAAACATGGACGATAAATAGTTTGGACAAGAAGAGAATAAAATATTCCTATGGCTGGACCATAAACACACTCTGACACACAATATTAAATACATAAACAATTTAATAAACATATATCAAAAGAAAGAAGCAAAAGGCAGGGCAGTAGTCTAATGTCTCTGTGCTTTCTAAAACACAGTAAATATTTAAGCAATTTCTTCATGAATAGTATATATCGGATATAAGTAAAGACACAGAAGAATAAATATATTTATAAGTATGCTACTACTGTTTTTTCGTGTAACTGTGGACTGCTTATGGCCTGACGCGATCGATAGTAATCGGCCACCTTGGCCTCCAATTACTCATGTACTATTTAAGTTACATGCCTGTAATTCATACCAATTTAGGTTTACACTAATAGCTTTCTAAAGACACAGCGGTCGACTAAATCGGATGAAGCGTTTAGATTTTGGAAATTCGTTGCTGCCTGTTACTTGTATAATTTACAGATACCAAACTTCAAACTAATAAAGATATTGAAAATCTAATTACACCATCAGAATCGTCGTGCAAATGATGGTAATGTACATATATCTTTTTGAAATATCATGATTCATCTGGCTACTATTAATTTCAATACGAACTGCGTAATGTCTGCCATTAAGGTTTCACAAAGTCCACCATCTTTGGCACTCCCGGCATCGACATCTCCTTCACCGACACAAAGCACCGTCCTCGTCACGGCGGAATTCCCAGCCACGCGGCTCGACCATGTGCTGGGGCTACCCCTCTCGTCCGGCTAAAACGTTCGCCACCCCGTGTTTCCTGCCGGGCCCCGGCTGGCCAAGCGGCCCGTGTGGCCGCCCCAACTTAGAATATTTTCAGGGCGCGACAATTCGCCCGTTTCCTCAGAACCTTTTAGAGCTTTAGTAGAGTATCACTGTGGACTCTTTTTCCCAATGTTCAATGTAAATTCTACAGAAATAGCTAAATACCTCTAACGTGTTTTGTATTTCACTGGTTGTCCTTTATGTAACACTGCACCCTAAATATTTAAATGTATCAGCTTTCTCTATGATCCGCTTCTCAATTTCAGTCTTAACTCGCACGAGCTGGTATCCTAAAAATGCCACTGATTTTGTCTTTGCGATAGAGTCGTACATTACATTTCTGGCTATTTTACTTAAATTAAAGACAGCTTCTTGTAAGTAATTTTCATTATGATTAACAGTTACATAGTCATAGTGTAGTAACATCCACATTGTTAATTTTAAAACGCTGTACTATAGGTACCCAAGTTATGTTCACTTTTTCGATGCACATCTTAAAAAGAGTGCGTGAGAAGAGACACCCTTATCTAACTCCCTGGTTTTTTTCACCTATGTCTGGCGCCTGCCATATCTAAACATTGTACGTCTCTTCTAAGACGAGATGAAACCTTCTGTTTCTTAAAATTTCACATAATTAGTTTCGATTTATTTTATCAAACGCCTTTAGGCAGTCAATAATGCCAAGAAAAGTAGATAAATTTAACTTGCAATGTTTTCGTATTAGCTGTATTTTCTGGAAGATACAGTACGAGCATGATCTGTCATGCTGGGCATCGCATCGCTGTAATAAAAGAAAGAGAAGTGAGAGGTCGCACGGAAAAATTTTAAGTCACTTTCCCGCTTGCAGTTTTAGAGTGGAATGAAAAGGGAATAGCTACTAACCACATATTACTCTTAAATCTTTTTCTGAATATTTTACACCTACACTCGTGGGGCTAAGCAAAAGGATTCGCTTGGCTGTTCAATTTCCTGGATAATACTGATTTCGTCCTCCAAACAAACTCACAGTCCACCGTAAAGATATGAAGGTGATCCTGAAGACATTAAACATCCGAAAGGAAAGAGTTTCACATATCTGTTCTCATGCCGCAGACCTGCCCAAATGATACTGGTTGCCCTCATCACAGGAAGGAATGATTATCCCGCTGAGAGCTTGGCCACATGGGAATCGAGGGAAACTACGCAGCTGACACAACACCAAAGGTTGGTGTGCAGGAACACACTGCAGGAAAAAAGAGGTTTCCCCTTACGAGGTGTGTCCTGAACCCGAAAGTCACAGGCTTTTGAATGGGAGGACAGCTGGAAGTGGCCAGCTGCGATAATCTTCCTTCCAATTAGAAGGGTTTTTTCGGCTGGGTTACATTAAATAACTTAAATTTACAAATATCCTTATTTCGACATGAACGCTAATCCTAATTCATTTTCTTTTGCTTCCTTTTGACGGCATTAAAAGTCTTCAATTAAAAAAATGTTTAGCATTCAAGAGAGATATTTATAACACAATTACATTTTACTTTATACACTAAAACGCTATTTAGAAAGATGCTTTTCTGTACAGTAAAATATTAACAAGAATGAGTTCTGAACCTTTTAGTCACCATAAGTATAAAAAAGAACCACTTTCAGAGAGCGTGAATTATTCTCGTTCTTTATGCGCAGTTATAGTGGAGAGAACAATGGGGGAAAGATGGGCTCAGTGGTCCTACGCGGTGTTTGGATTACAATTTACTGGTCCGTTCACATGGGAGATGTTGATGAATATTCAGTTTCGAAATGGATCGCATCAAAGAAGGCAGATGTATGACTTTGGCTGGCGTTGTTAGCGCGTAATACTCTGAAGCTCCGATGCAACGTGTAAAATAACAACGTAACGCTAGTAAATTATTCATGTTACACTCAACGTCCGACAAAGCGGCTCTGTGCGCGTGGAAGTCAGATGTCCAATTACTCACTGCCGCTTGCTCGTGCTGGACACGGCTCACTGCTCGAGGCCGAGGGCTTAACGGAGGGCCTCGAAGAGATTACAATCACCCGAAAATAATAACCGACTTAATTAACTACAGTGTCATCTGAAGCCCTGCAGTATTTATGAATTATATGGTTTTTAATAGCATTACCTTGTGCAGAAAATACATACGTCTGTATACATGTCTTGTACAATACGAAAACTCACACTGCGATATTTTATAGAGCTACGGCCCCGGAATCTTATGTGTGTAATCGAATTAATTCTTCCTTCTGATAGGTGAGGTAAGCAGTCGGTACTATCGCTTTCGACGTGTATCGAAATTAATGATGGTTCAGCGTTATCGTTGGCTGATAGCATCCGTGGATGTTAAGGACATTACAGCACTATCACTAATAAATAAAAGTGGAGAATAGGGCGCTCTCATTAACCTTGTCTAATGTGTAATCCAGGAATTCACATGGAGTAATTTAGGGGAAACATCGAAACAAAGGTGTAAATGGCCAGATGCTCATAGCTGTGTATGCTGTGAGAGAATTGTTGGACATTTCCCATATTGAAATAAAGCTGCCAAAATGTCTCTACCGTAGTCATTTATAAATGAGCAGGCGTATGTTATGGCAATGGTACTGTTTAATTTAATAGTAATTTAAGAGATTATAATGTGCAAGTCACCCTGGAAGATTTCTTATTGGTATGTGGATAACTTTCTTATACGTCTCAAAACATTTGTGTTTTGTGACTATATTTGAGGTACACACTGGGTGTCGTGGGCTGTTATCTCGACGCGATGCTACCAACATCGTATGGAATGCCATGAACTAGCTCAGAACTTTCTGTCCCAACATAGATTAATATCGTAGAAGTCGAAGACAACAGTTATACAGATACTGAGCGGGGAAACTGACAGCTTCTAAGTGTTAGTATGTCCAGCTTTTGATCATGTAAGAACAATAGAATGTTAACCGATATACCGGGTGATCGAAAAGTTTGTATAAATTTGAAAACTGAATAAATCACGGAATAATGTCGATATAAAGGTACAAATTTACACACGTGCTTGGAATGACATGGGGTTTTATTACAGCCGAAAAATACAAACGTTCAAAAAATGTCCGACAAATGGCGCTTCATCTGATCAGAATAGCAATAATTAGCATAACAAAGTAAGACAAAGCAAAGATGATTTCCTTTACAGGAAATGCTCCATATGTCCTCCATCATTCGTCAACAATAGCTGTAGTCGAGGAATAATGTTGTGAACAGCACTGTAAAGCATGTCCAGAATTATGGTGAGGCATTGGCGTCGGATGTTGTCTTTCAGCATCCCTAGAGATGTCGGTCGATCGCGATACACTTGCAGCTTCAGGTAATCCCAAAGCCAATAATGGCACGGACTGAGGTCGTGGGACCTGGGAGGCCAAGCATGACGAGAGTGGCGGCTGAGCACACGATCATCACCAAACGACGCGCGCAAGGGATCTTTCACGCGTCTAGCAATATAGTCCATCCTGCATAAACATCGTACGTTCCAGCAGGTGTTTATCAGCCAGGCTGGGGATGATGCGATTCTGTAACATATAGGCGTACCGCTCACCCGTCACGGTAGCAATTACGCTGTCCAGCGCCATCTGTCGGACATTTTGTGAACTTTGTTTTTCTTTGGTTCTAATAAAACCCCATGTCATTCCAAGCATGTGTACCAATTTTTACCTCTCTATCTATATTATTCCGTAGTTTATTAAGTTTTCAAATTTATACAGACTTTTTGATCACCTTGTACGTTTGCCTGAAATGTGCGAAAGTATTTTCACCAGAAATTGAGAAAGTAATTCTTTCATAAAAATGAAAATAAAAGAAAAACTTTATTTTTTAAATGTTTATGTGCCACAATTATGAAAGAAAAGCTACCCAGTTGGAGAAATAAAGGAGAAGGACTTCGATTTAAATCATGTATATGCCTCGCACTGTTTGTAGGCATCAGAAGGAGAATTAAAACTATTACAGTTCTGTACCCCTTAACTTTCATTCCAACCATAACGCACACATACGCCTTTCAGCTGGTACAGTTACTAAGTTATGTATGGGTTGCACAATTTTAATTCTTGATATTGAACTTGATATCTATGACTCTACGATATTATGGTACTAAATGGGAATATCGAACGTTGTGAAGGATAAATCATTTCATTATCACTACTAAGTAAAAATGCATATAATGTAATTTTTATGAGGTGTTACTTGATAATGTCCTGCGTGTGCTATATTAGCTCATCACCAACGAAATAATCTTTGTTTTTAATAAAAAAGAACAGCCTCAAGAACGAGAATGACATTGCAGTCTACCTTCTTGGTCGGTCATAAATCAGCCCTAGCATTTTGCCTGTAGGCAGTAGAGACGGCACCGTAGTATTTCTTTTACGGATAAATAGTACAGGGTGGTCCAACTTGCACAAAGAATTTACCCGCTCTAAATCCACAGCCTGGCATTTGTATGCTCCCTGCTACAGAGATACCATTCGGTTTGATAATCCACGACCCTTGCAGATATAGCACTTTCTGACTTAAAATAGCGTTCTTTGTGTGTGAATTACAGTATGGTTGGGGGGCTTATGGAAATCTGCCTGAAATAATAAAAAAGATGCAATTAATTAACATTCATTTGAAGCAGCCATATTTTCTGATCTCCTGTACCGAAAAATATTGTAGAAGTACTTCCTTTCTTCCTCCACACCCAGACATCGCTGTAGCTACATACAGGGTGAGTCAGGAGGGAAGGTGCATGCTTTGGGGGAGGTGATACTAGTGGTGATTCTGAACCAAAAACTCCTAGTAAACTTATGCTCGTTTCTTAACTGTTTCCGGGTAAACCAGTGGAACGACTAGGAACGGGAAACGTGTAGCGCAGTCCTTACCAACCTTGTCAGTAAGCAGTTAACTTGCGGATGGTGCAGATGTTTACCTCAAATCACAGTTCGACAGTGCTTGTCTTAGTGCACGGTACTACAGTGTTGTTACCTGAGGCGGCTGGTGTGGCCATGCGGTTCTAGGCGCTTCAGTTTGGAACTGCGTGGCCGCTACGGTCACAGGTTCGAATCCTGCCTCGGGCTTGGATGGTGTGTGATGTCCTTAGGTTAGTTAGGTTTAAGTAGTTCTGTTCTAGGGGACTGATGACCTCAGATATTAAAGCCCATAGTGCTCAGAGCCATTTTGTTGTTACGTGAACAAATAATACAGTTTTGTGCGGTGAAAATGCTAAGGATCTTCACACATGCAGTGTATGCTGACACGGTGTTTGTCTATGGTTTCTCCAATGGGAATTCCAGAGCTGCTGTCCGAGAATACACACAACGATTTCCGAATCGCAGAGTGCCAGATAGTAGGGAGTTTTGCAGGGCGTTTCACGGATTGCGTGAGCGTGGTACGCTTCCCAGCGTGAATGTTGTCTCTGAACGTACCGTACAACAAACTCTTAATGAAGTTGAGAACATTCTTCAAGTAGTGGAACGCAACCCTGCCACTAGCTCTAAAAGAATTGCTGCCCAACTTGGTATTCCACAAACGTGAATGATACGCACAGTACACGAACATGGTCAGTACTTTCATCGGCAGTGTGTACAATATCTGCATGAAGGAGATGCTGGCATCCTGCAAGATTTCTGTCAAGGGATCATTGCACGTATTCTGTTCACTGATGAGTCAACATTTACTCACAACGGAATCAATAACACTCGCAACTCACATGTATGAGCAAATGAAAATGTGTACGCTACTGTGGAAACGAATTTTCAACAATGTTTTTCAGTCAACGTGTGGTGCGGTATTTTTGATGATCAACTCATCGGTCCAGTGGTTTTAGATAACCGTCTTACTGGGACAGGGTATCTTTAGTTTAAAATGTGTTACCGAAATACGTGGAGGATACCCCTTTAGCAACAAGAGCTCGTATGTACTTTCAGCATGACGGAGCTCCTACATATTCCATACCGCCATTGACACAGTATCTCAACACAACGTATCCTACTCGTTGGATCGGTCGCTGTGGAGTCATTGCTTGGCCACCGAGTTCACCATATCGTACCCTACTGGATTACTGTTTGTGGGCGTGGCTGAAGAGCGAAGTCTACAAGCGCAGAATGGACACAAGGGAGAAACTTCTCGCTCGTATTTTACATGCTTGTGCCCACGTAAAGGAATGCAAAACTGAGCTCCGATCGGTGACACAACGCCTGTCTACAAGAGCAGCAACATGAACTGAAGTTGACTGTGGACTGTTTGAACATCTTCTGTGAGGAAACGTACACAGTTAAACAAGCCATAACATAACAGAACCTTAATTTACCGTCACCGGCACCTTTCCCATTCCTAGCTGTTTTCATTGGTTTACCCGGAGACGGTCAAGAAAAGGGCACATGTTTATTAGAAGTTTTCTGTTCAGAATCAGCAGTAGTATCACATGTCAAACCATGTACCTTTCCTCCTGACTCACCCTGTATATTGTACAAACATCCTGTGTTTCTCGAACCTTTAACTGAGGAGCCAACTAACATAATACTACTTTGTAATGACATGTTCATTGTAACTGCCACGTAATTTGTCCCAGATAAAACCAGAACAGATTTCAGAGACAAATTGTCGTCAGCCTTCATGCCATCTGGCACTGTTTCAGGCTCGGCAAGCAGCTTTGGTTCTCATGCAATTAAAAATAGGAAAATCATGTCCGCCACCGTAGCTCAGTGGACAACGGCTTATCATGCAGGGGGGACCTGGGTTCGATTCTCGGTTGGGTTGGAAATTTTCTCGGCTCAGGGACTCGGTGTTTGTGTCGTATTCATCAACATCGTTTCATCCTCATCGACACACAAGTCGACAAAGTGGTGTCACCTCAAATACCCGTACCCCGCCTGGAGGCCCTCGCCAGACGACATTTCACTTCATGTCCGTATCTATGGCCGTTGTCCATTTAGTTTCATACTTTTTAAGAAAATATTTCATTCTCCCGACGAAATGCGAACTGATTCCATGATTCCATCGTCTTGCTGCTAGATCACACACAGCCTCCCACTAGTGGTGGGACGAATATCTGGTTTTAACAACCAGTCTTTCTTCGTGAAATCTTCTCGGGTGATCAGCCGAGTAAAGGCGTCGTCTTCTCGCAACGTTACGAAGGGTTTCGTACCCATCATCTTCAAGCGAAGTGGGTACGAAACCCTTCGAAACGTTGCGAGAAGACGACGCCTTTACTCGGCTGATCACCCGAGAAGATTTCACGAATGGAATACGCCGAGAAAGTCTCAAATCACATTTAACCAGTCTTTCTTTTTTTTAGTTTTTCGTTCCATAGATCCATGCTGAGGAGATCCTCGTGGATGTGGAACATGTCAATATATTTTTTTAAGGTGAAACAACAATACTAATAGTATGAATATATACAATACATCATTTGTTTCTATTAAAAATTCGTCAATGGAGTAGAAGGAGTTGGCCAACAGTAAGTCTTTCAGGCTATTTTTAAACAGATCTTTATTTGTAACTTCAGTCGAATGAAACAATCGAACAGAACTAGTCTCTGCGTCTACGTCAGCTATAAAAATGTTTCTCACTGTCTCTCCAATCGACTGGCAGAGGCCGCGGACGTTTTCGTCGTATCGCTGTTTTCCGTGTAGGAGTGTTTTCTCTTCCTTACTTATTCAGCCTTTTCTAATACACATTTGATGTGATGAAGGTTGCCAACATTTTCAGAAACTAACATGCCTAATTTAAAATAGGGGTTAATAAAAAGTGTAGCCCTAAAATTATGTATTTTAAATTTTTTATTTATTTATTTAGTTAAACATATTTCTGTACTACTAACATTAAATCTACATTTACGTCAAACTCCGTAAGGCACCTAACGAAGTGTGGTAAAGTGTACTTCTTGTATCACCAGCTAATCCCTCCTCCCCTTTCCGGTTCCAATCGCTAATGGCGTTTTAGTAGAATGACTAAGTAATCCTTTATATTGGCGCTCATGTTCTTGCCGTAATCACTTTGCGAGATGTATGAGAGAGGAAGTAATATGTTGACCCACTCTTTCCAGAGAGCGCTTTGTCGAAATTTCAGTACCAGATCTCTATGTGGTGACAATGCCTGCTTTGTAGCATCTGCCACTGGAATTTGCTGAGCTCCTCGGTAACGATCTCAAGCCAACTAAACGATCCTATGACGAAACGAGCCATTTTTCGTCAGATCTTCTCTTTCTCTTCCGTCATTTCTACCTGGTAAAGATCCAAGACTGATGAACAATACTCAAGAATCGGTCAAAGAAGCACCACTTCCTTTGTGGCTGAGCTACATTTCTTTAAGATATCCCATACAAATGTCAGTCTCGCATGTACTTTTCTTACTATTTGCTTTATGCTGTGATTCAACTAACGGTCGTCTGGATAGTTACTCCTAGATATTTTACGGTAGATAGAGTTTCCAGTAATTTGTCTTATTAGCTTAGCTGTAAAATAGTGGATTTTTCTTCTATGTAAGGGCAATTTTTTTCATTTACTTACGTTCAGGTTCAAGTGCCAGAGCCTGCACTACTCATCAATACACCGCAGGTCATTCTGCCAAACGATACTGTCTTCTGGAGTAGCTACTTCTTTACAGAAAAACCGTATGGCTGGAAGTAAAGGTGTGTGGACGAGTTCAGAATCGTGCATGGCTATTCCATTCCGTACAGCACTTGGCGTGAAAAGAAAAGGTACCGAGTTCGAGTCTCCCTGACTCACCGTTTTAGTCTGCTACGGAGTTTCACATTAACGCTAACGACGCTGCCGAGAAAAAAAATTCATTCTGCAGATTTTTTTTCCCTGTACAAGATGTACTGATCAAGCCGGATATAGCAAACTTTAATATACTTGTGGATTACCTTCCTCTCCAAACGGGGGCTGTTACCATGATCACAGGCCTCGTTAGCAGGTATTAGCTTGATGTCTCCTGGTGTTCTTATTATTTATTTATCATAAATATTCAGGTGTAAATTAAAAATCAACGTGAGAAGTATGCCATTAGTGGGAGTTGCTGACGATTTTGACGATCACTCTACTCGGAATAACTGATCAGCTTTGGTGTGAAACAGCACAAAAGAAACTGTTTCACACTTTCATTTAGGTACCTTTACAAGTATGCCAATACCACCTCATTCATCATTACTAATATTTACAGTCTGGAGCTTGGGCAACTGCGTCATGCGCTGGAGTGGTAACGCAAAACGGGGGACTAGCAGCCCGTAGCAGTGGCTGCAGCTGCGCTGTCAGTCTGCGGTCGATCCGGAGAACCTCGGTAGCAGCAGCGGCGCTTCTGTGGGTAAACTTACGACCGCACCTTGCAGAAGAAACTGCCTGCGGGTCTGCGCCGCTGCCGAGTCGGGGGAAGAAGGGGGAAGGACACAGTCGGTCGACCGAGAGGAAGGCAGCGGCCAGGAACTTGCCTCGCCGTCGTTGCTCCGCCCCAGCCCTAAGATAGCGCCGGCTGGCCCACAAAGGAAAACAAAAGTCGTCCACTTTTTCATTCGCCTCCGTATGCTTTCTTGCTGATTCGAGAAACTACGGCGCGCCGCGGAATAAACAAACTCTTCTTCCGTAACGGCTTCGCTGCTACTGTTGTTGTTTCATTGAACAATATCCGGATTCATTTTTCAGGGCCGCACCGAGACGAGAACTAAGTTGATGGCAGCGTCCCGAGCTTAACTTGCAGAACTGCGGAGCGTCTCGGAGATGAGGAGCGGAGTATTTGGGCGATGCAGCCGCTATCGTACCACGATCAGCTGCGTGAGAGATGTGCTTTACGGTTTACAGGAATCTTCTGTACACGAATCATTATTTATTTTCTGGCGGGGCTTCTATATAGACGACAATCCTTCACAGTTCTAAATAAATACTTAAAAATGGCAGTAATGAAACCTCAGATTCTTTTCCTCACAATAGGAAAGAGAAACATTCGGTTTGTTTTAAAATATGCGTGTATTCGTTGTGAATGCGTGACGAAGACGGCAGCGCCGTACGGCAAAATAACTCTAGCGGCATCGGTGAGAGCAAGAACGGTTTTTGATATTTTAAGCGTCCGTGTATTTTCAACTTCTCTCGACGTAATTAATAACACACTAAATTTCGCTCATGCAGACGCGCAAATACTACTTCTACTGACATTTCGGCTGCACGTCGACCGGCCATCCTCAGAGTGAGTCAGAAGACAGACGACGAAGTACCAGGTGCGGCCTCATTTGCTCCCCCGCGGAAGTACTGTGCATGCGGGTCACAGATGCTGGTCGGCAGCAAAGTGGTGCGCTTGAAAACCCGCCAACCTTCAGGCAGTCGAACGCTTTCAGGTATTCGATTCGCTTGTCGTTATATATTCGGATTCCTTATTTTTAGTTAAATTGAAACGTCCCCTTAGAAAAATTATATACGTGACTGAGCTTAACCTGACACACAATGTTTTTAGCGCAACGCAATCTGACTTTTAATAATCCCTACTAAAGAATGGCCCTGACTAACATTAACCTATACCTTTCACAAATCACTTACCTCACAAAAATATTCGTTACTCGAACTACTGCAATATAGCGAGCGCCACTACTGCCAGCTAAATAAACTGCAGGCACTAACTACCGATAGGCATAGTTAGCAAATGAAAGATTTTGATAGAGAACAAATGATGTATTTACCTTAATAGTCATAATATATATAGCAGTTCATGACCTCCAGTCTTACAGATTTCTAAACTCCGCCATCTCTCCCCCCACATCCACCACTGCTGGCGGCTCACCTCCAACTGCCGAACGCTATGCGCTGTTAACATCCAGCTGCCCAACACTACAATGGCAGACAACAATGCAAACTAGCCACAGACTGCACACAGCACAGCCATTGATTTTCATACAGAGCGCTACGTGGCGTTACCAATAAGAAAACCTAAAGAGCCTACTTATATAGCCCCCATGCTTCCCACAAAAAAGTTGTTAAAATTTTTTTCACAATTACAATAACAAAGAAATCAAATGCACACACTTATTGATACACTGTTGGTCAAAAGCTAAAATTTTCTCACTGTCCATAAAGACAGTCCTGATCATCCATCACAGTAAAATTGCAGTGTTTTTTTTTTTTTCCAAGTATGAGCAGTAAAAGAAAATGCACACGTAAGTAGTGGATTTCCATGCAATCTTGAAGAAATAGTGTTGTCCTTCCAACGGAAAGACAGTGCTGACTCTTGACATGCAGACAGGTATTGGTCCACAACAGAGTAAACTCACAGTAGAGTCAGACGAAATTTTGAAGAGTATTGGTAGGTAGGTCATCACAGAGCAGACACACTGTAGTCCTGGTAGAGATAACGGTATTGGTGGGCCACCAGAGGTGCAGACCCACTGCAGTACTTGTAGAAGTAATGGTGCTGGTGAGTCAGCAAAAGTGTAGACCCACTGTAGTCCTTGTAGAAATAATGGTATTGGTGGATCATCAAAGGTGTAGACCCACTGTAGTCCTTGTAGAGATGGCCAGCAGCCATCTGTTGGGCCTGTGCAGGTGCACAATCACCACTGAAGAGTCTTGCGGATAATATAGCAAGTCCATAACCACCTCTTGTGCACTCACAAAGTTTTTTGGAATTGTCCTTAGAGCCAGCAATGCTGTTATCCAGTCCCTTGCCGAATTATTAACACACGTGCAAACACTATCAGTCCCTACTTCTCACATATTGTCCATATACTACGACCAACAGAAACGTGTGCAGTGAAATGTAACTTACAAGTTACTTAATTTGATGAACTGGTGTCAATTACAATTTGATAACATGAGAATACAATAACAAAGGTACAAAATACATCATTAAAACATAGCAATACAGATAACGTTTGTAGTACAGCCTTTACAAAAGAATCTAACTAACATATACATCAGTGTTACAGGAATTATGACATGAGTACATTCATAAAAGATCAGAACAACTTTTGAAACATCAACTTTACACATGAGCATTAAAACAAAACAGAATAGATAAATAATGTCTAAACATCTTTACAAAATAAATAACGTAGTATTAGAAAAATTCTACAACATAACTGTCATCAGCTAAACACATAAAGACAGGAAAAACACAAATTCACATAGTGTAATAACACAAAAATACAGGACAGGGTTTGTTTTCAGTGTGACGTTTGGTACTGCAGTCCACCCCAAAAGTTTATTCCATATATCTTTCCTCTTATTTCAGCATCTGTTTCTACCAAAAAAATTCTATCCAAGCAAGATTTCTGTATTTATATGTTCACTCATTTCTTACCTCATTATTTATTTTCCATTATCTTACCTCATCATTTATTTCCAAGAAAATCCTACCTAAACCTGTTGTCCCTAAACCCTACTTTATTTGTTCATATCCTCTTTTAAAATACTTGTTTGGCCAAACCATTTTCTTATAGCTTCTCAATGCATTTCTTCCAATTCATCACAACTTGTTCTCTTATATGGCCTACCCCATCTTAAGCTAACTTAATTCTACTGAGTTCAGATGCTAAACTAAGGGACGAGGCAATGCAGCAGCATAAAACAATTAATACAAACAGCAATGAAAAAAATGGAAATTGTCAAAGCAAGCTGCAATAAATCTAAACTACCAAGCAATGCAACATTACAACTAATATGAGCCAATGTGCAGCAACAAGAAAAATAAATCAGTAGTAAAACTAGCTTAACAGAGTAATACAAAGTGAAATTTACTAGCACTATGCTTAGCAAACAGCAGCAGCAAATGCAATAACTTATATCTAAACATGACACAGCTCAAGCAGAAAAAATATTACACTAAAGACAACCATGCAGACAAGGGAAATGTATATTCACATCTTAATGTCTATGTAATTAAAGTGGTGCACCACAAGAAGTTATTCCACGAAGAAAATTACCAAGTAGTTGAAAAGAAAATTGCTTATGCAATTCCTGTGAAGCGAAATGTCTTTTTATGCTCCTTCGTTTGTTTGAATAGATCACAAAATTATTTACTGGATCTGTAGGCATAAAATATTTATATTAATACATCTATTAAATTTTATTTTAACAAATGCTGCTGCAGCTAGAAACTTGATATTAAACAAAACAGGCAAACTCTCAACTAGAAAGACAATAGATGTAAAATGTTTCTCATCATTTCATTAGGCATTTTAGTAAATATCATAAATTAAGAGCTCCTAAGTGTAATCATATGTTTTCAAGTTTGAGTGTGTCGTATTTGCGACGCTTTCGACAAAGAAATGTCAATAGCGAGGATAATGGCCTCTTTTTTTCTCTACCTGTGCCTCTGAAAAGGCACACACTAATGGCGTTTTCTCCAGGCGTGAGACACAGCTGGCTGCTCAAGACGAATTACGTCAAGGTCACTTGGCTTTCTTACCGAAATATATACGACACCAGTTTGCACTGCAGTGACAGTCTCATATAAAAATTTCACAGTTCGAGAATTTGTGTTGCAATTCTGTAGAAACCAAATCCTATAAATATAACAGTGTCCAAAAAATATTCGTCGGCATTGTGATACATTCACGCATTTAGACACATTTCATAACTCTTAAAGTACGATTCTTGGTTTCCAACATACTTTTTCACAAGTCAGAGTCTCTAACCACTACTCATTATTCCTTTCCTTATTACACATATACATATTCGTCGACACTTCTTCAATATTTCATCATAATAAATATGTAGCATAATAAAATTCCTCATGTAGCATCAGCTTATGAATCTTAAACATACCACAACAGCGTAATACACATCATCATCATCATAACATCATAAAACCTCAGCCAAATCTCAAACAAGTCGTAGCTTTCTGCAATAATGTCAAAAATTAAAAAAAATTCTCTGCTCATTTCAATAGTGTCATCTACCTCCAACATACTTGAAAAATCATGACCCCATACACAATACATCATTCAAAGCTCTCATAGTACCACAATGGTTCTGAAAAAATATGAACAGTTCACAAAGTACAGACAAAATACAATTTCGTAAGTGTGAAGTTATCCAACGGTGTAATTACGTAAACATCTGTCACTGATGTAGTAAAATAAATGTTTGTCTCTCTCAGTTAAATGATCAGGTAGCTGTGTATTTTGTGTTGGAGAAATATGGTACCGATGTGTAAAGTTGTATAAGCAAATACCATATTAGCTAGGGCTCCTTGTGCTTGCCACACAGATGGTACACAAAGTAAGTGTGTACCCCCCTGAGGATTAATGTAATTATACCCTCAGGTGTTACAGATTACAGCAATGGAATGAAATGTATCATGGAGAACCTTTGTATCATTGTACTTCAAATACCTTTAAAAATAAATGATTTAAGTGCAAAATTAATCACTCAATGACGTGTGCTGTAGCGCTAAATATGCGTCTTGCTGTGAGATATTCTCTGTGGAAGTGTCGTAGTTATTTTCCTCCGAAAGCTAAGTTCTGCAGAAGCCAATGTGCTTACCTCATGATAAACAAAAGTGAAATGCTTTTCGCACAGATATCGTAGTTTTTACGTACAGTACCATGATCAAGAAAGTACTACACTGTAAAATATTGTTGTGCTACAAAACAAAAAAAAGGCTGTCTTATTGCAGCTATACCACAAGGTTACTATTACACATGTTTTACTTTCCAGAAGAACTCAGAAAAACTGTGCAGATATAAAGCAGATACAGCACAAAAGCAACAATGTAAATTGTGTCACACATTAGTAGCGTTGTGATATAATTGTGTAGCTGTCAAAAGAAACCAAGTGCTAAGTCATCTTTAATCCCACAGAAAGTACTTCAAATAAAGAATGTCCTTTCAAGTAAACCAAAATGTTCCATGAAAATCTCATTAGCAGTGCCAGTATATGTTTTAAGTATGTGAGCCTTATAGACGTTACATGATCATGCAACTAACAAGGAAGAATGTACACACACAATAACACTGTGTCGGCTGTTCACAATAACAATGCATTCGTAATTTCTGTTTAAATAAGTTCTCTTGGTTCTTGACTGGATATTTAACTTCAAACATTGTTGCATGTTAACAGATTCTAATTCTGACAAGCATACTAGTAATGTAACGTGAAAAGTTATATGGCGAAGACAAAGTTAAAAAGCAGATTATGTTTCAATAAACGGTTATACATGTAAAACGTGGTGCAATCCTTTACTCTTCCTAGTACGCAGAGTTTCCAATTCAACACAATTATCATGTGGTATACGTCAGATACTGTAAGGTCCAATGTAAACTAGAAAGAATTTGTGACTCAAGTGTTTCTTCTTATGTGATAATGAATGAGCTTTAATGAGAACTTTCTGACCAATGTATAATTTCATTGCATTTGCTTTACCGTGTAGCTTCCTCCTTTTGTCTGCTGCAGATTTTATATTTATAATAGCCAAATAGGAAAATAGGAATGCGGGTAAGCTACTACAAACAGCATAGTGAACGCATTATTGTGGCCAAGATAGATACGAAGCCCACACCTACTACAGTAGTACAAGTTTATATGCCAACTAGCTCTGCAGATGACGAAGAAATTGAAGAAATGTATGATGAAATAAAAGAAATTATTCAGATTGTGAAGGGAGACGAAAATTTAATAGTCATGGGTGACTGGAATTCGAGTGTAGGAAAAGGGGGAGAAGGAAACATAGTAGGTGAATATGGATTGGGGGACAGAAATGAAAGAGGAAGCCGTCTGGTAGAATTTTGCACAGAGCACAACATAATCATAACTAACACTTGGTTTAAGAATCATGAAAGAAGGTTGTATACATGGAAGAACCCTGGAGATACTAAAAGGTATCAGATAGATTATATAATGGTAAGACAGAGATTTAGGAACCAGGTTTTAAATTGTAAGACATTTCCAGGGGCAGATGTGGACTCTGACCACAATCTCTTGGTTATGACCTGTAGATTAAAACTGAAGAAACTGCAAAAAGGTGGGAATTTAATGAGATGGGACCTGGATAAACTAAAAGAACCAGAGGTTGTACAGAGATTCAGGGAGAGCATAAGGGAGCAATTGACAGGAATGGGCGAAATAAATACAGTAGAAGAAGAATGGGTAACTTTGAGGGATGAAGTAGTGAAGGCAGCAGTGGATCAAGTAGGTAAAAAGACGAGGGCTAGTAGAAATCCTTGGGTAGCAGAAGAAATATTGAATTTAATTGATGAAAGGAGAAAATAAGAAAATGCAGTAAGTGAAACAGGCAAAAAGGAATACAAATGTCTCAAAAATGAGATCGACAGGAAGTGCAAAATGGCTAAGCAGGGATGGCTAGAGGACAAATGTAAGGATGTAGAGGCCTATCTCACTAGGGGTAAGATAGATACCGCCTACAGGAAAATTAAAGTGACCTTTGGAGATAAGAGAACGACTTGTATGAATATCAAGAGCTCTGATGGAAATCCAGTTCTAAGCAAAGAAGGGAAAGCAGAAAGGTGGAAGGAGTATATAGAGGGTCTATACAAGGGCGATGTACTTGAGGACAATATTATGGAAATGGAAGAGGATGTAGATGAAGATGAAATGGGAGATATGATACTGCGTGAAGAGTTTGACAGAGCACTGAAAGACCTGAGTCGAAACAAGGCCCCCGGAGTAGACAATATTCCATTGGAACTACTGACGGCCGTGGGAGAGCCAGTCCTGACAAAACTCTACCATCTGGTGAGCAAGATGTATGAAACAGGCGAAATACCCACAGACTTAAAGAAGAATATAATAATTCCAATACCAAAGAAAGCAGGAGTTGACAGATGTGAAAATTACCAAACTATCAGCTTAATAAGTCACAGGTGCAAAATACTAACACGAATTCTTTACAGACGAATGGAAAAACTAGTAGAAGCCAACCTCGGGGAAGATCAGTTTGGATTCCATAGAAACACGGGAACACGTGAGGCAATACTGACCTTACGACTTATCTTAGAAAAAAGAATAAGGAAAGGCAAACCTACGTTTCTAGCATTTGTAGACTTAGAGAAAGCTTTTGACAATGTTGACTGGAATACTCTCTTTCAAATTCTAAAGGTGGCAGGGGTAAAATACAGGGAGCGAAAGGCTATTTACAATTTGTACTGAAACCAGATGGCAGTTATAAGAGTCGAGGGACATGAAAGGGAAGCAGTGGTTGGGAAGGGAGTAAGACAGGGTTGTAGCCTCTCCCCGATGTTGTTCAATCTGTATATTGAACAAGCAGTAAAGGAAACAAAAGAAAAATTCGGAGTAGGTATTAAAATTCATGGAGTAGAAATAAAAACTTTGAGGTTCGCCGATGACATTGTAATTCTGTCAGAGACAGCAAAGGACTTGGAAGAGCAGTTGAATGGAATGGACAGTGTCTTGAAAGGAGGATATAAGATGAACATCAACAAAAGCAAAACAAGGATAATGGAATGTAGTCTAATTAAGTCAGGTGATGCTGAGGGAATTAGATTAGGAAATGAGGCACTTAAAGTAGTAAAGGAGTTTGCTATTTGGGGAGCAAAATAACTGATGATGGTCGAAGTAGAGAGGATATAAAATGTAGGCTGGCAATGGCACGGAAAGCGTTTCTGAAGAAGAGAAATTTGTTAACATCCAGTATTGATTTAAGTGTCAGGAAGTCATTTCTGAAAGTATTCGTATAGAGTGTAGCCATGTATGGAAGTGAAACATGGACGATAAATAGTTTGGACAAGAAGAGAATAGAAGCTTTCGAAATGTGGTGCTACAGAAGAATGCTGAAGATTAGATGGGTAGATCACATAACTAATGAGGAAGTATTGAATAGGATTGGGGAGAAGAGAAGTTTGTGGCACAAGTTGACCAGAAGAAGGGATCGGTTGGTAGGACATGTTCTGAGGCATCAAGGGATCACCAATTTAGTATTGGAGGGGAGCGTGGAGGGTAAAAATCGTAGAGGGAGACCAAGAGATGAATACACTAAGCAGATTCAGAAGGATGTAGGTTGCAGTAAGTACTGGGAGATGAAAAAGCTTGCACAGGATAGAGTAGCATGGAGAGCTGCATCAAACCAGTCTCAGGACTGAAGACCACAACAACAACAATAGCCAAATCAATTATGTCCTTGTGTCGAAGTTTACGTGTATTCGGGAAAGGTACAAGCTCTCTGATTCTGTTCGGTGGTTCTTCATTCTTCAGTACAAGAGTAGGTGTTAAAGCAGTGGAATCATGAGGCATTTCATTCAGCACATATTGAAATAAGTGTAAATATCTGTCCCAATGCTGATGCTTTCTGTGACAATAATGTCTGCAAAGCTTATTGATTTCTTTCATAATCCTTTCAGATGGGTAACAATGTGGTGAGTACAATGAAATAAAAACTGGTTTGATTTTATGATTCCGAAGCATGCGTGATGAAACAGCAGATCTGAATTGCGGTCCGTTATCTGAAATGACTTTAGCAACGTGGCCAACTTCACGTAAGAAATTTTTAATGAAGGCGTTGGATACAGACCATCCAGTGGCTTTACGTAACGGAGTGGAAGAAACAAATTTTGAAGTAAGTTCAACAGCGACTAGAACGTACGAAAATCCATTCGATGTTCTGACAAGGGGTCCCAAGAGATCAACAGCAGCAAATTCTTTTAATTTAGAAGGAATAATAGGAAACAACGGAGCACGATGTGAGATAGTAGATGGTTCCGCCTTTTGACAAAGTTCACAAATAGACAAGCCTCTTCGAATTCTCTTTTCCATATTGTTAAAATAACAAGTCGACTGAAGAATATGATAACAGTTTCGTGGAACAAAATGTGCATAGCTGAAATGAATGTACCAAATGAGCTTATTAACAAAATCGTCAGGAATGCAAAGTACCCATAGCTTGTCATCAACAGTGCAGCGTTTGAACAGTATGTTGTTTCTAACCAGATAATAATGCCGAATCTGAGTGTGCAGCTTTTCATGCCATTTACTTTTGATGTCTTTCCAAATCGGATCTTTATCTTGTTCATGAGCAATGTCCTTTAAAGATGTGGTGACGAAGTTTTCGAAGGCGACTTTCTGAACGTAAAGAATACTGAAATTTTTCTCGAGGTTGCCGTCTGTGTTACTTTTCTCAAGCCCAGCCGGTGCGCGTGACAGTGCGTCCGCAACAATGTTCTCCTTGCCGGAAATGTAGACTACTGTGAAGTGGAATTCTTGCAGAAACAATGCCCAACGTTTTAACCTGTCATGGTTTGATTTTGAAGACATAAGAAATTGTAATGCACGATGATCACTGTATACTTTTACGTGCTTACCAGAAAGAAAGAAACGGAATTTGTTAAATGCCCAAACGATAGCTAAAGCTTCTAATTCAGTAACGGAATATTTTTTTTCAGATTTCGTTAGCACTCGGCTAGCAAAAGCAATGGTTTTCTGAACAGTAGTGTCATTTTCTGTGGCTTCTTGAAATAAATGGGCACCAAGACCGACTTTAGAAGAATCTGTGCTAAGGCAGAAATCTTGTGACAGGTCTGGATGAGCTAGTATTGGTGCGTTAAGTAGCGATTCTTTCAAAGAATTGAATTCCAACTGTGCTTGTTCGTCCCAGTTCCAAACAGTATTTTTTCCAGTGAGAGAACAAAGTTTTGGTGTAACTAGAATTTGCATATCAAGAAAACGACGGTAAAAATTTACGAGACCTAGAAAACTGCGGACTTGTCTTTTTGTGGATGGAACTGTAATGGCTCTGATTGCTTCTAACTTTTCAGGATCCGGCTGAATGCCTTCAGAAGAAATAATATGTCCCAAAAACCTCACCTTTGAACTACCGAATTCAAACTTTTCCAAGTTAACTGTAATTGAAGATTCTGCAAAACTACGTAACAAACTGTTGTGGATGCGATTATGTTGTTCCCATGAAGCTTCTGCTATTAGAATATCGTCCACATATAAGGTGATGTGACGTTTTAAGAACTTAGGTAATATGGACTTTAGCCCGCGAATAAATGCTGCCGAAGCAATGTTCAAACCAAACGGAAGTTTCCGAAACTGATAACAAACGCCGAAACAAAGGAAAGCTGTTTATTTTATACATTCTGGATGAAGTTCGATCTGATAAAAGCTGGATCTGAGATCAATGGAAGACAACACTTTTACACCATTAAGATTTAGAAGTTCTTCTAACGTTAGCGGCCTGTCTGTTTCAGGAACTATGATAGTATTGATTTGTCTCGAATCAGAGACAAGCCTGATCGATCCGTTTTTCTTCTCAACAACATGTAATGGATTGTTGTATGAGCTTACTGCAGGCTCAATAATGCCCTCGTCAAGCATAGATTGTACTTCTGTTCTAACACGGTCCCTATAATGCGCCGGAATTACATATGGTCTAACACAAAATTTAGTATGCTGACGAACACGAATTTGGTATTGAAATCCCTTGATTGTTGCTGTTTTGTGAGTAAAAGCTGTGGAATGTGCTTGTAAAACCTCGAAAAGGTCCTCCCTATCAGTGTCATTACAATTCTCAATTGTTTGAATTTTATTCTGAATTAACTCATTAGTATCAAATGCGCCGTCGATATCATCTCTGTCAGTACTTGCAGAGTGATTGTTAGTGTCAAGTTCCGTCGAAAATTCCGAACTGCAGTCTAACAGGAGGTAAAGCCGATTAATTTCTTCGTCATGGTTTGAGAGCCAATCTTCAAATTTCAAAGCTACTGACTTACCTGCTTTTTCTAAACTTAATTCAGCATCGTGAAAGCTTAAGATTGCTTTGTATTCATTCAAAGAGTCAACTCCCGGTATAATTTCCGTCGACAATAATGGAACAATAAGAAAGATCATAGAGAAGCTGTGGCTTTGACAAAAGAATTCTAGGTTGGTTTGTTGGCGTACATCTACACTTTATCCAAAGATTGCACCTTGTAATTTAATCTTACATAACGGAAGTGTTGGGCAATCGTTCGATTTGTTGCATTTGCTAAAGGCTGTTTCACTAATTACTGAAATGGGACTGCCAGAGTCAAGTACTGCCGTAAATTTTACGTCGTTTACTGTAATGTGAATCACAGGTTTTGCAATGTTGTTATGTTTTACGTCGTGTTCTTGGAGTAAGATGTCCCTAATGTCTTCCATTTTTACGTAATTACTAGCTACGGCAGCTGCGTCGTTAGTTTCATACGTACGTTTTGTGGCTGCCAGCGGTATGAGTCATTGCCTACTGTCTCTTTGTTGGCGCGCATCGTTATTGGGGTTTGGAGACCTAACTTCTACAAATTCACCTTGTCGAGAGGGCCCTGCCCTGTTTAAATCCCGCCAGTTCTAATGCAATTCAGGTCTGTCGTTACGATCATATCGTCTGTCGTCATGTCGGTAGATTCCATAGTTACTTTCTTGTCGGTCACGTGGTGGAGAATTTCTCCCTGAATCGTAACTGCGCGCTGGACCGTTGCACCTAAAGTTATTCTGTCTCCCTTGATAATATTTATTTTGGTTCCCATGTTTTCTGTTTCTCTGATTGTCTCTGTGATAGTCATTACCGCGGAGAGGTGATCTTTCCCTGTATTTATTACTACTCTGCCAACGGTTGCCATACGGGTGGTGTCTGTTTTGGTCACGATTTGTGTTGTGAGAATAGCCTTGTCGTGTCCAGTTATTATTTCTTTCATCGCGGAATTGCGACGGATGTGACCTGTAATTGTTGTGTTACTGTTTTCGCGTTCCGCTATTGTCAGTGTCAATTTCTAATTCTTGTAAGAGTCCCTGAAAAGCTTCAATGTCGTCTTTGCAACGTCAGCCAAAATAATATGTCGTAAATGTTCAGGTAATTTGATTAAGCAAATGCAGATGACTTCTGAGGGGCTTATGGGTTTGACAGGTACTGATTCATGTGCCACATGTCTTCAAAATATTTCACAAGACTGGAAAATTCAGATTGTTCGAAATGTTTCATCATTATGATGCTATGTAACTTGAGACCAATATGCCGAGAGGAAGGCATGATAAAATTCTTCTTCACTGTGACAATGGTGAATGACCGATCGCATTCTTACAGCTGGTTCATTCTCTAAGCAGCCACACATAAATTCTAATCTGTGTTCTAACGACCAGTTGGGAGGAAAACAATGACAGAATTGATGGAGCCATGCTTGTGGATGAATGTCGTTGCCAGAATTCTTAAATGTTTTGAATTTACGTGTAGTAATGAACAGCTTATAGTCAAAATCATCATGTCGGCGAGTCACATGTCGGCCATTGTTACGTCGTTTCGGCGGTTCCATCTGAAAATTCGGTGTGCCTTGCCAATTTCTTTCATAATTTCCGAAGTGTCCTGTGTTATTATTTTGTGGTTGTTCCGTTTTTCTAAGTCCCTCTTCCCGTGTTGGAGCGCGAGTGTCCTCTGAAATATGTAATTTTTATATTACTTGTGCCAACTGATCTTGTACTTCCCGGATTTCTCTTTTGTGTTGCGCATTAATTTGATTCTGATTTTGTTTGAATTTCTTAATTTCTTCATACTCTTCTGTGTCAGTGATGGCTACAGGTCTTGTGTCATTCAGATCATCATATACCTTTGTAGATAAGTTAGTGAACTGATACGAAAGTTCGGCTACTTTCTCCGATAGTGTACTTATTTGCTCCGTGTGTTTTTCTGAACCAAGTTCCCGAGTATCTACTGTGTCCTTTAAGTTTTCCTGAGTTTTTGCAAGTTGCGTAACCGAATCGGTAGATGCTACAGAGTCAATTTTAGCTTGCAAGGTGTCGTGATTTTTATGAACAATGGTTTGCAGTTCTTTTATGGCTGCTTCGTGATTCTGTAATGCATTTTCATGCCGCAAAAAAATAGGTTGAAAATGCTCACCAATCTGTGATTTTACTTCATTACAGACTTTTTGACATTTCGATTCAATGTTATGTAACTCAGTAGTTAAATCTTCACGTGTTTGTTCAAGTGTGGTGTCTATCTTTTGAAGCGTTTGCTGTGTTTGTCTCAGATTTTGTGCCATTGTGTCTAACTGTTGCTGTGTTTGTCTCTAGTGTTGTTCCATTGTGTCTAACTTTTGAAGATTTCGTTCCATTGTGTCTAACTGTTGCTGTGTTTGTCTCTGGTGTTGTTCCATTGTGTCTAACTTTTGAAGCTTTTGCTGTGTTTGTCTCTGATTTTGTTCCATTTGTTGCATTAGCTGTAATAACAATGCATTAGTGTCTGGAATCTGTTCCTCTACCCTTTTCGGCAGTGCACTTGCACCGGCAATATTCACATTTTGACAAGCAGAAAATGTGACTTGACTTATTTGAGAAAACGGGGAGGACGCAAAACCTGAATCTACAGTATTTGCAAAATTGTGTCATGTCATTTCGGATTCCTGAGGCGAGCTGTTGCCGAGCGATCGATCGATAATGCTTCCCAGTTCACTAATTGTTTCACTGCCAACGCCATTGTTTGCCGCCCGCTCCATTTCCCAATGCACAATTACCAAATTACTATGTTGAACATTAGTTAATTCATTACACGGTGGCTCTAACACACTGCTTTCGTCTTCACTGTCATTTCTCAGTTTACTTTCGAGCGTAGTATTACGTTTTTCACATGCCGTAATTGTCACAATATTTCGCACGATAACACAGAAAAGCACAATTTGAAGAGCAAAAATAAGAGAACACATTATGATAGCACTGAAAAAAATATCTAGTTAATTGCAAGTGCGGCTGCGAAATACTTGGTGCAAATTTACATGCATGCCACAACTGTTTTACTGTACAACAATGAAAGACTGCTACTACAAAGGAGATTCTCTCTACAATTACGCGCTGGCAATAAACAAAACCTACACTAATCACACAAACTACAAGAAAAAAGTCAGAAGATTCCAGTGAGGTATCCTCGGCTAAGGGTCGACATATGAAACGTCCCCTTTGAATAATTATATACGTAACTGGGCTTAAACCGACACACAATGTTTTTAGCGCAACGCAATCTGACTTTCAATAATCCCTACAAAAGAATGGCCCTACCTAACATCAACCTATACCTTTCACAAATCACTTACCTCACAAAAATCTTCGTTACTCGAACTACTGCAATATAGCGAGCGCCACTACTGCCAGCTAAATAAAAGATTCTAACTACTGAAGGCACTAACTACTGATAGGCATGGTTAGCAAATGAAAGATTTTGATAGAGAACAAATGATGTATTTATCTTAATAGTCATAATATATATAGCAGTTCATGACATCCAGTCTTACAAATTTCAAAACTCCGCCATCTCTCTCCCCACATCCACCACTGCTGGCGGCTCACCTCCAACTGCCGAACGCTATGCGCTGTTAACATCCAGCTGCCCAACACTACAATGGCAGACAACAATGCAAACTAGCCACAGACTGCACACAGTACAGCCAGTGATTTTCATACAGAGCGCTACGTGGCGTTACCAATAAGAAAACCTAAACAGCCTACTTACAAAATGTTTATTTTTTTAGCAGATTCATTGACTTTCTGTGATAAGTCCCGTCTCACCTGTGGTAGATAGTTTATTTATGGAGGACTTTTAGTGAAAAGCTATATAATCGTTACGTTTTTAACCAATTATCTTCTGGGAGCACGTGGGCGACAGATTCGTGGTATTGTCTG
The DNA here is from genome assembly GCF_023864345.2 of Schistocerca serialis cubense. NCBI lineage: Eukaryota > Metazoa > Arthropoda > Insecta > Orthoptera > Acrididae > Schistocerca > Schistocerca serialis. The sequence goes on from NC_064643.1 coordinate 671,928,973, forward strand.
ATGGGATACATGAACTACATCGATGTGTAGAGCGTCTGAATTCTGTCCGCGCTAGTATTAAATTTAGTACGGAAATAGAACGATGGTTTCCTTCCTTTATAAATAGTTACGTTCGTCTTTAAGTTGATGGCACATTAGGACATCCCGCATATTGTTAACATACGCATACGAATCTTTAGTTACATGACAGTAGCTGTCATCACCTTTCACAAACCGTAGGTGTCCTTAATACCTCAGTGCACAGGGCAGACTGTATATCAGATAATTAAAATTTTCAAGAAGACGTCACACCCTCAAGAATATTTTTAAAGCGAATGGACATTTCCAACAACAAATTCGCAGAGAATTCAATGCGAATTCTAGAATACAAGTACCTGATTTCGAAGAAGAAAGTAATTCCTTCAGATCAAGAGACTTTTTCCCTCATATTGGTGCTCTTTCCTCGAAGATAAACCGTATTCTCGAGAAACACCGTGATAAGGTGATCTTACAACTTCCTTCGGAGATTACAACATTACTCGTTACTGTAAAGGCGGGTGTGTGTCAGGTTCCATGCGTATTTTGTGCCAATCCATCTGTAGGTGAGACAACATGCACCGTTCATGAGATGTGTGTGGAACGCAAGCCCACTACACCTAGATAAGTCAGCTGTGGCGGAATATTGTATAGATACGTGTCGCTAAATACAGTGACCTGAAGATTTTAACATACACCATTTCCTTTGGTGATTCTATTTTTATGGTAGTCACCGATAACTTAATGAATAGGGATAATTGTTTCAATTTGGATATGGCATATAATACGGCTCTTGGTGTAATTAAATTACACAGAAGTCTTCAAGGTGTTAGCGCCGCCGAATATACATTGATAACCAAATCGAATATCTGAACGCTTTCAGCACAGGTGGCGTGTGTGGAAGTGTTACTCTTTGCCGCCGACCAGCATCAGTGACCTGTATGAGCAATACTGGCGCGGTGAGGCATGCAAGGCCGCACCTGGCAGCTCATTGCGTCTTGCGACTTATTCTGAGGATGGCCAGACGATACGCGCCAGAAATATTAGTTAAGGAGTAGTTTAAAAGCGGCTGCATGTCCGAAACTTAATAGCTTTTTGTTTCAGAATTGAAAAAATGTTCAAATGTGTGTGAAATCTTATGGGACTTAACTGATAAGGTCATCAGTCCCTAAGCTTACACACTACTTAACCTAAATTATCCTAAGTACAAACACACACACACCCAAGCCCGAGGTAGGACACGAACCTCCGCCGGGACCAGCCGTCAGAATTGAGGAACAGCATATGTGTCTTATCCGTAATGTCGATGGAAAGAAAGTCCCATAAATGTCGCCTCACAGTTCGAGATAGCCTGACAACATACCACATTATGGTTGTGCGTCGGCATTCGTTTCAGTCTCCTGGAGGGCATACTTCGTATTTTCAGGTCTTCTTGCAAATCGCACAGAATTCCAACTCCGAAAGGGATGTGTTTCACTCTGTTTTGGCTATACTCCAACACTACTTTTTCCACTCGCTCGACTGTATCATCAGATCGACCGGTGTCTTGGATTGTTGTCACGTGATGTTCTGCTTCTCTAAAATGTCGCACCCAGGAACGCACACTAGACACATCCATGACGCCATCCTCATATTTCCTACCCAATTAGCGAAGAATTTCAGTCAGTGTCACACCTTACGAATGGAAGATACTAATGATTACACGCTGTTCTTGTAATGGGAATGTCAACATTTTAAGTATCACAAACAGTGCTCACCCTCTCCTCTGCCGCTAGGCTTCTGTGTGCTGCACAGTGCTGAGATCTGTGTTACCCATTCGTAACATGTTCAAGTGCATTTTACAACAAATCGCATGCTTCTTTTTCTAACCCTGAGAAAAAAATGAGAGGCTTTATAACTTAAATCCACCTGGTACAAGCCGTCAATGCTAATCAAGTACGAAACAATCTCATCTTCATATTTCTTCACTCTTGATTACAAGCCAGGGCAATATTTAGCTCAGTCAATAAATTTTCGTGACTGTTTAATGCTCCTTAAACATTTCGTCAAATCCGACATCGACCGGGCGACTTTCCCTTCTACAAGAACATCTGCCTTTAACAGTTACAAGCGTGACAAAAATGGTTCAAATGGCTCTGAACACTATGGCACTTAACATCTGAGGTCATCAGTCCCCTAGAGCTTAGAACTCCTTATACCTAACTAACCTAAGGACATCACACACATCCATGCCCGAGGCAGGATTCGAACCTGCGACCGTAGCACTCGCGCGGTTCCAGACTGTAGCGCCTAGACCCGCTAGGCCACACCGACCGGCACAAGCATGACACATGTAACTGTAGTGCGCTTTGTAACATACGAAGGTAACCTCGGTACACTGTATCAACGTAAAGTTTTTTTGTTACTAGGGTTTTCAAGTTAAGTAGTTCTACATTCCTATTAAAACGAAATGGCTTGTTAAGCGTAAAAAGAAGAACCTGTAAGAGCATTAATAAATTTGAAAAAAGAGAAGAAAATACAGTTAGTGGAACAGGTGGATGTATGCAACGTGATGACCAGAGTCTATGCCTGTACTGTACTCCCCAAATTTATGATTTAAGTGGAAACATTCTACTAGTTAATTCGGTGATCTGTAACATTAACCTCTTCACCTGTGCTATTATGCCTCCAGTACCTGTGCCGATGACGAATATGGCTAAGAAGTGATTTTCGCCAGAACACTAATTTAAGTCATGTTGTCAACATCAAGTTTAGAGTCTAAAACTCTTTAATTACATTTTGATATTAACTAACCTACTGTTTACGGTTATATCGAGTCTCCTTCACTATAATTTATGCATAGTTAAAATATGAGACACATACAACACTCGAGTGACATTGTTTACAAATGATTGTTCGAGTGCAATAATTTAACACTGAAGTGACCAAAAAGTTTTCGTGTGTCAAATAAATGGTTAACACATTCGCTAATTACACTGTCCATCACAGTATACAGTCATATCAAAACAAGTAAACGATGTGCAATGTAAACATCATTTATAAATAATGCAGTTCATAGTTCAGTACTGTTGTATAAGAACGATGAATGCATCACTGGCGATAAACACATTTCATGAAATTAATTACAGGTTCACAGTCGATCATTAGAAACAGCAACTGAATTTACTCTCGGTGACGAAGTGTAGTAAAAACTCGGTCCCTTTTTACGTCTTATGATTTGTGCTAGGTCGTCTGCGTGCATTGACCAACAATTCTTCAGCGCAGATCTTATTTCTCACATCGTAAACTCCTGCAGGCTGGCTAAAATATCTCCAAGTAGCCACTGTTTTATAAGTTTACAGTAATTAGCAATACATTCTTCTACTGTTGTTTGCTGTCTGTTTACAAATTACAATTTAAGATATTCCTGCTCAACTAAATAGCGTGGAAAGATTCTTCTGATTGTAAACTCTTAGATACAACAAATATTGCAACTGAAAATATGGCATGCTATTTCAGTAACATTGTTTTAGTTAAGAATGTCCGCCCCCTTTAGCTGACTGGTCAGCGTGACGGATTGTCAATCCTCTGGGCCCGGGTTCGATTCCCGGCTGGGTCAGGGAATTTTCGGCGCTCAGGGACTGGGTATTGTGCTGTCCTCATCATCATTCTATCATCCTCATCGACTGCAGGTGGCCGATGTGGAGTCAATTTGAAAGATCGGCACCCGGCGAATCGTCTGCCCGACGGGGGGCCATAGCCATTCGATTAATTAAATAAATAAACAAGTTAAGAATGCTGATTAATCTGAAGCTATGTGAGTGCAAGTTACTACTACATTTTCATCATCAACTGTATGGGAACTTCACTTATTTATAAATATTTTAGATATACACTCCTGGAAATGGAAAAAAGAACACATTGACACCGGTGTGTCAGACCCACCATACTTGCTCCGGACACTGCGAGAGGGCTGTACAAGCAATGATCACACGCACGGCACAGCGGACACACCAGGAACCGCGGTGTTGGCCGTCGAATGGCGCTAGCTGCGCAGCATTTGTGCACCGCCGCCGTGAGTGTCAGCCAGTTTGCTGTGGCATACGGAGCTCCATCGCAGTCTTTAACACTGGTAGCATGCCGCGACAGCGTGGACGTGAACCGTATGTGCAGTTGACGGACTTTGAGCGAGGGCGTATAGTGGGCATGCGGGAGGCCAGGTGGACGTACCGCCGAATTGCTCAACACGTGGGGCGTGAGGTCTCCACAGTACATCGATATTGTCGCCAGTGGTCGGCGGAAGGTGCACGTGCCCGTCGACCTGGGACCGGACCGCAGCGACGCACGGATGCACGCCAAGACCGTAGGATCCTACGCAGTGCCGTAGGGGACCGCACCGCCACTTCCCAGCAAATTAGGGACACTGTTGCTCCTGGGGTATCGGCGAGGACCATTCGCAACCGTCTCCATGAAGCTGGGCTACGGTCCCGCACACCGTTAGGCCGTCTTCCGCTCACGCCCCAACATCGTGCAGCCCGCCTCCAGTGGGAGCGATCTCCTACACTGGCCGTACACCACTGGTGATCGTCGAGGGGACACTGAATAGTGCACGGTACATCCAAACTGTCATCGAACCCATCATTCTACCATTCCTAGACCGGCAAGGGAACTTGCAGTTCCAACAGGACAATGCACGTCCACATGTATCCCGTGCCACCCAACGTGCTCTAGAAGGTGTAAGTCAACTACCCTGGCCAGCAAGATCTCCGGATCTGTCCCCCATTGAGCATGTTTGGGACTGGATGAAGCGTCGTCTCACGCGGTCTGCACGTCCAGGACGAACGCTGGTCCAACTGAGGCGCCAGGTGGAAATGGCATGGCAAGCCGTTCCACAGGACTACATCCAGCATCTCTACGATCCTCTCCATGGGAGAATAGCGGCCTGCATTGCTGCGAAAGGTGGATATACACTGTACTAGTGCCGACATTGTGCATGCTCTGTTGCCTGTGTCTATGTGCCTGTGGTTCTGTCAGTGTGATCATGTGATGTATCTGACCCCAGGAATGTGTCAATAAAGTTCCCCCTTCCTGGGACAATGAATTCACGGTGTTCTTATTTCAATTTCCAGGTGTGTATTTCATAATTAAATTATTTATTGAGTACGTGTTTATTTATGAGCAATGATAACAAAGATGTAAATTACTGACATTTCTAACTGTCATTGTTTTTAGGTGATATGATTACACCAACAGTCTGTAATTTGTGAAAAGAATGTAATAGATCATGAAATTAAGTTGGGTAAGCTCTGAGTTAATATTCAAGATTTTTGGTACTATGGACATATCATAAAAATAACATTGCTCAAAATATTTGCGATTAGAAGATATAATTCTGAGACAAAGAAACACTTAATTGGAGGAAAGCATGCGCTTGCATCTGAACGATCTGATTTATTTCAAAGAAAAATACATCATAGAAAGGTATTTGAATTGTCTAGAACACCGAAAGTTTTGTCAACTTTATTTTGCATTACTGACTTACAAAAAACGGCTAATGGTCTGATTCACCAGTCACAAAGCTAAATTTCATTCGAATGTCTAAATCGTTCAATGTGTAATATTGCAGCACATATAGAGCATATTCTCTATAAATAATTAATCATCAAAGGTAAGGTATATAATATTAATAATGAATTAATGACGTCTAGTTTCCGAGCATGAGTTTTACGTTAAAACGAGAAATAAATTTAATTTCTGTCTCCACCACTGTTAAAAAGCGACACACGATAGATCTTTGTTGTATAAGTTGTTCGTACTGCCACCAACGCTGACTGCACTGTGTTTAAACGTCCATACTTCCATCTATGGATCACACTTGGTTTACGAATCAACAGACCTTTAACTTAATTATTATAAAGCGAAAAGCGCCATCTTTACGGCGGTTATCACTGACCTAGTGCAATTAACTACAAGAAAAATGCTGTAATGCTCCAATTAATCAGTTTAACTCATCTATGATGTCATAATATTGTAAGATGCTTCATCAAATGTAATGCTAATGTTACAACAATACTTAAATACGTAATGTGCAATCAGTCTGAGGAAAAAGTGCAATGTTTTATTTGTAGATTATTGCAGTATTTACATGAAATTAACTTTCCACTCATATCCCGTCATGATCATGAACGTCGAAGTACTTACCAGGAGTGAACGAGAGAGTGACGATAATATTCCTCTAGATAGATATAATAGTTAGCAATAACTGCACAAATAATTGGTAACTAGTTAGGTTAAATGCAAAGCAAACGTTGCAAGGATCAAAGTAATTACTCTACCTCAGCTATGACGCCATAATATTCTAAGACACACCAGATAATGTAATGCTTATGTTGCAGCAGTATCTAAATACGCAAAGTGAATTCAGTCTTAAAATGGGTGTGTACTGTTGTCATCACCCATTGTCGTTGCTTTCATCAGCAATGTGGGAGGTCAGCGAAGATAATGTATCATAAGAAAAAAACGCAATTGATGTCAAGTGTTACAAACGAACTGATTCTGCATTGAGGTTAATTTGGCTCGCTAAAATAAAACCTGCTCTTCTCAGCTACTTAGTTGCATGAGATGATAAGCTGATCGTGGTATAATTCCCGCACTCGTCAGCTCCAGCGTCTTAGGAATTATGTGGATGAAATTATTCCAAAAGTCATACTCTATATCGCCTGACCCATACATTCTATATACTACCGTGAATAGTTGTTTTGTGGTCACTTACCCCGATAATTTTAGAAATTCTGATGTAATGATACCTATCCCTTTGGCCTTATTTGAGATTAAGTCTTCCAAAGTTCTTTTCAATTGTAGTTCTAATACTGCATCCCATACCCCTTCTGATATCAACTCCTGTTTCACCTTCTACTTCGTCAGACAAATTGTCCCCAACATAGAGACCTTTAGTGTACTCTTTCCATTTGCCCACTCTCTCTTTGCATTTGACAGTGTAATTCCTGTTGCACATCCTTGCTTTTAATTTCTGCCGAAGGTTGTTTTCACTTTGCTATATGCTGAGTCCATCTTTCCGACAATCTTTTTCTTTTTCGATTTCTATACAATTATCAAGAAGCTATTTCATCTTAGTTCTATTCACTTCCTATTTATTTCATTCCTAAGCGACTTGTATTTCTGTATTTCTCAATTTCGCAGAAAATTTGTGTATTTCATTTTTTCCTCCATCAATTGAATTATATCTTCCGTTACCCTTGGTTTCTTCGCAGTTGCCTTCTTTGTACATACGTTTTCCTTTCCAACTTCTGAAGCTGCCATTTTTAGAGATACCATTCTTCATTAACTATACTGCCTGCTGATCTATTCCTTATTGCTGTATCCTTAGAGAACGTCAAGCGTATCTGGTGATTTCTTAATATTTCCGTACCCCACTTGTTTGCGTATTCATTCTTTCTGACTAGTCTCTTAATCTTCAGCCTACTCGTCACCAGTACCACATTGTGATTTGAATATACATATGCTTCTACGTACGCCTTACAATCCAGTATCTCTTTTCGGAATCTCTGTCTGGCCAGGATGTAATGTAACCGAAATCTTCCCGTATCTCCATCCTGTTCCAAGTAGACCTCCTCCTCTTGTGATTCTAGAACAGAATATCCACTATTACTTGCTTTTACGGAACTCAGTTTGACTTTCACCTCTCTGATTCCTAGTACTAAGCCCATATTCTGTCTTAACCCTTTCTTTTTCTTCTTCTTCTTCTTCCCTTACAACCGGAAACCGCATTCTAGTTCCCCTTGTTTAATAGATTATCATCTCTCTTTACTTGCTGTACTACCCTTTCAATGTCCTCATATAGTTTGTGCAGCTCGTCAGCTGGCGAATTCGTCAAGTATACCTGAACTATCGCAGTCGGTGTTGGTTTGCTGTCGATTCTGATGAGAACAAAGCTATCACTAAACTGTTTACAGTCACACACTCTGTCTCCTACCTTCCTATTCACAATGAATCCTACTCTCTTGATTTATATAAATATTGAGCCTTTGCAATGACGTTCTTCAGATTGTCTAGCTTCCGTACAACGTTAAAGGTACTAAAATTCCGAAAGCCGAATCATACGACGTTATCCTTTAGTTGGTTATTCAGTCTTTTTCTCATGGTAATTCTCTTTTGCGGATATACCTTATGTGTGCTTAATAAAGTGGTTTCCATTGCCTTTGGCATTCTCATGTCGTTGAGCGTTGTTGATTCTTCTTCATTTAGGGGCAGTTTGTCACATTAAGGGCAACAGTGTCCCCTGAATCTCTGTCCGCTCTTCCGCCCTCTTTGACAAAGCCATTGGCAGAACGAGGGTGAATTCTTACGCCGGAAGTCTTCTACTGTCATTGGTGGTTATTGTTAAAAATTAAGCGTCGGCGGTGTTCGAATCTCGAACTGAGGATGTCGAGATTTAATAATCACAGACGCTACACCCTAGCCCAGCGGTGCACCTCTGTAACATTCATGTATACTAATCCCTGATTGATTGGAAGAATCGGAAGGGGAGTAGATAGTTGGTTAGTTTATATCAAATTGGACTTTTAATACTGTGCTATGAATGTTTGTGATATAGAAATAGCGTGGTGGCGGGAGGGGGTGGGGGTGGGGGCTGCGGGAATGTGGAATTTGGGGTAAAGGGTTCAAACTGTTCAAATGGCTCTAAGCACTATGGGACTTAACATCTGAGGTCATCAGTCCTCTAGACTCAGAACTACTTAAGCCTAACCAACCTAAGGACATCACACACATACAGGCCCGAGGCAGGATTCGAACCTGCGACCGCAGCAGCAGCGCGGTTCCGGACTGAACCGCCTAGAACCGCTCGGCCACGCTTACCGGCGGGGTAAAGGATTATGGGTACTTCTGCTGCCTTGGATTTTTTTTCAGAATTATAATTGGTTCGAGATAAGGAGTAGTGAACCGTGTGATTGGTTGGAAGTAGAGGAAGGGGAGGTTTCTTTTTTTTCTTTAATATCCTACTTTCACATTTTCGTTGTTTCAGATATCGTAGATTTTTCGTACAGGACAGTGCTGCGATTGGCTGGAGATATGGACGAGATGTGGATACCCACTGATAAGAATGCTGATATCAGTGATAACAGTGATGACATCACCGTAGACGTAATTGATAAGGATGATGAAGTGACTAGGCCAATGACTTAGGATAAATAACGTCAAAATGTAAACAAAGTGCACTGAATCGCCTATTGCTATACTAGTACCCATGAATGGATAGCTAAAATGGACCTAATGATATGCTGCTCAACTGAAAGTATCCTTTCTTTCAGAACTAGGTTGCTGGAAAAGTAAATATCTGTGTACTACGATAGAAAAGGCGTCTGCTGTAATTCCGTGGAAATTGTTGTGACATCGTCTTTTACTTTTGATCATATAACTGCGACGTTCCTCCATAACTGTATGTAGGACCTCCGTCTATCTTTACTGTAATGTAGTGTAAGCCTTTCGTCTGTGTTACAGTTATTGATTCCGTTTTAGAAGTTTGATTTCTAGGCTGAATTTTTACCTTTTCAGCTTAAAAAACCTACAAATAAAGCAGTTTCGATAACGCTTGATACATGCGGCTGTACTACATCATGGAAGACAAGGAATAAGGTTTTCTATGCCTGCGATTTCCACTAATAATAGTGCTCTTTTAAGTGCAGAACTGTATCCCGCACTTTACATTTATAAAAATAACTATAGTAAAACTAATTGATAATGTACGCTGCATTTGACAATTATGTAATTAACAGTATCCTTCGCATACATGTAATAAAACTTTTGTCATGCCACAAAAATTCTGAGTAGATTCATACTATTCAGCAAAGTGAACATTTGTTTCATATAAAGGCAGTATTCCCAAAGTAACGGAAAATATTATTAATAAAATGGCACTAGGCAACTACATGGAGATGGAAACAGTAGATACAGAGAGCTCTAACCAAAGGTTCATCACAGAAAACTATTAGGAATTTTTCAGCTAGCGCAAGATGCTTCCAAAACGCCTGAACAAATTCATCATTTAATTTATTTTCCCATTTCGATCCTATCTGCGGACCACGTAGAAAGGTATGAGCATTCTACAGCCTTCCTCTCCACTGATAGAAAGATGACGTGAGTTGCTCTGGAACCTTCAAATCGATTACTTTCAATGAGCATGGCAGCATTAGCGTCACCAATTTGCTAACCCGTAAAATTGTCTCCTGATGCTACTCGGTAGCGCACACTACGCACATTCGAGACCTGTATTAAGGTTAGGAGCAGGCTTCCTTCCAGTTCCCACTCATATCTTAGTGTCCAGTACACTTATACAAGTGGCCTGCCAAGCATCCGTTGCGAGCCCACCCACTGGTGTCTAAGCCTCTCCCTCATTTATTGATCATCACGGAATTGTTCAATTAACTGCGGCTCTAATCGTGAAGAAATATCCTTGGCCGTACCGCACGTCCAATTAGTGTCCTTCACATGGCAGTGAGGCGGTCTGATTGCTCCGCTGTAGCGGTTGACGGAGATTAACAATCAGAACAAAGAGATAATGCTCTATATATATTCATAAGACGTAAGTAATCATGGAGCTTATGTAAGCTGTGCTCACAAATTCATGAAGCTGTGTAAGATAAATTACGTTGATATACTGTGGTTTCGAGAAAGGCTCCGTTCTCAGTTGGCGAAGATTTAGCTCCCAATCAGTGAAACGCAAGTTCTTATTGCGAAGCTGAAGAGGCAGTATGGCCAGGATTAAGTCGTACAATACGATAAAATATGATGTATAATTAAACATTTAAAAATCACAGCAGTTCTTAAATGAAAACTAATATATTAAAATCAATTCCGCATAGAGACATCAAATAATTGTATCATGCCTGGAAATGAAAACAAACAAATGAAAAGATACCCTTTATATTCAGTGTGTTACGTTATATAAAGACACCTACGTTGTTGTGCGCTGAAAAATAATTGGGAACTGTAATTTACATATTTTAAAGGACTGAATGGTTCCATAAATGGCTTAATATGTAACATACCTTTATATTTAGTTAATTTGCAAATTCACACATGGAATAATTTTCAAATATCGTGATTTGGGATTAGGAAAGTCGACGACAATACATGATTTTGAGATATACTTTCTGATCTATGTAAAAGCCAATAAGCCAATTTGAGATATTGTTAAGGCTCGTGATTATTATTCTAAAGTAAAACAGTACCACAATGAGACACCCAGTAAATATATATATAGAAACAATTAAAATTGAAAGGACACCATTCCCGTAAATGACGTGAAAGTTGTGAAAATATTTTGTATATGTGACCGTAAAGTCCACGCCTCAGAAATCAGTTGAAATCTCATCGCAGCAACACCGTTCCGAGAATGGATAGCATCGTTCGTGTAAGGAAGCAGCTGGAGGGACTACCATAGAGACTGCGTCCATGACGGGACCCAAATAATATTTTGTGTGGTTAATTGCGAATGACAACTCATTTTTGTAGGACATAACAGTCAAAAGTAGGTGCAGCTACAGAATGTTGAGTAACATAATCAGAAATGTTGTCACGGAATTGGATTCGTCTGATGTTGTACCAAATAGGTCAACAGAAATCTATCATCATCAATTAGAGATTCAGCTGGAAAATGTGAAGGAATTACGATACCAAACACCCACAGACAGGGTCAACAGCACAGCAGCGTGTCACGGTTTCGATAAATAATGTGTCTATCCAGGTTCCAGCTTGACGTTGTTCACCATAGAGAGGTTTGCTGATAAATGTCCCAGACTGAAAAATTTTACTTCCATTTACGTAAATCATGACAAAGCCCTATGGCGGTAGTATTAGAGAAATGCGACCCCATGAGGAGGCTAATCCTATAGTAATTTTACCTGCAGAGAACTCACGATTGATGATGGTGGATTGCGGACAAGAGAGGCGGAAATATGATACTGGTACATTAGGTATCCTTCACCACGCTCGAAAGATACCTGGCTCGTGAGCTATACGTGGAAAAGACACCGGACCCTGATTACGTATACTGAAACAAATATTCACACCATATGCTACTGACTTCGAGGACTCCCGTACCATCGTTCTAATCGTCAGTCTAATATCATTAAGACATATTTTGGTGTCCAGAATCCGTAACGATGAATGACAGTAACAAATTACATCCTGGTAGTTATTGGGATGTCTTATTATTTTTAAGAGCAAGCTTTCACCAGGACCAGTTATTACTATAAATCAAATACTTCGACGGGTAAGTACGTGAAGTTACTTTCATACATACCACAGTGTAGAACTGTCGATCAACAATTCGATGGTTAGTAGTGGAAGGTCATTGTAAGTGAAGGAAATTTTTATCATCAAGAAAGTAAACAGTAAGAAATACGCACAGTTGATCGCTCTGTTTAAAACTTTATTTGTTTGGAAAACTTTAAATGACGATTATTCTACAAAATAATCACTGGGCTTAGAATTATCCATAGTCGCTGTAGTTGACATTAGCACCCATTTCATGAGTCATTCACTTTAATGAAGGAGAAAATGGTAGCTTAGGAAATACTTTGTAGTTTCCCACATGGATAAAGATAAAGAAGAAAAGATTCAAGAAAGCAGTAATTAACTTAAGGATGGATATTTGAAGTTCATACTCTCATTAAAGGAAGGAAATTATATCGTAGCAGGGAACATAATGCAGTACCCAAGGTATCTGAAACGTGACATACAATTTGCCAAGCGCGTGCATATTGTGGTCAGTGGCCGGATGCGAGGGCCGTCTCGTCAGAGTTTCCAGAGGTCTGGAGTCCGCTGTTTGCGTTGCATTTAGCAACTGGCAACTGTCCCAGCAGGCTGGGCTGATATTGCCAGCTCGGCACACGGCCAGGGAACTCAGCGTCGTCCCTCCCAGCTCTTCAACCTTAGTCGATATTGTATGGCGAACGCAGTCCGGGAAAGCCATAAGTTGGCCACCCGTCATTGCGGCGGGCAACGACCTGTATAACTGTCACAAGTCCAACAAGAAAACGCCAGATTTGTATCTGCATGCCAACGGACCACGAGGTACACTACATTCAGATCCACACCTTGCCACCAACTAATCACCCTGTCGCAATACAATGGTGTGCGAAACTTATGGACGAGACTAACTTTCGGAAGATGTGTCACCGCCAAGTAAATTAGTTCAATGAAATTCTCGCTTCACATAGAAAAACAATTGCAGTGTAGCACAAAAGCACGTGAAACGAATACGCATTGAGGAAAACAGAAATGACATTTTTATTCACAGACAATAATTGCACTAAGACACCGCAGCTTATGATGGTCTCCTGGACATTACAAAAGGCAGAACACGGTCCTTAACAGGGGGTGTGATCTCCACAGACGCCAATACACGCTCTGTAACGTGCTCCCAAGCTGGTCAAATGGTAAAGAGTCCTTGTGGTGGGGCATTTCATTCCTCCACCAGTGCGGTTGACAAGTGCTAGGTGGTCGTTGATGCATTTGGACATGCTCCAACTCGTCTTTACAGGACAGCCCGTCCACTGAATATCCTCTAATTGCAAGGTTCGAGTCCTCCCTCGGCCATGGTGTGGGTGTTGTCCTTAGCGTAGATTAAGTAGTGTGAAAGCCTAGGGACCGATGACCTCAGCAATTTGTTCGCATTGGAACGTACCAAAAAATTCCAAAAATAGAAATGAAGTCACTGCCGAATGCATCCCTGAAGAAAAAAAATTACGCACATAAGAAAGAAGTACAGCATTACAGTAACGTACATCGATGTGTTCAAATATCTGGACGACAGTGGCGCTAAGAAATATTATGCTCCACCACACTGTAACACCTGGACTTCCAAACGATCAAGCTGTAGAACCTCTGCAAACTGAAGAACGAGTAGCGGTTGTGTTTGGAGAAATGGCCTTCCCCCGAAGAGCCTTATAATGTCGTACTATAACACCCCTCTTCTTCTCGGGGTTTGCGAAATTACTAGTTGACAATGACCGTGAATTATGAATTCTTACCCGCGTCGGGATAAGGCATCCGAATCCGAAGTAAATAATGATTATTCCGCGGGAAACGGGAGAAGTTATAACTAGATCGTTACTGAATGAGTAATGTCTTTCAATAACGATCGTAAATGAGATAATGGAAATAATTCGGAAATAAATTTTGCCACTGGAAATTTTGCAGAAAGAAATGATTAAGTTGAAAAAGCAATTAAAAAATCGGTCGCCATTTCAACTGATGAGCGACAGTACTGTTAAGTACGTGAATAATTGTGTCAAAAATAAAGTTTACCTGTTTGTAGCGCAGCAGGTGGAACGGGAACTTTTACGTAAGTGCTGTGTCAGGCTCAGTAATCATATAAAACAATGTCATAACAATCTAACTACACTTATTTTGTTCATAATTTTTCAGCTAAGTGCAATGCTGACAACACAGATAATTATCTATCGAGAGTTTGAATAATGAACTGTCATTCTGTCTTTAAAATTAGGTACTTTGTACTGTTTAATCTACTGATAATGAAATATATTGCCAATAATTGATTAACTATGTTTTGGATGATAATAATTCATAGATTGGGAAATTGTCAGGTGGAATAAGCTTTGTAGTTTAATCAAATATTCTTGAATTAACTTCAGCTGAATATGCATTGAAGTAAATCTTAATAATCAAATTTATTACTTCAGTCTATTATTAAGTTACTACGGTTTCCGTAAACTTATTAAGTGCAACAATTAATTATGATAATCAGTCTGAAATTTACTCTTCACCGTCTATGCAAATAATTTGATAATTAACAGATTTTCTCTTGATAATGGCGTGACACACTCTGTTCAATAAGGTAAGGATCGGAAGGAACCTACCTGGTGTTATTTTCGGGTGGAATGTAACTGCAACACTTCGATTATAAAGTGCTTGTTATTAATTGATCAACTTCAGAGAAAAGCACAGTCACTGGCAAGCCTTCTACAATTTTATCCTACGAAAATTACGTAGATCTTACTTCCCTCGTTGTCAGTGGGTCGACGGAAGTCCACGGCAGCGACACAGTGTGGCAGCGAGCTTTTACTGTTGCGACTTGGGCCCACAGTGCGCTTCACATTTAAGTCCTCGTTTCTTCAGCACTATGCCTATTAAACCATTATAACTTGCCCGGCCATGCTTCCAGATATGCCGACCACTACTTTCCCGAGTGCTGCTACACTAGCCGTTAGATGTAACACAGCTAGGACTAGCAGCACTCGACTGTACTTCCTACTCCGAGCACGGCGTTACTGCCCCCGCGCCCAGAGGCGCGACAAAACAATCTCTCCGACTTCAACGTTAACTAAATATGCCCTGACTTGCCAGTGTTAAATATTACACAATTTAAACATAGTATTTACAATACATATTTACACTAGACAATACATCGTATACTAACAGTTTCATGTGTTAAGTAAGCGAAAAAATTCATAGCAAGGATTGCGTTGTAGCGTCACAGTACGGGGTGGATAAAAATCATATGATCGTCTGGTAGTCCAGCGCAGCGCGCTGCAGCTTGTGTAGATGCTATTAGTGCATATATTTTTTTTGATTTTTCACTTTTAATTTCGTTAGCTAAAAATTTCATAATTCTACATAATGTTAAATCATTTAGTGGAAAATAAATATTTCCCACGTGTGTCCTCATGCTGTGTGACCTCTGCTCATTATGACGCAGCTGCGTAGACAGAGAGAGAGAGGGAGAGAGGGAGGGAGAGAAATGACATGTGAGCTAGCCTTCAGCTTACTGACAGACTATAGCGAATAGAAAAGAATATAAGCTTTTGGTAGAACCCATATATCTAGGGATGAATACAGTATATAAAGAAATAATAGGGGAAGTAAATAATGGATTACACAAAAGAAAGAAATGCGCAGACATGGTAATGTAGTTCGCAAAGAATCGAAAGCTGATCTCAGACAACCTGGAATATGGGACTGGATTTCCGTTTCACATGTCGAGATGTTGTAAACATTTAAACGGATGTCATGGAGATATTTCCATATCGTCCGTCTTCTAATCGTGTATTTATTACCTGCAGACGTATCTTAACTTTCATGTTCTAGGATCCTGTGGTTTCAGAAGATGTTGAAGGAGAGTTTATTTCCTGTAGAAGTTTCTCAACTTTGATGTATCGGGGTCCTGCAGGTTAAGAATATGTCTAAGAAATGTTTCTATCCAAGAATCGCACGTTAGTCGCATGTGGCTATAAAACGCTCCTCTGGGTTTGTGCAATTAAGTGTGTGATTTACTCTACTACACATTGCATTTTCTTCTATAAATCATTTTTGCGTAGAGCCCATTTTTAAAATCTGTCTCCAGTATAATGAGTCAACTTTCTCTTTCGTTTCTTTGTAATTCGGATTGTAAACGTTTTCAAGACAGGGTATGACACGCAGATACGTATAACAATACGAACCTGAAGACAGATTTGTCATAGTGGACAATGTTAATGAAAAAATCTTTTTTGTTTTAAAGGTTTCATACGATTTGGAAAGGTGTTTTAATTTTCGTGTCTGCCACCTTCAAAGCTTCTTTCTCTAACCCATTACGCGCAATACATTTGCTCAGTTTTAAATTTATTGACATATATCTAGCTCCGTACTTGACGCCTATTGCGTTGCATTCTCCTTGGTGCTCGACACTGCTACAGTAGCGTTTAAAAATGATTTCTAATGCTCATTTTATTCTGGAACTTTATTATACATATTACTTAATTGAGCTGCTATTTCTAAATGCTTTTTCATAATGAGTGCTTCGTCTGTGAGTAATAATAATAAATAACAAGTTCACGTAGAAGATACCCGTTACGGAGATGTGTATCGCTCCAAATTCTTTAATGGTAAGAGTAGCAAAAATTCTGGTAGCCTCTTTAATTTGCTAATGGCTGTTTCAGAATGGAAGCATCAACCGCTTTGACATTTTCCTCAAACGTCTGAATCTTAGTTACACCACGAAGTGAATTTTCACAGTATAAGTAACAAACTATCAAGATATACTATGCACGAAGTAAGACATGAGATACGAATATTTTTATCCAGCATAACAGAAGCACAAATTATGTCTCAAAGAGCTACAAACACTTTCAGAAAGCATTAACGTCTTGCGAGCAGCAACATCAACAGGAGAGAATCTCTCTAAACCAGTTGCTCAGTCCACTGTCGTGTAACTTAATCCAGTTCTAGCCACCATGTACATCTACAACTGCTAACATAAATTCAAATACAATGGCCCATAATAATACAGGGGCTTGGAATATTTGTCAATACAACGGAGCAGCTGTTAATGGAATACCACAAATTTTTCCTGTATCTGCCACCGATCAAGCATCACGAGTTAAAAACAAATATGGATTTAACAAAAAGTAAAACCTGATAACTTAAAATTAATCATGAAAGAGTGCTGTATACGTGGAAGAGTCCCGGAGACACTGGAAGCTTTCAGAGAGATTATATAATGGTAAGACAGAGATTTAGTAAGCAACTTTTAAATTGTAAGTTATTTTCAGGGCAGATGTGGACTCTGCCCACAATTTATTGGTTATAAACTATAGATTGAAACTGAAGAAACGGCAAAAAGGCAGGAATTTAAGGAGATGGGACATGGATAAACTGAAAGAACCAGAGGTTGTAGAGAGTTTCAGAGAAAGCAGTACGGAACGATTGACAAGAACAGAGGAAAGAAATACAGAAGAAGAAGAATGGGTTGCTTTGAGAGATAAAATAGTAAAGGCCGCAGAAGATCAAGTTGATAAAAAGACGAGGGCTAGAATAAATCCTTGGGTAACAGATGAGATACTAAATTTAACTGATGAAAGGAGAAAGTATAAAAGCGCAGTATATGAAGCAGGCAGAAAGGAGTACAAAGTCTCAAAAATGAGACTGACAAAAAGCGCCAAATGGCTAAGCAGGGATGGCTAGAGAACAAATGTAAGGACGTAGAGGCATATCTCGCTAGGTGTGACCTCATCTTGACTCAAGAACAGTAATGAAACAAAGCAGTAGGCTCAACCAGAAATATCGACTCTTAGAGAATTTGTCCAGTAGTGTAACTTAAAACGCCAGTATGCCATCCCAAGCAATTTATAACACTTAAAACATTTGATAATGGCGCTTTGAAGCCGAAATCATGATTGTGTAAGTGTAAATGTAACACTGTAAATAAACAACAGTCTAGTGGCGGTACTGACTTTAAAGAAATATATTATGACTGTGGCCCCGCATTTTGAAAAACTTATTAATCAACAAAGGCGTTGAGAAAAAGCTATGGGAGTTCAAGGTGAGTGCGTTCGTTGAAATGGCACGACGTTTCCATGAGTGTCACTCCTATTATGTTGTAGCGAAGCAGAGCCAGCTTCCTAGTAACTGTTTCTATTCCTCGCGTACCGTGGCTGTTTACACCTTTATGGAAAGCCGGATGCCTACGTCCTTGATCACTAATAATATTTCATTCATCCTTATAGAACCCAAATGCTTCACGCGCTTCATAGATGTAAATGTTATGTTCTTTGGCTAGCACATTTGGATGTTGCCTGGAGGTCTCCCGGCGTTCCACTAGCGCATTTCGCACTTTAACGTCCATGTTCCCTAATCCATTCTTTCGTTATTCTCCTCGATTCAATCGTTTACATTTTGACGCAGCCACACGTAAGTCCGACAGCATCGAGGTGTTTTTAGTTGTAGACCGGAAAGAGACTTTTATTTTGTAGCGATTGAAAAATGAAATTTTTAAACCTCATTTGGAAAGAATTTTGCTCATGTCGTTAGTAGTCCTATAAACAAACGGTTGGCAACAGTATGAGAATGCGGTTCCCTCATCTTATTGTACAAACCAGTAATAATATTTTGTTTCAAGACGCCATCTCTGAAAAAAGAGAGAGCGAGAGAGAAAGAGTGAATGAGAGAGAGAGAGAGAGAAGTAGAAGAAGAAGAATGTTAGCCTTTGACCATCAGTATTTCACTTAACAAATTCAGCTGGTATATATACTGATGCGCTCCTGCTTTCTACAAAATTAAAGATATTAAACATAACTAGTGTGTAATGGGGGAGGGAGCGACCGTGGGGGGGATAGGGAGTCAGTAAGTTTCTAGCTATATGTGTACGCCTAAATGTGTGTTTACTTTTAGGCGAAAGAAACAGTACACATTTAAGGGGGAAAAAAATATTATGTAAGAATATTGTAGTTTCCTTACTTTTTCTTCACCATATCAATTTAAGTAATAAAAAAGCAGTACAAGGAAATTTAACTTTAAATATCACAAAGATGCGATAGGTCACGATGTCCCACCCAATTTGTAAATTATTCGCAGTACTTGAGGACTGCGTGCTCGAGAGGGACACGTTGTAATAAACACACAAGAGTGTAAGTAACGCCTCTTAACTCATCCACCAGTTTCTGTTAGCATATTAAAATTGTGGAACCTACTTAAACACTAGAATGGAATGGAATAATTCAATTTTCATATATCAATAAGTTTTAGAATGATCATTTCTTAGATACGCAATCATCACAGGCATAGTCTTCGGATGTGATCTCCAGGACATGCAGCATGCTTCCGAGGAGAGCAGCCAGTACACGTGAAGGCCCTACCTACCGCAGTTCTTTGTCTTTACCTTCTTCTGTACAGGTGCAATATAACTCATTAGGTACTTCATTACTTGTAGATGGTGATTTCAGTGCCTCAGTAAACTAGTTATCGTAGTCATCGTCATCGTAGTCACCACAAGTGCTGAAAACATCGGCTGTCTGTGTTGACTCAGGTGTTCCTTCGTTACATCTGGTTAATTTTTCCTTCTTCTCTGACTGTTCATTTAAGCACCCACATACAGCTTTTCCGTTCGTGCTCTTCAACGCAGTCAGCTGCATCTTCCCATTCCATATTTTACTTTCCATTTCAGTTTCTACCAGTTTCTCTTTCAGCACAACATTAGATCAGTTAACCATTACATTATACCGAGATCAGGTTCTGTATCTTAAACTACTATATTTATAAACCAAACTCATGAAATGATGCAATGAATTGCCGATTTTAATAACATATTGAGAAATAAAGTAAATCGTTCGTAGCCGTCGGTTTGCTTCTGACGAAGTGGTGCACGCATAGGGTACAATCTTCGTTCCGCAGACAACCACTAGCATTTTTCCATGAAGGCATTGAACGTTTTGTCTCTCAGTGGGATAAATGTATTAACAGTTATAGTGATTACTTCTGAACTAGTGGACAGTTAACCATCTTTTTGCCTCTAGATGTCTTGCTTTTATTTGACTATTCTTTATACCTACACGAAGCGAAGACGGCGTCAGCATTCGGAAGACGTAACTTTTTACCGCAGATTTCAAATACTTAATGCGTTGTAGGGAATGAAACAGCCTAACCTATCGCCACCAAGACTTTCTGGCCTCCACAAACAATAAAACCTCTAAAGTGGCGGTCCAGCTTGCTTGGAGTGTGGGAGGAGAACAAAGAAGATGTGACATGGGGAATGGTTACTGATAAGGCATAGGATGCGTGGATGCTAGGAACTGTAGTCGAATAAGCCCACTCTTAATCTAAATTTCACAATTTCATGTAACGCAAACAATTTACATGGGGCACAAGCTGTTAGACTGAACAGATTTAATTCAGTTAAGCGAATGAGAATTATTATCAGACAGTCTTCCGTGTAACAAATGCTACAAATATAAAAAAGCGGCAATAAAAGATCTAAAAGGGTGACACCCAAACCAATATTTATAACACCACTGAGTAAAGCACGAACTTCGGATCACCAAGTCTTTAAGCATACAATGTAACCTCAAGAAATCACTTTTGACAAAGTACATTATAGTCGCAAATAAAAGTATACTTAGGCCTCACAAGCTTAATAAAACGAAGGACCAAATCAGACAATGTAAAAAAAAATTAAGAAGGGGCCAGTAATAAGAAGGTTTAGCATCAAAAGATTTCAAAGGCGAAATTAACCAATGTAATATCACAATATTAGAAGCCCCAATAATTAGTACAAGCACTGTACCGTTCCATGGATTTAAACTTAGTACAAATAGGTTTCCAATGATGCATGTTAAATTACAGCTCAGATTTCTCGCGGGGTAAGAACGCCAATGCCTCATTCAGAAATGTTGCCCAGATGCCGGCCGTTACATTTGACACCGGTCGCAACCCGTTCTCCCACTAGTTTTAAAAATATAGAAAAACAACGTTTAAGTTTTGGAGAGAAAAAACAGCAATGTTACCACATATTGAGTAGAAGTTTTAAACAGTCGCATGTTATATGGAATAAAAATAAATTTTGGGATTTTTAACATTCCTTAACTACCTACATAATCTCAGCTGTGAATAATCCACACACAGCGAAAAAGCTTTGCTTACCCCGGTTACTAGAAATCCTGAAGATAAATATGGAACGTGGATATTGTAGCACAGACACAGTTCCTAAGACTGTTCAGAGATGTCACTAAACCCGCCCAAATATGAAGACGATTTTGCATGAGCAGTGCCTATTAGACGGAGGGTGTCCCACAGCCGATCACTTCTAGCCATTCCACCAGGAAGCAGGTACACGGTTCGTGTTGTCTGTAGTTCAACCATGCATACACGGTCAATACCACGGTTCGGTCGCGACCGCATTGTTATTTTGTGCCATGAAGGGCTTTCAGCGTGGGACGTGTCCAGGCGTCTCGGAGTAAACCAGGGCGATGTAGTTCAGACGTGGAGGAGATACAGAGAGACAGGTAGTTCGATGACATGCCTCACTCAGGCCGCCCAAGGGCTACTCATGTAGTGGAAGCCCGCTACCTATGGATTATGGTTCGGAGGAACCCTGACAGCAACGTCAGCACGTTGAATAATGCTTTTCGTGCAGCCACAGGACGTCGTGTTACGACACAAACTGTTCGCAACAGGCTGCATGATGCCCAACTTCACTCTCGACGTCCATGGCGAGGTCTATCTCTGCATCCGCGATACCATGTAGCGCGGTACAGAAGGGCCCAACAACACGCCGAATGAACCACTCGGGATTGGCATCACATTCTCTTCGCCGATGAGTATCGCATATGTCTTCAACCATACAATCGTCGGAGACGTGTTTGGAGGCAACCCAGTCAGGCTGAACGCCTTAGACTCACTCTTCAACGAGTGTAGCAAGGCGGAGGTTCCCTGCTGTTTTGGGGTGGAATTATGTGGGGCCGACGTACGCTGCTGGTGGTAATGGAAGGCGCCCTAAGAGCAGCACGATACGTGAATGCCATCCTCCGTCGATAGTGCAACCTTATCGACAGCATATTGGCGAGGCATTCGTCTTCATGGACGACAATTCGCACCCCCATGGTGCACATCTTGTGAATGGCTTCACTCAGGTTAAAGACATCGCTCGACTAGAGTGGCCAGCATGTTCTCCAGGCATGAATCCTGTCTAACCTTCCAGGGACAGATCGAAAAGGGCTGTTTATCAAAGACGTCACCCACCAACCACTCTGAGGGATCTACGCCGAATCGCCGTTGAGGAGTGTCACAATCTGGACCTACAGTGCCTTGATGAACTTGTGGAAAGTATGCCACGACGAATAAGGGCATGCGTCAATACAAGACGTGCTACTGTGCATTAGAGGTAACCTTGTGTACAGCCATCTGGATCACCACTTCTAAAGGTCTCGCTGTATGGTATTACAACATACAATGTGTTGTTTTCATGAGAAATATATAGGGCAGAAGTTATGTTTATGTTGATCTCTATTACAATTATCTGAATTGGTTTCGGAACTCTCGGAACCGAGGTGATGGAAAACATTTTTTGAAGTTTGTATTTCTGCCCGGTCCGTTTGGTCGCACATCGTTCATTTAATCAACTGCCGAAGGCCGTTTATGGCAAAATAGCGCCCAGGCGGTTCAATAACTAAGCAGTCATTCAAATCCCCCAGTACCCATACGCTATGGCGGGCACTACCTTATAAGTTCGACTAAAAAAAACACATAAATGAAGGAGTGATCGAACTCGCACGAGAGCTAACAGGTTTGCTCGCCTTTGGCACAGCTTATTTTGCATGCAATATAGGAGACAGAAACTTATCATGAATTTCCGCTAACTGATGGTGGTAAGTGCCACACGGCTTGCTCTGGGTAAGGTTTACGATGGAATTAAAATCTGGATCCACCAATTTGAATGGTCCTCAATAGCAACTGAGATGGCCGGAAAGAAGCGACGATTTGGCATGTGGCCGCCCTCCAAATAGGAAGACATGCCGTCTTTCTAAATCTACGCTGTCCAGTGACCTGGGCGCCCTTCATGTACTGCTGGTTACTAGCAAACTGGTCCACTCTGTACTGTCGAAGCCCGTCTCTTCCTTCGCACCTATGCGGCGCCCCCTCGTCGTCAGAACCAGCGCGCCCTCATGGTTTGCCAAAGGTCTACAAATCAAAGCACCGCAGCCAGCTTACCCAAATACACTGCTGTGCAAAATTAAAGAAGCAGATTGCTATTTCCTTGTCTTGTGTCTACTTCACGATGTAATGGTACTAACTGTCAGTCGATGTCGGTACGTTCGTGCTCTGCACGGAAGAAGATATTCCAGTCAATGGGTGAAAATGCCGGCCAGGTTTAACAGCTGTCAGATATCGTGACGAGATACTGGGACCTCATCTGCGGTTGTTGCGAGGTGCTGTGGGTCCAGGCTTCGTATTGGTGGACGATAATGCTCGACTTCATAGAGCACGGGTGGCTGACGTTTTCTTGGACGCGGAAGACACTGCACGCATGGCGTGGCCTGCTTGCTCTCCCAATTTGAATCACATACAGAATGCTTGTAATGCACTAGGACATACCTTGCATAACGTCAGCATCCGCAAACCACTCTCTAAGACTGCAATCAGCTGTGCAGGAAGGTAGGGCGTTATTGCCTCAACATGAGGCTGCTGGTATCATTCACAGCATGCCCCGACGTAGTCAGGCCTGTATTTGTGCTAGAGGTGGTCACACTCCATATTGAGCACATTAATCCATTGTCGGAATATGTGTTCAAATGCGTTGAGTTGGAAAAAACGAAGCATATTTTTCTCTACTGTTGTGCATGTGGCAGTTGTTTGAGTACTGTATTATTTACATTGTTTCTACTTTACCACCTCCTGTTCATACTGTTTTGTGGCAAAACAGAGGCAACATTGCAAAATTTCCGTTTGTTGCTTTAACTTTGGATACCATAGTATATCTATACGAACGTATCAGGTATATCTTGTTCGGCTGTGTTATGAAGGGCTGACAATTAGAGGAAGGGACACACCGATCGTAGCCCTCTCGGAACGAGAAAAGCAAATGGCTTTCTTGGACCCGTTGCACACGTGAAACTAATACATCGAAAGCTCTACCGTCCGCAGAAGCGAGACCACCAAGAGCTATGTCTGAAAAGTTGTTTACAAGCACACCGCGAGCTGTAGTCTTGTGGGACTGCGAGAGTGATCCCTGGATGCTTGTACAAAAACCGAAAGTCAGCTTCTTGACACTCAGAACCGACCGGGAGAGTCTCTGAGGCCGGTCCTCGTAGCTTCCAACTGATCTTCTCATCTCCGTAATGGCTCCAGTATCCCCTGCTGCTTGTTTCCGTGACCTCGGCTCAATATTCCTTGTTAGCTCCCATTTGCTTAACATAATTCGCAATTTCATTTCTAGAATTTGTTCGATTTCATTATCAATTGAAATATCTGGTTACGCGCGTTCGACTTTGTTATTCTATGCTTTCTGTGAAGCTAGTCTTCCATTTCCTTTCTGATACTGCTTTTACAGTTTAATTTCCGTTGCTTGTTCGAGTTTTGACTTTCAGTAAATGTCACCCATATGGTTTTTCCTCTTTTCGTTCAGTAAGTGAGGCCTTCTTCTTCACACTGTTGATTCTCTAGAGTGGCTGTTTACGTATTTAGCCTTTCCTGTGTTTTACTCGTAGCATATTTCTGCAATTTTCTGCCTATTTCTTGTTTGATAGGTTTAATCTCGTGATTTTAACTGTAAGTGTAAATTCATTTCCTCTGAACTACCAGTTACACAGCTCATTAAAGCACTGGCGTCCGTTAGTGACACATCAGCAGAGCAAAATGTTGCATATCTAAGTTTCCGTCTGCGTTGATAGTTCATTTCTTCATCTGGTCTTGGTAGATAGGTAGGATCGGTCACACATGCTGTGTGCGGACGAAGAGTAACTGACCGCAGTTCACGAACAGCTGAACGCCCTTTTCGCTGCGGATAGTAGAATTCAGGCTGCTGTCCAAGGGTGGAGGGGTGGTGGAGAATCAGGCGCGTCATGCTTCGAGTGTCGCTGGTTTCGGCCTCAGGCTCTACTGCCGAGGCACCTCCTACAGAGCCAGACGCGGTGGTTCCCCAGTCAAAGCAGGGTGGGGGACGGGTGTCACTCGAGGAGGAGGGCCAATGTGGGAACTGAACGTCCGGCTTCGCCTTTTCGCCCTGTGAGTGAACAAGGGGCCGTTTCTTCAGCAGGGTCCACGCAGGCACTTTTGGAAAAGGGGATACTAGTTATCGGGAGCAACCTGGGGCACGTTATGAAGTCCCTAAGGAAGATATTATTCAGGAATGGAAACAAATCCAATGTGCACCTTATATGGCCGTCGGGGATCACAGCCGAAGTTTGGAGGCATCTTTGCACGTGTCTACCGAGTGTGCACGGTAAAGTCGTCTGCAAATTGTGGTTCACGTCGGCTCCAACGGCCGTACTCAGTTCTTGCAAGCAGCTGGCGAGAGTGGTGAAGGCTGGTGGCCTCGCTCACAATTTGCAGCATGGTCTCAAAGGTGATCAGAATCCTCTGGCCTCGAACCGAGTGGAAGGTTTCAACGAAAGGCTTCATCGAGTGTGGATTGCTAGACGTGTTTATCGGGTGGAGATTTGTAGGACACCCCTTTAAAGGTCTCAGGTACACTCAGGTGCCACTCTGGTAGCAGAGTACTCGAGGAGTGCACATATGGTTTCTTAGGCTAGGCGTTACTTTGACGTACTCTGATGAACACGCCATTCGCTATGCTGAACTGTACGTCAAACGACGTTCAGTGTTAAGGTACTTCGACTTTTACAATTTTATCAGTAAATTGTCAATGTATTCGTAACAAAGTTTCCTACTTTCCTGCCAATCATCATTAATTTGTTCACACAAAGTATAAATACGGTAACGCACCTGATTATCTTATAATAAATGACGTAAGAGAACGTGTAATGTCTTTAGAACTCCAAACAAATGAGCTCTCCTGTTGCAGAGGTACTTGAAATGTGATGAGGGCAGCTGTAAGGACACTGAAGTTATAAAAATGACACATGATTTGCTACCGATCGACCGCAGTCACTGATGGACGCAGTCCTGTTGATTGTAATGTTCGCACAGAATTCTGACCAGGTATTGGCCTAAAGTGTCAGTGCTGGTAGTATGCTCTAAGCAACTTATCAGTGGAAGAAGAGCAGCGTGTTGGGTCCATCCCTGGCTCTCTCGAGTGCACGAGAGGGGCGCGGTACTGGAAACTCGAACACTGGACCCCTGATCGGCTGCTGCAGTGGGGACCGCAGCGACAAGGCCGACGATGAAGTCCCATCTTGTCTAGGCATTACTCTCATCATGGCAGAACTACGCCCTCGTGCGATATAGGTTCTTCTCACATGCCCGTGCTATGCTTCCCTACCTAGAGATGTGATATGCAGTAAAAGTGCACAAAAGCTTCCTTCTGCTGGATCCCGTAGAAGATATGACACTTTTACCTGTGGCGAGGCTCCAGTAACGTCCCTGCGAATGTCAAAGTTCCTGAGAACGACCATCAGTGCTTTAGATCGAACGTGGTCACCAATTTATTGCCGTTCGCCACCTCACCCTGACAAAACATACAGCTTGGAGCCAAGGGATTCGGACACGTGAAATAGTCGCTGGCTCTGACAACTTATCGAGGTTACTCCCACTTTGAATTATCTAATTAGAATACTGATCGAGCGATCTGTATTTACTTGCTAAAAACCAGTGAGCAGCCTAGATCGCATACAGTATTTCTTTATTTAAGGCAGCCGGTTTCGACAGACTTTCCTGTCATCTTCAGGTCTGTAACAAAGCGCATATACATGTAATATTTCTCATAACACGAAATAAGATTCAGTATTTGAGATTACGTTTTTAGTTTTGCGTTACAAAAACCGTAAGTGAAACTGTACATTTACATACCTTATAAATCTTTTTGTTGTGATACGTCTCCGTTTTACGTTGAACCTCACGTCAAGTTGTCAAGTGGATAAAACCTTTTACATCGTGCTGATTTTTATGCACTTGACAAGTTGACGTGAAGTTCAAAGTAAAATGAACACGTAACAAAACAAATAAAGTTTTTTAACGTATGTAAATGCACAGTTCCATTTCCGGTTTCTTTAGTGCCAAACCAAAATTTAATCTCAAATGTTACGTCTTAATTCATGTTATGAGACATTTTCCTAGTACGTGTAATTTGTTACAGACCTGAAGATGAGAGCAAAGTCTTAAGCAAATAATTATTTCATGCTATCTAGGCTGCTGAAAGGTTTTAACCATTCTCCCATTTGGTTACTGGTATAAATTGGTGTTTTAACTTCAGTTTGTCCGGCCGGTATCGCGAGGGAAGACAGATGATTTAGAGGTTGTCGCATGTGAAGTATTTTCTTATTGCAAGAAGCTGATTATCAGGAAAAGAAGAAGAAACGACACTGGTGGACGACGTGTGTTTTAAAATGTAGAAGACAGTGTGGGCTGGCAAAATTAATGTCTGACCATAAAGCTACTTTATAATTTTTACTGGGGAAATATACAGACTTATATTTTTTACTGAAATGCGTAGACCACCAAATTTCCCAAAATGAGACCGCTTCAAAGAGAGCTATACCAGCATTACGATGATCAATGGTCGCTCTGAGATATTTAGCTGCTGCAAGTTCATGTCGTGCGTATTACTCCCTGACAGCTCACTTATTTCGTTACAAACGTCTGACCTTCTCAATTTACTTTTATAATCGCAGTTCCTAGGATTACTCGAACATTCCCATTTACGATATAACTTTTACCAATTTAAATTGGGTCTCTGTATTCCACTGCATACACCGGCATTTTAAAACATAATTAATGCATTCAGCAGACAGAACAAATATCCACTGAGCCAACGAACATTCCACGGAAGGAGAGGTGCCCTACGGTCGACCCAACGCCAACGCTTTGATGTTGCCCCGGCTATGCGAACCGTAAGCAAGGCCAACTCCTGTGATGGTTTCGCTTTGCCGCACGTACGCAATGAGCAAATGTTATGTGGACGTGCCTTCAGACGACACATCAGAACGGTAGGATTCATTCCTTCGAAGTATTCTTAAAGAGATTTTCTTTCTTCTTTCGTTATCATATTTATGGTATCTTGGCTTTTTTAGTTTCGTCCTTAGAACATTTTCTGCCTTTGGGTTGTTGATAGCTCATAGCTTTTGCATTGAAAAACCGTGATTTTCTTCTCATCCGTATGCATGCGACAGTGTATCAGTTGGTCCTTTTTCTACTTGATGTAGTTTCCGGTGGCCTTGCTGGGAGTTACAAAGGATATCTTTATCAGTTCCTAGGATACAGAGTTTAAAATTTACCCCACTTATAAACGTAAAATCTGGTATGAGCAGAAATCCAAACAATAAATAGCCGTAGAAAATTGCTCAAATTTTAACGATGTATTCTCTACATCTTTATCTAGAAGAACCATCTCTCCATTTTCAAAAATCTTTATCCGTTTTCGAGAAACACCCGGAAAACTTTTTTATTGAATACCGAAACCCATCCACGGATTCCGAGTCAGCTAAGGGCACTAAATAGCTACAATTTTTATACTGTGCTCCTAAGATCCCGATCTAGGACAAACTCGGAAATTTTCTTCGTATCTTTATCTGTTTCTGAGGTACAGAGATTCATCTTTACCCTACTTATACACCCAAACCGTGCCCGTAAAATCTGGTGTCAGGTGAAAATGTAGGTGATTAAGTTACGTAGCGCGGAGAATTTCCTGTAAAGTGTCTCCATCATCATCTGAGACCGAGCGAGGTTGCTCGGTGCTTAGCACACTAGACTCGCATTTGGTGGGACGACGTTTCAATCTCTCGTCCGGCAATCTTGATTTAGGTTTTCCGTGATTTCCCTAAAACACTTCAGACAAATACCGGAATTGTTCCTTTAGAAGAGCACGGCCTTCCCTCATCCGACGGGGCTGATGACCTCGGCCTTTGCTCCCCTCCCCTCAGATCAACCAACCAACCATCATCTGAGAAACTCACGTTGTAGTACTGAAACCCATGTAGTTTTTTTTTTTTTTCAAGATAACTCCAACTTGAGTGTAAAATTACTTTGCATTCATTCAGTTTTATGTAAGTATACTACTAAATTTTACTGGCCAGTACATTTCTTTTCATATGAGTTATATGCCCTGATGCAGAAGGAAAGGAAGAGAACCGACGGAAAATACAGCTCTCAGAGCAAGAACGATACGAAAACGTTCCTGTTTATTTAAAAGACTCTGACTCAAAAGTGAGATACCAGTTGCTACATTCTACCTCCCTCACGACCTTTAAAAGTTTTCCTAGAAATTTTGGCAGGAGAAAATATTAGCACTTTTTTATTCAGATAGGGAATAAGGCAGTGACAGTGGCAAAGAGACGGAAAATTAATATACAAGGTGTAAATTTTATGTTGACAAACCAGAGTAACTCGAAAAATAAGCTTCACACGAAAGTAAAATGTGTAGAATCCAAAGTTGACTATTTTCCAGGGGACATCTGCTGGTGCTAAAATTAGCCTGCCATCCCAGGCTCCTGGGCGTGAGGTGGGAGGCAACTTAAATATTTTAAATGGGAACCCAAATTTATTTATTGCAGAATCAGATTCTACATAAAAAAACTACGTACATTTTGCCTTAAGCATTTGTTTTGAGTCTTACTAGTTGGCGCTGCAATTGAAGAAAATCCGTGTTCTCATTTTTGGCTGGAAAATCGTTACGGATCGATAAAAAATACTTATTTACTTCGTAAATTTTGATTCGCTAAGACTAAAACTTTTTCTTTCTTCCCATACGGAGGGGTTTGAGAGAGAGGAGCTATAGTTTTACAAATGTTGACCCAAATATTAATTTTTTCCGCAGATTCAGGTAAGTTTTGCTTGTCTCGTGGTTAAGAGGCCACACAACTTTCAATGGGGAGAGAAGGAGAGTTTTAGTTTTAGCGAATCAAAATTTACGAACTATATAATTATGTTTTATTTGTCTGTAACCATTTTCCACGCAAAAATGAGTACATCGAATTTCTTGAATTACAGCGCCAACTAGCAAGAATCAAAACAAATGATCTAGGCTATATGTACGTAGTTTTTTACTGTAGAATCTGATTCTGCAAGAAAAAATGAGGGTTCCCATTTGAAATATCTAAGTTGCCTCCCGTCCCACCTCTCCAGGGGGCCAGGGTGGCAGGCTAATTTTAGCACTGACCCATGTCCCCATCGAAAATAATCAGCTTTGGATTCGACACATATTTTTTTGTGTGAAGCCTATATTTCGAGTTAGTCTGGTTCGTCAATTTAAAATTTACACCCTGTATACGGGAACATAGTAGTCGGTTGTTGTGTTTCAGGAAGAGCGAAGGAGACAATCGAAATGAGAGAGAAAGAGAGGGACACAGTCGCAGTGGAACATAGTTGAGAGTGACAGAACAGTGCTCAGGAAAGAGTGGGAGAGACAGTTCAGAAGGTGAGGGGGTTGGAGAGGAGAGTGAAGGGAGGGGGAGAAAAAAAGAGAAAGACAAAGCGGAAGTGGGTGAGAAGCAATGATAGTGGGAGGCAGAGTACCAGACAATGAAAGAGAGAGGTAGTTGCAGTGAGACGAGGCAGCAGCAGTAGCAAGGAAGGGATGAGACATTAACAGTAAGAGAGAGCAAGAGCCGGACAGTGGCAGAGGAGACTGTGGTAGTACGACAGAAGGAAGGGGTCGGCGGATGTGACACAGGAGACAAAGAGAGACACAAACAAATAGTGGCAATGTGTTGGGCTGACTGACTGAGTGAGAAAGGACAGTTGGGAGTGGATGAGTACGAGCAACTTAAACCAATGGACTAGTGTGAGTTCTAATTAGGGGACCAAGTCGAAGATTGAAGTGAGCTATATGTTAAAAAAAAAACACCAATATGTTTGCATACCAAACTTTTTCGAAAATTTTTTAGAGTTGTTGAGGAAGGTATAATGAGGCAGCTGGTACCACATTTTTCACTCAGTCTTTTAAACAAACAAAAACATTTTCGCACCTTATGTGTTCCGACAGGGGAAACCTGCCACTAGTATTAGACGTTCTCTCTTTCGATTGCGGTGGTTTCTCCAAGCAAGGATCTAACCATAGGTTTTCATGAGGCAGCACCAAATGCTATGAACATGATAATAAGGAGCAACTCCATCAGAAGGCATAGATGCTTCATTTAACTCGACAAGCCATCCTGGAGAAATATCTTTCCACTATTAAAGAGTAATCGTAAACTAAAACATTCAAAGTGCATAATAAACTACTACACTTTGATTGTTCTTTAAGGTTAATCGCAACGTCTAATACACAACCTAACAGTAAATACAAAATTTTCATAACTGACAAAACTTTTCTCAAAATAAAAATACAAACTTTGTCGAACAGTGAACGAAGTAATGCTGACAAGTCTTCTATAGCAACTACAGAACACCATTTAAGACCTCAGAAGTCGTATGGATAATTTAAATGAGACACCAACATTAACATAGGAGTAACGTCGGTATTCCATATTGTCCTACCGTTCCACAGTAACCAAATTCCTCGTACGATTTCTCGTTGCTGTTAGTTAAGCAACTTCCCTTAGGGGTTGCTAATGTTTCGAAGTTAAAGCTCACGTAAGTCATTTGATTTATTCACAGTTTGCACTTGACATAGCTGTGTAAATTATTATTGGAGGAGCGCCTGAAGGTCTGAGAGCAACAGGGTGGGCTGCAGCCGTGGCAGAGGGAGAGGGTGGCAGCTTAGCAACAAGAAGAGGAGCCGAGCTGCAGGTACGTGGCAGCGGGGGTGGGCGGGGAAGGTGCGGGGTTGGTGTAGGGTGGCGTGGGAGGCCGGAGGTGAAGTTGGCTGCTTTGTCGACGGGAGTGGTGGGCCGAGCGATAGCATATCGGCACGGATAATGAAGCAGGTGAGAGGTGTGAGCCGTAAACTTCCTGCAGTGCGCGGCTTATTTAAACACGAACATCCGAGCAGCCACTGTACCGTAGGCACCTCCCAGCGCCGCCAGCGTGTACAATGGGGCGGCTGGGCGCACACCGCAGGGCGTTGAGTTCTAATTAAGAGCGGAGGAAGCCCGGACGCCGTTAGTTTATTCTCTTACACCACCTCCGCTGCGGTATTAGCAGCCAAGAAGTGTGGCACCCAGGAGCCAAGACTGCCAGGGGTGGGGTGGCCCGCCTGGGTGCCTCCTGATGGCTGCAGCTTTGTGAGAACTTAGGCTAGAATGCGTGTACGGTATCTCGTTAACCATCAGCAGAATTACCTCTCTCATTAAACCACTGTGATAAACCGTGTCTCACAACGGTTCCCGATCCTGGGGTAACCACTGTCTCTCTCGTGATACAGCGATTTACATTTCTGGTTTAAAACACTGCGGACGGAAACCGAGTTGGTTAATGTTTCGAATTCCGTCTCCTACGGACTGAGCCAGAGCTAACCCGGTTTTCTACACGCCGTCTGTACACGCCATTTGCAGTTAATGATTTTAACAACTTGCACTGTTTTGGTGTATATGCCAGTACACAATAAATCAGACCTGATTGCCTTTCATGTACCTATTGCATATTTATCATTTTAACAGTAATTGGCAAATTTCTAATACGTTTTTGGAAATTATTCTGGTACAGCGATGGCTTTATTTAGAGGATGAAAGGAAGTGAATAAATCTTAAATACGAGGATTGGAACTTTAATTGTGGCAACTATTTATTCACAACTGATACAAAAGAGTTACATGCTTGCACCTGTTATTGTTCTTGAAAGTAGTCACCAGCGTTGTGTAGAACCCTTCGCCAGCGATGTGGGAGGTGTACTATACCGTTAGCAGAGCCTGTTCTGTTGATGGGGAAGATGGAGCGGTCTACTGTCTGTCGAATCTCTGGAAGAGTTCTGAAGCGAATGGCACGAAGTGGTTCCTTCACCTTGGGAATCAAATCAATGTCACAAGGACTTAAGTCTTATTACTGTTCGTTTTTGGAGCATCACCTTCGACCAGCTTTGCGAAAGAAGCGGCGACACTTTCTGCGCAACCGACCCGTCATTTAGCACGACAATGCACGGGCGTATACAGCGCAAGCTGTGGCTGCTCTGTTCAGTCGATGGTACTGGGAAGTACTGTACCATCCACCATGCTCCCTGCACATAGGTCCTTGTCACTTTGATTTGATGTCGAAGATGAAGGAACCACTTCGTGTCATTCGCTTCAGATCTGTTCCAGAGAGTCGACAGGCATTGGACTGTTCCATTAGCACAATCAACGGAACAGGCTCTGCAAACGGCATACTACATCGCTGGCAATGGATTCTACACAACGCTGGTGACTTCTTTGAAGGACAGTAACACGGGCAAACATGTAACTCTTTTGTATTGGTAGTGAATAATTAGTTGCCACTCGTTCCGTGGGAGGTTTCTGACGGCGGTTATTCAAATGTTCCTAGTGAGATGGAAGATCTGGATGACTGTGTGAACAAATGTTTTTATGATTCTGAGGACAATTACATTGACATTTAGGTCGTCAGACAAGTAAAGAAGCGCGAAATGGCAGTATATTCGAGGGATTTCGACGAAAAGATGAAGGTAACTTTTGTGAACAATTCGTTTTGGCATAATTTTAGCCCTTTCGAAGCGAGGCCATGTGAACAGCAACTATTTGTTTCAAATACCGTACCTCGCGAAAAAATAAGGGAAAGTTGCCTTTCTGCGCAATCTCCAGAAAAGGAATTTTATTTTTCAAATTTTTACGCAGTTTTAAAAAATCGCGTTCGTATCAAGATTTTCAGATGATCGTCATGTCTGCTAAGAAAAATTAAGAGAACTTGCATTTGAAGCTGACTGCAATAAGATTCTACTGG
Source organism: Schistocerca serialis cubense (assembly GCF_023864345.2). Lineage (NCBI taxonomy): Eukaryota > Metazoa > Arthropoda > Insecta > Orthoptera > Acrididae > Schistocerca > Schistocerca serialis. The sequence continues at coordinate 671,963,178 of NC_064643.1, forward strand.
TTCAATGTACATTTCGTGTAAGGACCACGAAGATCAGAAATTAAAAGTTAATGCTTGCATCGAAGCATATAAACAGTCGCTTTTCCCTCGCTCCGTTTTCTAGTCGAGGAGGAAAGAAAATAACTATTAGTGGTAGAAGTTGCTTCACCAAGGGCTATATGGCGGTTTGCAGAGTACGTGTGTAGATATAGATGCACTTAGCATTTAACGAGGCTTAGGGACAAAGAAAATCAAGACAAAGATATCTTACACATGTCGTTAGTTTGGTCTAATATTTCAATTTGTAATATTAGAAGCCAACGTCGCTTAATGTGAAATACTTACATTCATGACCATTTCGACTGTAACTGGCCGAAAGCTTCAGATTCTTAGACCTCTCAGAAATATAACTACACATAAGTCCCATCGACTGCTGACAACAAGCTCGAATTACAATAATACAGGTCGACACTGCCTTTTCAAATAAGCAAAACTTCCTTAATAAATTATCCATAGCATTATTAAAGAGTTATTTTTTTGTGTCTTCAGTCTTCTGACCGGTTTGATGAAGCACGCCTCACATTTCTCTCCTCTGTCAATCTCTTCATCTCATAGTAGCACACGCGACTTACGTCCTTAATTATTTGCTGGATGTATTCCAATCTATGTCTTCCTCTACAGTTTTTGCCCTCATCTCTTAACAGTAGTCCTATCATCCTTCGTGTCCCTACTCCTTGTTAGTGTTCTCCACATATTCCTTTCATCTTTGATTCTCAGAACCTGCTGAATCCTTACCTTATCAGTCCAATTAATTTTCAACATTCGTCTGTAGCATCACATCTCAGATGCTTCGACTGTCTTCCGTTCGAGTTTCCCCACACTCCATGTTCCACTATCAAACAATGCTATGTTCCAAACCTACATTCTGAGAAGTTACTTCCTCAAATGAAGGCCTATGTTTGATACTAGTAGGCTCCTCTTGGATCTTTTTTCTAGTGTTAGTCTGCTTTTGATGTACGTCTTTGCCGTCCATCATTGGTTATTTTGCTCCCTAGAATTCCATAGCTTCATCTACTCCCTGACCATCAATCGTGATGTTAAGTTTCTCACTCTTCTCATTTCTGCTGCTTCTCTTTACATCCGTCTTCCTTCGATTCACTCTAAATCTATATTCTTTACTCATTAGACCTTTCACTCCATTCAGAAGATCACGCAATTCTTCTTCACCTTCAGTCAGCGATCGCATTGGTATTCTCTAACTTTCAATTTTAAAACCACTCCTGAACCTTTCTTTTACTTCCATCAGTGCTTCTTCGATGTACAGATTGAACAGTAGGGGCGAAAGACTATATCCCTTGTTGGAAGTCCTGACGCAGACCGCACGCCCTTGAATATTGAGCTCGTGAAGATAACTGGGTAATTCTATAACAACTGTCAATTAAGTTAATATTACGCTGTAAAGTTAATTAGAGTCTCTTTCATATGATCAATTAAAGGATTCACTCGATTCAAAGCATTTATCGAAAACACAAAACATAACCTAAGGGGCAATATCAACGTAATACAGACTTAGGTTTACACACAAGTATGAGACATTTTCTTAAGTATTAAGTAAAAAATGTAGGTTGTCTTCATTACAATTATATTTGGTATTGCCGTATCAACTAGGGGATTTAGAGATTTTAAGTTCTGTCTTTTATTTCCTCTCAAAACGCGTGAAGTACGTATCGCGCATACGCGATCTTAGGCCAAATTTTTCGGGTATACAGGTTCTGATTTTTAACCTCAGTTTAAGTGTATTACGTTACTATATTAACAGTATACATGTATATTAGTATTTCACATCACTTTAGTGACTCTTGTGATCTGTAATCAGTAGAATATTACTGTTATTGCCAATATAAATTTTGTAAAAATATTGTTAACAATCATGAGCGAGAAGTGTGTGAGCTGCCGTGGAAATGTTAGTCCTGAGGTTCTGTGCAGCTGTTGTGACGGATGGTTACAAGGGGGGGAATGTATCGGCGTGGGAATTGAGGAAGTAAACGGGTCTCTTTCACGGTATTGGAGAATATGTTCAAGGGATAGGAATATACCTGAACAGGAAGGGACAATTAGAGCCCATAAGGCTGAACTGGAAATTGCCAGGGAGGAACTGATTAGGTTAATGGGAGAGAAGGTTGAAAACAGGTGTGAAGTGGTAGCAAGGAATGGGGGCCACAGAAAGAGAACAGTATCTGACAGTTTCATTATTGGCACAAACATTAGATTTGTCTTGCTACCTCAGTCAACTAAGGAAGAGGCTTAAGTAGATATAAGTGTAGTCAGCACTCAACAAAATTTCATTACTACTGCTTCAAAAAAAGTAGAAAGTAGGAGAAAGTTCTGTTGTTAGGTGGTAGCCATGGTGTGGGCCAGATCTTGCAGGAAAAAGTACGTGCCCTACCGGATAACAAGATTATCCAGTTACAAATCTGTGACGTTATTAGTTGCCATAAATCTACCACAAAATTTAAGTTACTATATCTAGCAACTTAGCGTCTCATGAAACCTTTAATCATAGCTGTATCAGTAGATGAAATTTAATTACAAGAAATTGTACCAAGAAGAATGCGATTTTGATAGATTCTCAACATGCTGTTGCCTAGAAATGGCAAACTCTTAAAGTACGCAAGTTACAACAGTTCTTTCGCTACGAATTTTCTCGTCATTTTTTGAAACAATATATAAATTTCGTGTGACTAGGGCCTCCCGTCGGGTAGGCCGTTCGCCGGGTGCAAGTCTTTCGACTTGACGCCACTTCGGCGACTAGTCCGTCGATGGGGATGAAATGATTATGAGTAGGATAACACAACACCCAGTCCCCGAGCGGAGAAAATCTCCGACCCAGCCGGAAATCGAACCTGGGCCCTAACGATTGACATTCTGTCGCCCTGACCACTCAGCTATCAGGGGCGGATATTTTATTACAATGAATCATACCTTTACCGAAGGGTTTTCGAGAGATCGTTTATTTTCTGGTGCCTAGAAACAGCATACATACGAGCTTTATCTGGAAACCAATATGGCACCTCACAACTCTGCACTGAAGCGAGATGGGGTGCCGGTGACGTAGGTGATGTTGTGCCACCTCATTGGTCAACGTTCAAACACACATTCAGAGTATGTGAGATGCCAGATATTGCCCTAAACATTCCGAAAAACTGTCCAACGTGCTATTCCACGCTATGACGTCACAAATTGGCCACGCTCAACGTTCAGATGCACGGTCTGTGTGGCGACGGTTTAAAGGAGGGGCCAACGGTACAGTTCGCGTTATGTGTTGTACGTTTAATATCTGATCTGTGCGCCGAATAGAATGGTATCAGTTCATCATTACTACGCGTGCATAGCAGACAAGAACAGATCACAAGAGCAACTTATTTTTGTGAATGTAGTTTCTCTGAGATACTTAATGAGCAAGACGTATTAATTAAGTAATGTGATCCGTGTGACTCTCAAAGTTGTTCGTAAAAATAACCTTGTATGCAGTTTGATGTTTTTTCTGCGATATGATTCGTATGGTAAATAAGAAAATGTCTGGCATCGAATATAGGAATTTGGCAGATTATTTCGCAGGCTAGACAGCTTTAGCCATATCACTAGTTTCTGAGGAACAGTGGACCCACTACATGAGTCCTACACTTGGCGCTGGTAAAAGCACATTTTACGAGATATAAGGCTGTTGAGCCATTATAAAATCTCAGGTTTATAGTTTGATGTGGCAGAACACACACAATTCCCTCACATGTCCTGCATTTATAGTACAAATGCGAAAGGTTACAAACAAGAGAAAGGATGAATGAACGTGGGGGGTGTGTGCGTTTTTATTAACGCCATACGTTCACAAGGATCTCAGATTTGACGTTCTTCGATCATACCTAACAGGTTCGATAACAACACTATTCACAAAGAAAACCAATTAATTCTTGTGGTCGCTATATCTGTCACCGAGACTTCCAAGTCTAGTCATTTACATTCTGCTAATGGATTGTATATGTACGATGTTTACGGTCTGTGTCTTCAGAACTGTACATTCCTATGGCATGTAGGGAGATATGACACAGCACTGGAAAGAACAGTAGAGGAAACAAAATAGTCGGGCTTTGCCTTGTTTTATTGTAATTTCATTGTAATTACCTCGAGGATCTAGCAATAATATAGGGATGAGAAGATAACCATAAGCCCCAAAACGCTGGACAGCATCATATCAGTGGAAAGACTGATGATATGAAGAAAACTATGTCCGTCGTCCTGTGTAGGTCCTACAGCCCGTCAGGATCAGCGATCCGTAAAGTCAAGAGGATACTAAGGGCCTATCTGTCTCAAATCGAAGTATATTCAGAATGATGATTTGTTATTGTACTTATAAATGTAATGTTAATGTTGGTACTTGCATTTAACGTAACTAGAAGGATGGTTTTGTGGCGTGAACTTGTTGATGACGTTTGTGTTACTTCTTTATACGAGGTACCTTGTTAGTTATTTGGAATTGTGTAAGTTTTGTTGTGTCAAGGTTCCCTTCTACCAACCCCCTATGAAGTTTCACTTACGTCTCCTAACTGAAAATTTTCACTTTATTATCGATTTTTGGCCAGGTAGCACAGATCTTAAGAGCTGTCTTCACAGTCCAGTTCCAACCTGAATTTGACAGTAGCTCACACAGTGCTTCCCGATATTTGTAAGTGACACTAACATGATATTGTGGAAATGTAAGACAGCGCAAAGATCGAATGCTGCACATTGTTAGAAACATCGATGACATGGTACATCGCTACAACTTCTCGGTATCAGGGGTTGTAAAATATCAGAACGACTGGGAGGTTTAGTTTGGGAGAGAGATATGACTCACGCCGAAGTGTGCAGAGAAACAGAGGCAATTACGTAATTGTCTTTATTACATTGAAAATACACAGCTCGCCTTCTGCTGAAATCGGCGCCGCGCACCGTGCATGCGTTAGCGGCAACGCGATTGCCGGAATCTGCAGCGTCGGCGTCCGGTTGCCCAGCGTTGCTGATGTAGCGCTCCTATTCACAAGGCGGCTAACTGGCCGACGCCTTAGCCGGGGCCCATGTCCCGAACACGGGTGACTGCTCCCTCAAGCGCGACTCGTGGACCTCATGTGGAGTCGGTCACTGTAGCTGTAGTGAGCATTAGCAACTCCAGCCGTACGCCCTGGGCAACTCGTCGAGTGCCCGCTGACAAGTCTGCATCCTTGGGCGGAGTCCAGCTGCCCTCTCTCTCCTCGCACTGTTGTAGCTCCAAGGTTCGAAGCGCCCCGCCACAGCGGGGAGTGGAGGCAGATTTAGCAAGTCGGTTGGCCGCCTATATCCATCACTAAAAGGTCGTCGTGGTTGGCCTGCAACACTCTCCGGTTCTGGACGCGGACGACAGCCCCCTTTAAGTCCTGGGCTCGCTTTCTTATACTTCCCCTACGTCTATGCTGTAGTTCCTCAGGAGAGGGCAAGCGAAGTGCTTTTTGATAACAGCAGCGTTGGTTTCGCTCCTCCCGCTCGGCCCCAATGCAAAGGTCACTAGGCGCTGCTGTAAGTGCAGCGTCTGGGTCTTCACAACCCTGATTATTTGACATTTGTATATCGTGAGTGCCAGTTCTTGCCTTCCAGCCTGCGAGCGATGTCGTAAGCCTTCCTTGCAGAATTGCTTGTAATGTATCAACATCGACCGTGCCTGACAACCCATATGTCCGTCAGTCCCTAGTCTACTGCCTTCCTGCCATAGTTGCGCGAGATTTACAAGAATTCTCCAAATCCACGCCTGTACCTCTATGTGGCGCAGCATACCTCATCCCTTCCGAGAATATTCGTCCCGAATGTTTAACATCGTGCTCCCACTCAACTCTAACAATTTACACATTGAGGACAGTTCCCTAAATTTACTTTACATGACTTCCTTTCGTATTTTACTACTGGCCGGCCGCTGTGGCCCAGCGGTACTAGGAGCTTCAGTCCAGAAGCACGCTGCTGCTACGGTCGCAGGTTCGAATCCTGAGTCGAGCATTGATGTGTGTGATGTCATTAGGTTAGTTAGGTTTAAGTAGTTCTGTCTAGGGGACTGATGACCTCAGATGTTAAGTCCCATATTGCTCAGAACCATTTGAACCATTTTATTACTACCACTTATCTCTTATCATCCCCCTTTTGTAGTAATTAAGAACTTGAAACTAACTGCTTCCCCGTCCAATCACGAACAATCATTCTACTGGTAATCGTATGCTGGTATATCCTGTGCGCTCTTGCGTCTTGCCCAGAAACGCAGTAGCAAAGGCCTGGTAGAAACACCTGCTACAAGCACGCTACAACTGGTAACCGATACTCTTACCAGTAATGCACACATCAAAAAAAAGTTTTGAATCACCCCCGTTCCCAGAACTCCTAAACACAGACGTTGACTGTGGATTTTGTATCACAGACACAGCCCCTTTGACTGTTCAGAGAAGAGACTAAACCCGCCCAGAGTTGTCTTCTGACAGCCAGAGCGACAGCACCAGCAGCAGCGAGTACTGTTTGTATAAAGCGTTTATTTTGCATTTTGTTTACGACCTTCCACTAAGGAAGGGGTTCTATTTGTGTTTATCTGCTCTGCATAGTAACTAACAGTTCTTGATAAAACTTTACGTAGTTTTCGTGTTAGATTTCTTAGTGTTTTCTTGATCGTTTAGAACAGAAAGCGCCCTAAAACCGTCTTTTGTTTGTTTCGCGGCCGTTAGCCACTAGTCACCTAAATCAGCAGTTGTCTTGTGACAACCAGAGCGACAGCACCAGCAGCAGCGAGTACTGTTTGTATAAAGCGTTTATTTTGCATTTTGTTTACGACCTTCCACTAAGGAAGGGGTTCTATTTGTGTTTATCTGCTCTGCATAGTAACTAACAGTTCTTGATAAAACTTTACGTAGTTTTCGTGTTAGATTTCTTAGTGTTTTCTTGATCGTTTAGAACAGAAAGCGCCCTAAAACCGTCTTTTGTTTGTTTCGCGGCCGTTAGCCACTAGTCACTTGAATCAGCAGTTGTCTTGTGACAGCCAGAGCGACAGCACCAGCAGCAGCGAGTACTGTTTGTATAAAGCGTTTTTGTACTTATTTGCTGCGCTTAGCTTTTAAATAGTTTTTCTGGGAAAACCTAGCGTAGTTTTCGCGTCTCGTATTTCAGTCAGTGTTTCTTGATTATCAGAGTAGCTCATCAGAAGATTATCTTGGGAATTTGTCACCGTATAGAGTAGGGTAAACATAGTCATGTGTAGGGACTGTGGTTGTTGTGAGCGGACGCCAGGAGAATTGGCCACTCTTCGGGGGCAGGTGGAGGCTTTGTCTGTTAGGCTCATCGAGCTCGAGGCGCAGGCGTCGGCTCGTAGTGGCGTTGGGGCAACTGTGGTGAGACCTATGCCTACTTCGGTGGCCTTGGAATCACATGGAACCCCTGATGTCGCTGCGTCTTCCGGCAGTGAGCATCTTACCGGTCAGCCATTACTCCAGGGTGAATGGCGGACAGTGGTGGGCTCGCGCGTGCCTGGCCGAAAGGCGAAGGTGGGATCTAGCCGCGTGGCAGCTGCCTTACCCCTTTCCAACAGGTACGGGGTGCTTCCTAGTGGTGATGACATCGTTTCCGAGCCACCACAGGGTGCCTCGCCTGTTGGGCCAGTGGCCGATTCTCCGGCAAGGTCCCGACAGTCACAGAGGGCGGGCCTATTAGTTATAGGGAGCTCCAACGTTAGGCGGGTTATGGAGCCCCTCAGGAAAATAGCGGGTAGGTCGGGGAAGAATGCCAGTGTGCACTCGGTGTGCTTGCCGGGGGGTCTCGTCCGTAATGTGGAGGAGGCCCTTCCGGCAGCTATTGAACGCACTGGGTGTGACCGGCTGCAGATAGTAGCACATGTCGGAACGAATGACGCCTGCCGCTTGGGTTCTGAGGCCATCCTTGGTTCCTTCCGGCGGCTGGCTGATTTGGTGAAGACAACCAGCATCGCACGCGGAGTGCAAGCTGAGCATAATATCTGCAGCATAGTGCCCAGAGTCGATCGCGGTCCTCTGGTTTGGAGCCGTGTGGAGGGTCTAAACCAGAGGCTCAGACGACTCTGCGACTATAATGGTTGCAAATTCATCGACCTCCGTTATTGGGTGGAGAACTGTAGGGCCCCCCTAGGCAGGTCAGGCGTGCACTACACACCGGAAGCAGCTACTAGGGTAGCAGAGTACGTGTGGCGTGCACACGGGGGTTTTTTAGGTTAGAGGGACCCCCCCTTGGGCGAAACGATAAAATACCTGACGGCTTACCAGAGAGGACATTATCATCGTTGATAAAGAATGTCCGTCCTCAGAGACCAAAAACAGGAAAAGTTAACGTAATATTGGTAAACTGCAGGAGTATCCAGGGCAAGGTTCCTGAATTAGTATCTCTTATTGAAGGAAATAGTGCGCACATAGTATTAGGAACGGAAAGTTGGTTAAAACCGGAAGTGAACAGTAACGAAATCCTAGACACAGAATGGAATATATACCGCAAGGATAGGATAAACGCCAATGGTGGAGGAGTATTTATAGCAGTAAAGAATTCAATAATATCCAGTGAAGTTATTAGCGAATGCGAATGTGAAATAATCTGGGTTAAGTTAAGTATCAAAGGTGGGTCAGATATGATAGTCGGATGCTTCTATAGACCACCTGCATCAGCAACCGTAGTAGTTGAGCGCCTCAGAGAGAACCTGCAGAACGTCGTGAAGAAGTTTCGTGATCATACTATTGTAATAGGGGGAGACTTCAATCTACCAGGTATAGAATGGGATAGTCACACAATCAGAACTGGAGCCAGGGACAGAGACTCTTGTGACATTATCCTGACTGCCTTGTCCGAGAATTACTTCGAGCAGATAGTTAGAGAACCAACTCGTGAAGCTAACGTTTTAGACCTCATAGCTACAAATAGACCGGAACTTTTCGACTCCGTGAATGTAGAAGAGGGTATCAGTGATCATAAGTCAGTGGTTGCATCAATGACTACAAGTGTAATAAGAAATGCCAAGAAAGGAAGGAAAATATATTTGCTTAACAAGAGTGATAGGGCACAAATCGCAGAATATCTGAGTGACCACCATCAAACGTTCATTTCTGAGGAAGAGGATGTGGAACAAAAATGGAAAAAATTCAGAAACATCGTCCAGTACGCCTTAGATAAGTTCGTACCGACTAAGGTCCCAAGCGAGGGGAAAGATCCACCGTGGTATAACAATCATGTACGAAAGGTACTACGGAAACAAAGAAAGCTTCATCATAGGTTTAAGAGTAGACGAATCATAGCTGATAAGGAAAAGCTGAACGAAGCGAAAAAGAGCGTAAAGAGAGCAATGAGAGAAGCATTCAACGAATTCGAACATAAAACATTGGCAAACAATCTAAACAAGAACCCTAAAAAGTTTTGGTCATATGTAAAATCGGTAAGCGGATCTAAATCCCCTATTCAGTCACTCGTTGACCACGATGGAACCGAAACAGAGGACGACCGAAGAAAGGCAGAAATACTGAATTCAGTGTTCCGAAACTGTTTCACTGCGGAAAATCGTAACACGGTCCCTGACTTCAGCCGTCGCACGGACGCCAAAATGGAAAATATTGAAATAAACGATATCGGAATTGAAAAACAACTGCTATCACTTAGTAGCGGAAAAGCATCCGGACCAGACGAGATACCCTTAAGATTCTACAGTGATTATGCTAAAGAACTTGCCCCCTTTCTATCAGCAATTTATCGTAGATCGCTGGAAGAACGTAAAGTACCTAGCGACTGGAAGAAAGCGCAGGTCGTTCCCAATTTCAAGAAGGGTCATAAAGCAGATGCGAATAATTATAGGCCTATTTCGCTTACGTCAATCTGTTGTAGAATAATGGAACATGTTTTGTGTTCTCGTATTATGACGTTCTTAGATAATACAAATCTCCTTCATCATAACCAACATGGATTCAGCAAACAGAGATCATTTGAAACTCAGCTCGCCCTATTTGCCCAAGAAATTCACAGTGCCTTAGACACTGGCGAGCAGATTGATGCCGTATTCCTGGACTTCAGGAAGGCATTTGATACGGTTCCGCACTTACGTTTAGTGAAAAAAATACGAGCTTACGGAATATCGGACCAGGTTTGTGATTGGATTCAGGATTTCCTAGAAGAAAGAACACAACATGTCATTCTTAACGGTTCAAAATCTGCAGATGTAGAGGTAATTTCGGGAGTACCGCAGGGAAGCGTGATAGGACCTTTATTGTTTACAATATACATAAATGACTTAGTTGACAACATCGGTAGCTCCGTGAGGCTATTTGCAGATGACACGGTTGTCTACAAGAAAGTAGCAACATCAGAAGACTCGTACGTACTCCAGGAGGACCTGCAGAGGATTAATGCATGGTGCGACAGCTGGCAGCTTTCCCTAAACGTAGATAAACGTAATATAATGCGCATACATAGGGGCAGAAATCCATTCCAGTACGATTATGCCATAGGTGGTAAATCATTGGAAGCGGTAACGACCGTAAAATACTTAGGAGTTACTATCCGGAGCGATCTGAAGTGGAATGATCACATAAAACAAATAGTGGGAAAAGCAGGCGCCAGGTTGAGATTCATAGGAAGAATTCTAAGAAAATGTGACTCATCGACGAAAGAAGTAGCTTACAAAACGCTTGTTCGTCCGATTCTTGAGTATTGCTCATCAGTATGGGACCCTTACCAGGTTGGATTAATAGAAGAGATAGACATGATCCAGCGAAAAGCAGCGCGATTCGTCATGGGGACATTTAGTCAGCGCGAGAGCGTTACGGAGATGCTGAACAAGCTCCAGTGGCGGACACTTCAAGAAAGGCGTTACGCAATACGGAGAGGTTTATTATCGAAATTACGAGAGAGCACATTCCGGGAAGAGATGGGCAACATATTACTACCGCCCACATATATCTCGCGTAATGATCACAACGAAAAGATCCGAGAAATTAGAGCAAATACGGAGACTTACAAGCAGTCGTTCTTTCCACGCACAATTCGTGAATGGAACAGGGAAGGGGGATCAGATAGTGGTACAATAAGTACCCTCCGCCACACACCGTAAGGTGGCTCGCGGAGTATAGATGTAGATGTAGATGTAGATGTAAACAACCATGAATGAGCAGCGCCTGTTAGACGGCGGGAGTCCGACAGCAGATCAGTTCCAGTCATTCCACCAGAAAGGAGGTACACGGCTCATGTTGTCTCTAGCTCAACCATACCTAGACGCTCAACACCGCGGTTCGGTGGCGTCCGCATCGTTACTTGGTGCCAGGAAGGGCTCTCAACAAGGGAAGTGTCCAGGCGTCTCGGACTGAACGAAAGCGATGTTATTCTGACATGGAGGAGATACAGAGAGACAACTGTCGATGACATGCCTCGCTCAGGCCGCCCAAGGGCACCTACTGCAATGGATGACCGCTACGTACGGATTATGGCTCGGAGGAACCGTGACAGCAGTGCTACCAAGTTGAATAATACTTTTCATGCAGCCACGGGACGTCGTGTTATGATTCAAACTGTGCGAAATAGGTGCATGATGCACAACTTCACTCCCGACGTCCATGGCGAGATCCATCTTTTCAACGACGACACCATGCAACGCTCTACATATAGGCCCAGCAACATGGCGAATGGACCTCTCAGGATTGGCATCAGGTTTTCTACACAGATGAGGGTCGCATATGCCTTCAACCAGACAATCGTCGGAGATGTGTTTGGAGGCAACCCGGTCAGGCTGAACGCCTTAGACACACTGTCCAGCGAGTGCAGCAAGGGGGAAGTTCCTTGCTGTTTCGGGGTGGCATTATGTGGGGACGGCGTACGCCGCTGGTGGTCATCTAACGCGCCGTAACGGCTGTACGATACGTGAATGCCTTCCTCCGACCGATAGTGCAACCATATCAGCAGCATATTGGTGACGCATTCGTCTTCATGGATGAGAATTTTTCTCCCCTATCTTGTACATCTTGTGAATGACTTCCTTTAGGATAAAGACATCGCTCGACTAGAGTGGCCAGAAATTTCTCCAGATATGAACCCTATCGAACGTGCCTGTGATAGATTGCCAAAGGGCTGCTTATGGACGACGTAGCCCACCAACTACTCTGATTGACCTACGCCGAATCGCCGTTGAAGAGTGGGACAATCTGGACCAACAGTGCCTCGATGAACTTATGGATAGTATGCCATTACGAATACATGCATGCATGAATCCAAGAGAATGTGCTACTCGGTATTATAGGTACCGGTGTGTACAGCCGTATGGTGGTAGAACATGCAATGTGTGGTTTTCATGAGCAATAGATACTGCGGAAAGGATGTTTACGTTGATCTCTATTCCAGTTTCCTGTACATGTTCCGGAACTCTCGGAACCGAGGTGAAGGAAAACTTTTTTATGTGCTGCCATATTTGTTTCATCGAAATCCCCCCCCCCTCCCACCACTTGCTGTAACCCTATTAATTTGTCAAAGGGCTCCAAAATCTCAGGATTCAGTGTGCCATTTAAATACATTAAGTTTTGAACGGGTAATACCGTCAGAGATCTTTCTGGCCAACACAACATATTCCGTGACAGTGGTAACAGTTTAGTCTGTAAGCGTAGCCGGAAAACGATAATCCGTTCCGGCTCCATGACAAGTCGTGCCATTGATGATCATTCCTTTTTTCGAAGCTCCAGTTTTTTCAGCTCTACCGGTTTGCCTCCTTCGTAGCGTTTCAACCAACTGTTCCCGGCGTGAATACGAAATATAACCAATGAGTACTCACTCGCTGGAAGTACTTTCGGTCTGACAGAAGCTCCTTTCCAGAGCTGGTTAGAGTCAAAATGGCTTCAAATTATGGTTCCATTTATCTCCAACAGAAAAAAACTTGCTTCACGTGTCCCTGTCAGTCCGTACTTGGCCACCCGAACAGACGACAAATTACTCTATCACCCCATCCCTCCTTCAGAGAACGAACAATCCACAAATGAAAACAACATTGGTAATGAAGATATGAAGAAACAATACTTATCCATATGGCAAAATGATACAGGCTCCCTGATATACTAAATCAAATTTTAAAAAATATGCTATCATACAACTTACTCATGCGACCTTACCTATGCGCACATCACGCACCTTATGTTATTCACCAATTTTAGGTTTCTTTTTTTTACTCTTTGTAACTTTGATCTCCTGACTGGCTGCTGATAATTGTGGTATCCCTTATACCATTACTGTAAAAGGTTTTATGCGAGTGATGTGTTTAACAGATGTTTTTGGGAGGAACTGTACCTTCACGTTGGCCGGTGACGTCATTTCCACGACCTGGTAGTTCCCTGGTATTTTGTTACAAATTACTTCGTTTTACCCTTTAACATATAGCGACTAGTGATCATTCCCCTTTGCCGCACGCGATATTGCGGCACTTCATTTTACCCTTTAACATATAGCGACCAGTGATCATTCCCCTTTGCCGCACGCGATATTGCGGCAATTCTACCACGCGCTCGTTTGGCTGTTGCTCGCGTTCTAAAGCCTTCCTTTTTTTGCCATTTGCACATTCCTCCAAACTTCGCTTACCCTTCTGGCAAACTTCCCCACCAACTCACCATCCAGTCCTACGGGAGATGGCATTTTCGTGCCGTACACCACCTCAAATGGTGGCAAGGCCGTTGCAGTATGAACCTTCGCGCATTGTAAATATTGTAAATAGGCATTCCAAAAGGCTTATCTGGAACCTACGTAATAGATCAATATCATTTCAATTATCTTGTGCATGCTTTCCGTTCTCCCATTGGTCTGCGGATGAAACGGACTTACCTGAAACTTCCTTAACGCACCATGCGGCATAGCTGCTTCATTAAATCCGAGGCAAAATTCTTACTTTGGTCCGTAATTATATTCTCGGGCACCCAGACTTCAATATCTAGTTCTTTACTAACGCCTGCACTGCGGTACTAGTCCGTCTGTCTGGCATCGGTACCATTGCCAAAAAACGAGAAAAATGATGGATGATCGTGAGAACATACGTACTCTCTGCAGGTGTTTTATTAAGTGACCCGAGGAGATCCAACCCCAAAACTGAAAATAGAGTGGACGCAACAGCACTTTCTCATGTCAGCCTCTGCGCGCACAGTCCTTAACATACTGCTCCACGTCGCGCTTCCTGTTCCTACACTAAAACTGCTCTGCTACACGTCTGTCCGTCGCACGTCACCCACCATGAGCTGACAACATCTGGTCTTGAGCATCCAGCAAAACCTCCTCCCGAAAACCACCTGGAACCACCGCTCGTGGTCCACACCTCGTCGTTCCACTCAAGAAACACTAGTGCGCAACGAAATGTGGTACTCATTTAAGTGGCTGGCACTCCTTATCCGTTGCCTATGCCTGCCGCCTTTCTTCAATGCTCTTCTCTAGTATACTTATGGTCGATACCCCGTGAGTTAACGAATCTGCATTTGCTTATGATCTCCCGGGCTTGTGGCTTACCTCGTACTCGGATTCACTCAGCTTAAGTGCCCTCGGAGTTTGTCTACTAGATGGCTCTTTCAAACCTTTCTCAGAAAACTATTTTGAACAATTAGTTCACGAGCCCACTCGAAGCGTAAATGGTTGTGAAAGCATACTTGACATATTAGCAACAAATAATCCGGGCCAAATAGTGAATTTTGTGACGAGTACAGGGATTAGCGACCACAAGGCAGTTACTGCTAGGCTGAATACTGTAACACCTACAACCATCAAAAAGAAACCCCAAATATATCTATTTGAAAAAGCTGACAAAAATGTTCTTAACGTCTTTTTAACAGACAGTCTTCACTCCTTCCGATCTGATCATGTAAGTGTAGAAAAGTTGTGGAATGTTTTCAAAGAGTTAGTATCGACAGAAATTGAGAGAAACATACCACATAAATTAATAAGTGATGGTACTGATCCCCCATGGTAGACAAAACGGGTCAAATCGTTGTTGTAGAAGCAACGAAAAATGCGTGCCAAATTTAAAAGATCGCAAAATCCCCAAGATTGGCAAAGTTTTACAGAAGTTCGAAATATAGTGAGTACTTCAATGCGAGATGCTTTCAGTAATTTCCACAACGAAATTCTGTATCGAAATCTAGCAGGAAATCCAAAGAGATTGTGGTCATAAATAAAGCACACCAGTGGCAAGATGCAATCAATACCTTCACTGCGCGATAACAACGGTGAAGTCACTGAAGACGGTGCCACTAAAGCAGAGCTATTAAACACGGTTTTCCGAAACTCCTTCACCAAAGAAGACGAAGTAAATATTCCTGAATTCCAATCAAAAACAACTGCCATGATGAGAAACATAGAAGTAGATATCCTCCGAGTAACGAAGCAGCTTAAGTCACTTAATAAAGGCAAGGCCTCCGGTCCAGATTGTATACTAATCAGGTTCCTCTCACAGTATACCGATAAAATAGCTCCATATTTATTAATTATATACAACCACTGACTCACAGCAAGATCCGTAACTAAAGACTGGAAAATTGCTCAAGTCACACCAATACCAAAAAAGGGAAGTGGGAGTAATCCGCTGAATTACAGGCCTATATCACTAACGTTGATTTGCAGTAGCGTTTTGGAACATGTACTGTATTCGAACATTATGAAGTTCCTCGAAGAAAACCATTTATTGACACACAGTCAGTATGGTTTCAAAAAATATCGTTCTTGTGAAATACAACTAGCTCTTTATACTCCTGAAGTAATAAGTGCTATCGACAGGGAATGTCAAATTGGTTCCATATTTTTAGATTTTGAGTAGGCTTCCGATACCGTTCCTCACAAGCGTCTTCTAACCAAACTGCGTTCTTACGGAGTATCGCCTCAGTTGTGCGACTGGATTCGTGATTTTCTGTCATAAAGGTAACAGTTCGTCGTAATAGACGGAAAGTCATCGAGTAAAGCAGAAGTAATATCCGGCGTTCCCCAAGGAAGTGTTATAGGCCCTCTATTGTTACTGATCTATATTAACGACATGAGAGACTATCTGAGTAGCCGTCTTAGATTGTATGCAGATGATGCTGTCATTTACCGCCTTGTAAAGTCATCAGATGAGCAAAACGACATGCAAAATGATTTAGATATCTGCATGGTGCGCAAAGAGGCAATTGACCCTGAATAAGGAAAAGTGTGAAGTTCTTCACATGAGTACTAAAAGAAATCAGCTAAATTTCGCCTAAACGATAAGTCAGGCAAATCTGAAGGCTGTAAATTCAACTAAACACTTAGGGATTACATTTACAAATAATCTAAATTGGAACGATCACATAGATAATATTGTAGGTAGAGCAAACCAAAGACTGCTATTCACTGGCAGAAGGTGCAACAGGTCTGCTAAAGACACTGCTTACACCACGCTTGTACGCCCCATTCTGGAGTATTGCTGTGCGCTGTGGGATCCGCATCAGGTGGGACTGACGGATGACATCGAAAAAGTACAAAGAAGCGTAGCTCGTTTTGTATTATCGCGAAATAGGGGAGATACTGTCACAGGCATGATGCGTGAATTGGAGTGTCAATCATTAAAGCAGAGGCGTTTTCCCTTGCGATGGGATCTTCTCATGAAATTTCAATCACCAGTTTTCTCCTCCAATTGCGGAAACATTCTGTTGCACCCTCCTACATTGGGAGAAATGATCATCACAATAAAATAAGAGAAATCAGGGCTTGCACAGAAAAATTTAAGTACTCGTCTTTCCCGTGTGCCTTTCGAGAGTGGAACGGTAGAGAGACAGATCGAAGGTGGTTCATTGAACCCTCTGCCATGCACTTTATTGTGAATAGCAGAGTAATCACGTAGATGCAGCATCAGCCATTTCAATGAGGCATGATTTATTACGACCTTCAACTTACTACCATACAGGTAACACCGAGAATACGTAGTACCGGCCGCGCGGGATTAGCCGAGCGGTCTCGGGCGCTATAGTCGTGGACTGTGCGGCTGGTCCCGGCCGAGGTTCGAATCCTCCCTCGGGCATGGGTGTGGGTGTCTGTCTTTGGTACAATTTAGGTTAAGTAGTGTGTAAGCTTAGGGACTGATGACCTTAACAGTTAAGTCCCATAAGATTTCACACACACACACACACACACACACACGTAATACGGTATATGACCACCAACATCTCTTTCTCCGTTGTTGAGTAATTATGCTACCCCTTGATTAACTGCGTTGAAGCGTAAGCTACCGCATTTTCCTGTCCACCTACCATCTGTCCCAAAACACAACGGACTGCCTCATTTGAAGCATCACACGAAAGGATAAACTCTTTCTCGAAATCTGGAAAAACCTATAGTGGAAACGAATCTAATATTTCTTTCTATTTTTCAAATGCTTCTTTACATTCCTGCGACGAACGGAATTTTTGTCCCCTTCTTCAGTAGTTTGTTGAAGGGTCCGGCTGTTTTCGCAAAGGCATCCAAGAATCGTCTATAATGGTTGCAGAGACCATTCAGCGACTGTACCTGCTCAGATGTTCGTGATATCGGATAATTTAGAATTGCGTGTGTAAGAGGAGGAGCAGTCTGTACGCCACACTCACCCAGAGAGTTCACCTGAGTTTGCGCAAAGTGGCACTTGTCCACACTTAACATAAAAAGTGGCCGATCGTAGTATATTAAAGACAGCCAACAAACGTCACACATGCTCCACTAAATCCTTTGAATAGACAATTGTGTCATCGAAATAGACTAGTCAGTTTATCTGCTTTAATCCTCTCTATCAACCACTGAAAAGTCGCCGGTACATTTTCGTGTCCAAATGGCATGCGTTTATAGGAGAAAAATTTCCTGTTGGTCGGTAAACGCTGTTTCCGGCCTATCCTCGGGCGCCACCTCCAATTGATCGTATCCACTCCTCAGGTATATAGTTGTAAATAACTTACAGCCACCTAGATTATACAAAATTTCCTTGATGTTTCAAGCTTCATAAGTATATGTCTCTGGTGTAGGGGTAGCATCTTTGATTCGTATTCAAAAAATGTCTTCGGTCCTGGGTTCGAGTAAAGCCGCTGCTTAAATTTTGATTGATAATCAGCATTGGTGGCCGAAGTCTTCCGGCATAAGAAGTCACCCTCATTCTGCCAACGGCCTTCTCAAAGATGGCGGAGGAGTGGACTGAAGGTCATGGCACACTCGTATCATAGAGGTGGGAAACTGCCCATAAAGGCAGAAGATTCAGCAATGACAAACGACATGAGAATGCAGAAGGCAATGGAAACCACTGCATTAAAGACATGTAACGTGTATCCATAGGACATGTAGCCTGTAGTGGAAGAAGTGTCATGATGATCTCTCCATTGGCTAGAGATTCCGTATTAGTCCCCTATTCGGATCTCCAGGAGTGACTGCCCAAGGGGAGGTTAACATGAAAAAGGGAATGAATAATCAATGGAAGCATAGCGTTCTACGAATCGGGTGTGGAATGGCAGAAGCTTGAACGTGGTAGGGATACTAGACAATCAGAAAAGGGAAATGCTAACGCTCATTCCAAATATAGTAGGGATCAGTGAAGTGAAGTGAAGTGGAAAGAAGACAAGAATTTCTGCTCAGATGAGTATGGGGTAATATCTACAGCAGCAAACGTGGTATGACGGGAATGAGACTCGTTATGAGTAGGAAGGTAGGGCAGAGAGTGTGTTACTATGAACAGTTCAGTGACAGGGTTGTTATCAGAATCGAGAGCAACATCGAAGATGAAGGTTCACGTATGCGTGACGTCGTCGCATGCTGAAGATGAAGAGATAGAGAAAGTGTATGAGGATACTAAAAAGGTAATACAGAATGTAAAGGGGGATGAAAATCAAATAGTCATGGGGGACTGCAATGCAGTTGTAGGCGAAGGAGCAGAAGAAAATGTTAGAGAATGTGGGTTTGGGACAAGGAATGAGAGAGGAGAAAGAGTAATTGAGTTATTTAAAAAGTTTCAGCTAGTAATAGCGAATACTCTGTTCAAGAATCACAAGAGGAAGAGGCTTACTCGGAAAATGCCAGGTGATACGTGAAGATTTCAGTTAGATTATATCATGGTCTGACAGAGATTCTGAAATCAGATACTGGATTGAAGGCGTACCCAGAAGCACGTACAGACTCAGATCACAATACAATAGTGATGAATGGTAGGCTGGAGTTTAAGACATTAGTCAGGAAGAATCAATACGCAAAGAAGTAGGATACGGAAGTACTAAGGAATGACGAGATACGTTTGAAGTTCTCTAACGCTATAGATACAGCAATAAGGAACAGCTCGGTAGGCAGTACAGTTGAAGAGGAATGGACATCTCTAAAAAGGGCCATCACAGAAGTTGGGAAGGAAAACATTGCTACAAAGAAGGTAACTGCGAAGGAACCATGGGCTACAGAAGAAATACTTAAATTGATCGATGAAAGGAGGAAGTAGAAAAATGTTCCGGGAAACTCAAAAATACAGAAATACAGTTCACTGAAGAATGAAATAAATAGGAAGTGCAGGGATGGTAAGACGAAATGGTGCAGGAGAAATGGGAAGAAATCGAAAAAGAAATGATTGTCGGAAGGACACTCAGCATACAGATAATTCAAAACAACCTTCGGTGACATTAAAAGCGAGGGTGATAACATTAAGAGTGCAACGGGAATCCAACTGTGAAGTGCAGAGGAGGGAGCGGACAGGTACAAACAATACATTGAAAGCCTTTGTAAGGAGGAAGATTTGTCTGATGTGATAGAAGAAGGAACAGGAGTAGATTTAGAAAGGAGAGAATCAGAATTTAAAAGGGCTTTGGATGACTTAAGATTTAATAAGGCAAAGGGATACACCGTTGTCTATCCTGCATCAGAATTTCTAAAATTATTGGAGGAAGTGGCAACGAAACGACTATTCACGTTGATGTCTAGAATGTATGTATCTGGCGACATACCATCTGACTTTCGGAAAAGCATCATCCACACAATTCCGAAGACGGAAACAGCTGACTAGTGCGAGAATTATCGCACAATCAGCTTAACAGCTCATGCGTCCAAGTTACTTACAAGTATCATGTACAGAAGAATGGGAAAGAAAATTGAGGATGCGCTAGATGACGATCAGTTTGGCTTTAGGAAAGATAAAGGCAAGAGAGAGGCAATTCTGACGTTGCCGTTAGTAATGGAAGCAAGACTAACGAAAATCAAGGCACATTCATAGGATTTGTTGACCTGGAAAAACGTTCGACAATGTAAAATGGTGCAAGATGTTCTAAATGCTGAAAAGGTAGGTGTAAGCCATAGGGAGAAATGAGTCACGTGTAATATGTACAACAGCCAAGAAGGAATAATAAAAGTGGACGACCAAGAACGAAATCTCCTATTAAAAAGGGTGTGATACAAGGAAGTAGCCTTTCGCCCCTACTGTTCAATCTGTACATCGAGGAAGCAATGATAGAAATAAAAGAAAGTTTCAGGAGTGGAATTAGAATTTAAGGTGAAAAAATATCAATGATACGATTCGCTGATGACATTGCTATCTTGAATGAAAGTGAAGAAGAATTACATGATCTGATGAACGGAATTGACAGTCTAATGAGTACAGAATATGGAGAAAAAATCGAAGAAACACGAAGGCAATGAGAGGTATTAGAAGTGAGAACAACGAGAAGATTAACATCAGGATCGATGGTCACGAAGTAGATGAAGTTAAGGTATTCTGCTACCTAGGCAGTAAAATAACCAATGACGGACGGAGAAAGGAGGAGATCAAAAGCAGACTAGCAATGGCAAAGAGAAGTCTTCTAGTATCAGTTATCTACCTTAATTTGAGGACGAAATTTCTGGAGTACAGCGTTGTGTGGTAGTGAAACATGGACTGTGGAAAAACGGGAACAGAAGAGATTCGAAGCATTTGAGATGTGGTGCTACAGAAGAATGTGGAAAATTATGTGGACTGATAAGGTAAGGAATGAGGATGTTTTCCGCAGAATCGGAGAGGCAAAGAACATGTGGAAAACACCGATAAGGAGAAAGGACTGAATGATAGAACATCTATTAAGACATGAGGGAATGACTTCCATGGTACTAGAGAGAGCTGAAGAGGACATAAACTGTAGGGCAAGACAGGGATTTTAATACATCCAGCAAATAATTGAAGACGTAGGTTGCATGTTGTCCTCTAAAATCAAGAGGTTAGCACAGATTGATAATATGACACTTCCCGAAACGTAGCAATATATGAACGTAACCACTCGGCTGGAGACCCGAGAAATCTTCATCAGCAGTATACGCCGGGAAAGCCTACAGTCACACAACGTCAGCTTTCCTCAGACTCCTCGGCCCCTATACACAAGTCACTAGGCCCTGTTGTAACTGCCATGTATGGGTTATTAACAGCGCGTCGGTGCCCTGTGCTGCCCTGATTACTTCACATTTTTATACAGTGCCCGCCGCGCCGTGCCTTCCAGCCTGCGAGTGGTGTCGTAAGTCTGTCACCCAGAATCATTTGGAGAATATCAACTTCGCCCCCACCTGCCATCCGATGTGTCAATCGATGGTCTTTAACTACTGCCTTCCAGTCATAGTTGCGTGAGGTTTACAAGAGTTCTCCAAATCCAAGCCTGTACTTATTCGTGGCGGAGCAATATTTAACTTTGGCTGCCTTTACGCCGCACTGAATATCTGAGATGCGTAAGACCTCAACTTCATATTCAGGGCTCCTGAAAGTGTCAGAAATAGGACTTCAGTCACGTTCTGATTTGCACACTTTGCCGTGAAATAAATGGTGCACGTCGAAATAGCATTGCAGGACATTGAAACAAATTTTAGATGAGGATTACCAGTAAGAAAGGGAACCGAACGTAACGCAGGTAATGCAACTACACTACTGGCCATAAAAATTGCTACACCATGGAGATGACGTGCGACGGACGCGAAATTCAACCGACAGGAAGAAGATGCTGTGATACGCAAATGATTAGCTTTTCAGAGCATTCACACAAGGTTAGCGCCGGTGGCGACACCTACAACGTGCTGACGTGAGGATACTTTCCAAACGATTTCTCATACACAAACAGCAGTTGGCCGACGTTTCCTGGTGAAACGTTGTCGTGATGCCTCGTGTAAGGAGGAGAAATGCGTACCATCATGTTTCCGACTTTGATAAAGGTCGGATTGTAGCCTATCGCGATTGCGGTTTATCGTATCGCGACATTTCTGCTCGCGTTGGTGGAGATCCAATGACTGTTAGCAGAATTTGGAATCGGAGGGTTCAGGAGGATAACACGGAAAGCCGTGCTGGATCCCAATGGCCTCGTATCACAAGCAGTCGAGATGACAGGCATCTTATTCGCATGGCTGTAACGGATCGTGCAGCCACGTCTTGATCTCTGAGTCAACAGATGGGTACATGGGGACGTTTGAAAGACAACAACGAACTGCACGAACAGTTCGACGACGTTTGCAGCACCATGGACTATCAGCTCGGAGGCCATGGTAGCGGTTACCCTGGACACTGCATTACAGACATGAGCGCATGCGATGGTGTACTCAACGACGAACCTGGGTACACGAATGGCAAAACGTAATTTTTTTCGGAAGAATAGAGGTTCCGTTTACAGCATCATGATGGTCGCATACGTGTTTGTCGACATCGCGGTGAACGCACATTGGAAGCGTGTATTCGTCATCGCCATACTGTCTTATCACCCGGCGTGATGGTATGGGTTGCCATTGCTTACAAGTCTCGGTCACCTCTTGTTCACATTGACGGCACTTTGAACAGTGGACGTTACATTTCAGATGTGTTACGACCCGTTGCTCTACCCTTCATTCGATCCCTGCGAAACCCTACATTTCAGCAGGATAATGCACGACCACATGTTGCAGGTCCTGTACGGGCCCTTCTGGATACAGAAAATGTTCGACTGCTGCCCTGGCCAGCACAATCTCCAGATCTCTCACCAATTGAAAACGTCTGGTCAATGGTAGTGAACAACTGGCTCGTCATAATACGCCAGTCACTACTCTTGATGAACTGTGGTATCGTGCTGAAGCTGCCTGGTCAGCTGTGCCTGTACACGCCATCCAAGCTCTGTTTGACTCAATGCCCCGGCGTATCAGGATCGTTATTACGGCCAGAGGTGGTTGTTCTGGGTACTGTTTTATCAGGATCTATGCACCCAAATTGTTTGAAAATGTAATCACATGCCGGTTCTAGTATAATATATTTGTCCAATGAATACCCGTATATCAGCTGCATTTCTTCTTGGTGTAGTAATTTTAATGGCCAGTAATGTATTGATAAAAGAAGCAGATGAATCGAAGTCCTGATACTTCGTAGTAGATTACGCACACACACACACATACACACACACACACACACACACACACACACACACACACACACATAAGATCTGAGTTACCTGTCATTATTTTACAGTTTTGTTCCCATTCTTAACATCCTGGTCGTAAAATCTGACATTTTGCGAAGAATAAAGTAGTAAACAATGCTTCAAGGGCATGGTATCCTTCAATTCGTTGGTATCAGATGCCTCGAGACGTAAGAGTTCGTCTGTCTTTGGGTGAATCAGTCGTCTGTGTTGCATCTCTGCAATAGCTGAGTTTTATCCCTATAAAACGCCTCCCTTAATTTCGAGTGAAATAACGAGGTACTTGGGACGCAGCGGATTCAAAGCAGGACTCATAATTGAATGGAGCCAGCCGCGGCGCCAGTCTGGAGGCAGAGCCTGCTACATAACGACATTTACGTCTCCGTCTCGCTTCTTTTGGCCTGTTTCACCTCGTCCCACTTTCCCGCGCCGTATTTCCACTCTACGAATCATTCGCTAAATCTGGAGAATGGAATGTGCTGTTCCATAACATGGTAAAATCTCTCTAAAGAGCCACAGATGTGAATGCCCGAGGTGATTTGTCTCATAAATTTCGAGACCTGCCGACCTTTTGGTCAATTTACCGGCGCCGAATTCGATGCGTGGCGTTGTAGGCAGTTAACTATACAGATGATCACATTGAAATAATAAAAAAAGTCTAAAAAATGGATAAAATACTGTCTGTGCCGTTCGATGTACTGTATATTCAGTGAGTTGTACCTCCAAATGATTTAGTCCTTAAGTCATTAGCGGAGCATATTTTCAGAAATGTAAACAACATCTAAATCTCATTGCTGGAATAGAACGAAACTCTAGCACTGAAATATTCATTGAATGATTAGAAGCCTGTACAATTTTACATGTTCAGGATAATAGAGACTGTTAGGTAGTTCCTCTAAATATCTAGTCAGAAAATTGCCTTCAATTATTTAGAAAAGTTGCCCCTTGAAGGTTACCTGTTACATCTCCTGACACCAAATAGGCCCGAACATGATAAAGTAGAGGAGCGAAGCAGATATGACAAATCTGTTACAGCATAACTGAATATGGTGTAAATGTAAATGTGATGGAAGGAATATATTTCTGCCTAGTAATGGGAACAAGAAACGGATTTCAAATTACCTGAGCAATTGGTATGAAACATTCATATGTGAAACTGTTGAGTGCAAGTGGACAGTGGTGAAGAATGCTCGACAGAGAAAAGAGAGACAAATTTGTGAGAGTTGGAGAAGACTCGTCATTGTTCGACAGTCGTGATAAGAATTTGCTCGGAGAGCAAACACAGTTACACTGCAGACAGAAAAATAGAACGTGTAACGAATGCGAAAGTAAAATTCGGCCTACCGATCTGAGGAAAAATCCTAATAAATTTTGGCCATAATCTAAATATTTTAATGGATCAAACGGTTCACCCCCGGTAGCTGAGTGATCAGAGTGACCGAATGACAATTCTAAGGGCCGCTCAGGGGCTGGGACTGGGTGTTGTGTGATCCTATTCATCATCACTTCATCCCCATCGACGCGCAGATCGCCGAAGTGGCGTCAAGTCGAAAAACTTGTACCCGGCGAACGGTCAACCCGACGGGAGGCCCTACACTACATTTACACTTTTATTTTAATGGATCAAACCCATCTGTCAGGGCAGTCAGTAGCCTAATGGCAGTAAAACCGAAGATAACTGACAGAAGGCTGAAACACTAAACTCCTTTTTCAAAGATCGTAATTTGGTTCTGTCTTTCAGTCATGTAACTAGCGTCAAATGGAAACATGTTTTAATTTCTCATCACGGAATAAAGAACCAAAAATGTCGATCAATGTAGAAGGGTGGGTGGATACCATCATGTTTCCACAAGGGTCTTTCAGAAGTCCCCGTACTTCTCTTGACTGTAATTACATTTGTAAAATGCCAAACGGTCAACAATATATGAACACATCACGTCCCTTAGTTATTTGGCTGCCAAGGAGGAGAGAAACCCATTGTTCAGAGGATGTCGGCCCAGACGTGGAATGGACGCTTCCGGATGCCAAAAGAACCACAGGGTACAACAAACTGCAGGCTGTGGCTCATGTCAGTACTGATGATACATGTCGCTATGGATCCAAAGAGATTCTTTGTTGTTTCCGGGGACTTCGTGAAGTCCATGCGAGATGAAGCCGAGCGGAATGTATGAATCAGAGGCTCACAGGTTTTTGCGATTGTGTAGGTTGTATATTCCTACACTTCTAACGTTGGGTGGTCTCGGGATCCGTTTCATAGATCAGTGGTCCATTACAAGCATGAGAATTCTAAACGGATAACGGGGACTGTGTAGAAGGGACTGGGTGGTTTTTTAGTTAGAGCTGTGGTCCTCAGCCTTTCTTTGTTCACAACGTAGCAAGTTCCCGCTGCACACTGACACACGAGTTGCCAGCACCGTGATGGGGCTAACATAGAGTCAGAAACGGTACGACAGCCTCATCCAGCTCGCACACATCACATCTTGTCTTGATGTCTCAGTGGTTTGTTGACTCGCAGTCCTAACGCAGTCCGCCCTGTGGCATATTTTGGGGCTTTCCTAGCGATGTACGTGTATGTAATGTTCGGCTAATACATGTAAGGAATTGAAGAAATTGTGGAGATGTCAAGAGATAAACTAATCGGGTTCTTGAAAACATTCACAATATCGAAATGATGTTTCCTCTTGCTTTCGATATAGAGCCACATGGTGACATAACATACGAACCCCCTTTAAATCGCCTCATCGTAATTGAGAACAACATGGCACAATATTTTCCCTCCGCAACTGACCATAGATATGATTGTTTACACAATCCTTATGCTGGTTCTCCAGAATCGAAACCAGCCTTTCACTAGAGGGAGAAGTGCAGCTCGCAGAAGTCCAGACAGAGCTAACATTTGCACTGAACGATGAACTACCTCTTATCAAGTTTTGCATGATAGCGAAGAAACAGCACCCAGGAATAAAAGTGAAAGCAGATAATACCCTGTATAATATTTCTTCCACTTATTTGTGTGAACGATTTTCGAAACGAAGCGAAATAAGAAAAGAAACGTGAGAGACTCCTGTTCGTTGAACATAAAGTGACTTTGTGATTATCTTCAATTTCACCACGAACAGAACCTTTGTGTAATAAGCGGCAGGTTCAAGTTTCCCACTGATAGTTCAAGGCTGTAAGGCTTTAACCAGTAAATAACATGAAAATATGTTTGTGTTTTGGAATATTACCATATAATGTGTTTATTCTTTTTTAATAATAAATATTCAGTGAAATTACTTCAATTATTTTTATTAGCAATATCATTAACCCTCAAAAGCATCGTGCAGAACCTATCAAATATCGAGACATAGTATTGTTCCATGGCAAACCCGTAGAGAACCACTGAGTTGGAAGGTTCTGAAAGATAAATAAGAGTTAGGTCTCACAGGGAACAGGTCCGACACAGGACGAATGTAGACCTAGGAAACACTTCAGTATCGTACTTATGAACTGTCGCAGCTGTGTCGACAAGGAACCAGAACCTTAAGCGCTAACAAAAGTGCTCAAGCTAATATTGCTATAGTTACAGAAAGCTGGCTAAGATATAAGTTCAGCGGAAAGATTTACAAGGACTTATCGGCGTACTGAAAGGACAGATTAAATTCAGTTGGTGGTGTCTGTTTGTTGGTGTTACAGTAGTTTATCTTGCAGTTATTTTGAAGTGTATCGCTGTTGAGAGTTAGACTGCTGAGAGTAGATACTTGACAATGGAGTAAATTAATAATCGGTTTCCTTTACTTATCCTCAGCTCAAATGGTTTAGCTGCTTCTAGACCCACGGATAATTTTAGTCGCTTTCCGAAACGGCATTTGACTCATACAACTATGATCGTCTGACTTTATTTTGTCTTCGATATCTTAGCGAGAATACATGTTTAAAAGCCGTTGCAGAAATTAAATATCGTCTGAAGTTCCACAAAAAGTTTCCTCTATAACATTATTATCTGTAATTATGTGAAGAAATCACACGAAGCACAAGTGATCGCGATAATACGATTGTTTTGGACATGTCTGAAAGAAGAAGATCCAAGTATTCACTTAACAAGGTGAATTTGCCTACGAATCAGTGCCAAGGCCGATAGAACGACGCGGCCGGGTGGTCCGTCATGGCCGCTCCAGGCGAGCCACGTGCATTAGCAAAGCACCGGATACCGAGAAAATGTGGGAGTTTGGACGGCTGTTAGGTCGCGTCCCACGTGACCCCACAGAAGCGACGGACAGCGAGCGGCAGCTTCAGGCGACAAAACACGACCGCAGATACGGAAGTGTCCTACGTGGCGGTATCCGTGGCCCTGTCTGTTCTCTGCTACAACTGGCGACGTTTGAATTCAAGCGTGTTTGAATGTTGTTGCTGCAGCACCCGCGATAGCGAGAGCGACAACAACTTGTCTTCTCGACAAAGCAGTGGAGGTAACACTCATCATCCGATTATTCGGTGAAAAACTTTGATTCTTCTGTATCTTTTAGTTGGTACTATTGCTAGATAAAGGTCTGAAGGCATTTTCGTTATTCGTCATAGTTACTGTGCTGCACGTAATTGAGTACACGGCTCCACGAAATTGTTAAGAATTTGCGGAGGTAAAATCACATAGCGTAGACTTTCAACATAGTCCACTTAAAGCCATACATTATTGCGCATGAAATATAATCGCTACATCTAAACTGTATTTAATGTTGAGACCGGAATGATATCTCTTTTCATGCTTCAGTTACTGGTTGTTATATCTGCGGACGGGTCGCTACCTACGGGAATCAGGTTGGCGTAAAAATCGTCGTATCTCATAAACGGTTCAAGATATCGAAGCGACGTTCTTTAGAAATAACAGCAAGCAGAAAGGACTATTTTATCGTGTGACTAACACTCGATACCTTTTTTGTAAACGCATGAGCATAACGAAAACAAGACTTCCTATAAATTACACCGTGACGTTTTGTCCGAATTTTCATAGCCAAACAAAGAGAGAGAGAAACAGGCAAACGGCGTATCAAAGAGACCAGCGTGGGATCTATTTTTGCATAAAAATATTTAACTGCTTGAAAGTAATCAGGGTAATTAAGGAAAAGTTAATGAATGAGTTGAGGAAAAACTGAAATATATCACGAAAAGCTGTTGCCAACCTGCGTAAATAAATTGTCAAAAAGTTCATCTGTTCAAAGCCTAGCTATTTTGCACATAAACAGATACATTGGTGCGGTATTTAAATTTCAAAAAGGCTTCCTTCGAACCAAGTACCAAAATTAGAAATTTCGAGAACAGAAGACGTTAGGAAGGCAAACGAGGAGTAAGTACATCTACATCTTCACCTTCATGGATACTCTGCAAATCTCATTCACGTGCCTGGAAGAGGGTTCATCGAACCACCTTCAAAATTCTCTATTATTCCAATCCCGTATAGCGCAGAGAAAGAACGAACACATATATCTTTCCGTACGAGCTCTGATTTCCCTTACTTTATCGTGGTGATCGTTTCTACCTATGTAGGTTGGCGTCAATAAAATATTTTCACATTCGGAGGCAAAAGTTGGAGATTGTAGTTTCGAGAGAAGATCCCGTCGCCACGGAAAACGGCTTTTTTTAATGATGTCCAGCCCAAATCCTGTATCATTTCTGTGACACTCTCTCCCACATTTCGCGATAGTAAAAACGTGCTGTTCTTCTTTGAACTTTGTCAATGTAATTCGTCAGTCCTGTCTGGTAATGATCCCACACCGCGCAACAGTATTCTAAAAGAGAACGGACAAGTGTAGTGTAGGCAGTCTCCTTAGTACGTCTGCTACATTTTTCAAGTGTTCTTCCAAAAAAACGCAGTCTTTGGTTAGCCTTCCCTACAACATTTTCTGTGGATTCCAATTTAAGTTGTTCGTAATTGTATTTCCTAAGTATTTACTTGAATTTTATTTTGCTTTACATTCGACCGATTTGTAGCGTAACCTAAGTTTAACGGATTCCTTTTAGCGCTCATGTGGATGACCTCACACTTTTCGTTATTTAGGGTCAACTGCAAATTTTCGAACCATTCAGATATCTTTTGTAAATCGTTTTGCAATTTGTTTTGATCTTCTGATGGCTTAATTAGTCGATAAACGACAGCGTCAACTGCAAACAACCTAAGACGGTTGCTCAGATGGTCTCCCAAATCGTTTGTATAGTTAAGGAACAGCAAAGGGCCTATAACACTACCTTGGGGAACAACGGAAATCGCTTCTGTTTTACTTGATGACTTTCCTTCAGTTACTGCGAACTGTAACCTCTCCGACATGAAGTCACAAACCCAGTCACATAACTAAAACGATATTCCATAAGCAAGCAATTTCGGTATAAGACGCTTGTGTGGTACAGTGTCAAAAGCCTTCTGGAAATCCAGAAATATGGAATCGATCTGAAATCCCTTGTTAATAGCATGCAACACATCATGCAAATAAAGATCTTGTTAGTTTCACAAGAACAATGTTTCCTAAACCCTTGATGACTGTGTCTCAATAGATCGTTTTCATCGAGGTAATTCATAGTGTTTGAACACAATATATGTCCCAGAATCGTGCTGCAGACCGACGTTAATGATATGGGCTTGTAATTAAGTGGATTATTCCTACTACCTTTCTTGAATATCGGTATGGCATATTGGTATGGCCTGTGCCACTTTCCAGTCTATGGGTACCAATCTTTCGTCGAGCGAATGGTTGTATATGATTGTCAACTATGGAGCTAATGCATCAGCATACTCCGAAAGGAACCTAATTGGTATACAGTCTGGACCAGAATACTTGCTTTTATTAAGTGATTTGTGTTGCTTCACTACTCCGATGATATTTACTTCTACGTTACTCATGTTGGCAACTGTTCTTGATTCGAATTCTGGAATAATTATTTCGTCTTCTTTTGTGGACGCATTTAGGAAGGCTGTGATAAGTAACTCCATTTTGGCAGGACTGTCGTCGATAGTATCTCCATTGCTATCGCGCAGAGAAGGCACAGATTGTTTCTTGCCGATAGCACACTTCACATACGACCAGTATCTCGTGAGATTTTCTGTCAAGTTTCGAGTAAAAGTTTCGTTGTGGAAACTGTTATATGCATATCTGAAGATGGTATCTGTTCCCGAAAGAACAGATATCGTTGATGACCGGGCAGCTTCTCTACAATGAAATGATAATTAAATCGAAACCCTTAACTGCCAACAGGTGTTGTTGATACACATCAGTGGGAACAGCTGAAAATGTCTGCCTCGACCGGGACTCGAACCCGGTATGTCCTGCTTACATGGCAGGCGCTCTATCTATCTGAGCCACAGAGGGCACAGAGGATAGTCCGACTGCAGAGACTTATCACTTGCATGCTTCCCGTGAGATCCACATTCCCAACTGTCCCCAACCTACATTCGTAGAGTTCCCAATAGAGATTTGCCCATTCACTTATTACTCGCACCAGACTAAGCTGAAGAGTCCTGTAAGAGTTCGATCAATGCATGCACATTCACACAGAACAAGGTCAATGGCCGGGTAGCCTTTACCTATATGAAAATGGTATCTGTTCTCGAAAGAACAGATACCTTTGATGACCGTGAAGCTTCTCTACAATGAAATGATAATTAAATCGAAACCCTTAGCTGCCGCCAGGTGTTGTTGATATACATCAATGGGGAGAACTGAAAGTGTGTTCACCGACCGGGACTCGAACCCGGGGCCTCCTATTTATATGGCAGACGCTCTATCCATCTGAGCACCGACAGCATGGAGGATAGTGCAATTGCAGTTATTATCTCGTGCATGCTTCCCGCGAAACCCACATTCTCACCTTATATGTCCGCACACTACATTCGTAGTGTCCCTACCCAACACACTCATTACTCGTGGAAGACATTCTTACCTAGTTCCGTAATGTTCGGGTAATATGTGGGCATCCACATAGAAGAAGAAGATCATGGCCGGTATTGCCAGAACAATATACTTATATGGATATGGTGTCTGTTGTTTCGGACATGTCCGAAAGAACAGACACATCTGATGACCTGCAGCCGTCTATAAGATATTAGAATTATATATTAATACTATCAGCTGCTGACGGGCGTTGATATGTATCAACAGGGACAGCTGAAAATGTGCACCCCGACCGGAACTCGAACCTGGGCTCGACTGCTTACATGGGAGACGCTCTATCCATCTGAGCTACCGAGGGCACAGAGGATAGTGCGATTGCAGGGACTATCTCGCTCACGATTCCCGCGGGACCACATTCTCACCTTATATGTTCAAACAATAAATTCGTAGTGTCCCTACCCAGCATCCTCATTACTCGTGGAAGACATTCTTACCAAATCCCGCAAAGGTTCGGGTAATATGTGTGCATCCACACAGAAGAAGAAGGTCATGGCCTGTATTGCCAGAACTTATATGGATATGGTGTCTGTTCTTTCGGACAGGTCAGACGGGCGTTGATATATATCAACAGGGACAGGTGGAAATGTGTGCGTCGATCGGGACTCGAACCCGGTATCTAATGCTAAGATGGCAGACGCTCTATCCATCAGAGTCACCAAGGCCACATAGGGTATCATTAATTTGGAGTGAGTGGAGATTGTCTCTCAGGAGGGCGTCAAGTTACTTCGTAGCTGCTTCTTTGAATAGATATACTTTCGTTCATTTTTGGAGGATTTGGGGGTTACAATATTCAGTGGAACTACGAAATCCCTGTGTTCTCTCATACCTGTATCCGGTTTGATGCTCGTAATTAACTCAGGATTATTTGTTGATACGATGTCAAGTGTGCTTTTGGAACGGTTTACTGTGTGTGTGAAATCTTATGGGACTTAACTGCTAAGGTCATCAGTCCCTAAGCTTTCACACTACTTAATCTAAATTATACTAAGGACAAACACACCACCCATGCCCGAGGGAGGACTCGAACCTCCGCCGGGATCAGCCGCACAGTCCATGACTGCAGCGCCTAAGACTACTCGGCTAATCCCGCGCGGTACAACCGTTTACTATTCGCATGGGCTCATGAACGAACTGCTCGAAATAATTTTCAGAGAATACGTTTAGCACAATTTCGGATGATGTTTTATGCGTACCTCCGGAATTAAACATGTATTTTCGCCAACATATCGAGTGTAAATTAGAGTGACCGCCAACTATAATCGTTTGAGAAAGGCACGCGTTTGAAAATAAACTGAAGTTGTCTTTGAAACTTTCAGCAACTATATCATCTGAATTGGGAGGTCGGTAAAAGCTTCCAATTATTATTTTATTCCGGTTGCCAACAATGACCTCTGCCCATACTTATTCACAGTAACTACCTACTTTAATTTCGTGACAAGATAAACTAATTCTGACAGCAACAAACACGCCATCGCCAACTGTGTTTAGCCTATCCTTTCGGAACACCGTTAGGTTCTTCTCAAAAATTTCAGCAGAGCTAATCTTCGGCTTTAGCCAGATTTCAGTGCCTATAACAATTTGAGCATCAGTGGTTTCTATTAGCGCTTGGAGTTCTGGTACTTTCGCAACATAGCTACGACAATTTACAACTGTTATACCGATGGTTCCTGTATCTACGTTCTTCCTGTGTTCGGCCTGCACCCTTGTGGCTGAAGCTTTTCGTGTGTTTTCCCGAGACCCTCAAACCTAAAAAACCGCCCAGACCACATCACAAAGCCCCTACTACCCGTGTAGCCGCTTCCAGCACATAGTGGACACCTGATCAATTATGTGGATCCCAAAACACAACCAACCTTTGCCGCAAGTCGAGCAGTCAGCAACCTACACGTGTGCAGGACCTTCTGAGCCTCTGATTCATACCCTCTACTCGCCTCTGTACCAGAGGCCCGCAATCGATCCTGTTGACTATGCTGAAATGGTAAGATCTGTTTTCATCTTGCACACAAGACTGGCAGCCTTTACCACTTCTGTTAGCCGCTCTAATCCAGAGAGAATCTCTTCTGATCCAAAGTGTCACACATCATTGGTACCGACGTGAGCAACCACCTGCAGTTGGCTGCACCGTGCTCTTCATGGCATCTGGGAGGACCAAATCTGGAATGACACCACCCGTTATGCACACGGAGTGCACACTGGTTTTCTTTCCCTTCTTGGCAGCCATGCCCCTAAGGGACCCCATAACGTGCCTAACGTTGGAGCTGCCAACTATCAATAATCCCACCCTCTGAGATTGTCCGGATATTGCAAGCTGAGAGGTTTCCTCTGAATCAGAACAGGCTACAGCATGTGGCGGAGTGTCAGCGTCAACAACAGACAGCGCCTGGAACCTGTTCGGCAGACAAACTGGGGGGGGGGGGGACCTTAGGTGCGGCCGCCTGGGAAGTCTTTCGCCGCCTGCTACGCCCCGGGGTGACCTACCAGTCGACCACTGGTGGGGGGCCAACCTCAGTGTGAGCTGTAACTGGGCTGTCTACCGGTGAGCACCAATCGGAGGACTCGGATGTGCTGGACGCCCGTTGGATCCCCACGGATGGCCCACAACTGTGGTGCCCATCCACCACAGCCTCAAGTTGTGTAACCGAAGCCATCACAGCCTGAAGCTGAAAGCCAAGTGTCACCAACTCGGCTCGCATCCGTACACAACAATCGCAGTCCCTGTCCGTACTAAAGACCGTGGAAAACTAAACTGTGCAGATAAACTGACTTTTGGCACGTACTGCGCAACTCTACTCGAAACACTGACAAAAATGCAAGAACTGTATCTAAGAAATTAGATTAACACGAAGAGATTCAGAAACCTCACTACCAAAGCAGTCAGTGGAAACTAAATAATTCGCCTCTCATTAGGAACTTGTAAAATGTCACAAAATCGATTTACTTTCCGACGCAAACGAGAACATGAGAACTATGGCTATTAGATATTAAATAAACATGCAGAAACACAAGAAATTAAACTATTAAAGCACACAGATGATATAAAATTCACTTCTGGTTAGGAGCTCGTAAAAATGTCAAAACCGGTTATTTCCCTGTTGCTGCCTTTATCGGGGCTGGCTACTGCTGCCAGACTTATCATGCTTTGTGAATACAACTTGAAAATAAAAAAATCAAGGAATCGGTTCAATATTTTGTGAAATGATATGTGTGAAAGAAATAAATAGACCAGAGAAACGTTCTGTGTGCCTCTGAATGATGCTGGAAATCATGAACAGAAAAAGAGGTGCATCAAACGTTTCATACTTTTAGACGAATCATTTCACAAACGTTTGACTTTACAGACTACAAAGATTAACTGAAACGCTTGGCCGTAACACTGGTTGCTGATGAATTACGTTCGCAACATCAAATATCTGTAAAATTTCATGGTTCATATTCAGAAGGTTCAAATGGCTCGAAGCACTATGGGACTTAACATCTGAGGTCATCAGTCCCCTATACTTAGAAATACTTAAACCTAACTAACCTAAGGATATCACATACACCCATGTCTGAGGCAGGATGCAAACCTGCACCCGTCACAGCAGCGCGGTTCCGGACTGAAGTGCCTACAACCGCTCGGCAACAGCGAATGGCCAAATTTCATGGTTGTTAGTTGTAATTTATTAGGAATTTAATGTGAGTGATATCCTGGAATAGGTGGGCAGAAACTTAAAGTTCAAGTATTTTGACACATCCTTAAAAGTATACTTCATGATGCAATGTAAGCATACAGAATTTTTGCTCAGTCAGTTACAAATGGGAAATAGCTGGGTGAAAACCTACTGCCCTTCCGCAACCATAGTCATAAACTCGGAACGCTACCGTTACTCACTGGCTCATTGTACTTTATTCGTGTTCATTCTTGGTATTTACGCTAGTCAGTCAGTCAACCGTATTTATCGGTTATGGAAAGTACTCGATCATGTAAAAAACATTCGTCTTGAATTTATCGATGAGATAGTCGAATGCTTCTCTGCTCATTCACGTGTACTCGATGAACTGTCTGGTTATCTTCGTAGTTGATGGTATAAATTACGAAATTCTCCATGAAGATTCCTCCCTTTGTAAATTTCATGCACAGCATTCCATTTTGCTTCACTTTTCCAAGAAAAGCTAATTTTGTAGCCTTACTCTCCAGCTACAGTGGTCTACAGTTTTAGAGAAACAGCTGGTCGGGTCTAAGCAGCCATCTTGTAGCGCGAAATGGTCTCTCGCACTCAAGGCAACCGACCTTCTCGCTCGACGCTGCTGCCTGTCGCTAGAGTGTCGCGTATCCAGAAGTCACTCACTGTCGGTCGCTTCTGTCGCTCGCTTAGGACGAGGGCTTACTCGCGTGCCCTTTGTGCAGGAGATGCTTCGGGAAACTGCTGAGTGTCATAAAATCTTAAACATGGCTAGGTTACAGTTCTCTGAGATTCGACAATAACTCACAGTCAGATATTTGCGAAAATCTGAATAAATTTGAAATCTCCAAAATGTGAGGTACATCCTATGGCACAACAATATCTCAGTATTTTTAACACTGCAGATCTTGATATTTGACAGTGAATAAACATTTACTCAATGAACCTCTGAATTAACAACTTTTAATTGCTTCATCCGATTTCAACAAACGGTATCTCAGATGACAACATCGCATTAAAGGTATCATCCCTGAAAGCTACAAATCCCTATCTATTTTATTTATTGATTTAAGACGTTTTTAACTTCTTTTTAATTATTCAGATGCTTGTCAGAAGATCGTATTCTCCACATTTACACAACAAATGAATGCAGGCAGCATGAAAACCTCAAATTTTGTAAACTTGTGTTTTTATTTAACTAAAAGTTTAATACTTTGCCAGTAATTTTATTTAAATGTTGATTCCAGGTACTATTAAAAACTGTGCTAATGTAGTAGTGGTCAATCGCATGTGTTAGGTAATACCATCTCTGTAAAGGAATGTCAAAGGACACTTCTGAAAAGCAGACCTAAGGCCTAATTATTCTTTAAACTGTATTTAACGACAATTTGTTGTCATTTCACGTGAACGCACTTGCGCAAGAATGCTTGTTTATTTACTTACGATACCAGTTATTACTTTTATTTATTGTAAAGGGTCTGCATATAGCCGAGTGTTTATATTTCTTTTTATTGTTATCTATGGCCTTCACTGGGCTACTCTAGTAAGTTATTCAGAGATTTATGCAGAGTGTTGTTATTCAATAACACAACACAGTTGAACAATAATTCAGTAATAAAATTGATAGTGAAGTAGTTATACAGGGTTTGCTATAATTTATTACCATGTATGAAACGTCCCTTTAGAAAAATTATACATGACTGTGCTTTAACTGACACACAGTACTTTTAGCGCAACGCAATCTGACTTTTAATAATCCCTACAAGAGAATGGCCCTGACTAAATTAACCTATACGTTTCACAAATCACTTACCTCACAAAAATCTTCGTTACTCGAACTACTGCAATACAGCGAGCGCCACTACTGCCAGCTAAATAAAAGATTGAAACTACTGAAGGCACTAACTAGTGATAGGCATAGTTAGCAAATGAAAGATTTTGATAAACAGCAAACAATATATTTACCTTAATAGTGTTCAGAAGTCATAATATACATATCAGTCCATGATATCCAATTTTAGAAATGTACTCTTTCTGATGGACACACGTCCAGATCGTCCACACTCAAAATTCCGCCATCTCTCTCCCCAAATCCACCACTGCTGACGGCTCACCTCCAAATGCGCAATGCTACGCGCTGTTAACCGCCAACTACCGAACACTACAATAGCAAACAACAATGCAAACCAGCCACAGATTGCACACAGCGCAGTCAGTGATTTTCATATAGAGCGCTACAGGGCGTTACCAACAGAAAAACCTAAACAGCCTATTACATAGCCCCCATGCTCCCCACAAAAAATTTTACAAATTGTTTTGGGCAGTGACCAATAGAGATTTGAAAATTTTTTTCATAATTACAATATCAAAGATATCAAATCCACACACTTGTTGATACACTGTTGGTCAAAAGCAAAAATCGTTCTCATAAAGACAGTCCTGATCATTTATCACAATAGTAATTACAGTTATTTTCATAAAGTAAAATAAATTTTACGCAGAAGTAGAGGATTTCCATGCAGTCTTGAAGAAGTAGTGTTGTTCTTTCAATGGAAAGACAGTGCTGACTCTTGACATGCTGACAGGTAAAGGGCCACAACAGAGCAAACCCACAGCAGAGTCAGTCGACGTTGAAGAATATTGGTAGGTAGGTCATCACAGAGCAGACCACTGTAGTCTTGTTAGAGATTACGGCATTGGTGGGCCACCAGAGGTGCAGACCCACTGCAGTCCCTGTAGAGACAGCCAGCAGCCATCTGTTGCGACTGTGCTGTGCACAATCACCATCAAAGAGTCTTGTGGACAATTTAGCAAGTCGACGAACCAACAATTGTGCATTCACAAAATTTTTTTGGAAATATCCTTAGAACTGGCAATGCTGTTAACCAGTCCCTTGCTCAGTTGTTAACACACGTGCAAACACCAACAGTCAAAACTTCTCACATATTGTGCATGTACTATGACCAACAGAAACGCATGCTGTGAAAGGAAACTTAATTTGATGAACTGGTGTCTATACAATTATAAATCTACAACATAAGAATATAATTACAAAGGTACAAAATACATCATTAAAGAACATAAAAATACAGATAACATTTGTAGTAATACGGGCTTTACAAAAGAATTGAAATAACATTTACATCAGTGTTACAGGAATTATGACATCAGTAAATACATAAAAGGTCAGAATAACTTTCGAAACATCAACTTCACACGTAAGCATAAAAACAAAACGGAATAAATAACGTCTAAACATCTTTACAAAGGAAATAACAGGTTATTAATGCAAATTATATTTGAGGATAACAGTATTCCTCGTCATATTGAATGTAGCTAAGTATTAGAAAAATTATACAATATAAGTCTTATCAGACAAACACATAAAAACAGTAAGAACACATATACACCAGGTACACAGACTCATAGAGGAATGACACAAACGTACAGGACAGGGTTTGTTTTACGAACAGAACTTTCTTTACTTCTTGGAGATCTCCCTTCATTCATCATTATTCCCAAAAGTCCTATCTATATCTGCTTTCCGTATTCTATTCATATTTCTTTCAAAATAATTATTTCTCAGTGTACAATACTAATATTTGCCAAAATCTTTTTCATATAACTTCTCAATGCATTCTTTCCCTATTCTTCATAGTTAGTTTCTTATATAGTCTACCCCCTCTTAAGCTAACTTAAATCTACTGGGCTCAGATATGTATACTAATGGACGAGGCAATGCAGCAGTACAAAACAATTAACACAAACAGCAATGACAAAGAAAAGCAAATTGGCAAAGCAAGCAGCAATATATCAAAATTAGCAAAGCAAATGCTACAATATGGCTAGTATGAGCCAATGTGCAGCAAAAAGAAAAATAAATCAGTAGTAAACCTGGCTTAACAGAGTAATACAAAGTGAAATTCGGTAGCACTATGCCTGGCAAACAGCAGCAGCAAATACTATAACTTATATCTAAACATGACAAAGCTCAAGCAGAAAAAATAGTACACTAAAGACAACAATGCAGATAAGTGAAATGTCAATTAACATCTTAATGTCTATGTAATTAAAGTGGTGCACCACAAAAACTTATTCTACAAATGTTACCAAGTACTTGAAAAGAAAATTATATATGCAGTTACTGTTATTAGTCCCTTCTTGTTGTTCTTTCCTTACCAAGTGCTCCTTTTTCGGAGAATGTGGATCATAAAATTATCATTTAATAGATCTGTTGACAGAAAGTGTTCACATTAGCAAATGGATTTAATTTTATTTTATATAACCAATGCTGCAACACAGCTGGAAACCAGATATCTAATGAAATATGCAACTATGTGAAGCAAAGCTTAAAAACGTCATTCAATAGCCACGTGGCATTTCATAAGTCAGTAGAAATTCTCTCAAGTCTAGCAGAAAGACACTTGTCATAATCAGGTGTGTAGATGTAAGAATATTTCCCAGCAACTCATAAGCATATCAGCAAGCAGCACAAATACATGCTCCACAGTATAATCATATGTTTCCAAGTAATAGCGTGTCATATTTGCGATGCTTTCTACAAAGGAATGTCAATAGCAAGGTTAATGGCCTCTTTTCTCTCCACCTAGTGGCCTTTTCTCCAGGTGGCTGGCACAGCTGACCGCTCACAACGCATTACGTCAAGGTCAGTTGGCTTTCTTACTGAAATATTTACGACAGCAGTTTGCACTACAGTGACAGTCTTATATAAAATATTTCACAGGTCGAGAATTTGCGTTACAAATGTGTAGAAACAAAATTCTATAAATATAACAGTGACCAAAAAATTATCGTCGGCACTGTAATACATTCACGCATTTACACACATTTCATAACTCTTAAAGTACCATTCTTGGTTTCCAACATACTTTTTCACAAATCAGCATCCCTAACCACTACTCATCATTCCTTACCTTTTACACATCTACATATTTGTCAACATTCTTCAATATTTCATCATTATAAATATATAGCATAATCAAATTCCTCGTATAGCATCAGCTTATTGATCATAAACGTACCTCAACACCATAATACACATCTTCGTCATAAAAATAACATAACACCTCAGTCAAATCTCAAAAACGTCGTAGCTTTCTGCAATAATGTCAAAACCTGAAAAAAAAAAATTCTCTACTCATTTCAATAGTGTCATCTACCTCCAACGTACTTTAAAAATCATGCTCCCTTACCAAATACGACATTCAACGCTCTCATAGTATCACAATGGTTCCGAAAAAATATAAACGGTTCACACAGTGCCGACAAAATACAATTTCATAAGTGTGAAATCATCCAACTGTGTAAATGCGTAAACATGTGTCACTGACATACTAAAAAAAAATTGTTTCTCTGTTAAATAATCAGATAGCTCTGTAATTTAGTGTTAGAGAAATGTCGTACCGATGTGTAAAGTTGTATAAGCAAATACCATATTACCTAGGGCTCCTTGTGCTTGCCAAACACTTCGTACACAAAGTAAGCGTGCACCCCCCCGGGGATTAATGTAATTATAACCTCAGGTGTTGCAGATTACAGCAATGGAATGAAATGTATCACAGAAAACTTTGTATCATTGTAATTCAAAAATCTTTCAAAATAAATGTTTTAAGTGCAAAATTAATAATTCAAATGCATGTCCTGTAACGCTAAATATGCGTCTTGCTGTAAAATAATTCTGTGGAAGTGTCGTAGTTATCGTCCTCTGTAAGCAAAGTTCTGCTGACGTCAGTGTACTCATCTCCACATAAACGAAAGTGAAATGCGTTGCGCATACATATCTTAGTTAATACGCTTATTGCCGTGATGAAGAAAGTACTGTGCTGTAACGTATTGTTGTGATACGGAAAAGGCTGTCTCATTGTAGCTATACCACAAAAATTACTACTAAAACATGTTTTACTTTCCAGAAGAATTCAGGAAAACTGTGCAGATATATAACAGATACAGCGCAAAAGCAATAATATAAATTGTGTCATTCATTAGTAGCGTCAAGATATAATCGTGTAGCTGTCAATTAAACTAACCACTGTGTCATCTGGTATCTCTCAGAAAGTGCCTGAAATCCAGAACGAATTTGTAAACCAAAATGTTGCATTAAAATCTCATTAGCAGTACCGGTACATGTTCTAAGTATGTGAGCCTTATAGTCGTTATGTAATTGTGCAACTAACAAGCAAGAATGTTCACATACAATAACACTGTGTCGTCTGTTCACTACAACAATGGACTCGTAAATACTGTCTAAATATGTTCCCTAGGTTCTAGACTGGATAGTTAACTTCAAAACATTGTTGCATGTTAACAGTTTCTCAGTGTGACAAATTGTACTAGTAGCGTGAAGTAAAAAGTTTTATGGCAAAGACTAAGTTTAAAAAAAAAATTATCTCTTAATAAACGTTTTTACATGTGCAATGCTGTGTAAACCTTTACTCTTCCTAGTACGCAGAGTTTCAACTTCAATGGAATGATCATGTGGTATATGGTACTTTGGTAAAT
This sequence comes from Schistocerca serialis cubense, assembly GCF_023864345.2. Taxonomy (NCBI): domain Eukaryota; kingdom Metazoa; phylum Arthropoda; class Insecta; order Orthoptera; family Acrididae; genus Schistocerca; species Schistocerca serialis. Next base: position 672,004,686 of record NC_064643.1, read on the forward strand.
AATGCTCAAATTATCTCAAGGTTAGCGTCCATGTTATTTTTCTCTTAGCCAGCCGGCGCACGTGGCTGCCTGCAGTGCGAGTCATTGTCTGCTATCTCTTTGTTGGCGTGCATCGTTATTGGGATTAGGAGACCTAACTTCTACAAATTCAACTTGCCGAGAGGGCCCAGCCCTGTTTGAATCCCGCCAGTTCTGATGAAATTCAGGTCTGTCGTTATGATTATATCGTCTGTCGTCATGTCGGTAGCTCCTGTAGTTTCTTTCTTGTCGGTTAAATGGTGGAGAATTTCTCCCTGAATTATCAATGCACGATGGACCTTTTTGTCTGAAGTTAGTCTGTCTCCCGTGATAATAATAGTTCTGGTTGCCATATTGTCTGCTTCTATGATTGTCTCTGTCATATTCATTACTACGGAAATGTGATCTTTCTCTGCCAGTGATTGTCATATGGGTGGTGTCTGTTTTGTTCACGATTTGCATTGTAAGAATAGCCTTATAGTGTCCAGCTATTATTTCTTCATCGCAGAATTGTGAAGAATGTGACGTGTAATTGTTGAGTTCCTGTTTTCACGTCCCGTGATTGTCAGTGTCAATTTCCAATTCTTGTAAGAGTCCCTGAAAAGTTTCAATGTCGTCTTTGCAACGTCCTGCCAAAATAATATGTCGTAAATGTTCAGGCAATTTGATTAAGCAAATGCGGACGAGTTCTGAGGGGCTGTATGGGTTTGAAAGATACTGATTCTTATGCGACAATTTTTTCGAAATATTTGACAAGATTGGAAAATTCAGATTGTTCGAAATGTTTCATCAGTATGATGCTATGTTTTACTCGGTCTTGTGTAGCTTGATACCAATAAGCTGAGAGGAAGGCATGATAAAATTCTCCTTCACTGTGACAATCGTGAATGATTGATCGCATTCTGTCAGCTGGATCATTCTCTAAATAGCCACACATAAATTCTAATCTGTGCTCTAATGACCAGTTGGGAGGAAAATCATGAGAGAATTGATGAAGCCACGCTTGTGGATGAATGTCGTTTCCGGAATTCTTAAATGCTTTGAATTTACGTGTAGTAATAAACAGCTTATAGTCAAAATAATCATGTCGGCAAGTTGCGTATCGGTCAATATTACTTCGTTTCAGCAATTCCATCTCAAAATTCGGTGCACCTTGCCAATTTCTTTCATAATTTCCGAAGTGCCTCGTGTTATTATTTTGTGGCTGTTCCGTATTTCCATGCCCCTCTTCCCGTATTGCAGCGCGAGTGTCTTCTGAAATATGTAATACTTGTATTACCTGCGTCAACTGATCTTGTACTTCCCGGATTTCTCTTTTGTACTTTGATTTTGATTGTGTTTGAATTTTCTAATTTGCTCATACTCTTCTGTGTCAATGAAGGCTACGGGTCTTGTGTCATTCAGATCATCATCTACCTTTGTAGATAACTTAGTGAACTGATCCGAAGGTTCGGCTACTTTCTCCGATAGTGAACAGATTTCCTCAGTGTGTTTTTCTGAACCAAGTTTCAGAGTGTCCATTTGTGTAGAAATCGTATCTACTGTGTCCTTTAAGTTTTCCTGAGTTTTTGCAAGTAGCGTAACCGAGTCGGTAGATGCAACTGAGTCAATTTTAGCTTGCAAGGTGTCGTGATTTTCATGAACAATAGTTTTCAGTTGTTTTATGGATGCTTCGTGATTCTGTAATGCATTTTCATGACGCGAAAAAATAGGTTGAAAATGCTCACAAATTTGTGTTTTTACGTCATTACAGACTTTTTGACATTTCGATTCGATTTCAAGTAACTCAGCAGTCAAAACTTCACGTGTTTGTTCAAGCGTTTGTTCCTTTGAGTCTAACTTTTGAAGCTGTTGCTGTGTTTGTCTCTGATTTTGTTCCATCGTGTCCAACTTTTGAAGATTTTGTCCCATTTGTTTCTGATTTTGTTCAAGCGTTGTGTTTAACTTTTGTTGCCTTTGTCCCATTTGTTAAATTAACTGTAATAACAATGCACTGGTGTCTGAAACATGTTCCGCAGTGCTATTCGGCAGTGCATTTGAACCGGCAATATTCGCATTTTGGAAAGCAGAAAATGTGTCTTGACTTATTTGAGAAATGGTGAGGACGCAAAACCTGAATCAACAGTATTTGGGAGATTGTGTCCTGTCATTTCGAATTCCTGAGGCGAGCTGTTGAAGACCGATCGATCGATAATGCTTCCCTGTTCACTAATCGTTTCACTGACTACACCATTATTTGCATCCCGCTCCATTTTCCTATCCACAATTACCAAATCACTAGTTTGAACATTTGTTTATTCATTACACGGTGGCGCTAACACACACTGCTTTCGTCTTCACTGTCATTTCTCAGTTTACTTTGGAGCCTAGTATTACGTTTTTCACACGCCATTATTCTCACAATATTTCAGACGACAACACAGAAAAGCACAATTTGAAAAGCAAAATAAGAAAAAACATTAGCATAGCACTGAAAATAATATCTCGTTAATTGCAAGTGCAGCTGCAAAATACTTGGTGCAAATCTATATGCATGCCACAACTGTTTTACTGTAAAACAATGAAAAAGTACAAAGAAGATTCTCTTTGAAATTACGCGCTTGCAATAAACAATAGCTACACTAATTACACAAACTACAAGAAAAAATCAGAAGATTCCAGTGAGGTATCCTCGGCTACGGCTCGACATATGAAACGTCCCCTTACAAAATTATACATGACCGTGCTTAAACTGACACACAGTACTTTTAGCGTGACTTAATCTGACTTTCAATTATCCCTACAAGAGAATGGTCCTGACTATATTAACCTATACGTTTCACAAATCACTTACCTCACAAAAATCTTCGTTACTCGACTACTGCAATACAGCGAGAGCCACTACTGCCAGCTAAATAAAAGATTCAAACTACTGAAGGCACTAACTAGTGATAGGCATAGTTAGCAAATGAAAGATTTTGATGAAGAACAAACAATGTATTTACCTAAATAGTGTTCAGAAGTCATTATATATATATATATATATATATATATATATATATATATATATATATATATATATATATATATATATATATATATATATATATATCAGTCCATGATATCCAATGTTACAAATTTACTCTTTCTGATGGACACATATCCAGATCGTCCGCTCTCAAAATTCCGCCATCTCTCTCCCAACATCCACCACTGCTGACGGCTCACCTCCAACTGCGCAATGCTACGCATTGTTAACAGATAACTACTCAACACTACAATAGCAAACAACAATGCAAACCAGCCACAGACTGCACACAGCACAGTCAGTGATTTTCATGTAGAGCGCTACAGGGCGTTACCAACATAAAAACCTAAACAGGCTACTTACATATAGTCCACCCCGATAGCTGAATGGATGCCGGCACGGTAGCTCAGCGTGTTCGGTCAGAGGGTTAGCTGCCCCCTGTAATAAAAAAAAAAAAAAAAAATCTGAGTTAATCAATCAACAACGAACTTAAACGTATGTCATACGACGTCCGCCCCGAGCAGATACAACGAAAAAAAGCGAACAAAATGAATTTTTTTAAATAATGATCAGCGTGACGGACTGCCGCCTAAGGGACCCGGGTTCGATTACCGACTGGGTCGGGGATATTCTCCGCTCAGGGACTGGGTGTTGTTTTGTCTTCCTCATCATTTCATCCCCATCCGGGGCGCTGGTGGCCCAGTGTGGCGTTGAATGTAATAAGACCTGAACCAAAGCGGCCGGACCTGCCTTGTAGCCGGCCGTTGTGGCGAGCGGTTCTAGGTGCTTCAGTCCGGAGCCGCGCTGCTGCTACGGTCGCAGTTTCGAATCCTGCCTTGGGCATGGATGTGTGTGATGTCATTAGGTTAGTTAGGTTTAAGTACTTCTAAGTTCTAGGAGACTGATGACCTCAGAAGTTAAGTCCATAGTGCTCAGAGCCATTTCAATCATTTGAACCTGCCCCGTAAGGGGCCTCCCGGCCAATGACGCCAAATGCTCATTAAATTTCCATTACTATATGAAAGGTATTTTGCCGTTCTGGATGCACAATACATCTTCATTATTTCAGATATTTTCACTCTCTCTTCATCTGAGATCTCTATTCCTTTTATTGATATTCGATTGTAGGTGGTTTGTGTATGTTGGAGTATTCTGGTTTTGTCTGTTTGGTTTTTATGTCGTCTGCTGTAATTCGGCGTTCCCTTACATCTTCATTAACTTGTGTCTTGCATTTTATGTTGTTCTCACTGTTCCACAGTTTTTCTATTATTCCCCTACTAATTCTGTTTCCTTCTGCTCTCGTCAGATGTCCAAGAAATGAGATACGCCTTTTCCTTATAGTGGTTAGTACTGGCTCTATTTTCTTGTACACTGTCTCATTTGAAGCTTTTCGCCAATCCTCATTTACTTGATACTGTTAATTTAGCTTGCCAGCCGGGGTGCCCGAGCGGTTATAGGCGCTACAGTCTGGAACCGCGCGACTGCTACGGTCGCAGGTTCGTATCCTGCGTCGGGTATGGATGTGTGTGATGTACTTAGGTTAGTTAGGTTTAAGTAGTTCTAAGTTCTAGGGGCTGAAGACCTCAGATGTTAAGTCCCATAGTGCTCAGAGCCATTTGAACCACTATTACATGTTATTATTTGCTGCGAACTTTTTGCGAAGCATGAAATCAGACGTGCGAGGCTCGACCCCATGACTATATCGAACTGTTGTTTTTAAACAGAGCCGTGCATACCCCAGTACCTAAAGTACGAATAATTGCAGGTAAAGATGCAGCTGGTTCACTCGTATTGGATGCTGTTTGGAAGAGCAAGTACACATGCAGTAACCGTTAGGTTTTGTCGCAAAAGTCATATACTATTCTTGTCCGTTCTCATCAGGAGTACACTATACAAGAGGACTGATGAGGGTCAACGAAAGATTCCTAAGAAGTAAAGCCCTTTTGTAATATCGCGGAATAGGGTTAGGTTCTTACACATAACATGTGCGAGCTGTGGTGATAAACATTGAAACGGATGTGATGTTCCTTGCTGTAAGACATTTTAACGAAATTTCAATCATCTAGAAGCGCACCTTCGTAGCTGAGCAGCTAGTAAAGCCCGCAGCCCCTGTTAGATTCCCGACTGGGTGGCAGACTTTACACGGTGTATGACGTGGTGTTCTGTTGTCATCACTATTTCATTCTCATCGTCGAGCGAGTCTGTAAATTGGCGTAAAGTAAAGAAATTCTACACCTGGTGGCCGATCAACCGTACATGTGGTCTCCTTGACCAGTTACGTCAAACGATCATTCTCTTTTATTTCAATAACCAACATGCTGCTCCGAATCAAAATATATTATGTAGATACTCACCTACATTGCGATGAATGACCACTGTAAAATAGGAGAGTGGAACAGTCGAGGCATACCCTCCGCCAAGCACACTCAGATATATGTAGATTTAGCTATAGATGCAATTGTAAATGTGGCTGTAGAAAGGATGTAGACCGATGTTTGAAACGGGAATATCTGCGCGATCCCGGCTGCCCAGTCGGGGTTCCGAGACTCGACAGGGCAGCCTTTTTGGTGATACAGGCTATGCGAATGGTTAGCACACCACTCCTGCCGGATTTCTTAATCTTGGGGCAGCTACTTCTCAATCAAAGAACTCCCCGATTGGCATCAAAAGACAGAGTGCACCCTAATCCGGTCTTTCCACCAACGAATAATTCCCTACAGTGCCAGGAATGGAACGGGGTCTTCCACATAGTGGCTAAATATGTTGACCACTGAGCTACAGAAAAGGATACTTATAAAGTAAGAGTAATCGTAATCTTCAAGCCTCCTGACGACATAAAAAGAGAAGATACCTTCAGGCTCCCGGTATCCAGCTTCCCAAAAATCCCAGTATGGCGGATGGCTTGTCTGACAGAACAGACACCACACTTACACACACACACACACACACACACACACACACAAACACACACACACACATATTTATATATATATATATATATATATATATATATATATATATATATATATATATATATATATATAGGGAGTTACAGAAAGGTACGGCCAAACTTTCAGGAAACTTTCCTCACACACAAAGAAGGAAAATATGTTATGTGGACATGTGTCCGAAAACGCTTACTTTCCGTGTTAGAGTTCATTTTATTACTTCTCTACAAATCACATTAATCATGGAATGGAAACACACAGCAACAGAACGTACCAGCGTGACTTCAAACACTTTGTTACAGGAAATGTTCAAAATGTCCTCCGTTAGCGAGGAAACATGCATCCACCTTCCGTCGCATGGAATCCCTGATGCGCTGATGCAGCCCTGGAGAATGGCGTATTGTATCACAGCCGTCGACAATACTAGCACGAAGAGTCTCTACATTTGGTACCGGGGTTGCGTAAACAAGAGCTTTCAAATGCCCCCATAAATGAAAGCCAAGAGGGTTGAGGTCAGGAGAGCGTGGAAGCCATGGAATTGGTCCGCCTCTACCAATCCATCGGTTACCGAATCTGTTGAGAAGCGTACGAACACTTCGACTGAAATGTGCAGGAGCTCCATCGTGCATGAACCATATGTTGTGTCGTACTTGTAAAGGCACATGTTCTAGCAGCACAGGTAGAGTATCCCGTATGAAATCAAGATAACGTGCTCCATGGAGCGTAGGTGGAAGAACATACTGACGAAACTAAAATGAGCTCTAACATGGAAATTAAGCATTTCCGGACACATGTGCACATAACATCTTTTCTTTATTTGTCTGTGAGGAATGTTTCCTGAAAGTTTGGCAGTACCTTTTTGTAACATTCTATATCGGTAAGAGCGCGACGGCTCCTTTGCGTTTACTTCAGTACTAATGTACTGATATCGCCCGAAATCCCAAGAGCTTCAATAATAGTGAGTTAAGCGCGAGGGATGGGCATTTCAGCTTTGGCAGGTGACCGGTGAGGACCTTTTGTTTCCGCCACGTCCTCAGAGTCTCAAGCGCTCGCACTTTTTACTTCCTCGCCGCAGCTAGTCCTTGAGTCAGTTGACATCGAGTCGCTACGCCTAGTTGTCAAAGGAAAGCAACCATCAAGATCAGCTTCCAACCCGACCACGCAAGACAACGAGTCTTCAAAGTAGAATGCTTTATCAGTAACGATGTTCATAGAACCATGGCACCACCTATCCATCAAAAGCAGCACCATTTACGTGAAGGTGGTGGATGACGTGATGTATAACGATGTGCTGGCCGGTGTGGCCGAGCGGTTGTAGGAGCTTCAGTCCAGAAATGCGCGACTGCTACGGTCGCAGGTTCGAATCCTGTCTCGGGCATGGATGTGTGTGATGTCCTTAGGTTAGTTACGTTTAAGAATTTCTAAGTTCTAGGGGACTGATGACCTCCGATTTTAAGTCCCATAGTGCTCAGAGCCATTTGAACCATTATAAAGGTGTTGTGAGCAGATGTGCGAACAATTAAAGTTCAAACAATCCGATGGCCGTATCGAGGTGCTTAATGTTGTCACCACGGGACTAGAACTGCGGTGTCTACGAGTTTTCGAACTCCACATCGAAGTTCTGCTAGACATAATCACCTCGGCTTCCGTGCATACATGCAAAAATTTAATTGACAAATTTCACTATATATTCATAGGTGATTGTTGGGCGATCGTGCTGCACAACAGGCAGACATGTAAGGTGGGTCATGTACGATCTGCGCTTATTCATCTTAGGCTTACAGAAACCCATTACGTGCATATGCGCCATCCTCTAAGTTAGGCAAGGATAACAAAGTGGACCATCATGTCAGGCGGAGGACCACCTGGAAGACAGGCGACATTAGACCTCACAACCGCAGCAAGTTTACGACGGACCGTAATCATCACAGATTCGTCGCAGATTGAGGGAAGCAGCCGATCGACTTCGCATTGAGATTCGTACAAGAGAATGCAAGTCGACACGAGGTTGTACTGGCCTCTGAGTTCCTCCATGAGGCGGATTAGGTGAAGGAACCGCACACTAATTCGGGTATGGATATTCCCACCTGCAAACAGACAGAACTTATCGACGCCGTACAAATGTCTCTGAGCACTATGGGACTTAACATCTGAGGTCATCAATCCCTTAGAACTACTGAAACCTAACTAACCTAAGGACATCACACACATCCATGCCCGAGAAGCTGTACACCCTACCACGATTATCTCCTGCGGTCGTCTACCTCGGTTCTGCACCGGAGGGCTTACGACACAGGAATATTGAATGCCACTAGGTCGCCCTCACTTGTTACTTTACCCCACTTCGACACAGTCCTCTATGGTCCCTCCGACGAACAGATCTCGGCGACAGCGCAGTTCACTGATACACGGCAGGCAACAACTGCAGATGCAACTTAGGTCACCTTGCTTGCAACTGCTTCACCACAGAGAAGTTAAACTTACGTACCTCCAGCAGACAACATTGAAGAAGATACTAAGGTAGCGAGGTGTATGAGGAGAAGTGTGTCTCCTCACATACCTCGGCTCCTATCAAGCAGCAGCAAACTATGGAACAGACACAGCCTACAAATGATAGATCACAACATTTACGGCAACGCTGACAGCGACCATCAAAGTTAGCACCGTTAGGAATGGACAGTATAATGAGTACAGAGTACAGAATAAATCGAAAAAAAGAGAAAAGTGATGAGAAGTAGCAGAAAAGAGAACGGCAGGATACTTAAATTCAAAATTATTGATAAAGTTAAGGAATTTTTATACTCGGTCAGTAAAATAACCGATGACGAAGGGAGAAAGTAGGATATAAAAAGCAGACTAGCACAGGTAAAAGAAGGGCTTTCCTGACAAAGAGATTTGCAGGTATCAACCACAGGTCTTAACTTGAGGCCGGCCGTTGTGGCCGAGTGTTTCTAGGCTCTTCAGTCTGGAACCGCGGAGCTGCTACGGTCGCAGGTTCGAATCCTGCCTCGCGCATGGATGTGTGTGCTGTCCTTAGATTAGTTTGGTTTAAGTAGTTCCAAGTCTATGGGACTGATGACCTAAGATGGTAAGCTCCATATTGAGCCATTTGAACCATCTTAATTTGAGAAAGATATTTCTCAGAATTGTGTGGTAATGAAACGTGGACTATGGGAATACCGGAACGGAAGAGAATAGAAGCCTTTGCGATGTAGTGTTACCTAAGAACGCTGAAAATAAGACGGACTGATAAGCTTTGCAACGAGGAAGTCCTGCGCAGATTCGGAGAGGAAAGAATATATGGAAAACACTGAAAGAAGGAGGGACTGAATGGGAGGACATCTTCAAAGATATCACGAAATAACTATCATTGTACTAGGGGGAGCTGTTGAGGGTAAAAGCTGTAGAGGAAAATAGAGATTGGAATACACACAGCCAGTAACTGGGGACGTAGGCTGGGAAAGTGCTGCTCTGAGCTGAAGAGATTGGCGGGTCTCATCGAACCAACCAGAAGGCGGATGAATCAAGAGTCGTCCACGTAAGGTGGGTTTAAGAATCTTCCTCAAATTAATACCCGCGTCTGATGCTAGCAGACTTCTCTTGCCAAGGAATGCCCTCTTTTCCATTGATAGTCTGCTTTTGTTGTCCACCTCGTTGCGTCCGTATGGATTATTTTGCTATTTATATTGTAATTGAGTTCCTTAATTGCGTCTACCTCGTGATCCTCAAATCAGAATTAATTTTGCAGTTGTTCTCCTTTCTGCTACTTCTCATTACACAGTATTTCTTCGATTTACATTACGTATTTGTCCTCGGAGTCCTTCGCGACGGCATGCACAAATAAAACGTTCTCGGCTTTCAAGACGCGTCAATTCGAATAAAATCCTCGAGGTTTCGATGATAATCTGCGCCAGGGTCGTCAGCAGTTCACTGACTGCCTGAGCTGCCATGGTTTCTCACTTATATAGGCATGATGACATCATCAGTGGCCAATCAGATAGACCCAATGTGGCGAGCGGGCGTTAAGTCGACCCGGGTAACTAGCGGAGCTATTGCCTGTGGCTGCACCGGGGACGTCAGGTAGCGCCACGTTTGAAACTGCCGCTCCCACGTCGCGCATCTGTCTTCGCTTTCTTTGGATGTCCAGCGAGTATTTTATTCAATGACGCGGCCTGAAAACCAAGAACGTTTTGTTTTCACTACGTTTCGTAAGTTACGCGTCTTTTCCTATAGCTTACCCTACCTGTTTAGAACATCTAGCATCTTTTACATTGTCGAACGTATTTTCCAATTTAACATAGCCTATGAATGCGTACTGATTTTCTTCATTTTTGTTTCCCATATCAACCACAATGTCAGAACTGCCTTTTTCGTGCTTTCGTATTTCTCAAAGCTAATCTGTCTGTCATCTAACAGATCCTTTACCTCTCTTCCCTTTCTTCTGTATGCTATTCTTGTCAATAACTTGGATACATGAGTTATAAAGCTGATTATGCCACAATAGGCTATTTTCCTGTATTAAAGATGTGGTTCGGATATCTGTTATTCTGATTTATTATAACGTTTCTATTGCGTTTACGATCAATTTCATCACAATATATTTGTTACTTTCATGGAACTAAAGCTTAAAAATCGTTAAATATCACGTTGTGGTCACATGATCTAAAACACTCAGTTACTGGCTGATTCTCTGGTGACGTAGCAGCCTAGGAGGACAGTGCCGGCAAGTGTGGCCGTGCGGTTCCAGCCGCTTCAGTCTGGAACCGCGCGACCGCTACGGTCGCAGGTTCGAGTCCTGCCTCGGGCGTGGGTGTGTGTGATGTCCTTGGGTTAGTTAGGCTGAAGTAGTTCTACGTTCTAGGGGACTGATGACCTAAGATGATAAGTCCCGTAGTGCTCAGAGCCATTTGAACCATTTGAGCCTAGGAGGAACACTTAGTGTAAGTTACGAGGTCTTTACAAACCTTTTCTGCAAACTGTTTGGCTGTTTAGGACGGATAACGCAGTTACGAGGTTTAAGTAACAATAGAAAGGAATTTTGTGAACTCTGATAGAAGGTTTCTTGAGAAAGTTGATGCCCCTATGCTCCACCCATTTACAACGGTGGTATGTGCAACGACGGATATTCTTTCCCCTACTCCCTACAACATCATTAAACTCGCTCAAAACAGAGGAACTGTAGAACGTTTGCATCCGGATCCATATGTTATAACTAGATTGTCGACTTTCAGTCATGATCTACGCTACGATCCAAAGCACAATAAAATCATCCTTTGCAAAACTTAGTGCTGATTTCCCCTGTAGAAGACACAGTGAAGAGATACAGTTCCTAGGAGGCGTTCAGTGGTGCTCGGAATAGGGCATGCAACTGCAGATAAAGATGCCACATGTTGGAATCGAGTGAGGGTCATACATTTTTACAAGCTTTACACGGACTACGAAAATAGCGTAGTAAGAACTGATTCTAGCAGCTGTTCCCAGTGTGGTATGTATGTTATGTACCTTCACATTGGTCTTAGTCTTAGAAATGGACAATAGAGGAGAAATGCATTTACTTTGCGAACAAATAATTCCCTTTTTTGCTATTAGTTAGGATATCAACATATGCCGAAATTACAATGAGGTGTAGGACGATGAGGTTAAACGAAGAGATATAAAGTGTGTACAGCATGCAGGTGACACAGATGTAAGGTCTCTTACATTTTTAGTTCAAAAATGGCTCAAATGGCTCTGAGCACTACGGGATTTAACATCTGAAGGCATCAGTCCCCAAGAACATAGAACTACTTAAACCTAACTAACCTAAAGATATCGCACACATCCATGCCCAAGGCAGGATTCGAACCTGCGACCGTAGCAGTCGAGCGGTTCCGGACTGAAGCGCCTAGAACCGCTCGGCCACCGTGGCAGGCCATTTGTTAGTGTAAACTAACGTTAACGTCTGAAAATTGTTCAAATGGCTCTGAGTACTATGGGACTTAACTTCGGAGGTCATCAGTCTCCTAGAACTTAGAACTACTTAAACCTAACTAACCTAAGGACATCACACACATCCATGCCCGAGGCAGGATTCGAACCTGCGACCGTAGTGGTTGCGCGGTTCCAGACTTGAACGCCTAGAACCGCTCGGCCACTCCGACCGGCCCCTCAATGTCTAAAGCTGACTTAGTTCATCCATATGTAAGATGTCGAAACTCAAAAGTTTAAAAGATAAGGACCCTAGTTGGACAGTACGAAGATAAAAACATATTCCCAATTGGAACCACCAATATATGGACATCATCTTACAAATTTCGACGATCTAGCGCTCTAACAACTGAGCTACCGAATAATTCAGTCGTAGATGGGAACAACGGTAATTCTCACGAAGATTTTAAATTCGCTGAGTGACACTATCCGTCGTTGTAACAGCGGGAATGGTTATATTGGAGGTAAGTTAACGTGTACTTCACAGTTCAACACATTTTTAATTACGTTCGCGAACTTTTGCGTTGACGTTTGGCAATATGCCGGTGAAGTGCAGACACATTTTAAGCACCTTCTTATTCCCCTGAACACTCAGATACAACTTTTTAGAAGCTTTTGTAAACGTATTCGTACAGTATGGCACAAAGCACTGTTTTTATACCATTTCCCGAAACGTAAATCCCCAAGCAAGACATTGCTGTGAATTACCAATACGACAGTAGGAACAGAGAGCTAGCTAGTGGCGTCATAGGAATCACATAACTCGAATTGGGCTTTGCAGAGCCCTTTAAAATTGTTTAAAATTCATTTAAATTTTTATAAAGGAATACTGAAATTCAAGAGGAAGGAAAGCAGGTTTTGAGCATAAAATGACGTATTTCATTATTTAATACAATTTCCAGGAAACAGCCAATTACCCCATTCTAGCAAATGTTGGCTCTTGCAATGTTGGGAATACTGTGGATGATTCCAGCCCCCAGGCTGTGGCTAAGCCATGTCTCCGCAATATCCTTTCTTTCAGGAGTGCTAGTTCTTCAAGGTTCGCAGGAGAGCTTCTGTAAACTTTGGAAGGTAGGAGACGAGGTACTGGCAGAAGTTAATCTGTGAGGAGGGGGCGTGAGTCGTGCTTGGGTAACTCAGATGGTAGAGCACTTGCCCGCTAAAGGCAAAAGTCCCGGTCCGGCCGACAGTTTTAATCTGCCAGGAAGTTTCTGTTTGGATGATGTTTTTCCGAAAGTGTAGTGGTATATGGCCAGTCTCATACATTCTTCACACCAACGTAAATAACAGTTTTGTCATTAGTTATGACACTGAACACTGTGAAACGTCTAACAGCCATATCTCCAGACTCAGACACTCAGATCGGTGCCAAAGGCTATAAGTCGATGGAGTGTCAACCAAAACATTGGTGTAGCTCGTGCTGTGTGCTGTCGTCCAGTTGAAGATACGTGAAGGGTAATTAAAAATAATACCGGAACCACGGAGCATAGGAATACCTTATCTGTGAATGTGTTGAAGATCTCGCGTGGGCGACTTGGCAGAGCGCTATATCGTTCGTACCAAAAGGTCTCGCGTTCAGACCCCACTGATGACAAGTTTTTGTAACTAGTTATGTGTATAACTTGTCCTAGAGAACACAAATGTACTCAATTGGTTTGCTACTTTCAACAGACGAAGCGAAAGCAGACTGCCAAAACGTCGTTGCTAGAAGCTCCGAAAAGTCCTTTTTTATGTCAGGATATTTGCTCTCCCATACAACAGTTTAACACGTAAACTGTTAAAAATATTAACTTCACTGGGGTTTGAAAGCGACATTCGTAGGCTTTACCGACTCACCAAGCCGAGATCTTCAAAACAACTACTCACAGGTAAGATTTTCCTGCTCTTTGGCTTTACTTTTAATTACAGTTGACGCATGTACTATAGGACGACAGCACGTAGTACGAACTAAATCGGTGTTTTCGTTAATACTATATCGACATAAAACGTTTGTTACTGTAATGTCCCTGAGCCGTGCTGCGGCTCGCGATGGTGCTGTTTGTAGGTTTCCGCCCTCTTTTGGAGGCCAGACGGTATCATTTAGTTGGCACGGTTTTTGTTGTTTGTCTTCTTCTCCTGTTGAATGGCACCACTCGGTTTCGCAAGAGTTGCCTGTCCGCTAGTGGTAGCAGCGGCGTTGTCGGTATGTGGTAACTGTGGCCCAATCTTTGGGAAGACGTGGTTGTTCTTCCGGGCCGTGTGAGTGAGTAGTTCGTTTGGGGACTCCGGAGGAGCCAACAGTGCAGCGCGAGAAAACGCCGGAACCGCTGGCGGCACGCATGCGCTGACAGATGGAAGGGTTGTGGTCACAAGGGCGCACGACCCCGTCGTAAACCGTAACCAGCAAGCTTTAAAATGGGTGCATTTCAATTCAAGTAGAGAAACCTCCACAATTGTGATATCACGCGATTCTCCAGTGACTTAGGTTAGTGTTGCTGCTCGTAATGTCGCCGATTCAAAGAGCAGAGAAAAGAGTGCTCGGGGAAGGCGGATCTTATTAGCTTTCCTCGCCTTCTTATTACTATTTACTGCGTTCAGCTTGTTACAATTTGTTAATTTCAAACAGCGTTCATTTTTCTTTCCTGGTGGCAGCTAATGCCCCATTTACCTGCCCCGGGGATTAGTGAATGTAACAGCAGTGCACATTTCCTTGCCTTGCCGCTGCTGTCCGGTTAGGCGTGTAGCTTCGACAACTTTCTGGATTGTAGGCCGGTGGTGATTCTTCTACTCTGGTGGTAGTGATTCCTTTCTCGTTCTGGGTGTCGTAAGCACAGTATTCTGGGAAAGTAGTGCAGATCACTGGGCCGCGCGGGATTAGCCGAGCGGTCTCAGGCGGTGCAGTCATGGACCGTGCGGCTGGTCACGGTGGAGGTTCGAGCCCTCCCTCGGGCATGGGTGTGTGTGTTTGTCCTTAGGATAATTTAGGTTAAGTAGTGTGTAAGCTTAGGGACTGATGACCTTAGCAGTAGAGTCCCATAAGATTTCACACACATTAACATTAACATTAACATTAGCAGACCGCTGGTTCCGGCTTTGCCGTATTGCTCCATGGTTATATTTGGTTTATCTGACGTCAGGTAGCTTCAGCAAGATTGTGTATGTTGCCGGACCTTCTCAGAGGTCGATTCCTGGAGCACCGTCTGTGGCCCCTTGGTTCTTGTAAGAAATGTGTTCTAGAAGGAGGTCTGATGGCCAGTAGTTCACTGTAACACTCCTTCAGCCCACGCCCTCTGCGGGTATAATGTGCCTCAGTACCCTTTGAGGAATTTATGTAATGGTTTATTATTGTGTTATTTATTACAGTACCTTGTAATGGTTAAATTAAAGATTATACATGTCTCGTTACTAGTTCTGAAATAAATCTAGCACTGTAGTGTTCAGTGGATGTGAAAGGTTGTGTTACAAAGTTTACCATCATCTTATTTCACCCGTTTGGTGATCACTTGCTTGTTTTTAATTAACCTTTGCTATTGTATTTGCTGTTTTACAGTAGGTTTCTAAAGTTTTTAAATTATTGCCGTTCCTGGTGTGTAAGGCCTTCAGCCATTATTGTGATCATTAGCCTTAAAATTCTAATTTGGTATTTTTATATTAACAGTAATCCTTAAAACATTATTTACCGCCACTCCTAGCGTCTGATGACTTCTGCTTTGTTTGTGGCGACTTATCTTTAATTTTTCAATAACTGTAAGTTGTAAATTGCAGCGAGTTCTTAAACAATTCTTAATTTATTGCCATTCTTGGCGTGTAAGACCTTCAGCCGTGATTGTGGTCACTTGCCTTAAAATTCTAATTTGGTATTTGTATTTACTCAGAAAGCCTTTAAAACATTATTTACTGCCATTCCTGGCATCTGATACCTTCTGCTGCGTATGTGGCGACTTACCCTTAATATTTCAATACCTAATCTGCAAGTTGCAGCGAGTTTTAAACAATTCTTAATTTATTGCCTTCGTGGCGTGTAAGGCCTCCTGCCCACATCACAGTGGCTTGCTTTTAAAACATTAACTGCTGTAACTGTGTTTAATGGTGATTTGCTAAGTTGAAACTCACTGAAAACACTATTATTTACACAATTGTTTATTCCTTCATTAATAAAGTGTGGCGTTTTTATTTATTGTTAAGTCTGGAATTACTGGTTTAAAATAAATTTTAACTGTAGAAGGCAACCAATAGTAACAGATTACAGTCCCGTCCACAATCGTAACGCAATCCTGCCTTCCTTTGACTACCAGGTTTCAGTCCCTCTTCCCTCCATCTACTGTCCACATTAAAAAATTGCCAGTCCAAGTAATTAATAAGCAAAGTCTTTTATGAAGCGAGAGGAGTGAAGATTATAATTGCAAGTTTACTTAGCTTGTCAAGTGGAGTTGCCTCCAGTTCTTCGTGTCTAGGGGTCTCATTCTTGAAGCGGAAAATCTAACATCAGGTCCCCACGGCTGGTTTGAAGCAAATAAATTGGAAGATTGTTGCTGCAGAATTTTTTACATAAATATGTTTTCCACTAATTTTCTCACATTTTGGCGTATCATGCAGTATTTTGATTTTTCACATTAACAAAGCCGAAATTACATTGTTTACACCTATTAAACAAAAATACGTTAGATCACATCAGAGGCTAGCTGGGGAAATAGCAATATTCTAATAGGTTTACTATTTTTCTTAACAAATGAGTTCCTACTGATTTTCGTTACATAATTCATTTCGATTATTATTTCATAAATGAATCCAGAGATAAGCATAGTTAACAGTACAGAATCGCATAATTAAAAATATAAATTTTAAGTGTGCTAATAATTCGTAATTTCAAATCTTTCCAAAAAAGAATAATTTTAACTTTCTATTCAGAACTAGTACTTATCGATTATAACATCAAAACTAAAATATTTTATAAAGTAATTTCATTTCATAAATTTTAGCTTGAAATATAGCACACTGTATATAAAATTGTATGGAAGTTTTCAGCAAAGCAGCTGAAATAATATTAAACTGTCAAAAATTCGAAGAAGAATGCTGGTATCGACAACTAGTGTTGAGGAAAGATAATGCTAGACGAGGAAGTCCCTTTACAGTACCGATGTGAAGTTCTGACATCTGGAGGTTTGGGTGTAAGACTTGCATGACGTTCAGTGAAGATTTCTTTGGCAACTCACGTTCCCCTTGGCCCTGAAATCATCAGCTGGTCTACTGTACCATTTCGCACACACGATATCGCGAAATGCAACGCCAGTGTAATGCTCGAAGGCTGTTGAAGCATGCACTGCCCGCTTATATAGAGATCGCGTGACCTTGATTACATAAGAGCGCTGATAACGGACTTAGACTCCGCGCGCAAGAGCGGCGGGAGCAATATAGCGTACGCGCGCTCTGGTCTTACTAAGAGCGCGCGTCTGCTGGTGTGCCGGCCTAGCGCCGAGCCAAGCGGGTTGCGTCACCTGCTGGCTAGGCGCCCAGCGGGCAGTGCGGCACTATGCTTTGTTAATTTTTTCAAATTGTTGCATCCTTGAGCCCCAAATACCTGATGTACATCTAGCGGTTCTCGGCTGACGCCCGCGGTTACAGGAGTCAAGGATAACACTCTATTAATAATTGTAATACAGAGTAATATAACCAGTAACAGTTCCATTCTCAGCAAGTACACCAAGTCCTTTAATCCATACATGTATTTTCTCATCATTAGAAACTTTTCTACATGAACCGGTATACAGAGTAAAAGGCATATTACTATAAACAAAACTAGATCTACTTTGTGTCTTCGGGTCGATTCCACAGTGCCAGGTCTTGTAGGTGATGACATCTCGATCGGCAAACGATTGTAGTCCAGGTAGCGATGCGTTATCACAGCGGACAACTGCGAGTGTCAACCACCCTCTGCCAGCTGCTCCAGTAGCATCCCGGCGGAGGACAGGCTGGTGCATGGCGCTGATTGGTTCCGCTGCCGCCTGCGCACCGCCATAAGAGCGATGGGTGCGGCCCGGCAGCGGGCCCGCTTTGCGGATCCTCTCCTGTCCCCAGGCGCCATTCATCATCTCGGCGGGTATTTTTCACGCACAAAACCGGAGGCTGCGGTGGGAAGCTGCAAGCTTGTTTCTACTGCGCTCGCACCCTCTCCCAACTTGTTGCGACAGCGCGGTAGGACGGATTCTTCCCCTTCACACGTCACGGTACGAGTGTTGGTGCGTGGGCCTATACGAGCTGTTCGCATACGTCTCCGGTGCTTGGAATGCGTTATACGTGGGACGTGACGTGCCGCAGGACGGCTTTGATTAATGGTGTGAAGCTGCTGGAAGCGGACGACATCAAGAGATGTCTCTTCCACACGGGACGCAGCGCAGAATCAATAATAAAAGAAGAAGTATTCTCCTTTCTGAACGAGTGTCAAGAGGAGAGATTCACGAGGAATATTTATAGCATCCCAGAATAATAATATCATTCTAGACTTTTGTTAAATCCAGGCTTCTTGTGGCTGAGACATAGAGCAATGTCAACGATGAAGATATGAAATTTCACGTAAGGTAAATCGACAAGAATTTTTAACTGTATCAAGCCTTATGTAATGAAGGTAGAATAAAGCTCTTCCTCTTCTTTTTCTTTCTAGGCTTTTCGTTGTCTCGACTGGTGCAGTGTGTTATTTCGGATTTGGCAGTATTAGCGGTAGCGAGTGGATGAATGCCCTTCCAGACCTCCCACGGGTAGACGATGTTTGTTCACCCCGTCTGCCTGCCTCAAGAGTTATCTCTCATTCAAGTCGAGTGGGGTAGTGCAATAGTTAGTACACTGGACTCGCTTTTGGGAGCACGACAGTTTAACCCCGCGTCCGGCCATCATGATTTAGGATTTCCGTGATTCCACTAAATCGTTTGAGGCAAAAGGTGCGATGGTTTCTTCGGAAGGCCACGGCTGCTTTCGTTCTCCATCCTTGCCTAATCCGAGCATTTACTCCGTCTCCAATAACATCGATGACGACGGGACATAATCTCTTCCTCGTCTCATATTCAGCTGTGATAACGTTTGCTAAGTCAGCATTATCTCTCTCCGAATTGTCGTACTCTGTAATATCAGCTTTCATAAAAAAAAATTACATTGCAGAACTTAGTTTTCTTGAAATCCTATACAGTATTGCTTAATTAATCTAGATGGTGTTTTGACACCGTGACTGTGGGCAAGACACAGGGTGACTCTCGCAAAGAAAAAACAACAACCACGCACTATAAATAAGGTTTGTTTACGCAAATAGCGACGTTACCAGTTTCGAACCGACAGAATGCTGTTAAGGCAGCATTTCACGTTTCGATAAACATCTGTTGTTGCTTACATAGGTTTTCCGGTCTTTATTGCTGAAGACGGAGAAAGTTCGTTAGTATAGTGCTGCCCTGGTGCATAAAAACCTTCAGGGAAACGGTTTATTTAACTGTAACTCTACCTAATAAGGAATGAACACAATGTACACAGATTTTTCAGACAGAAAAGTTCGCCTCGCGTGATTAGCCGAACGGTCTGGTGCGCTGCAGACCGCTGGTCCCAGCTGAGGGTCGAGTCCTCCCTCGGGCATGGGTGTGTGTGTTTGTCCTCAGGATAATTTAGGTTAAGTAGTGTGTAAACTTAGGGACTGATGACCTTAGCAGTTAAGTCCCATAGGATTTCACACACATTTGAACATTTGAACAGAATAGTTCCAGCTTTAGATTACTTACTTTGAAATCTTCGCGTTATTATGTTCAGTATTGACTCCAGTTGTTCAAGAAACAGGTCGCACCACCCAGACCACCACCGAGAAGGTCAACAAGCCATAGAAATGGCTTTGCAGGACATACCTGCGTCCTCCTCGGCTCTAGCGCTAGGGTGAAACAGTGTTACACATGGTACATTATCAAGGGTAACAGTCTGTCGCCGGTTATTACGGTACGAATTACGTGCACATCGTTCACGTCTCCCTCAAACTTTAACGAACGTGCAGAAATATGCTAGACGACCATGGTATGTGGAACAAGAGTACTGTGCAAGGAAAGGCATCAGATGGTGTTTCCGAACGAGTCCAGGTGTTTTTGTTGGAGAATGATGGCTGCATTTTGGTTCACCGCAGAGAGGGGCAGCGGCATCGCAGTGACTGCATTCACACAACACACACAGCGCCAACTCAAGGTCTTAATGGCGTGGGGTGCTATTGGGTACAACCACAAATCAAATTTGGTGCGTGTCCAGGCACTGTGAAAAGCATGACATACCTGAATGACATTCTGCGACCCGTAGCCATATCCTTTCTACAGAACAACCCAGATGCCATTTTCCACAAGACAATACACGACCACATGTTGCTACACAAACATGTGTCTTCTTGGTGTCACATGATGTCAGCCTTTCCGGTTGGCCTGGCAGGCCACCAGAAAATACGTGGGATATGGTGTAGTGACAGACTCGGCGCTGTGACCCAATACCAACCACTGCAGATCAAATTTGGAACCAAGGTGAATGCAGCATGGATGGCTGTAGCACAGGACGCCATTTGCGCCTTATGCGATTTGATTCCATCACGCATGGAACATGTTATCAGGGCCGATGGCGGACCCTGTGCCTAGTACGCAACAGGACACATCGTGAACCGAGGTGACTGAAATGCAAATCATTTCTAGAGAACATACTATTAGACATACCCTGTGAATATGAACGTTCTATCTCCAGTCTTTCAAGATGTTCTTTTTTCTCTGAACATGAGTCTGTTTTCTGAGAACATTTTTGTTGGAGGACAGCGGTTATTTTATCACTTACAAATGAACGTGAAAAGGAGCAACCAATAGAAACTTCTTTTCTTATGATGTTACCGGTTTCGATCTACTTCAGATCTTCTTCAGACCTCACACCATGCTGGTAGACGGTGGCAGTTAGCGGTCGTGGTGTTGTAGCGCCTGCTCGGTTCAGTTTTAGTGACTGAATGAAAATTTTGACCAAATATTAGGAAAAGTTTTCAGTTAGCGAAATTTCAACCACTGAATTTTTGTAATTGAGAAAATTTCAGTTACGTAACTCTTAGTCATTCTGCATGTTCTTGTAATTTGTTATTTTATGCACTGTGATCAACAGACAAGCATTTTTGATTGATCAAAATCACACTCAGGAAAATGAATTTGCGAAAATAGATTCATACTTAAAAATTGGGTAGCTTTGTCGATTGTAAATCTGAATCTGTACTCGGAAGTTTACAAATCATATTTGTTTTCAGTTCGTTATCGTTTTTCTTTTTTTCCTTTTTTACTATTGGACCAAACCGCTTAGGTCACCAACCCCTACGCTTACGCACTACTTAATCTAACTTAAACTAATTTACGATAAGGATAACACGCACACCCTTGACCGAGGGAGGACTCGAACCTCCGTCGGGGGGAGCTGCTAGAACCGTGGCAAGACGCCCCAGACCGCAAGGCTGCGTACTGTTCCAATTCACAACTATACAGAAAACTTTCAAAGAGTTTGTTATAAAAAGTAAATGAAATGGCGTTGTGTAAGTATTGTGGTATACACAGGGGGCAAAATAAATGATTACAAGTTATACACAAAATTAGAACAGTGGAACATCTGATAACGCACTTTTAAAGCAGTATATATAAGAGTTCTTTTCTCATTCAACAAAGAACTCCCTGAGGACGACTATTTGCAAAAGTGGACGAAACGTTGGATAATTTTACTCACAGGTAATGCCTTACATACCCAGAAGAATTTATTGAATGTTTTCTTACTTGTAAATTTCTGGTTCTCGTATGCATGGGCTGGAGCAGCAATTATTTCTGAATAAAACGCCATGTTCGTTGGGTTATACGGAAGTGAGGGACAAATTACCTGATTATTTTTTAAAGCAAAAGTCTAGTAGCGGCGGCACGCCATAAATCTATAAAGCAATTATGAAACCTAAATAGTGTCTTAGGGAATCATTCAGGACTATAAACTGAAGCGTGAAAATCAGGACTGTAAACTTTCTTACGCCAATACACAGTAATGATCTTATTGCCATAAATACTCCCTCTTTGGAGGAAAGTATACAGGTCACAAAAAATTTTGAAAGAGCAAAGCAAACAAAAAGAGCTCTCCATTATGGGGGAACTAACGTTTATAAGACAGATTTTTAGGACAGACTTTCACAGTGGCGAAAATATTACAAAACTTCCTAAAATACTGGGGGCAGCTAAACCCCACCAAATGAAGTCAAATCAAAACTTGTTGGAACCCCGTCATCTAAACCTATACATCGTACTCGGTGTTTCGTGAGTCATTAGAGGCAGCGGTGTGGTTACACAAACAGAACATGACAGTGTCGGAAAGGAATGTAAGGTTATATAATCGGAAGAAGGGTCTAAAGCAGAGGTTTATTCAGTGAAGCAATGTTGCACCATCAGGTTCTCCACTTACACAGATGACGCACAACGAATAAGGGATGACTTTGAAAATTGTATTTACAGGATTATTTCTCGACGAGATCAAGCAGTTATAGTGTATGTAGGGCTCAATGGACTGAATATACAATTTCATGGTGGTACATATTCCCCTAAACCAAGTGTTAAGAATCCTACTATGTTTCTACTGGTTCTCCACTTTTCTGCATATAAAATGGCACGCTATCAAGTAAAATTGATCAGCTAATCTGAATCCAAATCTGCTGGATTGCGACTGTCAGGTATAGAATGAAACAGGTGCGAGCACTGCTGATGGTGAAAAACACAAATAGCCAGCTTAGTGGAACTGAACCTTTCTCAGCAGCATTGTTTCACCGTTTAGGATCCGGCCAAACGTATCCGAGTGAGGGACATCACCAAATCCCAGCTTTCCTGGGCCTAAGGCAGCGCATGCCTGGAGTTGGTTACACTCATATTACGCCGGTCCTTTTCTGACTAATTGGCTGTCACGATCGCTAACTCAGGGTATCAACACGCTTTCAGTAGGACCAGTACGTGGACAACCTATACATTCCAGGCTCGGAAAGAGATTTTCTTTGCGGAGTGTCTTCCTACAGCTGTTGATATGAATAGTGGCTCGCATTTCATTAGATATGGAGATATAAGACGCAAACACATGGATCAGCTCGTATCTAAGGTGGAAATATTTCTTCTTTGTAGGTATTAGGACCTTCTTCAATTCCCGGTGCTTCCAACTCAGCAACCCCTGTTTCAACTCCAGGTAATTCCAACATCTACATTTACATCTACATCTACATGGTTACTCTGCAGTTCAAACTTAGTGCCTGGCATAGAGTTCATAGAACCATTTTCATACTGCTTCTCTACCATTCCACTCTCGAATGGCAAGTGGGAAAAAGGAACACCTAAATGTTTCCGTTCGAGCTCTGATTTCTCTTATTTTATTATGATGATCATTTCTCTGTACGTAAGTGGGTATCAATAAAATATTTTTGCATTCGGAAAAGAAAGTTGGTGATTCAAATTTCGTAAATAGATCCTGCCGCAAAGTAAACCGCCTCTGTTTCAGTGACTGCCACCCCAACTCGCGTATCATATCAGTGAGACTCTCACCCCTATTCCACGACAACACGAAACGAGCTGCCCTTCTTTGCACTTTTTTGATGTCCTCCGAAAATCCTACCTGGCTAGGATCCCACACCGTGCAGCAAAATTCCAATAGAGGACGGACAAGTGTAATGTAGGCTGTCTCTTTAGTGGGTTTGTCGCATCTTCTAAGTGTACTGCGAAGAAAGCACAGTCTTTGTTTCGCCTTCCCCACAATATTATCTATGTGGTCTTTCCAATTTAAGTTGCTCGTAACTGCAATTCCTAGGTATTTGGTCGAATTGACTGCCCTTAGATTTCTGCGATTCATAGTATACCTAAAATTTATCGGATTTCTTTTACTACCCATGTGGATGACCTCACACTTTTCTTTGTTTAGTGCCAATCGCCTCTTTTCGCACCATACAGAAATTTTCTCTAGATCATTTTGTAATTGTAATTGATCGTATGATGATTTTACTGGACGGTAAATTACAGCGCCATCTGAAAACAATCCAAGGGGCTGTTCAGATTATCACTTAGATCATTTATTTAAATCAGGAACAGCAGAGGGCCTGTGACACTACCTAGCGGAACGCCAGATATCAGCTCTGTTCTATTCGATGATTTACGGCCTACCACTACGAACTGTGAACTCTCTGAGAGGAAATCACGAATCCAGTCACACAACTGAGACCTTAATCCATATGCACGCAATTTGATTAATAATCGATTGTGTGTAACTGTATCAAAAGCGTTCTGGAAATCTAGGAATATGGAATTGATCTGAGATCCCTTGTCGACAGCACTCACTACCCCATGGGAATAAAGAGCCAGATGTGTTGCACAAGAACGATATTTCTGAATCCGTGTTGGTTATGTATCAATAAGCCATTTTCTTCAAGGTGATTCATAATGTTCGAGTACAGTGTACGCTCCACAATCCTACCGCAAATTGAGGGCAGCGATATGGGTCTGTAATTCAATGGGTTACTCCTATTTCCTTTCTTGAATATTGGTGTGACCTGTGCTACTTTCCAGTCTTTAGGAACAGACCTTTCGTCCAGTGAGCGGTTTATATGGTTGCTAAGAAAGGCGCTATTGTGCCTGCATACTCTGAAAGTAACCTCATTGGTATACCATCTGGACCAGAAGATTTACCTTTCTTAAGTGATTATAGTTGTTTCGCAACACCTAAGATCTCTACTTTTATGTCACTCATGCTAACAGCTGTTCTGGTTTCGAATTCTGGAATATTTACTTCGTCGTGTTCTGACGTGTTTTGTGTACCATGGTGGATCAGTCCCGTTTCTTATTAACTTGTTGGGTATGAATCTATTGCTGTCGATACTGTATCTTTGAATTTGAGTCATATCTGGTCTACACTTACATAATTAGCTTGGAAGGAATGGAGACTCTCTTTTAGGAAGGCAACAAGTGAATTTTTATCTGCTGATTTAAATACATATATTTTGCGTTTATTTTTAGTGTTTTTGGTTGATATGGTTTTGAGCCTTTCTACAATGACCTTGTGTTCATTAATCCCCGTATCCGTTGTGACGCTCTCTGTTAGATCATGATTATATGTGGCTAAGAGGTCAAGTGTGTTTTCGCAACCATTTACAATTCGTGTGGTCTCAGAACTAACTGTTCAAAGTAATTATCAGAGAAGCAATTTAGTACAATTTAGGAAGATGTTTTCTATCTACCACCAACTTTGAACATGTACTTTCGCCAATAAATCGAGGATGGATAGAAACCTCCACCAATTATAATTGTTTGAGGTTGTACTTATTTGTAAAGAGATTTAAGTTTTCTTTGAACCGTTCAGCTATTATGTCATCTGAGTCGGGGGGTCGGTAGAAGGAGCCAATTATTATTTTGGTACGGCTGTTGAGTATCACAGTAATTCGTAAGATCTATCTATTTCAACTTCACTACTGACAACAGACACAAACACACCACCGCCTACTTTATTTAATCAATCCTTTCGGAACACGCCTTGTGCCTCAGTAAAAATTTCGGCAGAATTTATCTCCGGCTTTAGCCAGCTTTCTATTCCTATAACGATTTCCGCTTCAGTGCTTCCCTATCAGCGCTTGCAGCTCTAGTACTTTTCCAACAAAGCTACGATAATTTACAACTATAATACCGGCTGTTGCTTGGTTGATTCTCGTCGTTTCTTTGCCCTGTACCCTTTGAGACTGGAGCCCTTTTTGATCTTTTCTGAGACTGTGTAACCTAAAAAGCCGCCCAGTCCCCGCCACACAGCCCCTGTTATCCGTGTAGCCGCCTCCTGTGTGTAGTGGACACCTAACCTATTTAACGGAACCCGAAACCCCACTACTCTATGGCGCAAGTCGAGGAATCTGCAACCTTTACGGTTGCAGAACCATATGAGCCTCTGATTCAGACCCTCCACTCGGCTCTGTACCAAAGGTCCGCAATCGGTCCTGTCGACGATACTGCAGATGGTGAGCTCTGCCTTCATCTCGCTAGCAAGACTGGCGGTCTTCATCATCTCAGACAGCCGGCGGAAACCAGAGAGAATCTCTTCCGATGCATAGCGACACACGTCATTAGGTCCGACATGAGCCACCACATCAAACCTGGAAGGGTGAGCCACAGAACCACAGTAGCCTGCCAGTTCTGCCACACTGCCACCACCAGAACTTAATGACACACAGTCCAGCAGGGACAGTACGGAGGCGAGGATCTAGGTGCACTTCGTCTGCAAGCCACAGTAGTAGCCGCTGGGAGAGGATGGTAGTTTCTCATGTTACTACCTCTGCTAGATAGTCTGCCCCTATGTCATGGTGACAGGTGGGTCGTTCTACATTAGGCTGAAGCCAGCAAGAACCAGAGCCAGAAGCGGCTGCTACAACGTTTTCGACGCCTGTCACGCACACCGATCGGGCAGAGAATGATATAATTCTGCCCGACATCTCGTGATTCCCAATATCAATCTGCATGGCTACTTAACTTGTGCCCCACTGAGTTACAGTCAGGTATTTTCGTGTGGATTTCGGATGCTAGTAACAGTCTGAACAGAGCCTCATCCAGTGAGGAATCAGCACACTACAGTAAACAGTCTAATAAGATAGCAGCTGCCACAGCTACTATCGCTCAGTTACGTCAGTAACGCACACAGATATGATGGTCTTTAATGCTGGGACGTGACCGTACCGTGTATTGCACTTAGTCTCAGCCTCGACGGATCCATATTAGTCCGTAACTTGTGGTCTCTGAGATAAGTAATTGAGTATTCTTGTTCTTTGTGCTTATTAATATGGTTGCACTGCTCAAGAACCCAATCGTTACAGCGGCTCAGTGATATGAAACAATCTGAAACACATCAGTTCTCGCCAAGGTAATTTCCTTGCCAGTCCTAGTAACAACAATAATCACGAGAAACACAAATACACTCGTGTAGGTGGTCTAACTGTCACAAAGAATTGTGACAGCTACATATAGGCTGATGGTGTGTTCGTGTATGAAGTTAAGATTGACACCCAACCGCGTAATGACTTACTCGACATCTGCAGTGTAGATGTCTTCTTGATTAGTTTCGTTGACATAGCAGGAAGCTCGTCGTGTGGGAGACAGAAACTCAACTGAATTCTTATTCTACAAATGCTAGGAGCAACGTGGGATACTTGAGACCCAAGCCATTACAGAGTTGCGGTTCTTCTCAGACATTTATGTGAGCGAATTTCATTTCCATCGTCAGCCATACAAACCAGGTTCATAGCCTCGTGTGTGTGTGTGTGTGTGTGTGTGTGTGTGTGTGTGTGTGTGTGTGTGTGTGTGTGTGCGTGTGTGCGTGTGTTTCCGCTTCTTGAAGCATTAGACTTTTAAGTACCATCTAAATCTGTTCAAATGAGAAAATTATTAAGAAAACCAATGAGACAATTTTACTGTTGGTAATCAATGTAAATATTTGTCAATGAAGCCAAGTTCATGCAGTTTGTCGAATCCTTACTCTATATTCTTTACAACAAGATGAACAGCCAAGTTAATTTGTCTTGTAAATGATTCCTTTAATTTTTCCTGCATTATTTCGAAGATTTAGGATGTAAGTGAAATATATTCCTTTTTGTTGACAATAATTGACCTATCTGTTAGATTTAGTCGTATATAATTGTTTTAGAATTAATTAGCTTTAACATTTCCTTTGTCATAAACATAATTGAAATGCCTGGGTTAGCAGGACAGAGCGAAACAGGTTGTGGAAAGATCCCAAAATTATTTGCTGTCAGGTGCACTTAACGCAAAAACTTTATTTATCAACACACAGTATTACAACAAGGATGCAAAACACTAAAAACCTTAATCGACCTCCTTTGATTAACTCTAGATCGGATGAAGGCCACACTCAAAATCCAAGGCACAAGGCCTAGCCAAGAAATTGAAATAAAAGGTTCTTCTGGAGGTTTCACCCAAGAATATTCTCTAAATCTTCAACCTAAACGGTCTGAAGGCCTCACCAATTTACTTTTAATGGATATTGGCTGGAGGCCGCATATTAAGCAATGAGTTTCAATCAAAAGGCATTTCGTGCAAAATTCGGGTTAAGGCCCCATAAAAAAGCATAACAATCTTATGCCTGAAGGCCAAGACATGAGCATTAATATAAGAGATATTAAAACTCGGGTGAAGGCCTCACGTCAGCAAACAACGGCTTAAGGCCTAGAAAAAGAGTTTCAATTTAAAAGGCAGAAAGCCTTATCTTAAAACATCTCATGTAAAGTTCGGCTGAAGGCACTATATAAAAGAACAACAATGTCATGCCTTAAGGGCAAGACAAGAACATTAATTTAAGAGATTGATATTCAGCTGAAGGCTACACATCAACCAAATAACTAAAACCCAAACAGGAAAATTACTATGTAACACACAAGGAACGGTGCTTAGAAGTTTCCAAGGGTCGGCCTGTGATTGTAACACTAACGCCCGCTCAGGTGAGGCATGCAACCAGTCCAACGACTTCTTAATATGAAGGCAATCCAACCGACAGACAGCCCAGCGACCAATCAATAAAATCAGTTCCGCTCCACGCAACCAGCAACCAGAAAACGACACACAGAAGATTGGCGCCAACAACGACCAACAACACCTCAGCTGTCGAACTACACGCACGCTGGACAGCAACGACATGGCGAGGAAAATACACTGCAGAAAATTAGGTCAACGACCAGAGCAGGTAACTGGAACGTCAACGGCCCAAGGCAGAAGATACCGCTGGTCGATTCCAGTAACGGAGAATAAATTAAGTTAAACTCCACAGGAAGACGGCTGGAATCTTAGCGGACTTGAATACGCACACGTTGTTGCTCATGGGAATGTCCCAAAAGCGACAACCCGGATCAGACGAAGTAATGTAAATAGTTCAGGCTCGATAGTATCTAAGTGAGGACTCAACTGTAATGTCCAAGATAGGTGGGCGACGAACTTCGCAGCACTCGCAAGCAGCACCTCACACTCCGACCGCACGTGCACAATGCCAGCAGCCCCGGCCAGATTACGCGCGCAACGGAGACTTCCTTGCTGCTCCACACCAACCGACCGACTGGTCGCACACCGCCCAGCTGGAAACTATATCCGCCACACCAAAGTCAGTACAGCTGTACTAGTAGCGATACACGCTGTTGCTGCCACTTACGGAGAGGACAGCAACAGTATAGCAATAACTGCAGGAGAAATAAAACTACAGGACTACAACGAAGGTTTAACCCAAGACAAGCGTGACTCGAGCCAGCCACGTCTCAATAATTTCCATTGATTTTTATTGGTCTATAACGGCTGATGGCATGAAGTTGGAAGTGGATTGTTCCATGATGAAACGACAGAACAGTATAGGTGTTATATCGCCAATTCTTCATTAATCGGAGACAGAAACCCCATAAGATTAGTTTGCCTATTGTTTTCGTTATCTTGCGTAATTTTGTACTCAATATTGGTTCACAACCGATTGCTCACACATCATGGAACTATGATGTCAGCTAATATAATTACTTACCAGATGCACTCCTTTTTGTATTATTTTATTTCTGCCTGTCAGAGTGGCCGATAGTTCTAGGCACTACGGTTTGGAACCGCGCGACCGCTGCGGTCGCAGGTTCGAATCCTGCTTCGGGCATGGATTTGTGTGATGTCCTTAGGCTAGGTAGGTTTAAGTAGTTCTAAGTTCCAGGGGACTGATGACCTCAGAAGTTAAGTCCCATAGTGCTCAGAGCAATTTGAACCATTTTATTTCTATTGTTATTATTATTTTTATTTTTTTACTGACGCTGATATATATACAAGTTAATAACTTTAATTTTTCAGAATAATCAATAATAGTAATTAACTTCACGCTGCTTGTGTGGAAAAGAAATTTTGCCATCACTATGTAGTTTTGTTGCAATTATTAATTTACCTCAAGTCCTCCATCATTCACTGTATCTTGTATCGTCACATAGTGAGAACCTTTCCACTGAAATATTTTAATGTACAAGAAAGGTACGTTTCATCTGGCAGCCAGTGTGCTATTGCAAACGTGAAATTTGTCTCAAATTTAAACGTAAGTTGTATTATTCTTATATTAGTTGATCAACATTGAAGAAAAATTATAGAGTAATGCTTCGATAAAGGCTAAAGCGCAATTAAATTTTACATCGTGGCTCATACAAAACTTCTTGATATTGAGGGGAGCCGCGGTACATTACTAGAAAACGTTAGGACACAACAGTTCTATCGCTTGCATTGACGTGTCACTATTTTTCAAACATTGCACTGAATGGTTCATAACCCAATCCAGTGCCAAGGAATTTTATTTTTAAATTCCACTGTTGTGAAAAATCGTGTACAGTATGGCTTATTGGCAGGATGTATTTAAGAGGCTCTTCTGCTGTTTTAAGTAGTGTTACGAAACAGAGTGGCAGACAACATATTCCTTTCCGCAAACCAAACGGCGGGGGGGGGGGGGGGGGGGGAGGAGGGGGGCGGTGAAACAAAGACTTCGACAAACACTCACTTCATTGGTAGGCACTGATTGCATGTAGAAGTCAGGTTATGAGAAAAACTTGTGCCACGCCGAAAGCTTTCAGGTGGGTGATAAAATACTACTCAGGATGCATCGTAAATCCTCACATTTAGAAAGGGATAATAAAAATTGGCAGTCAGCATACGATGGCCCATACAAAACAATAAAAATCCTACCCGAGAGACACAGTCTTGTAGTATATCCCGATTCCAAAAGAATTAAAAGCATATATCGTCAGAAGTATCTCAAAATATAAAAACAGTGAAAAATTGGTATTTATATTTTTATTCACATAGTTCATCTGTCATAATCGGTGTATTCAAAAACTTCTTTGAATTTTGTGTGATAAATTCATGCTCTAATTGTTAATGCAGAGACATTACTTGGAAACGAAATATCTATGTACTCAAATATGAAACTGAAGCACAACACCTCCATTTATATATGTTGTGTGTATCCCTCTGTTGTAGTTTACTAAGTTAAGATTACGCAGTCAGTAAGAGAAATACGCAGTGAACTAAAAACTTAAATTTTTGTGCACATGTGGACAGTCTTTGCATCTTTGATATGACACATTGTCAGAAGGGAGAGAGAATTAGTTTGCTTTGCAGAATAGCGTCTCGTAAATATTTGTGGAGGTATTAAACGAAGACAGACAGTTTCTCGTTAATCATCTTGCCATATGGAACAGTTATATAAAAAAGATATATAAGTTTTGATTATTAGAAAACATGTATATTCATAGCGAGAGCAAAATCATAAGTGATTGTCACCTCGAGTGTAGTATGAAGTTTCCGAAGCACGACAGGAGCTTTTGTGGTACACAAAACTGAATAAGCTGTATTCTCAAATCAAAAGATGGAACTGTTGAAAAAAGATTTCTCTTTGTTTAAATAACGAACTATGCCCAAACACTGAAGGTAAATCACTTTAGTTTATTGGTACACGAATGACAGAGCAAATTTTTGACATGTAATTGCTTATGAAGTGATTTTTATATTTCTAATTACATTGAGATTAAGGATTAATTTTTATTTGTAGTAACTAAGTGATCGTTAAATTTTTTACGTGTAAGTAACGAAACGTCATGGTGCTTGTGGGAATGTGGGCCACAAACTATTTATTGAATGTTTGATCATAATTAACGCCATGCGATTTTCACGAGCCTATGCATGCATGGCCTGATCTGCTTGCGTGGCGAATTTGGTTTCATCCATTTTTCTTTCAGATTCGCTCTGAAATGTGTCAGAATCCGTCTCGTGCGGGTGTAGAACAGTGCTGTTCTCAGCATTAAGACATGTAACCTTATTCTTTAAGGGAATATTTTCTCTCAGGCCACTGAGTTTAATACATAGAAATTCGGCCTGATATTTCAGAAAAAGAAGTTTTTGAAATCTATATTTTGCAACTATTATAAATGTTATTTCACTTTTAGTAAATACAATCTGGGGGACTAAAAAGGAAAACTATACACTTCCCTGCGTGAAAGTAAACATGAATTCTGACCTATGTGAATAATGTGCTTCTGGATACAGTTAATGTTAGTAAAGTGGAGAATGTAGGACACCCTCTACACTGACGCTGTTGGTCGATACAAACGGACAAATATTTTAAGACGAAATGTGAATGCGTACTCACATTTGCCCAACTAGAAGTAGTGTGTAATGTTATACTTAATCCACGGGCACTTTCTCCCTTGTGTGAGCACTGCAGGTGGCATTAAAACCAAGCACTTTTAGGAAGCCGGAAGAAAAGTAGTGCTCTAGCAAAGGACTACACGACTACCGTGCCGGTGGCCAACTATAATAATTGTTACAGCCCCAATTTTCGTCTGTGATCACTCTTGTTGCTTAATGGATAAGAATTTCAAAGTGCGCAAAGCACGAGTTTCTACACTACAGAGACACTCAGCTTAAGCGTGTGGCATACCCATGACGTTATTGTGAAAATTTACGAAACTATTGCGACGACATGAAAACAATCGTAAAAACTAAAATATTGATAAAAGCCATAAAGACGATGTGTTGTGATTAATTCAGTGAAATATTGAAAAACAATATAGAAAAAGATCAATGAAAATAACAATCTATTTATTTCAAAGATAATCTGTGAACAAAGATAAAAATGAGTAGGCAGTCCTCTAACGACAAAGAAAGAGCAAAAATTAACTACTCTGCGTTTTGTTCTTGATTGTAGAAGGACGCCTTTGACGATTCGTGATGAGAATGGTAAGTGTTTGTTACTAATACTGTTAGAAAAAGCATTCTTATAATAATAATAATAATATTAATTAATTCTATAAATGTGTAAACTTATGTTTTCCTTACAATAGTGTAAGAAAATGTATCCCATAATTATTACTGAATAATTTTCCGTTTTCATATACTGAGCTGATTTTGCTTCGATGACGCCATTACGTGCGAGAGCTTAATTTTAATTACGCCACATGGCTTAAAAATAGGAACTCAATCGCTGAGAATTATCTGCTTAAGTGTTTCACTTGAAAGTGAATTAATATTTCATTGCAGAAACTCTTTTTGTAATAGCCTGGACCAGGTCTCACACGATTCACAACAATTACAAGTAATTGTAATTCAGGTTTAAATAGGAAATAGCTTTCAAAGTATTTTAATCAGTGCTATAACAAGATTTCAATGGGAACCTCTCAGGAAGCCTAGAGTCTCTTCTCATTAACAGAACAATGAAGCTGGTCGGATTTAATGTGCGCGACATTTAGCTTTGCTACATTTCATGTCTAACACGTTAAACACAAACATGCTAGACTGCTTAAACTCGCGGCTGAAAAGAAATTAATATTACTCGCACAACAATCAAGGCCATTCACGTAACTGTCAAGACTTTGGTGCAGTTCAACACAGCGTATCAGCTTCTTGTTGCACAACGGCACTGCGCGTGTGCATACGACGAAAGGTACGTGAAACATAATATTCTAATGATGACAAGCCCTCAGAAATATAAAGTGCCTCGGACCAGGGCGCCCAAAAAAAGTACATTTCATTTTATTGATAATAGTAAAGCTCCAGTAAGGTGGTTTTAATGGTGCTGAACTATGTAATTTGCCACCTTTCATATCAAAGAACATCATTATGTGCTAGTAGAATTGAGTACTCTGAATTTACAACTGCATTTACCAATGATACTGAGAATAAGTCATTTCATTTATTTCTTTTGCTACATGAAAATTGACTATAACGTCTTACAGTACGGAAAGTAGTACAACGCTTGAGTAGATAAACCGTGTTAGCAATGTGTAAATTATGCTACAACCTAAGAGAGTGTGGGTTGACTTTGGTATGATGCAATAACTTTGAGACAGAAAACAGGGTTATCAAGTAACAAACGAAGGAAAATATAAGACCTCGACGACTCTGGATAATGCTAATGTGTACTTAGGTGAATTACATTTTCTCATAAAGTAAGTGTATTAACCGGACTTTATTCCAGTGCATAATAGCGAATGTCAAATTTCTAAGTAACATTGATACTGCCCTTCGGACTGTTTAATGCTTCCCTGTGGCGAGATATATGAAGATGCAGCAAGAGATGGTGCCAGACCGACTTGGAGTGCAAAAGTCGGCTGTTTCCTGCGACTTCTACACAGGTGTTCGTCCCGACCTACGTGAACTACTCTCAAATGGGTAGACAATCTTAAATGTGATACTTACATGAGCCATATAGGTCAATTCACTCCTAAATCCCCATCTGGCACTTCTCGAGCAAGTGCCAACGACAACATACATGACCTAACAGCAATAATCAAAATCAGTTTGTTATAACTATTGTAACTACAAGTCCTTACCGATACTGTCAGTCCTATGTATTCATTCATTCAATGATTTGCCAGTTTCTGCAAAAAACAGTATAGTATATAAGAATGAAATTTCGTACATCCATGATGTGACAGAATGCTTGAAATGCTGGTTGCTTACACCATAACTGCCACCATTCAAGAGGTCGATTTTTTAGTACTCTCTAAAACCCGCAGTGTGAGAAAATTGTAAAAAAATCAAGGAGTTAATTTTTATCTTCGTAATCGAAGTAAATATTTGTCAGAGAAACAAAGCCGCTCGAATTCTGTAGAATTTCAACTCTATATTCTTTATAACAAATGGATGGGCAAGTACAGTTATTTTGTAAATGATTCTGTGCGCTTTCCCTGTGTAAGATCGCAGAGATCAGATGTAAGTGTAAAGTAATCCTGTTTGCTGGCCATGGTTGATCTATCGGGTATACTCAATCGTGTGTAACTATCTTAAAATCAGTTACCTTCCTCATTTCTTTTGCCACAAACATAATTAAATTGAATTCTTATGACTTGTAGTGGGCGATGACACGAAGGTGCAATTCGATGACGAAACGGCCGAACATAATTCGTGTTATATTATTAACTCTTCACTAATCTAAGAAACAAAACTCCTGAAAATAACCTGCCGATAATGTTCTTCGTCTTACGCAATTTTATGCGTAATATTTGTTCACAGTTGTCCGACCGCACATCATAGAACTTTAACGTCATTCAGCGTACTCACTGGCTGATACGATTCTATATTTTTTACTGACATCAGTATATTTAAATATTAATAACTTTCATTTATAGGAATCAGCAATTTACTTGCAGTTCACGATACTTCCATTAGAAAGAAATATTCTCATCATCATTGGAACGTGCTTTCTTGCCGCAGTAATTGACGTATGCAAAGTCTTGTATGATTCGCAGTATTTTATATAGTCGTTTGTTGAGAGATTTTTCAATGAAATATCTCATCATACAAGAAAGCCAAGGCTCGGCTTGTGTGTGTGTGTTTTTATGTGTTCTTTCAATATTAAATGAAACAAACTAGTAAAGTACCTGCAAAAAAAGTGTATATACTTTAATTTACTCATTGGTAAATTCTTTAAATGTGTATGTGCGGAGTAATGTCTGAGGGTTTAAAACCTGAATTTAACTTTTATCTCAGACGGTTTATAGAATTATTCCAGCACTGATATTTGGTTGGATAAAATATCTTTGAGCACAAAAAGCACATTCCTTCTGGGACATCACTGAAATTCATATTCGTCCCTTCTTCTGTTAGAGAGGTAGGTACGCAGTAATCTTTGGAAGTGAACACGTCGATCTACTGTGAGATGAATAGTGGGTTGGAGCTAACTTTCTTTTTTATCTGCAGAAAAGAAATATTTTCTGATTTCGACATCTAATTCTTTCGTGTTTGAACTGTTTTAGTAACATTTAAAACTAACGACTTCTTTTGTACATAGTATTTTTTAATGTTTTTGTGCTTTTAGTGAAGGGCTCCCTGATCATACTGACAACGTACATTTTATCTTTTAGTTGTGTACGTCATGATGTACGTTCCAGTGAGCAAAATATGTGCCATTCTGTTGTACTGCAGTTACGTTGTTGTGTGTCCGTAACTCTCTGATTGCATCGCTGCTATGAAAAGATACACTTATTGCATTTAGTAGCGGATTATCATGTGCAAAACTTCAGAAACGATAATCAAAGATATGTAGAATTTCACACTAATCCGACTGCCATTAACTGTTTCAGCATGTGTTGTTACTAAGATTTATGTAGGCAAGTAAGAAAAAAGGACAGTATTCTTAGTTATTTGACATAGCATAAATATAAACGTGAGTGTGGCAAATGTGAGTGTAAATATAAGTAGGAAAACAACTTAATGGTAGGATATAACATCTACTTGACGCGTAATGTGATTAACAGTCAATGTGTCCTTATTACAAGATATGGAAATCTATCTAACAGATTATTTTATATATTTCCCATACGTTAATAAAGAAGTAGTACAAGCACACAATATCTCAAACGAAACTCTTAGTGTGTAAATCAACATTTCAAAAGAAATTAATGTGTCGTTTTACGCAGTGCTAATATTTTCTGATATATTTTAGGATATTCCCAAAAATAATATAGGAAATGCACAGGATATAAGTCAAAGACTTTTACGGAATCTACATGCTCAGCACAAAAAAAAGCTTGATAAAATGTCTAGTATGACAACAGAAGAATGTCAACAATATGAAAGGGAAAGTGACTATGAGAAGACATGTATCGTGAGAGCATCTCATTTATTGATAAACTGGTGGCTCTTCAATAGGATAACAGAAATTATCATCGAAACATGTATAAACGTAAGCACAAGCTGAGAAAATATTAAAAACAATCCGAAAGTTTCCTAATAATATTGTAAGCAGTGAATTGGCTGCCAAGGTACTCGTTTCAAAATTTGATCAAATAGATCTTGCCACCTCTTGTTGATAATATTTTAGAAAATTTTCTGTAAATAACTGTAAACTAGGAGGCTGGATTCAATTACAAGTGACATGTCAAACAGACTCTTTCATATATTCCGTTGCCTTTTATTTCATGCTCGAGTTCCATGTATTTTCAAGCACGAGTTTGTAAGCAAATATGATTCGGAGTCTGTCTCTTATGGTAGAAAAAGTAAATCGTAAACTGTAAGAACCGAGTACATTCGACTATATGGGCTATAAGGAAAAGTCCAATCTGATATCCATCTAAGTTCTTGGCCTCTTTTTCCAGTTAAGCTCTTCCCAAATTACCCACGAAATAATTTTACGAGAGCTTAAGTTAGCTGGAAAAGTCAATGTCACAACTTCGTAGGAAACTCTCTTGGAATACTGTATGTGGGTCAACATTTCATTTCTGAAATGCGACGATACAAATTCACGACGAGCCTTATCTCGTTTCAAATAAGAGTTCCCTTAAAGGAGACATATCTGTAGCGTTCGAGCTGCGTGGAGGAGATCTGGGCCCTTTTGCATAAAGCAAGTTTTCCGATAAAGGTAGCCGAATATTGCCTCCGGCAGATTCCAGTCGCGGCGTACACATTCTGAGCAGATCTCTGAGCCCTCTACTCCAGCAATCAGATGCCCGTCTCGAGGGTTAGAGCGTTGGAGCGTGAAAGCATTTCAGGGCAGATAACGCGATGCTGAGTGGCTGCTGCCACGCCGGTGCCTGAGCGCCGAAATGGCCGAAGTTTGTCTAGCACCTCGGCACGGGCGCCTCCCAAGTTTAATTATTGAGGTCACTAAACAGAAAGAAATGGGTCGTTTAACGCCCGAAATTGATCGTTAACGTAGTGCACTGTGTGAAAATGGGTACAGTAGTAGTGGAGGAAGGAGAAACACTGGCAACGAAGTATGACGCAAAGATTTTGCTAACAATTAACAAGTGATACACTTTAAAAGCAACTTAAGAGGTTTTCTACAGGAAGAAACACAGTTTTAAGTTTTCTTTTCCACCCTATTGCCAGTACTCTATTTTTCATAAGCACTATACTCTGAAACTGTGTTACAATTTTCAAACGTAAGCCGTATCCCTCCCTTCCATTTCC
The DNA here is from genome assembly GCF_023864345.2 of Schistocerca serialis cubense. Classification (NCBI taxonomy): domain Eukaryota; kingdom Metazoa; phylum Arthropoda; class Insecta; order Orthoptera; family Acrididae; genus Schistocerca; species Schistocerca serialis. The sequence continues at coordinate 672,042,578 of NC_064643.1, forward strand.
AGTGAAGACTGTTCACATGAAAGTATGTGACCATCGTAACACGATTGTACCGAAAGCTCCATTCTTTCTTAAGTAAAAAGTAGTTTGCGAGAACTACATCCACTCCGAATCGAATGCTTCAGAAGGGAGGCTTTCGTTTCACATAGCCTAAATTTTCACGAAATAAAAGTTACTTCTGGTATAACATAACAGAGAGAATCAGCGACGTTTGATAAAGAAATAATGTGTAAAGTTCATATTCCGCAAGACGTACGGTATCGGGTGGACCACGCTGATGTTCGCAGCTATGTCATTTGAGGGACCCAACCCAGGACAAATCAACGAACGCGTCGCTTAAATATACTACCAGTTCGCTGAGTACCAGTATTCAAATTCTCATTAAGATGCAATACTGATCTCCTGTCAGTATACTACACGGAGATTTAGTCCCACACAACTATTTCCTAGATATCTGTGCTCTATGTGGCAGGCCGCGGTGCAAATACGATTGGAGTAACTAAACTGTACAGCAAGAATGCAGCACTGTAAGTCATTTACAAATGAAATAAATAGGAAGTAAAGGGACGTTAAAGCGATACGATTCCAGGAAAAATCCGGAGTTATCAGAAACGAAATGGTCGTCGGGAGGACTGAGTTCACTTACAGAAAAGTCAAGGCAAACTTCGGTGAAATTAAAAGCAAACGCCTTCACATTGAGTGTTCAGTGCAAACTCTTGAGTTATATGTAGAAAATAGAGCGGGTGTGAAGTATTGAAGACCTCTTTGGTGAGGGTTTAAAACTGATGAAGAAGTAAAACAAGGAAAAGAGACGAAATGGAATACAAAGGGAATCCAGAATTATAATTGCCATTTATTCTTTAGAAGACTTTCAAAATTTTCTACAATAACTGCCTGCATGTGAGAAAATCTAATTTCTTCAAATGGTTCAAATGGCTCTGAGCACTATGCGACTTAACTTCGGAGGTCATCAGTCGCCTAGAACTTAGAGCTAATTAAACCTAAGTAACCTAAGGACACCACACACACCCATGCCCGAGGTAGGACTCGAACCTGCGACCGTAGCGGTCACGCGGTTCCAGACTGAAGCGCCTTTAACCGCACGGCCATACCGGCCGGCTCTAATTTCTTGATTTCAAAAACTTCCCCCTATCTAAGGTGTACTTTAGACATAGCACTTAACTGCTGAGCCAAAACTGACAGGGAAACAAACTTCAAACGTAGCGAAAAGCTAAATTTGAAATTAAGAGAAATGAACCTAATTAAATACCAAAAGGAACTGACTGAGTGCTAAACGAAAACGATATAACTAAAACTTAATACCGAAGTGCATTATGACCGTTGCGTGGTACGGAGTGTAGTGTTTGACTTGGAATACACACAAAAGTAAATTACTGCTCCTCACGGAATACGATAACTGTTTGTGATTACCAATATTGTTCAATAAAAATTAATCTGACTACTAGGTCGACACCTGACAGTCCCAACTACTCACTGTTTGCACAAGAATGCAACGTGAGATCAACCCTGAAAGAAAAGTGATTCACCTCTTGTTCAGCATGCGGTTTTCGTGTCTGGAGTACTGACGTACTCGAAAGCAATTAGAAATCATTAGATGCAGCACCTAACGGACCATAAACTACTCTAAAATCGTTTGTGAGGAACAATCTGTGACTTCGTGTGGCGTAAGGTGCAAAGCTTCACAAGTTTAATACGAATCGTGGAGGTGGGTTTTACTCTAAAGAAAAACGTTCTTGAGAAATCAAACTCTGATTATTGAGAAGAAGATGGCACAACACAGGCAGACCCTAACAATTACGAGATTATTTCATTCCAAAAGTTACAAATATAGCTTTAAACTTTCTCCATAATTTTTTCCATCAATATAAGGCACAAGGAAGAACTATAAATGAGTTTTCATCTTCATAATAAAGTATTCCTGATCGTCTCCCCAAGATTCAAGAATAACAGATCTCTTTCTCTGGAAAACTCAACTGCTCGCTTCTGTGTCTCAGATAAGAATTCCCCAACGGTGGAAAACTGACTCACTAGCAAGTCGACCACAAATAAAACTAAACACAGAATCAAGAATCTAATTTTGCACAGAGCACAACTTAATCATAGCTAACACTTGGTTCAAGAAGCATGAAAGAAGGTTGTATACATGGAAGAACCCTGGAGATACTGACAGGTTTCAGATAGATTATATAATGCTAAGACAGAGATTTAGGAAACAGGTTTTAAATTGTAAGACATTTACAGGGGGAGATGTGGATTCTGACCACAGTCTATTAGTTATGACCTGTAGATTAAAACTGAAGAAACTGCAAAAAGGTGGGAATTTAAGGAGATGGGACTTGAATAAACTGACTAAACCAGAGGTTGTACAGAGTTTCAGGGAGAGCATAAGGGAACAATTGACAGGAATGCGGGAAAGAAATACAGTACAAGAAGAATGGGTAGCTCCAAGGGATAAAGTAGTGAAGGCAGCAGAGGATCAAGTCGGTAAAAAGACGATGGTTAGTAGAAATCCTTGGGTGACTGAAGAAATACTGAATTTAAATGATCAATGGAGAAATTATAAAAATGCAGTAAATGAAGCAGGCAAAAAGGAATACAAACGTCTCAAAAATGAGATCGACAGGAACTGCAAAATGGCTAAGCAAGCATGGCAAGAGGACAAATGAAAGGAAGTAGAGGCTTATCTCACTAGGGGGAAGATTGATACAGCCTACAGGAAAATTAAAGAGATCATCAGAGAAAAGACAACCACTTGTATGAAAATCAAAAGCTCAGATGGAAAGCCAGTTCTAAGTAAAGAAGGGAAAGCAGAAAGGTGGAAGGAGTATATAGAGGGTCCATACAAGAGCGATGTACTTGAGGACAATATTATGGAAATAGAAGAGGATGTAGATGAAGATGAAATGGGAGATACAATACTGAGTGAAGGGTTTGACAGAGCACTGAAAGACCTGAGTCGAAACAAGGCCCCGGGAGTAGACAACATTCCATTAGAACTACTGACAGCCTTGGGAGAGACAGTCCTGACGAAACACTATCATCTGGTGAGCAAGATGTGTGAAACAGGCGAAATTCTATCAGACTTCAAGAAGAATATAATAATTCCAATCCCAAAAAAAGCAGGTGTTGTTGACAACTGTGAAAATGACCGAACTATCAGTTTAATAGGTCACGGCTGCAAAATACTAACGCGGATTCTTTACAGACGAGTGGAAAAGCTAGTAGAAGCTGACCTCGAGGAAGATCACTTTGGATTTCGTAGAAATGTTGGAACACGTGAGGCAATAACTACCCTACGACTTATCTTAGAAGCTAGATTAAGGAAAGGCAAACCTACGTTTCTAGCATTTGTAGACTTAGAGAAAGCTTTTGACAATGTTGACTGGAATACTCTCTTTCAAGTTCTGAAGGTGGCAGGGGTAAAACACAGGGAGCGAAAGGCTATTTAGAATTTGTACAGAAACCAGATGGCAGTTATAACAGTCGAGGGACATGAAAGGGAAGCAGTGGTTGGGAATGGAGTGAGACAGGTTTGTAGTCTCTCCCCGATGTTATTCAATCTGTATATTGAGCAAGCAGTGAAGGAAACAAAAGAAAAATTCGGAGTAGGTATTAAAATCCATGGAGAAGAAATAATAACTTTGAGGTTCGCCGATGATATCGTAATTCTGTCAGAGACAGCAAAGGACATGGAAGAACGGTTGAATGGAATGGATAGTGTCTTGAAAGGAGCGTATTAGATGAACATCAACAAAAGCAAAACGAGGATAATGGAATGTAGTCGAATTAAGTCGGGTGATGCTGAGGGAATTAGATTAGAAAATGAGACACTTAAAGTAGTAAAGGAATTATGCTCTTTGAGGAGCAAAGTAACTGATGATGGTCGAAGTAGAGAGGATATAAAATGTAGACTGGCAATGACAAGGAAAACGTTTCTGAAGAAGAGAAATTTGATGACATCAAGTATTGATTTTAGTGTCAGGAAGTCGTTTTTGAAAGTACTTGTATGGAGTGTAGCCATGTATGGAAGTGAAACATGGACGATAAATAGTTTGGACAAGAAGGGAATAAAAGCTTTCGAAATGTGGTGCTACACAAGAATGCTGAAGATTAGAGGGGTAGATCACATAACTAGTGAGGAAGTATTGAATAGGATTGTGGAGAAGAGACGTTTGTGGTACAACTTGACTAGAAGCATGGATCGGTTGGTAGGACGTTTGATGAGGCATCGAGGGATCACCAATTTAGTATTGGAGGGCAGAGTGGAGGCTAAAAATCGTAGAGGGAGACCAAGAGATGAATACACTAAGCAGATTCAGAAGGGTGTAGGTGGCAGTAGGTACTGGGAGATGAAGATGCTTGCACAGGATAGAGTAGCTTGGAGAGCTGCATCAAACCAGTCTCGGGACTAAAGACCACAACGACTACATTTACTACACATACTGAGCTCTCATTAATCTGTGTCCCAGTACAGTAAATGGGCATTATTTACAACAGCATTAAACATATGAGGACCTTACAACTTCAGATCAAATAAAGCAGAAGCAATAGAACATATATCTACATCCTACGGAAATTCTAATCATTGCGAAGTGACAATCAAACGACTTGTCAAAAAATGGCTCTGAGCACTATGGAACTTAACATCTAAGGTCATCAGTCCTCTAGAACTTAGAACTACTTAAACCTAACTAACCTAAGGACATCACACACATCCATGCCCGAGGCAGGATTCGAACCTGCGATCGTAGCGGTCGCGCGCTTCCAGACTGAAGCTCCTAGAACCGCTCGGCCACCAGCGGCCGACAAACGACTTGTCAAGTTCGTTTATAGAATCTATGAGACTGGTGGTATACCGTTCGATGTTCGAGAAAACATCATCCACGCAGTTCCCAAGATATCAAGAACAGATAAGGAATGGAACGGGTGTTGAATCATCTTAAAAACCTACACTTCCAAGCTGCTGACAACAATAATGTGTATAAGAACGGAGAAGAAACTTTGGGATGTGTTAGATGACGATCGCTTTGGCCTTAGGGAAGTTAAAGGCACCAGATAACTAGTTCTAACAATGAGCTTGAAAACGGGAGTGAGACTTGTGAAAAATGAACAACCTTTCACTTTATTTGTCGGCACAGAAAATATGATCGGCAGTTTAAAATGATGTGTAGTGTTCGAGTAATGGAATAAGCTATAGGGAATGACTGATCTATTCAATATTTACAAGAACTAATAAGGAACAATGAACAAGGAAACCAACTGTTTGGACTGAAAAAGATATGAGACAAGGATGTATTACGTCACCGAAACTGTTTATTTTGTACGATGTCAGAGAAGCAATGACGAATATAAGAGAAAGGTCCAAGAGTGGAATTAAATTTCGGAATGATAGAGTATCAATGATAAAATTCCCTAATGACATTGCTATCCTCAGTGAAATTTGAGAAGAATTATAGGTCGTACTGGATGGGTCAAACTGTCTAATAATTACAGAATACAGTTTCTGCGTAAACCGAAGAGAACTAGCAGGAAAGACGTCAATGCGGCACTTAACATCACATTTGTTGTCCACCACAAAACACAGGGTGGGAAAGGAATTATGCTGCCTTGCATACAAAATAGCACACAACGCACGAAGTGTGAAGCAGCATATTGTCACGGGTTAAGATAGCACTCCCAACCAAGGAAAGTCGATTAGTACCATACATTGGCTTTACTATGAGGAACAACTTTCTGAGAATAAACATGTGGAACACAGCTTTGTAAGGTAGTGAATGATGGACTGTGAGAACACCATAAAAGAAAAGAATCGAAGCGTTTGAGACGCGGCGCTGTAAATGGATGTGGAAAATTTGGCATTCTGATGAAATAAAAGAATGAGGAAGCCTCCTCAGAATGGACGAAGAAAGCAACATATGGGAAAATGCTGACAAGAAGAAGGGACACAAAGATAATGCGTGTCAAGACATCGAGGAATAACTTCCATGGTATCAGAGGGACCTGGCAAAAGCACAGACTTTATGGGAGGGCAAAGACTGTAACACAGCGAAAAAATAATTGAGGACGTAGGTTTAAAGCTCTACTCTTAGATTAAAATGTTAACAAAGGTCATCAATTCGTGGCGGGCCGCATCATACCAGTAAGAAAACGGATGAAATATAAAACGGGAGGGGGATGAAAAGTTTCCTCTAATTCCTGTAATACGATCTGGTGAAGAATAAATATGGTTCCTAGATGTATTAGTTGAGAAGAGAATCATTAAAACCACACCACACGTCTTACTAGAGTCCGTGACTGCTGTAACTAAAAATCATCCATGCTATTTTCACATTACTCTAAAAGAGTTAAGTATTGTGGTATCCATGGTTATCTTTCTATTATTTTCCTTAGAGGTCTTTGCACACAGTGAATGTGGTAGAGATTATCCGGCGGATGTTTTGTTTACAATATGAAGCAATAACTACTAGTTTCTGAATCTACACTTGAATATGCTGTGCAGAATGACTAACTATGAGGGAAGTCCAATGAAAACGAAACATCCGCCACAATGGGACGATGGAATAATTCCATTCGAAAGTAATTACCACACACGTTAAGACATTGATCTTACTGTAGGGCGAGACGATCAGTTGTTTCGTAGAACGCGGTCCGTCACTGACGGATCCACATCCGCACTCACTCTTGCACTTCTCCGTCCAACTGCAATCAGCGGCCATAAACGTTTTCTGCAGGTCAATAATGATGTGAAAATCAACGTGAAAGATTTGGGATTCACGAAGAATGTTGCATTGTTTTCCAATCAAAACGCTGAAGTGTATTCTTCGTCCGATTGGCAGTGTGGTGTCCGATGTTGTGCAATAGGCTGATTGCGTGCGACAGCCCGACGATAAAGGGAAAAGCCAACAGTGGAAACATCCAACTACTGCCTCGTTGAAGAAATCCAAAGCTCGTCACACAAGTGAACTTCTTCAACTGCAGGACCCTCTGCTCGACGAGTTCCTCGAGCAATCAGTCCGCAGCGCTGTGAAGACACTTTGCAGAATCTGCGACAAGCCGGAAAGTCAAAATGCCCAGGAATGCTGTCGGATGGAATCATGGCGTTACACGACAACTCCCTCAGCAGCACTACCAATCGGGCGAAGGTTACGCTCCAGCAATTAGGATGGTAAATATTGTAGTATCCTCCGCTTAGCCCGAATTCTTCACAGTATGATCTTCACATCACTGGCGCTCCTGTAGGAGGACACACTTGGACGTCGGTTTCAGTCGGACGAGAACGTGGGAATGGGTGCAGCTGTGGATTTGTCAGTGGTTGACTGGATTTTACGAATCAGGAATTGATCGTGTCATCTGTGAATGGTATAAATGTTTTAATGCTTGTGTTAATTGCTTTTGAAAGGAACCGATCCATAGTCACGTTGTGGCAGTTGTTCGATTTTCATTTTACTACCCGCTATATACGGCGTATGTCTACAAAGTTCCGATACTGATGTTATTCCCGACGTATAAGCGACGTAGCCGCAGGAACTGCTGTGGTAGCTTGAACGAACTACGGTAAACAAAATATGTACATCCGACGTGTCAACTGTTAGCCTAAGATATTGGACATGCGATCGTAGTGTGTAGACGTTGTTGACTCGCGGATTGCAAAGGAGAAACACTTATAACCAGGTGCTCAATAAACTCTCTAGCATTTTTAATTACAAAAAGTGTGTGCAAAGACTGCCCTGGCATATCCATTCACTCCCGAACAAAGAGCGATGTGCGGACGCCTGGCACGAATTGTTTAAAACTCAAAATGCGGGGACTTCTAGAAAATATTATAATCGGTTACGAGACATTCTACTGCGGAACAACGAACTGCAGAAATTCACATGCAGAATCAACGTTTTGATGACATGACCGACATTCAAACAAAAAATATCACACTCACGACCCGTTCTCACAGCTTTAATACCGCAAGTACCTCGTCTTCTACCTTCCAAACTTCACAGAAGCTCACCTCCATACCTTGCAGAACTAGCACTCCTGAAAGAAAGAATACTGCGGAGATATGGCTTAGCCACAGGGTGGGGGATATTTTCAGAATGAAATTTTCTCTCTGCAAAGGAGGGTGCCCTGGTATGAAATTTCCTGGCTGAACTGTGTGGCGGACCGAGACTCGAAAGGGAAAGGTCCCGAGTTCGAGTCTCGGTCCGCCACACAGTTTTAATCTGCCAGGAAGTTTCATACCAGCGCACACTCCGCTACAGAGTGAAAATTTCATTCTTAAAAAATATCACGCCCGACTAGAATGACATTCCAAAAAATCGCTTTTCTGACAACTTTACATGGTTGTACCAAGTTTCTGTGAGTTGTACATAAGTAGGAAGTGGGGCTGATTGAGACTATGTGGAACATCTGAGGCATTCAAACCAGCGTAGTAACTTTGCACATACATCGATGAAATAGAAGTTGTGATACAATTGGCACGATATATTGCAAAATATTATTGTTACATTGTCTTACATAGTCTATAATAACTAGTCAGACGTTTACTCGGTCAATGTATTCTTGCAGTCACGCATTTTAGCACCATATTAAATTCCTGAACACTATTTTAATTTCATTATATTAATGAACTACATCAAACATTTCCATAAGTTCTCGTAGCTCGTGTGAGGACGTTAGATTCCCTATGTAAGGGACCTGCAAGGATATATCAGCTGCTTATTGAAGTAATGTTAGTAATCCAGCTAACTGAATTTCCGATCCAATCGTTCGCTCTACTTCTATAGCACTGGGCAAGACATGTCAATTAAGCTCTTCTTCCAGTTTAGTAACATGTTAATGTTATAATAAATACTTACACACACACACACACACACACACACACACATACACACATATTCTCCTGGATATAAATTACGAATAGTTGTATTGACTCTATTCCTAATAACGTTAACAGCTTACTCCTAGGGTTAAAGCTAATGGTAGCACTGACTGGAAACACCTTCTCTTATATTCCCTAGCGGGAACGCCTTTAGTTCCACTTTCAGCTTACTGAAGATTGATTTACGATGTATGGAACGAGAAAGGAAACGAAAGTAAGGATATTAGAGAGAAACAACATACTGCAATCTACTTACTAAACTAGACCTGAGAATAGCTGTTTAAAGTTAGTGCTGCAATTTTAGTTACAACAAACAAGATGTGACATTAAAAAGTGTTCACTGGAAAAAGTGATCTCAACAGTAGGTATCAGAAATTGTGTCTGTGACGGTGTATCGCGAACAGAAGCATCGTGTGTTTCAGATAACTGCTCTTATCAAGAAGTTCTTATCAGAAGCTGGATTCCAGATACAGCTACAACAGAAGCAGGGCAGTTCAGTGACATTCAGACCAGCTTCCGTAGCTCTCTGCTCTGATGCTTCCTCTCATCCCACTGATATCTGTGACTGTGATTTAGAAAGGGGAAATTCATCTTCAAAATGTGGTACGTACTGCGACGAAGTGTTAGATGTGGATACTGCTGCTCTACATCAGGTAGAGTGGAAAAATTATTACCAAAAGCAATGTTCTGTGTTTGTAACTAGGAGATGTTACACGTCCGTATACAGTTCTCACAAAAATATATCCTTTGTCTACCCTGGACCATTCGTTACACACATTATACACTAATAACAATTTTTTTGTGTCATTGACGTTGAGAAATTGTTGTTGCCGAGAATCACTTACGCTCTGTAAATTTAATGAATCTCTCGAGGATTGTTCTCTTTATAATGCGAATCTATGTGTCATTTCGGGAATTTACAGGTACTCAGTTTTTCCATAGTTACAGATCGTGTACGAATGAAAAGAGGTATTTACCTGAAAAGTGTCTCTTTCAACGCGAAAAGGCCACATATATTTAGAAGTTTCAACCTGCCGAACTTTCGTAAGGGCAACGTGGATTATTCACTTTTATGAACGCATCTTAATCTGATGGAAGATTATTGCTAAGCCTATCATAATAGATGTGGTTTGTTTTCAGTATTAACACGAAAAACCTAAATAAGTAAAGTTTACCTAAATATAGAAAAATTAGTGTTGTTGGTTGAAGGACACTTATACAGATTTATTTCTTGGTCTCCAACAATCCACAGTTTCCTTTGTAAAATACTACCACGTCGATGTCTCGAACTTTTTTTTATTGTTGTTTCTCTTTAGCTACGAAGTGAATATTTTGCGACGGGCTTGCGAATCATTCGTCCTTCATCACCAGCTGTAGGGCATGTAAGGAATGAAACCCGATTACGACACTTTGATACTTTATTTAGATGATTTTGGACATGTATCTCGTTATCAGACAGCGAAAGCAAAGAAGGCGAAAATATAAATCATCTTTCACGAATTCTTGGTGTAGGTCAGAGATATTACATTTTCGTTCATTCATGTGCCAACAATCGCATTTAAAGTATCATGATTCAATTGGTATCTTATGATTTACGAAACAGTGATTTCACGTAACAAAAAAAAAGTTTCGGGACTATTCTAACGAAAGCCTCCATGTAGAGAAAGCCGAATATTTAAATAGGTGTCCTTTTTGTGTTTGGAATGGAGACGGGCGGAGATGGAAAGCAACCAGCGCGTACTGTACATATACTCGACAGTCCTTACCCGGTGGGTGATTCTTTTGATATTTATTCACCTTACATTTACAGAAATACTGGCCTAGAATATCTTTTGAAAGAGAAGAATGGGCCGCTGCCGTACTGGATTCATCTGGTAACAGCAGTTGCTGGTTATTATCCGGATAGCTTGTCATATTTTGGCCTTCGACTGTTCCATGAGTCTCTGGTGGACTTTCCTTACCACTCTGAGCTAACATTGTAGCTTGCTCCATCAGCGAGTCATTCATTACGTTTGCAAATGAAAGAAGTGAACTGCATAAAAAATTTTTCAATCTTTTGGCAGATCTTGAAATATTTGCTACATCACAAGAGACGTATTTCTGTTCTTCGTTTTTTCTTCTTATAAAAATAAGTAACTATTAAGAGATTAAAGATATCTTGCTCATACACAGTCTTAGAGCGTAACATATAATAGCAAGTTTATTTCAAAGTAATACAAGTTACAGGGGATTTATTCCTTCAAATATACCTCTACGAGTTATGCATGACTTATATTGATACAGAGTTAGAAGATTGCCCTTCATATTACATTTTTAAATGTTGCAACGTTTTCTTTCTCTTTTTAAGACAATATTCTCAGCTGTCTATTGCACAGTCCATGGTTGAGGATGTTTTGAACCCATGTAGCTTCCTCTGCTCAAAGTATCTTTTACAGTATACCATACTACTTACAAAGTACATCATGGTATACATCCTCCTAGTCACCTCATTCCCGTTCCTTAACGAACTCCATCGACTCCTCCTGACACTTGTTTCCTCTGAAATCGCACGTGAAAGAGAGAAGACTCTCAAACCTTAAATTTGTCTTTATGTTCATCTCGGAAGACACGTGAGGGGAGGCAGTACGTGACGAAACACTTGTTTGAAACATCTCCCCGCGGAATTTACTTACAGTATTTACTTCGTGCGCAAAAATTCTCCTCTTGCGTCTGACACTCGACGCTTTTGATAACCTCTGGACACTCTTGTGCTAACAAAACTAAGTCATGACCAAAAGCGCAATTCGTCCTTCAATACTCCCAGTCTCTTTTATTAACCCGAAAGTCCTATAACGCCGAGGAAAATTCAAGAACCGCTGGATTAGCGATTCTGTGCGCTTCTTACTATCACAGAAGAATCTCATTGCCTTAGGAATCTTCCACTGAGAGATGTATGGTACCCGCGTTTCATACAATCACTTTCCTTCCGGACTTATGTCCTTCAAGTACTCTTCGATTTTATCTGTTTAATGACAGTTCGGTAATGATATAATCTAACAACAGTCTTTTCCCATCTTCACGCGCAAACCATTATATCTGTTTATGTTGACAGTCTCTATCTCTGTAAATATTCCAAATATTTTTGCCATTGATTGGTACGTATTAAACGTTCCTGCACCAAAAACTGAAGCAATGTTTGTGTTTATGTTAGAAGGAACTTGTCCATTAATTACTCTTCTGTGTTTGTGAAAACTTCAGCGAGAATAATGTCGTGTAGATTCCACTTACGTAAGCAATACTCGGATACGCGACTTAACTGAGTCACTCGTCTAGTGTCCATATACTATACACCATACATCCGTATCTGTCTCACCATGTGGAAGCCATCTATAAAAACGTACAGTTAAATTTACTACATTCTCCAAATCGTGTCAATTGAGTATCAAGAACCTTCCTTAAAAAGATCACAACCGACTTCATTCCTCATGCTTGTATAATCCGAGCAAACGCTTTACTTTTAATGGCTTCAAGACGACGGGACATTAAACAGCTTCCCATCCGCCTCTCTTCTCTCCAATGGCTACTTTCTCAGTCGTCTACACGACTTGTCACTACTTAACTAAACCAAATGATGTATTACGACTTCGAATACATTTGGCTTCATTTGCAATCTACTGTATACTTTTCACACAAGTTCTCATAACGTGCTTAGCAACTAGGCCCGTATCACAAATTACGTTGCACCATACAGCAGTGAAACGACCAATTAAATTTTTACTTTTGGTTGCCAGGACGTAAACCTCTTGTCTGAAGTATTTGCAATACCGTGATCTACATGTCATGTGTAATAGAGATTACATGTCGTATATGAGAAATCATATTATCCGATAAATAACCATTGAAGATCATGGATTCTCGAAAAAACCACTCACGTGATATAGCAAAATAAATAGTAAAGGTTTTAGTTGCACGTTTTGTAGTGCTCATCCAATCTTGCATTAGTATCTCAGCAACGCGGATCACTTCCTATCATTTGAAATTGCACTTACACACTTTACTGAAATATTTTCTTTTCAAACAGGACAACTTTCAAATACGAACCCTTCAAGGACGAAAATTTCGATTACGTAGCTCAAAATGGGAGCGACGTGTTTAGTCAAGGTGTCATCCGTGTGTCACCCTCTGAATGCGTTCTGCCTGCAGCTTACATGGAAATCGCCCTAAAGATAAAGAATTTCAAAGTCTATGAAGACGATGTTTGGGTTGTGTCGTTCCCAAAGTGTGGTGAGTATCGTAAGGACAATCTGTATTTTCTGAAAATACTCTATAGTATTATTTTTGTTGTTTGAAAACAATATAATCTTATATAGGCTCTTCATTGACACGAGAGATGGTGTGGTTGCTAATGAAGGACTTGGATTTTCAGACAGCGAGGAACGTGGACCTGGTTGATAGGTTTCCGTGTCTGGAGTAAGTTTCTAAACCATCGCTAACTGCTGTCATTCACTGGTATTTATGAATGTTACATGTTTCCCTGTCACAGGACCTAATAGTAAATAGAAAATAGATGTCTCACGCATATGCACACCGCTGCTGCAAGCTATTCGAGATTCTTTATTCCGTTTTATGTATATTTCTATTCAGCATTTCCCATTACATTTCAATATTACATGTGCGAAGGTTAACTGAAAATGCTATACGCATATTTTAGATTAACTAAAATAGTACTATTCATACAGTTACATAAGATACATTTCTTTCAAACACAAAATTAGAACATATCTAGACTCATAAGATTCATATTTACAAATACAGATGTTTATCTTGAGTTGTGATTACAAATCCATTAGCCTTCTAGCATTCATCCAATGTTTTTGTGGTATATGTGAAGTTATAGAGGAACCAAACGACTGCCACACAACAAAGAATCCTACTGAACTATAAAAGTTGAAAAAATTCACTAATTTATGAAATAAGTCTTATTTATAGATGAGCTTCCGCAATATTTTTTCAGTCATTTGGTACCTGAGACTGTGTGGCACTCTATCGTTATATTACTGCAGGTTAAAAGCAAATAATCAATAGTTTGATCTCCTCTAGATTTTTATCAGTTATTTTGTAGAGTTTGTAGTGAGGTGTCAGGAGGGTGGGTGAGATTAAGTAGTCCAATTTAGTTTATGGTCCAACTTAATGTTGACTTAGATGTTACTTGAATAAGTTTCACGTCAAAACTTAAGTAACTGTTCCTGAAGAAATCAAAGTTTCTGCTCCAACCGTCTTACACCCGTATTTAGACCTTTCCAATAACAGCTTACAATGGGCACTGGTGGTTGGTCCGTGAAATATATCCAATGACTCCGTGATCTCTGGAAACAGGGAGGCCATTCCAAGGCCATCTGAACACCACTTTGCGCTTTTTTCCCACCTCAGAAAAACCGTACATCGCATGCTCCTGCAGCGCTATGGATCACTTGGGGCAGGACTACACAAATTCTAGTTGTTATATGTTACTTCGAAATCATGATACGCCCATCCTAATCCTTCAAATGATTATTTACTGTGCAACAAATATCATTTGAGTTATACTCCCAAACGAAACTAAGCAAAGTCTCCAGCTCCATGCACTAAAAAGACGCATAACCAATATTGCAACAAAACTGCAGAAAACAAAAAATAATAGTTAATAATGACTGCCGTGATCGACAATCTCCCAAGCACATAACCACAGAAAGTGATCACACTAAATTAGTATCACAAGCAAAGTTCATTTATCTTATTGTTGTGATCTTCAGTCCAGAGACTGGTTCGGTACAACTCGCTATGCTACTCTATCCTGTGGAGGCTTCTTCAACTCCAAGTTACTACTGCAAACTATATCCTTCTGAATCTGCTAGTGTATTCATCTTTTGGTCTCCCTCATCGATTTTTACCCTCCACGCTGCCCTCCAATACTAAATTGGTAATCCCTTGATGCCTCAAAACGTATGCTGCCAACGCATACCTTCTTCTAGTCAAGTTGTGCCATAAATTCCTCTTCTCCACAATTCTATTCAGTAACTCCGCATTAGTTACGTGATTTACCCATCTAATCATCAGCATTATTCTGTAGCACCACGTTTTGAAAGCTTCCATCCCCTTCCTGTCTAAACTATTTACCATCCATGTTTCACTTCCACACATGGCTATGCTCCATACCAGTACTTTCAGACAAGACTTCCTAACACTTAAATATTCTTCAGAAACACCTTGCCATTGGCAGCCTATATTTTATATCCTCTCTACTTCGATCATTATAGGTTTTTTGCTCCCCAAATAGCGAAACTCATTTACTACTTTAAGTGTCTCATTTCCTAATCTGATTCCTCCAGCATCACCTGATTTAATTAGACTACATTCGATTATCCATGTTTTGCTTTTGTTGACGTTCATCTTATATCCTCCTTTAAGACACTGTCCATTCCGTTCAACTGCTCTTCACATGGAATGCGCTTAATATTTCTCCTCTTACTGAGTCCACTGTGTGCAAGTAACACACTTAACTGCATGACAAACATTAACAAAACCGAGTTACTGCAGGGACGGATTCTAGACAGGAAATGGAGAAAAAAATGTCTATGAACGTGTGCCTGAATCTGCATCACTGCCACGGTAGATGGCGCTGACGAGTAGAAGTTTCTCCACGTGGCCTGTGTTCCTTGTGTGTTGCAGGCTGTCGGGATCAAGCCGAGATGATGTTTATGTACAGCCAAGCTGTTGGAAACGGACGAGAGGCAGCGCAGCTGCACCAGAAGAAGTACCCTCACAGACATCTACCATACCATACAACATTTAAAGCCTTTTTCTGCATTTATATCATATGGGTCCTTTCAGACAGACGAACGTTCAGGGAAGCAACAGACTGTGCCTGCGCTAGACTTGGAAGTTCGAGTTCTCCCTCTTGGCCGTTTCCACTGGCTTCACCGTGCATAAGAACCATCTCAACTTGTTTCCGACAAGAATACCTGACCATTCCGCTGCTTACAGCACGCTGCATCATTAACACAGCCTGCAACATAAGGAACACAAGACACGTGATTAGAGGAACTTCCACTCGTCAGCACCATCTACAACTGCAACGATGCATTTCCGGACCCATCTTCATAAGACCTTTCTCCTCCATTTCAAATCACGAGTTCTTCCCTGCAGTTTGTCGTTTTTCTTTATTGTTCACCCTGTGTACTCTACATAAAATATTGAAAACTCTACTCCTATTATCTGATATTCTTTTCTGCTGTGACATAATAAATACATAGAAATAATAAAAATGTCCATTTACCGCTTTTCCTCTCGTGGTCTCAATGCGTAGGGAATCTGCTAGTGTTTTGTGTGAGCACAGCTGCCTTCCTTTCTTCCTACCCCATCACTCCTTCCTAGATAGTGCTGACATTAGAGGTGGCTACGACTCTAGTGCACCTCCAAAAGGACTGACACGTACAGCATGTAAGTTGGTCGTACATGTTGACAATTGTAGCTTAGCATTCACTGACGAGGTCATCCCAATAATCTGTCACAGACCTGGGTAGTAGGTAACAAACCTCTTATTCTTTAACTTTTGGATGTGTCAGCTTTTTAGGAACACCACAGATCGACACGATATGCTGGTACGTTATCAGTGTAGATATGTGGTTAGCCGTTAATGGGGAGTGGAGATCACACAATGGGATTTTGAACATCGTTCGTAGCAATAACACAGTTTAATTAATTTCCCAGTGGTGTCATAAATAGACAGACTAATAACAATACGAAACGCAAAAATAAAGGTTAGGTGGTTTTGGAGAACAGTAGGTCTACTCCCCAATAACACATCAGGGCACAGGATTCAAGCCTGGTGTTTCCCACAGGTCTGGAAGCTCCACATAACGCACTGGTCAGGTAACGCGAGCTCTGTGCAATTCTGTAAGATAGATAGAAAGTATCTTAACGCACACATAACGAATGCAGATACATGACCAAGTTAAACCGTGGCAAAGAGCAGTCCAATTTAGTCTGGTCTTTGGCATGGAATATAATCACTGTGGTCTTTGAGTTATGTTTAAGGCTCTTGGTGAAGGATGGCTGAGAATAATATAGTGTGCTGCTGGTATGAGTTAAGTCACAGTGGAAACAAAATTTGCGGGACTCCCTTGCCACAAACGCCGGACCGTTATCACAACAGGTACCTTGGGCGGTCCTGACAGGGAAACAATTCTCGTCAAATGTTGAATGATGGCTGCTGCAGTTATCTTATCTCTGCTCATTAACCAAATAAGATGGGAAAGGGTTTCAACAGCAGCAGAAATATACTTTTGGTCATACTGGGTGCGAAACAACGCTCCAACATAATCAGTGAACAGTTGGTCCATGGGATGTACGGCACAGGAGGCCTCGATAAGCCCCCTATCACGTTAGTATTAGGTTTGGCGATCACGCAAGTTTGAAAGTTTAACACTTGCTCTCCAATTTCTGGAAATCTTTATGTAAGGACGACTACGTAAGAACTTTCTTCATCTTATGGACGATTTAGGTGTCCCCTGTAACAGACTCATGGTAGTACTTCTACACCGCTGGGACCAAATGCAGGGAAAACAAATTTTTAGCTTCCCGTCCCTCTGCATACAATAACAAACCAATCCCTTCTGTATCTCATAGCCCCGTTCTTTCTCTCCTGCTGACACCTTCCGCTTAGTCAGAGCAAAGTCAGAGTCATGCTCTTGTCGTTCTCGCAAATCGTTGAACAGAGAGGGTATTTCAGTTAACACAGCGAATATACAACACACCTCCACTGAATCTTCGGAGATAACGGTTTCATCTATCAACTCCTCCGTCATCCGACATGGTCGATGTGACAGAGCGGTTCTAGGGACTTCAGTCTGGATCACATTCTCGTGCATGGATGTGTGTGATGTCGTTGGGTTACTTAGGTTTAAGTAGCTCTAAGTTCTAGGGGACTGCTGACCTCAGATGTTACGTCCCATAGTGCTCAGAGCCATTTGAACCATTTTTGAACATGGGCGATATTTTTGTGACCCTTAATGTACCTGACCGAAATGCGGAATGCCGAGATTCACACCTCTTAGTGGGCGATCCCAGTGGTTTCACGCAAACGCCCTATGACCCACCAGAGCTTCACTGTCCGTTTCCCAAAGTTCCAAGGGTAATCGAAATTTCTCGTGAGTGAAAGAGCACTGCGAGAGCCACTAACTAGTAGATCGAATACTTAGCCTCGATGTGTCCCTACTTCCATGTGTACACCATCGGACGACGATCACCGTCCTATTCTTGGAGCAATAGGGCCGCAACACCTGATTTCGAAGCGTGATGAATGGCTTCGTAAATTGCGAGGAGAGGTACGTTGCTGAGTGCTGAGACAAAGGCGTCGAACGTAGCTTCCTGGCCGCCTGTCCACATAATTGGCTAGCCATTTTTGCATAAATGGTTTCACGTAGCATAAAGTTCCGTAAACCAATTTCCTAAAAATTGCTCTTAAGTTAGGAGAGGACTTCTCTGACGACGTGATAGAAGACGAGAAGAGAGAAGGGATCCAATATTAGAATCAGAATTTCAAAGACAGTAAATTTAACACCAGGGTTAGATAACACTCCATTTAAATTTGTGAGATCATTAGGCAAATTGACAACTAACTGACTACTCACGCTGGTGTTGCGGCCGAAACACGGCCGTTTCCTAACTCTGTAGTGGGTGACAAATAAATGTTTTGTAAAACGTGGCAAAACAGGGGTCAGTCAGTTCACATTCCCAGTATAAATCAGCTCTGAGACCATGGCTGCTAATAAAGAAACGGTCACTCACACACACAAACCAGCACAATACTGTTCAGCGGTCGTCCGTAATATGTGGTTGCACTTCATAATGTAGCTGCGTTTTATGTCTAAGGACGCCAGCTCACAACTGTCAGAATGTACTCGAAATAATATATTTTTTTTAAATAAATGCAGGCAGGAAGTGCTACACAAGAAATTAGGTACGCACTCCTGGTTGGTTAATGCTTTTTGTAACTGAAACTTGTTCCTTCTCCCATCAACACCAAAAATAAAAAAGTAAAAATGTGTTTCACAGTTTATCCTTGAAACTCAGTCCGATCGAACGTTCGTGTATCAGTGGAGGGTATCATCTAATTCACGATAGATCCCGTGGGGTTTTCGCAAGAAAACCGTTAAAGTTACACAGTTCCAGTTCAAACTACAAGTCCCACACCGACTTCACACTAAAATTACTCTCTACGATATTTCAGTGCCTGTGTTACTCAGAATTACCATGCAAAGTACCTTTGGACACGTATGCGAACAGGCACAGCAGCGGCTACACGCGCTGTGAAATACATTTACGGTATTCGCAATTGCGAATATGGACAGCCATCAGCTGGTGAACGGAATAACAACAATGCAAGTTTACGCCGACCGTGACTCGAATCCGGATTTCCCGTTTGTCGTGGGCGTTCGCCTTACTATTTGGCTATCCAAGCACGGCTCAGAGTCAGGCCCAAACTTTCATACTTTGTCAACCATGTCTCTACAACCTGTACTCGTACATACACTTTACTTGAAAGTCACTCTCCCGGTGTCTAAGAAGCTGCAGTCATGGACTGTGCGGCTGGTCCCGGCAGAGTTTCGAGTCCTCCCTCGGACATGGGTGTGTGTGTTTGTCCTTAGGATAATTTAGGTTAAGTAGTGTGTAAGCTTAGGGACTGATGATCTGAGCAGTTAAGTCCCATAAGATTTGACACACATCTGAGCATTTGAAATTGCCCGGTGTCGGCGTATAAATACGATATTGCAGTACCTATGTTATTCTAAATTACGATGCAACGTTTGTTAGGTAAGTGTGTAAGGCTCTCGCTCTGACTAAACGATCCAGTGAGGAAATGCGGCGCTCTTCGTTGGATCTTCTTTATCTCTTCTGTCGCTTGCCCGATCAAGCGACCTTCAAGTGCCATGTCTCCCAGTTACGGAATATACATAATGGATATACTAGTAGAGGTTGTAGACACATGGTTGAAGAAACATAGAAGTCTGGGTTTAGCCATAAATCGTGCAGGCATGGGCAGTGGTAAGGCGACCACACGCGGTGAGCGGGACATTCGGGTTCGGGTACCGGTCCGACGCAAATTTCCATTGTCGTCATTACATTCTGGAGCTGATTGTTGTCCATACTGGAATTTGTGAATAAGCTAACAAATGAAGTCCAACTTGTAGTTGGGTGCGACAGCCTAAAACTGAAAAGTACCGCACGAGCTTACCACATTCACAACCTACACCCCACCAAATTCTCCATTCCAGATTTGATAATTCCACGGAAGAAAATCGAGAAGAGGGCCACTCACAACGAAACTATTTAATCCAGAGTTGGCGACTTATAGTAATTCAGCGCTCACAAACCGCGACTCTGTTCCCGTTCATCAAACACAATTACTCACAGAGACCGCCCCCAAAAAAGGTTGTATCGAAACCCACGTTAAAAATTGTTGATCTACGACCATTGAAGACAAATCAACGGCTTAGTAAGACGAATGCTGGAATTAACAGTTTAAAAATTTAAATTGTCCATTATACGTGGGTTTAGAGGGAAATTTTCCAAGAAATCTGATGCTGCCGTTCGTTTTCTTTTATTTGTCATGGTTTCTTTATAAGTATTATTTTTCTGCGTCTATCCTTAGTTTTTCAGGTTTTTTGGAACGAGTATTAGTAAATAATTTAAACTATACATTCTAATAAATACCTTCTTATTTCTGTTTTATAGTACTGTCACTACTCTTACGATTTTTATAGTTATTTAGCACGAAAAATTCTTTTACGGTACGAAACGTACATTTCGGTCTGACATTTAAAAATGTATACATTTTCGGTGAGTTTGCAGTGACTGTTCGTTGCAGCTGTATGTGATGTATCTATAGACAGTGTGTTCCTTATAACCACACGATTCGTCGCCGACACATTAACTTCTATGGTTCAGAAAACATACATAATGCTTTTGTAAAATAAGTTACAGACTAATGCAGATGTCCTAAGCGAGTCCCAGTCTCGAAATCTACTCTTTCTTCTGATAGAGATGAGCATACTATCTCCTCAGTTACATATATGGATCAATAATTATTAGTTTCTGAATAAGTTTATTTTTCAAATGGCAGTGCGAAAGTTGCCATTGAGCATGTTTCCATAGTCTCCCTCAGCGGCCTGGCCTTCTCCCGTGGCGAAGCAGCGCGTCTCAGTCCTAGGGGTTTTCATGACTCAAGGACACTGCCATCTGTGGAGAGAAGTGTGAATTTTCCCAATACGTGTTCCTGTCAAACAGATTTTGGTCCACGCACTCGCAGTCTCGTTTTTAAGTCTGAAATAAGGGTCTCTCACCTTTCCAGTGGGCAACCTCATTACTGTGTGTAGATTGTATGAGACTGGAGGTATACCATTAGACTTCCTGAAAAACATCATCGAAACAATAACGAAGATAGCAACATGCGACAAGTGCAAGAATTGTCGCACATCAGCTTAACTACTCATTCATCCAAACTGCTGAAAAGAACGATGTACATAGGAATGGGGAAGAAAATTGAGGATGTGTTAGATAACGATCAGTTTGGTTTTAGGAAAGGTGAAGGCACCAGAAGCTGTTGATAATGGAAGGAAGGCTGAACTAAAATCAAGACACCTCCAAGGGATTTATAGACCTGGAGAAAGCATTCGACAACGTAAATTGATGTAAGGTATTCTAAATCCTGAGATATATAAGGGTAAGCTATTAGGAAAGCCATGCAATATACAAAAAGTACAAGTACCAAGACGGAACAATAAGAATTTAGGACCAAGAAGGAAGTGCTCGGATTAAAAAGGATCGTAAACCTAGGATGTAGTCTATCCGCTATAGTGCCCAATCTGCGCAATGAAGAAGCAATGGCGGAAACAAAAAGAAGGTTCATGAGTGGGATTGAAAATCACGGTGAATGGATAACAGTGATAAGATTCTCTGATAACACTTCCATCCAGAGTGAAAGTGAATAAGGACTGCAGGATGAGTTGAATGCAATGGGCAGATTAATGAGGACAGAATATGAACTGAGAATAAATTGAAGAAAGACAAAAATAATGAGAACTAGCAGAAATGAGAATTGCGAGGAAGTGAATATCAGAAATGGGGGATCCTGAAGCAGACGAAGATAAGCTGTTCATCTAGCTAGGCAGCAAAGTAACCCATAATGGACGGAGCAAGGAGGACATAAAAAGCAGTCTACCACAGGCAAAGTGGGCATTCCTGGCCAAGAGAAGTCTACTGGTATCTCACATAGGCCTTCATCAGAGGAAGAAATTGATGAGAATGTACGTTTGGAGCACAGCATTGAATGGTAATGAAATATGAACTATAGGAAGACAGAACTCTTGTCACAGTATTTATTTCCACCAGTGCCTTTCCTTTGCTAACAGCACCGGCCAGGATTTTTGCAAATTCTGCACACACCTTTCTTGACATATCAGGTGGCAGTCCCCTCAAGAAGGCAACTATTGCTCTAGGTTCTGCTTCCTGAAGAATAATTCAACTCTTTTCGTCATTACCCGTCAACTAATACATATTCACCTATATTCCCTGCCTTCTACCTAGAAAACTCTCAACGAATTTTTGGTTTTGCGACACCCCATGTAATTGTCCACGAAAAATCTGTAGCAATTTTCCCTTTTATAACTCTGTACCAGCCCGTCCCTGAGTTCCGAATGTTTAATTATTCCCTGTCATTATGTTGTATACATGGAAGAATCCTGGAGATACTAGAAGGTTTCAGTTAGATTATATAATGGTGAGACAGAGATTTAGGAGCAAGGTTTTAAATTGTAAGACATTTCCAGGGACAGATGTGGACTCTGACCACAATCTATTGGTTATGAACTGTAGATTATAACTGAAGAAATTGCAAAAAGGTGGGACTTTAAGGAGATGCGACCTGGATAAACTGACTAAACCAGAGGTTGTACAGAGTTTCAGGGAGAGCATAAGGGAACAATTGACAGGAATGGGGGAAAGAAATACAGTAGAAGAAGAATGGGTAGCTCTAAGGGATAAATTAGTGAAGGCAGCAGAGGATCAAGTAGGTAAAAAGACGAGGGCTGGTAGAAATCCTTGGGTAACCGATGAAATATTGAATTTAATTGATGAAAGGAGAAAATATAAAAACGCATTAAATGAAGCAGGCAAAAAGGAGTACAAACGTCTCAAAAATGAGATCGACCGGAAGTGCAAATCGCTAAGCAGGGATGGCTAGAGGACAAATGAAAGGATATAGAGCCTTATCTCACAAGGGTTAGGATAGATACTGCATACAGGAAAATTAAAGAGACCTTTGGAGAGATAAGATCCACTTGTATGAATATGAAGAGCTCAGATGGAAACCCAGTTCTAAGCAAAGAAGGGAAAGCAGAAAGGTGGAAGGAGTATACAGAGGGTCTATACAAGGGCGATGTACTTGAGGACAATATTATGGAAATGGAAGAGGATGTAGATGAAAATGAAATGGGAGATACAATACTGCGTGAAGAGTTTGACAGAGCACTGAAAGACCTGAGTCGAAACAAGGCCCCGGGAGTAGACAACATTCCATTGTAACTACTGACGGCCTTGGGAGAGACAGTCCTGACAAAACTCTACCATCTGGTGAGAAAGATGTATGAGACAGGCGGAATACCCTCAGACTTCAAGAAGAATATTATAATTCCAATCCCATAGAAAGCAGGTGTTGACAGAGGTGAAAATTACCGAACTATCAGTTTAATAAGTCACAGCTGCAAAACAATAATGCGAATTCTTTAGAGACGTATAGAAAAACTGGTAGAAGCCGACGTCGGGGAAGCTCAGTTTGGATTCCGTAGAAATGTTGGAACACGTGAGGCAATACTGACCCTACGACTAATCTTAGAAAATAGATTAAGGGAAGGCAAACCTACGTTTCTACCATTGGCAGATATAGAGAAAGCTTTTGACAATATTGACTGGAATACTCTCCTTCAAATTCTGACGGTGGCAGGGGTAAAATACAGGGAACGAAAGGCTATTTACAATTTGTACAGAAACCAGATGGCAGTTATAAGAGTGAGGGGCATGAAAGGGAAGCAGCGGTTGGGAAGGGAGTGAGACAGGGTTGTAGCCTGTCCCCGATGTTATTCAAGCTGTATCTTGAGCAAGCAGTAAAGGAAACATAAGAAAAATTCGGAGTAGGTATTAAAATCCATGGAGAAAAAATAAAAGTTTTGAGGTTTGCCGATGACATTGTGATTCTGTCAGAGACAGCAAAGGACTTGGAAGAGCAGTTGAACGGAATGGACAGTGTCTTGAAAGGAGGATATAAGATGAACATCAACAAAAGCAAAACGAGGATAATGGAATGTAGTCGAATTACGTCGGGTGACGCGGAGGGAATTAGATTAGGAAATGAAACACTTAAAGTAGTAAAGGAGTTTTGCTATTTGGGGAGCAAAGTAACTGATGATGGTCGGAGTAGACAGGATATAAAATGTAGAGTGGCATTGCCAAGGAAAGCGTTTCTGAAGTTGAGAAATTTGTTAACATCGAGTATAGATTTAAGTGTCAAGAAGTCATTTCTGAACGTATTTGTATGGAGTGTAGCCATGTGTGGAAGTGAAACATGGACAATAAATACTTTGGACAAGAAGAGAGTAGAAGCTTTCGAAATGTGGTGCTACAGAAGAATGCTGAAGATTAGATAGGTAGATCACATAACTAATGAGGAGGTATTGAATAGAATTGGGGAGACGAGGAGTTTGTGGCACAAGTTGACCAGAAGAACGGACCGATTGGTAGGTCATGTCCTGAGGCATCAAGGGATCACAAACTTAGCATTGGAGTGGAACTTGGGTTGGGTAAAAATCGTAGAGGGAGACCAAGAGATGAATGCACTAAGCAAATGCAGAAGGATGTGGGTTGCAGTAAGTACTGGGAGATGAAGAACCTTGCACAGGATAGAGTAGCATGGAGAGCTGCAACAAACCAGTCTCAGGACTGAAGACCACAATAACAAGAACGGGTCATTATGATAAGTAACATTTTCACTTCTTCTGTCTTCTGTAAGAACTGGTCTTCAGTACAATATCTCAACTTTACAATTGTCAACAGGTTACCTATAAATGGTATTATATCCACCAAGACATGCCCAAAAAAAAGTTAACTAATTAATCGGTAGCTGAATGTACGGTGGGGATAGTCAAACTGGACGAGGCCCTATCCCCTTTTATTGAATCCATCTGATTATGCAGGTCTGCATTATTCTGCTCGAAAGTATCTAACCGCTTATGCATATCTGTATTATTCACTATCATCTGACCTACTTGTTCTGTTATGGATTTAGTCACTTCCAAAGCGTTAAGTTCTCGTGTTGGAGTTCCTGCTATTACGCAAATTTTGTCTAATACACGAGACAACAAGAGTAGAAACAGAATGATACAAGTAGAACATTTAAATATAACAATATCAAAACAGTTCTTGTTATAACTCAATTTCTCCACCTAAGTGGGGGCTCAGTATTAACATTTCACACATTCCGTAATAAACTTCATGCGGTGATTGAGCCACGCTCCTCGGTTCACATTTCCTTTACTCACACCATTGCCCTTGCAAACGAAATGCAAACTAGCATACATGGCATCCTAAATTTACATTACACACTTTCAAATCATCGTCTGCAACCAATGTGTTTGAATTGAAGATCTGCATGATTAGGAAAACCCACAAAAATACAGCTACAGCTCTCAGCGAAATGACTTTCTTATGCTCCTCACCGCGGCTGTCAACATCGTTCAAAATGCACTTGGCCACTTGTGCCTCAGGTTTCCAAAGCCCAGAGATTTCTGACGACAGTTGTAAATGGTTTTCTTGGTGGTAGCTGACATTAGGTGTCCCGTTATGTCACGATGGCTAGACGATTAGATTCAAATTTGGTATTCATTTCCCCTGATGGACCGGACTCTACTACAGTATCTGTAACTGCTGATTGAACTTCTGGTTCGGATATTTCGTCTGCATTTTCCTTCTTCAGTACATTGTTGCTTCTATTAATCTTCTCAGCCGTTTCATCAAATGAAGCCACTCCGATGCCTTTTAATTTTGCTTGTGTCCCGGCAAGACTAAAAATCACGTAACTAGTACCTGTCAAAGAGGCTGAATTGCTTAGAGAGACAACACCGCGACCACAGTGAAGTGAACTGAACCGACCTCCGGCATGTTCTCGGGATTGGAAAGAAATAGGCGTCGAACGTACCAGTGCGTAAGAAAATTATGAAGTTGGAGCTGTTAGTTTTAGCACAGTACGAGTAGCTTTCATTTAAATACCGTGACCCAGACGGTCAATAGCAGAGAATTTACCGTAAAAAATACATTCTTACAGTTTAGTTTAACATCCATCTTCGTTTGTTTTAGTGCACCCTCTTACACAGAAAACTTTCAAAGAATAACCGTGGTTGTAGAGACAAACATTCTATATAAAAATACCTGTAACTTCGACTGTGCTAACCACTCATTTCGTATTTCATACAATAAATGAAGAAAAATAACTGTGTTGCACTGAGAAAGGAAGCACCACCTTATAAATCAAGTATTTTACAATTCAAGCCAACTAGGCAGCCGAAGATGCAGTGCAGCTATTTTTGTCTTAATTTTATTGAGGTGTATCTGCTGAATCAGGTTGCACTTCTTACATGTAGAGTCTAATTATCCAAAGTTACGTAGTGGACGCTCCCACCCCTTGGATATTCGTAGTTTTTTCCTTTCTGTTTACTAGATTGACGCTGGTTGCGACCGATTCCTCCCCTGCGCCAAACTTTTTGTGTCTGAGCAGCCCTTGCAAATTACGTCCTCAATTCTATACTTACGTATTCAATGTATACTTACGTATTCCAGGTATACTTGCTCTATAGCTGTTACCCTCTATACCGCCCTCTAGCACTACGGAAGCTATTCCGTGATATCTTGAACAGATGTCCCATCATCCTGTCGACTTTTTTGTCAGTGTTTTCCATTAACCCCATTCCAAGTCGATTCTGCGATGAACCTCCTCATTTCGTACCTTATCAATTCATCTAGGTTTCATCATTCTTCTATGAGGCCACATTTCAAATAGGTTTCACTGTCATACAATTGTGTGATTCAAACTACGTTCGCAGCAATTTATTCCTTAGACTAAGTCCCCAGCTGACTTCTCTCAGCCAAGAATGCCCTCCTTGCTGTGATAGTCTGCTTTCTAATGCCCCACTGGCTCCGTCCATCGTGGCTTTTCTGCTACCTGCGTAGCAGAATTCGTTAACTTCGTCTAATTGTGATTCCCATTTCTAATGTTAAGTATATCTCTATTCTCATTTCTGCTACTTCTCATCACTTTCGTCTTACTTCGATTTACGCTTTTTGCAGACGATGCTAGTGTCGTATTGAAACCCTTAAGATCACAAGCAACAAACGTGACAGTGATGCTTTTTAAAAAATGTTAAGAGGGTCTCTGTAATTTCATTCTTCCTAAGTTTTTAGAAAGCACATTGTATTCTGTTCTGTAGAACAAGTACTATCAAACCAGCGATTGATGTAGCAAATGAGCAGGAGTCAGTAAACGGGGTAGAAGGCTCCATATTTCTAGATGTACATGTTGATGAAAAGTTGAAGTGGAAGACACGTTACTGAGCTACTCAAACTTTGAGTTCAGCTACTTCTGGTTTTCATCTAACTAATAGTTTTCGAAATAAGCCAATCAATTTATTGGTCAGATTTTCATTCTCTAATGTCTTACGGAATTACTTTCTAGAATAACTCTTCGCTTATAAAGAAAGTATTACTGTACTAAAGCGATCAGTAAGAATAAAATGTCTTGCTCATTTACGGTCATCTTGTAGGAGCCTCTCAAAGAGTTAGGCATTTTAACTGTACTGGCTTAATACGTACACTATCTTATCAAACGTATCTGGGCACCTATTAGTACAATTAATATGGTGTGTGACCAAACTTTGCCTCTAAGATAGCGTCACCTCTGATGGGGACACTTCCAGTGAACTGACTGAACGTCTTTGGGGGAATGCTCAAGACCCGACACCAGAGAAATTAATTGTGTTAGACACTGCGATGTCGATCGAAGTTGGCATTCTAAGTCATCCTGAAGGTATTCCATTTGGCTCAAGTCATACCATTATAGGAATGTTATAATCCAGAAACAATTGCCTCACAGATGGTGCTTTATGACAGGGTGCAGTGTCATCGTCTCCTATTCGTTCTACTGTACGCAATATATAATGCTGTAAAATATATTTACTTTATTTACTTCCTGTTGCATTTAGCTTTATCGTAAGGGCAGTAATGGGAAAACAACCTAGCCTCGAAAACCACACTCCCCCGAAATTCACTGTCCGCGCTGCGCACGGTTGCAGGTAAACGTTCGTCAGGTATTCGTCATACACGAACCCTTCCATGCGGTACCTGTTCGCCATCCCAAATCAGTCGTTTCCAGCCGTCAACTGTCCAGTGGCATAGTTCTCTACATTACTCTAAGCGTCGCTTGATACTGAAAACAAATATGTCTTATGGGGAGCTGTTCGACCATTCCTATTCCTTTTAACACAGTGTTATTGTGCTGGCTGATCTGCTGATAGTACTTTGGAAAGAATGAGTAATACGTTTCTCTGATTTCATGAGATTTTTTTACAGCAACTCTCTGTATCATTACATGAGGTCGACCTGATGTTGATCTATATTATATTGATTTATATTATATGGACTTCTAGTTTCAGCCGCACGCAGTTGACGCCAGCAAGTGTATGGGCCTGAAGATGACGATGTTACAGCGTTGAACCTAGTTGCCACCTTAAATACAGCTGGAGGATTTTCTTCATTTTCAATATAAATTTATACCAGCTGACGTCCCACTGTCCTCCATTTCAACTATGGATGTACGAAGAAAGAAAATGTGATGTTGATAAAGCTGTGGTTGTTCCTTCACATTTCATCTTCGCAATCACAACACTAACCGTCGACTTGGGCAGCTTTAGAAGCGTTGAAATATCCATGATGAATTTATTACTGAGATGACATCCTATGACCACGTTTGGAATCACTGAGTTCTCCTGACTGACCCTTTCAGATGTTATTGCTGCCGTCGCGATATTTCTATCCGAATCCTTGAATACCACCTGGTTTGCTTCTCGTGACATTTACCTAATTCCTTTCTATTTAGAGGTGTCCTCATACTTTTGATCAAATAGAGTATATTCGGTACTTCAATTCGTCATGAATAGTCCACCTCTGTTTGATCAGCATAGTTATATCCACATCCGCAAAAGAATGACCTTCACTACCGATTATAAAGCTGTCTGTGGCTCAGAAAGTAGTTGAATAGACAGCAATAAAAAATTTTAGTAATTTCCCCAACAAAATTAAAGTATGATAAGTAGCAAAGGCAGCTTTAAATCTAGCTGTCATCATCCGACGGTGCTCGCAGCATACATAGGGTGAATCCGCCAGTCAAATACGAAGCGACGTGATATTTGCCAAGTCTCCCGACTCTTTGGTACGCGAGCGACTTGGTGCAAGGAAATAAGTCGGCAGCAGGGTGTATCTCAAGTTTATGGGATCTCCACGATTGGAGACAGAAAGAAAGACTCAGGTACCAGACTAGGGAGGTGGAAATGAAGAAAAGAGCTTTTGGGTGTTATCTTGGTTTTGATTTGTTGATTCTTCCCGAATTTCAATGAACATATCGAAGAGCACAGACAATGAGCCGTAGTTTCAGTGATCGTGGAACATAGATGGTGCTGATTAGAAACTCAGATTTCTACAACAAATAGCCTGGCTGGCTCGAATCATGAAAGGAACCAGTTACTTCTTGCTCAGATCGAAAACTAAGAGCCCGTTACACGTCACACTGTAAGTGACCATAGGTACAAGTAAACCATAATAGACCAACAACCCACAGCCCAGAGGTACGTACAGGCAAGAATGTAAGACCGTCTTAGTCTACAAGCTTAACTGGTTAGATTCCTCTAAGCACATAATTGTCTCTGACGGCTGACGGACACCCGAGGTTCATGCTCTGCCAGGAACTCCCGAAATGTTGGACTCTTCCCTGCCCCTGAACTGGTGACCTCTGTATATTGTGTTGGAGCTGTTTGCTTATAGAAGCTACGTGACCGCGTCGCATTGTTACCCGCAATTCGCAATCAACCAGCTCGAAATCAGGGATTTCTTAATATTCGCGGCCTCATATTGGCCTGGCAAAAGCGTCAAGGTCTGTACGTCTCCACCTACGTTTGCAGGCTCGTTAAAATTCTTACGAAGATAACTGCTCCCGCACAGGCCACGAAAGCCCAAAGGTACCAAGTGTTGCCGCGGCATCCTTAGCCCACAGGCGTCACTGGCTGCGGATATGGATGGGCATGTGGTCAGTACACTGCTCTCCCGGCCGTATGTCAGTTTCCGAGACCGGAGCCGCTACTTCTCAGTCAAGTAGCTCCTGTGTTTGCCTCACAAGGGCTGAGGGCACCCCGCTTGCCAACAGCGCTCGGCAGACCGGATGGTCACCCGTCCAAGTGCTAGCCCAGCCCGACAGCGCTTAACTTCGGTGATATGATGGGAACCGGTGTTACCACTGCAACAAGGCCGTTGGCCTTGCAAACATATTACTTTTTTTTTGTTTGCTGACAGTTCACTCATGGGAAGGTCATTACATAACCTATAATGGTTGGTTGATTTGTGGGGGTTGAAGGGACCAGACTACAAAGGTCATCGGTCTCAAACCGATAATGATTTCTCCGGGAAACCACTTCTATAACATAAAGGAGTGATTATTTAACAGCCGCCAGTAGAAAAGAAATGAGGGAAGTCCTTGTTTTTAATTGTCGTTGCATGAATAGGACGAAAAAATACTTTCATTATTGTTAACACTAATGTACACATATCCTTTAAACTGAGTCGCCTCACATCGTTTGGATAAAATAATCGTCCTGATGGTGTTTGGAATATGC
This sequence comes from Schistocerca serialis cubense, assembly GCF_023864345.2. NCBI lineage: Eukaryota > Metazoa > Arthropoda > Insecta > Orthoptera > Acrididae > Schistocerca > Schistocerca serialis. The sequence goes on from NC_064643.1 coordinate 672,073,469, forward strand.
AGTGCCGGATTAGCCACGTAGCAGGGGTTAACAAATGCTACCGGCCCGGCGCATTTGAGAAAAGGGAGGGGGGGGGGGGGGAGCTGGGCACGAAAAATCTTGTCAAGTTAGACTTTTTTCTTACTGTCATTTTACATACAGCATTTATTTGTTGCAAGTAGACTAGTGAAAAAGTTGAATCATCTCACCGTTTGGTTAAGTTTGTAAATTCTGCCAAATGATTAATAATGTTTCTGGCGTCAATATGGAGAACAGGGTTATCGGTGTGTCGGAGCTAACCTAGATAGCCAGCAATAGATTCTTAGTGACATTTAGTTCATGCAACTTAACCGAACCTCTAACAATTTTTCAAAGGATGGTGATCTGGAGTGACGTCCTCCCAGCTAGTCAATACATTGGCAACGAAAATCATTCAATACTGTACATAGGTTTGCTGCATATAAGCCGGTACTCTTTGAGTCGTTTCCACTGCATTGTATACAGGGTGTTACAGAAAGGTACGGCCAAACTTTCAGGCAACATACCTCACACACAAAGAAAGAAAATATGTTATGTGGACATGTGTCCGGAAACGCCTACTTTCCATGTTAGAGCTCATTTTATTACTTCTCTTCAAATCACATTAATCATGGAATGGAAATACACAACAACAGAACGTACCAGCGTGACTTCAAACACTTTGTTACAGGAAATGTTCAAAATGTCCTCCGTTAGCGAGGATACATGTATCCACCCTCCGTCGCATGGAATCTCTGATGCGCTGATGCAGCCCTGGAGAATGGCGTATTGTATCACAGCCATCCACAATACGAGCACGAAGAGTCTCTACATTTGTTATCGGGGTTGCGTAGACAAGAGCTTTCAAATGCCCCCATAAAATGTCAAGAGGGTTGAGGTGAGGAGAGCGTGGGGGCCATGGAATTGGTCCGCCTCTACCAATCCATCGGTCACCGAATCTGTTGTTGAGAAGCGTACAAACACTTCGACGGAAATGTGCAGGAGCTCCATCGTTCATAAACCACATGTGGTGTCGTACTTGTAAAGACACGTGTTCTAGCAGCACAGGTAGAGTATCCCGTATGAAATCATGATAACGTGCTCCATTGAGCTTAGGTGGATGAAACTAAAATGAGCTCTAACATGGAAATTAAGCGTTTCAGGACACATGTCCACGTAACATTTTTTCTTTATTTGTGTGTGAGGAATGTTTCCTGAAAGTTTGGCCGTACCTTTTTGTAACACCCTGTATTTACACTATAATAAAACTGTAACTTGAAGATGGCTGCAAGTAGGAGGTATTTAAGAAAACCGAAAGTGAGGGTGTTTCTTGTAACAGATATCGAAGCGAAAAAAATGTTATTTTTAAAATTTTTTGTGTATGTCTGTACGCGAGCGACGCAAAAACTAATGCCCGGAGCTGGATAACATTCTCAGCTGTATTTTTGCACGTCTAACTTAAAATGTGATCAAGCTTTCATTTGGACACGCCGGGTGGAATCAAAGTTATCGTAGTCTTGCCATGAAAGCATGTGCTGTTACACGCTACAGGACACTGTCGCTTGCTGCAAACAATCAAATGTGCCGGCAGGAGTGCAAAGCTCTGTGAGCCGTCACCAGAGGGCGTCTTTTATGCGCGGACGAAGTCACCGATAGAAACTGGTGGCAGTATAAAAATGTACAGAGCAAAGAAGGCTCTGGCACAAGTTACTGATTAATACAGCACGTGAAAAGTTTCAAAACTATATTCCGCCGAAAATGGCGAAATAAAATACTTACACAGGTGAGTGGTTAAGTGTCCGTGGGGCTGGATTTCTTTAATGTCCGTTGAACGACACTATGCACACAACTGCCACCGTTTAGTAATTTTTTACCAGAGAGTGTTTATTAATGTGTTGCATTCTAATTCTTCCGACAAAAGAAACAAGTCCGCGGCTTCTCTCAGACAGTCCCTCCCCGCAATGGACAGCCTAGGATACGGTGAGTGCGAAGACGAATCCGGAGGAAGCCAGACTTGTGACACCTCTAAACCAGAAGGCACTCTTCTTCCACTTGGTTTTATCGTCATTCCGGAAACGACAGAATCTTTAGTTCCATGTTCTTCATTCATTGAGAAGGTGGTGTGACCTGAAAACTATTACTGAATGGAAACTAATCTGTTTAATCTTGTATGATTTTAGAAAACACGTCTTCTCGCGGCATCCGTCAGTATTCCCTGTCTGTAAAATGACTTGTCCGCTAAAATATGATCCCCATAAAACTAACGTTGCTCATCTCCTTCTTGTAAAAGTAGAAACAGAGGTCACAGTAAGTGTCGATCTGCGGTTACCGTTGGCATGTTGTGTAGTTTTATATAGTATTACTGACGCAAAGACTGCGCGAGTGTCTTTGATGGGAGGACGAACATACGAGATTTCTAAAATGTCTGTCTACCGAAAACTCACTTAGGCATAGTAGCTAGGGTGTCGTTGAAAAATTCTTCACACACAGTTAATACGATTGTTCCGTAACGATACCTAGTTGTCTTGTGGCAGAAGATGGATTACCTTTCACAATACATACACCCACGTAACAGATTACTTGAAAACAAAAATTGGGCCTACTTGTATTGTGGCTATAACGTCCCATGCTCAATATGTTAACATCGTGTACGGTCAAGTTGTTGCAGCATACTATATTAAATCTATGTAAAACGATTATGTTGACCTTCGAAAACATTTTCACACCCGTACATAGCTTTCTAACCTATTTACTATTAATTTACAAATCGTTTTTGTTATAATAATTAAATATCATCTTAACGGCTTAGCTTCTCTTCTTTTTAGTCTCCCAGAAAGTGACGGACCGTTTCCGATACTCCTTCGCTATTATTTCGAACTATTACTGATGACTTTAATTCTTGAGAACAGTCTCCATTACCACTTACTTCCTCATTTTAGCGTCCATTTTCCTTATCACCTTTGGAGGTTGTAAAGAAGCATCGTACGTCAGTTCATTATTTACGTCTTCATTTTTAAAGTTGTGTCTAATATATGAAACGAAACTGAAACGTATAATTAAGAGCAGGCAGAAAAGCCCATAAACATTCATTTGCATGTGAAATATCCGGACTATAATGATTTTAGTCAGTTACAATTTTACTAGCTCTCGCTATTTTACAGTCAACCGTTTCACTTTGACTGTCTTTGCACTTAAATCCAGGAATTGCCGTACTGTAGCACGTGGGTAGCCTGTAAGTCGAGGTTACGCATGTACTTCGCGCTTAGGCTTCAAATGACTACAGAGTGGCAGAGCGACTGAGGAACAACCAGTGCGCACGAGTATAGTCAGGTCTTAACTGCATACTCTCACTATATGGCCCACATTCTCAAGCTAGATCGTTTGTGGGAGCTGACATTTTACTAGCGTGCTTCCTTTATTAAATATACGCCAAGTGGAAGATGTTTTGTTGAGAGTGCTAATTACGAATAAAAAAAGATGTGGCTGAGTTTGCATTGATAGGCAAATAACATCTGAGAGCTCACTCTCAACTCGATCTCTTCGTCTTCCTGCATAATTTTTATGGGCATTCAATAGATTTCGATAGGTGGGAAGATGTAGTCTATACTCCTGGGAGGCGACTGTCGGTTTCGCCCTACTCTCGTATAGTGCTAGTGAGGAGACTCGCTTTTTCTCACACGGCACGTATCATTCGAAAAGCTCTATGAGTGAAAAACTCTTAGCACTCAACTGCCACTAGCTTCAATAGAAAATGGACGTTCATTATCAAATAGTAGTATTCCATTTTAATTTGTAATCTATTTTCCCTTCTACACAGATCGAGCTAACCACCATGGGCAGCAGACAGAGATACTGAACGCCGCCAAGCTTCTGGAAGAGCAAAGTGTAAAGCAAGAATGTGATAGGAGAGAACGACACGTGCTGTTATATCTAACACACGTAAACTGTCTAACATTTGTAATGTACAGAATGATCTGCCGCAATACGTAAAATGAAGTACAAAGTAGAAACTCTGTAGTTGACTGTGAGGATGACAGTTATGCTACAGAAGATTCATCAGAATATGCAACTTTTACCGATGTAGTTACGTTTTCCACAAATGATACAGCAATTGAACAGACGGCAAGTCTTCCCAGTTCAGCCATATCGTCTGCAAGCGAAACTGAATTGAAAAGCATAGGAAGTCCTATCGGCCCAGAGACCTCGTCTTCAGTACAAAGAGAAGTCGAAAACATGTTACAGGCTTCTGATGTTAATGGATCTTGTGCAAGTGGACAAGTGGAATACATTCTAACGATATCGGTGAGTGGCCAAACAACCTTGACAGAGATTATTGGACTATGAATGGAAATAGCGAAGTTCAGTATACAAACACTAGTTTTTATCTTCAATTAAAATATATAAGGAAAATAAGATAAGATTCTGTAGAAAGTCTTTTCTCACATATAAACATAAACTAACGAATAAAACTTACATTTTCAAAATTAAGATTCAACAACTATTCACTCTCATTGGATTCTGTTCCTGATATACCTCACGTAGATCAACTGACTCTCATAGTGCGTTATGTCCCACGATCCGGACCAGTGGACAGATTTGTGGAGTTTTTGGATATGGAGGGTCATACTACTGAGCAACTCTCCCAAAGGTTGCCACCTTTTTTAACAGAGAATGGCATTAATATCAAAGATTGTCGTTGACAAAGCTATGACACAAACATGAGTGGCAGGTACATCGGCTTAGAAGCATTAATTATAGATATAAAACAGTATGCAGAACATATTCCCTGTTTTTCACATCGCTAAATTTGGTCACCAAGTGTGCTACAGAATTTGATCTCACTGCAATACTGTCTATATCGTGGAAAGGGCCGAAATGGGTTGCCGGTATTCGATCACATTGGAAGAAAGTGGATCACTATGGTGTCCGCAGGGACGACTAATTGTCAGAATACATGAATGGCCCCATCAGCGGATGAACATTCCTTCTCAGCTGAGCTGGCCAGATGGGTGAGTATCAGCAACAAGAGTTCTTCCTACAGCGGCCATTTTACTCACTGGTGGATGGATTACAGCCCAAACACTCCCATCTGAACTATTTCTGAACATCAGCGGGCTCAAAGGTGATGGACGGCCTGAATCACCCACTATACGTGGATCTGTGGCAGAAGCTGTAGCATGCGCGGGCTTCACACTGCTTACTAGTTTTTGGCGAAGATACAACGGATAGAATATGTGTCATCGACTGCCGGTTTTTGTGTGCAGCTTGTATATGTGATACATGCGTCGTGTCGAAATACTGCAACTGAAAAGTTCGGCGCACACACGAACGCTGTGACTCATGTCAGTCCGTTGACCTCTAAGTTCTCTCATTTTGTGGACATCAGTGAGCATGAAATGTTTATTCACACTGAATACGGTATGTAAGATAGCTATAATTGCATTCAAATTGGGGAATAATTATAAAATTTTTGGTGATGTAGCTACAGAATTTAAGCTAACTACAATATCAAACTTTTCAGGGATAATCTAATACTTCGTGATGAAAAACTGTGAATCAACTATTTCTAATCGACATCAATCGCTTCCCTTTTATTTAAGTAATTATGTGAAGTAACCTAATATTTACTCTCGGTGCTTTTTATTTGGTGAGCTACGCATTTCCAGTAAGATAAACAACAATTTAAATTACTATTCATAAAAAGGAAAGGAAATAAAAACCTGGATTGTATTTAAAAACTGTCTTTAAATTAAGTGAATTTATTTAATTTTTAACTTTTGTTTATCTTAGCTATGTTGTATTTGGTTTACTTACCTTCTAGCTGCATGCATAAATTTGCTAAATAATATATGAACACTAAGAAAGTTATTGTAACGCTCTCTGCTGCAAATAATTTTAAGTGAATTCGTTGTGCTCCAACCCTGATCAGCCCCTGTACTGAAGTCTGTTCATCACTGAGCCTACCGTTGCATAGACGCAAGTATTTTCATTCCTTTGTTCCTATGCATTTCGTTAGCATCAATCTTTCATTATGTATTCGACTCTATAACATCTGCAACATTCTTCAAGTGGACTGGTCTCACTATTGTCAAGTTAGCCACATTTGTGTTACTCAGCACCTTTGGTAACAACTTGCCTCCGCTTAATACCGTAAAAGACATGTAAAGCAAAGACGAAACTCTCATAACCCGTAACGCAGATTTCACTCCCAGAGTGCATTAGGAACGGGGTTCTGTTAGAGGTGAAACAGTTGCCTTCCTTCGACCTTTGGTGTGTCTTGTCTAGCGAGCTACAGGCAGAACTACAGTCTAACGTTTATGGCGAATCATACTGGAGCTGACCGAGCGAGGTGACGCAGTGGTTAGCACACTGGACTGGCAGGCGGAAAAAAATGGTTCAAATGGCTATGAGCACTATAGGACTTAACATCTGAGGTCATTAGTCCCCTAGAACCTAGAACTGCTTAAACCTAACTAACCTAAGGACATCACACACACACTGCCCGATACAGGATTCGAACCTAGGACGGTAGCGGTCTCGCGGTCCCAGACTGAAGCGCCTAGAACCGCTCGGCCACAACGGCCGGCCGCAGGCGGAAGGACGACGGCTCAAATACGCATCTGGTCATCCTGATTTAGATTTTCCGTGATATCCCGAAATCGCTTCAGGCAAATGCCGCGATGGTTCGCTTGAAAGGACACGGACAATTTCCTTCCTCATCATTCACTAATCCTACCTTGTGCTCCGTCTCTAACGACCTCATTATCGACGGGATGTTATACAGTAATCTCCTCTCCTCCTCCTTCATACTGAAGTTCGTAATATTTCCCATTAACAAACTCTGCGAGACGTTAAAAAACTGCATATTTAAATTGTTTCTCCAGTTTCTCCACATCTTACTTTTACGAAGGTTGTCCAGAAAGTGTCGCGAAATGGAAACCACTGGGAAAATCCGGTAAATATTTGCACAGATGTGTTGGGCAGTGTCTCTAGTATGCCGGTCGATCGTGTCGCGACACTCTTTTCAGTTTTGAGTGAACAGTGAGCACGTAAAGATGCCTAAGGAACAGCGTCTCCCGAGGGCCTCGTTAGAGATTTCGCCTGTGCCATGAAGTCCACATAACACAACTGTCGAGCAGTTTCTTCTTTATGCCAATTCTCGGCCGCACACTGCAGGCGAAATGAAGACGCTCCTCCTGCGTTACCGACGAGAAATGTTTGAGCACCCACAATAAAGTCCCTAATTGGATCCCCCTGAGTCTCACCTCTGCTCGCAAGAACCGCTGGCTATGAATATAAAGTTTTTCCACCGACAACGAGCTGCAGACCAGTGCAGATAACTGGCAGAAAGCACAGGCGGCTTCTTTCTATGACGAGGATATTGGAAAATTGACACAAAACTACGACAGCAGTAGAAGTTGAAGCGGCGACTGTGTAGAGAAGTAGGTGGAAGGTGTACATAACTGTTACAAATAAAACGTTTCTGGTTTTCACTGTGTTTTCCATTTCACTATCGATCGGAACCTAGTTTCTGGACAACCCTCGAGTTTCCAGACAATAGGTTTCAGGTTAAATGAAATTTCTTCCTATACTTAGTTATTCGTAACAACTACTGATTTCTGTTATTAAGGCGCTTTTATTCCTTTCTTCCGTTACGAATATACTCTTTGTGGTTTTGCAAATTTCATTTCGTAGATAGTAGCAAAATATTCCTCTCAGCAAAATGTCCCACGCAGCGAGCTATAGCTAGCACCGCTCGATTATTCCTTTCCTTCTGTTACAAATATACTCCTTGTGGTTTTGTAAATTTCATTTCGTAGATACTAGCAAAATGTTCCTCGTAGCTAAATTTTCGTCGGAGCGAGCTATAGCTCGCGCCGCGCCGATGAACCACATAATACTGCTCTCGTCTAGCGGAAACTGTAGCACCAATCGACTTTCAACGCACCGAAAAAATAAATTCAAAACTTTGCCAAACTTTTCCGCACCCTGACGTTCCTCCCTCCCCCCCCCCCCCCAAAAAAAAGAAACAGAGAGTGCAAAGGGAAAATGTTTCTTGCTTGCTACATTTCAGACTTTGGTTTGCTAAAAATTCCGCATTATATGTGACATTTTAATTTAATACTTCGTTGTTACTGACTCTATTGACCAGAAAGTTTTCACGCGTTATCCAGATGTACTACTGAAGCCAACTACAAAATTATGTTAGTGTACGACAAGTAATTTAGAAGATATGGGGCGATAAATATTGAGCAGAGCAATAAACCGACTTTTCTTAAAAGCATAAACATTACTCTTCCTCAACAGCACAAAATGTTCACTGAATTAAAAAAAAAGTGTCAGAAGGTAGTTCTCGTATCACTCTATCATCTACAGCTGTCAAATTATAAAAAGACACCACTTTCACTTTTTACGTTCAAATGCGTACCGCCCTGCGCCTAGGAGAACGTTTCAACAGCTGTCCGGCGCGCATCGGACAGCGAAAGACGCAACCGTATTCCGCAGCTCGTTCCGATTACTACTGCACATAGGAAAACGTAGCTGAACCAGTCCTTTCGGCGTGACACTCTGTAGTCTTTCCTTTCCCAACGCACCAGTATGCCATTCTGTTATCTCCCTCTTCCGTTCCTGCTCTGTCGTTATCTTCCAGTATGTGTCGCGAAAGACATCGCACTGTTCATGGAATTTAGTTCTTAATTAGGAGATGGTGCGACAAAAATATTAGAATCCATGGTGTGAAAATCTCTAGGATTCCATTTCCCCGATATGTTCGTAATTGGTACTAACATATGCTTCGACAAGAGAGGGTGAACTAATAGAATCTTAATTTTTTACTTCCGAAAAACAGTTTATTGTCACTATGTCGTAATGCGGTTTGATGGATGTAAGTACATATGGTACCTTAAATTTTTCGGGGGAAGTAGTTTTTATTTTACCCGTGAAATGCCGTTCTCTTCGCTGATGTGCATCCTAGAAACCGCAACAGCGCTTAACGAGAAGTCGGAATTAATTTTTTTGCGAACTTGGAAATGTTCCTCTCTCTTCCCCTATTTACGGTGTGCTCCAGACATGGCCGGCAGGCTACTGCTGGTGGTCTGGACACTTCGACAGTAGCAGTAGTTGGCGGGTCGTGTAATCTTTTTCTCCAGTTGTCCCGGAGGGCAGCTTTCCCTCACAACAGAGGACTGCAAGCGCCTAGAGCGAGTTCTCGAAAAATGGTTGACTGTAGCTTTACCCAACTGCAGAGTTCGAATCCAACAAATACGCCAAGATACACTGTGATATTTTAGCCGGCTTACAAAGAACAAAGCCGCTTCTTCCCTCCTACTTCACAGATCCTGGCATGAACGCACCTCTCTGTCCGTTCCCCTTCAGTTTTCACCTCATCCTACCGCCACCGTAGCTGTAAGACTTAAACCACGTCTTGTAACACCTCCGTTGAGTCCCGACCCGATCTGATCGAATAGCAGCCCAATATTTGTTATTAATATGACCGTGTACCTAATGGGGCTGGTAATCGGAATTGACTGCTACGGAAGTTGTTACTTTCCAGTTCGTCCTGTTCAATACTGTAATAATGAAATGTCTGGTAACAAGAAAAACACCAACACAGTTTCACTAATTACGAACTTATATTCTTCTCAAAAACACATAAAAGGAGACAGCCACTGCCTTCGTCATACATATCTAATTACGGCTAATCTCAGCACTGGCCTCTTCATTTTCCATTATCGTCACACGCTAATCCATCACTGCATCCAACACTGCAATCCAACACTGCAATCCAAGGCGATGCCGGCGCGATAGACGCGAAACCAAATATCGGACCTAGAAATGTCACTGATCACTTTCGTAATAATACTTCTTCACCTTCCCGGTATTATTCCACGGCGATGGCGACTCCCTTCTCCGTTAAAGCCTTGCATTTCAACAAAGACCTCCACACACTTCTACCCGCTACATGGCACTGGCTCAACTCCACACTCGCTCTCGCAACACGACACAATCGATTGTTCGCCCTATCGACTTGTGCCGAGTGCAAATTTATAGTAAGGGCCTAGGGACCCCTTACAGTCTGACACTGAACGTCCCTCTTAAATCTCTGTCACCGTAGCACTCCATCACAATTGTCTTCTAAAAAGCCTGTGTCATCAAATTTGCTACTTCAAACTCTCCCTGATTTCCATCCTCACTCTGGGAGTCGCTGCATTCCCTTCTCTTCCAATGAAGACACAAATTTCAGTCCTCCAATCGACAGGGGTAAAAGGCCGCTGAACATTATCATGATATGTTAGTTCCTGAGAAATTATTTAAATATTCATTTCAGAGATTCATCATTTATTTATCCCTGCAATCTAATATTTATTAACATTCCACACGTGGATTGCTTTTTGCATTTAGGGAATCAACAGTTAATCAAAGATAGAATTACAAAATTTTGCATGTGAAATTTATAATCGGCTCTTACCATACCTCTAATAGTTACATGCATATAACCTTACTTCTTGTTTCTTCAACGGAAATAACTAATATGCAGTGCACATTTTACCCTCTAAGCTATTACCGGTTGAAAGGAAGCGCGGATTCTGGTGGGACGAACGAAAATCCGCAACAGTTTATCCAGCTAAAAACTAGGTAGCGGACTGTTTCGAATACATAAAATTCACATGCAAAAACAAAACTATATGATTTGAGGTTCAATTCACTGAAAACGTCTAATAAGGCTAGTGAGTTTGACACGTTGGAAACTACTAGATTGCTTTGTGGTAAAGACAACTGAATTTATAAAACGAAGATTTCCTTATTCCTGTAAGTGGTGATATTGCCACCCGTTAGAAATTATCTTAACCTGCACAGCTGATGTTTGGTTTGTGGGGAGCTCAACTGCGCGGTCATCAGCGTCCGTACAAGATCCCAATCTATACACAGTTGAGTATAGCCACTTTCAGGAAAGATATTAAAATAATGACAACAAACCTACCCATTCTCCGAGCAGAGAAAATCTCCAACCCGGCCGGGAATAGAACTCGGGACTCCATGATCTAGAGACAGCAACGCTAGCCACTAGAACGCGAGCTGCGGACCTAATCTGCACAGAAAATCACTGCTATTCATTCCCTCACTGCAGTCACCTACTGAAAGCCATAGAATCGTTAGTCTCCATTTGTGAAGATTACTCGACAACGAAGATTCGAGAGCCACGAAGCACGAAAATGATACCTTTCAGACTATATATTCTGAAGTCAGAGAAATCATAGGTTGGCGATACGCATTTACAGATGGCCGTCATATCGCATACACCAGGTGTAAATGGACAGTGTATTGGCGTAACTGTCAACTTTACTCAGATGATCCATGTGGAAAGATTTCATACGTAATCAGAGGCGGACTGCCAGATTTGTTACCGGTAGGTTAGAACAACACTTAACTGTTACGGAGATACTTCGGGAGCTCAAATGGGAATCCCTGAAGGGAAGGCGACATACTTTTCGTGAGATACTATTGAGAAAATTTAGAGAACCGGCATTCGAAGATGACTGCCGAACGATTCTACTGCCGCCAACACAAATTGCACGTGTGGACCACGAAGATTAGATTCGAGAAATTAAGGCTCATGCTGAGGCATATAGACTGTCGTTCTCCACTCCCTCTATTTGCGAGTGGATCTTGAAAGTGAATGACTTGTAGTAGTACTGGTGGTATCATCCGTCAAGCATGGTACCGTGGCTCGCGGACTAAATATGTGGATGTAGACATAGATTAAGGCTTCTCGACAGGAATTAACAGGCTTTCAACGCGGAATGGTAGTTAAAGGTAGACGTATGGGACATTCCATTTCGGAAATCGTTCAGGAACTCAGTATTCAGAGCTCCTCAGTGGCAAGAGCGTGACAAGAATACTAATTCCAGACAAGGCCTACATTTAAGGAGTGAGAGCAACGGCGTTTGCATAGTCATTGGTAACAAACAAGAAACATCATGTAAAATAACCGCATAAACCGATAAGGGACTTACGCTGAACATGCCCTCTCCAGGGCTCGTGACCTTATTTGTTGGACCCTAGACGACCGGAAAACCTTAGCCTGGTAAAACTAGTATCGATTCCAGTTGGTTGAAGCTGATGGCAATGTTAAAATGTGGCGCACACCCCACGAAGAGCTGGACCCAGGTTGTCAAAAAGGACCTGTGAAAACTGGTGGTGGCTTCATAATGATGTGGGTTGTGTTTATACGGAATGGACTGGGTCCACGGTTATGTCCAGCTACTACGCGTTTCACGACGGGATCGTCTTCCCGTCGCGAGTGGGTTCTGGAGGTGCTCGACAAACTACAGTTGTAAACACTACATCAGAGAGAAGTTTGCTATTGAAACTGGGAGAGAGGACTGTCTGGGATCATATTTTGGAAATATTGGGGACATTTTGTTTCCTCGGGAAAGAAAATCATTGAACTTGGAGCTAATATGGTATTCTGTCGACATCCATCCTTACCATATGCTGTTCGCACATGGAACGGGGAATGGTGTATAAGCAGCTGGTGCAGAAGTATCCTCTGCCACACACGTTTAGGCAGCTTCCGGGGTCTTGTTGTAGACGTGCAGATGTATACTTCTCCTCTTCCTCATCATTATCCTCGTCATTCCCATAGATCGTGTCACACTCTACTTCCAACAGCAGAGATAATATTTTAAATAACCCTCCAGGAGTCCACTATCTCTAGCGGATACAAATGACTACCACCAGGAAGGCTGTATCGAAATCGCCGCTGGTTCAGATATGTGGCGTAATAAAAAAAGTTCATTGAATTTTTGAAAAGAAAAAAATTTGGGATATGGAACTTTAGAATTTTTGAAAGGCATCTTTACGGACCGTATTGACCGGCTTGAATGCGGACAATTTCAGTGATGCGTGAAATTTGCCTGTAATATAATTTACAATTCCGATTAATAATATTTTTCAATTCTACGTCATTGTTGATTTATTCAGAGTTCTCACCTTAAACGTAGAATTTATCAAATGGCTCTGAGCACTATGGGATTAACTGCAGTGGTCATCAGTCCCCTAGAACTTAGAACTAGTTAAACCTAACTAACCTAAGGACATTACACACATCCATGCCGGAGGCAGGATTCGAACCTGCGACCGTAGCGGTCGCGCGGTTCCAGACTGTAGCGCCTAGAACCGCTTGGCCACTCCGGCCGGCGTAGAATTTGTCCTTCTGCCACAATATTAATTCATTAGTCACCATCGATGTTCTTCCCTTTGTTGACCGTGCGTATCTTCCTAAGTCAGCATCGGTTTGCTTCACGAAGACGGTGGAAACGAAGGAATACTATTCTACGTCGCTTTAAATAATTCTCGTAAAACTTAGATACTTTTCACTATTTTTTATTCACAAGACAGTAAGACTTGCTATGCTCGTCGCACAAATCATAAATACTAACAAGATGACTGCCTTTCAGCACAAACCAAAAATTACGTCCATCCCGTACAAGATAACAAGTGAGAGTGTATCTTAACTCCTTCTCGGACTATGAAACAAAAGAGAATCAAATATAAACATTACAGAGATTATATTCTAGATTCCTCTCAATTTAATCTTTGGCGCAGACCTTAGAGTATTGTATCTCCCTGCCTCGTAATGTGTCACTACAGATAGCTGTGATGATGACACTTCTTAATCCCTAATTTCAATTTATTATGCTAAAATGGAAGAAAATCTTAATAACAAAATAAACATGTGTTTGAAAAACATGAAAAGACGGGGATTAAATAAGACTAATTACAGACAGACAGTTCCACTATTACAGTAAACTGTTGGTTACAATAGCTTGTTGAAATCAATAATTACTCTCCTGAAAGCCTGAAGCGTTCTCCACCCCACCCCCCCTCCCACCCGACCACCTACGACTTTCTCTCCCTTGTCAATCTCTTCACCTCAGGATGGTAACTGAACCAAGTATTCCAATTTCTGTAGTCTCCAGTAATTTCTGCACTTCTACCCTCCATTCGCCCACCACCCCCGCCCCACGATTTCCGCCACCAACACAGCGGTTTCTCTCTTGTCTTAAGATTTGTGCTAACACATTCTCTCTCATTCTGGTTAGTGTGTTCCTTTCTTTGGCGAATCTGAGAAACTCATTTTGTCTTGTCTTGATATTCAGCATCCTTTCTCTCAGATTCTCTTCAGCTTTTCCTAAATTCCATATTTCCCTTCCGTGTTATTCTATGTTCAATCCTTTATTCTCAGAAATGTAATTCTTAAATGCTGGATTATGAGTCATGTATAAACTTATTTTAGCGAGAAAGGCTTTCCTTCCATGTTCATTATGACCTCCTTGCTTCGTCTTACTTTCCTTTACTTCCAAGATAGCTGTATTACTTCACTTGTCTGATAGGTGGTACCCAATTTTGATAAATTTGTAGATAATCCCATTTCCACTATTTTTCACTATTTTCGTGTTTCCTTAGATTGTTTGGAATCATACTCTGTACTCATCAGACATTACATTTAATTCTTCAAATTCTGCGATTCTTTCTCGCTTTCACGAACTGAAGAAACGTCATCAACAAATCTTATCATTAATAAGTGAAGCTCTGACATTTTTGCCACTTCTCAAACTCTGATATATCTCTTTCATTGGTTCTACCATAGACAGCTTGAACCGTTGGGATAGAATGCGTCATTTTAATTCACATTATATCAGTGCCTCGTAACGACCTTGGCTGGCTCAGTTAGGTAGTTGAGACTCAAATTAAAGAGTACCGTACAACGAACAAATATGAAGGTATGAAACACACCTCCTAACTAATTAATTAAATTTCAGACATGGAGACGCGCAGATTCCATCTCTTCGACTGTTATTTCGCCCAGGAAATTTCAATCATCCCTCGAGTGAGGCAAAGCCCTTTTGCCTCATTCAGAAGAAAGTTACGTGTCTATAATAAGAGTTGAAACGATGGAAATTGCAATCGCCCTGCCAGAAAATTGGCGTGTCATTTTTTACGCCATGAAAAGCTGAAAAGGACATATCCATCAAGCATTGGATCTTTCACTCTACCTCGCCGTACACTTTGTTGTCAGAAACATTTATGATGAACTCTTTCTCGAATTGTGCCTTATTGAAACCTGATATTGTGAAAATAATATCCTCATATTACTAATATAGGTGTGACTGAAGGGGTTCTCTTTCTCTTGCCAGAACTTACTACCACAAATTGTCTTCGTCCTTAAGGTGCTTTAGTCATTTTTTCCTGCGTTAGTTATGATAGGCTTTCCTTGAGATTAGGGACAGACTAATTGATAAAGGTAGCAGTTAGTGTACTTTTTCCCGTTATGTAGCCTTCGAAGTTATTTATTTTCTGCACACTTCAAAACATATACAACACATTAAACAAACTGCTCTTGATTGAGAAAGTAATGATTTCTAATAAGTGCAGTCTAACATGCATCCTTCGATTTTACTTTGCTTCATATTTGTTAACAAGCGTGATACTGTAAAACACTAGATTTTACACTCTTTTCTGTGTTCCAAATGTTTGCTGAAAGTCAATACCAAGCTGCGTAACACAGAGCAATAGGAATATTTATCTGTCACACGTGTCAATAGTAGGTCGAAAATAAGGCACAGATTAGTAGATTCATATATTTTTTATGTCATCAGTATTTTAATTGTTTTCATGCTGTCCTCACTCCATCTCTGCGTAACTACCATATGCCTCTTCCTATATGATATGTTTTAGTTTTCATCTGCCCTACTTTTTTCCGAAGGCCAGGTTAACTATTTCTGGATGCCGAACGCCATTTTAACTATTTCTGGATACCGCAGTACATGGCCCAGTAACATGTACCCTCCCTTTCCCTCATATCTCATTTCTTATTTTCAGTAATTCTTTTTGTGCTCTTTCTTTTCGTTAGTTCTCCGTTAGCACCACATTCCAAAATCTCCCAGATTCTTTCTTCTCCGAATTTTCGATGCTCTACGTAACGTTCCCATACAACACTAAGCCCAAGACGTATTCTTCCAGGAATTTCTTTGACATTTCCTTTTCATAATCGGATATCTGCTTCAAGGAAGAAACCTTCTTGGCTTGTGCTAATCTTTTTCAAATATCGCCTTTCCGTCAGCAGCCCAAAGAGGTGAATCATTCATTTCCTGACATTACTGGTGTTCTAGTTGTCTACTTTTAGAAATGTTTGCCGAACATTAAGACCTACAAATAGGCTCTTGTAGCAAGGATTGACTTCTTTCTCTGTGCTTCCTTGCTTCTTATATCATATTTGTTTCGATCGTCACGTGTTATTGTGCCTCTAAGATTGTAGAAATCCTTCACTTCGTCTGCTGCGTGGTGCACAATTTAGACGTTAACTTCATCGCTAATGTCATTTCAGCCACACCTCAATGCTTTCATATTCCTCTGGTTTACTCTGAATCATTTTCTGTCCCAATGAGACTGTTCATTCCCTTCATCACACCCTGCGTCCGCCCCCGGTAGCTGAGTGGTCAGCGCGACAGAATGTCAGTCCTAAGGGCCCGGGTCGGAGATTTTCTCCTCTCAAGGACTGGGTGTTGTGTTGTCCTAATCATAATCATTTCCTCCCCATCGACGCGCAAGTCGCCGAAGTGGTGCCAAATCGAAAGATTTGCACCCGACGAACGTTCTACCCTACGGGAGGCCCTAGTCTCAAGACATTTAAATCACGTCCTGTAATTAGCCCTCACTTGTAGTGAACATATGGAGTGCCATTAGAAAATATTCTTTCCTTCCACCCTTAGTCATAACCACAGTCATTAAAGTTTATTTTACGTCCGTCGTTGATTCTTCGATATACAGAATGTACAATTAGAAAGAAAACTTGCATCATCCCTTACGCCCTTCTTAATCTAATAACTTCTCTTATTCTCTTCCATTACCATGATTTGCTTCTTGGTTCTTGTAGATACAGCATACCTCCCGTCTTTCGCTACGTTTTATACCAATATTTATTAGAATTTCAAACAACTTTCATCATCATACTTTTCCTATCCACACCATTCCACAAAGTTGCTTTTAATTTCCGTAAGTCTTGCCCCCATTATCATTCACGAGAAGTGCCTCTCCACTGCCGTAACTTTCATTAACGAATACTCTCTACAGTTGACAAAATATTATTTGTTTTGATAGATGATAGATTTCTGTGTTAATATTCAACCCATATCCTACCGGTTCTGATAACTGATGTGTTGAAGCAACTCCCATAGCACAATTTTAATCCCCACAAGATAATGGATTCAACATAAAATAGCAGCATATCAAATAAAAACATATCATTAATTCAGAGCACATCTGTGCAGCAGAAACAAAAGCAGGTCTCTACGGTACTAACAGGGTGAAACTAACAAGCTGAAACTGTTCTGTGAGGCGGAAGATAAATCTCCAGTTTCATAAGTCCTACACACTGACTTTAATTTTCCTTGGGATGCCAGTTCCTAAAGATTTGATAAATTCGGAAGGATTGTTATCTATGCTTTCTGTCTTTTTGTCTTTAAACCTGTGTTAAATTGTGACTCTGTTGCTGTATCCCATACGTTCTCTAAAACATCAATTTCTTCTTTTTTTCCACAGATAGTTCCTCCTCCTTGTAGAAGCCCGCAATGTACTATTCCCTCCTAACCTTTTTTAGCGTTTAACAGTGCATTCTATGTTCGGCACTAATTTTTAGTTCCCCAGTAACAAAAATTCTACGCTGGAAATGTGATCGTAACTCATTGGTTTGAAACATTTTTAACTCCTATTCAAACAACAGTCTATCTGCTGCATGTTGTTTATTTATTTGACCTGAGCTGAGTAGCGTGATAAGGCCCTCTCCTACATCGAACCATGGTTTCACACATACAGTGCTTTTCGTATATCATAGTCACCTAAGAAATACCTATTTTAATGTCACAAATAATATTAAATGATTTGAGTACCCGTAGCGGCAATGTGAGTAAATAATATTGACAATGAAAACGAGCTGAGGTAGGTGGATCGAGATGTCCCGGAAGTTAGAGCAGCAAGTAAATTAAGAGAGAATGATGGTTTCGTGGCGATGGCCAGTGGGGTGCAACAGTCGTTACTGCTGACTCCTGACAGGAAAACATAGCTACAATAATCTGTGCACAACGGTGTTGAAAGCAAAGCAAACGGAATACTATAGTGTACACTATTATTGGCGCTAATGATGAATAACAACAGTAATATGTTGTATGAAATAATCAGCAACCAGTTGCAAAAAGGAATTTTTTTTTCCTTTTACCGGATTCAGCCTCTTAGTGCCCTTCCTCAGAAGGTTACAATAAAATAATAGTACAAGTTTTGTACAAGCACTATGAACCACAAGACCACGGCTATATGAATATACAGTTGTTAATGGTGGATAAAATACTAAACAATAACATTGTAATAAATTGATAAATAAATATGGAAGTAAGACTGATTTGTTACAGAAATTGACAAGATAAATAAGAAACAATGAAAAAGAAATTAGTAATGAAGTAAACCGAAACAGTTAACGAAGTATTTAAGTTAGGGTTAACTAAAACCTACAAATAACAGTGTAAACACAGAAATTAACTGCAGCAAGAGCTGACATGTTCTTAGCTCCCTCAGTAAGGCTTCCAAGTTCTCTTGATTTGCAGACCGATCTCTTTCCATGTTTGGTCTTCAGCATTATCTTGCCATCATTTCTCCATATGTTTTGTAGCTCAAATCACGAAATCGCTCTGTTCAAAGTGTTTAATCTTTCAGAGATGAGATTCTATCGCAATGTCAGACCTGTCTGAAGATTTAAAATCCTTTTCTGTACGATATGAATTTCACTATTATTATTTTGGTTTAGTAGACCCTAGCGCCCTATGCCCCAATCTACGACTTCTGTCAGCGCTATCAGCGTCATCTGTAGGCCTAGATTCTCTCTCACATAATTCGTCACTATAGCGCTCTATTCTCAGTTTGTTCTAATGATTTGTTCAGAGCAATATTTCGCTTTCGTTCACCTCTGGAATTTCCTGTATTTTGTCCGTCACTGCTGTACGACAGCATCAGTAATGATTTGGACAACAAGCCAGCCTTGACGCTAATGATGACGTGAACGATGCCGGGCGATGCGGCCACAACTCTCAGTATCGGATTTTCTGAAAAGAAATGGCGTTGTAAGATTTACCGTGCAAAGAATTTCAGCAGCTGAGCAAATGTTTGCGAACTATATTACATATATACACGTTTAAAGCAGACTGTAATTTTCGTTAGAACACTCAAATGAATGAAGGAATGAAGACACTTGCTATCAACGACAAATAGCACGTTCTGCTTATGGACTTTCATAACGAGCGTAGTATTCGAAGAAAATCCGACGCTGAACTGGTTAAGAGCACATCACTAAGCTACGCATGTTCGAATCCTGCCTCGGGCAAAGATGTGTGTGGTGTCCTTAGGTTAGTTAGGTTTAAGTAGTTCTATGTTCTAGGGGACTTATGACCTCAGATGTTATGTCCCATAGTGCTCAGAGCCATTTGATTTGAACCAAGCTACGTCTGTTAATACTAGATTATTAAACTCCGTAAAATATACATTAACTAGCTATTTAAGTACTTCCGGTATTTCAGATAGCACATACTGTAATGTAATTTTTTGGGCTTTGCGTGAGATTTTTTGTTATTATTACACTGACATATGTTCCTTTCCTTCGTCTGCTGTACGAAAGATAACAACTAAACACGATGCATATACTGGCCTTTATGTTAAAACTCTAACATAGCTGTATCAGTTTATTCCTATTTCTCAAGAGTGTTTTGTCAGAAAATGAATAGCTGTTTACATGTCCATTGCGTCGACGTCATATTGCTATTCTAAACTGCTGGCTTCCGTGACACCAGTGATAATGCGTACGTTACTGCCAGTCTAATTACGTATGTCTATGTGTCGTTGGCGGTGCTGCACATTGATTGACGGTTTTTGATTTTAGGAGCAAATTGACGGAAGATATACTGAAAGTGAATTGCTATTGTAACACAGGGCACTTGTCACACGAATCTTGATTATATAGGCCTTACTGCTTCATAACACCGGAACTTGCAAACCGAAGTGGCGCGCGCCACTGACTCGCTGTCGAAGTGATGTCTCTTTACATCTGCCACATGTTTCAGTAACTACGAAAGTACATCAGAGTCCTCTGTTTCCTTATATGAACACAGATCATTTAGGGCTCTGTTAAACTCTGAGCGCAACGTTGGTTCGCTTATAACGTCCACATCAGTCTCCTCCTTTTGTATAACTCTCTGTAAGGTACTACATAAACAATGGGCTGGAATTGTATTCTTGGAGAAACGAGTTCCAAATCCTCTTCCTGCGATCTTAATCAAAGTTGGGTGTTCTCTAAACCACTTCAGGCCAACAGCGAGATTTACCATTAATCGTAATCACAGTAAGTTTCATACCTAATGTTTGCCGAAAGCTAACTCGTACCTCGTTTCTAAAGAGGACTCGATAAGTTTCGCACCTCTAAACTTTTGTCGTCCATTTTAGTGTCAACTGCGAATAGTCACAACTCAACTGTTTGTGATTTACTCAGATACATACTATATCACCGATAACAAATATAAGCCGACTGACAGATTTCTCGTGTGAATCCAGTTCACGAAATCTGTTATAGCTATAAATTGTACAGTGGTTGTGAAAGCTTTAACACCTGACCATCATTATTATACGTCACCTACTCATATGAAAAGAGAAGTGCTCTTCTCCCTAGCACGTTTATAGAAACATTATGCTATAAGTTCAAAGTGTGGGCACAAATGCATTTAACTACAGAATAGGTCGCGTGTTAGCTTGCAAACTCTAGCGTCGTTACATGTACCGTTTTTATCTAGTATTTGTTAGTTGGTAATTCTCTTTTCCAGATTCAACAGTATCCTTCTGAGAATCCCGGAGGTGAGCTATGCAGTGGACCTCTGCGATAGAATGGAGCGTCCGCGTTTCATCATGAGTCACTTACCAGTCGAACTGCTGCCAGACGGCCTCTGGACCGTGAAGCCAAAGGTCAGCAAACCGTAACAAAGCATTTACGTCTCATGCTGGGAATCTCTACCGTTCTTTCGCTGTAGTAAATATGATTCATTTTGTATAATACCGACAGAAATATTTCACTTTCAGTAGTTATCATTTTGCTCCGAAACAAAAACTGTTAAATTGTACCTCCACAGTGAAACCTTATTTCGATATCAAAATTCAGTCCGAACTGTCACAGATCACGTAAATGAGGCAAAAGTAATACGTCTCGATGAGTAGACTTCGATATTGCTCTTTCGTTGGGCTTAGTATCTTTGTACGTGGGGGTTATACATATGCTACTTCCAACTAAAGTACGGCAGTTATTATACGTAGGAACGGTATTGAAATCAGTGTATTTGAAAGTATTTGCCATAATCTATTCTGGGATATTAGTGGTAAAATCCGCTACAGATGAAGAAATGACTTGTTTCTAAAAAGGAAAGCACTACCCCGTTTCAGGACTTGTATCCCATATTCAGGTGCATCTTCAAACTAGCTGCTGTAAACATTGTTAACACAAGAAAAGCTAAACACAGCCAACAGGAATTCTTTGAAAAAATAACCCATGTGTACATTAAAAAGTGAGTCCATAAAGCATGCATAACTATGGTTAAAATATGTTAAAACAATGCATCCCTGGTACATGGCTTGAAACGTACTATCCTCTTTAATCACAGGCCTACAAGAAACACTTTTGCAGAAGAAGACCTACATAAAGGGACAAAGGTCCCCAGTTAAAGGAGAGGAAACACCAGTTGCAAAATTTTATAAAGTATTAATGGAATGACATCCCAAATCCCCATTACTAAACTTACAACGGTCCTAGCTTAAGATCCTGCCACAGCTGGATAGGTGGTCTTTCGAACAGTAAAAGGTCCAAAAATAGGTTGGTTTGGTTGGGGAAGGAGACCAGACAGCGAGGTCATCGGTCTCATCGGATTAGGGAAGGATGGTGAAGAAAGTCGGCCGTGCCCTTTAAGAGGAACCATCCCGGTATTTGCCTGGAGTGATTTAGGGAAATCACGGAAAACCTAAATCAGGTAGGCCGGACGCGGGATTGAACCATCGTTCTCCCGAATGCGAGTCCAGTGTCTAACCACTGCGCCACCTCGCTCGGTCCAAAAATAGGTTTATATATATTTCTGTCATGTGTGAAAACACAATATGACACTATGAGTCAAATATGGGACTCACGACTGCTGCATACACACCCATCAGACTTGTACCAAAAACCACCCAACGTTGAAATGCCGGCGGGAGGGGCCGTGCACCTATGACGTAAGCACGGGCGCTGCTCACTCTAGCTGAAGGTCAAAATTTGAGTTAAAAGTAACCAGAAAGCAGCATTCACTGCAGTGAAGCTAACTTCTCCTATCAGCGAGCCACTGCTTACAGATTACTGTGTCTAAACGTGAATACATTGCAAAACAACGAATAGGGTCCAACCATAACAAGTGGACATAATTCTTTAATGCCACTAGAGAACTCATGTAGCACAGTTAGAGAGCATAGTCCCAAATTGTTACTAGTTTGTACTTACACAAATCTGTGGAAGAACTAACGGAAATGAAAAGAAACCTATGAAATATAGCCTACCCGCTATTATAGCAGAAGTAGCTACAAAGAGAAAATTCCCACATGTCAGTAAATGACCTTGATGAAAGGTAGCGCGTGTGCAGAGGGGACAAGTTTGTGCAGCATATAATTTTTTGGCTTGTGCCCAGTTTTCTTTTAAACAGTAAAACACACCACGAAAGGTAACTTGGCATTTTTGGTTTAGAGGAAATATTTTCGAAACTATGATACATAAAAAAGTTTTTCATATAATAGTTGACAGGTAATTAATGTTCTTGAAAACTGTGTAATGACCTTTTGTAATAATCAGAAATTTTTCGAAACACCCCATCATGATTAATTAATGTCGGCCGCGGTGGCCGAGTGGTTCTAGGCGCTACAGTCTTCAACCGCGCGACCGCTACGGTCGCACGTTAGAATCCTGCCTCGGGCATGGATGTGTGTGACGTCTTAGGTTAGTTAGGTTTAAGTAGTTGTAAGTTCTAGGGGACTGATGATATCAGCAGATAAGTCCCATAGCGCTCAGAGCCAATTGATTAATTAATTTTGAAAAGTTAATCTTTTGTTGGAACATAAATTAAAGAAACTTTCAAGTTACATACCTTCCTGTGTAACAAAGTTGCTTTCTGAAATACGATTTCAGGAAAATAATCCGTACACAATGTGTTGTCGGAATGAAACTTCTGGCAGATTAAAACTGTGCGCCGGACAGTGACGCGAACTCGGGATCTTTGCCTTTCGAGGACAAGTGCCGGCGCCGACGTACCACGAAACCCGTTCTAGTTCTTCGTTGATCCGTTCACTCAGTTTCAGAGAGCATCTAACCCTCTCACCGAACACAATGAACTACCGTGCTGGCAACTGAGCTGCCCAAGCACGACTCACTACCCGTCCTCACAGCTTCAATTCCTCTAGTACCTCGACCCCTCTCTTTCATACTTCACAGAATCTGTCCTGCGAACCTTGCAGAGCTAGCACTCCTGGAAGAAAGGATATGGTGGAGACAAGAGGTAGCTCATACGGCACGGTGGCTCAGTGTGTTCGATCAGAGGACTGGCTGCGCGCTGTAATAATAAAAAAAAACCCTGAGTAAAAGAATCAATGATCAACTTAAACGGTTGCCCTCTGACGTCCACCCAGACCAAACGCAACGAACAATACCGAACAAAATGAATAGCCGTAAAAAAAAAAGAAACAAACAATGATAGAGCACTTACCCGCCAAAGGCAAAGGTCTCGAGTTCGAGTCTCGGTATGGTACACAGTTTTCATATGCCAGGAAGTTTCATATCAGTGTACACTCCGCTGAAGAGTAAAGATATAATTCTGTTGTCAGAATGTTTTCAACACATCAAATTAAATTATCTGAAGTATATGTTTTTGTTTTAAATTGTTATTTACGTTTTATAATCGAACCGAGAATTCGAGAATCTCTTTTTGAGCCCCCAAATATCCTTCTTACAGGAGCGAAAACTGGTAAACAAAAAGTGTGACCAATCAAAATATATTTGAAAAACATTTTCTTTTACAGTGAGAGAGGAGAAACATTACGGTCAAGCTGCGCTCAGTGGTACATAATCAGTTCTCTTCGACAGGGCTTACCAAAGTTTAGAGGATCATCCTTGACAATTTGAAATCCTGCTGAATTTTGTTTTCTATTGCCTTCTTCCCCTCATGTATATTTCGTGAAAAATTTTCATTCACTTTATGTGCTTTATTTAAAGGAATCACAAATTTAAGCATTATTTTACAGGCTATCATTACTGCAATTATTTCCTGTCATAATAATGAGTTACTTCTTATTTTTAATTAACAATATATATAACCTAAAAGACAACGAAGCCATGAATGTAAAACGTAAGTTACAATATAAAAGATAAAACGTATATCAATGAAATAAATAATTAGGATGGGAATGGAACTTCAGGTATTTTAATTAGGCGCACTGAAAATAATTCGACAGCACATTGTGCACAGCTTATTATTCAGAAATGGTATATCAGGAACCAGCATTATGGCTCAATGATGTCTGTGGCTTGAAAGCTTCT
The DNA here is from genome assembly GCF_023864345.2 of Schistocerca serialis cubense. Taxonomy (NCBI): domain Eukaryota; kingdom Metazoa; phylum Arthropoda; class Insecta; order Orthoptera; family Acrididae; genus Schistocerca; species Schistocerca serialis. The sequence continues at coordinate 672,098,157 of NC_064643.1, forward strand.
TTAGTTTATATTGTAACAAAAGGTTTCAATTTTCGGAATCATATAATGGTAATGGGGTATTTTGCAAAATTTCACATTATTAAAAATGTGACTGTTCAGTTTTCAAGAATATTAATTACGTGTCGACTTGCATATGAAAAGTGTTTTTTATATATCGTCGATCATCGAAAATAAGAGAAACGTGTTGACTATTTTGCCCCTCTTTAGAGACCCACAAAGTACCATCGTTTATTGACGCTGTGGAATGTCCCATACTAGTTCAGTGGACAGTCCACTTGCGCGCTTGTTAGTGGATTTGCGCCCATATGCGTCTTGCTCGAGGTTGGGGCCTCAGCGCCCTCACAGGGAATGTATCAACTTTCCAGTATGTGAAATATCTACTACAGCCTGAAGATGGGTCACTGAAGCGCCGAAACTGGTTGCAACAAAATAAATAAAATCGTAAAGACGGCTGTAGGCGTTTCGTTTTCACACAATAGTTAACGGCCGTCGTCCCCAAGACTTCCTGGAGGATGAACATATAAAAACTTAATGACACGTCAGTCCTCTTTCGTCTCCTTCCTCTTTCAATGCACTTAATACGTCTCAGTTCTCTCTCTTCCTCTCACTCACACACACAGACACACACAAGTGGAAATTCAGTGTCACCGTTTCACTTTTATAAAGAATTTAGTTAATCTGGCGTTCATTTATGATGTATTCGTGGTCCTGGCCGAGAATCATTCCAAACATTCTAATAAAACTATGTTGGACCTTTCAGAATTTCGTAAGTTTTATAAACTTTCATTTCTAGCCACTTACATACAATTTTGTTTTTATTTTTTTCAGGTTATCTACGTTGGTAGAAATCCTAAGGATACTGCAGTATCTTTGTACAATCATTACAAACTAACGTCACATTACAGTGGTACTATGGAAGGATTTATGAATGCATTTTTAGGAAACGTAAGTAAGTATAAGTACCTGAATATTTGTGTTTATAATAGAGAAGCTTATTAAAACTGGTACATAGGCTGGTCTCACATGGTGACTAGACGAGAGTGACAGGACAGGAGTAAGAGACAAAATGTGGCGAGTGTATGAATGTAGCGCCGCTTTCTAGCGAATTTCAACAGGAATGTCAGATATGACAATGCAGCTTTTTGGGGACGACGTTCTTGAATAAATGCTTCAGGGGGTTACTGCCCCGTAACATTTCTAACCAATCCGAAGTTTTCGGCGACTTACCCGTCTACATGTACGCACTTCGTAAGCTACTGTAGGAGGTATGGCAGAAGGTACCTTGAACCCTACTACTCACTTCCTTTCCTGCCCTCACAGACCGTGCAGGCTAAAATATTTTTCTGTTTACGCACATACAGCAGGACCGATTTGAAACACTTTTCCGCACAAGCGATTTATTTTGAGTGCCAGCTTCCACCTCCTTTTTCCACCAATACTAATTGTGAGGCCGAGCGGTTCTAGGCGCTCCAGTTTGGAACCGCGTGACCGTTACGGTCGCCGGTTCGAATCCGGCCTCGGGCATGGATGTGTGTGGTATCGTTAGGTCTGTTAGGTTTAAGTAGTTCTAACTTCTAGGGGACTGATGACCACAGCAGTTAAGTCCCATATTGCTCACAGCCATTTGAACCATTCTGAACTAATTGTGATACGCACTGTATATAACTCTTTTCAGCCTAGCGCCCCAAACGCCCGCTGCGCCGTTATTGTGTGACGTCCTGTGTAGCAACCTTACAGTTGTAGAGCCTGTGGTTCCCTTTCCAGCTTGGTGCTGCAAGCCGTATCTTGTGCCGCTTGGGTCTTAAACTGACCCCGAGTACGATCCTTCATTTGGATTACCCTGCTTTCGCGGTCGCTACGCGCAGTTTTGGCAGGGGTACAGCCGTTGTGCAGCCGGATGATAGTGCCTGTTCTTTAAATTTTCTCAATAGTGTTTCTCCAAAAGTATTTCCCTCATTGCGTTCCCAGTTTTGTTCACAGATCGTCTCCGAAACACTCGCATGTTGATGGAACCTATTCGTAACACATCTAATAACGTGCCTCCGAATTGCTTCGATGCCTTCCTTTAATCCTATCTTGTGGTAACCCCCAACCACTCTAGCAGTACTCAAGAATGGTTAGCACGAGAGTTCCATTCACCGTCTCCTTTGTAAGTTAGCTGGACTTTCCTAACCCTCTCCCAATTAAGTTATATCGACCATACGCCTTGTGCTCGTTCCATTTCAAATCGCTCTGCAGTGTTACACCTCGATAATCGACGTGACTGTGTGGAGCAACACACTACTAACACTGTATTCGAACATTATATTGTCGTTTTTTCTACTCATCTTCATTAAATTACATTTTTCTACCTTTAGAGCAAGCTGCCAATTATCATACCAAACAGAAATTCTATGTCATCCTGTACTGTTCTACGGTCACTCGACGACGATACTTCCCCCATCTGCTAGACACTTAATTGTGACTTTCAGAATAATCATGTAGATGTACACTACTGATTCATCGGCAAGTAGCCGCAGTTAGCTGCTCACTCTATCCGTCAGAGCCTGCCGGAGTGGCCGTGCGGTTCTGGGCGCTACAGTCTGGAACCGAGCGACCGCTACTGACGCAGGTTCGAGTCCTGCCTCGGGGATGGATGTGTGTGATGTCCTTAGGTTACTTAGATTTAATTAGTTCTAAGTTCTAGGTGACTGATGACCTCAGCAGTTAAGTCGCATAGTGCTCAGGGCCATTTGAAGCATTTTTTTATCCATCAGATCATTTATATGTATTCAGAACATCGTCAGGTTATTTCAGTAGGTCGCTAGTATTTTCGGCCAGCTACATATATAACCTCACTACACTGTGAAATCTTCTGATGATGGCGACGCGAGAAGTAGTCGAAAACCTGAGACAGATTCTCATTTGGTGCTGCAGTAAGTCAATGAACCATTTTTTCGTGAAACTTAGATATCTTTAGAGGTTGATGACTAACAATGGCGGATACCCAGATAGAGACATACGGATGATAAATTTCTGCAGTCGACTGTCCCACGGAAAAGAGAAGTACGGCAGACGTCTATCGTATAGTAACCACTGCAACCGAAACATAAACTCACGAGGACACCGCGCCCGCTGATCAACACCGATTTGGTCTAAATTTGTTGTATGGGCAGGGCTCGTTGAGGAATGAAAGCGACAGCATCGGGAGTTCCAGATAATCAAGCATTTAGAATAAATACCAATTTTGCCGCAGGTTGCTCGACCCATAAGCCTTTTATAACACCGTAGTATCCAGATACAAGTCTGTATGCTCATAATTTTTCTTTTTTCTCAATTTTTATGCTCTTTTCCACGCAAAGAACGAAATAATACCCAATATACAGTAATTCTTTAATATACTGATGGAAAGAATAAAAAGTCTGTGCAAATTTGGGACTGCAGTTAAATTTCCATGGAAGACTTACACAAGAAATTCATACGTTAAATTAGATACTTCTGTTATTTCACAGTTGATTTGTACGAGATGGGGTGTAATTTGACGCCAAAACAGCGGTAGCAGTAATTTTCTTGATATTTTGCACCTACATCAAAAACCCCGGATTTTAGCAAACACATGGTTATTTTCAAGTTTCTGTAGAAAAAGAAACTTTGTTTACACTCATAAACGACTCTCAACCGCTGCACAGTGTGGCAGAAAATCAGGCACAGTTTCATAAAATATAGGCAACTTAATCCATTTTAAGTAGTTTTCTGAGGATGCGATTTCTTTTTCTTTCCCGATGGTATAAGACCTCGTAAAAGCCGTGTGCCCGCATGGTAATCGTTTTTGTCTGTGCAATTTGAACTAACTCTGGTGTTGGAGGGTCAGGATACTTTGAACAGACAGAGATTTGTAATGTACATGATAGTCGAAAAAGTGGAAAACGTTTTCGTTCATCGAAAATGTGCGGCTCTGTATTGGCAGGCATCCTGATCTTTCAAAGACCCCGTCATTTGTCTTTGGAAACAATATAAGGAAATTTCAAAATTGGGAACATTATTGCAAATTAGCGATCTTTTAATCCATGTAAGGTTAGTGAAAAAGCAATGGCAATAGTTAATTTATTTAAATTGACCAGGTATCGGCCTAGTTTTAGGCCACCTTTAGAACGGCACCATCAGCTGGTATTCCAGCGACTGAGGTCTACTGACTGCCCTGGACATCGTCAGCTTCAGCTGATGGTGGTATTCTGAAGATGGCGTAAGACTAGACCGAAACCGGTCATTTGAAATAAAATAACCATTGTATTGTAGACTGTTTCTCATAAAATCAAAAAATTTCGAAAATTTTGTACAAAGAGAAGAGCAAGGAAAAATAAGTGCGAATCACGGGGAAATGGAAAGTAGTGACGAGGTAGCTTGCATGCATGAATAGGATCAGCCAATGGAGTGCTCCGAGCATTCTAAATTCCAACGCATTTCGTCGTCTCCACATTTCTTTGTCACTAAGTACAGGGTTATTGTAATTGAAGTTAAACTTTTAAAATGCTTTATAAATAACACCACTGGTCAGGATGACGTCAAATTGGAACAGAATATTATCGGTGTAGGGGGAAAACATTAAGCAGAAAAAAATAGAATGAAAATCGATCACTAGAAGGCGCTGTATGTGTCAGAATATGTAAATAAAAACACCTGTTGCCCGCGCACCCACTGAAGTTAAGGGCGGCTGGGGAGATGCGAACATACGTGGAACTGCTGAAGAAATGACCACCATCATAAACCAAGCGGCTTCAACAGCGTGTCTGCTTAACACCGTTTACTGAACGTTGCTGCACTGTACAATTGCAGCAGTCACCTGGTTCATACACCGCTGCTGATTGCTGTTAATCGGAGACGAAGGCAGGGAATTTCACACCAGTATCGGAAATGGATGTCCACCGAGTGGTGACAGATGGCCTTTTAAGATGAATCATGTTTATGGTCCATCGAACAGATGGCCGTTGGCGTGTACGGAGTGAAACATCTGAAAACAAAGGGTCCAGACTGGAGCAAGAAGCGTTATGGTCTGAACAATAGTTTCGTGTCATTTCCTGGGTGATCTCGTCATTCTCGAATGCACAATGGATCAACACAAGTACTAATCTATCCTTGGGGACCATGTACACCCTTACATGCAGGTTGTTTTCCCTCGGCACGATGTCATTTACCAGCAGCACATGTCACTTACGTGAGGAAGACATTTTTACCAGTTTTAATAAATTATTGTCTCTCATTGACGTATTCACGATAGTTAGGAAGTGCTGTAGTCCGTAGCCAGCCATGAATCGGAGAGCACTTCCCACGCTGGCTGGCTAGCTGACGGAGCGACCATATGTCGCGCGTAGTGGGGTGGGGCTCGGCGCTGGACCTTAGCAACAAGCTTCAGCCTGGGAAATATACACGACGGGAAGTACCGCAATCTTGGCGCCACCTTCACCGATTTTGTTTATTTATATTTAAAAGTTAAATTCATTTATGACAACATGAATATGAAACGTCCCCTTAGAAAAATTATAAATGACTGTGCTTAAACTGACACACAATATTTTTAGCGCAACGCAATCTTTTAATAATCCCTCCAAATGAATGGTCCTGACTAACAATAACCTATACCTTTCATGAATCACTTACCTCACAAAAATCTTCGTTACTCATACTACTACAATACAGCGAGCGCCAATACTGCCAGCTAAATAAAAGACTCATACTATTGAAGGCACTAACTACTAATAGGCATAGCTAGCAAATGAAAGATTTTGATAAAGAACAAACAATGTATTTACCTTAACAGTGTTCGAAAGTCATAATATATAGCAGTTCATGACATCCAGTCTTACAAATTTACTGTCTCTGATGGACACACGTCCAGATCATCCGCTCTCAAAACTCCGCAATCTCTCTCCCCACATCCACCACTGCTGGTGGCTCACCTCCAACTGCGCAACGCTACGCGCTGTTAACAGCCAACTATCCAACACTGCAATGTCGAATATTACAACAATGCCAACCAGCCACGGACTGCACACAGCACAGCCAGTGATTTTCATACAGAGCCCTACGTGGCGTTACCAACATAAAAACCTAAACAGCCTACATACAAATACTAGGAGGAGCCTCTGGATGTTTAAATCTATTTATCATAATTTTGCCTCGTTAAAATTCACACCCGTTCATTAACAAATGCATATCTTACTAAGTACGAACTTGACCGGAAATCCACGAACTGTGACGAAACTAGTAAGAGATACGGACTGCGCGCCAAACTCGGCAGTCGGCGTTAAGAGCTCTTCCTGTCTTGTTCGATGGTAGCCATGCTCTCGGTTACGAGTAGTTTGTGACATGAGTGTTTCATTATTCATCTAATAGGAATAAAAGTGATATTACGGCATTCTGTATGTTAATTTCCAGTAAATTGATACCCCAAAGTTGATCGACAGCAGTTTCAGATAATTAGCTTCCACCGACAGAGACATCTAATGCGCCAATGAAGAATCTGCAAGGGACGACATTTAAGAGAGCTGCACCGCGCATACGTAGGAGGAAATCCGACGACACGACCCACCAAGGCGGATCAAGGAAGGTCCGACTTATACTCGCAAATTCCGGGTGGAAATGCTGACCAGTCATACTGTACGTCACATATACCACCCTCTACTGACTCGCGGCTAAGCTGAGTAATAACAGTATCAGTTTAGAAGCGAGGAATCTTGCAATGTGCATGGTTCGAAGATCACCAGGATGAGATTACCTTTCTGCTATGGCTATCAATGCCCTCGGATGTAGCCCCAATCGAGTATATGTGAAACACGACCTCGATCAGGCTGCTCGCCCCATGGACCCTCAACTGAGAAATTTAGCGCAGCTGGCCACAATACTGAAGTCGGCACTGCTCCACATACCTTCCAGATACTCACCGACAATCTTCTTGCTTATCTCGTTTCGGTCACCTCTGCAAAAGATGATTGTTGAGGCTTTTAACAGTTGGTCTCATTAATGTAAGTAAAAAGACTATTTTGTAAAATTGGGACGGCTTCTCCTGGGGCTAGGTCAACGAAAAGTAAGTGTTACAAATATACAAAGATTTCGTAGAATAATATGTTGTGTTATTCAGTTTTTCGTAGTGGAAGACAACAAAACGTAGGACAAAATAGGAAAGAAAATAAAGTTTTCTCTAGGAAAACATAATAGTGTTACTAGAAATAAGCTGCGATATCAAAATAAAAATTTACAGTTGCAATACATTAGCAGCAACGAGAGAGGTGAAGCAGTAAGCTACTTTTCCAAAGGCCGGAGTTTAAATACCCGTCCCGCCATACAAAATTTTTATTTTCCGTGATTTGCCTGAAGCACTAAGATAAATGTCAGGGCTTTTTATTCGTGATGCCTGGGCTGACATTCTCACCCATCCTCTCCCTAGTACGAGCTTGTGCATAGTCAGTAATGATCGCGTCGACGACTTGGCTCTACTACTTAGTCTACTTTGTATTAACAGATTTGATTGATTTCAGAAAGGCAAAATCTGTTAAAGGGAAAGCCATTCAATAACTGAGTAATCATGAGCAAACAATGCAGGCTTGCATACTGGGAACCAGTAGCACAGACGGCGAAACAAACAAAAGGACTAAATAAAAGACAGAAGTGCAAATGAATCTGAAATAGAAATGCAATCCGGCGACACATGTACTAAGACGTATGTGCGGTAGATGATGATGATATATGGTTTGTGGGGCGCTCAACTGCGCTATTATCAGTTCCCTTACAAATTACCAACCTTTGTTCAGTCCAAACTCTCCACTCGCCACTTTCATGAATGGTGATGAAATGGTGAGGACAACCCAAACAGCCAGTCATCTCGATGCAAGTGAAAATCCGTGACTCCGCTGGGAATCGAACTCGGGACCCCGTGTTCGGGAAGCGAGAACGCGACCGTGAGACCACGAGCAGCCGACTGGATGATAGAGAGACAAAAAATATTTTTTTCAGGATTCCATGAAATACATAATGCCGAAACGACGCCCAGATGTCACGTTATGAGATGAGAAGAACAACGTAAGTGAGTGGAACTGAAGATTCTCGTGCCAAGAAAAGCCTTCTTCAGGAAGCCTTCGTCCAAAATTGGATGCCAAATGATTTTCATGCCTAGTTATGCTATAGCAGAACCTCTAACATACTTCTGCAATGACCGCTTCTTATTTTATTGCACTTTTTACGCGAAAACGCCTAAGGCGAGGAACAGAGACTTAAATGAAGGAAAATCTGAGAAAAATCTGCCAGTCGTACACATTAAAATGAAACTCTGCGGCTGAGACAGGATATTTACCAGAAAATTTTATATCTTATGCCGCGTGGGCAATGTGCGTAAGAAACAACATATGAATTTATACGAGATTTATACGGTCCAATGTCGGACGACGACGAAGACTTCAATTTTGTAACCGTTCTGCCTTCTGGCAATCAGAATAATCTACAGACAATTCGTTCCCATTTTGATGCGAAAAATGTCAAGAGAATTACGTCGTGTTCTAGCACACTCAAGCAGCCGGTTCACCCCCACCTTGGAGTCTGGCTGATTTATTGAAATACCGTCAGGGTTTCCAAATGACCTCATCAGCGAGGGATGTGAAAGAGAGGGTTGCGGAGGAGTCCACGTTTCAGAGGCACGTCGCCCACCCGACTGGAATAGATAACACAGACTCGTCTTCGAATTTCAGAGCAAGCTGAGGACGGAATATTTCTGAAGAACTCAAGACACAGTGGTTCTGTTCCTTTAGAGATGTACCGTTAGTAGAACTTCAAATTATTTCCTCAGTCAACATAGAGTGCAGTTGATCGAAGAGGCGTAACTGATCTACGTAAAAATATTACTTATCAGATTATTATAGATTCAATTTTTTCAGGAAATTTCTAGTGACTATGGTATACCTGTCCATGTTGTTGCACAGTATGGCCAATGGTATCACACAGAATATTGCTGTTGTCAGAACTATCGCTGTTCTCACTTACGGAATTTTATAACAAATATTGATCTTCACTACGATTTTCAACATCTTTACCTCATGCTCAGGGGCAGAAACATTCACTAATTTACAAGCAGCAATCTGATATCAAGATATCAACCATAGACAATATTTCGACTTAAGAGTATTGAAGCTTGGGTGAACTGCACCTTTGTATGAATTTCAAAGCATTGTAATGCTAGAAACGTCACAAATATTTCTCCATAGGTGAATATAGAAGACTTAAAAACGCACTCAGAACAGAAACCGACAAAGTGAAAGAAAAGTATATAGATGAAGTGTTAGACGAAATATAGGGCCTACAAAGAAGAGGAAGGTACGACCTTATTTACTAGAAAAAAAAGGAGCTGAGAGATAGAGAAAAGAAAGGTCTTTCGGGATAGAAGACGTTAGAGAACAAATGGTTACTGAATAAACGGAGGTGGTAAAAATGTGGGAAGAATATGTAAACGAACATCGCCCACAAGGCACTGAAATAGAGGCAGAGGAAGAGATTGACGAAGACGAAGAAGGATCTGGCATTCTGACAACTGATGCAGAGAAGGCAGTTAATGACATGAAGAGGACGAAAGCCACAGGATATGACGACATACCAGTGGATTTGCTGAAAGAATTCGGTAAAGAGCGTTTGAAGGCATTGACTCATCTCACAAACAAAATCTACGAATGTGTGGAGTGGTCTAAGGACTTTTTGGATGTCACAGTGGTTGCCATTGAGAAGAAACAGCAACCCAAGAAATGTAGTGATTTCAGAACGATCTGCTGAGTCTTACACGTAGCGAAGATTATTGCAAGAATACTCAACAGACGGCTGGAACCCGAAATTGAAGAAGTAATAGGACAGGACCATTTTGTATTCAGGAAGGGAAAAGGAATCAGAGACACCATCCGCGTGGTGAAGATATTGTCGGAGAGAGTTTTGCCTGTTAACGAAGAAGTTTGTCTTTATTTTATAGACTTGAAAATGGCCTTTGATAGAATCAACTGGATAAAATTGATGAACATCTTTAAGAGATAGGAATAAACTAGAGAGACTGGAGACTAATTCTCAACTTGTACTTGGAACAAAGAATAAAGATGCGGCTGGACTATGGAGAAACTGGCAGTGTGCAAATAGGAAGAGACGTGAGACAAGGGTATTGTCTATCGCCGAGTCTCCTCAGCCTGTATGGGGAATGGCTGGCGATAAAACCTTTGAAAGGATGCGGAAATTTTAGATAAGGAGGACGACTCATGAATACCATCAAGTATGCAGATGACTTTGTAGTGCGTGCTAAAAATCAAAAGACAGCTGCAACATATGATGAACCAGATGGTGGAAACTGGAAGTAAAAGTGATGCGGATATGAAAAAGGGAGGACGTTTTAGGATAGCGATCGACAGTTGAGAATTGGAGGATGTGAAACAGTTCAAGTACTTGGGAAATTTAGTGATGAAAGATGCCCAATGCACCAGTGAAATTCCAGCAAGAATCGCTATGGCCAAAACTGCATTCAATAAAAAGAGGAATCTGCTGACCGGCATAGTAAGCTAGGAATTAAGGAAGAAACTGGTGAAGCGCTACATCTGGAGCATTTCACTGTATGGAGCAGAGACGTAGACCATTAGAAATAAGGAAAAAGAATACCTTGAAAGTTTTGAAATCTGGTGCTGGAGGAGAATGGAGAAGATCAAGTGGACCGATCGGGTGACGAATAACGATGTACTGATAAAAATGGGAGAGAAGCGGGACATTCTGAATACAATTTTTCAGAGGAAGTCCAACTGGATCGGGCATATACTTAGACACAGAGGGCTCATACACAAAGTCAATGAAGGGAAAATTAAAGGAACGGCAGGACGAGGAAGAAGAAGAATTCAACATTTGGATGATTCCAAAGAAGGAAAGAGATACAGCAGACTGAAGGAAGAAGCTGAAGACAGGGAATATTGGCATCAGAAATTCTCCGTACGAGAACACAGACCTGCTACTAGCAAAATATTACACAATAACATAAAAATAATGGGTGGACATTGAACTGATGCTTCGTTACAGTGAGTGTCAGAAACCCACCTCCCTCAAATTTTGTCCATCACTCGATGGGAGCATGACCAAGGCTGCAGTTTAACTGTCTAAGAGAGGAGGCTAATTTGGGTCCAATAAATTTATAATTTCAGTTAATTACAACTGACACCTTTTTGAAGACCAAGAGTTTATTTCCAAACAAACCACGGCAAGAATCTAAAGGTCAAATCAGATATTGTATACTGGTAAACGTTTCCAGCGTACTTCCCTTGTAAACCCTCTTGCAGTTCACCACTTCTATTGTGACCACACATTGTAATGAGGTGTACAGCGATATAAATCGAGAGCCGTTCTCACGGTCTCCATCAGCTGTTTTTTGCTACTTCGAATATACCGGGACTAAAGTGCGCGCCACGCACATCTCCAAGTCAACTGAGCCTCCTCATCTTCATGTAAGTAGGAAACCAATTAAATATTATTCATACCCCGTATCGATATATGTAACTGCCTTACGCTATTTTCTCAGAATTTGAACAAATATTCCGTATCTATCATCATGTATGCAACACGTCTCATATTTCAAGTCAATAATTTCATAAACGTGGTTGAGCCCCATTATTCTTTCAAACTACAAACAGCTATCAATCTCTGACCAAAATGAGTTCCGCTCTGAAATAAAAATAAATAATCTTCATCATCATCGTCATCTTCGCATTAAATACGTATTAGGCGTTTCATGTTTTACCTGTCCCGTGGTACCAATCGCTTCCTCGACCTTTGTTGACGTCTTATTCAAAGTGGCTTCAATATTCTTATATGCAGAGGTACTCTTTGTCCACTCATTTGATCGATATAATCGTTTCACTTCCTCCTGTTTTCTTGTATTGTTTTGAGAATGGTAAAAACATATGATTCTTTCATAGTTTCAGGATTTCCAAATCTGTCTGCAGTAGTACTTCCCGTTACTGCTCTTAGAAACCTCGTCTCAGTAGTTTATAAGCGACGTGTTTGATGTTTACTTATGACACGCGATTCAATTCCGTATAAAAGCACTGGATTTCCCATCGTCTTATAAATTTTCGAACTTGTTTCTTTCTTCGTTTATTATTTTAGACATCTGTTTTTTGTTCCACATATACTCCCAAACCTCGTTATTTCAAATCTATGTCTTTGTTATACTCATACGTTATGTCACAACCTAAATAGTTATGACGTTTTACCTGCTCTACTTTTCCTTCATCACAATTGTTGTCAGTACAGGATATTTTTCTTTAAGAGCCTCTGACTTGGTCTTCTTTTCTAAAATTGTCGCAAGATGTTCTTCACAAATCTTACCTAATAAATGAATTCCGATTTGAAGGTCACCTTCATTCTCTGACAGCAGGGTGGCCTTGTCTGGAGAAAAAAAAAGCAATTCGAGCACTGTTAAAAATCTCCTTCCGTTTCCGAATTGCGTTGTGTAAATAAAAATTAAAAATCATAGGTGAAGTGCTGCACGCTTGTCTCCCTAGCTACTTTGTGACTGTACAGTACCATTTATAGCTAAATTTACTATCGTTTGTTCGTACAGATATTTTAAAACGGTTATTTGGTGTTGTGGAGACTTTTTCATAATTATATGCATTATACAATCCTGGAAATGGAAAAAAGAACACATTGACACCGGTGTGTCAGACCCACCATACTTGCTCCGGACACTGCGAGAGGGCTGTACAAGCAATGATCACACGCACGGCACAGCGGACACACCAGGAACCGCGGTGTTGGCCGTCGAATGGCGCTAGCTGCGCAGCATTTGTGCACCGCCGCCATCATTGTCAGCCAGTTTGCCGTGGCATACCGAGCTCCATCGCAGTCTTTAACACTGGTAGCATGCCGCGACAGCGTGGACGTGAACCGTATGTGCAGTTGACGGACTTTGAGCGAGGGCGTATAGTGGGCATGCGGGAGGCCGGGTGGACGTACCGCCGAATTGCTCAACACGTGGGGCGTGAGGTCTTCACAGTACATCGATGTTGTCGCCAGTGGTCGGCGGAAGGTGCACGTGCCCGTCGACCTGGGACCAGACCGCAGCGACGCACGGATGCACGCCGAGACCGTAGGATCCTACGCAGTGCCGTAGGGGACCGCACCGCCACTTCCCAGCAAATTAGGGACACTGTTGCTCCTGGGGTATCGGCGAGGACCATTCGCAACCGTCTCCATGAAGCTGGGCTACGGTCCCGCACACCGTTAGGCCGTCTTCCGCTCACGCCCCAACATCGTGCAGCCCGCCTCCAGTGGTGTCGCGACAGGCGTGAATGGAGGGACGAATGGAGACGTGTCGTCTTCAGCGATGAGAGTCGCTTCAGCCTTGGTGCCAATGATGGTCGTATGCGTGTTTGGCGCCGTGCAGGTGAGCGCCACAATCAGTACTGCATACGACCGAGGCACACAGGGCCAACACCCGGCATCATGGTGTGGGGAGCGATCTCCTACACTGGCCGTACACCACTGGTGATCGTCGAGGGGACACTGAATAGTGCACGGTACATCCAAACCGTCATCGAACCCATCGTTCTACCATTCCTAGACCGGCAAGGGAACTTGCTGTTCCAACAGGACAATGCACGTCCGCATGTATCCCGTGCCACCCAACGTGCTCTAGAAGGTGTAAGTCAACTACCCTGGCCAGCAAGATCTCCGGATCTGTCCCCCATTGAGCATGTTTGGGACTGGATGAAGCGTCGTCTCACGCGGTCTGCACGTCCAGCACAAACGCTGGTCTAACTGAGGCGCCAGGTGGAAATGGCATGGCAAGCCGTTCCACAGGACTACATCCAGCATCTCTACGATCGTCTCCATGGGAGAATAGCAGCCTGCATTGCTGCGAAAGGTGGATATACACTGTACTAGTGCCGACATTGTGCATGCTCTGTTGCCTGTGTCTGTGTGCCTGTGGTTCTGTCAGTGTGATCATGTGATGTATCTGACCCCAGGAATGTGTCAATAAAGTTTCCCCTTCCTGGGACAATGAATTCACGGTGTTCTTATTTCAATTTCCAGGAATGTATTTCTGTGAACATTATCGAATGCCTTAATAAAATCACAGTACGCTAAATGGGTTTTCCTGTTATGTTCTCTCTGTTTTCCGACTGTTTGTATAATTATAAATATTGCACCTGTTCTCGACCTGCCCATCCGAAATCGCATTTGTTATTCTAATAGGGTCTCGGCTATAATTTTAACCTCTGGTTCACTATTCTTGCATTAACTTGGTATCGGTGTTCAGCATACTGAATACACTATTGTAGAAGGCTGACCCCATATTTCAGCAGTTCAGCGTTCATGCCATGAACACCTTTAGCTCTTCTATACTTTGAGGAGTTAAGGGCTTCTCGTAGTTCATCTTTTCATAAAACGTCCACGCATCCTACTTCAAACTCATCTTATTTGTTCTCTGTGGAACATGTTTGCTCATACCGCAGGTTCATGTCATGTTCTATCCATTTTGCTTGTTGGATGCTATTTATTTTAGGAATTTATTTTTCTGTTTGATTAAGCATCTTCACTGATTCATAAGCTGTCATTCTCCTTCCGTGAATATCGTCTTCTATTACACTAATAAAAGTATCCCAAGATTCTTCATGAGCTGGCTTCACTGCTACATCTACTGCATTCTTCTCTACTCTGTAAGTTTCATGGTTCTCCTCTAGCAGTTCATTGAGACACTTAAGATAACATTCTTCTTTTTTTAATACCCTTGTGTGTGTGGCCATCTTCAGGAGCAGCTGCTATCATGTACTATCTGTCTTGAGCTGACTGCAGTGTAATTAAGAAGAACTACACCAGATGCGTTTCGCTTTTATTTACAAAGCATCTTCTGTGGTATTGGTGTTTCTTTACATAGTCTGCACCTTCCCCTCTTCCTAGCAGTGGTTGATGTCGACATGCTTCATCTCACATCTGCAGTTTTTGGCATTTTGTGTTATTTCCTGCACTGCACTATTTGTAATGGGCTTTCTTAACCATTTTTCATTCATCACTGCTACACGTATCTTTTCTTTATAACTTTACAACTTATAGTTCAGATGTCCAAAGTTTTAACAGTTTCTTCCTTCTTACATTTTTCTTTCTTCCTAAAACGTCCTCAACTTCTTGCTTAACTGAAGTTTATATATTTTTTTCATTCGTTCTCTACATGTTGCGCTTCTTCTTTCTGCGCTAGTTATTGACCAAGTGTCTTTTGGTACAGATGCCAGATGATGTCCGCAGTTAGTTAATATAGTTAATACATTTCCTTCAAAACCTTCTCTTCTGTCAATAGTTAGTTCTATCTCCTTATGGTGCTTACATCTGTTTGAGATATTATCAAGAAATGATCAAAATCTGGCATATCCTCTATATCGTCTTCATCTCTTACTTTTTAAAAATTTTCGTTCCCGATAATGTAGTCAATAAGAGCTTAGATCCTCGAGATGACTGTGGATGTCCTTTTTTCCGTAAGAAAGCATTGGTTATACTTATTTTGTTAAACGAAACAAAATCTGTGAGCAATCTTTCAATACTGTTTATGATGTATTCTCACTTCTTTTCTATAAACTCACGTTTTTATGTCCTACCCTTGCTTTTAGGCATCCTGTCATATTATTTGATGCTATTGTTGTATATTATTTTCGAATTACATTGACAATAAGGACTTTCATGTACCATTCATATTTTCAAATATATGTGTTCAACTTCATCTACATTTTGGTTTAGTACTCCATTACTTGGTAAGCTTCATTGCGTAAAGTGCCGTCCTAAGTTGAAGTTAGTAACCGTTTAACCAATATCCAGAATGAAACTTGCACTCTGCAGTGGAGTGTGCGCTGATATGAAACTTCCTGGCATATTGTAACTGTGTGCCGAACAGAAACTCGAACTCGGGACCTCCGCCTTTCGCGGGTAAGTGCTCCACCATCTGAACTACCCAACGGCGACTAACGGCTCGTCCTCGCAGCTTTAATTTGCCAGTACCTCGTCTCCTATCTTCCAAACTTCACAGAAGCTCTCCAGCAAACCTCACAGAAACAGCACTCCTGGAAGAAAGGCTTAGCCATAGCCTGGGAGATATTTCAGGTTTTTACTATGCAGCGTAGTGTGCGCTGATATAAAATATCCTGGCAGACGGAAACTGTCTGCCGGACCTAGACTCGAACTCTTGACTTTTGCCAGGCTGTGGTTAAACCATGACTCAGCAATATCCTTTCTTCCGAGAGCTCTAGTTCTGCAAGGTTTCAGGAGAGCTTCGTGAAGTTTGGAAGGTAGCAGACAAGATACGTGCAGAATCACACGGTCGTGTGTCGTATTCCGCATCTCAGATAGTAAAGCACTAGTCCGCGGAAGTTGAAGTTCAGAGTTCGAATCTCGATTCGGCACACAGTTTTAATCTGCCAGGAAGTTTCGTTGTACAATATATTTTCGATAAGTGATTTTCTACAGCTTGTAACTGTTCTAAATATGTCATGATTACCGCCTTCAGCTGCTAATATATTTCTTTTTTTAGCAACCAGTTTCGGTGTAGAGACCTGGATCAAGTTCTTACTTAAAATGATTTACAGCATCATAGTAGGCGAAGATATCATTTCCGCTAAATAATAAACTGCATGTAACTGTCATTATTCTCACATCCTAATACAAATTACATCGTCACTATATAAATAGTGTCAGGCAGTGCACTGCATAGCATTTGTATTGTGTTACGATGTTACAGCAGAGACGGATGAATGGTTTTGTTATCTCGAAGTCAGTGATTTCACCTAATATAACGCTGTAAATTCTTCTAGAGAACGTGATGATGGTCTGTAGACCGAAATTGCTTAAATGAAGAATGTTACCTGCAGCTCGAGACTGAAATATTGACATTATTCTAAGCATTCCCCTCCCTGCCATCCAACAACGTGTTTTGGCTTGTTTTTAGGGTTGTTGTTTGATAGCGCCAGGATTGTGGTCTATTAAGTCTGCTGTTGCTGCTCACGTTTTTTGGGACCCTATGACTGTCATGTGAACACGGAATCGATAGGTTCAAGAGGGTCATATTCAGTGCCAATCTGAATGACCCCACCGTAGTAGCATTGCTGGTGGCAATTTTTGTATCGTCTGTACAGCATCTTACGTCCACGTCAAGTGCCTTGCTTCAGGAAGTGACTCGTTTACAGCACAACAGGTATCCACACACACAACGAGTGGAATGTTATGGGTTCTCAGAACGGCGACAGTTTCTGCGTTGCGTCTCCCCTTGTCGCGGGAAAAAAAAGAGAGATGGGTAACCCCAGTCTGCACAACAATACTGGAAACAACACTAGCACCGCGTCACTTAGAACGACTCTTGGTTCTTGGTGCTCCGGTGCTCCTTTACGCCGCGCCAGGGATGGTAGCTCTGCCTACTAAATATCGCATGATGTATACACACAAATCACCTATCGATATAATTACATATTCTCCCTACCGTTACAGCACATGCACAGTAATTGCGATAAATTTCGTTAATTGATATAGTTTTGAAGTAGTGATTTTAAGGCCACCAGAGTATGTACAAAGGATCTCAACATTCCAAGCCAACATCATCTTTTGTGCTGCATTATACGGCACAGAATGCATATTAATTGTGCTGATTTCATATACTCAACCATTTGTTTCAATTTTTCAGTTTTCTACACTCCATACTGGAACCATGTTTTGGGATTCTGGAAAAAGAGGGGAGAATCGCACCTACTTTTCAACACAGTAGAAGAAATGAAGCAGGTAATGGAATTTCAGTTAAAACTAGAGCGTCCATCACATTTCACTGTGTGTGACAAAATGTGCACAGCTTTTCATAGCACGTATGAACGATACACAATGTATATGCAAAACCACTTGTACGGAATAGAGTATAGCATACGATGGTAGATGAGCTTCACAACTAAGACCATAGCATTATGAAGAACGGTAGAGAGTTCTAACATTTAGCAACATAACAGATGAAACATTTGTTTGTTTAAACTGTCTGTTGACATTTATTATCACTTGCACATATCTCTTCCGTAATGCATATGAGAATTTTAGAGATATTTTTAATGAATTGTTTACTGCTTCTTGACACCTATCCACCATCTACTTCCGTTTCCGGCACCAAAATTTGTCGAATAATTTCTCCCTTTTCCTCTTCAGTCATTCGAATAATTTTGTTTTCAGTCTCTCAAAGATTTAAGCTTCATTATGTTCTTGCAAATCTTTATTGAGTTTACAGTGTTTGTTGATGCAGAGATACACATTTAATATGGCATTGGAGACAAGGTAATTCATTGCAGGATTTTTGCTTATGCATCATTTGTATCTCCAGTTACCTAACTTGTTTTGCGCAATTAAATTGTTGCGCTTTAGAATGACTGGCGCTTTAAAGGTAGGTCACAGATGAGTGACTTAAAAGTAGAGAAGAGTATAGCTCCCATGTCTGGTTCTTGTCAACGTCATTAGCAGTAGGGACTGGAGCAATTCATTGTGGTATATTTATATCAACTGAGTACTGCTCATTTTATTTCATATTCTGAAAGAGAATTTCGCACCTCAAAGGGTTTGAAAACCTGTGATAGTAATTTATGAGAAGAGAAGAGCATATGGACTTCGTAAGATGACACGTAGTCTTTGATGATCGAATGTTGAGTAAGTGCGATGTTCCTCGTCATTAAATACACTCCTGGAAATTGAAATAAGAACACCGTGAATTCATTGTCCCAGGAAGGGGAAACTTTATTGACACATTCCTGGGGTCAGATACATCACATGATCACACTGACAGAACCACAGGCACACAGACACAGGCAACAGAGCATGCACAATGTCGGCACTAGTACAGTGTATATCCACCTTTCGCAGCAATGCAGGCTGCTATTCTCCCATGGAGACGCTCGTAGAGATGCTGGATGTAGTCCTGTGGAACGGCTTGCCATGCCATTTCCACCTGGCGCCTCAGTTGGACCAGCGTTTGTGCTGGACGTGCAGACCGCGTGAGACGACGCTTCATCCAGTCCCAAACATGCTCAATGGGGGACAGATCCGGAGATCTTGCTAGCCAGGGTAGTTGACTTACACCTTCTAAGGCACGTTGGGTGGCACGGGATACATGCGGACGTGCATTGTCCTGTTGGAACAGCAAGTTCCCTTGCCGGTCTAGGAATGGTAGAACGATGGGTTCGATGACGGTTTGGATGTACCGTGCACTATTCAGTGTCCCCTCGACGATCACCAGTGGTGTACGGCCAGTGTAAGAGATCGCTCCCCACACCATGATGCCGGGTGTTGGCCCTGTGTGCCTCGGTCGTATGCAGTCATGATTGTGGCGCTCACCTGCACGGCGCCAAACACGCATACGACCATCATTGGCACCAAGGCAGAAGCGACTCTCATCGCTGAAGACGACACGTCTCCATTCGTCCCTCCATTCACGACTGTCGCGACACCACTGGAGGCGGGCTGCACGATGTTGGGGCGTGAGCGGAAGACGGCCTAACGGTGTGCGGGACCGTAGCCCAGCTTCATGGAGACGGTTGCGAATGGTCCTCGCCGATACCCCAGGAGCAACAGTGTCACGCCCCACGTGTTGAGCAACTCGGCGGTACGTCCACCCGGCCTCCCGCATGCCCACTATACGCCCTCGCTCAAAGTCCGTCAACTGCACATACGGTTCACGTCCACGCTGTCGCGGCATGCTACCAGTGTTAAAGACTGCGACGGAGCTCCGTATGCCACGGCAAACTGGCTGACACTGACGGGTGGCGGTGCACAAATGCTGCGCAGCTAATGCCATTCGACGGCCAACACCGCGGTTCCTGGTGTGTCCGCTGTGCCGTGCGTGTGATCATTGCTTGAACAGCCCTCTCGCAGTGTCCGGAGCAAGTATGGTGGGTCTGACACACCGGTGTCAATGTGTTCTTTTTTCCATTTCCAGGAATGTATCTTGACGGTAGTTAAGACAAAGCTATTCCAACTATTACTCGACACTATAAATCTACTATCGATACAAGTCTTCAAATATTTTTATCACTATTTCGTAGGTACATCATAAGGTAGAAACATCACATATTGTTAGAAGATAACTTTACGGAACGAAATAAAAATTTTTAATTGGTGTATGGTAACGTCTGTCACAGTTTCGCTCTTATGGTGTTAAGTGAGTGTGCTCTACAAACAACTTAAACTCGATAACAGTTTTACGCAGCGGTATGCCCGCTTCAGTAGTAACTCGGTATTAGATGTAGATTTCGATGTTGGTTAAAAACATGTGTAAGCGCCTGTCGCCGGCCGGTGTGGCCGTGCGGTTCTAGGTGCTTCAGTATGGAACCGCGTGACCGCTACGGTCGCAGGTTCGAATCCTGCCTCGGGAATGGATGTGTGTGATGTCCTTAGGTTAGTTAGGTTTACGTAGTTCTAAGTTCTAGGGGACTGATGACCACAGATGTTAAGTCCCATAGTGCTCAGAGCCATTTGAACCATTTTTTAAGCGCCTGTTATCGTGCTACCTCTTCTTTTGACCATAGGGAACTGGCAGGTGACAATTGAGTTTTATTTCTTAGAAACAGTGCAAGTATGTAATCACGGCAATTAAAGAAACTGACTGATAATTGGCCACTTTCTCTTCATAACTCGTACTCAAGCTAGATGGTGGAAGAACAATACGGTTTTGATATTTCTCGCGCTTGTGTCCCTCACCTCATCCGTCTTTGACAAATCCGTTTCTAGAAAGAGGGAGACTGCTTTTACCGAAAGTATTCGATCGTTGTTACAATTTTTATTCCATATTCATTGTGTCAGGAATCTAAATCGGGACGTTCTTTTTCATAGTCAAATATTAAATGATCAATAATTATTTCAGTATTAGGATGTGTAAACTTCATTTTAGTTACATGCACGTAAATGTTCTCTTCGCTCGTTTCAGTGTCTTCAGGAAATCATCAAAAGAACTGCTCACTTCCTAGGCAAGAGGCTGACTGACCAAGAAGTGAACATGCTGATGGAACATTTGGAGACGTTTCAGTCGCTGAGGCGGTTCACTGGGCTCCGGATAGCTGCCAGTGGAGAGGACCCTTTGGGCACAGGAAGCGACGACGTTGACGGTCGACTGACCCCGGAAATGTTAGCGCGTTTCGACAGATGGAGTGAAGAGTCCCTTCAGGGTACAGGGTACACCGGGCCTGTGTAATGTTTGACAGTAGAATTACGGATCGTCAAACGCCGCTTCTGTTGTTCATACGAGAAATGACTACGGATAGCCATGACGCTTTGCCATTTCCTTTTTTTGTTACTATATTTTCAGGATAATTTTCTCAATTACGTAAAGCATTTGCCAGTATTTTATTTAGCGTTAACTACGGCATGCATAAGAAATATGAAGGTAAAATGTGAAATAAAATCTGTGCAGTTCGTGTGTAGTAACCTCGCTGTGCCAGAGATATACATACTTCATTATTCGGTAATTAATTATTCTTAGATTTAAAGCACTGTCTCAATGAATCATCTTCGTGAGTAATCCGTTAACATGAGATGTTTTATGTTTTCCTTCACAATGAACATCTTACGTTGTGTAAACGTATTTGAAATACTTTGATATGAAGCTTAACAATAAAACATTTACGAATGCCAAATATTTCTCAGAATAAACAGCTTAGAATTATTTCTTTTCCTACTCCGTTTTCCCACGTAGAACTACATATCCTTGCTCAAGATTCTCCAGAAGTACAAAGCGAACTCACTGAATCTGATAATTTCGCTACACTGCTGCAAATTAGAGTGTAAGTAAACAGAGCAATGCTCGTCTATGGTACCGATTTTCATGATATGATATCTACATCATTACGTAAACCTGCACTGAAAACATCTGTAGAGTACATGACTGAAAGTACTGTCAACTGCGCTACTCATGAAAGCACCTTTTAGTTCATTTAGCGGCCAAATGAGACACTACATCCACATTCACTGGACGAATTCTTCGCTAATACAGTTTTCACTCGCTTCTCCCATCCCCATGGCCTTTCGGACTTTTAACTTGTTTGATGTGGCCTGTCAACCTCACCATGTTATAGCAGCACTTACAGCCAACATCTTCCACTCTTTCCAGTATATATTTCACTTTCCGTTCTTCGCTGGCATATGCACTTTATTTCCGGATATCTTAATTCACTAGGTACCCCCCATTCTAGTTTATGTGAACCATGCCGTCATTTCCAAACAGTTCTACGATCAACGTCTTAGTTACTTACATTTCCTCTGAATAATCAGTATCCATCTGTAACACCACATATCAAACGATATGAATCTTACTATCCCGATTTTTCCACAGTCGACACTCCTCTTCCATGCAACGTTGTGCTCTAGAGATACGCTGTCAAATTAAAGCCTATATTACGATATCAGTATGCTTCTTTGGCCCGGAAAGCTTACTGGGACGATGATCCCTTCTTTCTTTCATATACGTCTCGTGAAAACTTGCAATTTATGAACATTAAATACTGTCCTTGGTTTATGCGCACACTGAACCTCATCCCACTTCTCTTTCTTTTACTTTTCCTAAGTGCAGGTTAAACAGTATAAGAGGAAGACATCACTATTCTGTTGCGTCATTTTAATACCCCATCTAGGTTTTCAAGTTTATGGTAGCCTTTATATTTTATGAAGTAATAGCTTTTTCATGAGATGAGAAAACATTTTATTTTCCAAGCACAGATCAAAAACTGACAAGAATAAACAATTCGTAACCAAGCCGACTACGGCAAAGATAAATATCTATCAGCTGCAGCTTTCACCCGCTGTTTTTGGCGCAGTGGATAAATGACGTCGCCACATCAGCCCCCCCTCCTTTTGAAACCGGGTGCACCAGGTATGTGGGGAAACTTGCACTTGATTTTTCTACCAGCTCTCGTGAAAATATCTGGTGCTGGCAATGGCTGCTCCTGTTCTGCACTTGCTGCTTCGTTGTCCTCTTCTGAAACCGAGGGCTCGGCGAGACTCTCTGCTGTTTCTTTGGCCTCCACGTTTGAGGGTGACTTACAATACCTGTTTTTAGAAGTCTGTCGAACTCAGCTCGCGCCGCGAGCAGCTTCTCTGGAGGCAGACGCCGCGGGCGGAAGGCAACGGGTTGACCTTGTGTCGTGCTGATGTGGTGTTGAGTATTGTGTCTGCATTTCCTGGTTGCGTTGACGGGTTCGGTAAGTGCTGGAAAGTCTTGAAGCAGTTTACGAAAAAGTGATTCCTCCGACAGTGCTCTGATATTGCCTACAGTATACGAATCGTTACGACTGTGGGGTGTCTTCTTGCGTGACGCACACGTGTGCGCCCCGCTTAGTTGCGGATACGAAATCGTATGACAATATCCCGACGCGGATGACGCGGTAGAGGACCCGGAAATCTTCGTGCGCAAAACACGGGCACATCGCACTGCACTTGAACCGACGTGGAAGACGCAACAGGCAATATCCCTTCTGTGGGAACTGTCACCAAACGACGGTTAACCAGGTCGGGCATAAGTCGGTAGTTCCGTAAAAAGTCCGCTCCAAATATATGACTCGGCACATCAGCAACCACAAAAGTCCATTTTGGATGGAAGTTGGAATTCAGATGTAATGCCAACTGTTTCTCACCATAGGTAGATATTCTGGAATTGTTTGCCGCAGTCAGCACATGTTGCGTTGTTGTCGTAAGTATATCACCTCTCTTTCTTGGATAAACACTGACTTCTGAACCTGTGTCAATCAGAAACTTTTCACCTGAAGAGAGGTCCAACACGAACAATCGGTGTGATTGGTTGACTGCAGATACCGTGGCGTTTTCACCTCTTTGAATCACGCTATGACTCGGGCGCCTATGTTGTTGTTGACTAACGTTAGCGCCCTTTAACGCCCGCCTTTTAAGTTTGGGTAGCTGCAGGGTTGAATACATTGACGGGCAGTGTTACCGAAGCGTCTGTGGTACCAGCACCATTGATCTGTCAGATCCTGTTGGATAGCATTTCTTCGTCTTTTCCAGCTGCGACTTCGTAGCTGCTGGTGGTGTGAAGTTACTTGCACGTTGAGTTTTGCCACTTGTGTTGCCAGTTGCTGTATGGTGGGTTCGGTCGATGAGCACTGCTGTTGGGAAGCATTATTGCATGTTCCTGGCTCACTGACGTCAGATTCCATCACACTACACGTTCTTGGGCCTCTATCCTGGCTGTAGTTGAATTCGGAACACGCAGAAACTTCGGTTAAGGTGTTAGCGATGGTGTCTGCCTTTTTTGCTAAGACTTGCAATGGTAAGTCTGTTTCTGCTGCAATGACGGCACGGATGTTGGCAGGAAGTTTACGAAGCCATATTAGACGTAAAGATTCTTCAGCTAGGAGTTCCGGGCCGGCTAATGTACGTAAGGCTTTGAGTACTTGTGACGGAGTCTTGTCGCCCAAATCTTCGTATGCGAAAATTTTTTGTAGTCGCAAATCTGCTGACAACGTATAATGCCGTATGAGAGCTTCCTTTAGCACAAAGTAATTTTGTTGCGACAAGGTTTCTTCCACTTGCTCTATCACTTCTAAATTTAGATGTGAAACCACTATATTAAATTTGTCAATGTTGTTAGACACTCCACGCTGCCGAAATATGCATTCAGCCTGCGTGAACCAGAGCTGGGGGCGCGTCGGCCAGAACGCGGAAAGCTTAACATTTCCGTGTCGCGCGTAGGTACTCCCATCTTTTGCGTTAACATCTGTCGTTCCGTTTTGTGGCGAATCAAAGGGCGTGGACCGCGATCCTTGGTCGAACAGACTGTAGTCTTCAATCTTGATTCCACTGCCCCATGCTTTTGTCTCTGAATTCATTATTCTCGTCGGTATATATATTTTCTTTATGCTTCTGCTACGATTTTTCGGGGTCACCACTATGGAAGCCTTTATATTTTATGAAGTAACAGCTTTTTCATGAGATGAGAAAACATTTTATTTTCCAAGCACAGATCAAAAATTGACAAGAATGAACAACTCGTAAGCAAGCCGACTACGGCAAAGATAAATATCTATCAGCTGCATCTTTCACCCGCTGTTTTTGGCGCAGTGGATAAATGACGTCGCCACAAGTTTACTGAGCTAGATTCCAAAGCAGTACATGAAGCTAGGGGTTAGAATTACTAGTATATTGAGAGACTGACGGCCAGCCTACAGTAAAATATTGTCAAGATCTATAGTATACAACCATCAAGAACTCATAAATTGGAAGAGAAAATGACAACCAAGTTTAGTGATCGAAGATATTCAACAGTTGTTTTATGGCGCCAACAATTTATTTCCTAAGCTTAAATATTTTTCTTTGAGATCTTATAAAATAATTATTTGGTAAACTCGCTGTCGATTATTTTGATACTGAACAGATAATAACAATTTTACTTGCAGTAATTCGTTGTAGTTGAAAGTTCAAATTTATTCTTAACATCTTCGTCATGATCTTCTACCCTCCCTATCCCTCGTTAACTGAATCCTCAATGATATGAAAGCTATTGGTTCCATACATACTGGCCTACGGACATTTGCCTATCTGTAGTAATAGTACCTGAACAAAACGGATAATTCCATGACATAAGAGCTATTTAATTTATCTTTCAACTTCCATCCTGAAAATGTCACATTTCATTTACCAGAAGCAAAGTTGTAGTTTCCTGTAAAGAAAGATTTCGTATATTTCTGGCTTCTTGCCAATCGCTAAAGCGCCACAGCACTTACTACGCAGGTATTTGACGTTTCATAGCTGTTTCCAAAGCTAGATTTTCATGCCTATAACTACACATGAAAGATAAATACCCCAATGCGTAATTTGGCTTTACTTCCACTTCTTCTAAGGATCCTTCACAGCAAGAAGTGCTCTTGGCATTTAGAGTGCTAAGTACCCGGAAGTTTGCAGGAACTTTGACCTAAGCGTTCGCTGTAGAACGCAAGAACATTGGTAGGTCGGTCGTCCAGCTACATTACCACGCAGTTGAACGTACCGGGAACATTCATAAACATGTGACGATGTAGCAAATTTACATTCAGCCAGAACGTATAAGAAGTAAATGCTCAGGAACCGTTTGGTGAGCAGTTTGCGATCAACAGAATGTTTCATAGAATTATAAATTAGTATTACGCTGTATTTAAACTTATATTTTTGAGACATATTTGAATTCGACAATGACCACGTTTGAAGACAGAGTTATCCTAATGACGTACCTTCACGAAAGTTCCAGACTTGTGATAATTCAACCACGCTTCCAATTTTGTACATATTCTCATTAAGGAGAGCTTTTACTAAAATATATTCGGTTGTTATTTGTAATTCAGTGATGTAAAGGCAGGAAAAAATTTAATAAACTGGGAGAACTATAACGACCAATTAACGAAAGGGAAAGAAGAAATACAGCAGAATACGACGCGTAAAGGCAATAAGGAAGAGTGAGAAAAGATAATCCTGAGAATAAATGATTTTTTAGTAACTAGTAGCAAATACACCGTTCGAAAACCACAAGAGGAGCAGATATAGTTGAAAAAGGTTTCGAGCTTATTGACGATATCAGCTGAATTGCATCTCTATGAGGCATATGTTCCGATATCAGATAGTGGATTGTCAGGAATAAACTGAAGTTTAAGAGAATTTTCAGATAAGTGGATGCGGTGAGAAGCAGGATACTGAAGCTCTGTGGAATGATGTTCATTTGCAAGTACCTCAGACTATGGGTACTGCGATAGTGATTACGATAGTACATAGTTCAGATGAAGGAGAATGTACACCCAAGAAAAGGTTAATCACAGCAGTTGGACGAAGTTGGAAGATGACATATAACTGAGAGTACTGTAGGTAAAAGAGCAAAAAGTTCCATTGACTAACAAAAGAAGGAAACAGAAAAATCTATGGGAAAGCAAAGAAATACAAGAATGTAAGTAAATAGGTTATGTAGCGAATCTCCAATGAATTTCTTTCAGGAATAAAATGAAAAAATCGAAAACCAAATAGTTCACGGATGGACAGATTAAGCATTTAGGAAGCATTTAGGGAAGACAAAATAACTGTCGGAGAAAATCAAGGGCGTCAACAACAGTAGTGCTGAGGGAAATCCACTGGTAAGCGCAGTGGAAACAGCGGAGAGGTTGAGGAGAAAGTTTAGGACTAAGTGATTCAAGATGAAATGAGCAGTGGTGCGTAAAACTGGTAATCAGACAAGTCAGAAGTTCAGTGTGTTTCCCAAAATCAGTTGAGGATTCCCCATCCTCCCTCGTAAAAAAAGGTACAGGGTGGTTATAAGTAAAGTTAAACTTTCGGAACGCTGTAGAAATAACACTACTGGTCAGAATAACGTCAAATTGCAACGGAAAATTATCGGAGAAGGGGATAATATGCGGCAGAAGAAAAGTAAATACTCACGTAATGTAGCAATAGATGGCACTGTAAGAATCATAATTTAATATTGGTCGACTACAAAAGACAAAGGAATAGTACAATAATGCCTAAGGTGTACTGCTCAGTGTGCATGGCTGTACAGGTACCATACTATTAGTTACGTAAGCACATCCACCACGGCAAAGTCAAATCAGATCGGATGGGAAAAAACTGTTTTTAATTGTCCTGAATCCAATAACCGCATAAAAACCATGAATCATGTCGCTTTTTAACAGCCCTGAGGCCAAAAATTGCACAAAAAGTGCCAATCACATAGGTTTTTAACACTCCCGAGGCCAAAAGTCGCATAAACAGCATGAATCAAAACCAAATCCGATGTGTTTCCGGGTTCACGTTCAGAATGTATTGCGCAATTTGTGCCCTCAATGCAGGTAAGTTTGCAATCGGAAGACTGGACACTTCATCATTCAGATAGCCCCGCAGCCAGAAGCCATAAGGATTAAGATCAGATGATCGGGACGGCGAAGGCTGTAGGGAAACGGTGCTGTTAATTCTAGTATTTCCGAGATGTCGCTTCAGCAGCCGCTTAACTGGATTTGCAATGTGAGGAGGGGCACCGTCTTGCATAAAAATTATCCCATCCAAGCTGTTGGAGATGTAAAATGACGTGGATGTGCAAAAGACACTCATAGAGCTTACCAGTGACGGTACAGGTAACGGGACCGGAAGCACCTTCCTCTTTGAAAAAATATAGCCCTTTCATAAATGATGCCGTAAACCCGCACCATACAGTGACCTTTCCAGGATGTGCTGGTTGACTTGCGTGTGGATTTCCCGTTGCCCATATTCGACAATTCTGTGCGTTGATATATCCTGTCAGATGGAAGTGAGCTTCGTCTTTCCACAAAATATTCCATGGCCAATCATTGTACACTTCCATGCAATCAAGAAATTCTAAAGCAAAGGTCTGTCTTGATGGGCCTGTCAACAGGAAGCAACTCGTGCACATGGCTAATTTTGAATGAATAGCAAAGAAGGATAGGTCGTAGAATTTTACACACCATGCTCACGGTTACGTCCGATGTTCGGGAAATTCTCCGTGCACTACACGGTTGACATCACCACTTGTCTCATCCTGCACTGCTGTGGCCACTGCATCCACTGGCGTCGAGTCAAGTCATTTCCTCCCTTTACCAGGTTTGCACACCAAAAGAACCCGTCTTTTCGAACCATTTTCTGTCATCGCACTAACGCCTTTTTCAAACCCTTCAGTGTCCGGAACTTCTGCAGAACGACGTGCACACAGTCATAATTCTTGTCATACAGCTTTATAAACAGAGCGCCATCCTGAATTGAGACAGTCATGGTTAGCGTCGCAGACACGAAAGGAGAAAAAACCGTGTACCCGTGGGCAGGTTTTTCATTTACGTATTCTGACAAATACAGAGCAATCTCTTCATCAGTTTTCACACTATTTTTTTTCTTCTGCCGTACGTTTTCCCCCCTCTCCGATAATATTCCGGTGCAATTTGACGTCATTCTGAGCAGTGTTGTTATTTCTACAGCGTTTTCAAAGTTTAACTTCAATTATAATCACCTTGTCTTTCAATCACCCGTGTAGAATCCATGAGGGTGGAGACATCCCAGCGGACTTCTAGAAGAACTTTGTCCACACAGTTGTGAAAATTACAGTGGCAGATAATCGTCGAGTGCCTGCACAAACTGTACATGCGTGTAAATTGATGACGCCAGTTAACACACAGAAGATTGGGAATAAAACATGAAAGCGCCTGTTATAAATGTCAACTGCAAAATACTTATTTTCTGCACGTCTGTTAACTTGTAAGCATATTTGCTATGATGATCTATGACCGCTGAACGATATCTGTGGAGTAGTCAGTCTGGCTCACGTGCGCTGGTTTTTGTTGACAATGTTGTTTCTGTATGGGCAATGCGGTCAGCATGGCCTGTGTGTTCTCACCTAATCCGTGACGTGATTTGTACGGAGGAAAGCGTGGCTCTCGTGAGGTGTACTGAGAGTGAAAGAGACTGGTTGGTGATTACAATCACGGTTTGTATGTGAAAACTGATATTAAGAATTGCGACCTGCATTTTTCTGTGCGTCGCAGGTTAGAATCCTGCCTCGGTCATGGATGTTTGTGACGTCCTTAGGTTAGTTAGGTTTAAGTAGTTCTAAGTTCTAGGGTTCTGATGACCTCAGAAGTTAAGACCCATAGTGCTCAGAGCCATTTGAACAATTTTTTTCTGTGCAGTATTGACGAGATGTGATATTTGCTGCAAAAATGCTTTGCTTGACGAGCCATACTGATGTAAGGCGCTCTCACCTGTAGTGACCCGTTATGAGTAGCAGTGGGTGACAAGCATCGGTTGGTGTGGGACACAAATTGTGCTTTCTGTGCGCCACGTTTGATCGGTAATCGATCTCCGTAGATCGGTTTTTGATTCACCTAAAAATTCTTTCCATTTAGTTAGTTTTCTGAGTACTCTGAGAATGAAGTGATTGCTTTTCTGTGGCATAGATACAGCGTAGTTCATGTAATATTAACTATGCCCTTTCGTCTAAAATTACTATATCTTTCGGTTACTATAATCAACAGCTGATATGTTATATTCCTATATTTATTTACCTATCTTCCCATCATCAGACTGAGACAACTAATATGACGTATCTTTGCAAAAAGCTATGTCTTACAAATCATTCAGTGCATTCAGCAGGATTTTTTATTCAGTGAGAATTCTTTTTCATGTGGCGTATTCATTTACTTAGAGTAAGGTCGCTGGCAGAATTTTTAGTAACACTGTTACAGATCCCAGATGCAAAGTTTTCTTCAAAACCTTTGGATTAGAATATGATATTGTACCGTATTTATTGCAGCGTTCTAGCGTCATCCAATATCTTTATGTTTTTTACTGTAAAATCTTTAAGCTACAATTAAGAGCCACGTACGATCACTACACATGTTTTGGATATAAGGAGGAACTTATTAAACTTTCCCAATATGAAATAATAATTTTTTAGCAAGCAGACTTAATTTTTACTACGAATTAAACATTGTTTACGCACTACGTACACTTTGCGCGAAGTCCGTGTTTCCTGTATTGACATTGTTCATGAAATGAAGTCAGATCGCATTATAATAGTACTTTCATGGGTTAATATTCACAGATAGAAACGGGCATTTTAATCAGGGCAGTTTTATGTAGGGACTTCTATGTGCACTCATAGTGAAGTATCACACAGCCCGCTTACAATTTTTGTATTAAATGACGATCACTTGGACTAGGGAAAGGCAACACAGAAGAGAGTTCTGACTTAAAGCCTCATAATGGAAACCCCTTTTAAGGTGTAGTCTGGTAAGAAAATACTGATTCCTGGGGAAAAATGTTTTTGCTTAAGTATGTTCATTCGTACATGCAATCCTATACAACGAAAGTGTTTTGTAAAATTCGAAAAAGAAGTGTAGATGAAGATATAATGAGTTCAACTTAATTACTGAAGGATCAGAGAAGGAAGAGTGTTTGAATTACATTTCGAAACAACTTGGAACAGGACTGAGAAATGTGGTAAAGGGATGTCGGCCACAAAACGCGACTCTCGAAAAGAAACCACATGGAAGTTTTAAAGAAGAAACAATTATAAAGTTGTCTCAGTATTACAGAAAAGCCATTGTTGACATTCCCCGGATACTACGGCAATGAAGAGTACCATCTATGCAATGTTTATAATGAAAAAAAGAAACACTAGCTAATACAGTACTACACGGATATACTAAATAGTTTTACAATGTTCATACATGAAGGCAGTTCCCTGATAACCTCACACACTCGTGGATGGCTCGTGTTCACAATCCTCACAGCGTCAAAATTAGCTTACTGTTAGGCAATACATCCACACCTGCTGTGTCACAATAGAAAATCATTCATTCCACATGGTTTATAACACCAAACAACAAGACTAATAATAATACATTAACACATACGGAATCATATGTCCATGAAAACCCAAAAGTAATAATAGCAAACTGTACAACACTTCTGTTGTTTATGATTATTTGGAAGTACAAGTTTGTATTCTCTCAGCCTCACCAATCAATAATCGTGACTACATACAAAATGTGTAAATGCCATTAAAGTATCATTAATATCGAAGAATAGAGAAACTCCCATACACAAATAGTTGACCTACAGTCTCAACATATTGACACACATAGTGAAAAATAAATGTCGTGATTGTGACAACAACTGTTCACAGTAGCAAACACGACAGCATGTCTTCAAAATATTGATCATAATCTTACAAATACATAAAATTGTGTCACTGTTGATGGTGTGTGATAGGATTACTGCTCACGTATCGTCTTTGATCGACAACACATTACTAAAAAATAAACAATTTTCAACACCATTGACAGTGTGTATCAAAATTATTGTGTTAATAAATAACAGTTGGTTGCGACTAGAGGCCAGTATTTGATGTTTTCCTTCAGAGACCAAAGATAAAAGCAAAAACCAAACACAGATGCTTAAATACATTTCAGTTTTGTGAGGCACTTTCGCTATTCATCACACACACAGTTCTTAAAAACGTTCGTCACACGAGACGTCATGGAAACGAAAGAGTTAATGTTCGTAGATTTATCAATTCTTCTAGCGGAAGGCTGATGCGACTCATAAGTTCCAAATAGCAGCTCGCCCAATTAACCAATCCTAAATGATGTGCTGGACAGCACTAAAGTTCGAGAGTATAGCCTGCTCGTTCTTTGTGAAATTACGTACAGTGTCTATCACAACAAAGTTCATAAATATTCTACTCTAATATCTGATCAGTTTTCAAACAGTTGGTGGGAATATTAAAAGTTAACGTCCCATTACAAATCGTTTGATGCGTGGAGAGTGTCTAATAATGCTCTCGCACAGTAACAACAAAGAGTATGACTTGATCTGAAACTTCAACCTGAATGCACCTAAATTACATGATTCAAGATTTTACTGAATAACCAAGTAAGAGCTGAGAGCAAATTCAGATGAATACGACTCGTACATTTAGCATAGATTGCTGGACAACACAACAATGAGTTGTGCAGTTCTCCTACACGTGTCCACTTATGGATAAGGTCGACCTGTATCCTCTCTGCCAAATAATGTTGTGGACATAGATTTGGTGTCCTATGTAGCGTGCTCTGTGAGAAGCTTGTCGGCTGTCGTCACAGTTACCCGGCATGTCATTAGCTCTTGTGGCGGCTTCCCTGGGTCAGTGGTGCAGGAACGCCCAGTGCTAGGAAACAATCAAGTGGGAGTACTGTGCTGGTATAGAGATGCAGTACGCACGCACCGACAGGCAGGCGGTATTCTGAACCCGGCCCAGCAGGGGTGGTGCAGGTGGTGGTACTTCGACAGCAATCGCTCAAGGAAGTTGCTCCTCGTCTTACCACTGAGTCAAGCTGGCATCGCTCTCTCCAGAGAGCTGCCCCTGTGATCATCTGTCCGCCTCGCCATTTCACATAGTGTCGATCACGTTGCCCTCAATGTTATATAGGAATATTAGACATGCAGAAACAAATGTACATAGTATCCATGACATTCAATATCCTTGCTTAATATCACCCCTAATTACAGCTCTCTGACCTCTAAAAGTGAACAAGCAATAGAATGTGGTGGCTCTTAGATCTTCAAAAGCTAAAAATATTCATAAGCTAACGTAACTTCCAATATATCTGGGCTGCATGAAGTCCAAAAGTTATACATCTAATACGGAACCCCATTTATGCGAGGTCACAAGTTCAATCTTTAGTAAGGCTCGTTTGACAATGTTGTGTTAACAATTACAGAAGTACAAAATATTACTTGCCAAATGACTCACCATATGCATCAGGAGGGCGATAGAAAATGAGTGTGTGGGACGTGCACAGATCAACCTTCTATGGGACGTTAGTGTGACACTTCCCATAATGGACACTGTCAACATTCAAGAAATGTTCAAAACAAACCATTAACTTGCATCACGAACACCGAATGGAAAACAGCGAGCCACAGTGATCACAAAGGTTCACACCAAGAAGCTTCAAGGTGAGCTCGTTGGGAGTTACAACACGCGCAAGACGTTCAGTTAGGTATCCACTGTTCAAGAATGCACATAGAATCATAGGCCTGTTGGTATAACGGAGTGATGAGAACTGATGGAATATGTTGGCGTGAAGCCTGGTGTGAGACAATCTGTCGTGGAGCTTATCGTGAAACTGGCTATACTTAAAGGCGTAGCTGCAGTTAGTGTGGTAATATGTGCTATGTGAACGGAAAAAACAAACATCCAGATACTGAATTTGTCCATTTGTTCCATGTTGTATGAACTGAAACGTCACCAACTTTTGAGGGATAGTTCGCTCTTAAGTAGTATGATTTTTATACTTTCACCATGAATCAAGCAAAAGCAGTTAATTTGAGCAGGAGCTGGCAAAAGGCAGTGTTCATATCTTGTTGTAATTCTTCTACTGCTATGTCGCAAATACTCCTTACTGCCTTGCTAGATAACGCACATGAGAAAGAATCGTCGGGGGCAGAGCACCTCCAACTACCCGCAGACGATAAATAACTTTACAGTCAATTTTCCATCCAGATTAACAGTCGGAATTTTTGTGTACAAATACGTTAAGGCTGAAGTTAGTTGATCTTGATACAAATATTTTGGTACCTCTAATTTCCAGGGTTCTCCTTCAGATCTTGATTGGTCGGGGTTGAAAACTAATTCCTTACTGAACGATGGGATAGGCGCGATGGGATAAGTTGGTCTATCTGATCTACAAGTTGTCGGTCGAATTGGCAGTTTGCTGTGCATCGTTAAGTTGATAGTTTGTTTGAAATTTCATTATCTTTCGTCTTCAAATTGTGCAGCACTGTTTGAAATTATGCAACCATTCACTGCTTCCCTTGAAACTACTATAATCGAAGTTATGCACATTTTGATGTGTGAAACTTAGCAAGTCACTATCAAGCACATCCTGTAAATTGTACCGAGCGTCCATGAATCGCGCAACACCAATTTTTGTAATCAGTGCACCTCGTGCTCCTTGAATATTCGTAGCTATCCTTATGCGCTAAATGGTTATACTGCTGCGGACTTAATCGGAACATGTTCCTTCTTTTACTGTGCTGCTAATGATATTCCATGTATGTAATTATCTTTGGTATCCGCTCGAACAATATCAATTACGGTCCTTTGCTACGTTTCGCTGGAGACGCTATTTATGGCTCCCTGTCCGACAAGAATAATTAACTACATTGCTCGACACACGTTTCAGTATCACTTTCACTTGTTAAGCACGTATTTT
The DNA here is from genome assembly GCF_023864345.2 of Schistocerca serialis cubense. NCBI lineage: Eukaryota > Metazoa > Arthropoda > Insecta > Orthoptera > Acrididae > Schistocerca > Schistocerca serialis. The sequence continues at coordinate 672,132,914 of NC_064643.1, forward strand.
CATAATTGTACTCCTTATGTACACTGTCCGCATAATCGAGATATGACACCATACATTTTGCTGACTCATCTTGCAGAAACGCTAAGATTTCATCTGCCAATTCTTTGTTACTCTACTAAATTCCTTGGGTTCCTTTCTGATGACATGTCCACTTCGGCAACTGTTGTCGTAGGTATAATGCAATGTTTCTTATGTTTATCGTTGCCATTGCTCTGCTTTGTACCAACACCACCTGCAGAGTAACGCTGCTGTGTGTTACTGCTCGACTAAGCAGTCCAACTACGCTCCGTAGCCTCATGCTGTGCTCAACATTGGATACCTCCATGTCCTCCTCCATTCGCCATTAGCAGCCAGTATTGTGATTACGTCCGGCCGAAGTGGCCGCGCGGTTCTGGCGCTGCAGTCTGGAACCGCGAGACCGCTACGGTCGCAGGTTCGAATCCTGCCTCGGGCATCGATGTGTGTGATGTCCTTAGGTTAGATAGGTTTAACTAGTTCTAAGTTCTAGGGGACTAATGACCTCAGCAGTTGAGCCCTATAGTGCTCAGAGCCATTTGAACAATTTTTTGTGATTACGCGGTAGACAACACGTACGGCGTCGAATGCCGTAAATGTCAGTGGCTTTTATGACCTCCCACTCAATGGTTTCTTTGCTAGCTCACGCTCGAGGACTTTTAACAAATTAACAAACAAATCATTGATTACAATAAAAATAACTCTAAATTTTTCTGTTACATTTGTCATGGGAGCCTACGTGTACCAGGCCTTTCAGTCTGAAATAAAGTAATTAGTGCGTAAACTTCACCGTAATAGGGTTCGTGGAATTTCAAACAAATTTTGGAGATCCCTTATTTTAGACGGTTACTGGAACACAACGACAATGTAGTTAAAGAGAAATCGTTAGTCCTTCGTGGACATATAGTTAATATACATCATGTGTGATTTTTGATGAATTTCTGGTGAATTCACTGATGCTTCTTGCAATCCTCTCTACTTAGCGCAGCATGCTTTAATTATTGGCACACCCTACTGCTAACAACTGCGCTGGCTGCAAGTGCGGATGTATTCAGGCCAAGCAGTTCTAGGACCTTCAGTCCGGAACCGCGCGACCGCTGCGGTCGCAGGTTCGAATGCTGCCTCGGGCATGGATGTGTGTGATGTCCTTAGGTTAGTTAGGTTTAAGTAGTTCAAAGTTCTAGGAGACTGATGACCTCAGAAGTTAAGTCCCATAGTACTCAGAGCCATTTGAACCATTTTTACGGATGTATTCCATTATTATCATGACGGGTTTTCCTCTCCCTAACATATACTCCCTCATCTTTAAAGTTCTTGAATCCTACAAACGATTGGTAAGTTTACATCTCGCATGTCTGTTACGGAGCCGCGAGGGATTAGCCGAGAGGTATTAGGTGCTGCAGTCATGAACTGTGCGCCTGGTCCCGGCGGAGATTCGAGTCCTCCCTCGGGCATTGGTTTGTGTGTTTGTCTTTAGGATAATTTAGGTTAAGTAGTGTGTAAGCTTAGGGACTGATGACCTTACCGTTCAGTCCCACAATGTTTCACACACATTTCATATTTTTTCTGTTACGGAACACTCGTAAGGCTGACAAGCATAAGAGATGGCTGACAACATAATTAAATACTCTATCATGGCATCACATTATCTCAACTTTCAAATTAGAAAACTCTTCACCAAATCATTACAGTCACAGGCAGTACTCACCTTGCTGTAATACATATAATGCTTCAATAACAGACTTCTTCCAGATAACATTAGCACTCCTCTAATCAGTATCCACAAAATATACAAACGAATAGGCTATCACCCATTCATCAGACTCAAGTATCTGCATGTGACGTTGTGTGCACTGCCCAGTGCCTCATAAGACTGGGTTACTTGTTGTGATGTTCAGTCTGAAGACTGGTTTGATGCGCCTCTCCATGGTAATCTGACTGTGCGAGCTTCTTAATCTTCGAGTAACTACTGCAAGCTACATCTCTCTGAAGCAGCTTACTCTATTCGTCCCTTGGTATCCCTCTACAAATTCCCCCCCCCCCCCCCCCCCACACACTTCCCTCGAATATTTATTGGTGATCCTTTGACGTCTCAGAATGTGTCCTATCAACCGATCCCTTCTTTTGGCCATGTTATGAAACAGGTTTCTCTTCTCCCCTATTGAATTTAGTAGTTCCTCATTAGTTACTTAAACTGCCCATCTAATCTACATCTACATATACATCTACGTATGCACTCCGCAAGCCACCATACCGTGCCTAGAGGAAGGTACCCTGTACCACGATTTGTCATTTCCTTTCCTGTTGAAAAAATGGTTCAAATGGCTCTGAGTACTATGGGACTTAACTTCTGAGGTCATCAGTCCCCTAGAACTTAGAACTACTTAAACCTAACCAACCTAAGGACATCACACACTTCCATGCCCGAGGCAGGATTCGAACCTGCGACCACAGCAGTCACGCGGTTCCTGACTGCTGCGCTCGGCCACTCCGGCCGGCTTTTCCTGTTCCACTTGCAAATAGAGCGAGGGAAAAACGACTGTTTGTGTCCTTCCGTATGAACCCTAATTTCTCGTATCTTATCTACGAGGCCCTTACACGCAGTGTATGTTGGCGGCAGTAGAATCTTTCAACAATCAGCTTCAAATGCTGGTTCTCTAAATTTTCGAAACAGATATCTCAAAAAGAACTTCCAGCGATTCCCATTTGAGTTCCCGAAGCATCTCCGCAGCACTTAGGTGTTGTTAGAAGCTACCGGTAACAAATCTAGCAGCCCTCCTCTGAGCTGATACGATGTCTTCCTTCAGTCCGACCTGGTACGGACCACTAACACTCGAGCAATCTTCAGCATTCTTCTGTAGCACCACATTTCGAAAGCTTCTACTCTGTTTTTGTCTAAACTGATTACCGTCCATGTTTCACTTTCTTCATGGCTTCACTCGACACAAATATCTTCAGAAAAGACTTCCTAACACTTAAATCTATATTCGGTGTTAACAAATTTATCTTCTTTGGAAAAACTTTCCTTGCCATTGCCAGTCTACATTGTATATCATCTCTACTTCGGCCGTAGTCTATTATTTTGCTGCCTCAAGAAGCAAACGTCATCCACTACAAACGTTTCCTAATCAGAGTTCCTTAGGATGACTTCATTTAATTCAGGTACAATCCGTTATCGTTGTTTTGCTCTTGCTGGTGTTCATCTTATAGACACTTCTATAGACACTGCCCTTTCCATTCAACTGCTCTTACAAGTAATACACTGACAGAATTACAGAGTCGTCGGCAAACCTCAAACTTTTCGCAAATATTTTTCTTCGTGAACTTTAATTCCTAAACATAATATTTTCTTTGGTTTCCTTTACTGCTTGTTTAATGTTCATATTGTATAGCATCGGGGTAGTCTAAAAACCTGTCTCACTCCCTTTCAGGTCACTCGACTCTTATAACTGCCATCTGGTTTCTGTACAAGTTGTAAATAACATTTAGCTCCCTGAATTTTACCCCGGCTACCTTCAGAATCTCAAATGAATATTCCAGTCAATATTGTCAAAAGCTTTCTCCAAGTCTACGAATATTACAAATGTAGTTTTTCGTTTCCTTAATCTATCTTCCAAGATTAGTCGCACCGTCAGTATTGCTTCGCGTGTTCCTCCATTCCACCGGAACCCAAACAGATCTTCCCCAAGGTCTGCTTCTACCAGTTTTTCCATTCTTCTGTAATGAATTAGTGTTAGTATTTTGCAGTCACGGCTTAGTAAACTGATGGTTCAGTCAATTTCACACCTGTCAGCAACTGATTTCTTTGAAATTGGAATTACTAGATTGTTCTTGAAGTCAGAGGTTATTTCTTGTGTCTCATACATCTTGCATACCAAACAGAAGAGTTCTGTCATGGCTGGTTCTCCCAAGGCTATCAGTAGTTCTGACGGAATATCACCAACTCCCAGCGGTGTTGGCTTCCGTCACACAGCTTGAACCATCTGCCAAGGGGCATCACTGTGGGGGGTTGGACGCGGGGATGCAAGGGACGTCGAGCGTGTCTCACGTGTCCGTCGATCGGTCCGCTGCCGTGGCTGTTCCGGGTACTGCCTGCACTCAGGTTAACCCCTCAGCAGTGGTCGAGTGGGAGATCATTCCAAAGTCTGGCAGGCAGCGAAAGACTTTCCGATGGCCGATCGTAGGGCCCCCCGGTTTGTTTGGCGATCACGTTTGGGGCGTTATCTGTGGCTGACGAAGTCTCTAAGCGGGAATCAGGCGTCAACCCTGTTCCAGAGGAGGCTTCTCGGCCCGCAAGATCTGGGCATTCACAGAGGGTGGGTTTGCTGGTAGTTCGGAGCTCCAATGTTAGGAGCATAATGGGGCCCCTTAGGAAAATGGCTGCCAAGGAGGGGCAGGAAGCCAATGTGCATAGCGAGGGGGGAGACATTCCGGATGTGGAAAAGGAGCTTTCGGATGCCGTGAAGAGTACAGGGTGCAACAAACTGCAGGTGGTGGCACATGTGGGTGCCAATGACCTTGTCTCCAGCTGTTGTGGCGAACTCGATGTTCTCGATGGTTTTATAAACTGTCTGTCTAGAACGGCGACGAATTCTCCTGTAAGGCATCGTGGCGGCGTTCAATGCAGCTGCCTGTGCAGCAGCAGCAGCAGCGCGAATGAGCCTCTGCGCGGCTTTCGCTCGCTTATATAGTATATTCAGTAGCTTGGACTTAGAATATTTTCATAGTGCCAGCGGAGCGTTATCCCGTACGCGCACACCGGGTTGTTCTAGGGTGTGCGCGTCCGCTAGCGCGCCGCAACGATTGTGTCAGCCGGCCGCAGCTGCGGGAGGTCTACAAGGTCAAGCGATAAGTCTATTAATAGAGCAAAGCTGTTGCATCCTTGAGTCCCCCGGTTCGTGATGTACCCGTGTCCGGTTAATGGCTGACGCTACAGATCAGTTTGAATACAAATCAATTTATTTATGAAAATACAAAGTACAGTCACCAACAAACTTTACATGTTCACATACTCCTTTACCTTTAACCCAAATGAATACAGACTCATTTACAGATATTTTCCTCTTATTTCGAGTATACAGAAACAATGCAGAAGGCGACATATAAGCAGATTTACCAAAGTCTTTATTAGCAAGTTCTGCCATATGGTAGGTACGATACGCAATAACGTCTCTAGCCGAGTGGAGGGTCTAAATCAGAGGCTCAGGCGGTTCTGTGACCGTGCAGGCTGCAGATTCCTTGACTTGCGCCGTCGGGTGGAGGGTTTCCGGGTTAAGCTTAATAGGTCAGGAGTCCACTACACACAGGAAGCGGCTATATGGGTAGCGGGGGCTGTGTCGAAGGGTCTGGACGGTTTTTTAGGTTAGAGGGTCTCAGCAATTGAGAGATATGTTGCTGTAGTCTTCTGTCCAGAGACTGGTTTGATGCAGCTCTCCATGCTACTTTAACCTGTGCTAACTTCTTCATCTCTCAGTACTTACAGCAACCTACATCCTTCTGAATCTGTTTAGTGTATTCATCTCTTGGTCTCCCTCTACGATTTTTACCCTCCACGCTGCCCTCCAATATAAATCGGTGATCCCTTGATGTCTCAGAATATGCCATACCAACCGTTTCCTTCTTCTAGTCAAGATGCGCCACAAATTTCTCTTCTATCCAATTCTATTCAATAGCTCCTCATTAGTTACGAGATCTACATATCTAATTTTCAGCATTCTTCTGCAGCACAACATTTCGAAAGTCTCAATTCTCTTCTTGTCTAAACTATTGATCGTCCACGTTTCACTTCCATACATGGCTACACTCCATACAAATACTTTCAGAAACGACTTCCTGACACTTAAATCTATACTCGGTGATAACAAATTTCTCTTCTTCAGAAACGCTTTCCTTGCCATTGCCAGTCTACATTTCATATCCTGTCTACTTCGACCATTATCAGCTATTTTTCTCTTTAAATAGCAAATCTCATTTACTACATTTAGTGTCTCATTTCCTAATCTAATTCCCGTAGCATGTATTGAGAGATATATACCACACACATTAATAAGTGATGGTACTGATTCCCCATGGTATACACAACGGGTCAGATCATTGTTGCAAAAGCAACGAAAAAAGCATGCCAAATTTAAAATAACGCAAAATCGCCAAGATTGCCTGAGTTTTACAGAAGTTCGAAATAGGGCGCGTACCTCAATGTGAGATGCTTTTAATAATTTCCTCAAGAAAATCCTGTCACGAAATCTGGCAGAAAACCCAAAGAGATTCTGCTCATACATAAAACACACCAGTGGCAAGACGCAATCAATACCTTCACTGCACGATAACAACGGTGAAGTCACTGATGACAGTGCCACTAAAGCAGAGTTATTAAACACGGCTTTCCAAAACTTCTTCACCAACGAATATGAAATAAATATTCCTGAATTCCAATCAAGAAGAACTGCCAAGTTGAGAAACGTTGAAATAGATATCCTCGGTGTAACAAAGCAGCTTAAATCAGTTAATAAAAGCAAGCCTTCTGGTCCAGATCATATATCAGTCAAATTCCTCTCACAGTATGCTGATAAAATAGCTCCACATTTAGCAGCTATATGCAACCACTCGCTCACAAGAAGATTCGTACCTGAAGACTGGAAAGTTGCTCAAGTCACTCCAATACCCAAAAAGGGAAGTAGGAGTAATCCGCTGAATAACACGCCTATATCACTAACGTCGATTTGCAGTAGGGTTTTGGAACATATACTGTATTCGAACATTATGAAGTACCTCGAAGAAAACGATTTATTGACAATAGTCAGCACGGTTTAAGAAAATATCGTTCTTGTGAAACACAACTTGCTCTTTATACTCATGAAGTAATAAGTGCTATCGACAGGGGATATGAAATTGATTCCATATTTTCAGATTTTTCAGAAGACTTTCGACCCCGTTCCTCACAAATGTGTTCTAACCAAACTGCGTGCCTACGGAGTATCACATCAGTTGTGCGACTGGATTCGTGATTTCCTGTCACAAAAGTCACAGTTCGTAGTAATAGACGGAAAGTCGTCTAGTAAAACAGAAGTAATATCCGGCGTTCCCAAGGTAGTGCTATAGGCCCTCTATCGTTATTGTTAATTTCCGTTCATGTATTCAAATTCACCTCCATCTGAGTCGTTATCTTCCTCTGATAGTTATAAGGTCACGTTTATCAACTCATCTGCATGGAGAAACGCGTTAAAGTTTTACCTGCCTCGAGCAAATGCGATACACCCTATTTATTTATAATAAACTTCTTAAGCCTCGGAATCGCTAGAGGAAACTTGTTACTCCTCATGAGCTCCTTTAGACTCAGACTCACTGCATTCCGTGATTACTTCAGCCTTTGCCTCTGCCCTCGGAACTGTGGAGATAAGTGGCTCAGTCCCTCGTCGTATTCCTAATCCCTCTTCGTCTTATTCCATTAATTGTACACTATCATCACGTGGCAATATACTTTATTCACTAGGCAGAACGATGTCTAGTATCTCACAGTTCTCGATGCATGAGTGGCCCTGATTGGCGTCGAAAGTTAGCTTAAGTTTTTACCCGCCTAAACACACTAGTACAATCCCTTAGTTCCAAGTACAGCAACATATGGTAGAACTTAAAGGAACATGGACGACATGGCCTGTAGTGGTTACTATTAATTTTAAATTTAATAGCTGTAACATTTCACCACTTCCTCGGAATGACACAAGAGCTAGTCAAATGGACAGCTATATACACGAGAGTCATCAAGGTAGTTACAGTCGCATCTGAACTTGAAGTCTCCCAGAACACGATCCAACAGGCGAGACGGCACCGTGGCGGTAGTAAATAAGTCGTAGGGCACCCAACTGAACTACAGACTCCAGTCGGTGCAGAATCCAGTAACATGGCTAGAATCTTCGGTCAACAGTATCTGGTAATAGACTTTGTTAAGGTCAAGCGACGTGAAGTAACAAGCCCCAGAAAACCAAGCAAAACGATTGTGCAAGTTAGGAAGCGGCACATATTCCAAAATTAACTTATGATTTAGTGACCTGTAATCAACAATTGACCTGTAATCTTCATCTTGTCCTTTAGGGAAAGCGTAAGGCGATGTGGAGGGTGTAATAACCCCGTCCCTAGCAAGTGATTGACATTTAGTCACGTCCTTACCTTCGGCGGAGAGGTGGATGGGATGAGGGGGGGGGGGGGGGGGGAATCGATATGGAGCTTCTCGCACCGGAAATCCATCAGTTAAACGAATCTTTACCGACTTTTGACTGTTATCCTAAGCGATTACAGAAGATATACAAGGCAATCGTGTGTGTGAGTTGTGTTTCTTTAAGTGCGTGGGCGTATGCGTATGTGTGTCTATTGTTGGCGAAGGTCATTGGCAGAAAGCTTTAATTGTGAACATCTTTTTTTTTGTGCCTATCTGTGACTCATCGCTTCGGCTATGTAGTGAGTAGCAACTATTTTCACGTAATATTGTTGTTGAAGTTTGGAGTGTGTAATTTAATAATTAATTAAATCCTACATCGTTGTGCAAGTATATAGCTTATTTTGTTTCATCGTTGTTAGAATAACATAGAAAATAATGATGGGTGGCAGCTGTCACTCACGAGACCTATACTGTAACAGAAATTTACGTGATAAGGGCAAGGTTCAAGCAGATGTTATACTGCGGTGTTTACGGAATTCTAACTGGTATTCGTCTAGTAGGTCATTTGTAGTTTGATATTTTGCTAGGTGGCCGTGGGTAATATATTCTGAGGCCTTGGACAATGCAGGAAGAACGTAGATAGGTCGGTAATCAGAGGGTGTTCTAGCAGGTAATGGTTTCACCATTCCCTTTTTAAAGGCCTCAGGGAAAACAGTTTTGTTTAATGAGTGGCTAGAAATATCTGTTACAGTGAGCAGTAATCTTTCTGTAATCAGCCATGGCGTCCTGAAGATGCTCATCTGATTCGCATTATGACCTTTTTGACTGTTGCAGATAATATGATTTAGATAGAATTTAATCTTTTCCTCCATGAAGTTATCAACGAGTCTCTGTTCTTTTACGATTCAATTGTCTTTGCAAGTATTGTGAAGTACTGGTTCCGTTCGACTCGGTTCCGCTTCTGCTTGTGCGTAATATGATTTGCAGGGCCGGAGCGCTATTTTTTTTTTTGCCCGGTATGCAGCGCCTCTAAGATTAGTGAGCTGTTTTAGTATATTAGCCGTGCTGCTGGTGTCCTATTTGCTTTTCCGTTCTTTAACGGGGCATATTTTTCATACAGTTAACTAATTTACTAGTAAACCCATGAAGTTTTCCGTTTGTGTCCGAGAACTGACAAGAGGACTCCAGCTAAGGTATTTCTTGCGCCTCCAGTTGCTAGTTCAGATGTCAAGGTATGTAGTCTGTTGCGGTTCCTTTCTGGGACATTCTAGGTAGTGCCTCATGAAAATTATGTCATGGCCCGACATGCCAGGTGCAGATACTTGAGAACTACGAATTATTCCGTTTGGGGATTTCTTTGCAAATATATCTACTGTTCGTATGAAGGGTCGGAGCAAGCTGAGTTGTACATCCAATTGCATAGAAAATTTATGCTACTGTCACTAGGCAGGAAACCGATCTTACCACAGCCTAGCACAACTGCTTTGCTCCAGATATCTCTCCAGACAGTTCAACAATCGACTGTACAAAACCCTGATCCAGACTGTTGTGTATATAGCTGTGAGCCATGGAATATCCGGAAACAGGACTTCCATAAGCTCCTCGTTTTGAGAGAAAAGTGCTTCCGGACACCTTCGGTCCGGTTCTGGATGCAGACACAGGGGAATGGAGGATTCAACACAACCAAGAGCTTGAGGAACTTCACCAGCAGCCCATCATAGCAGGATCTGTCAAAGCCAAACAAGTGCAGTGGGCCGGTCATATTGCCCGGAGGGAAGATCACAGATGTTCTCGGTAGCTCCTGGATTTCCCACTTACAGCAGAGAGAACCCCAAGGAGACCCAAGAAATGTTCTACATCTACATCTACATCTACATTTATACTCCGCAAGACAACCAACGGTGCGTGGCGGAGGGCACTTTACGTGCCACTGTCATTACCTCCCTTTTCTGTTCCAGTCGCGTATGGTTCGCGGGATGAACGACTGCCGGAAAGCCTCTATGCGCCCTCGAATCTCTCTAATATTACATTCGTGATCTCCTCTGGAGGTATAAGTAGGGTGAAGCAATATATTCGATATCTCATCCAGAAACGCACGCTCTCGAAACCAGAACAGCAAGCTACACCACGATGCAGAGTGCCTCTCTTGCAGAGTCTGCCACTTGAGTTTTCTGAACATCTCCGTAACGCTATCACGCTTACCAGATAACCATGTGACGAAACGCGCCGCTCTTCTTTGGATCTTCTCTATCTCCTCCGTCAAACCGATCTGGTATGGATCCCACACTGATGAGCAATACACAAGTATAGGTCGAACGAGAGTACGCCCGCATCTCGTGGTCGTGCGGTAGCGTTCTGGATTCCCACGCCCGGGTTCCCGGGTTCGGTTCCCGGCGGGGTCAGGGATTCTCTCTGCCTCGTGGTGGCTGGATGTTGTGCTCTGTCCTTAGGTTAGTTAGGTTTAAGTAGTTCTAAGTTCTAGGGGCCTGATGACCATAGATGTTAAGTCCCATAGTGCTCAGAGCCATCGAACGAGTGTTTTGTAAGCCGCCACATTTGTTGATGGACTACATTTTCTAAGGACTCTCCCAATGAATCTCAACCTGGCATCCGCCTTACCAATAATTAATTTTATATGATCATTCCACTTCAAATCGTTCCGCACGCATACTCCCAGATATTTTACAGAAGTAACTGTTACCAGTGTTTGTTCCGCTATCATATAATGATGCAATAAAGGATCCTTCCTTCTATGTATTCGCAATACATTACATTTGTCTATGTTAAGGGTCAGTTGCCACTCCCTGCACCAAGTGCCTATCCGCTGCAGATCTTCCTGCACTTCGCTACAATTTTCTAATGCTGCAACATCTCTATATACTACAGCATCATCCGCGAAAAGCCGCATGGAACTTCCGGCACTATCTACTAGGTGATTTATATATATTGTGAAAAGCAATGGTCCCATAACACTCCACTGTGGCACGCCAGAGGTTACTTTAACGTCTGTAGACGTCTCTCCATTGAAAACAACATGCTGTGTTCTGTTTGCTAAAAACTCTTCAATCCAGCCACACAGCTGGTCTGATATTCCGTAGGCTCTTACTTTGTTTATCAGGCGACAATGCGGAACTGTATCGAACGCCTTCCGGAAGTCAAGGTAAATAGCATCTACCTGGGAGCCTGTATCTAATATTTTCTGGGTCTCATGAACAAATAAAGCGAGTTGGGTCTCACACGATCGCTGTTTCCGGAATCCTTGTTGATTCCTACATAGTAGATTCTGGGTTTCCAGAAACGACATGATACGCGAGCAGATCGACGTCAGAGATATAGGTCTATAGTTTTGCGCATCTGCTCGACGACCCTTCTTGAAGACTGAGACTACCTGTGCTCTTTTCCAATCATTTGAAACCTTCCGTCCCTCTAGAGACTTGCGATACACGGCTGTTACAAGGGGGCAAGTTCTTTCGCGTACTCCGTGTAGAATCGAATTGGTATCCCATCTGGTCCAGTGGACTTTCCTCTGTAGAGTGATTTCAGTTGCTTTTCTATTCCTAGGACACTTATTCCGATGTCAGCCATTTTTTCGTTTGTGCGAGAATTTAGAGAAAGAACTGCAGTGTGGTCTTCCTCTGTGAAACAGCTTGGAAAAAGGTGTTTAGTATTATTGCTTTACGCGTGTCATCCTCTCTTCCAATGCCATCATCATCCCGGAGTGTCTGGATATGCCGTTTCGAGCCACTTACTGATTTAACGTAAGACAAGAACTTCCTAGGATTTTCTGTCAAGTCGGTACATAGAATTTTACTTTCGAATTCACTGAACGCTTCACGCATAGCCCACCTTACGCTAACTCTGACATCGTTTAGCTTCTGTTTGTCTGAGAGGTTTTGCCTGCGTTTAAACTTGCAGTGAAGCTCTCTTTGCTTTCGCAGTAGTTTCCTAACTTTGTTGTTGAACCACGGTGGGTTTTTTCCGTCCCTCACAGTTTTACTCGGCACGTACCCGTCTGAAACGCATTTTACGATTGCCTTGAACTTTTTCCATTGTCAGTGTCAGAACAGATATTTTCGTTTTGATCTGTTAGGTAGTCTGAAATCTGCCTTCTATTACTCTTGCTAAACAGATATAACTTCCTTCCATTTTTTATATTCCTATTTATTCCATATTCAGTGATGGCCTCCATGAAGATTTAAACCAAGCATTAACATATGTCAACGGATGGTGGATAGCAGCAATGGACAGAATACAATGGAGGAGGAAGCTTGTAGCAGCTTGTGATCCACTGGGCCTGATAAAGTAGGAGAAGAAGAAGAAGTCACCAGGCATACTTATATGCTAATATGTCGATACGAGAGCGAAAGGGCAGTTTTGAAGCAGGCAATCCCGCCTACTTTACAAAGTTTGTAGAAGATACGTATCAGCCGATTTCTGTTAAGGGATTTTATCTCTATGAACATATATTCCACTTGTTCATCTTAATTATTGTTGGATATTTGTAGCACCATAGGTGATAAATCACAGAATATGTACGCCTCTGCTGCACCCCCGCGTCAGTTACGTTTTGCCCTAGAAAGAGGTAGCCGTCTAGGTTTTATGAAATTTTTGGAGTACTTGGTCTGAGAGAGGTCTCCAACAAAGGTATTACACGGATCTCTATGTCTTGAAATACATGACGGAAATCGTTGAGATGAGCTAGATGGGATTGGACATTTGCATGTGCAATAAGTAGCTTAGCCCATTCGGAAATGTAGCATGCAAGGAAGCCGCTCATTGACACTGGGGATTATGGGCCAGTGTGGGCAAGGAAACAATGTATCTCAGAGATGAGTTCTTGGGATGTAGGGGAGGTAGGGGAGAGGGGTTCCTGGAAGTGGAGGGTGGCACGTGTCTTTGGGCATGTTGATGTAATTAAGGATTGGAAAGAGGAAGTCAAACGACGTATCACAGGTCAGGAAGCAGGTATAACAGGTGCTGTAGCGTTGTGATGGGATTTAAGAAATGACCATACTTGAAAAGTTAGGAGCAAACACATGTGTTGTCCTGTTTAAAGAAATACAGGCAGGCATCAAGTGCAGAATTCTTTAAGGATAGAAGACGTAGACAGTAAGAAAGTAACGTGGATGGAAGAGGAGAAATTATGTCAGTCATGAGAGAGACTCTGCAGCATAAGCAGTAATCCTGTACTGTCATCTGTGCTAGTCGGTATAGTTAATCAGAAGGTCAAAGAGGACAAAATTAGAAAACATTTGTTTCGGTGCGGAAGTATGCGCTGTTCAGACAGATCGAACAGCCTGCATCCAAAAGTGTTGATCTGAAAGTTTCGGAACATATTTCCATCGTGATCAGCAGGTTAAAAAGACAGTTTCATTTGCCCAAGTCTTCGGAAAGAGGTAGATCACTGAATTCAGCACTTAAAAGGAATTTAAACAGGTGTTTCTACACGAATTTTCTGCGCAAGAGAACGTGGAGTGCTTCAAATTAAGCATTTTGATTACTAGGCCGTATAAGAGAGTGCAGTTTCGTAATTATCAAGAATTTATAAAAAAAACTGTTTTTTGGCTGCACCTGTTGAGGAGAAATAGCTAATACCGATCTGACGCAGCACAATGAAAAACTGTATTGTTTTTTTAAGTTGATTCTTGAAAGTTGGAGTTATAGTGTCTGAAGAGAAATGAAAGGAAAAGTCAACTCCTTCGTGAGTATGAAATTTTCTGATGATCGTTGGAGTGGACGTTCGAGTCCCGCCAGTACAGCGATTTGTCATATGACTTTCTTTCAATTCACCAGTACGATGGCAGACATTTTCATAAAACTATCATTCACTATTGGTGGTAGCATAAAATAATTAGTGACATTTCAAAATTCGGTCATTCGTGGTGCTGAAACATTAAAACCATATGCAAATAACCATCGACGAAATTAAACCCAAAACGACTGCTGACGAAAATCAGGATAAAACCTTTTTATAGTGGTAATTTCCGATATATACGCATCGTTAAAGTGGTACAGCTGCAATGTTAATGCGTAGTCATTACGAGTCAATTGAAGCTTTTTACATGAGCTGCTCTCACTGACAGGAATGCCAGTGAGCTATCAATATCGAAAATATAACGCATGGTACGTCTCAGACTATGAATACTACCATACTCATAATTCTTTATGCTAGAGATTTAGAATACAGATGTATGCGGCAGTCGTCAGTTTCAATGTAGTCTCATTTGATCTGAAGAGTTTGGTCATTAAAATGAAGAAGTATATATCGATAAAACTATACGACGGTTCAGTGTGTCATTACAAAAGGAAGTAATAGTTTACACATATTGCAGAATAAATCAGCTTCACAAGGAGAGTTACTTGCAATCAAGATTTCCATTTCCTCACCACGGATTACTGTACACAACAGATACTAGAGAAAATTGGTCAATTTTCCATTTTTAGTCTGCATGTACGCAAAGATATATTATGCACATAACCTGTAAAGACGAGAACTTGCACATGAAGAAGAGAGCTGGCGAAATCGGAAAGTATCAGACAGATCCTGTATCAGAATGACTGAGGTTTATGGAGCAGCTTTTAAATTGAAAAACACTTTCAGGCGTAGATCAGGACTTCGACAGCAGATAAAAACTAAATAAATTCCGGAAAGGCTATGGGAATGGTACAAATTCAAAGAATTAGAGGTTGTTGAGAGTGCAACGATTCATTGAAGCAGGGAAAAAATGCGAATTGATATTTGATAGAGGAAACAAAGAAGACAGCACAGGGTAGAGTTATGTGAAAAGACGAGACTTAGTAGAATTCCTAGGAAATGTAAAGAGGTACTTAGAGAAAATAGAAGCACCTATGAATATCAATAGATGTTAATCAATCTGTTAATTGAGCAATCATTAAAGGAAAAGGAGGAGAGGTTAGCTAGGGAGACGAAGGTCGGAGAGAAGAAACTACAACGCTAAGGTTTGCTTATAATAATTAAACCTGTCAGATACGGTGACGGCTTGGAAGTGTAATTCAACAGAATTGGTAGTGTCTTAAACAACAATAAAACTAAAACAACGGTAGTGGTAGAATTAAAACAGGCGATGCTGACGGAAGCATGTTGGAAAATGAGGTACTGAACGTAGTAAACCAATGTTGTTTCGTGGGTAGCAAAACTGCTGATGATGGCAGAACAAGAAAGGATATAAAATGCAAATTGGCAACAGACAAATCTGAAACATAGGAACTTGATACTATCTAGTGTAACTGCAAGTGCTTTGGAGTGCTTTTTGAAGGTATTTGTCTGGAGTGTAGCCTTGCATGATAAGCGGTTCAGACAAGGCGGGATCAGAAGCTTTTGAAGAAGACTGCTGAACATTAGAGGGGCAGTTAGAGTAACCAGTGCGACCTGTTGTAGGCAACTGGGAAAAAAGTTAGCTTATGGCACTTCTAATTTGTTGATCGAACGCATTCTAAGGAAAAATTTGGAAATTTGTGTAAGTCCTTAGGGGACCAAATTCTGAGATCATCGGTCCCTAGGCTTACACACTACTTAATATAATTTAAACTAACTTACCCTAAGGACAGAACACACGCTCAGGCCCGAGGGAAGTCTCGAACCTCCAACGAGGGGAGCCGTGCGAACCGTGGCAACACGCAGAAACCGCGCAGCTACCCCGCGTGGCTGCTTCCTAAGGCACCAAGAAGTTGGCAGTTATATAATGGAAGGAAGTGTGAGAGTAAAAATTATAGACGGAGTCCATTTCCCGACTACAGCAAGCTGGTCCAAATGAATGCAGATTGCTATTGTTATTCAGAGATGTAGCAGCACGCACAGCGTAGAATAGCGTTGACTGCTACCTCAAACCAGTCATCGGTCTGAAGAACACTATAGCAACTTACACAATGGTAGAATAGATCTCTGACTATCAAACAGAATGAAATTTTGAATTTTTATGGCGAGATAAAAGCTTTCAAATCTCAGTATGCAAACAGTCAGAATTTGTACACTTACACAACGGTAGACACTTATAGCAGCATAACCATTGATTCGTTGATGAAGTGCCATGGTAGTAAATAAATTATGATGGGGCAAAACGAACGTTTCTTATGGGATCCACATAGCTCTTCGAAGTGCACTCACGAGCAATACTGTAAAAGTCTGAGCTCTACTTCCTCTTTGAAGAAGAACAAAATCTATAAACGGCAGACTACCAGGGACGGAGAGCTTAAAATTGCAAATAATCTCCGATTGAATTATCCAATACTGAGAAATGAGAAGGACCTTAGTTCCTATGTTTGTGCCCCAAGACCGCACACACTTCTTTATTGGGACAAATGATATCGATACACTCTTTAGTAAAAGTGTTTGAAGTCCAGAAAATGACAGCAAAATCTGTCGAAATCGATTGTCGGATATAAAGACGTATTGAAACAATTTTGGCGGTAGAAAGTTTTTTACCATGATTTTCCCAGCTATTACGCTGTGGTCTTCTGGGACTTCTATATAACGTATCTTTTAGTCCCCGTCTACAAAGGACATGCTGAATCGCCAACGACGTCAATACGGGCCAGCGGTCGAACCATGCCCAAATTAAAGACTCACCTGATGTCACACCTCCTCAACACAGTAGGTGACACAGCAGTCAACGCCGGCCAGAGTGGCCGTGCGGTTCTAGGCGCTCCAGTCGGGAGCCGCGCTGCTGGTGGTTCTGAGCACTATGAGCACTATGCGACTTAACTTCTGAGGTCATCAGTCGCCTAGAACTTAGAACTAATCAAACCTAACTAACCTAAGCACATCACACACATCCAGGCCCGAGGCAGGATTCGAACCTGCGACCGCAGCGGTCGCTCGGCTCCAGACTGCAGCGCCCAGAACCGCATGGCCACTCCGGCCGGCCGCCGCGCTGCTGCTACGGTCGCAGGTTCGAATCCTGCCTCGGGAATGGGTGTGTGTTATGTCCTTAGGTTAGTTAGGTTTAAGTAGTTCTAAGTTCTAGGGGACTGATGACCACAGCAGCTGAGTCCCATAGTGCTCAGAGCCATTTGAACCATTTGAACAGCAGTCAACGTCAGTCTCAGTGACGACCCGGCGTTTGCTCGTGACCTACATCGAAATTCCCCCCCCTTCCTTGCCTAGCAATGGAGATGTCCGCCAGAATGTGCACTATCGTTAATTTCGCTTAAAGAGTGCGTTAGCTTTACATCTGATTGGGACTATCTTGGAATTTCGTACCATGACAGTACATTGCAGACGTGATTAAGTCGTGTGCAGCTCGCGGTCTTGCCGTTTATTGCTTGTCATCTTGTTTTTGTGATTCTGTCACCTCGTTTTTCTTTTAATTCGATTTACTGGCATCACTAGGTTGCCTGATTGTTTGCCCATGAGAGGCAGCAGCAGCGCTTATCGATTCGTGCACTGTCGTACCACTGAGCGAGGTGGCGCAGTTGTTAGACACTGGACTCGCATTCGGGAGGACAATGGTTCAATCCCGCGTCCGGCCATCCTGAGTTAGGTTTTCTGTGATTTCCCTAAATCACTCCAGGCAAATGCCGGGATGGTTCCTCTGAAAGGGCACGGCCGACTTCCTGCCCCATCCTTCCCTAATCCGACGAGACCGATGACCTCGCTGTCTGGTCTCCTTCCCCAAAACAACCCAACTGTCGTACCATCTCTGGAGCGACCGCTAGTCTTTCCGTGTCATTGTCTGTCGTGATTTCAGTCGGGGGGACGGAGCGCCAGTGAGGTGCGGACAGCCAGTACTAGCCGACGGATGGCCACACACATGAACTCTCCGACGGAAGGAGATTGGAGAGGGAACGACCGCTAGTTGGTAATTCGGTCGGTCGTCTCATCGGGCGATGTGTATTTGGTCTTTTGACCGTTTCTGGGCCTCGTCAGTTGGTTATCTTGCCGGGCGTGGCTCGGTTCCTTCCTTGTGCAGAGATGTCGTGACCAATGAGGCAAGTGTTACCTTTGCATGGCTGGGTACCAGCCAGTGTGCCCGGGTCGCCGTGTCTCCGAGTTTCGATCGGACATCGAGTTGCATCGGTTTGGAACTGCAGCGAGCTCCGGACAGCCTAGACTCGGCCGACCGTTGCCGACACTCATAATATGAGTGGGGACGACCTTGGTTCCTCGTTCGGTCGGTCGTCTCATAGGACGACGTGTATTTGGTCGCAGACCGCTTATGGAAACTCTCTGTTTTGTGACTTGTTATTTCTCTCTGTTCCTCGGTCATTGGTTTTAGGATTGATGAAAGTGTTTACGTGGAACCGTTTGTAGCTTCTGTGATTTCCACTGGGTAGATGAATACTGTCTGCATACTGGAGTAGTCAATCGGTCGGTCGGTTGCGAGAGAGCTGCAAGGAAGTCTCCACGGCGTGTACTTCCACAGCTTTGGTGTTTTTCATTTTTTGTCTTTGAGTGGTTACTGTGCCTTGACTATGTTTAGACGCCATTTGTTAAGACGTAGAGCTCCTGGGATCTCCCTCCGCGCTAATATTTTCGGTTGTCCTGGCGTTGGTCGGGTGGAAGGGAATTGATTAGGTTGCTAGGTGGTTAGTCAGCCGTCCCTAGGTCGTGCTGCCACCCGATTATTTAGTGTGTTGTTTGGCTGCCTGTCTTCACCTAAACTGTTGTTACAGTTTGCTCCCCAGGCTGACCCTTGTAACACTTCTGAGCACCACTGTTCTGTTGTTTGTACTGTGCCACACCTTCAGCCGTGTATTAATTTTGTCTGTTCTATTGTTAATATTTGGCCTTCCGCCGAACTTCATGTGAAGTATTTTAAGATTAGGCCTTCAGCCGTGTTTCATTTAAAATTCTTGTTTGCTCTGTATTTAGGCCTTCAGCCGCGTTTGTTTTAAAATTTGTGGCTTTCAGCCGTAACGTGTAAATTCCTGTCTGTAAGGTTTCTCTTTAATTAACCTAAAATTTTAAAATAGCCTTCAGCCCTACTGTGTAAATGCTTATCTTAACGTTTGTCTTTAATTATTTTGAATAATTGTAAGGGCCTTCACCCGTCAAGAAATCTCAAGTTTTTTTTGAAGACGGTTTTTTGTTGCACTGTACAAATGTTTGTGTTTAATGTTTGCATTTTGTTATGTTGAAATATTATTGGGCTTTCAGTCTCTTTAAAGAATTTCCTTCGCTGATCTCAAATATTATTTGGGCCTTTAGCCGAGAAGATATTTCAATTTTACTTAAAGTAAGGCCTTCAGTGGTTGTCTACATTATTGTGCTTTAAAAGGAATTATTTAAGGATATTTTAATTCTACTTAAGCAAGACCTTCGGCCGTTTCTCTAAATCCTGATGTTTTAAAAGCAATCATTCAAACCTATTCTTGAGAAGTTACTTGGGCCCTCAGCCGCGAACTGATCTTTGTTGTTTTAAAGAGAAAACTGTGCATTGGTTTGAGCGATTAAGTTGTTTGGGTTTTTGTATAACCAACAGTAATTTCCCTTGGCCCATTTCCACAACCTGATCCACTCTGTCTTGCGATACCTAATGTCAGTGATCTTATCTAACGGCTTTTATTTCTTTCTGTCCTACAGAAGGATCTCCAAGTAGGCAGAGATGATAGAGATTAAACACTGGTGTTGTTGTTGGACGAGCGTTCTTGTCTTGTCACAAATGTTTCCGACCTTCTCCACAGGTTAACAGCGCCGTATCTCGTTCGAGCGATTGGTATGGCGAAGAGTGTGCTATCTTCACTTAAGCATGTAAAATAGCGTACTACGTACATTCTTATTAAATAGAACATTCGGAAATAATAGGGAAGCTCATCCTTCCATGTTTGTAGTGAACTTTATATTTCCTTTAATAGTACATAAGAACTCCTACTGTATCGTAGAGGACGCTCAATAATGCGTCAGTGTTGGGGAAGTTTCATCTAAATGCTTATAGAACTGTTTTGTTTGACTAGTTGACATTCACTGTGCTATACTCAAAGCAGTCTCAGACAAGGTCTCAGTTTCTCTTAACTCAGAAACTGGTTTGAACAAACCGGTACAAATGCTGATCACGCTTCAGTAGGAATCTCAAGTTGTTTAATAACTACAGTAAAGTCGTAAGTCTTAACCGATCAGTAGTTTGTCATTATGATATTCATTTCCTGTCGTTAACCGTCTTCAGCAGCTTTGGTTAAATGGAAATAATAAAAAGTCAACATATGGTAATAATCTGAGAATCGAAAATCGTAAAAGGAAAGCTAAGTTAAATTAATCTAGACAGCTGCATCGATCTGAAGAAAATTAAACATTAAGAAGACCAGCATACGAAAGACAAGACAGAAGTAAGTTGAACAGAAGTCTTCAGTCAGTGTTCTCATTTAATGGACAATTCGTCTTTGTGTCCCGCATAGTGTACTTAGTCAGGCGGGTTAAATCTCTGTCTCACCTCGTTGTCTCCAGTACGTGTTGGTGAGTAGCCCTACTATAATGTTTCTCGGTATCTGAGGAGTGTTAAGTTTTGGGTCTTAACAACCTCTTAGTGAAACCGATCGTCCAACAGTGTTTCTTTAAACATCCATAAAATGCGATGGACGGAGACCCCAGGCTCTTAAGTCAGACATTTCAGTCACACCATACAAAGTTAACCGGAACAAACCACCGGAGACCACAGGACTCTTATACCAAAAGGGTCTCAAATTTAGACGTTGGAATTCGGGTTTGCACGTTCGTTTTTTATTCCTGGATCTAGGTGATATAGCATAAAGAAGCCACCCATTGGTTAGAGGAACCTACACAGGTATTACAAACTAGCATATTGCCCCCTGCTTCGCTCGCGTAGACTCTATGGTTTCCAAGAAACCTTTCACACCCTGACGAATGAAGTTTCGAAAAATCCTCTCTTTAACGATTCGTATCTTGATCTGCCATGCGTCCTAACACGCGCTCACATTCTGAGCGTCTGAATTTAGGAGCACAGTACAAGACAACCATTTGTGAATGAGTTTAGGTATCACACAGTACGAGCACTATACGGTCTGCACATTGTGGATTCACAACGGTAAGATTAGTTTTACAGGGAGGCACTGGAGAACCAAAACTGCTGTAGGGTCAGTGATACTCACTTACACACCTGGAAGCACGAATTCTATGGGAAACTGGCATTGCTATCGAAGAACCTGACCTATTCTATCTACATACTTAATTTTTAAAATTGTAGTTCTCCTGTGTTAGAATTTTTTATTGAATTATCTGAGACTATCAACTTCCTTTACACCTTGTTTGTCATTAATTCATACGTTCTGCAACGTACAAACACTATTCAATGATTTTTGCTCTCGTTCATCATTGGTGATAGATATGACATTGCCAATACCACTACGTAAGTACGGTGATCCATTGGGTTTTGTGTCGTCTGAGTTATTCCGGATACAGCGTTTATTGGAACATGTGTTATTACGTTATCTTGCGACACTGCGTTTGCTGCTAAACATGATGACTTGTTTAGAATTTCTGCAATCCTGAAAATTTATTACGTCTGATCTACTATACTGGAGCGACAATTACCAAAAGTTAAGAGCCATAAAGTGCGCAAGGAGACTATTTGCATTTTGTCGGACAGGTAGAGGTCACTGTCAGCGCACTTAAAGAATGAACTGAGAAAATTCTGTTCAGATTTTGGAAAATAAGGACAATTGTCATTAAAGATGAAAGACGTAAACATCTATCATGAGTAGTAGACACGAAGTAAGGTAATAAAAGACGGAAAAGCCTTAGCTTAATTTAATAGTAATTTAACCGTACATGGCTCGTGTTCCCGCCATCACGTGTTTTACACCATGTTTTTAGCATTCTTCCAACTCACTGCGTTAATTTAAATTACTGGTGTCACTGAGTTGCTACTTTGCCTGACCGTGAGCGGCGCTAGCAGCGCGTGTCAATATATCCCCTCTCGTAGTATCTCTGCTCGACTGCTATTATTTCCTGGTCGTGGTCTGTCGTAAGGGAGTTCAGGTCGCGAGTTCGGGCTGTCAGTCAGTTGGAACGCGTCTGGAGCGCAGTCCGGACCTGCCAGTCGGGGAGTTGCAATGCGGCACCACTGCAGTCGGGTTGGAGCAGCAGTGACGTCTGCGTCGACATGCCTCGCCCTAGCATTGCCGCCACGCATCACTTGAGCCCGGCCACGGTCTTGGTGGATCGTCGGTCGGTCTTCCTAACGGACGACGCGTTTTGGCTCGCCGATCGTTCGTGATTCGGCTGTGTGTGGTCTCGTCTACTCCCGATTTGCCTTCATGCGTACTTAGTTACTGTTGGGTATCGTTCAGGTCTTCGTGCATGTGTTTGTCAGGTTGTGTGTGTAGCTGGCATTATTTCCACTGAAGACTGACTATTTTAGATGTTGTCGCCACTCGGACAGGAGTTGGTCGGTTGCTACGGACCAGGGATGTTATCTACGTGCGGTGCAGTCGGCTGGGTTCACTGGCGGTCCCTGTGCAGTGTCGGAGCGTGTGTGGAGCTGTCCGATCGCTACAAGCTTCGCGGTTCACCGACCCAGGACGACAAAAGTTGAGTAGTGGTTTCAACTACCCAAGCCACGTCCATTCATGTTCGGGTGGTTCGTTTCGGTGGTTTGTTGTTGGGGAAGTTTTCCTGTGAGCAACACTGAGTGTTTCTACTGCTGAAATTCAGCCGCCATTCGCTGCAATTAACAATTTTGGTTGGCTACCATTCGAGTGCACCAGTGGAGTTTTCTGCCTTGTGGCCGTTAGTGTTCTGGTTACGTGCCCTGGGCACTGACATAATTTCAAGCAGCGTCCTTTCCTCACCTGTTGTCGGTGTCCAACATGGTGTGTAATTTTGATAGCTAATACATACTGCATCTGCCGGCCGGTGTGGCCGAGCGTTTCTAGGCACTTCAGTCTGGAACAGCGTGACCGCTACGGTCGCAGGTTCGAATCCTGCCTCCGGCGTGGATGTGTGTGGCGTCCTTAGGATATTTAGGTTTAAGTAGTTCTAAGTTCCATGGGAGTGATGACATCATAAGTTAAGTTCCATAGTGCTCAGAGCCATTTGAAACATACTGCACTGCGAATTATCACGTTAGTAACCTTTTGTGTTTGAGTTCTCATGTACTGATTGATGGGAAGAAGTCGTTCTGTCGGTCGGTCCGTGGCTGTTTCCTGGTTGGGCTCACCAACTGTCTCGCCTAAGTGAACGAGGGCAGACCGACCTCCCTGGAAGCTTCTGAGTGCGGTTGTCTTTATTGTCTATCCTACCGGTGTTTAAGTAACTGTTTTCAGCTACTTAAAATTTAAGTCTTATGATTATTTTTTCTTTTTTATCTTAAAGATTTTGCAAATTAACTGTGGGCATTCAGTCTTTCAACCTTATT
This sequence comes from Schistocerca serialis cubense, assembly GCF_023864345.2. Classification (NCBI taxonomy): domain Eukaryota; kingdom Metazoa; phylum Arthropoda; class Insecta; order Orthoptera; family Acrididae; genus Schistocerca; species Schistocerca serialis. Next base: position 672,156,410 of record NC_064643.1, read on the forward strand.
CTTAAGACTATCTTTCAAGCTTAAACATTGCGCCCGTCTGCCTTTAAAACATTATGGTAATACATTTTAAAATTTTTAATCTTAATTGTGTCCTTCAGACATTTGTATTTCACCTTGCATATTTTTGTTCTACTACTTTGCCTTGAGGCTTTCCACCTAGCTGTCAAAGATGTTTTTTGTTATTATTTTATTGCTATTTTAATCGGATTTTTATGTTGCTGATTTTTTAAGATTTCTATTTTGGAGGCCTTCAGCGGTGAAAGAGATGCATTTGGTAAAGTTTCGGCTATATGCCGCTTTGGATGTAAATGTGTTATTAAATTACAACAAATTACAATTAGAAGGTGAAACTGACCCAAATCCTATTTGGCTCTTTCCACAAGCATAGTTACCTGTTCTGCCCATCGGGGTTAGCGGGCGTTTCAGTACCATTCGGAGAATCCTGAGGAAAATATTACAACTGCACATTCATTATAGAAAATGCAGCGGAATTCGTAGAGAGAAGTTAACAGAAATTTGTGCGTCCGTAAGAACAACGACGCATGAAACCAACAATAATTTTCACTGGCAGGTCTTAGCATTATCACAAAAATCCTCAAAATTTATGGTAAGACCTAACTTTAGTGAATGGTTTCAAATTTTGCGTTCAGAGTGTCATTTATTTGCCAGGTGTGAAGCTGAAGACCATAGACCAGAGCAGAAATATTAGACATCTCTTGTCTTTCCTCATGCGGGCAATACCGCTAGATTCCCTGACCGCCGAACAGACGCAGAAATAAGAGGTTTTAGCATCCCGGCATTGAAAACAAGACAAAGCGAACAGAGCTCAACGCCCTGGCAAAATCTACGCTTTTCTGTGGAAACGCGGCACAATAAGCTCTTTTCTGAACTCATGTTTAGCCAGATTCTCTAGCGCGGCGAACAGCGATAGCGTGTCGGGAAAAAAGCTTGGATCAGTCGTGTGAAACAAAAGGCTAAAACATCGGATGCACAGAGTTATTGGTCAATATCAATGACTTCCGTCTCTTTCAGGTTAGCAGAACTGATTGTGAGCTCAAATATTATTGCGTTCCTGGCAGAAATCGAGTTTCCCAAAGAATAGGCACCCACTGAGGAAAAACTATTCGTGCGAAACATGACCTGCTCTAATCGTACGTGAAGTCTTACTGGCAATAGGTGCAGGTGGACGGATAGATCCTGTCTTTCCAGATTTAGAAGAGGCCGATAGTAAAGAGACAATCATACAATCATCAAAAGTATGTGAGTAGTTCGATGGATACATGACAAATATAACCCATTACATTGCACTAGACTGAGAGTAACATAAGGTGTGCGTGACGGGAGCGTAATATAACTTGCAAAGTGCTCAAGATCTATCAGGTTTCATCAACAATGCTATCAGCTCAGAATGCTGTCGTCATAATTGAACGACCGTTGGGAAATGCAGAAATACTCCGACAAGATCGGCTCTTTAAATGTGATTAATTGTAAAATAAGGCGTGTAACAAAGAGAAAGAACCCGACAACATCCAATTATAAAATCAATGGTGAACATTTTGCGCACGTCACAATGTACAAGTTGTTAAATGTTCCATTTCAGAAGCTGTATTAAATGGTACAATGAAGTAAATTGAGTATTAGGTAAAGTGAGTGATAGACTTGGGCTAGTGAAAGGGCTGCGGTAAAGGAAATCTTATCAAAGAAGACAAAATATGACCTATAGCAAGTCATTTTCCAGTCGCTAAGTATGCATATCAGATAAGGAAAACAGTCGATAACATTGGTACAATGTACACTCCATCACGCACTGTATAAATGATTGTATACATGTAGATGTAGACATCGTGTAATAATGCTAGGTACGTTTACCCTGCTGCTATAGTCGGTCAGATGAGGTATATGTATGCGAGGAACCCGTTGACTGCCTGTAACGGCCGGCCGTTGTGGCCTTGTAGTTCTAGGCGCTTCCGTCCGGAACCGCGCGACTGCTACGGTCGCAGTTTCGAATCTTGCCTTGAGCATGGATGTGTGTGATATCCTTAGGAAAGTTAAGTTTAAGTAGTTCTAAGTTATAGGGGACTGATGACCTCAGATGTTAAGTCCCTTAGGCCTCAGAGTCATTTGAAGCATATTTTGCCTGTAACGTGCAATATTGTGATAATGTTGTAAGGTAAGATTAATGCACTGAAGGAAATGTTATACGTCACGGGAACTGTGAATTACTGAAAGCAACAATCCTCAAACAGACGAGAGTGAACGGAACTAGAGCATTTCATCAGGGATGATGTGTACAAACAGTAAAGCGTGTCTAGAACATGAATAACCCGTGGAATATTATAGAATCATTACGGAATGTTCACATCCATTTTATCGTTACGTCCTGGCTCATAACGTACATAAAGGAGGGAAGTGCATGAACACAGTTCGGCGATCTACCTCCACTCAAGCTTGACCCACCCACGTCTATCCCCCCACCCCGCTACACCCCTTGTAAATTTGTTCATTGCTACGGCAGTACTGCACTTAAATGTGGTACACATATTTAATATTTATTTACAATCTATTTCGTTTAGACATAATCATTAAAATTATACCACTAGAGAAATATATTTAATACTCTACGATTTTTCCATCCAATGAACGGAGGAACTATGTGACCTAGAGAAATATCAGTAGCAGTTTCTTGTGGAAAATGTAATGTAGTTTAATTTTCGACTGAGAAACATTTCCGCCTGGAGCAATGGTTTCCGATTTATTGGAGATAAACATAAAAAAGAGAATTTTAACGCAATCTCATCCGAACGCTCACTCAACCGGTCTGGAATTTTAGTATTGTTCATGGCACTCCCTCCTAGCTCTGTGAAAACAATTTGTGACTACACGAATTTTTCCGATAATTATCTTGCCTTGACTATACTATAAGCAGAACATAAAAATTTGGAGATATATAATAGCGAGTACAATCCGAATTTTCACTGACATACGTGATCTCCACAAACGACTGAAAACGCGCCTCCTCAGAATTTTCATCCACGAAACGCAAAGCTGTTCTGCTGGTGGTCTGGTATAGTTGAAACTATTTGGGGAAAGTGGTTGAAGGATGGTTAATCCATGAATAGGCGGCAAGGTTTTTGGTGTCATGTTCGATGACGGATGTTTGCCCATTTCGCAAAGGAAGACAGGCGACGATCTGTGTCAGGTATGACAGAGTACAGTGCTGGTAGTGACACAGGTACTGCGCAGCGCCATTGACATCAACATCGCAGTGGGAGACTGGACCGTGGACAAATGGAAACGACTCACTTGTTCGAATGAATAATGTTGCATCAAGTTTCATCCAAGAGAAAGGCTGCTCGAAACATGTGCTGCACCATGGATGGAATCGCCAGGGATTCCATGGAATGTGAGATAAAAACGAAGACATTTGTGCCTTCGTGAAATTTAGTGTGGACCCTCCGACGGTAAGTCATATTCGGTGTCTCCCCCGGCAACTGTCCTGGTGACAGCCGTGGTATAGTAATTTGAGAAGCGCTACAGTGAAATCACGTTGTTATCTTGGCCACCAAATGTGACTCTGAGCACGAAGAAACACAACATATGTGGTCCACAACGTAGATCGCGCTGGGCTGTGCGTGTTCTGCTTACGAGTGGTACACATATTCAGAGACAGAGATCGATGTACAGTAAAAGAACCAACCGAGTTCCAAAGAGAGCAGATTGCGGGCCCCCGTTAGCTGGTGTATCAGTAACCAAGAGAGCCACCTTATTAAATGTTTCAAGAGCAACTGTTTCAACAGTCATGAAAGTCTACACAAAATATAGAAAGATATAATCATGTAAACGTAACAGTGGGCGCAGATCAAAACTAACTCACAGAGATCGTCATACGCTAACACGAATTGTGTCGACACAACACAAAACAATGGCGGCTAAGGTGACTGCAGAGCTGAATAGCCATCTTCGAGAACTCCATAAAGCCAATATTTATGGAAAAGTTGTTACACTGAAACCACTAGTGACAACGACCAACGCAAAGAAGCATAAATCATGGACGGATGATGTTTGGAAATACGTCATATTGTCCGACGAGCCAATTTTTTAGTTATTTCCAACAACGAGCCCGGTTTATGTCTGAAGAACGCCAAAAGAAGCCTACAATCACGATTGCTTGATTCCAACTGTTCAGCGTGGAGACGGCAGTGTGATGGTGTGGGTAACCACATCATGATATTCTGCTTGTTCCATCATGACATTTACAGCCAAAGATTGTGTGAATATTTTAGGTGATCAGGGGCACCCCATTATTCAAAAGTAGTTCCCCAACAATGATGCCATATTTCAGGACGATAATGCACCCATTCACACAGCCAAGACAGTACAAACGCGATATGAGGAGCATGCAAATGAACTGTAGCGTCATCTCTGGCCAGTACACTCCCCGAACTTGAGAATTACCGAACCCACTTGGTCGGTATTGGAGCGCACTCCGGAGCAGATTTCCGCCTCCCTCGTCACTACAGGAGTTAGAAGTGGTTCTGATCGAAGAGTGGCGTGACATTGCACTTTGGATCATACAAAATGCCACTATTCCAAGAAGAATCGCAGCTGTATTACAGGTAAGTGGGGGCCAACTCCGCATTAATAAATCATTCCCAAGTAAGTACAGGTGTTCACATTATTTTGCCTATCCCCTATACATACGGCGATGACGGCAGTGCAGATGCACAGCAAGCCTGACCTTCACGTTAGTATAGGAAGAGGATTTGGATCACGTGAAAGGGGCGAGGGGTGGGGGGGGGGCCTCGTGCTAGGGTAGTCCGTGCAGTGGTGGTGACGACTGTGTCGGGATGGCATAGTGAGTAGCGCATCTGTCTCTTAAGCAGGAGACATGGTCTCGAGTGTCGGTCTGGCACCAATTTGCAAATTGCTTCATTGATACCATTCATTTCCCACTGGCAGAAAATGTGTCTAATTCACCTGTGTCTTGACACATCTCTGAGGTCATATCTTAGAAAGTTGTATGATTGTGGTGCGATAGGCGATGGGAATAAATGAATTGTTGCAGAAATATGTGGGAGAACATAGCTGGAAACTTCTGAAATTACAGTAGTACAATTGCAAATAAACAACATTACATTAAATATTTTATGATCAAGAAATTGTCACGTGTAGGTGGAACAAAGCCACGCAACTACCCGGGTACACGGTTTGTATAGGTAAACTAATCCAGTAGCTACTAACATAAGTTTATGAACATTTAAACGATCGAGCAACTTATTCTGATGCAGATTTGTGCTCAGAGGTTAACAAAATAATTCGTTAGTGTAACACACGCAGAAACGAATTATTAACAACTTTTTTATTCAGTACTGTCCCTGTGGTACCGCGTACTTTATCGCTGAATGAAATACGCACAGTCATTGAGTTTAAACAGGGAGGAAGGTTGGGAACAGTTAGGGCTGACTGAATTATAACACTGTACTGTACTGAGAACGAACATTCACTCTACGGTATCATTGTACAGAGTGTTCAATAGAGACCTGACCGGGAAATACTTCGTATACCTTAAAATAGATGACGATCAGTTGGGCTTTAGGACAAGTAAAGACACTACAGAAGCAGTTATGAGGTTGCGGTGGATAATGGAAGTAAGATTCAAGAAAAATCGAGACGCTTTAATAGAATTAGCGGACCTGGAAAACGCCTTAGATAATGTGAAATGGTGCAAACTGATCAAAATTCTGAGAAAAATAGGGCAAGCTATAGGGAAACAAGTGTGACATACAATATGCACAAGACCTAAGAGGCAACAATAAGACGGCAAGACCAAGAGTGAAGTGCTTTGACTAAAACGCGTGAAGACAGAGATGTAATATTTCGTCCCCGCAATTCAGTCTATACACTAAACAAGCAGTGACGGAAAAAAACAAAGGTTCAAGAGTGGCAGTAAAATTCAGTGTGAAAGGATATCAACGATGACATTCGTTGATGACACTTCTATCCTCAGTGAACGTGAGGAAAATTTACAGAATCTCTTGAATGAAATGAAACACCTAGTCAGTACCGGTTACTGACTGACAGTAAATCTAAAAAAGAAGGTTGCACTGAGAAATAGCAGAACTGGAGATCACCAAGAAGAGGAAGGAATTCTGCGACATAGAACGCTAAATAAACCATGATGGACGGAGCAAGGAGGACGTATGAGTAGATCAGCACTGGAAGAAAGGTCATCTGAGGCCAATAGAAGTCTTGTAGCTTCAAACAGAGGCCATAATTTGAGAAAGAAATTTTTTTGAATGTACGTTTCGTGCACAGCATTGCACGGTAGTGAAACATGGACGATGATAGAACCGGAACAGTGGAGAATGGAGGCATTTGAGATGTCGTGCCACAGAATAATGTTGAAAATTAGGTGGATAAAGTAATGAGTGAGGAGGTTCTCCGCATACTCGGCGAGGAATGGAATATATATAAGACACCGACAAGAGAAGGTATAAGTTGACAGACACCAGGGGACCACTTTCATGGTACTAGACTGAAGTGTAGAATGTGAAAACTGTAGAGAAAAGCTGAGATTCGAACATTTGCAGCAAATAATTCAGGACGTAGGACTGTTGCATGAAAAGGCTGCCACAGGAGTATATTCATGACGGGCCGCGTCAAACCACTCAGAATACCGGTAACTAAAGAAAAATAAATACATAAAAAATATAAAGGAATAGACAGCTCAATTTACGTAATCTACATCCGGAGTTGAGATGATATAATTTTGGTTGCCTATCATAAAATGCACGAAATATTATCTGGATAAGTTTTATTGTTATCACCGTGTATGAAAAATTATCGGTTGTCTTGCCGCGTCAAAAGTGAGTACATGCTTGAGCTTTCGATGATTACCTGTATTGTCCGAAACAAAAGACAGCGACGAGGGAGTTGGTATAATTATGTTCTCGTTTTTACTCGTATTCGACGGCAAATAAATCTTTGAGTATTTCATACGTTTTACGTTATTACTTGTGACAGTACGAAGTTTTTTTCTTTGCCATTAGCGTACAGAATCAGATGTTCAGCCATTTGTTTTCTTTATTGTAGATGTGCTGTAGCTGTGATTCAGCTTGACAATATTAAAAATTGTGGTATAATTATGTCTAGTTGGAATGAGAGTGCTTCAAAATAATAAAATTGGTGATAAAGAACGTTTCTTGCTTGTAGAAGAGATCCTGAGGCCACGAAGTTATTCAAAGCACATTACATGATTATATAAATCTTAGAAGAGTACAAGCTGAAAGAAAGAGGATGTTGAATCCAGAAAAGGAGGATGGCTGGAAGAAATTTTGTGAGGGCCTCAAATGGTTATTAACCTTTGTCATTATTTTCAGGAAACGTAACATGATTAGGTGATCAAAACCTCAACATTGCTCTTTTTTATCTCTGTTCCTGAAGACCTCACCCAAGAGCCTTATGAACGAATTGTCACGGTTTCTGCGGAGATAGTAGATTTTACACAATTAGACATATAGTACTTAGATGTCAGAAAATGTTAAGTGTTATTCGGGAGACTATTGTCCTTAACTGTGGCGCAGAAGAGACTAAATATCTGAACATATATCGAGCAGTGGTACGTACACTCGTAGGTTATGTGTACCTTTGGTTTGGGTCCGTGGCAGATAAACTACTAGACGGACCGTAATTGTGTCAGTATGAAGCTATTAGAATTTGCATTGGAGCTGTGGCATACGCACCAACTAAAGCACTAAACGCTGAAACGAAAGAATCTCCGTTACATCCGAGATGGAAACCCCTTAGTTTGACTATTCCCTGTGAAACCACAGCGAATTTCCCATTCAGGCAGATGGAAGACTTAAACAGCCTCATACATAACTATCTGACGGAATTAACATCCCAACAAATGCCACCTATGGGTCTCAACAAAACCTCAATATGATGAATATAACAACAACATGTTGTTCTTGGAACAAGACATGTAACTGCATTTGAGACGGTACCCCTCTGCAAGCTGTTAACCAAGGCCCGAGTTTCCCGATATGTGGGTGACGCGAAAACTTCTTTGTAATAGAACCCCACTGGTTACACTCAAAGAAGTGTTCATCAGAGAAAAGGATATCGTCAGGAATGCCCCAGATAACCATAACGGGACCATTGTTGTTCTGTGCATAAATTAAATATCTGACGTATAGGGTGAGGAGTAAACAGCGACTGTTTTTGATGAGGCTGTAGTGTGCGGGAATGTATCGTCATTGCTTGACTGTAGAAGGTCACAGGCTGACTAGGCAGACTTTCTATTTGGTGTGATAAACAGTAGCTTGCCCTAAATTTAGGAAGGTGCAGATGAATAAGAAAAATAGTTCTGTAACGTTAGAGTGTAGTAGTGTTCATGTGGTGTGTGACACAGACGCATCGATTAAATTTGTAGTCATATGGTTGCAAAATTATATGAAAAGGACGATAGTAGGGAAGACTAATGCCTGACTTTCGCTTATTGGGAGAGTTTTAAAAATGTGTAGCTCAGTTATAGCGTAAACTGTGTATAGAACACTAGTGCAACACATTTTCCACTACTACTGAAGTGCTGACTGGAGTGGCCGTGCGGTTCTAGGCGCTACAGTCTGGAACCGAGCGACCGCTACGGTCGCAGGTTCGAATCCTGCCTCGGGCATGGATGTGTGTGATGTCCTTAGGTTGGTTAGGTTTAATTAGTTCTAAGTTCTAGGCGACTGATGACCTTAGAAGCTAAGTCGCAAAGTGCTCAGAGCCATTTGAACGATTTTACTACTGAAGTGTTTAAGTCCCGCACCAAGTCGGTTTAAAGGAACACATTGAAGCAATTCAGAGCTGCGGTGATAGATTTGATATCGGTGGATGAGTTACATTTCCTTAAGATTCTTCCTATTAATGCTACTTTGGCGTCTGCTTTTCCTTCTACATGTTTGTGTAGTCGGCTCACTTAAGGTCGCTGTTGTGTTTACAGCATTTTATCATTAACATTTTATTGTACTCCAGTGGATATCTTTTCCTACGATCGCGCAATAAGCTTCATTTATCTACGTTCATTGTCAACTTCCAGAGCCTGCATTATTCACTTATACTCTGTAGGTTATTCTGTAAATCGATGTTGTCTACTGGTGTTGATACTTTCTTATAGACAGCCGCACCATCTGCGAACAGTCTTAAAGAGCTTCCGACACTTCCTATTAGATCGTTTATATACAATATAATCAGCAACGATCCTATCACTTTTCCTTGTGGACTTCAAAAATTACGTTTAATCTATAATGAAACGAAAAGTTTTGTGTTAAAAGTCACTGTTTATTTATATCCACAACACATTTCAACTGTTTAAATCTCCGTGATCAGTTTGATCCACACGTGTTAATACGACCTGTGTTATGTATTACGACTTTGGGGTAACCAGTGACACTGTCTAGAGGAGAAACAAGCACTGTCTTCTGAATACAGTTTTTGGAAAGGTCTTGACTGGAAACTAAACGTAAATGTAAATGTGAAAATCAGCGCACTAAAACAGAGTACATCCGCTGGCCACAGGTTCCTTTATCTGTCGAAACGCATCACATATAAACAGTCGCATTTTGTAGACAAAGAGAGTGTCTGGAAACTGCTAGGTGGGAAGAAAATATAGCAAAAACTGAAACATTATTTAGAAATACAAAGAACATGTAGCAAAACAACACCTTTATTTCGCATTAAGATTTAACGTATTTGCGGATATCTTTCATTCAGTTGTTGGAGTTAATTTTCAAATGGTAGACATGTTCCTTTGCGTCAAGTTTATGTAGCTTAAATTTTGTGCTTGTTTATGTAATCAGCTGATATGATACAATCCTGAAGTGAAATACTTTCATTGCCATCAGTGGTAAAATTATGCATCAATAACAATTTTTACTGGGATTCCCATACGGACGATGAAAGGACCGAGAGAAAGGGAACAAAATTCTCGATATGCTGGAGTTGTAGGTTTCTTAAACTTACGTTTGTTAAACGTTATAACTAAGTGAATACTAAAGTAATACTATGATACCAAGTTAAAGATAGGCAGATAGATATACTCTTAATAATACAACTAAGGTTAGAATGACATGGGGTAAACATGTTGGTTTTATTTGGGTAGATCTATTGAGTTTTGTGAGTTGTGCAAATTATTGTTCATTCGCGAAATATGAGAGGAAACATGCACATAAATAAATTATATCATAGAAATTATGAAGAGGAGGGTGAAGGCAGTCAGTGAGATTCAGATAGTATGAAAGGCGAGACTTAAGGAGAGAAAAGACTTTCAAAGAAAAGTTTTTTTAAGATTATATCTGTTAGGTGGTATAACTAAGCGAAAGTTGCTATAATATACTAACTATGCTTTAAAATATGTAGCTATACATGCAGTTTATATCATTAGTGGATGTACATATACCCCGAAGTTTAAAAGTGAGTATTAACAGTAAGCTTGTTGTTTCATTCGATATCTATAACAGTCGCAGCAAAGCCCAACCTAAGATGTTCACCTTTACTTCTGCCGATTTTGTTTCGTTAAGAGCGACACTTCGAATTTTTTCTCCATGAAGGTCTTGAATCCAGTCGTAAATCTGCTAAGATACTCGGTAAGCTCGTATATTTTTCACTGAAAGGCAGTTCGAGACGATGTCAATATCCTTCCTGACCTAAAGGAACACGGAACAAGCCTGAGCCTCGTCGAATATAGCGTTGTTGATCTCATGGAGGAACAGAGAAGGGCCGGACGGTGTAGCCGAGCGGTTATAGGCGCTAGAGTCTGGAACCGCGCGATCCATACGGTCCAAGTTCTAGGGGAGTGATGACCTCAAATGTTAAGTCCGATAGTGCAAAGAGTCATTTCAACCATTTTTTAACAGAGAAAGCTCAGTTTTGCGAAATCCATGTTAGTTATTACATGTACATTTTCATAGAGGAGATTTAACGGTAATGACAAACGTTCGATATTCGCAATTGTAATTCATCAATATCCCTCACAGCCTGGCCTTAGTACATAACGAGCACAGGAAGCTCGTAACTTTCTAACTCCTCTACTAATAGACCTAGAAGGAAGACAAAGCTCTTAGTTGTCTTGAATCTCATTAAGTGCAGCGCAAAGAGCAACACTAGCCAGAGCTCCCTCTTTATCTCTGCAAACTGAACAGTGATAGGTTTACTCCTATTCTGGGGTAGCTGTAATTTATCATTATTTCCCAACAGTTCAATGACTCTCTTGCGAATTTCATACTGTAGTTGACCTTTCCGCAGCTAAGTCGTACCTCTCACTTTTACAAGTAGCCATTTTGAAAGAAAAGCGTGGCAACAATATTTTGTATTTACATGTTCTACGTTATACTATCCCTCTACCAAAAATTTTGTCCCACAGTATGCAGTGAAAAGAATTGTGGTCGTTGAACTGCAGAATGACAACTCAAAACACCTATTAATCAAATATTTATTAACAAATTTTTTAAAGAAACAGAGCTTGTATGCCAAGGGATAACAAAATGAGTAGTACTGGTAGCTACTTCGACGGGTGGTGTGCTCACAGGATAAAAATCGTCAACAGTTATATTCAACACTGACTTCTTAGTTACAGGTTATATAAGAAAACTTTCTGATCATCAGAAAAATAAACAATATAAGCATTGTCCAAGACAGGTTACAAATCTTATCGAACTAATATGCGTCTGCGATTACTTACTTCCTTTCAACCTAACCCAGCTATGGATGTTACAACCCTATCCCAACTCGAAGATAAACTCTTCAGAATACTCTGGAAATCCACAAACCACGCTCCATGCAATAAGTATTATATGCCTCAAAACCTAAGTCACTCAAATCCAGGCTGAACGTTTCATCAGCGTATCACTAAAATGACACCTCATTCGATTACTGTCGTGAGGAGCCCCCCTTACATTATAGCATCGCAAGGCAAGATGGTAGACATAAAATAACCTATGAAACCGAAAAAACTAGCCACTAGAAAACACTTCTTAAAAAACAATGAAAGAACTTTTATACCACAATACCTGGCCACTACATCATTCTCGTTGGCCATCACTGTGGTCCACAATATTAAATTGGTTTACTACAGTAAAGAAAACCATTTCTTACAATTCATCTGTTCAACTAGGATGCTCAACACCCACTGTGGTAACAACTACATAACACAAGCGCCACGGCCTAACTAGTTACGTCAGTAACAGCCACTACCAAACTGGTGGTCTCATCATAAACTTCTGAACCAATTCCCTTATTTAGAATAAACCACACTAGTTTGGAAACAAAACCTTAGAACACCCATTAATAAACCATCTGTCTTGAAGAAGGTACACACTCTGACACAGTCTGGATTGAATAAGGTACTTGAGGAATAGAAGAAATGTACCATCTGTATTTCGTATTCTGAAGATGCCATGTATTAATTTACAAATGATATGCTCATCCTGGAAGTTCAGGCATTGTAGATAATTACAATTCATGCATTGGGTACTAGTAATCCGATTCAAGAACAAATGAAACGCAGCTCCTTTCAGCAAAAAACATGACCAAAGGCACACTTCCGTTATATCCCCTGCTAACCGCAAAGACCTGTTTAGAAATAGATCCAATATACTCCCAGTCATAGACTCACAACAGACTGCCCGCCAAAGCCAATCCAGGCACTCTCAAAGCAACTGCATACAAGTGGCAACAGAACACTGAGCCAAAGATACTCAACACAGTCACAATGTGTTCCCAAGAAACACACACTGACATGTCACATAAAAATGCAAGAAACTGCCCCAAATGTCTCCACATTATTGTGAAATTATACTAAATTGCTCCACATATTATCATGTAACCCCAAGTTTTAACAAATTGCTCTTTGCACAGCTACTTTATAGCAAAGTTTTAACAAATTCCCTATACATCGAAATGTCAGCGCATAATTATAACGTACAGCCCATATATCTAATACTTACCGCAAAACTTTAAGGATTCCTCCGTATATCGACATGTTACAATATAATTCGAATAAATTGCCCCATACAGTGAAATTTCAGAGCAAAATTGTAAGAAATGGCCCCATACATCGTTATGTTACAACAAAATTGTAACAAATTGTGCCACACATTATGAGGTTACAGCAAAACTGTTACAATTTGTCCTCTACGTTCGTATTGTACAGGTAAATTGTAACTAATATATCAACATAAATATGTTGCGGAAAAACTCTAAGAATTTGTCCCACACATCATCATCTTACATCAGACTCTGTAACATACTGACATAAACAGCGACATGTTACAGCAAAATTGTGACACATCTTACATCAAACTTGTAACAGACAAACAAACAGCGACATGTTACAACAAAATTGTGAGAAATTGTCTATATATTGCTGTTACTGTAAAATTATCTTGAATTGCCCTATAAATTACCTTTTCTTTTTTTACATGAAAGTGACTTTGTTATATTGAAATTGTGACAGATTGCCCAGTACATGGACGCTAAAAAAAATTTTAGAAATTGCTGTGTACTTTTTCGTGTTGCAGCATAATTGTAAGAAATAGCCCTTCATTAAGCAATGTTACAACAAAAAAGTATGGTAAGTTACCCCATTTATAACAAATGCGTGGCACTTGCAGGTTTCCAGATAGTATTCTAATATCAGAAGCTGACAATGCGTGCATGACATAACCTGACATGTTTGCTATCTATGGAATCTTAAAACCGTATTCTACCACAAATAGTTCTTAATGTGTGTGACATAACCTGACAAAGGGTATCGGTTAGTGGATCTCTATTAGTATTTCAAGCACGAAACAAAATTGTAGCTAATTGAAACATTCCTCACGTTTGTTAAAGCAGGATTGTAAGAAACAGCCCCACACATCACCAGTATTAAACAAAAGCTTAACAAATTTCTCCATACTTCGCTGACTGAGCAAGATGAGACTTGTTCCTGCAAGTTGTGACTCTTACCAAAAAGTATCAGTAAGCTGAGGCTTGTCAACGCCAACAAGTCAAGACAAGTCCCAATATAAAAACCATTATCTTGGTTGATGATGTCCTTTGTGCAGGTCAGTACACTACCTATGACGTCACAAGCCAAGTCCTCTTTACTACGTCACATGACATCATATGCAGGTCGTTGACCATGACAACACAATTGTCTAATTCAAGATCGCTATTATACCAGCCATGGAAACGAGATAGCTGATAACAGCATAGTACATATTTCCAACCAGCAAAACGTAGCACATCGTTAGCATGTATCAGCTATCTTGGCTCTTTCTGCCTAAAACTGTTTCTCATTATGTGAGTCATCACTGAATACTTGTATGTCAGGTAATAAATTTTCGATCTTTGTACCACCTGTAAGACCTCACGGAGGCTTAATATCGAACTGCCCAATATCTCTAGGGATTTAGATATGGAATGAGCATCATGGTTTTTAATTTATAAGTTCACAGTGATGTTTTAGGTGCAGGTGAGATTTGTCGATAAAACTGAGATACGTGGCTCTTCCAGCAGCTGAGCTGAGAATTATGGAACAGTAATTCAGATTGGCTATTTGTTTGCATTAGCTATCATTGCTTACCTGCTTAACGTAGTATTTCAACCAACGTGTATGAACATAGCCTCATTAAGCCCAAAAACGATGTGCCAAACATAAATGTATTTTCTTTTGCAAGGATTTTGTACAGTTACAGATGAATTTAGGCTTGGGTTCAACAATGGGGAACTTTATTTGAAAGTTATCAGCAGCGTTCTAGGCACCAATTTTGATGGATACTTTTTTATGTAGAAGTATTTAATAGTGTCACGTGTGCTGCAGAGATCGCGCTTTCCTCATCCGTAACTTAAGCTTAGGCAATAAATTCACGACACAAACGTTGTACATTTGCGTGTGTACATGTGTGTGTGTTTTGGTGACTTACATACATTAGACGTGTAAATATTATAAGTTACACAATTTATATTATATTTTCAGAAGTAATTTAGGTCATTCGATAATTTTTTAACATGGCAGAAAAACTCAGATGATTCGAATACATTTGTACATGGTGCAAAATTCTGATTGTTTACATACATCTGTACACTGCACAAATTCAGGTGTTTTTATGTCGCTAAATATGATGCAAATTATAGATCTTTTGGACAATTTTCACCATGGTAGGAAAGTGTCCAATAGCACAAGTCTTATTTTCATTTCGCGATAGTACACTTGAGTTACCAAGGCATGTTAGATTTTTCGCATAATGACCACATATAGCGCCATGCAGGTCAGGAGAATGTGAGTGATATTATGGCCTTAAACTAAAGAAAGGATTTGAGGGCTGAAGCTATGGCTAGAGTGACGGACAAGTGGCAGCAGGGAGTATCGAGTTGGGAAGTTAGAGCTTGATGACGTTTCTTTGGATAGAATGTAAAGGATTGTTAAAGAGCCACCAATTGGTAAACGTGTACTACAGGTATTAGGTTTTGGAATACAGTCGTCTTTTGATCTTCTTGACGTCCGAGTGGAAAATGGTTTACAAAGGTGTGGTGGGGGTAGGGAATTGTATTAGCTGTTACAAGGTGACTGTTTGAGAGGAAAGGCTAAAGACGTTTTGAAATGGACTGATACGTATAAAAGCTATAAGAATTTCAAATACGTCTGTCAGAATCAAAGAACTCATACATTCTCACAGGCAGCTACCGGACGTTACAATCTAGGAGAACGCGACAACGTTTCGTGTAACTTTATATATGCACAACACGTAGAGCAACATCTTGGAGCGTAGTTAACTCGCCATACGTGTTACAACGACTCCTCTGATCTCGACGCACTGACGTCAGCTCCGTCTCCTATGCATGCCTGTCACCATTCTTACTCATCAAGGTCAGAGCATTAGTGCGAGGCAGGTTAGCTTGCTGGAACAACAAACTCAGTGTCACTGTACCGACTCCAGCAGCAGGGGACATCGCCAAGTCGCCGCTAGACGCGATCTGCCGCGCCCATGACCCTGCACAAGTTGTTCCGTCTGCCCGTGCACAGTTGCACTGGCGTTACGGAGTGAAAAGCGTTCTCCTTGAATGGCAGCTAACGAGGCCGCACATCGGCTGCTAAATTGCACCCGTCGAGAGATAAAGGCAGCAGAACTACTAAAACTGGGAGAGGGGAAGGGAAATCGTCGTATTTCCGCCCTCCGATGACCCTGCCGTGCCCCAAGGGCACGACATCCTCCAGAATGACCAACATGGCAAGCCAAGGGTAAAAAGCTAAAGTGCTCGTGGATATATTTTATTCTCCTTTACTTTACACCACTCGACATGAACTCAGTTTATGACTGCATATCACGAGCTGCAAGCGAAGAGGATGAATTCCGGGCGCTTATGTCTGAGAGAATACTGCTGGAATTTGCGTTTTCTAGAATGTCTTCCTGCATTTGTTAGTTCACTGCGCACCGCAGTGACGAAGAACTGTGTAGCAGCGTTCAAATGGACCAGGTAGATGAGAGACATAGCTAAGAACGTTAACAGAGTACTATGTGACAAAATTTTTGTTTCCTCCATCTGTGCCAACGTACTTGCCGCAGTGGTAACACCGGTTCCCGTCAGATCACCGAAGTTAAGTGCTGTCAGGCTGGGCTAGCACTCGGATGGGCCTGCTGAGCCCTGTTGGCCAGGGGGTTGCACTCAGCCCTTGTGAGGCAAACTGAGTAGCTACTTGATAGCGAAATAGCGGCTCCGGTCTCGTAAACTGACGTACGGCCGGGAGAGAGGTGTGCTGACCACATGGCCGTTCATATCCCCATCCAGTGACGCCTGTGTGCTGAGGAAGACATGGCAGCTGGTGGGTGCCGTTGGACCTTCCAAGGCCTGTTCGGACGGATAGTACCAATATCAATGATAAGGAAATGAATAGCTGCGGCTGTAAATATGTGTGAAATTTGAGTAACTGTTTATTAATTTGTTACGTGATTCATTGCTCGATTATACACTGAAGCGACAGAGAAACTGCTACAGGCATGCGTACTCGAGTACAGAGATTCGTAAACAGGCAAAACACGGCACTGCGGTGGGCAACGCCAGTATAACACAACAAGCGTCTGCTGCAGTTGCTAGATCGCGCCGGCCGGTGTGGCCGTGCGGTTCTATGCGCATCAGTCTGGAACCGCGTGACCGCTACGGTCGCAGGTTCGAATCCTGCCTCGAGCATGGATGTGTGTGATGTCCTTAGGTTAGTTAGGTTTAAGTAGTTCTAAGTACTAGTGGACTGATGACCATAGATGTTAAAACCCTTAGTGCTCAGAGCTATTTGAACCTTCTTTTTCTTTTTTTTTTTTTTTTTTTTTGATAGATCGGCTACTGCCGCCACAAACGCAAGTTATCAAGAATTAAGTGAGTTTGAACGTGGCGTTATAGGCGGCGGACGAGCGATGGGACACAGCATCTCCGGGGTAGCGATGAAGTGAGGATATTTCCGTACGACTATTTCATGTGTGTACCGTGAATATCACGAATCCGATAAAACACAGTTTCCGATATCACTGCGGCCGAAAAACATCCAGAAAAAATTGGACAAGCGACGACTATAGAGAATCGTTCAACGTGACAAAAGTGCAACGCTTTCGCAAAGTGCTGCAGATTTCAGTGCTGGGCCATCAACAGGTGTCAGCGTGCAAACCATTCAATGAAACGTCATCGATGTAGACTTTCGGAGTCGAAGGTCCACTCGTGTAACCTTGACGACTGTACGAAACAAAGCTTTACACCTCGGTTGGGCCTGTCAACACCGACATTGGACTGTTGATGACTGTAAACACGTTGCCTGGTAGGACGAGCTTAGTTTCGAGTAGTATCCAGTGGATGGACGTGTATGGGTATGGAGACATCTCATGACTCCATAGATCCTGCATGTCAGAGGGGACTGTTAAAACTGGTCGAGCTCAATCATAGTTGAGGCGTGTGCAGTTGGATTGAAATGAGACCCCTGACTCGTCTAGATACGACTCTGACAGTTGACACGTACGTAACCATCGTGTCTGATCGCTACATCCACTCATGTCCATTGTGCATTCCGACATACTTGGGCAATTCCAGCAGGACAATGCGCATCCCACACGCCCAGAATAGCTACAGAGTGGCTCTAGGAACACTCTTGTGAGTTAAAATACTTCATCTGGCCACCAAACTCCCCTTACATTAACATTATTTTTGAGGATATCATGGATGCCTCGCAACCTGCTGTTGCAAGAGATCTCCAACCCCTCGTCCTCTTACGGATTTATGGACCGCCCTGCAGGTTTCATGGTATCAGTTCCCTCCAGCAGTACTTCAGACTAGTCGAGTCAGTGCCATGTCGTGTTGCGGTGCTATTGCTTGTTCGCGGGGCCCCTACGCGATATTAGGCAGGTGTACCAAATTCTTTATCTCTTCATTGTAGTTCAGTTGCCCTATTATTATTGAAGATAGAAATTATCAATGTAGTTTTACGAAATTTTTAAATTACTTTCCCATGTTTGAAGTGTACTACAACCAAAAAAATTTCTTTGATCTCCATTCATTTTTTTGGTGAAGATGTGAGTAAATGGAATAATCGTCCACGGTAACTTTAAAATCCTAGACCATAGTTTTCGTTTCCTTCCTGGCCTTATCTCATGCCTCGACGTGGTCGGCATATTAATCTGGCTTTTTCTCACTATTTCTGTACTTGGCTTTCCTTAAATATTTCCTGGACAACTTCATCTTTCCTTATCAGTGAACACACGTTTCAGCACGTTTCTGTAACACGACATCTCATACGCTTCTATTACCATTTTATACGGTTTTCCCACAGTACGTGAGTTACTTCTATACAATGCTGTTCTCCAGAAGTACCTTTTCAGAAATTTATTTCCCTAATTAAAACATGTGTTGATGATTTTTACACGGAATTCCCGAGAGTGTTTCCGTTACACAAGACGTTAGCTACGATAACGATGAAAGAACACGACCTAATTAAGAGAATTACCAGAATTTAGTCAATGCGTTTGAGCCAAATGTCTGAGCAGCAAAAGTCAAATAGTCAAATTCATTTTCTCATCTTCCCCCAGGTGAAAAACTGGCGATCGGAGAAAGTGTAAGTAAATGCTTCTAGTTCTTAGACGTACAGCACAAATGAAAATGGTTTCAGTGATTTACGGTTCCGTGCTCTGTGACCGTATTCATGTAGTCCCGCATGGGACAGATTTTGTACGACTACATTGCGTAACACCCCTGATTAGTAATCTGAACGCAGGATTGGTGTTGGTCATAAAAGCGCTGCCTTCTTGCAGCAGCAAATACGTCTTTTATTGTCTGATGCAGTGTTCAGGTCATGTGGTGTTCTTATCACCGGACGTTATATAACAACATGCTCTTGACATACAATTCTCATTATTTCGAGTGTGGGAGTGTAAGTTGGAGGAACTGCTGATAACATACGCCAAGGTAAGGTCTGAGGAACAAGACAACATCATTAACTTTCTTGCTTAAGTCGGCATTTCAAATTTATATGTGGAGCTCACGTTCTTCATTTGCATTAAATAGACTTTTGACTTTGCATAGGATCCCAGCTCGTTCCTTTAACCAGACATGTTTCTCTCAATTTACAGATTCTTCCATGGGTTTTTATATTCTTTGTACTAAAAAGCAACAAATATGTTCATCACTACCCAGTATGTTAAAAAAGGTTATCACAAATTTCAAACACAGACAAGATTTAGTATTTAGAATTGCCACCACGTGCTGTGTTTCTTGTGTTTTGAATTGCAGTTATTTGCCTTACACAGTTAGTAATCTGCAGTCATGTAATAGAAAATATAGAACAGTTATTTACATCGAAAGTTTGTACTGGGAGCGTTACGTTTCGGCCTAAAATTAATTAATTCTATCTGGAGTATTCTGTGTGTGTTTATGTTTAGGTCTGTGTACTCAAACTGTTGCACTTAGGTTTCTGGTTTCCCATTTTCTTCACTGTCATTATATACAAAACGACGAAAACAACAGTCAGTGTTTTCAAAACTACAAACACAAGATTGTGGACAGCTAAAAATTTGAATGTATTCTGGATGGGATTTTTAAATCTTTCCGATGTGTGTCTCACACATTGTGTGTGTGTGTGTGTGTGTGTGTGTGTGCTTGTGTGAAGAAGACAAAAGTAATTAGCTATCCAAAGTGGCAATAAAAATTAATCCCACCAACCTTTACCATTATCCTCCCCTTCCATTACAACAGAATCATACGTAATTTGTATATAATGTTCGACAGCAGTGGTCTCAAGTGTTACATGCTCAAGTAATGGTATCCTTAAGCTGTTTCGTTTTTAATACATATACTTAGTTAAATTCCACAGTATCTTCCCATAAACTATTCAAAGTAGTCTATTGATTCAGTAAGCGGCAAAACAACGTTTTTTATTACGTTAAACCTTGCTGTTCACTCTTGGAGTTCAGTTATATACACTCCTGGAAATTGAAATAAGAACACCGTGAATTCATTGTCCCAGGAAGGGGAAACTTTATTGACACATTCCTGGGGTCAGATACATCACATGATCACACTGACAGAACCACAGGCACATAGACACAGGCAACAGAGCATGCACAATGTCGGCACTAGTACAGTGTATATCCACCTTTCGCAGCAATGCAGGCTGCTATTCTCCCATGGAGACGATCGTAGAGATGCTGGATGTAGTCCTGTGGAACGGCTTGTCATGCCATTTCCACCTCGCGCCTCAGTTGGACCAGCGTTCGTGCTGGACGTGCAGACCGCGTGAGACGACGCTTCATCCAGTCCCAAACATGCTCAATGGGGGACAGATCCGGAGATCTTGCTGGCCAGGGTATTTGACTTACACCTTCTAGAGCACGTTGGGTGGCTCGGGATACATGCGGACGTGCATTGTCCTGTTGGAACAGCAAGTTCCCTTTCCGGTCTAGGAATGGTAGAACGATGGGTTCGATGACGGTTTGGATGTACCGTGCTCTATTCAGTGTCCCCTCGACGATCACCAGTGGTGTACGGCCAGTGTAGGAGATCGCTCCCCACACCATGATGCCGGGTGTTGGCCCTGTGTGCCTCGGTCGTATGCAGTCCTGATTGTGGCGCTCACCTGCACGGCGCCAAACACGCATACGACCATCATTGGCACCAAGGCAGAAGCGACTCTCATCGCTGAAGACGACACGTCTCCATTCGTCCCTCCATTCACGCCTGTCGCGACACCACTGGAGGCGGGCTGCACGATGTTGGGGCGTGAGCGGAAGACGGCCTAACGGTGTGCGGGACCGTAGCCCAGCTTCATGGAGATGGTTGCGAATGGTCCTCGCCGATACCCCAGGAGCAACAGTGTCCCTAATTTGCTGGCAAGTGGCGGTGCGGTCCCCTACGGCACTGCGTAGGATCCTACGGTCTTGGCGTGCATCCGTGCGTCGCTGCGGTCCGGTCCCAGGTCGACGGGCACGTGCACCTTCCGCCGACCACTGGCGACAACATCGATGTACTGTGGAGACCTCACGCCCCACGTGTTGAGCAATTCGGCGGTATGTCCACCCGGCCTCCCGCATGCCCACTATACGCCCTCGCTCAAAGTCCGTCAACTGCACATACGGTTCACGTCCACGCTGTCGCGGCATGCTACCAGTGTTAAAGACTGCGATGGAGCTCCGTATGCCACGACAAACTGGCTGACACTGACGGCGGCGGTGCACAAATGCTGCGCAGCTAGCGCCATTCGACGCCCAACACCGCGGTTCCTGGTGTGTCCGCTGTGCCGTGCGTGTGATCATTGCTTGTACAGCCCTCTCGCAGTGTCCGGAGCAAGTATGGTGGGTCTTACACACCGGTGTCAATGTGTTCTTTTTTCCATTTCCAGGAGTGTATAATCCCTGGGAAAAACATGCAATATTCATTAAAAATATTTCGTTTTATTATAAGAATACTTACATAATTTATTCAATTAAAGGAATATCTCTTTTCTAGAATTTGAGGCTTCAATATTAAAACCAAGTTAACATAGTTTTCCTTTGTCTGTAGGATGACTTTTCACTTCGAGACGGTGAAGGACGTCAGTTTTTATCACTTAATCGAAAACTGTGACTCTTGTTACGAAAAGGGTTCAGTTCGTGTTTATCCTTCTGGGTGCATTCTACAGAAACATTTTAAACAATATGCAATGGAAATAAAAAATTTTAAAGTGTACCCTGATGATATATGGGTTATTTCTTATCCCAAATCAGGTCAGTCGCAAGAATAAGTTTTAACCACTACTTTAGAAGAATTACTATATCTATAACTCCCGAGAATTTATGTTTTTCACTGCACTTGTAAGGTCCACAAATGTTTCAGGAACGACGTGGACACAGGAGATGGTATGGCTCATAGAGAACAATTTGGATTTTGTGACAGCTAGGAGAACCTTGCAGCGCGACCGTTTCCCATTTTTTGAGTAAGTATTCTACGTTCTGAAGGTCGCTGCTGCTGAGCTTTCTGATTGTGACAAAGTTACAACTGTGCCTTTCGAAACTCTTGTTATGAAATTATAAGCTTTACGCAGTTCTTATTGTTGGAACGCCGTTCATTTTGATGGATCATCTGAAAAGGAGGGGGTGTAAATAGTACTTCAGTTTAAAACTTTCATTGTAATTGAAACGTGAAGCTACTTCCCATTATTATAAATCACAACATGCTTTTCTGATGACGCTTAATTGAGACACACAGCACCGCACCGGACTGGGAACAAATCGAGTGAGTATCCGAAATGGGAACTGCACGTGCATTGTGCGTTACAACACGCTTTCTCTTGTTATCTCTTATGTGGTGTGAGGAGGAGAATGATGTAGGCTGAGAAAATGTATTTCACTTCTCATTTAATCTCAGAACATGACAGAGCTTTAAATGTAGAAAGATGTGAGTTAATAACTATGAGTGGCAAAAATAAACCCATGACGTTCGAAAACTCTGATAGTAGCGTCCTGCTTGACAAAGTGACTTTGTTTTAAATATCTAAGGATATTGCTACAAAGAGATATGAAACGGAACGATCTCATAACAACTGTGGCGGGGGAAGCGAGTAATCGATTCCTGTTTATTGGAAGATTTTTTGGGAATGTGGTTAATCTGTGAAGGAGACCGCAGATACGACGTTAGTGCGACCTATTCTTAAGTACTGACTGATTGATTGGGGTTGTCATAAGTTGGTCTAAAGGAAGATGTCGAAGCAATTCAGAGGCTTTCCGTTACATTTGTTACCGGCAGTTTCGAATAACATTCAAGTATTACGGAGGGGCTTCGGGAACTTAAATGAGAGTCCCTAGACGAAAGGCGACATTCTTTTACGGGTACGCTGTTGACAAAATTTAGAGAATCGGTTTTTGAAGCTGACTGCAACACAGTTCTGAAACAGACGACATGGATTTTGTGCAAGGACCACGAAAATAAGTTACGAGAAATTAG
The DNA here is from genome assembly GCF_023864345.2 of Schistocerca serialis cubense. Taxonomy (NCBI): domain Eukaryota; kingdom Metazoa; phylum Arthropoda; class Insecta; order Orthoptera; family Acrididae; genus Schistocerca; species Schistocerca serialis. The sequence goes on from NC_064643.1 coordinate 672,179,885, forward strand.
GACTCCTACGGAGGCATGTAGACATTCGTTTTCCCTCTCAGTATTTGCGAGTGGAACGGGAAAGGAAATGACTAGCAATAGTGCAGGTTTACCTCCACCACACACCATATAGTGGCTCGCAGAATATGTGCGTCGATGTAGATGTAACTCTTGCTTCTTTTTTTCATTGTTGTTTCTTTGAAATCGTCCAACCGAAGAATTCCCGAAAACTGAAAGGGAAGCTCTTTCACGACGACCTGTAGTCTAAGCAGCTCTACTGTTACTGTGGTGATATGCTGCCGGGGGCGTAAATAATACTGATATGATTAACACGTGCACTTATACGTATACCCAATAGTAATAAAGCAGTACAGAAGGTAATGAATCACTTGGCTTTTAAATTTCTGTGGAAGGGAAGTGAGTTTACGTATTATGCAGCAAGTTAATTATCTCGACGTGGCTATTCATTCGTTGTGCGTATTTTGAGTTGCTGGAGCAATATTTTTGTTAAGCTCTTTAGCGTCTTTCCTGCATTTACCATATGAGGGCAGCGCCGTACATAACCTGGACCCCTCGCCACTTCAACAGGCTAGCCCCTCTTCTCGCGCTCTGTGTGCTGAATTAAAAATGGCTCTTGATGAAGTTGTGGAAGTGGTTTACTTTATGAGATCATATTCTACCAACTCAAGACTTTTAATGCACTTGCGGAAACAAAAATAGACTTCACAAGTAGGTCCGCTCTCTGGTTGTAGGCACCTAAGGAAGATTAATAGTATTAGCCATCTAACATTCATCCTAGCATGTTTATTGCTGTACAGACTACAAACTAATAAGCGAAGGAAGCTGTCACATCTTTTACACTCTACGATATTTTTTAAAAAAATAAGTGGAATAATCGTTTCCTCTTTCGCGTCTTGGAAGAGATTGTTTAGTGAACATTAAAACCAGAGCGTAACAACAGTGTGTGTAATCCGAAGCATTGCAGGCAAAAGATAGCGACTTTTCTTTTGAAAATCGGTTAAGTTTGGTATAAACGCATAAATATGAAATAGCTTTTCTGTTTGATTAATTTCAACTTTCTGTACCAAACGTTTGGTGGTAATGTCTCGCTTTCGTTGTATAAGGCAACCGGGTTCCACTACGCCACGCAGTCAGCTCCAGAATATGTTAGGATAACTTGTGGTTCAGTGAGCTGACCAGTTAACGCAATAACGGCTGTAAGGCGTGGACATGAACGCTAAGTGCGGTCGTAATCAGACGGTACAAATAAAGAAAATGTATCACTGTAGGTATTAATATTAAGAGTTTCTTACGTTACTGAGATCGCGTTCTCCACGAATTTTCCATGATAAGTAACTCGAAATGCCATTCGATGTTTACCGTATTCTTTTATGGAGTTACAGTACTGATAATAGTAAGAACATGCCTAACGTTAACCCCAGTCACAAGTTCATGGGGTTCCGGAAATATAACAGAGTTTAAGAATACAGAGAAAACCGTTTTCCCTTATCACGTAGTCTACAAAAATATTGTAGCGATGAAGAACATATAGACTGGCGTTCAGTCATGGTTGAATAGTTAGGTCTTTAGTTATTTAATAAGATTATAACTAACAGTGTACACCAGAAAGAGCTAAACTGGACTCAGGACATCTGTATTTGACTTATCTATGACACTTATCACATTTAAATTCCAAAAACCTACCAAAATTTCAAGATCCATATTATAGGACTTACGATACATTTACAAGACAGTGAAACAAGAATTAAATCTTGGGTACAACATTTTTGTTCTAGTGCTAATGCTTCAAACGCATGCCTATAACGTGTTAACACTCTCATGAAACGAAGGTAACACCTATTTCTCTCGTAAATAAAACGAGTGTCAAACAAGCGAGAGATTACTGTATTTTGTAGATGTTGAAAGTTCTGCATTAAAAGTGCAGTACTTCTTTGAACAAATGTGTAGGGGAAATAAGAACAAGGCACATTGTAACGATTAATAAGAATTATTTAAACAAAAATTAATTTCTTATATAACACGTGTTTAATTCTGACTAAAAAGTGTAAAACAATTTCTCCTACACCCGTACAGATTCCGACTCCATTACAGGTAGTTCTAAAAAGCTCTGATTGCAAAGCTTCAATACTTATGAAAATACCCATAATATTTATATCGAAAAACGTGGAGTGCATGCAATAGAAAATAATCGGGAGGCGAACTATTCTTGCGTCAGCTATGAACTGAGTAATGTACATTTATTATGTTGTAGGTCTTACAGGTATTTTCAGTTTTCTTCAAAATTTACAATCACTAATTTTCATAAATATCTCTACTGGGTTAGGAATATGCATGGTTCTAGGACACTTCATTTAACAAAGTTTAATTTAGAAACGTCTTATATTTAAAATTTATTTTTGTTTAAGTAATTACTTTCTGCGTTTTGCATTGTGTGTCTGACAGTTATCAGTTGATTCTGAATATTATGATGGGATTGGAAGGGAGGCATTTGTTAAAATTCAAGTTTATTTAAGTGTCTTTCCACATGGGCATTTCCGAAATAATGATCCATCAAGGAAAATTGAAAAACTTGTTTTGCTCGCATTCTGTTTTAGGAAATTTAGAATGGCCTCCTTTGTGTGTGTGTGTATGTGTGTGTGTGTGTGTGTGTGTGTGTGTGTGTGTGTGTGTGTCTTTGTGTATATGTTTCTGTGTGCGTGTGTGATTTTGGTTAATTTTATATATGTGTACATAAACACAAGAATCAGTAGCAATCTTCATAATTTGATAGACAGATCTCTGGAACAGAATAATATGATTTTAAAGTCTACAATAACAGCTCTCTCAATATCATGGGCGTACATATTACGGGAGACTACTCTCATACTTCTACATGGATACCCCTCATTCATGAAATATGTCATGTATGACCAGCACTTTAGGTTCGGTCAGGACTTGGCCGTATCACTGCATTTATTCACACTTACTTACATCTGTAATCGGATGCTCATAGCAGTTTTAAACTCACTGTTCATTGGCAGTCGCAATGTATTCTGAACTAATTGCCTGTGTAACAACCATTGTATATATTTAGGCTTCGCATAGATCATTTAGAAACATAAGGTTTTTGGTACCTGTAGGAAAGTAACATTGAGAATGCAATATATGTCTTTCAACAGATACAATTTAATTGGAGATTCAGGACGGACGTCAGAAAGAAAACTATATTAACTGAAATTCAGTATTCGATGAACTTTCGAAATGTATTTGGATTCACAGAACTACCATGATATTAGGCAGCATTCTTCAAACATTAGTCCCGTAATAGTTGAATGTGACCTCAGCGTCATGTGCATCTGAAATTACTAATTTAAGAAACAATAACAAACATTAGATAGAAAACACCACCTCAGAATTTTGTACCGTGGTTACTTCTTTTGCTACATAAAACTGGTCACAGAAAACCACCACATAAAAATTTTTTTCTGGTCATCTATCTACTGTCTGGTTTGATGCGGCCCGCCACGAATTCCTTTCCTGTGCTAACCTCTTCATCTCAGAGTAGCACTTGCAACCTACTTCCTCAATTATTTGCTTGACGTATTCCAATCTCTGTCTTCCTCTACAGTTTTTGCCTTCAACAGCTCCCTCTAGTACCATGGAAGTCATTCCCTCATGTCTTAGCAGATGTCCTACCATCCTGTCCCTTCTCCTTATCAGTGTTTTCCACATATTCCTATCCTCTCCGATTCTGCGTAGAACCTCCTCATTTCTTAACTTATCAATCCACCTAATTTTAAACATTCGTCTATAGCACCACATCTCAAATGTTTCGATTCTCTTCTGTGTTCCGGTTTTCCCACAGTCCATGTTTTACGACCATACAATGCTGTACTCCAGACGTACCTCCTCAGAAATTTCTTCCTCAAATTAGGGCCGGTATTTGATATTAGTAGACTTCTCTTGGTCAGAAATGCCTTTTTTGCCATAGCGAGTCTGCTTTTGATGTCCTCCTTGCTCCGTCCGTCATTGGTTATTTTACTGCCTAGGTAGCAGAATTCCTTAACTTCATGGACTTCGTGACCATCAATCCTGATGTTAAGTTTCTTGCTGTTCTCATTTCTACTACTTTTCATTACCTTCGTCTTTCTCCGATTTGCTCTCAAACCATACTGTGTTCTCATTAGACTGTTCATTCCGTTCAGCAGATCATTTAATTCTTCTTCACTTTCACTCAGGATAGCAATGTCATCAGCGAATCGTATCATTGATATCCTTTCACCTTGTATTTTAATTCCACTCATGAACCTTTCTTTTATTTCCATCATTGCTTCCTCGATGTACAGATTGAAGAGTAGGGGCGAAAGGCTACAGCCTTGTCTTACACCCTTCTTAATACGAGCACTTCGTTCTTGATCGTCCACTCCTATTATTCCCTCTTGGTTGTTGTACATATTGTATATAACCCGTCTCTCCCTATAGCTTACCCCTACGTTTTTCAGAATCTCGAACAGCTTGCACCATTTTATATTGTCGAACGCTTTTTCCATGTCGACAAATCCTATGAAAGTGTCTTCATTTTTCTTTAGCCTTGCTTCCATTATTAGCCGTAACGTCAGATTTGCCTCCCTCGTTCCTTTACTTTTCCTAAAGCCAAACTGGTCGTCACCTAGCGCATTCTCAATTTTCTTTTCCATTCTTCTGTATATTATTCTTGGAAGCAGCTTCGATGCATGAGCTGTTAAGCTGATTGTGCGATAATTCTCGCACTTGTCAGCTCTTGCCGTCTTCGGAATTGTGTGGATGATACTTTTCCGAAAGTCAGATGGTATGTCGCCAGACTCATATATTCTACACACCAACGTGAATAGTCGTTTTGTTCCCACTTCCCCCAATGATTTTAGAAATTCTAATGGAATGTTATGTATCCCTTCTGTGTTATTTGACCGTAAGTCCTCGAAAGCACTTTTAAATTCCGATTTTAATACCGGATCCCCTATCTCTTCTATTTCGACTCCTGTTTCTTCTTCTATCACATCAGACAAATCTTCACCCTCATAGTGGCTTTCAATGTATTCTTTCCACCTATCTGCTCCCTCCTCTGCATTTAACAGTGGAATTCCCGTTGCACTCATAATGTTACCACCGTTGCTTTTAATGTCACCAAAAGTTGTTTTGACTTTCCTGTATGCTGAGTCTGTCATATCTTTTTCGATGTCTTCACATTTTTCCTGCAGCCACTTCGTCTTAGCTTCCCTGCACTTCCTATTTAATTCATTCCTCAGCGACTTGTATTTCTGTATTCCTGATTTTCCTGGAACATGTTTGTACTTCCTCCTTTCATCAATCAACTGAAGTATTTCTTCTGTTACACATGGTTTCTTCGCAGCTACCTTCTTTGTACCTATGTCTTTCTTCCCAACTTCTGTGATGGCCCTTTTTGGAGATGTCCATTCCTCTTCAACTGTACTGCCTACTGCGCTATTCCTTATTGCTGTATCTATAGCGTTAGAGAACTTCAAACGTATCTCGTCATTCGTTAGTACTTCCGTATTCCACTTCTTTGAGTATTGATTCTTCCTGACTAATGTCTCGAACTTTAGCCTACTCTTCATCACTACTATATTGTGATCTGAGTCTATATCTGCTCCTGGGTACGCCTTACAATCCAGTATCTGATTTCGGAACCTCTGTCTGACCATGATGTAATCTAATTGAAATCTTCCCGTATCTCCTGGCCTTTTCCAAGTATACGTCCTTCTCTTGTGATTCTTGAACAGGGTATTCGCTATTACTAGCTGAAACTTGTTACAGAACTCAATTAGTCTTTCTCCTCTTTCATTCCTTGTCCCAAGCCCATTTTCTCCTGTAACCTTTTCGTCTACTCCTTCCCCTACAACTGCATTCCAGTCGACCATGATTGTTAGATTTTCGTCCCCCTTTACATACCGCATTACCCTTTCAATATCCTCATACACTATCTCTATCTGTTCATCTTCAGCTTGCGACGTCAGCATGTATACCTGAACTATCGTTGTCGGTGTTGGTCTGCTGTCGATTCTGATTAGAACAAACCGGTCACTGAACTGTTCACAGTAACAGACCTTCTGCCCTACCTTCCTATTCATAACGAATCTTACACCTGTTATACCATTTTCTGCTGGTGTTGATAATACCCGATACTCATCTGACCAGATTGAGCCTTTGCATTTCCCTTTTCAGATTTTCTAGTTTCCCTACCACGTTCAAGCTTCTGCCATTCCACGACCCGACTCGTAGAACGTTATCCTTTCGTAGATTATTCAATCTTTTTCTCATGGTAACCTCCCCCTTGGCAGTCCCCTCCCGGAGATTCAAATGTGGGACTATTCCGGAATCTTTTGCCAATGGAGACATCATCATGACACTTCTTCAATTACAGGCCACATGTCTTGTGGATACACGTTACGTGTCTTTAATGCAGTGGTTTCCACTGCCTTCTGCATCCTCATGTCGTTGATCATTGCTGATTCTTCCGCCTTTACGCGCAGTTTCCCACCCCTAGGACAAGAGAGTGCCCTGAACCTCTATCCGCCCCTCCGCCCTCTTCGACAAGGCCGTTGGTAGAATGAGGCTGACTTCTTATGCCGGAAGTCTTAGGCCACCAATGCTGATTATTTATCAAAATTTAGGCAGTGGCGGGGATCGAACCCGGGACCGAAGACGTTTCGATTATGAATCAAAGACGCTACCCCTAGACCACGGGTACTTCCCCACCTGAAAGTAACTATAACAAATGAGTATATGGTGATTAACATCGGAATGGACATTAAGCCGAAATGCGTGTTGAAAAAGGCAGTAAGTAAAAGTAATGGCTAATGAATTCCACACCATTCTGTGTTACAAATGAGGATGTATTGTATAAAATAGTGAAAAGTTTCAAATTTAATCTAACAGTCAAAATTGAAATAAGGGCCACGAGAAAGATATTTCTTGATTTCGAGGGATTCGCCCAATGTTTACCACAGGTAAGATGTGAAACTATGTGTGGCGGCTGTGATATTTGCTCCGTACATGCTCGTTAGAATAAAAATTTTCAGTTGTAGTCATTTCTAGCCATTAATCCAGAAAGAGGCCACTTGGCGAATTACTCTTCCAAACACTAGCGACAGTGTAAACATATTTTAAACGTGTCACTGCGACACTTTTTGTGTGAAATTTGTAACATTTATAAAGAAGCTTTTGGAATGCAACTGTTAAACTTTTTGTGGGTTCCTGTATATGCATGAACGATTTTGCAGGATTATATTGAATCAAGGCACTAACTCAAACGATTTTCATTATGTGCAACCTAAGAGTTTCAGATTATGTTCTCTTCAGGTCCTTCAGTTTCACAAATAGTAGCATAACACTGCAAATAATATTCACTCTGCATACTTCGTTTAAAATGGGCAGCTCAGAACAAATTGAAGAATCATTAAAAAAAAATGAATCTCTGGTTGTGTCATGCTCGTGGGTGTAAAGTGAGCATTCTTTTTCTGCTAGCCCTTTCGATTTTGAGTTCTCTATGTGCCAATAGTAGTTGCTAGCCATTTCCTTCACAACAACGTACAAGATAAACTTGTTATCAACCTATGTTCCAGTTTAGTTAGACTCAGTAACTAATGAAATAAATCAATGACTTTTTGTGATCTGAGGCTTTTTTTTTCTCTATAGCACAAACAAGGATTTGTCTCCAGGTAATGAATTTTAACAGAACTGAACCACCAATGCATATCATTGGCGGAATCACTTTCGTTTTGAAAATAAAGTATTTTACCCTATCTCTTTTGCTGCTGCTAAACAAATTTTGCATTGAATGTTTGGTTTAGGATAACTGTCCACTGATAACAACGTTTGTTTCACGGTCATGTGAATTTGAAAACAGGGAATTCCCTTCAAATGCACAGGGTTAAATGCGCCTTGCTGAGGGATCAGAAGACGTCACATCCTCTGCAAATGATCGACTGCCTGAAGCGACCTCGGTTCATCAAGAGTCACCTGCCTGTGGATCTGCTGCCTGCTCAGCTGTGGACTGTGAAGCCGAAGGTAGATCGTTTCTTCACGACGCTGGTCATCTGAAGGCCATATATTGCAGATTGCGAGCTAACATTCCAAAGATGTTCGGGCTCACATGCGGTTCCCCTTTGTCGAAATTTCTTGGTTGAAACTCGTCTAGAGTTTGAACCGCATATGTCGCATTACACGCATTAATTAGACACTTGTGACGCTTTGGTTAAATTGTCTGGCTGACGTCAGGTTTGCGAAATACCAAGTTAACGTAACATATAATAACAGTAATAATAACGTCGGGAACTAAATTAACGACTCACAAATGATGTAGGCCACACAGTTGCGTTTTGATTAGAATAATGTTTATTCAGAAAGCAAACTAATAGCGAAGGTGGTCGTATTTAGAGTTACTGTTACAGATGAGCACATATCCATTTGACACTGTTCGATCATTAACAATCTAATCTCGAAATACAAGTTATCTACGTGTAAAGTTAAGAGTTCACACCAGGCGGTCGCTGCTCACCACTCAGAGACTAAGCCCCGCGATGCAACACGACGTGAAATTTTCTAAGTCGTTTCACTTCCTAGCTGCCTAAAGACGGACCGTCTGCTTTCGCATCTCCTTTGGTGTGTCCAGCCGAACTGTCCGATTTCGCGTCTCCTCCAGCACTGTCCCTCTGCCCGTTCACGGCCGCAATTCCCGCGCGCCGAATATCCTCGCTCAACTGACTAGGGCAGTTCCCTTTCCTGAAGCCGTCCATCCGATTGGGGGCAGATTATTCTACATCATTATACATTTTAACATATTTAAATAATCAAGACTTGACCATTGTCACTTTCTAAATAATGTGATAAAAAAAATGTGTGTCAAATCTTATTGGACTGAACTGCTAAGGTCATCAGTCCCTAAGCTTAAACACTACTTAACCTAAATTATCCTAAGGACAAACACACACACCCATGCCCGAGGGAGGACTCGAACCGCCGCCGGGACCAGCCGCACAGTCCATGATTGTAGTGCCCCCGACCGCTCGGGTAATCCCGCGCGGCATAAATTAACAACAATACCCATTACATAATAAACGTTAAATTCTTTTACATTAAACCAATACAGCTTCCCCTTAGATTTGAATGCCACGGCCAGTTGCCTTGCACCAATGTGTTTTCTGATAAATAAATAAAGAATGAAAGTAACTATTACGCACTACATTTAACAACAAATATTCTACTACCTAATGATTCAATAAGGTGTCATACTGCCATCGTTCAATGCGTTTTATGTGGAGGAAATGATGATCTTGTGCTTAGATGAAAATAATGATAGTTAAAATTTACTCTACCTTTCAAAGAATAAAGTTACAGTGTTGATATTTACAATATTTGTCATTTTCATGATCCGCTTCTATACGAAATGTAGATCGTTGAGATCGACCAAAGCGTTCGGATTTTAGCATTGAGGTCTTTGTTACAAAATTGCACTTTAACAGTAAATTTTAAACTATTATAGATATGATAATATTGAAGTTTTATTGGGATCACCATGAGAATTTATGAAGCGTGGAGCATTAAAATTACTGTGGCCTCATTCCCTGGATTACTACAGAATGAAATAATTTCCATAAATTTTGCCCTTTATGGCCGATGTTAGGTCCGCCATATTTACCAATGCTATGTTTCCTCGGCCACACACGGCTTCGTCTGCTTTTCCCTAGTACGTAGGTTCTCATCTGTCTTACTCGCACACTACAGTGTTTAGGCTTCAATAGACAATAGACGCTTGTGAGTTTCCCCATCTCGTGGTGAATCTGCACTCTTTGTGGCACGCTGTCCTGGACGACAGGGTTCGTTTCACAGTTCCTGAAAGCTGACTCTTTCGGCCATATACTTAAATGAGAGCGGAATGCTCTTTAACGCACAAGATATACGTTGAATTTAGGTACACGTGAAAAATGTTTGTAAATAAGGTAACTACAAAATGTTTTTTACGTGATTTCTCTTGTCACAAGCATATTATATGAAGCACAGCAAGTACTGCTAACTAATCAACTGTGACTGCAGCAAAGGTGCATTCCCAGTTGACACGGCCTCATCGGTAAAGAAATAAGCAAGTAAGATAAACCACTGTTGCGTTCGAACCCCGTTTTGATAGATGGATTACAACACTTCATTAGCTATGCCCAAAGTTCAAAGATGTTTTATAATATCATAGGTGCAATATTTTTCTAGAATGAGATTTAAAGCTAAGAAATATGTTTCTCTGCCAGCAGTTTTACGGCTTATTGTATCACTTGCGCAAACACACGGTCCAGTCACATAATGTGACTGCAGACTGTATTCGAATTCAAGGTGCAATAACCACTCACAAACAAAAGGTCCGAGGATTATTGGTGGAGGGTCTATGAACCGAGTCGCGGGACGTAGAAAAGAATGCAGTCTCTGTAGTCAAGTGCAAATTGGGCGATTTATCTGACGTCCAAACCGGCATGTTCTCTGGCGTTCAGGATAAGTGTGGAAGCAATTCCGAAACGGGTAAGTTTGTAAACCGTTCACGTACCGCCTAGGTTAATGTATACCGTGCATGGCAATGAAGCAACTGTGGTCAACTACGGCGAAACACGTGCCGTAGGTGACAGCACTGAACGACGGCCGTACAGATATGTACAGGCGAATGGACGAGCAACTACTGCCCATCTGAACTGACGGACTACCAATAGTGTCTCCTCAATGACAGTTCAGCGAACTTCGCTACGTGTGACTTTCTGTACAGGCGCATGGCTCATGCACGCATGTTGAACTGCTGTTCATTGGTGCTGCTGGAACTTACAGCCAATACGACAGCTGGAAGTCTACTGGGTGGCAACACGTTGTTTTTTGAGATGAATCACGTTCCGTGCTCCACCAGACAGATGGCCATGGGCGTGTACGTTGTCAGACGTCTTAAAGCAAACAGCCTGCAAGCGGGATGGAGTGTTACGGTGTGGGGTATTCTGTGGGGCCTCATAATTCTGGAAGGCACAATGAATCAACACATCTATCGTTGAGCACCAGATCAACTCCTATATGTTGTTTGATTTTACTTGGAAAGACGGCGCCTACCAGGAGGACAATGAAACGGGACAATGAGTGGTTCTTGGAGCACTGGGATGAGCTTATCGTACTCCACGGCCACGAGATTCCTTCGATTTAAAGACAAACGATAATCTATGGACCATGTCGTTAGGATTGTCAGAGTCATAGACCTCAAACGAGCAACCTAGAGCAGCTGGCCAAGCTAACATAGTCGGCAGGCCTCCGCAAACCTGTCTGTACATTTCAGGACCTCACTGACCCTCTTTCTGCACGTCTCATGCTGAAGAAGGTCATCATTCTTTCCACTCACAGGTGGTCACGTTATTGTGACTGGACAGTGTGTACTTCTGTTGTGAGGTGTACCTTAACGGTGTAATCTAACGCTTTTCCTCTTTCTTCCAGATAATTTACGTTGTCCGTAATCCAAAGGATGTAGCAATTTCTTACTACTATCATCATAGGCTGATGCACGGCTACAGAGGAAACATCAAAACCTTTGTTGAAATTTTTCTTTCAGGCAATGGTAGGTAATCAATATGTTGCCTAATACTCGTATCAGCTCTACAGGGCTATTACAAATGATTGAAGCGATTTCATAAATTCACTGTAGCTCCATTCATTGACATATGGTCACGACACACTACAGATACGTAGAAAAACTCATAAAGTTTTGATCAGCTGAAGCCACACTTCAGGTTTCTGACGCCAGAGTACTCGAGAGCGCAGTGAGACAAAATGGCGACAGGAACCGAGAAAGCGTATGTCGTGCTTCAAATGCACTCACATCAGTCAGTCATAACAGTGCAACGACACTTCAGGACAAAGTTCAACAAAGATCCACCAACTGCTAACTCCATTCGGCGATGGTATGCGCAGTTTAAAGCTTCTGGATGCCTCTGTAAGGGGAAATCAACGGGTCGGCCTGCAGTGAGCGAAGAAACGGTTGAACGCGTGCGGGCAAGTTTCACGCGTAGCCCGCGGAAGTCGACGAATAGAGCAAGCAGGGAGCTAAACGTACTACAGCCGACGGTTCGTAAAATCTTACGGAAAAGGCTAAAGCAGAAGCCTTACCGTTTACAATTGCTACAAGCCCTGACACCCGATGACAAAGTCAAACGCTTCGAATTTGCGGCGCGGGTGCAACAGCTCATGGAGGAGGATGCGTTCAGTGCAAAACTTGTTTTCAGTGATGAAGCAACATTTTTTCTTAATGGTGAAGTGAAAAGATACAATGTGCGAATCTGGGCGGTAGAGAATCCTCACGCATTCGTGCAGCAAATTCGCAATTCACCAAAAGTTAACGTGTTTTATGCAATCTCATGGTTTAAAGTTTACGGCCCCTTTTTCTTCTGCGAAAAAAACGTTACAGGACACGTGTATCTGGACATGCTGGAAAATAGGCTCATGCCACAACTAGAGACCGACAGCGTCGACTTCATCATTCAACAGGATGGTGCTCCACCGCACTTCCATCATGATGTTCGGCATTTCTTAAACAGGAGACTGGAAAACCGATGGATCGGTCGTGGTGGAGATCATGATCAGCAATTCATGTCATGGCCTCGACGCTCTCCCAACTTAACCCCATGCGATTTCTTTCTGTGGGGTTATGTGAAAGATTCAGTGTTTAAACCTCCTCTACCAAGAAACGTGCCAGAACTGCGAGCTCTCATCAACGATGCTTTCGAACTCATTGATGGGGACATGCTGCGCCGAGTGTGGGAGGAACTTCATTATCGGCTTGATGTCTGCCGAATCACTAAAGGGCCACATATCGAACATTTGTGAATGTCTAAAAAAACTTTTTGAGTTTTTGTATGTGTGTGCAAAGCATTGTGAAAATATCTCAAATAATAAAGTTATTGTAGAGCTATGAAATCGCTTCAATCATTTGTATTCACCCTGTATAATGTAGTTTTACATGTAATCACTTATTTTACTCATTCGGGCAACAGAGAGTCTTCCGACTCTCTGTGCTCTAGTTTATCCTGTAGATCTATAATTTTATCTCGCAATAAATTATAGTAATCTGACTGAATAAAAAATGAGGCTTGTAGGAAACGTGATCGGATGTCAATGTAACTTCGTACACGTAAGGATCATCAGCGGGTATGGGAATGATTAGAGTTGTAATTCTCTCTGACAACTAGAATGGCCACAAGAGTTCATTAGCTTTCCTCTGTTTGGTATTATTATCCGGCCAAGTAGGAAATACAGTACTCGCCATTAAAATTGCTACACGAAGAAGAAATGCAGATCATAAACGGGTATTCATTGGACAAATATATTATACCAGAACTGACATGTGATTATATTTTTACGCAATTTGGGTGCTAAAGACCCCGAGAAATCAGTACCCATAACAACCAACTCTGGCCGTAATAAAGGCCTTGGTACGCCAGGGCATTGAGACAAACAGAACTTGGATGGCGTGTACGGGTACAGCTGCCCATGCAGCTTCAACACGATACCACAGTTCATCAAGAGTAGCGACTGGCGTATTGTGACGAGTTAATCGGCCACCATTGACCAGACGTTTTCAGTTGGTGAGAGATGTGGAGAATGTGCTGGCCAGAGCAGCATTCGAACATTTTCTGTATCCAGAAAGGCCCGTACAGGACCTGCAACATGCGGTCGTGCAATATCCTGCTGAAATGTAGGGTTTCGCAGGGATCGAATGAAGGGTAGAACCACGGGTCGTAACACATCTGAAATGTCCACTGTTCAAAGTACCGTTAATGCGAACAAGAGGTGACCGAGACGTGTAACCAATGGCACCCCATATCATCACGCCGGGCGATACGCCACTATGGCGATGACGAATACACGCTTCCAATGTGCGTTCACCACGATGTCGCCAAACACAGATGCGACCATCATGATGTTGTTAACAGAACCTGGATTCATCCGAAAAAATAACGTTTTGCCATTCGTGCACCCAGGTTGGTCGTTGAATACACAATCGCAGGCGCTCCTGTCTGTGATGCAGCGTCATGGGTAACCGCAGCCATGATCTCCGAGTTGATAGTCCACGCTGCTGCAAACGTCGTCGTACTGTTCGTGCAGATGGTTGTTGTCTTGCAAACGTCCCCATCTGTTGAGTCTGGGGTCGAGACGTGGCTGCACGATCCGTTACAGCAATGCGGATAAGATGCCTGTCATCTCGACTGCTACTGATACGAGGCCGTTGGGATCCATCACGGCGTTCCGTATTACCCTCCTGAACCCACCGAATCCATATTCTGCTAACAGTCATTGGATCTCGACTAACGCGAGCAGCAATGTCACCATACAGTAGACCGCAATCGCGATAGGCTACAATCCGACCTTTATCAAAGTCGGAAACGTAATGGTACGCATTTCTGCTCCTTACACGAGGCTTCACGACAACGTTTCACCAGGCAACGCCGGTCAACTGCTGTTTGTATATGAAAAATCGGTTGGATACTTTCCTCATGTCAGCACGTTGCAGGTGTCGCCACCGGCGCCAATCTTGTGTGAATGCTCTGAAAAGCTAATGATTTGCATATCAGAGCATTTTCTTCCTGCCGGTTAAATTTCGCGTCTGTAGCACGTCATCTTCGTTGTGTAGCAATTTTAATGGTCAGTAGTGTATAACGACCGCTGACAGCAACGGATGCTGAGCAATCACTGTGCAATCACAGAGACGTACTCCAGCGGTAAAGCGTTATCAGCGATTCACACAGGCTTGAAATGCTTGACTATGAGTTTCCATTTGGTCGACTGATCAAAGCATGCACTTTTTTGAGGAATTGGAATGTGACGTGGTTTCGGACTACGGGGGAACGTAATGGCAGGCATTATTACTGTATGAGCCGCAAAAGGGAAGATCGCCATATCGGGCGCCAATTACATCGTAAACCCTTGCAGCTGGGCCTGCTATTTAAGAAGTAAGAACTTCTTGCTAATTCTGTGTCATCCTCTACCATTGGTCAGACACAGCCACCACCCGGACTAGGTGATTACCATCTCATGCGTAGTTTCCCGTTAACACAAAGCAAACGACTGCATTTCTGTTGGTGTCGTGAGCAGGAAGGACGAAATTCTGCTGAATGCCGTCGCATTGTGTTCAGTAATGCATGACTGTTTCGCACTGCCCCTGGAAACCATATCCAGCGAGTATGGTGGCAACCTGGGGAGAGGTCCCATTCTTTTAGTGTTTTGGAGAGACACAGCAGTGTTACTCCAGTCGTCAGGATAGGGCTGCATCGGGTATGACGTCACGTCTCGACTGGTAGTGACTGAAGAACTCTGATGGCACAACGGTATGGCGCAGACAGCGTGCTTCGTCATACGTTAACTAATTCGACAGTAACCTGAGGACGTTCTTCTACTGTACAATGTTCTACGACACAAGGCATGTGTTTCTGTGAATTTTTTCATGATGTTGAGACATTGAGGTGCCTATCAAGATCTCCGACGGACCCTGTGTTACACCACCTCAGATGTCACCTCGTTTCCAGTCCCAGTATCCAGGACTAGTTACAACATTTGTTCGACAGATTGTCTCCGGAGAGATTACAACAGATATATGCCAGAAGAGGTGCAACCTCTTACTCTTTAATAGAATCTGAATTTCACTCTCTTTGTATATCCGACTAGATTTTTATTCACTGAAAGAACATCACTTACACTCCCAAACAAATAACCGTCATTTCGTTTCTCCTCCCCTTCTGCGTGCTTCACTTTCTTATCTGCTCCTGTACGGAACTGAGTCACGTGAGACGTAACACCACTTTTATTTACACATATTGAAACGAATTTCGGCTGTTTTTGATGGTTTGTTTGCTTAATACTCTTAGCACAGGTATTAACATAAATACTGAAGCAAGAAGGCTTTTTTTTCAGTTTTTAAAGTGGAATAGTATACGTTTTATAGTTGCCTTCGAAAGCACCTGCGAAGAAAGTTACATTGATATAGCGTTTGTTAATGTTGAGAATGAAAGTTGTCTTAAAAAATTCGAGAAATGTCCCAGAGTGTGGCAGATCTATGGCCGAAACACCGCCAGCAGTGTTCTCATGCTACGCTGTGTCAGAAAGTCTACTCATTTGTCTGTTTACTTGTCAGCATTGCAGGCCGCTCATTTGTGCTTCAAGATTCGTTGCGTGCAGACATGTACGCCACTGAGTAGAGGTTGTATATACTACCTTTAATTGGTGAATGTACAAGAAATGCTGTAAAAACAGTACAGCGGTATAGAGCTGCATTCACGGATCGCCAGTGTCCGACCCGCCGTGCACACACACGAATTATTAAGACGCAATAGCGTCTTCAAAAAGAGGACAAGAAAGAAGACTGCAACTGACAGAGAACGCAAAGAAGCTGTTCTGGCTACTACGCTAATGAATCCACACCGTGGTACGAAACATACTGCCTAGGAATTTGTAATCAGCTCCCTCCAGTTCCATGATTGTCCTATTATGTCTCTGCAGATATCTTACCTTCCTGTCTCTTCTCCTAGTCAGTGTCTTCCACATATTCCTTTCCTCTCTTATTTTCAGCAGTGCCTTCTCATTCCTTACCTTATCAGTCCAACTAATTTTCAACATTCATCTGTCGTACCACATCTCAAATGTTTCGATTCTTTTCTGCTCCGGTTTTCCCACAGTCCATGTTTCACTACCATAGAATGTTGTGTGCAGATAAACATTCTCACAAATATCTTTCTTAAATTAAGGCCTCTATTTAGTGCTAATAGACCTCTCTTGGCCAGGAATGTACTTTTTGCCAGTGCTAGTCTTGTTTTAATGTCCTCCTCACCCCGTTCGTCAATGGTAATTTTGCTGCCTAGATAGCACAATTCCTTCACTTCATCTACTTCGTGACCATCAATGCTGATGTTAACTTTCCCGCAGTTCTCTTTTCTGCTACTTCTCACTACTTTCATCTTTCTTCAATTTAATCTCAATCCATATTCTGTACTCATTAGACTGTTCATTCCGTTCAGCAGATTATGCAACTCCTCTTCACTTTCAATCAGGATAGCAATGTTACCAGCGAATCGTATCATTAACATCCTGTCAACACGAATTTTATTCCCACTTCTAATCCTTTCATTTGTATCCATAATTGCTTCTTCGATGTAAAGATTGTACAGTTCGGTTGAAAGACTATGTCCCTGTGATAAACCCTTTCATATTAAACTGCTTTTAATCCGAGCACTTTGGTCTAGTTCATCCACTCTTATTATTCCACATTGTACGCTCTCCCTAAAGCTTATCCCTAGCTTTCTTAGAATGTCGAACACCCTCCATTATTTTACAATGTCGAACGCTTTTTCCAGGTCGACAAATCCAATGAAAGTGTCTTGATTTTTCTTTAGTCTTGGTTCCATTATCAGCGGCTACGTCACAACTGCCCACCTGGTGTTTTTACTTTACCTAAGGCCAAACTAATCATCGTCCAAGACATCCTCAATTTCCTTTTTCATTCTTCTGTATTTTATTCTTGGCTACTACTTGGATGCATGATGTGTTAAACTTATTGCGCTATAATTCTCGCACTTGTCAGCTCTTGCCATCTTCGGAACTGTGTGGATTACATTTTTCTGACAGTGAGATGTTAAGTCTCCATACTCATACATTCTACAGACCAACGATAATAGTCTTTTTGTTGCCACTACCCGAATGAGTTTAGAAATTCTGATAGAATGTCTTAGTTGACATTAAGTCCTCCAATCTTCGTTTAAATTCTTGTTCCAATACTGGATCCCATATCTCTTCTAAACTGACTCTTGTTCCTTTTTAAAGTACAGGTCAGATGTCCTGTAGATATATGTGTCTGTAAAGCTTTGGTTTCCATTGCCTTCCTTCTCTTTGAGACCGTCAGTGTACTCTTTCCATTTGCCCACTCTCTCCTCTGTGTGTAACAATGGAATTCACGTTGCATTTTTATTGTTACTATCCTTGCTTTTAATTTCACCGAAGATTGTAGTGAATTTCGTATATGCTGAGTCAATCCTTCCGACAATCATTTCTTTTTTGGTTTCTTCTCATTTTCATGCAGCCATCTCGTCTAAGCGTCCCTGCACTTCTTATTCATTTCATTCCTACTGAACTTGTGTTTCAGCATTCCTGAATTTCCCTTAACATTTTTGTACTTCCTTCTTCCATCGATTAACTGAAGTATTTCTTCTGTTACCCATATTTTCTTCGCAGTTAGCTCCTCTGCACCTACGTTTCCCTTTACAACTTTTGTGATTGATTTCTTTAGAGTTTTCCATTCCTCGTGAATTTCATTGTCTATTGAGCTATATCTTATTGCTGTGCCTATAGCCTTAGAGAACTTCAAGGTAACTCTTCATTCCTTAGTAGTTCCGTATCCCACTTCTTCGCCTATTGGTCCTTCCTGACTAATGTCTTAAACTTCAGCCTACTTCTTCATCACTACATTGTGATATGCTCCTGGGTAGACCTCACAATCTGTGATTTCGGAAGTTCTGTCTGACCACGAGGTAATCTAACTGAAATCTTCCTGCATCACACTGCCTTTTCCTAGAATACCTCCTCCTCTTGTGAATCTTGAACAGAGTATTCGCTACTACATGCTGAAATTTATTACAGAACCCAGACTTTCTCCCCTCTCATTCCTTGTCCAAAACTCATATTCTCCAGTCACTCTTCCTTCTGTTCCTTTCCTTATAACCTCATTCCAGTCCCCTCATGACTATTAGATTTTCATCGCACTTTACGTTCTGTATTACACTTTCAGTATGCGCATATACTTGCTTGTCTTCATTGTCGGCTTGCGACGTCGGCATGTACACCTGAACATTCTTTGTCGGTGTTGGTTTACCATTGATTGTGAAAAGAAGAACCCTATTACTGAACACTTCACAGTAACACACTCTCAGCCCTATTTTTCTATTCGTGACGAATACTACTACCGTTATACTATTTTGTGCTGCTGCTGACATTTAAGTTATAGCTTCCTTACCACGTTCAAGCCTGTGACTTTCCACGCCCCGTTTCTTAGAACGTTATCCTTCGGTTGGTTATTGAATTTTTTTCTCAAGATTACCTCTCCCTTGGCAGTACCCCGCCCCCCGTGGATGCGAATGGGGTACTATTTCGGAATCTTTTTCCCAATCGAGAGACCATCATGACGCTTTATAAAGTACAGGTCACATGCCCTGTAGATACATATGCCTTTAAAGCTTTGGTTTACATTGCCTTCCTCATCCTCATGCCGTTGACCACCCACATATACAGCAACCATTATTACAGTTTCGTTAGTTGCAACGATGTAGGACATCCAGCGAAACCATACTAAGTGCTGTATCTGAAAACTAAATACAATAAATACAGTGTGACGCAGATAAAAGTTGCCTAGATAAGTCTAAGAGAAATGCTGTGAAATTACAGAAACGAGGAGCGGAAATGGACTTCTAATTATTTACAATGAAAACTACAGTGAAAAATACCTTTATACAAAATGTTGAAAGTAACTCGCTACAATATCAATACGCAGCTGCACATATTCATATACACCCGGCGTAAGGTTCGGAAAACGATGGAGTTAACTTCACGTTTCAAGTTGCCTTAACGTTTCCATACTATGTGTGAATCTGTTTCACAGACGTCGCTCTTCAAGTGTTCCTACAGTAAAAAAAGACTTCTTGTTAGATCCGGCAATCGTGGTGGCCATAAACATTTGCTCACAGTTCGTTCCACAGTGAATACATCATGGGCTCTTCCCAGTGATACCTTAGAGGTGTAGCATATTGCACCATCTTGCTGGAAGAAGCAGCACTGTCTTTCTTATCCAATGTGCTGAGCACAAAATGTATCAAAAATACCCCTATATGCAGCCGCGTTTAGGACAGTGACGTGCGTTCCTGTTGCATCGTACGAAGCACCTACTTTTTTCATCGTGGAGAGGGTGCTGACACACAGTTTTGGGGTTCTCCGTTACCCAGTACCTCGTGTTATTCAATCCACATGAGCTGAACGGCGAAACCGTGCTTCATCGCTCATGATATAATGAAAAGGGTCTAACAAACCACCGTCAATATTCTTCAGAAACCACTTTCAGTAATCTGCACCTTTCTGATTGTCATAATCCAGTAATTGCTTCACATCCATCATATGATATGGCTTGAAATTAAGACTTTTCGATATCCACCGGGGACTCCCCCTACTTACATGCGCCTGCTGGGCCAAATTACGGGCAGTTTTTATCCAGACTCTGTATTGCTCTGTATGCTGATATTCCTCCATCTGGACCCTTGACCTGAAAAATATCGCTAGTTTCCTTCATCGAACTTGTTTTCGCATATCCTTCCAAAACCTCAATTCTTTCCTCTATCGAGGCAGTCATTTTGCAGAGTTCAAAGAAAAACGTCTAACCTCACTGATGAAATAAATTGAAAAGCTGACAGAAGAATGCTAACAATCGGTTATAGTATAAAAAACTGTCCATTGCTGCAGCTGTTGATTTCTGAGTCTAAGTATTGCATTCGCATTCAGAGGGGAGGGGGCTAGTTCTAAATGCGCCACCCTGTAGTTGGAAAGTCCACTCATGTCGAAGTGCATTTTATCTGATGGAAACATATTAAACTGACACCTCTGAGGGTATTAATATTGGCGCTGGTGACAGTGACAATGAGCAAAAAATGAATTTCGAAGAACAAAGGACAACTAAAAGTATCAGAGTTTACATATAGAATAAACTACGAGTGCATACAGCTTCAGCTGAGTCGTACATGAAAGTGTAACTTCGGACTTTCAGCTCTGAACATGACCATGTAGAAAAATTGGGGTTCAAGTCGAGGGAAGTGGTTGTCGAAGTAAGGGGCATCATGTATCTAGTAGAAGTGTTCATGATGCGGAAAAAAGGTCCACTAGTGAATCAATGAATAGTTATCGTACCAAAAACTTAACGAAATATTTCTCATGATGTGCAGATGGAAGCATCAAAGTATAAGTCACACAAGACGCTTCATCCCTTTTGTTCCGTGAACGAGGTTTTCGGCAAATGACAGTAGGCTAAGGGGTACGTATTTTGGTACGTGCTAAGGAATCTTAACTCGTTATCAGTCGAGAAGCAAGTATGATTTTATAAACAGAATGATATACTTTTCTAACGGCATACGAAAGCGCTTGAAAATTCGAGTACAATGATAAAAGGCTTGTTAATTTTGAAGATCATACTCTTCTCAAAAGAATTGAACAATCTCGAAAGAACAGACACCAAGCATTCATGTAACTGATACATCTTTCTGGGCAGTGGATCCACCTTCTTCAGTGTGGATGATCAAATACGTCCGATCTCCTGTGGGAATCTCAGAGTAGCAAATATGGAGTCAATATACAGAGACTGCGAACAGGTGGCATTCGGTGTGAATGTGCTTAGGCTGTGAGGCGCGTCGAGACAGTCCGCGCAGTTAAGGTAAAGCTGTATTGCGCACGGCACGGTGGTTAACGCATCTGCCTAGGAAGCAAGAGATCCCTGGCTCGAAACCTGGGCCGGTACCCATTTCCACTGGTCGTCGCTGATTCGTTTAATGTCCCACTGCAGCTGACAGCAGTAATCCCCATCAATTTACATATACTGTAGAACTAACAAGAATTTCCTCGTGTATCACCATGTCATTTCTGCTTCAACATTCCATGAATGAAAACGTATACACCAATGAAGAGGAGTTAGAGATGTATACTTTCATACTTTATCAAACAAAAGCTGTAGCCGGATACTGCCTGACGAAAACCTGGGAACGTATGCAAATTTGTCACAGTGTTCTGATGTCCGAGTAGCTAGCACATGTAGTAGTTCCATATAAAAAACTCGTAACTATTCCTGTATCTATTTCGTATAGGAAATTCGGTCTTACCGCACAAGAGAATATCCCTATCGCACCCTCCTCACATTTAGCGGTAAGATGGCCCAGTGGCCCGTAAAAAAAGATGGTTCAAATTACTCTGAACACTATGGGACTTAACATCTATGGTCATCAGTCCCCTAGAACTTAGAACTACTTAAACGTAACTAACCTAAGAACGTCACACAACACCCAGTCATCACGATGCCTGTCAAAAACTGAACACATCTCAAGCATGAAAACAGGAGAAAGGTATACTGAACCGTGAAAAAAGAACCGAAAAAGAAACAGTGAACGGTCCAAAGTCAAAAAGTGCAACATGGTGCTAATTTATGTAGCCATGGTGTTGTGGTTATGTGGTCACCATGTTGGATTGCGTAGCTGGAAATACGTTTTCAAATCTCGCTCACCTCCTTTTTTTTAGACATAATTGTGACGTTTCTGTTCATTGTATTCAAATTTGTGCCTGTGTCGTGGTATAACGTCCGTCTGCAACGGCGAGGTGTAAGAAAGGGACGCCGGCCGCGGTGGTCCAGCGGTTCTAGGCGCGCAGTCCGGAACCGCGCGACGGCTACGGTCGCAGGTTCGAATCCTGCCTCGGGCATGGATGTGTGTGATGTCCTTAGGTTAGTTAGATTTAAGTAGTTCTAAGTTCTAGGGGACTGATGACCACAGATGTTAAGTCCCATAGTGCTCAAAGCCATTTTAAGAAAGGGACCACCAGACGTTTGTACCTCCTAGTTGTTCTGCACAAGTACCACATCTTACGACTCTTGCGTTCCGTTTTGGAAGTTTTAAATTCCTTTGTTGTAACATAGTTCACACCCGTTTATTTGTTGTTTTCGCTTCTGTGAGAGTCTATGCGGTACCTCACCTGCTCTGTGTTCATCACATTACCACGTTCACTTGCGACGCTAATATATCCTGACTACACGACTCACATTCTCTAAGCAATGCATAGTGTGACACTTGGAACACTACAGAAGAATACCAGACACGTCAATGACCGGACGGGCGGTTCATAATTTTGTAACTAAAAAAATACAGGGATTTTAACAAGGATCTCCTGCTTTGTAGTCCAACGCCATGACAACTACGACTGGGTAATTTTTTGCAATTTCCTTAATGTTGCACGTCTTGAGCTTGGACCTTTCGCTGTATCTGTTCTCCTACCTTCCTCACAATTCAGTACACCTTCTTCCTGTTTTCATGCTTGAGATGTGTTTAATTTTTGACAGGCTATCCACTGGGCTGTCTCGCCATTAATTGTGCGGGGGATCCGATGAGGAGTTTCCCTTGTTAGCGGCGTAGACCTGTCTTCCTGCATCTAACGACGAGATGTGGAATGTGAGCTCCACGTGGAGGAGTTTACACTGCAGTGGATGGATCTGGCCACATTGTTTTCCAATATCAGCGGATTTCCCAGATTCTTTCGCGAAAGGTTTCAACGCCAATACTAACGAGCGCAGTACCACTGTAAATGTTTTGCAATAGCTGTAGAACGCTGTTATGAGAAATACACGCGCCCATTAAAAAACCCTACGTGTTCAATTGTCACTTAATACCAGAGTTCAGAGCTTTATCCATAGAAAACAAGCATATTTTCGATACCTGGAAAGGTTCAGCAAATAAAAGGGGTGATATGTCTTACGTTAATCGCTCTGTATAGAGGTTGTCATGAACGGCACAACACCGAAATTGTGATTACCAAATCAAATGCTAAATTTCTGATTCCATTATCTAACATTTCATTACTCCTAGGTCACGTACTTCTCCTGTTTAATTCACACACGATGAGTGACACGGATATTTATTTCAGTGCCTTTCGGAATCTGTTGGTCTGGTTAAGCTCGAATGTGGCCCTAGGGTCAGATAAAATTCCTGTCATCTTCTATAAATAATTTCCCGTTTAGATAGCCACTCTTTTAACCATAATATATCTTTTAATCTCTAAGACATAAGCGGCGTGTTCCCGGTGCTTGACAGAAAGCATACTTCACACCCGTCGTCAAGGACAACTGAAGTGATTCACAACAGTACCATCCAGTATCGTTGACATCCACCTGATGTACAACCTTAGAATATCATCTGAGCTCAAACATAACGTGGAACCTGAAGCAAAACTACTTTTATCACGTAACATCCTGAAAGTCATGGATTATGCCTGTCAAATGGATGCAGTAGTTCTTCCAAAAACATTTGACTGGGTATCACACCAATACTTATAAATTAAAATGCGATCGTATTCTGTTTCAGACGAAATGTGTAAATGGATTAACAATATTTTGGTGGTGCGAACGCTAAATTTTATTTACATCTACATGTACATCATACTCCTAATGGTGAGTGGTGGAGGGTACTTTCGGTACCACTATCTGCTCCCTCGAACCCTGTTCCACTCGTGAATAGTGCGTGAGTAGGATGAATGTCGGTAAGCCTCTGTATTGGTCCTAATTTCTAGACTTTTCTCCTCGTGGTCAATATGGGAGATATGTGTGGGGGGAAGTAATATGTTGTCCGGCTCCTCCTGAAAAGTGCTGTCCCGAAATTTCAATAGTGATTCTCTCCGTGATGCACAACGCCTCTCTTGTAACATCTCCCAGTGGAGTTTGTTTAGAATCTCCGTAACGTTCTCTCGTCAGCCAAACGGTCCCGTGACGAAACGCACCGCTCTTCGTTGGATCTTCTCTATCTCCTCTATCAGTCCTACCCGATAGGGATCCCAGATAGATGAACAATACTCAAGAATCGGGTGAACAAGCGTCTTATAAGCCAGTTCTTTCGCGGATGAGTTACAGTTCCTTAAGATTCTTCCGATAAATCTGTGTCTGGTGTCTGCTCTCTCCACTATCTATTTTATATGGTCATTCCACTTAAGGTCGCTCTGGATAGTTACGCCTCGATATTTTACGGCAGAAGCTGTGTCCTGCCGTTTGTCATAAATAGTGTACCTGTAGAGTAGTGGATTTCTTTTCCTATGTATGCACCATATGATACATTTATTCACGCTCAGGGTCAACTGCCAGAGCCTGCACCATTCATTTATTCTCTGCAGGTCGTTCTGAAAATTCTTACTGTCTTTTGGCTTTTCTGCTTTGGTATGCGAAACTGCATCATCTGCGAATAGCCTTAAAGTGTAGCCGGTGCTTTCTACTGTATCACCGAGCGAGGTGGCGCAGTGGTTAGCACACTGGACTCGCATTCGGGAGGACGACGGTTCAATCCCGTCTCCAGCCATCCTGATTTAGGTTTTCCGTGATTTCTCTAAATTGTTTCAGGCAAATGTCGGGATGGTTCCTTTGAAAGGGCACGGCCGATTTCCTTCCCAATCCTTCCCTAACCCGAGCTTGCGCTCTGTCTCTAATGACCTCGTTGTCGACGGGACGTTAAACACTGACCACTAATACTACTCTACTAGATCATTTATGTACATTGTAAACAGCAACGATTCTATCACACACCCTGTGGTATTCCGGGTATTACCTTTACAAATTGTCGATTTAGTTCCGTTAAGAACGACTTGTTCAGTTCTGTCTGCAAGAAAGTCTTGAATCCAGTCACAGGTCAGCTCCGATACTCCGCAATCTCGTATTTTTTTCATTAAACGGCAATGCGGGACGGTGTCAAATGTCTTACTGTAATGAAGGAACACACCATCAAACTGACCGCCGTTGTCCACAGCACTGTGTATCTCATGGAGGAGCAGAGCGAGCTTGTCCAAACAGTCATCGATTCATGTTGTCGTAGCTTCAGACGTGCACCTGCGAAGTCTGATCGGGCTCTTCCTGCTCTTGTTGTTAATTGTGATATGGCAAACATAGTCAATCATAATCTCACACCTTTTACAGGCGTTGCAGTTATGTGGTTATAATATGGAATGATCACATGGCGTAATTGGCAGGCAATGTAGGATGCGGTCTTCGGTTCTTTGGGAGGATACTGGCATAAAGCGAAGAGCTACATGGAACAATGCTTGTTGTTTTGTCCTGAGACTGGTTTGATGCAGCTCTCCATGCTACCCTATCCTGTGCAAGCTTCTTCTTCTCCCAGTTCTTACTGCAACCTACATCCTTCTGAATCTGCTTAGTGTATTCATCTCTTGGTCTCCCTCTACGATTTTTACTCTCCACGCTGCCTTCCAATGCTAAATTTGTGATCCCTTGATATCTCAGAACATGTCGTACCAACCGGTCCCTACTTCTTGTCAAGTTGTTCCACAAACTCCTCTTCTCCCCAATTCTATTCCATACCTCCTCATTAGTTATTTGGTCTACTCACCTAATCTTCAGCATTCTTCTGTAGCACCACATTTCTAAAGCTTCTATTCTCTTCTTGTCCAAACTATTTATCGTCCATGTTTCACTTCCATACATGGCTACACTCCATACAAATACTTTCAGAAAAACGACTTCCTGACACATAAATCTATACTCGATGTTAACAAATTTCTCTTCTTCAATAACGCTTTCCTTGCCATTGCTAGTCTACATTTTATATCCTCTCTACTTCGACCACCATGAGTTATTTTGCTCCCCAAATAGCAAAACTCCTCTACTACTTTAAGTGACTCATTTTCCAATCAAATTCCCGCAGCATCACCCGAGTTAACTCGACTACATTCCATTATCCTCGTTTTGCTTTTGTTGGTGTTCATTTTATATCCTCCTTTCAAGACACTGTCCATTCCGTTCAACTACCCCGAATTTTTCTTATGTTTCCTTTACTGCTTGCTCAATATACAGGTCGAATAACATCGGGGAGAGGCTAGAACCCTGTCTCACTCCCTTCCCAACCACTCTTTCCCTTTCGTGCCCCTCGATTCTTATAACTGCCATCTGGTTTCTGTACAATAGTCTAATAGAGTAAAAGAATACACGTGTGACTCAGTCGAGGATGTTGATCAAGTATGTGAGTCCCATACAAACAGAACTGACGGCGATTGTCAATGTACAAAAAGAATCAGAACGAAACGTCACAGTTGTGTTTGTCTCACGATGGGGCCTCATGAAATTGCCGCCTGGATATTCACATCAACAAACCCCGTTTCAGTGTAAACACCAATAACGGATCGTTTTAACGAATAATTCCTAACTATATGGTAGGTGCTCGGGTTACATTATGCATAAAAGATATTGCTTTGGTGGTGGCATGATGCTACGGACAAAATCAAGTGTTTAATACGAGTACGATTACACTACCATGAACGTTACAAGTGTAATAGTTTGATCTTCAAGACTAACGTTCCGTTGAAACATGACAGGGTATCCATTTCGTAAGGAGGAAGAGTTCGCCTGTATATAAGGCAGCGCGTATGGTAAGGCAAGAGAAGAAATGTGTACAACACCTCTTCGTACTTGAATATCTTCGTGCAATCGAGGCAAGATCCTTAGGACTGCAAACGATGGACTGAGATAGAGCTGACAATGTAGTAGGCACCCTGCAGTGTCTCAAAGTGTGTCGACGTATTTACCGAAGTATGTGACATCGCACAGTGTAGCATTGTGAATGCTTCACTAGCAGTCAGATTATCCATCTCTTCTTCAAAACGTGCAGGATTTTTAGTGTGTTGGTCAACGAACAACAAGAACTGATGCATCCTGATATACTCAGAGGAGAGATATTGAAGTATTTCCATGGAAACGTAGGAGTATATGGTGATGATAAAAGGTTTGAATGGACTTAAGTTGATAAAGTGATTTTTTAGTTGAACTGACTATATAGCAATGTAAATGCAAAAAGTCAAGAATATAAAAGCAAAGTAAATAAGAAGGTAGTCAAGCATGCAGTAAGTTTAATAACTGGCACTGCTAAACGGAGCAAGTATACCGATTCAAAAATCCAGATACTTCTGTGATGGAGAACAGCACATGTAAGCGAGAAAGAAGTATCAGAATATTAACGTCCAGGAAGCACTTTACACAAAGAGAAACAGTTCTGTGGATAACTGAACACTGAATATAATTATGGTCAATTGTTTCATGTGAAATATACTTTTTATGGGGAAGAGGCACGAGGTTGCTAAGAAAGGAGAACGGAAGTATATGACTTTGTCATTGGGTACGGGGGATATTGAAAAGGAGAGGATGTACAGAAAGAGATTAGAATGTGGAAGTAATAACAATGTTTAATATATATAGATAAACCACAGGATGTGAAACGACAGTCTCAGCTTTGGTACAATAGCCGCAGTTATCTCCCACAGGCACAACTAGGTTCTTGCCGGAGGTGGAAACCTGCCTGTATGAATCCTGCCCTGACAGTAACCCAAGAATCAGATTTTACTTCCTACTGCAAAGGTGAAGCTAAAGCCAACATGTTTTGATGTGGTTTAATCTACTATTACAATTACGGAACAGGCTGGAAGCTTGCAACACTACTCAAATAACAGTTGTACTTGCATTGGGATAAAACTAATATGATGTTTTAGCCGTATACACAGGAAGTACAAGGGGTCGAACACTTTAATCAAGTGAAATAGGTGGCATAGAGCTCTTACTTCACTTAACTTGTATACAAGAATAAATCTGGCACATAATGGTCTGATACAAAGTCAGCAGTAGATAAAAGCATTAAGTAGTAAAGTGAGCGGAGAAGTGATGTCGTCAATTAATGGCCTGAGTGGCAGAATGTACGAGCTCAGGCTTCGGATACTGTCAGACATTCGATGTACCATCGTTGAATTGGTCAACGATTATCGTGATTCAACGAGTAAGTGCAGGATTGATACTCCTACTCTTTGGTCCGATAGTCTTCCATATGCTTTTGAAGTTTCAGCATTCAGATAATAGTAGCAAAATGGGACGTAAAGAGTTAATCCGTGTGGTGCGGTGGCTGTGCTGATGGTGAAAGCGCCTGTAGTCCAGCCAAATCGTAGTCACCAACAGAACGCATGAAATTTCAGTTTTGATACGTAGTAACAATAAAGCTTCCTAATTAATTTAAGGCTACAATTAGTTCTGATATTTAATTGTTAGTTCTTGATTTTACATTCTGTATCGCCCCCACAGGAGCGCACACCATAGTAGGAAATTAATAAGAAGGAAACAAAATTCAGTTATGATATGTCTAAGAACAGAATGCATTAAAGACTAAATTCATAGAACTAGTAAATGGAATAATAAGAGAATAAATTGTGAGCTGTAAGACTAGAGGTAAGGCAAAATTGCACAATTGTTATATAGTAACACAAACGTGCTAAAAGTAGAGAATGGTGGAAAACGTCTATCGTGCAAGGAGGACTAGAACGTACACTATTTATATATATTTTCGCAAGATATCGGAGAATTGAAACGTTTGATATGTTAATTAAAATATTGAGCAATGATAATTATCTGTCAGAAGTTGCGCTGCAAGGAGGATAATATTAGTGGCAGACTGTACGTACCACGACGTCAGAGAATGTTTATGTGACAATGAAAGAAGCTGCTACCCTACAGAAGAAGACATTCGCCGTTTTTGCCTTCTAACAGTTTTACTCAGACAGTAATCGCTCATTCTTTTTCTCTCTTCCTCCGTTTTTTTATTTATTTATTTGTCTCTTTTTTGTATAAGTACTCTATATTCGAACATTTCACAAGCGGTTACTATACTACCAAAAACTCAAACTGGCATGTAGCATCACAATCTTGGGTCGATATCTTCTGCAGCTCGCGAAACATCAGAGGTAAACTGCTTAGGTAATGTCTTAAGCTCGCAGAAAAATACACTGCTGAACTAGGACGTACGTTAGTCTATCATTTACTTTGAAATACCAGCTAAATGTATTTTAACTAGTATAACCATCAAAGGAGTTTTACATGTCTGTAATATTCTTTCAGTGGCTTATGGTCCATACTGGAGACACGTCCTAGACTTCTGGAAGCTAAGGGATGAGCCTAATGTGTTAATTAATTCCTTCGAAGACATGAAAAAGGTAAAGTACAACTGAAACACGTTTTTACTAATTCCAAAGTTTATGTAAGGTATGAATATATCCGCCGGAGTTACTGTTCTTGTGTCCAAACCACAGAAATAATGATCCCATAAAAGTGCCTGTTCCAAATTTGATAAAAATTGATCAACATGTGGTAAGCACCTAATGACACAGAAAAAATTGTTTTCTTTTTGCTTGAAATTCGTCAGTAACAAGAAATTTGTCTTGCAATACTGTTGGTCACGTCATTCGATTGCCACTCATAAAGCCAATGTTTTAACTTCGTTTATTTCTTCACCTTTCCATCCGCAAACTGCTGTCTTGATGAGTTACTACTGTCTTTTGCAAACGAATGTTTACGCTTCTACGTTAAGGAGCTAAAGTATAAATCACTTCTAGTTCTAATAACTGACACTCTATAATGTGAATGTAACTAGCGGACATTTGCATTACTGTTATTGAATAATTTCAAATAATTATTTACTGAATGTTTTTTCAATTCACAGGATATCTGCTCTGTCATCAACAAAATGTCACGCTTCCTCGGTCGGACACTGAAAGAAGATCAGGTGACGGCTTTGGCACAGTATCTGTCCTTCGAGAGCATGAAGAACAACAGCTCAGTTAACTTTCATAACACAGGGCCAGACAATGAAGTCATCGACTTTATCCGTAAAGGCGAAGTTGGCCAAGCGCCCAATGAACTCGAGCCAGACCTTATCGAACGCTTCGACGCTTGGAGTAAACGGCATTTGCGGGACACTGAGTACCATGGCTCTCTGTGATATACTTCGGCCACATGTTTTTGTAAAAACTTTTGTAGAAATATTTTTGAGAAACCTACTACTTGTTCTTTTTTCCTCTACTTTTCATACTTCCACTAGACGCTATCTCCAGCCAATATGTAAGCAGTTAGTGGTGGCATCTATACCTCCAGAATAACCCGTTCACATCTTCTTGTTCTCTTAAAAGACGAGCGTCATGTAATCGTGCTTATCTTAACAGCAGACCATTATGAGAATAATGGATCCATTACTTTATGAACCTCGATCGCCTTTGATCTTACGACGAAAACTCTTTTCACATGACAGATATATTTTTGCAAAATTTCAAGAATTGGCTAATAATTACCTTCGTTTCGCTAAAACTCCACATGTTTGTTAATAGTGGTATAATATGCTTAGTTTTTTTTTAATTGATTTTCAATTTCCCCCGAAGGGGGCGGGCCGGCAGCAGCTTACTACGCTGCTCTACAGCCTACAGACTTTTTTTAAATAAAGGAAGAAGAAAGACACAAGGAAAAACAGGCGATAAAATGGCGAGTTAAAGCGTAAAATGGCGTATAATTGTGGAAAGTTAAAACAGAAAGCAAAAGGGGGTTGGCAATGTAGATAAAAGACACAGGAATCAGACAAGCAACACAGTAGACACACAATTAAAAAACATGGCGACAGTCTGGTTTCTGTTCGCAAGTAATAAAAAGCACACCCAGCGACATTATGATGGCTGTTCGCTACACTTCCCAAAAGACACACCACGGAGCACGCACTGGAAAAACACACTGTAAAACACTGCACGAAAAAGGCGGCACAAAGATGGCACTCCCGATCCAAGGCAGATGGGGGGGGGGGGGGGGGGGACCTGGAGTAGGGGGGAAAACAAGGAGGGAGGAGAGGAAAAATCGAAAAGGGGGTTGGGAAACCAAGGAAGGAGAGGACTAATAAAGGGGGAGAAGGGCAGTCGCGAGAGGGAATGAGAGGAGGCAGAGGAAGGAAATGTAAAAGAGCGTGGGGGAGAGAAGGGGGCAAAGAGAGGGGAGGTGGGGAAGAAAGAGGATGGAAGGGGGGGAGATGGAGCCTGGGAAAAGGACAGAGGAAGGGAGGGGGAGTGAGGATCAGAGTTGATAGGAGGGATAAATGGAGGGAGAGAGGGCATCATCCAGGAGGGGGAGTTGATGGAAGCCACCTTGGGAAAGGAGATGTAGGGTTTAGAGATGGAGGGTAGGGGGGACATAACAGTGAAGACGGGGCAGGGGGCGGAGATTCGAGAGGAGAGGAGCAACCAGGGCGTGAGGGAGTTCAAGACGGCGGGAGGTGTAGAGGATGTATGCTTAGTTAACCTACCCCACCTTTGTGCTGTATACTGCAAATAAGATTGCAGAGGATTCAACGGAACACCCCGCAAAAAGCGTCCTCAACTGTAGAAATTTTATTCACATACTATCTGACCATAACACGTTGCACATATACAGGGTGGTCCGCTGATCGTGACCGGACAAAATATCTCACGAAATAAACATTAAACGAAAGAACTAGAAAGAACGAAACTTGTCTAGCTTGAAGGGGGAAACCAGATGGCGCTGTGGGTGGCCCGCTAGATGGCGCTGCCATAGGTCAAACGGATATCAACTGTGCTTTTTTTAAATAGGAACCCCCATTTTTATTACATATTCGTGTAGTACGTAAAGAAATATGAATATTTTAGTTGGACCACTTTTTTGTCTTTGTGATAGATGGTGCTGTAATAGTCACAAACGTATGGTTCACAATTTTAGACGAACAGTTGGTAACAGGTAGGTTTTTTAAATTAAAATACAGAACGTAGCTACGTTTGAACATTTTATTTCGGTTGTTTCAATATGATACATGTGCCTTTGTGAACTTATCATTTCTGAGATCGCATGCTGTTACAGCGTGATTATCTGTAAATACCACATTAATGTACTAAATTCTCAAAATGATGTCCATCAAATTCAATGCATTTGGCAATGCGTGTAACGACATTCCTCTCTACAGCGAGTAGTTCGCCTTCCGTAATGTACGCACATGCATTGACAATGCGCTGACACATGTTGTCAGGCGTTGTCGGTGGATCACGATAGTAAACATACTTCAACTTTCCCCTCAGAAAGAAATCCGGGGACGTCAGATCCGGTGAACGTGCGGCCCATGGTGTGATGCTTCGACGACCAATCCACCGGTCATGAAATAGGCTATTCAATTCTGCTTCAACCGCACGCGAGCTATGTGCCGGACATCCATCATGTTGGAAGTACATCGCCATTCTGTCATGCAGTGAAACATCTTATAGGAACATCGGAAGAACATTACGTAAGAAATCAGCATACATTGCGGCATTTGGACTGCCATAGATAAAATGGAAGCCAAGTATCATTCCTCTCATAACGCTGCACCACACATTAACCCGCTAATGCCGCTGATGTTCCACTTGTCGCAGCCATCGTGGATTTTCTGTTGCCCAATAGTGCATATTATGCCGGTTTACGTTACCGCTGTTGGTGAATGACGCTTCGTCACTAAATAGAACGCATGCAAAAAGTCTGTCATCGTCCCCTAATTTATTTAGTGCCAAGTGGCAGAACTGTACACGACGTTCAAAGTCGCCGCCATGCAATTCCTGGCGCATAGAAATATGGTACGGGTGTAGTCGATGTTGATGTAGGAGCATTCTCGACACCGACGTTTTTGAGATTCCCGATTCTCGCGCAATTTGTCTGTTACAGATGTGCGGATTAGCCGCGGCAGCAGCTAAAACACCTAACTGGGCATCATCATTTGTTGCAGGTCGTAGTTGATGTTTCACATGTGACTGAACACTTCCTGTTTCCTTAAACAACGTAACTACCTGGCGAACGGTCCGGAAACTTGGATGATGTCGTCCAGGACACTGAGCAGCATACATAGCACACGCCCGTTGGGCATTTTGATCACAATAGCCATATATCAACACGATATCGACGTTTTCCGTAATTGGTAAAGGGTAGATTTTAACACGGGCAATGTATCACGAAGCAACTACCGTCCCCACTGGTGGAATGTTACGTGATACCATGTACTTACACGTTTGTGAGTATTACAGCGCCATCTATCACAATGCGAAAAAAGTGGTACAACTAAAACAATCATATTTCTTTACGTACTACACAAATATGTAATAAAAATGGTCGTTCCTTTTTGAAAAAACGAAGTTGATATCCATTTGACCCATGACATTGTCATCTAGCGGGCCAACAATATCGCCATCTGGTTTACCCCATAAAGCTAGACGAGTTTCGTTCTTTGTAGTCTTTTCGTTTGCTGCTTATTTCGTGAGATATTAGGCACGGTCACTATCAATGGACCACCCTGTATACTTGCATCCCTATCTAATAGGTCTCTTTCGATTAGTATTATACATCACCCCCTCTATACCCTCACTCACATTTCACTGACTGATAGTCCTCTATCAGGTCAACAAAGACGATCACCATATATTCGACATTAATATCAAAAGCTTTCGTTTACATATGTGTGTCACCTGTTTGTCACTCTCTTACGCACTCCTATCGATGCTGGGACCTTCTTACATCCACAGTCATTTTTCCTAAATACTTAAGAATACAGACTGATATGTACCACACATCAACCTATGGAATCTTCTCCAAGCCTTTTCGAATGATTACAGGTTATGCAATCAACCAGACTATGGAAACTCCTTCTTGACTTAGTAATTTAAATGGTAGGTGTATCAAGAAGCGAAACCAGCCTGGACAGCAGTGATGTTGAAGCGCTGCTTCCGTTACGGGGAGGTGCACCGGTCCCGTGTCGAATCCGATCAGCGGATTAACGACGAGGTCTGTGCGCCGGCCAGCTCCTTTTTGACAGTTTCCCACACCCCACTGCGTGATTACCGGGCTGGCGGCCAAGTCCCATTTCAGTTGCACCATTTCTAGGCATTTAGAAAACATAAATATCTGAATAACACTCCACGTAGACAGCTGAGGTAAAGCTACTCCATCCCGGAGTTTTACAGGGTGAAGAGAGGAAAGGTGTCCGGCCACCCCTTGAAATAGCACGTAAAATATTTAATTAGTTACGCCGCCCCTGTCCCGACGCGGGACAGTGGCAAAAGAGAAAGAAGGAGAAGTGAGTTAAGAGCGGAAGAATTTCGTTCTTTTCCTATCTTTTGCGTTTCGAGATGAATGAGACCTAGAACGGGAGTACTCTTTAAGGGAATAATACTGTCGCGTAGAGTGGCCGCACGGTTTGAGGCGCCATGTTACAAAAAGCGCTGCCGTTCCCGCCCGAAGTTCGAGTCCTCCCTCGGGCATGGGTGTGTGTGTTGTTCTTACAGGGTGTCCAGATAAGGGCTCCCTGGTTTCAAAATTAAATATCTCGAAAACAAAGATCGATAGAGGAATGCAGCAAACGGTATGTTTATTGTGAAAGCTGTAAGAAGTTTATACAGCAGTTTGAAATAATAGTTACAAAAGCTGCTAACAGATGGCGCTGTACGCTGTACATCTCATATCAGCATACATAAGTGAAATAATCGTATGAAAACAATCTTTGCAAACAATCACATCACAATGTTTTCAAAATGTTCACCATTGGCACTACAGAGGTGGCACAAACAAAGAATGAAATTCGCCATCATATTTCGTAGTGACTCAACCGAAATGGATTCACATGCCACAGAGATCGCCGATTCAAGCTCGTCCAGCGTGGCGGGATGCTTTGGATAGACCATGTCTTTCGCTGTGCCCCACAAAAGAAAGTCACAGGGAGTCAAATCCGGCGAAAATGGAGGCCAATCCATGCCTGCAGCGGTAAATTTGGGATATTCCAAAGCATTGACTCGATTCCCGAAGTATCACTCAAGAAAGCGAAACACTTGTTCGGTCCGATGTGGTCGGGCTCCATCTTGCATAAACCATTCAGTACCTGGTCGATCCTCTAACGCTTGCTGTGTGGCGACAAATTGTTCCAAAATTGCGACGTAAAGTGCACCAGTGACCGTTTCTCGAATTAAAAAGGGGCCAATAATGCCTCTGCTGCATACTGCAGCCCACACAGTATCTTTAGGAGAATACAGGGGTTCCGCTTCACACCAATATGGCTTTTCGGAACTCCAAAATCGCCAGTTCTGCTTATTCACGTATCCATTCAGGTGGAAGTGTGCTTCACCTGTAAACCAGATGCAGCCAAAATCAAATCCTTCACTATCAATCATTGTTACCACCTGATTAGCAAAGGCAACCCTTTGTTGCACATCTCGTACGGGTATGGCCTGGTGCGTTTGAATTTTGAATGCAAACATGTGTAGGCTCTTTCTCAGTATTTTCTGCGTGCTGGAACGCTTCAAACCAGTCTCACAAGCAATTCTACGGACGGATGACATTGGATTTCGCTGAATAATTCCAGAAACTGTGGCGATATTTCCAGGCGTAACTGCGGTTTGCTTGCGGCCAACATGCCCCACTAGATCATCAGCTACGCTGCCTGTTCGTTGAAATTTTGCGAAGAGCGTACGAATGGTTTTCGAATCGGGTCCTTTTGGATCATTAAATCGCGCTTGAAAACTTCGCCTTGTTGCCGTAGGACTCTCTTCTAACCTGTGGTACTGTAGCACCAGAAAAACGCGTTGTTCAACGGAGTACATGGTTTTAATCTCTTCCTTCGGTACTCTAACCTCCTTTCACGTTTCAATAGTGAAACTTATCGCTCTGGGCTTTGGATCACTATTTATACTAGGCATTACGTATGGCGATTATAGCGCCATCTGTTAGCAGCTTTTGTAACTATTATTTCAAACTGCTGTATAAACTTCTTACAGCTTTCACAATAAACATACAGTTTACTGCATTTCTCTATCGATCTTTGTTTTCGAAATATTTATTTTTGAAATCAGGGAGTCCTTTTCTGGACACCCTCTAGCATAAGTTAGTTTAAGTGGTATGTAACTCTAGGGACCGATGACGACAGGAGTTTGGTCTATTGGGAATTCACACGCATTTGAACCTATTTTTGAATAATATGGACTGCATCTTCTTCTTAATCAAATGGTAGAAAAATTATTTGGCTTTATTATGTGTAAATTGCTTTCTCAAGTATATCTTCGTTGATCGTCATCATTGTAATTGTCATTCTCTAGCAGAAGCGATTACAGATAGTACATTGGAGTGTCCATAAACCCTCTCCCTGTTACTGTAGTATACGAGATAGCCAGCACACCTGTCAGAAGTTGCTGTTCTATGTCACGTTCCCAGTGTGTTCTCTGTGTGGTTTCTATGGACGATTTGTATTCGGTGTTTCAGTGATCTCACTCCTCGTAGCCTAAACATCTTTAATATAATTTACGCAGTTGTTATACACTTACCCTAACAGCACCTGATGGTTCTACCACAATGTATAAATACCGCCTTCGGCGAAATTCGCGCAGCTTGTGCATTTTGTGTGACGGTTTCTAGTGGATGTTGCAAGAAATATTCGCCACTCTGCTCTCCCCGGCATTTAAAATTTAATTCAATCATTAAGTCTCTTTACATCTAGCGTTTTAAAATTATTTCAACGACATTCGAGCATTTTTCTCATTTCCTTTTGATCTAAACTAGCACTTTGCGTATATGTAATAAAAGCTGTATGTCCTCTACATGTACCAGATTGAACAATTTCCTCTACTGAAGACTTCCAAAATAACGACGATGTTCGATGATGAACTATTTTGATACACTGCAGGACAGCCAACACCGTTTAGCCCATGGAGGTTTGAAATATCAGTGTCATCTTGCATTAGGATTCCACGTTCATCCATCGTTCGACTACGTCACAAGAGATCTTTAGCATCCGTGGATATTATCTGTGGCGAAAGCAGAGTAATCAAAAGACGGAGAATTCTCATCAGTAAGCCGAGTCAAACAGGCTACATGTAGGCTACTTGTATTTCAGATGTAATGTTCCCTTTTTTAAACAAGCACTCAACATGAAATTTGTAGTATTTTAGTATCTGGCAGTGGAGATGTGTTTCCTCTAATGACGTAATCTAATTTTTTCCTGACTAGTTTTTACACATGGTTTTGGCAACGTACGCTTATGTCACACTTTACACACATCTCCACCTAGCACTTTTCTGTCCATAATCAACAGTCTTCTACCTCTGTTCACCTCATCGTTCCTCTGCTCTCTGTCCATCTCCTCCTTCTCCCTCTGTCCATCCCCCCCCCCCCCCTCTCATTCTCTTTCTATCCATATTCTCCTGCTTGTTGTCATTGTTCATTACCTCTTCTCCCCTCTCTCTGCTCTGCCGTAGTCGTGTGACACTATAATACATATGTGCTACCTAACATTTTCGCGCTTTGCGTTTATTGTAAATATGATGTACTTCTTCCATTCTGCAAATTTTTAGATACTGTGTTTTAATTAGTAATGTTATATGTGCTGTAAACTACACTCTTGCTCTAAATTAAGGATGATGCTGATACATGGTGAAACATCGCTCTGGTGGGCGGTGTGCAGGCTTAAATCACCTCGGGGTATGACCATGCGGTGCATTTGACCTGCGGTCGTCGCACGGTGGCGCTGGCAGCAGTTCACATACGCAGAGGTATGTTGATGCATGTCACAGTACTGAGCAGCTAGGAAGGGTGCAGACGTTTTCATACGTGCTAATGGTGACTGTGTGTTGAAAATGGCTCAAAGGACATATTCAGGACTTTATGAGGGATAGAATACTAGGGCGACTGGAGACTGGTCAAACACAGTAGATCACAGCATGGGCCCTCCGTGTGCCACAAATTGTGATCTCGAGATTATGGCCACTCTTCTAGCAGACAGAAAAGTGTCCAGGCGCTACAGTACAGGACGTCCACAGGGTACAACACCACAAGAAGACCGATATCTCACCATCAGTGCCACAGACGGCCACCGGTTACTGCAGGTAGCCTTGCTCGAGACCTCACCGCAGCCACTGCAACAGTTGTCTCCAGACACAAGTCTGCTGACGACTGAACAGACATGGTTTATTCACCCAGAGACCTGCTAGGTGCATTCCACTGACTACTGGTCACAGGAGAGCCCGTAAAGCCTGGTGTAAAGAACACAGTACATGGTCATTGGAACAGTGGTCACAGGTTATGTTCGCGGACTAGTCCACGTATAGTGTGAACAGTGATTATCGCCGGATTTTCATCTGGCGTGAACCAGGAACTAGATACCAATCCTTTAATGTCCTTGAAAGGGGCCTCCATGGAGGTCGTGGTTTGATGGTGTGGGGTGAGATTATGATTGGTGCACGTACACTACTGCGTGTCCTTGACAGAGGAATTGTAACTGGTCAGGTTTATCGGGACGTCATTTTGCATCAGTATGTCCGCCTTTTCAGGCGTGCAGTGGGTCACACCTTCCTCTGACGAATTTTAACGTACGGCCCCACCGAGCTTCCGTCGTGGAGGAGCACCTTCAAACAGAAGATATCAGGCGAATGCATATTCTCCAGACCTAAACCCCATAGAACACGTCTGGGATGCTATCGGTCGACGTATCGCTGCACTTCTTCAAACCCCTAGGACTCTGCAGGAGCTCCAACAGGCACAGCTGCAGAAATGCTCGACCATCTGATCCAGAGTATGCCAACCCGTTGTGGGGATTGTGTCCGTGTTGATCGTGATCATATCCCATATTGATGTCGGGATACATGCGCAGGAAACAGTGGCGTTTTGTAGCACATGTATTTCGGGACGGTATTCTCAACTTATCACGAATACCGTGACTGTGTCGTGTGTGTTCCCTATGTACCTATGCTATTAGCGACAGTTTTGTGTAGTGCAATGTTGTGTGGCACCACATTCTGCAATTATCCTTAATTTATGAGGCTGAGTGGATATGAATTATTTTTTATCCAAAAAATGGTTCAAATGGCTCAGAACACTATGGGACTTAACATCTGAGGTCATCAGTTCCCTAGAACTTAGAACTACTTATACCTAACTAACCTAAGGACATCAAACACATCCATTCCCGAGGCAGGATTCGAACCTGCGACCGTAGCATTCGCGTGGTTCTAAACTGTAGCGCCTAGAGCCGCTCGGCCACCCCGGCCGGCTTTTATATCCATTCTGGGTTAATTCGGTTAGGGAAACTTAAAAAAAGCAATATCGTTAGCTGGGAGTAAAGACCTGTGGAAGAGTGCTTTCCCTGGACTCGAATATGACGTCACAGCAGAGTGTTCAGGAGACGTACTTGGGTGCGACACGTAAGAGATAACGCACACAAATGGCGTGCACTGTGTGGCCTTTGTGAGAAACAGTTTTTACTGTCGACACATCAGTAGCATGATGGACAGATGTAAAAGGGTCCATTAACATCAAGATCCTTTTCCATAAATTATCATTGCGAATCAACACGTGTCCGCAATATTACGTGGAGGACTGGGATAGTTGTAGACGGCTACGAAGTCGATGGCTTGATATCCGCAACGCATTGTGAAGTTGTATTATTTTAGTTCACGTTAGAAAACCTGTGAGACATTACGCAGTGGCATAATTTGAGTGACATTACTTGAATAATACGAAAAACTAGCGAAAATTGTAAGTACCTAATCTTGCTTGCCCTCCTCAGCGGTAAGAAGATCCGTATCGTAGATGCAACAACAACGGATGGGTCTCTGTAGAAAGACCAACGTTTGGTTTCTGAAGAGGGGAAGCACCATTTTCAATAGTTGCATTGGCAGCAGTCTGGATGAATGACTGTACTGGCCTTGTAACAACAGCCAAAATGGCCTTATTGTGCTCGTACAACTAACGGCTGAAAGCAAGTGGAAACCACAAAATGGTTCAAATGGCTCTGTGCACTATGGGACTTAACATCTGAGTTCATCAGTCACCTAGAATTAGAACTACTTAAACCTAACTAACCTAAGGATATCGTACACGTCAATGCCCGAGGCAGGATTCGAACCTGCGACCGTAGCAG
Source organism: Schistocerca serialis cubense (assembly GCF_023864345.2). Classification (NCBI taxonomy): domain Eukaryota; kingdom Metazoa; phylum Arthropoda; class Insecta; order Orthoptera; family Acrididae; genus Schistocerca; species Schistocerca serialis. The sequence goes on from NC_064643.1 coordinate 672,220,468, forward strand.
TCGCGCGGTTCCGGACTGAAGCGCCTAGAACCGCTCGGCCACAGCCGCCGGCTGGAAACCACAGCCGTAGTTATTTTCGAGAGCATGTACCTCTCTTATATGGTGAAATGTTGATGGCATCCTCTTTGATAAATTATTCCTGAGGTACAATAATTCTTCGTTCACCTCTGCCGACAAAGACTACTCAGGAGTCCGTCGTCATCAGAAAAAATAACACTGGCGTTCTACGGATCGGAGAGTGGAATGTTAGATGTCATATGGGCAGATAGGTTGCAAAATTCAAAAAAGCAAATGGATAGATTGAAGTAAGATACAATGGGAATTAGTGAATAAGCTACTATGAACAGCAGAGTCAAAGCATTATCGTAGCTAAGACAGACACAGAACCCACATCCAACACAGTAATACAAGTTTATATGCCAACTAGCTCCACTGATAATGAAGAGATTCAAGAAAGTATTGATGAGATACAAGAAATTATTCAGGTACTTAAGGGAGACGAAAATTTTATTACGACTGGAATTCAATATTAGGAAAAGGAAAAAAAGGAAGAATAGTGGGTAAATATGGAAAGCGGGCAAACAATGAAGGAGAAAGCCACCAGGAAGAATTTTGTCACTGAACAGAATTTAATCACCACTAACATTTGGCCTACGATTCATGAAAGAAGGAAGCATACGTGGAGGAGACCTGGAGATATCAGAAGCTTTCAGACTGATTACGTAATGGTAGGACAGCGACGTTGGATCAACATTTGAAATAATAAGAATTTCCAGATATGAACGGTGGCTTGAAACTGAAGAAATTATAAAAATGTAGGTGATTAAATAGATGGGCTCTGGATAAGTTGAAAGAAATGAAGGTTGTTGAGATTCTAAGAGCATTTGGCAACTGTTGACGTAATACAGGGAGGCAGTACAGCAGAAGACGAATACGTAGCTTCAAAGATGAAATAGTGAAGGCAGCAGAGGGTCGAATAAGTAAAAATACAAGACCTAGTAGAGATCGCTTGGTAACACTACAGATAATGAATTTAACAGATGGAAGGAGAAAATATAAAAATGCAGCAAATGAAACAGGCGGACGAGAACAAAAGGTATTGGCAGGAAGCGTAAAATGGCTAAGTAGGAATTGGCACATACCAAAATTAAGGGTTTAGGGGAAATATTGACACAGCCAAAAAGAAAACTGAAGAGGACTTTACCGAAAAGAGAAGCAACTGTATGAGTAACAAGAGCTCAGATGGGAAACCAGTTGAGTCGAAGGAAGTTAAGTATCCTGCTTCATCAGCTATGTTTTCCTGCTTCGCAATTTTTTTTAAATTTCTTTTCTAAACTGTGATAATGACAATATGATAGCGTACCTAATACCCAGTGAGTCAATAGTAATTTCAAATTCATAAATAAACTGGTTTGCACTGAATTTCATTGCTCATTACATATTACTTGCTAATATATTTGCAGTGTACTAATTAGTAAACTGAGAAATGTTGTTAAATATAAAAGATGTTAATTTAAAAGGTTCATACAATACGTCCTTACACATTTAATGAGCGGTAGAAAACATATTCTGCATAATAACGCATATCGTTTGAGAGTATTATCTCCAACTTTTCGGAAAGGTATCTAAAATGATAAACATTAAACTTTAAACCATTGCTAACTGCAGTTACAAATTAGGTCTAAATTATTCTTACATTCCGAACCTACACAGTGCAATTTGGCTGATTTCTTTTGTTCTATTTGATAAGCTGCATCTGCTAATTAATTCATCAATTAGAAAGTTCAGAATATTGAGATTTATAAAACATTTTATTTAAGATGGCTGTCATAAATAATAAGGTAGGAAATCGTATTTTTCATAGGTTAAACTATGTGTGCACCTAGAATGTCTGCGGTCTGACAGTCTATGGTTGAGAGTAAAGGGAGCAACACCCCCTTGTCGTAAGCAATGTTCTGTAGTTCGATAACTAACATTCTGAAAAGTTCACATATATTGCCTAAAGTTAGTTGTTTTCACTCCTGGATTTAATTCATGACTTCTGTGACAGTACTTACTAATTAATTCTGAGTGAGAACTTATTAGAGGGACATGTTAATTGTTGACTCCTATGTACAGAGACTGGTTAATAGGGCACTGTTGACGGATTGTATGAATATTTTTGTGCAGTATCTTAATCGTTTAGAGTTCACTAATAGTATATGAGGACAGTGATATGGTGAACCGATATGTAAAACTTTTGCCACATGTGAATCATTTCGAACCACTTATCTCTGTTGTGTGATTTCTGCACTAGTACACTTTAGTAGTCTATGTAACGTGCAGTAGACAACAATGTGCTTTCCTTTAATTCGAACTATGTGTGAGTCCCGAAACTGGTGATATCAGTGAACAATTCTCACTAAGAGTGCAATTAATGTGCTTTAAATCTACCTCTTATGGAGTATCCGTAGAAATAACGCCTTTCAGCCAGTTTTGGAACAGTGCAGTTACCGAGAAGAACAGAAGTGGCTTACGCAGAAGGAAACAGGCATGTTCCGATTTATACCGTGAGGTTCCTGAACACTCTACACTTTTCACTTGTAAACACCGTGTTAACTTGTTGTTGTTGTTGTTGTTGTGGTCTTCAGTCCTGAGACTGGTTTGATGCAGCTCTCCATGCTACTCTATCCTATGCAAGCTTTTTCATCTCCCAGTACCTACTGCAACCTACATCCTTCTGAATCTGCTTAGTGTATTCATCTCTTGGTCTCCCTCTACGAGTTTTACCCTCCACGCTGCCCTCCAATACTAAATTGGTGATCCCTTGATGCCTCAGAACATGTCCTACCAACCGATCCCTTCTTCTGGTCAAGTTGTGCCACAAACTTCTCTTCTCCCCAATCCTATTCAATACTTCCTCATTAGTTATGTGATCTACCCATCTAATCTTCAGCATTCTTCTGTAGCACCACATTTCGAAAGCTTCTATTCTCTTCTTGTCCAAACTATTTATTGTCCATGTTTCACTTCCATGCATGGCTACACTCCATACAAATATTTTCAGAAACGACTTCCTGACACTTAAATCTATACTCGATGTTAACAAATTTCTCTTCTTCAGAAACGCTTTCCTTGCCATTGCCAGTCTACATTTTATATCCTCTCTACTTCGACCATCATCAGTTATTTTGCTCCCCAAATAGCAAAACTCCTTTACTACTTTAAGTGCCTCATTTCCTAATCTAATTCCCTCTGCATCCCCCGACTTAATTAGACTACATTCCATTATCCTTGTTTTGCTTTTGTTGATGTTCATCTTATATCCTCCTTTCAAGACACTGTCCATTCCATTCAACTGCTCTTCCAAGTCCTTTGCTGTCTCTGACAGAATTACAATGTCATCGGCGAACCTCAAAGTTTTTATTTCTTCTCCATGAATTTTAATACCTACTCCGAATTTTTCTTTTGTTTCCTTTATTGCTTGCTCAATATACAGATTGAACAACATCGGGGAGAGGCTACAACCCTGTCTTACTCCCTTCCCAACCACTGCTTCCCTTTCATGTCCCTCGACTTTTATAACTGCAATCTGGTTTCTGTACAAATTGTAAATAGCTTTTCGCTCCCTGTATTTTACCCCTGCCACCTTTAGAATTTGAAAGAGAGTATTCCAGTCAACATTGTCAAAAGCTTTCTCTAAGTCTACAAATGCTAGAAACGTAGGTTTGCCTTTCCTTAATCTTTCTTCTAAGATAAGTCGTAAGGTCAGTATTGCCTCACGTGTTCCAGTGTTTCTACAGAATCCAAACTGATCTTCCCCGAGGTTGGCTTCTACTAGTTTTTCCATTCGTCTGTAAAGAATTCGTGTTAGTATTTTGCAGCTGTGACTTATTAAGCTGATAGTTCGGTAATTTTCACATCTGTCAACACCTGCTCTCTTTGGGATAGGAATTATTATATTCTTCTTGAAGTCTGAGGGTATTTTGCCTGTTTCATACATCTTGCTCACCAGATGGTAGAGTTTTGTCAGGGCTGGCTCTCCCACGGCCGTCAGTAGTTCCAATGGAATATTGTCTACTCCGGGGGCCTTGTTTCGACTCAAGTCTTTCAGTGCTCTGTCAAACTCTTCACGCAGTATCATATCTCCCATTTCATCTTCATCTACATCCTCTTCCATTTCCATAATATTGTCCTCAAGTACATCGCCCTTGTATAGACCCTCTACATACTCCTTCCACCTTTCTGCTTTCCCTTCTTTGCTTAGAACTGGGTTTCCATCTGAGCTCTTGATATTCATACAAGTCGTTCTCTTATCTCCAAAGGTCTCTCTAATTTTCCTGTAGGCGGTATCTATCTTACCCCTAGTGAGATAGGCCTCTACATCCTTACATTTGTCCTCTAGCCATCCCTGCTTAGCCATTTTGCACTTCCTGTTGATCTCATTTTTGAGACGTTTGTATTCCTTTTTGCCTGTTTCACTTACTGCATTTTTATATTTTCTGCTTTCATCAATTAAATTCAATATTTCTTCTGTTACCCAAGGATTTCTACTAGCCCTCGTCTTTTTACCTACTTGATCCTCTGCTGCCTTCACTACTTCATCCCTCAAAGCTACCCATTCTTCTTCTACTGTATATATTTCCCCCATTCCTGTCAATTGCTCCCTTATGCTCTCCCTGAATCTCTGTACAACAACAACAACAACAACAAAGTGATAACCGATAAACAATGATTACTGTAATTGACATTGTTTAGAATAACGAACACTGAACATTAACAGTGCACAGTGTTCATAAACATTGATTTTAGGATTATTACGGCGGTATACAAGAGAAACTGCTAACAGTAGACGCAGTTAATGTGTTAAGATACAACAACCAATCAGAGTACGAGTTATGTGCCGGCGTCATACGTCGCTACACAACAGCTGGTCGTTGGGATGGGTCTAGTCGTCAAAGCAGCAAGCGACTGAAGAATATCGTCTCATCGGCACCTAGCGGATTAACATGAATCATCAACAGATGACGACACGGTTACGGACGACACCGGCTGGTAATCGGCTCAAGTTCTTCGCAATTTGCAGCAGAGCCAGAGGCGGTAGCGGAAATAGTGTTAAGGTAAGTGTTTTAGTTTTCCAGTGGTAGTTTATCTTTGTCAAAACGAATGGAAAGGAGAGAAAAGACGAAGTGTTTGGTGGTGTGGAACAGTTACTGGACGTTAAATAGGAACGTTGTGACCAGCGTTTCACAACAAGGAGTATGAATTAAATTATATATATAATAACATGACAATAGTTAAGACTGAACCATTAGATGACTGTGGGTTTCGATTTCGGCTACGTTTAACTTTGTACCGCGAAACGGACAATGGTTCATTAATAGATTAGATGTCTAGGACTTCAATTATTGAACATGATGTTGACAAAAAAGGTGGGCAGGGAGCAAGAGTTATAAGTAAGGGAGAGCTGAGAGAAAAGAGCAATCAGGAATCTATATACAGCAAGGGCTAGTGGTAATGAGTTGTTGTTCAAAGCTTTGAGTGAACTATGTAAACTATTGGTTGATGACATTAAAGAAGACAGAGATGGGATAAAATCGGACTTGAGTACCAAAATATAAGAAAGCAATATTATATAAAAAATGAAATGAAAAGAGGTATCTGTAATAAAGATTAGATTTCAATTGTAAAGTAAGAAATTGGTGTAATTAGTGCTCGTACTTTTAATTTAAACGAAAAAGGTAATGTTGTACGACTTTAGTTAGAAGGTAGAATTGACAAGGTATCTCAATATGAGAACTAGAAGTGTAAATTGGTAAAGGATAATTGTACTACCAATCATATTATGTGAAAGGATGGTGGAATTTGATGAGCAAAAGTGTGATAGGAACTTAATGAAATCCAAGAAATTTTGTTCTGACGATAGGGAATACCTTGAAAGTCAAATTACCCCAAATTGAAATTGATTTGCAGGGTGAGATATAAGTACTGGCTTTCGGAATCGGAGGATAAGTGTGTGGCTGCAATTTGTAATAGAAAAGGCTAATGGGGAAATCGATTCTAAATTTGTGGATATGAGAAAGAAAGTCATCGTGGTAAACAGTGTTTCACATGGTGAGTATGCTGTGTGTAGGGTAAATTTGTCTGTGAGTTGTAAGAAATGTAATGATTTTGAACCATGTGGCACAGTCTTAATTTCATTGGAGAATTTAACAGCTTGCGCGATGTATGGACAGATAGGGAAAAAAACGTCTTTTGTGAGGGAATTTCTAAAAGAAGACTCATATGGTAGGGCAGCAGAGGTGGCTAAATCTTGTAGTTCTTGGGACGGATTCAAGTTATTATTTTTGAAAGAATATTGGTCTACAGATAATCAATACACCATGCTAATCGATTTAGGTCAGGTGAAAAATATGATACTGGGAGAGACACGAATAAAGGGCAGTAAGTTATGGAATGTGGCTAGGTAGTGAGGTGTGTTTGAGGATGGATTTGGAAAAGAGAGAATATTTTTTGGAATCAAGAAACTTTAATTTGGATGTTAGACTAAATACTTGCTGAAACATGAATAGAGAACTTAGATATGGAGTCTTCTGACCTTTCGTAGACACACTACCCAGCGAACGGTGCCCTACCCTAGGTGGGTATTTCGATTCTTCTTTTCCAGGACACTCAAATTACCAGTAACTTGTTTGTGCTTTCGTATTTTTCTTTTTTTTTTTGTTCGTCGTCTATCTCGGGTTCAACGCCAGATATTATGGATCCATATAGCTTCAGTGACATGTGTTCTGCTCCCAAAAATCAGGGGTTCTGCTCCCAAAAACCAAAGTTTCTGCTCCTCAAAAATCAAGGCTCTGCTCCCTGAAAGTTGGGGTTCTGCTCCCCAACTGATGGCTGTCTTGTAGCATAGTTGCTAAATCTATCATTTGGCGAATACCATGTCAAGTTGTCTTTCTCAAATTTTCCTCTTTGGAACAATTGTCGTACTTTGTTCACATGTTGCTGCCTTGAAGCAACTTCATACGTGTTTTCCATAGCCAGATTCGTCTGCTTGTTCAGGAAGAGAGATAAACTTTTGTACAGTCCATTTTCAAATGCAGTGGATAGAAGATTCATCCACCTTGACACAATTAAGAAAGTTTGGTGGAAACATGAGTGACAACAATTTGCTCTATGGAGCATCGATAGTGGGGTGGGATCTGGAATGGCGGCGAAGGGGTGAAGTGGACTGCAGTAGCCGTCGTGGTGTTGTGGACCACTGTGGATGTGGCGGGGACGGAGCCTCTCCATCGTTTCTGGGTCCCTGGTTAACATACAATACAATATAATATGAGATCTGGAATAATCAGTGAGCATATATTTTGTAAAGAACTGGTATAACAACAGTACTGAAAGGAGGGAATATAATTTAGAGTGTATTTATAATTTTAAGTGCAATGTTTATCTTTAGAGTAAGTGGTTATAAAAGTTAATTTGTGTCAGAGTCTTCGTAATGCAGAGATTTTATTTAGTGAAGAGAAAAAAAAATTTCTTAAAGAGCATGTGCCTGTGATTGTGTTTGGAAAGTAATGAGATAGAGAGTTTTCTATGACTTTAAGTCGCAATGATGCGTCATATGACAGAGTACAGTTATAGAAGAGGTAATTACTGAATGTCTATTAAGTGAAGAAGAGTGAAGTTCTTCTAAATACAATAATGGGAAGCTACTGTCATGTGTCATTGTTTGGAGTATTTTGGCAAGAAGCAAGGCAGGGGGTTTCTTCCTTAGTTGATTAAGTAAGGTAACAATGAAATAAAGTGTTAGTGCTACACAAAGAGATAACAGAGTGATAAAGTAACAATGAAATGAGGAATATGATGTAATGAATTGACATGGTGTGAACTAATAGACATTTGTAAATTTTAAAGGTGAACTCTAAACAGAAGCAGAGTAATGTAGGTGTCCTGGTGTGCTAAACAACGTGTAAGTAAATTATGTGGCTTGTGTAATACTAACATTGGAGTAATTGAGTGAATTTTCAGGGAAGTAAGAACAATATTTTGATACCAATTTAAATACCTTGCTGAGAGTAGTATTGCACTGTGTTGATAATGAATATGTGTTTAGATACAAATAATTTTTGTTAAAAAAAACTTAAGAGATTTTTGCCATGAAAGGGACAGTGTGTATAAAAAAAGACTAAGGATATAGATCTGACATTAATTTTTAGAAATGCTGATTGGACTCTGAAAAACTTGACTGGGCAAGTTTTACTTTCAAGTTCATTAAACTAAGATGAGTAATTAACTAAAAGAACAGAATATTAGGAAACAATTTCCACTTTCTTTGAGTGATTCGACATAAATATGTTATGGTTTACGTCAGTAGTAAGTTAAAATATGAAAATGTGGGCAACAATAATATTCTTATTCAAGAACATTTTCACAACAAATGTGTACATTTTAGAACTGTTTGCCATGTACAAAATTTGTGTTACAGTAATATGTGATTATGTACTGATCAGAATTTTTCTGTCATGTACAGTGTAAAAAACAAAATTGACATTAATGGCGTTTTTCTTACAGCTTTAAGTGAGTAGCATGGTGATAGATACTGGTACAGCCAGTCAGTCATGTAACTTGTGGTGGGATTTGGTACAGGCAGCTGAGTCTGTTAGTGTTTCAGTGGAAATGGTAGCTGCAGTGGGTTTAAGTTGGAGAAACACTAGTGATAAGAAGGACTGTGAGTCGCTCATTGTGGATGTGATGCTGTTTCTACATGTTTTAGTAATACATTGGAGAAAATTGTGGCTTTACGTCAGTGTAGTCAATATGACATTTGGTATTATAAGGTACACTTAAATGTCTTCAAAAAAATTTTGTGCTTTATGTATTTTATTACGTTATCACTGTGTGGCCAGCCAGAGTATTTAAAATTTTTTGTTGGATGTAATTGATAAAAAATTTGGTTGGTAATATCCTTTCAATATCTCACTTGATTATCTTTAACTGTTGGTTAATGAACCATTGGATTCCTCATTGACTTATTTTCCAGTACTCTCAGATCAGTCAATGATGGGGAGTGATTAGACAAAGCATGTTTATTATGCAGTGTGATCTGCTACATATCTCTACCTCCAAACATTTTCTAAATTTTTTCTAAAGTTCCCAGAGAGTGCATAGTAATTTAAGGTTCGTAAATAAGTTTAGTTCCACTGAATTTCACTGCTGATTGCATAGTACTTGATAATACAGTAGCACCAATAGAATTAGTTATCTCAGCAATTTTATTAATTGAAAAATGTTATTAGTTGAAGAGGTTCCTACAAACTAACCTTATATTTTTAATGAACAGTAGGAACTATATGTCGGCATATTAAACCCTGTCATTTGAAAGTACTTATCTAAGTCCCTTCTGTAAGGTATCTACAATTGTCCAAAACTAATTATTATCTGAATTAACAACATTAAAACTTTACACCATTGCTAACTTATTTCAAATTATGTCAAAATTATTGCTACACTCTCAATTTCAACATTATAAATTATCTAATATTCTTTATGTTTTATTTGACATGTAGCAGTTGTAAATTAATTCACTAATCAGAAAGGTCAATGTTTTGAGTGTCATAAAATCAAATATTTTATGACACTCAAAATATTAGGTTTACGATGGCTCCTGTCAATAATGAGCAGTATGCAACATTCTTTTCATAAGTGAAAAGGTCAATGTTTTGAATGTCATAAAATCAAATATTTTATGACACTCAAAATATTAGGTTTAAGATGGCTCCTGTCAATAATGAGCAGTATGCAACATTCTTTTCATAATTGAAACTGGTAGTAGTAGTAGTAGTAGTAGTAGTAACTTGATTCATCTGTTGATCTCTTTTTACCAGTATATAGGACATGTCAAAGTATTTACAAATTTAGACTAATTTAAAGTAATTTACGGATTTCTAGTTAGAGACAATTATTAGATTTACTTGTGGAATACAATACTGTTTTTACAAATAACTTATTAAATAATGTAATGACATACTCATATCTCACTATCAGTCACTGCACACACTATACACACATTGTTTGATAGCACTTCGCTCAGAACACACACAAACACACACAATTGATCTCTGGGCCACATTCTGTAATACAACTTCCCATTAAAACTGAGTCAGCATACCTCTATAATGAGTGAGATATTGAGCTCAGAAAGAGGAAGAGGTGTTAGTGTTGTGATATGCATAGCTTGGGGTTAAGGGAAAAACATACTGTGAAAGTGTTATGTGGAATGTTGGATGTTTTATAATCATTATTATTATTCATTTGTATAACTGTTTTTACCAAACCCCTACTTTGTTTTGTCTAAGTAGTCTTCCAATGTATATAATGTATTACATACAGGTACTTTTCAGCTGTCTTTTTAAGAAAAATCTTTTTTGCTATTTCTTTAACCTGTTTTGCTATTTTGTTGTACTGTTCTATTCCTTGGTAGAGAATGCTGTTTTGAGCTTTATGTCTATTTTTTCTTGGTAAATGTAGGCTGAGTCTAGCTCTTGCTCCATGGTCATGAGCAGAGCTGTTTGTGCAGTACTTACCAATGTTATTTTTGATGTGAAAAAGTGACTTGTAAATCTATTCACATGGTGCAGTTAATATCTCCAATGTTTTGAACAGATCTTTACAATGAGTTTGACTACTGTTTTTGGTTATTATTCTTATGGCTCTTTACTTAAGTTTGAAAATTGTGTTCACATTTTGTGCATTTGTTCCCCAAATCAGGATGCCATAGCTAAGAACTAAGTGTACGTATGAATAGTATATAACTAAAAGACACTGAATGTTACACACTTATGATAGCGTTATAAGAGCATAATATGCTGATGGCATTCTGTTTACAAGTACCTTTGAGCGTTCATACCACTTCAACTGATAATCAGTATTCATTTGTAGAAGTTTTGCATTTGTGACACAGTCTATAGAGGTGCCATCTATATTTAATTTAACATTTTAATTTTCCCTCTTCAAACTGAAATTCATGTCTTTAGTTTTCTTTATGTTCAATATCACTTTGTTGCTCATTGACCAATCGTACACTTCCTTGAGAGTATCGTTTGCTTTCTCTGCGAGGAGTTCTCTTGTTTTCTCAGTGTCTATAATATCACTGTCATCAGCGAAGGGAATAGTTTCACCATGAGTAACACTACCGGGAAAGTCATTGATGTATATCAGGAATACTATTGGTGCAAATATGCTACCTTGTGGAACCCCTGTATTAATGTATTTTCGTTCTGCTATGTGTTTTACTAAATATTTAGATCTATTTGAATTATGTGTTATCTCTGCTCTTTGTACCCTATCTGCTAGGTATGATCGAAACCAGTTATTAGCTACCCCTCTTATTCCTAATGCTTCTAATTTATTTAATAGAATCTTGTTTGGATTGTATCAAAGGTCTTAGAAAAGTCCAAACATATGACCATGACACAGTCATCATTATCAAGACCAGCAGTTGCAACTTTTGTGAATTCTACTATGGCTGACTCCATATTTTTGCCACTTCAGAAAGCAAACTGTGATTTGCTTAAAAGATTGTATCTATTCAGGTAATTCATTAATCTGTCTTCCATAACTGCTTCTATTACTTTTGAGAATGGTAACAGCTGGGAAATTGACCAATAATTTTCTGTTTCTTCTGCATTACCTCTCCTAAGCAAAGGTATAACTCTTGCATGTTTTAACTGCTCTGGAATCGTCCCTGATGTGAAATATTCATTCATTACATTTGCATGGTTCTAGCACATATGAGGTCAGGGTATCTGTCGCTGAGAATAAAGTTAGCAACAGCTATGTCTCTGGTCGTGAGCAATGTCATGTAGCCCCGTAACTAACATTCTCAAATATTCTCAAATAAGGCATACACTTCGATTCTCCACTGGTGGGTTTCATTCATGACTTCTTTGACAGTACTTACTGATTAATTCCAAGTGAGAACTTACTATAGAAACACAATGAGTATTGGCTTCTATGAACAATGACTAATTGCAGGGCAGTGTTGACAGACTTATTGTTTACATTGTGCTCTATCTTAATTGTTTCGAGTTCCTTAAAAGTTTGCCACATGCGAAGCGTTTTGAGCCACTCGTCTGTGTTGTGTGATTACTGTACTAGAACAATTTAACAAGCGATAAACTAGTGTATTAGGTAACAATGTAATATCTTTAATTCTAACTATATATGGGACCCTAAACTGGCCACATCAATGAATAACTTACACCAAGGGTGTAATTAAAGTGTTTTAAATCTACCTCTGGTCTCGGTCACAATACTGGAAGGGAGAATTAGTAGAAATAAAATACTTCAGTCAGTTTTGGAGCCCATCCATCTACCGAGAGCAACAGAAGAGGCTTATGCAGAATGAGGCTGGTATGTTAGAAGTCCTGAGCAAAGAAGAGAAAGCTAAATGTTGGAAGGAATGTAGAGAGATTCTATACAAGGGAGAGGCGCTTGAAGACATTATTATAGAAAGAGTTCATAGAGAAAGACGTGATGGGAGATATGATACTGACAGAAGAATTTGATAGAGCAGTGACTGACCTAAGTCGAATCAAGATCCCGCGAGTAGACGTCACCCCTTCAGAACACAGCCTATGGAGAGTAAGCGATAGCAAAACTCTTCCTTTTGGTGTGCAATATGTATGAGGCCGGGGACATACTCTCTGCCTTCGATTATAATATAATAATTCCAATTTTAAAGAGGTAGGTACACACATATGTAGATGTTACCGAACTTCCAGTTCAGTAAGTCATGGTTACGAAATACTAATACGAATACTTCACAGAAAACTGGAAAAAACTGTTACAATTCAATCTCAGGGTAGATCAGTTCTGATTCCTGAGAAATGTAGGAACTCGCGAGGCTATAGTCAACCTACGACATATGTTAGAAGCTAGATTGGGAGAAGGCAAATATACGTATACACCATTTATAGGTTTAGAGCAGAGTTTTGAAAATGTTGACTCCAAAACTGTCTTTGAAATTATGAATTCAGAAGGGTTAAGATACAGGGAGTGAAAGCCTATTTAGAGCTTATACATAAAACAGACACCTCCAGGGGCATGAGAGGGACTCAGTGTTTGAGAAGGGAGTGAGGTGGGGTTGTAGCCTATTCACGATTCCCCGATATTATTCAATCGCTAAAGTGAGCAACCAGTAAGGAAACCCAATATAAAATTTGGGGTTGAATTTAAACTTCAGGGAGAAGAATTATATCTTTGATGTTAACAATAACTTGTAAGCGCAGCTGAACATAACGGACTGCCTTGAATAGGAGCTAATAGACGAACATCAATAAAAGCGAGGCAAAGATATTGGAATTCAGTCGAAATAAATACGATTGTTCTGAGAGAGTAAGGTTAAGAAATGACAGACTTAATGTAGTAGACGAGTTTCGTTGTCAGGGTAGATAAATTACTGATGAGGCCAAAGTAGAGAGGATATAAAATGTAGTCTAGCAAGGACAAGAGATGTGTTTCTCGAGAAGATAAATTTGTTTACATCTAATTTTGGTCTAAGTATTTTGAGCCTTTTCTGAATGTATTTGAGTGGAGTATAGCCACGTGTCGAAGTCAAAAACGGCTGTAAACAATTTAGACAAAAGTACTTATAGAATACAATAGGGAAATGTAGGTGGGGGGGGGGGGTTAGAGTCGTAGAGTTAGCATAGGTATTTAATAATATTCAGAGGCGACATCATTCTTGTTAATTGAGTAAAGATAAAGTAAATTAAAGTATTTCTGGCAACCGCGAGTGAAAGAAAAGAATACATTAAGTTCATATGTTTCATGTTTGTGTCTATTATGATGATCCTATTGTGTGCTGGCGTCGTTCTTGTTTTGGTGATTTCATTCTGTTGAAACCCAAAAGCTTATTTGAGTCCGTAAATTTTATACTAAATGTAGTATTTTCAAAGCACATAGTTTGCCAAGTCCCTGAATCTATTGCATGTAAGTAGAGGCTGAACTTAAGTTGCGAAAATTACTGTCGTAACCAAGAGCTAACTCAAATCAGTCGTTTACAATTCATTACCGAGTCTAAACATCTTCTCCAATTATCTGAGTATTAGTGATATAAGAAAGCTTCCTTTTCATGTATTATTATTTCGTAACGTGTTGTGCTTTAAGAAACGTGTCAACCTCCTGTTTCCGCACATACAGCTAATTGGTTACGTATTAATTGCTGTCTGCTTTATCGATGAGACAGCTGACAGTGCACTTTTGAGCTGGCGACAATATTAAATTATTTCACTATTATGTCAATCAGATTTGTTGTGGACTCTTTAAGTTTCGTAGTTTATGTAAATGGTGGCAGTTTATTACGTTTTAAGTAAAAATACTGATAAGCAGAAAGTACTCCAGTAGAATTGGTTGTTCTTTGAGTAACTTGTTGTTCACGTCTGTCCACTAAGCAGTCAAATTTTCCTCTGAGTCAATAGCCTCTTCAAGACTAAAATTCATTGGGCATGCACGATCACAGTCATAATATCGCATTAAGCAATTAGTATGGAGGAGGGTAAACCTGCCCCGATATATAACACCTCGAACGCATTCCGATACTACCCTTCCAAAATACAATGGTTCTCCAGGGCAACCGAGATATAAGACAGTACCAAGCCTTCTCACACCAATCTCCACCTCTGTTGTGGGTTTCTGTCTCCACCTCAATAAGTGATTCTTACACACAAAGTACTTCCTTAAAGACAATAAGTAGTAAGTGTTCAATGTATGGTTGGCATTGATCTAATGGTTTAGGAGGAGATATCGAACATAATACACCACTGGCCATACACCACTGGCCAAGAATGAATGCAGATGATAAACGGGTATTCATTGACCAAATATATTATGCTGGAACTGACATGTGATTACATTTTCACGCAATTTGGGTGCATAGATCCTGAGAAAACAGTACAGAGAACAACCACCTCTGGCCGTGATAACCGCCTTGACATGCCTGGGCATTGAGTCAAACAGAGCTTGGATGGCGTGTACAGGTAGAGCTGACCTTGCATATTCAACACGATACCACAGTTCATCAAGAGTAGTGACTGGCGTACTGTGACGAGCCAGTTGCTCGGCCACTATTGACCAGACGATTTCAATTGGTAAGAGTTCTGGAGAATGTGCTGGCCAGGGCAGCAGTCGAACGATTTCTGTATCCAGAAAGGCCGTACAGGACCTGCAACATGCGGTCGGGCACTATCCGGCTGAAATGTAGGCTTTCGGAGGGATCGAATGAAGGGGAGAGCCACGGGTCGTAACACATCTGAAATGTAACGTCCACTATTCAAAGTGCCGTCTATACGAACAAGAGGTGACCGAGACGTGTAGCCAATGGCACCCCATACCATCACGCCGGGAGATACGCCAGTACGGTGATGACGAATACACGTTTTAGTTTGACGATGTCTACTATGGAAAGATGGTAGTTACTGTTATTCTGAAGAAGGTTGGGTTATCCGACTGAAACCTAGGTAAATTATAGGCAAACGGTGCAACAGAGGCTGTTAATTATGAAAATTAAAATTAATATTTACACAGTTGCCGACAGAGCAGCGAAATGTTGAAGATATTTAAACACTCTTTTGCATTTCAGAAGAATGACAAGACCTCAAGTGTATGAAACTCTCTAAGAACTGCGAGGCACCGGATATTTTCTAAGCCCAAAACTATGCCAACTAGCCAGTCATAGCAATACAGGGTACACCTTATAACATCACTGAAAAAAAAATTGACCACCTTGTCTTCATTCCCAGACTTGAATACTTGCAACTCCGTCACCCATTACAAACAGTCAATATTCAGGCTGTCACACAATTCAATCTACATTCATTCTCATATCCTACATCTTACGTAAAATCCAAAACTAGAGGAGTGTGCTTGAAGGAATAGTGCTTCTGATGACTTAAGAAACTGGGTTGGTACTACGTTTAATCTATACACAATAGATTATTGAAATATTTCTGCAATTATCAACGACTATGAACGTATAACTCATCAACCATCACACATAGTACAACACTTTGGAATTATTTCCAGGTGTCAATTGGAAATCATGTCAATACAGTAAGTTACAATACAAACTAATTAATTGGAATAATAGGATCTAACTAGCTGTGGTGTCCTTAAAATCACAGTAACAGCACCCAATTTATGGTTAGTGCCTCGTTAAACACTAACTAGACACGTAATCTTAACAAATGAGGTACACTTCTTCTCTTTCAACATTTATATCTTGTGTTAAATACACATTGATGGTGACCACGACAAAGAGTGCCTAATGTCTAATGAGAAACATGTAGAGACATTCTAAATAAATTGATCGATGGAATCTGAAATTTGTCATTCAGTAGCCCTTTTTGATTCCTGTCGTATATCTTCCTGTTATTAATTTAATAGAAATTGTACTTGCTAATTAATCTATTAAATAATAGTTAGACCATATGTGGGTTAACCTACGTTATTTAATTTATGATTGTTAGTATACAGGATGATTATGATTAAAGTAGAACTTTCAAAACGCTGTAGAAATAACACCATAGATCAAATTGTAACGGAATACTATCGAAAAAGCGGGAAAACGTATGGCAGAAGAAAAAAATTGTGTGAAAAATTGATCAATAGATGGCACTGTATATGTCAGAATACTTAAATGGAAACACCTGTCACGCGCACGACCCATTGAAGTTCGCATAAACACGCCTGGTATATGGCTTTTCCTCCTTTCGCGTCTGCGACGTTCGCCGTGACTGTCTCAATGTAGCATCGTACTCTGTTTGTAAAGCTGTATTACAAGAATGATGACTGCGCACACGTCGCTCTGCTGAATTTCCTACCACTGAAGGGCTTCAAAAAAAGGCATTAGTCCGATGACGGCTGTGGGTCTAAAGAAAATGATTCGGAAATTCGTAAGGACGGGTTCTTTTGGTGTGCAACCTATTACAGGGAGGAAACGAACTGATTCGACGTCTGTGGAAGCAGTGGCCACAGCAATGCAGGAGGAGACGAATGGTGGTGTACAGACGTGTAGTGCACGGAGAATTGGCCGAACGTTGGACATACCCGTGACCACGGTGCGTAAAATCCTATGAAAGATCCTTCTTTGCTATCCATTCAAATGTACCCCTATGCACGAGTTGCTTCCTGTTGACCTGCCAGCAAGAGAGACCTTAGCTTTAGAATTCCTTGCTCGCATGGAAGTGGACAATGATTGGCCGTGGGAGATGTAGTGGACAAACGAAGTCCACTTCCATCTGACAGGATATATCAATAGATAAACTTGTCGAATATGGGAAACGGAAAATCCGCACACAAATCAGTCAGAACCACTTCATCCTGATAAGGTCACTATGTGGTGCGGGTTTGCGGCATCATTTATCATAAGGCGATATTTTTTCGAGGAGACAGTTGCTTCCACTCCTGTTACCTGCACCGTCACTGGCAAGCGCTGTGAGTGTCTTTTGCGCAACCACGTCATTGCAGCTCTACAACAGCGTCCAAGTGCGGATGGGATGATTTTTATGCAAGATGGTGCCTCTCCGCACATTGCAAATCCACTTAAGCAGCTCCTGAAGGCCAATCGGGAAATGCTATAATTATCAGCTGCCATTTCCATACAGCCTGGCCGTCCCTGAGACCAATAACCTCGCTGTTTGGTTTTTCCCCCAAATCAAACTAATCCAATCCTGGCCGTCCCGTTCATCTGACCTTAATCCGTGTGATTTCTGGCGATGGGGCTATCTGAAGGATGTGTTCAGTGTTCCGACTGCAAACTTAGCTGCACTGAAGGCACGCATTGCGCAATACATTCTGAACGTGACCACGGAAACACTTCGATCAATTGTGGATCATGCTGTTTCTCGATTTCACCTTGTTGCAGAAAACGGTGGACAGCATACTGAACATGTTTTGCGCCAGTCACATGTAAATTAATAACACGATTTGATTTTCATAGAAGCTTTTTATGCGGTTTTTGGCCTCCGGAAAATTAAAAACTGATGTGGTTGATGATTTTTATGCGGTTTTTGACTTCAGGATAAACAAAAACTGATTTTTCCCATCCTATGTGATACGACCTTCACGTGGTGGATGGACTTACGTAACTAACAGTATCACTCCTGTACACCCATGCACACTGGGTAGTACAGCTTCTTTAACGTCAGACGGACACTTACGCATTGTCGTATGATTCATTTTTCGTTTGTAGTCGACCACTTCTAAATGACGATGCTTAAAGCGCCATCTATTGTTACATTTTGTAACTTTATTTTTCTTCCCCCTTCTCCGATAATTTCCCGTTGCAATTTGACGTTATGCGGACCAATGGTGTTATTTATACAGCGGTTTGAAAGTGGATCTTTAATTATAATCACCCTGTTTGTATACAAATCTTAATTTGTGACGGTACGCACAGCTACGCCATACTGGTACCTCTGACAAAAAGAAATCAGCACACGAGGTTTTGAGATGTGGTACTATAGAACTATTTCGGTGGTTGAGGAGATTTAAAATAAGTCTAAGGCTGAAATACAGCCGTTGGGAGGTCTCAGTTCTGAACCCCATTACATACATCGTGTGGTGAGTGTAAAAATAGTTTTAGCCCATACCTATTAACTATCTTACACATTCGGTTTTTAAAGTTACTGTCAAATAGATAACTAGCTTTGAGGTACTCACAATGGTTGTTTGCATATTGTTGCCCCTATTGTGGAATGAGAGCATCATTAATATCAGCACCAAGGGCTCGTGGCTTTAAAAAAATCCTAGGTTTCTGAGTTGTTTGCACACCTCGTCATCCTGAGTAGTCCGTGGCAAGTAGATGGCAAAACGCGGACTTCTAACAGCTGTCAATGTCTCCAAGTTACCCACATGTCCTGATTTGTTTATGCCTGCCTGTGTGCGCCACATACACACACGTCTGACTGCCACGTGTGACAACTTGTCACGACATAAATTTATGAATCTTAATATATTCGCATAAAACTTCACCTTCATCCGATGATTAAACCAATCAAAAACAGTTTTACTGTAAAAGTTGGACAATATTACAGTCTAGGCTGTTATTTATGGAAGTAGAGTATGCATAGAATTTGATGTATGGTGGAGGTGCATTTTCTTCAGCAGCCACTTCTTCAATTGATGGCTTAATCGTCACCGAGATATTAATCAGTAATAAATGCGTTAAAACATTCGGATGCTTACTGTTTGTGATATCACCTACGTCAACCTGTTTACTGGGTTCGTGCGACTGACTGCAATGCCTGTTGCAGCTTTTCCTGAGAGCTGTCATGTAGCGGTCACTGCAAAGAGAAACTTTAATGCTTCTCCTCCGTAGATGTCGCGCTGTTGCTGCTAAGGCCTGATACCTTGTACAGCGTTGGAGGTGAGGAAGGCCGGGATTGTGCTGTGCGAGATGTGTGGCTACCCTCTGGGGCATTAATAGGGGAAGTTAGGTCACGGGCCGAGGTGTGGATCTGCCCATGCATTATTCACGCCTCTCCCTAATGTATTATTCTTCTCTCGGCACCTGCTCCGTGGACTGCCCCGTATACATGAAGCAGAATTGGTAACAGATGGCCATCGTGTTGCATGGTAGCCGGAATCTCTTATCTAACCGGGCGATATTCCCCAAGGAGAGCACCAAAGTGGGATGTGGTGGGTGGGGGGGGGGGGGGGTGCAGGGGAGATGGTGGTGTGGTGGGATGGCAGGATGTTTCTCTCGCAGTGCGGCAACTAGAGGCGAAGACCAACTGGGACAAACTCTGCTGTTCGCTTCCGTACATGCTCACACAACAGTTTAGAATGATAATGAGTAACATTATACATGGATATTTTGTCTCAGTTATTACACTCGTGCAAACAGCAAGGTACTTCAGCATACTAAAAATTCGTGCTTCATACTCTTTCTTAGGCTTGTGGTAGTTTTAAGCAATAAAATATTTGATCGTTGTCGATACTTTCACTATTAGAAGTGCGGGTGACTTCTAATGCTGAACTAAACCCCGTACCAGAACTTACGTTTTCATTACAGAATTTGAGGATGAGTGCAGTACGAATCGATAACTGCTGCTTCGCGAAGACTGTACATTTACACCTAAACCAGTTTAACGTTATAGCAACTGAGCAAGTAAGGAAATTCGTTACATATTGCATAGATCATCTGAACGATACTTGTTTCAAAATGATGAGGAATCAGGCACATTACAAGCTATGTATACGTGATCAGAGTTAAACTAAATTAACGCAGTATTTCTTACTTCTAATCTTGTAAGTTAGATATAAAATTTGCTTTGTTACCTGTCAGATACTTAATGATATTGGGAAAAAATTAAAATATTTTGTTCCTGCATATTGGACTCCTTTCTGACCCTCCAGCTTTAATAATGCTTGATAAAAGTAATTTTCACTTCTAGTAATTGTAGTATTAGTAATTTTCGCCTCACAAACATTAATATACGCTCAATAGTAAACGCCTGATGGCCTAAAGTTATCGAACAATTGTAAAGTAAAAGAAATGAATCATCGCATAGCAGCGACAGAATCTATTATTCTTTATCTTTGCCGTTCTTGCGCGGTGCCAGTAAATCTCTATGTACATGTATCGATTAATGGTATAAAAAAGAATTCTGTTGTTTCAAGACAAATGAGGCTTTTGGCGCCTCACCTTTTACTGTTTGTATTCCATGAGAGGCGGACGCGGACTTGCTGCGTTCCACAACTGTATTTTATATTTGATGTGAAAATATTGAGTGAATATGCTAATTGTTATTTTTTCCAATCAGAAAAGATGTATTTTCTTGTAACTGATATCGAACAGACAGCATCAAGAGGACATTTTGACTGTTATGTATAAAGTATTTAACCACAATGGTCATCTATTGTAATTTAATTTGAAAAGGTACGTAGGATTAAAAGAAAAATGTGTTAAAGATAAATGTGCTTATTTTCGTAAATTAACCTTGATGAGTCCATCTCCTTATTTACTTAACTGTTAATTATTTTGTGTTACTTCATCATCAGAAATTACGATCACGCTGATGGGCCGAACGCAGCATGAGGCAGAAGGAACATTATCTTTTTCCTATTATTTCTGATCCTACTTTTTTTTTAATTGTGTAGTGTTGCATTTCTTTTAAAGTCTATAAATCTTCTGGTCCCTTAGTGTTGATCCGGGTATGACTACATCGCTACTATAAAAATGCACAGAAATGATAATGTTTCTTCCGAGCGATCTCAAATATATATATATATCAATATGCTGCTCTTATTCAGGTATTTAATGGTCAACATATGTTATTATAATAGCGTAATAAATCCCTGATTCTGTTGCCAAGTGGCCCACCAAAATATTCACTTTTTCGACATTAAAAAATAAAGTAACAGTTCTTTTTATTTTCGTCCCCCAAGAGCAACGCTACACTTGGCGCCCGAACAGGGACTTATCAAAAATCATTTCATGTATGTGTTTATTAATTTTTCAGTGCTTGTTCTAGTAATTGTTTCATTTTTTCATGTGGATGCAATTCAACCGAGAAAGAGAAGTGGGAAAACCTTTTAATTAATTCAGAAGAACGATTGATGAAATTACCAAAAGCGCGAGTATCCAGCTGTATCATAATCAAGACAGCCATAGTAAGTCAAATTTTTATACGCAGTAGCCAAACTTTCGTAGTGACGTAGCATCTTTCGAGTTGATCAGAACGTAAACCTGTCTTTCCTTGCCTTGAAACAGCTTTATTTCAATTTGTCCATAGTCCATTCTTACGTAGTTAAATTCAGTGAAAGTGTAACATTGTTGTCAGTGCATAAAAAAAAATTACGATATGGCGGATAACTATGCTCAAAACTGGTAAAACGTGTGATATTTCATTTGTTTGTAATTAGTAGGAACCATCTTGTCTTCTTGGCGTAAATGAACGTCAGTTGTTACCCAGAGTTAAAATTTTATCTTAGGTCCCAGTAAGCCATAGCACTACGTCACAGACAAACGACTGACGGCAGTGACAAACAATATCTGTAGCATTTTGACGTTTGACAAATAATTCATGAACATGGCTGACGGTAAACAGCGGACACAAACAGAAGCAGACGACACCGGTGATGCGAATGGACCTCACTATCCTTTACGATCACGCGCGATAGGTACACGAGCGGAGGCAGAAGCAGCCTCGACCCAAGTTTTAGAAGCTGGTCCTAGTGTGCAAACTATTCCCGCTTTTGAAAAAAATGACTTGGCTGCAATGATCGAAGCAATAATGGAACGCAAGTTCGAAAGTCAAAGACAGAGGCGCAAAGACAGGAACGTGAAAAGCAGGAAAAATTAGATGAAAAGGCCCGCGAAGAAAAAGAGAAGGCCGAAAGACGGCATAATAAAAATCAGGTCCTTACAAATCTGTGCAACTCAGTAAAAGAAGACATAAATTCAGTAAAAACAGAAATAAATTCAGTAAAAACAGACATAAATTCAGTAAAAACAGATCTGCAAACGGAGATAAATGACCTAAATACACGGTTAAATTCGGTAAAGGCCGAACTAAAGGCAGACATAACAGCTGATTTAAATACCCTGTTGGGTAATGTCCAAAGCCAAATCAGTAGTCAGATCACGATCATGAGGCTAGAAATTGACACACAAGTAGAGTCAAAAATAGAGGATATTTCAAAACGGTTAGATGAAAAAATCGAAGCAGCCAAGAGAGAGATAAATTCAAAAGTGATAGAATATCAAAAACAAGCTGCGACCTTAAAAGAAGATTATACTGCAATCTCTGATGAGGTCAAAGGAGTTAAAACCGCAGTAGACACGATCGAGAATGTTGTTGATGATCTTTCCAAACAGATTGAGACTCTTAATGTAGAGGATCAAATAAAGAATACTGTGAAGGCACATGCTGAAGCATTGTCCGACCACTACCAAGAGTGGATTAAAAACAAAGACGGATTCATAGAAAATAAGGTCAAGAACGAACTCAGGGAAACTGTCAAAAACGTGGCCTTTGAAATATTGGCAGCCCCTGGAAAAACAGGAGACACGGTGATGTCAGAATTAGGCCAGATAAGACGAACGTTAGCTCAAGATTTACCTGAATGGCGTCAACAGATAGTTGATGAAGTTCGTACACTAAAATGTCAAGTTGAAAATTCCCCACCTCCCGTGTCAGGAAACTGGAATAATTCACCACGAAGTAATGAACAACAGCAGGTACATTACCGTTCACCATTTGATAACGCTCAAACTCATAGTTCTATAGAAGCACAAGTTAACCATGGTACCAGCCCACCCACTTTGTCAGTTTGATGCAGGAGGAAAGCGTGATCAAACATCGTATTTTTCCGACCTTTCACCCACAGAAAAGAGAAATTCATCCTATAGTGTTCCTCCGAAATTTTTCAGGAATTTTCCCGAATAGCTGGAGTGACCGCCAGCGAATTCAATTCGTTAGTGGATTTATCGTAGGCGATGCTGCCTTATGGGGAACCGAAATGGTCGACTCTTGTAAAAGTTACAAAGAGTTTGAACAGATGTTTTTAGCTAAATTCTGGAGTTCTGGTGTGCAGCAGCGCCTGAGAAAAGAGGTTTACAACGCCGAAGTGTTTAACAGCAAGCGCAAGCGCGGTAGTTTGAGAAGATATTTTGAAAAGTATTTAGCGAAAATCAAGTTCTGGGATTCGCCGATCACCGCCAAAGACGTTATTATGATTCTAAAAACTAAGCTACCGATTGCGATCAGAGAAAAGTTAGTAAACGTGTTTGAGGACGATACGGACACTTTCCTATCTGTGTTAGACTCGTTAGATCTGATTTACGAGGACGCTAGAGTTGATGTTGGCAACGCCCACTTCAGTGCAGGCGGCCAGCACAATACAGAATACGTAGGCAACAATGGTGGCCGAGCGAAAGCGCGTCACAGCGACAACCAGTACCAACCCCACAACGGTTTCAAAAATAAACACACTACGTACTCCAACAGCAAATACAAAAATAAGTACAATAACGGCCAGAGATACAATCGAATATATAATTCGTCACCATCTCAGTACGAAAATGCACATTATAACACACAGCCCCAGCAATATGGAAACACGCAACCGATCAACGGGAATTATCAAAACGATCAGTCTTACGATTCAAATCGACAGCGGAAAAGAAGTAAATGGTATAATCAAGGTGGAGACCAATGTACACCTTTCACTAACCGTTACAATCAACACAAGCCACAGCAAAATACTTTTCAGCCACAAGCGAACGGACCTTCGGGAACTCTGAAGCCTAAATGCCCGCACAATACGCCAGGACAACAAGATCCATTTCCAACAGAGTTCGTACCACAAAACCAACACCAGTTCCAGACGGAAGAAACTTTAAGAAATATAAATCAGCAGGAAAGTAAGCGTCGAGCGGAAAATTAAAAGCAGCACCTTTGAGCCTCATAGAGGATGCTGCAGGTTTGAATGGGGGCACCCTGTCCTTTTGTCCACACGAAATTAAAGCAATTAGGTATGACAAAAGAGACAAACTTACCGGATGATCTAGTAGCAGACACTGAGACGAAAGACAATGATGACGTATGGGACGAACAAGTTCAAGCTTCCATAAGAGTATCAATTGCCAACATACCAGTAACAGCCATTGTAGATACAGGAGCTAATATAAATGTCTTATCTTTATGTTTATTTAAGCAAATATCCTCTGTATGCAAAGTTTTATCACTTCCAATTCAAGGTTGCACCGTATCGGGAGCAATTGGTCCACTAACACAACGTTAAATCTTCAGACTCAGCTTCAAATCCAGATAGAGTCTATTTCAGTAACGTGCATTTTTCTTATTGTAAAAACCTATCAGTGCCATGTATCCTGAGTATGGAATTCTTGAGGCAGACGAAAGCTAAAATTGACATCGAGTGTGGAATCTGTACTCTAGTAGCGAGCCAGCAACAAGTAACTGTAAATTTGTTAAGAAGTAAGGTGAAGACAAACTTTGGGGTGCTTCAAATAGAAGTACGGCAATGGACTAAAAGACAACAGTACAGTCAGACAGAAAACATGACAGATCTTGAAAGTGTTAATGACGATGAGTATAAAGACCTAATTCCCGGTCTGAATGAATTATACGGTAAAGCTAGTGAGTCCATTGAATTATCCAAACAACCGAAGAATGAGCTTTACAATTTGTTAAGATTACGTTCAAGTATTTTCTAAGAAACCTGGACTAATAAAAGGCTTTGAATATCGAATGGATGTCCTGCCCCATTCAACCTACTGTAGAACAAGCTATTCCATTACCATATGCGAGACGCGAAGCTGCCAAGTGCGAGATCAAGAAAATGTTACGCTGGAATGTGATAGAAGTATCTCATTCACCTTATTCGAGTCCTTTATTGTCTGTGCTAAAATCAGATGGTAGCGTAAGGCTAGTCCTAGATGCAAGATTAATCAATAAAATTATAGTACCCGTAAGAACGAGACCAGAGGCTCTTGAAGAGCATCTGCAGAAGTTTCAAGGAGTTAAGTATTTGAGTACCCTTGATTTGAAAAGCAGTTACTGGCAAGTAAAACTTGCGCAGGAGTCAAGGAAGTACACTGCGTTTATATTTGCAGGTAGATCTTACCATTTCAAAGTTGTACCGTTTGGACTAAATGTGAGTTCCGGAATTTTTATTTCTGCCCTTGACTATGTACTAGGTCCTGAACTTTTAGATGAGGTAACAGTCTATGTGGATGACATTCTTGTAGCATCGAAAAATTGGGAAGATCATGTGGCCCTTCTGCAAAAGATATTTCAACGATTCAGAGAGTATGGTGTTACAGCAAATCTTAAGAAATCAAAGTTTGGAAAAAGTGAAATTAAATTTTTAGGACACATCATCACCCCTGAAGGAATTAAACCCGACCCGGAAAAATTGTCTGCTATAAAAAACTTTCCAACCCCTGTTACAAAAAGGCAACTGAGAGGATTTATCGGTCTTACGTCATTTTTCAGACGTTTTGTTCCCAATCAGGTATTGAACAATCCCGCTCTTCACAACCTTTTAAAAAAGAATTCACATTGGAATTGGACGCCGGAATGCCAAGACGGATTTAAGAAAATTGAAGACAGTCTGGTTAACAGTAACATTCTCCATCATCCTCAGATAGGTAAGGAATTTTGTATTACTGCAGACGCTTCCTTCGTGGGTATCGGCGCTTGTCTTTTCCAGATTCAATTAGTAAATGGACACGAGCAAATCCAAGTGATTAGCTTTGCGAGTCGAGTGTTATCAGAGTGTGAGAAGTCTTATTCGGTTACAGAGTTGGAGGCACTTGCCGTAATATGGGCTTTTAGGCGATTTAACTATTATATCTATGGAAAAAAAATTAAAGTCTATTCAGACCATCAAGCCTTATCATTCCTCCTTACATGCAAGTTGCAACACCCTCGTCTTACTCGATGGTGCTTATTCCTGCAGGAATATGACTTTGACATTGTATATATAAAAGGTAAAGATAATGTTATAGCAGACGCACTTTCTCGCTCACCTGAGGGCTTACTAGAAACCAGCGAACTGGTGGAACAAATGTCTAATTATAAAGTTTTGTTAATGAAAGATCCAATTCACAGAAAGTATTTTCTTCAGTTATGTAGGCAGATTGAGATTCTTCAAAATACAGATCCAACATGGAAAAAGGTTAGACAAATTCTTCACGAAAATCCAGCCCACAGGTTGTCCAAGTCTTATAAAGTTCATAACCAAGTGCTATTTCATAAGACGTCTGAGTCATCTGAGAGGTGGTGTGTTTGCATCCCTCGAAATTTCATTGAACATCTTCTGTGGTACACTCACATTTCATGGGGTCACTACGGACCAGAAAAATGTAAAAGGAAAATCTCGACTTACTGTTATGTTCCGAATCTACATCAGAGAATTCATAAATTATTGAGAAACTGTGTCATCTGTCAAAAGGCAAAATCCTTAAACATTTCCACTTCAATTCCACTAAATCCAATAGTTGCTGAAAGGCCAAACCAGCTTCTTAGTATTGATTTAGCAGGTCCACTACCCACCGGTAGGGGAGGCGCTAAATACTTAGTAGCAATCCTGGACAATTTTTCTAAGCACATAAGACTGTACGCAGTAAAATCTTCTTGTGCTAATCCAATAATTCGTCGCATTGAAAATGATTATTTCCCACGATTCGGGGTTCCAGAATCAATCTTGTCTGATAATGCCTCAAATTTCACATCACGCACGTGGCGTGCATTTCTTGCTCGCCATGGAATCAAACAAATTTTGATATCCCTGTTTCGACCGCAATCGAATCCGACAGAAAGAATCCTCAAAGAATTTAACAGATTTATAAGGACGTACATTCCGAATAAGCAATCTAAGTGGGTAGACTCCGTAACACCATTCGAACAGATTGTAAACCACCTTCCTCATCTGTCGACCGGATTCACGCCACATGAGTTAACGTCAAGATCAAAAGAGAGGAATGAATGGATAGACCCCCTTCCAAAGTTACAAGACAACGAATTGGACCTAGACGCAAAAATCAGGCAAGCTCTCATATCATTGACAACGTATGCTAACCTCCCAAAAAAGGCATTTGATAAGAAGGTAAACAGAGTTATAGATTTCAAAGAAGGAGAAAAGGTATTAGTCAGGACTCACTTTAAACCTTCCCTGTTGTTAAAGAAGAATCGTAAGTGGCAACACATTTATGAAGGTCCCTTTGTGATAATGAGGAAACCACACATTGGTAGCTATTTGTTATCTGACCCTGCCACGAATAAAATCAAAGGATTGTTCCACCATCAAGATTTAAGAAAATTTTATAACACCAGGAATTAAGTTAATTTAAGCTGTAAGAAAATTCTAAGGTATTGGAGATCAGGATTAACCAATGAGTAACAAGAACGGAACTGAACTGACTACGGGCGTTAACCGGTGCTGAAAGGAAACCTTATGTATTAAAACAACGCGTCTGGAAAATAAAATACAGAATAAGTTGTAGACAAGTATTTACATGAATAATCTTTATGCAAACAGGAGGACATGTCCTAGAGGCGATTTTCAATTTTAGTTATAAGTTAGTATGTAAGGAAAATGATGTACTCGAGAGGTATTAATTAGCCCCGAGGTACTAAAATGAGGAAAGAGGAAGGAGCGAATAATGCACTTCTCTCGCTAAATAGTAATTTGAGACTGAGCAGGAAGGAGCGAATAATGCACTTCTCTCACTAAATAGTAATATGAAAATGATGATTATATGTGCTTAGTATTAGTAAGTGAAATTTAATCGAGGACAAATTAATGACCTGTTTTAAAAGGAAATACTTAAACGTCCAGACAAAAGAGGAAAGTTGTGAGAAAGATTCGATTCCATGAGGTTATTCCCTATTTTCAAAGGTGACGTAAATAAGGCACCACCTGTTAGCGTAAAACAGTCGGTAGATTTAACTTGTAAGTTCCAGCACAGTGCTGTGCCAGCGATAAAATAACATCTCTTTGAAGTGAACAGATACCTAGGATTAAGCATGAACAGATTGATAACGCAGTGCAATTGTTCTAAAAAGGCCTGACGTTAACCTTAAGTAAAAGCGTGATGGAATAAAAAGGAAGTTTATTATATAACGCAAAGTAAGATGAGTCCAGACTATAAACAAGCTGAGTAAAAGAACATATGAGTAACATGGTTTATTATGCCAACTTCACGGTACTATTGAGCATTAGCGATACTGCAAATTCACAAGCTAGCAGCACATAGAATAAGGATCTCGCCCAAGCTTCACAGGTAGCGACAGCAGCAAACAACAACACTCTAGTGAGAGGCTTATATATACAAATGATAATTAATACCCAAATGCGTAATGCATAAACTTGACTTAGTCTAAGAAATGAGCAAAGAGTAGTAAGCAAGCTGCAGCAAGATACATATTAGATATACATGCTTGAAGTGATAGATTTTAAGTGCGCACTGCAATATTTATTGTTTTCTCTGTGATTATTGAATCCCTTTCCTAAGTGCCAATCCTTTAAGATCCTTGATCCTATCCACTCCTCAGGATCAACTTGTAAAGATGCACGTGTGCTTAGGAAGTGAGGCACTACATATAAAAATGAGTAGGTTCGCGACGCGCATATTGCTTTTGTAATGCGCAAGATAAATTAAATTTTCGACCTGGTTGAGGAGTAATTTAAATTCTGTCGACGATCAGTGAGTAGACCCGCTTTTCCCACCTTTCTTTTTTCGACTGTTTGTATTTCTACACGAAACTCAGAGGCGGAATTGCTATTTTCAAATCTGTCCTCGAACTTTCTTTAAAGACAAGCACATAAGAAAAAAACTTTTGACATAAATGAAGCTCCCCTCACAAGTCACTAAATAAGACGAGCACTAAAAGAAAAAAAAAGTATTGGTCCTACAAAATGAATAAGCAAGCGTGATAAAGATTACTATGAATGAAATTAATTTGTAAAGGGGATTGGAATGGATTTGGTCAAAGAAAAAGTACTTACAATAGCCTACCTGTGACCGTAGGCATAAATAAAAAAAAAGACTAATTAAGAAACAATTGTTTTGATTCAAAGTGGTCAATTAGATTATTTATCGATTTAAATGAACTCTTGTAAATATTAGTATGTAAATCAACTTGTAAACACCGTGTGATGTTATGACGCGAGAATTTCTGTTAATACACCGTTCACGCAGACGCTCACCACAGTGCAAGTGAAGTTTTAAAGTTCGACGATTTTCAGTGGCAGTATTCTACTGCACCATATGTGTGAAAAGTTCGTTGATGTGTGCAGTGTGTAATAATCAGTGTCATTCCACACATGCAGTTGCAGCGGTATCCGTAACTGGATAGTGGACAGGAAGTGATGTGAGGCAGTTTCGGTGGCAGAAGCTCCCTCCAGCAATCTAAAAAGCACAAAGCCACGATCCGCCCAACAAAAGCGACGCACGGCACCTCAAGCGCGAAATCAACGCTCTGCAAGAAAGCTCCGGTCACGTGCGCGCGCACAGACTGAATTTCAAGATTGCTCGCAACAGTGGAGGCGGACGTGCCACCACGTGACGAAATAATGTAAACGTTCAACCGCCAACACAGTTGCTGTGCGGTACATTCTGTAGCAAAAACATTCACACCCAGTACTGAAAACATTTTGTATGTATCATAAACCTTCCGAGAGACTCTAAGATAGAGAAGTTAACTTAATTATTATAATGACTGATTGTACACAGAGACAAGTCACAAGGTCACCTCTGAACACTGTTCAAATGTAAACTTTAATGAGAGGTCACGATACGAATGAAAATAAGCACACGAAAATACGTCAAAGGATCCGATCCTTCCTATATCCCATCCCACATGTATATAAAGTTAGTTTTGTAAGCTATTCTAATATAAGATATTTTATCTGTTTCATATGTGAAATAATTCGGAGAGCCACACTCGAGCCCTGAAAGTGAAAGATATGGACTTCCTTGTCGAAGCCATCACCAGTGGCCGCTCTACAATCCAAGTCTATCATAAATAGTGTATGTGCGACGAAAATAAATGTATAATTAAGTGCGACGACGGACAAGGCAATCGATCGACAAGACGATGACAATATAATGAATACTGTCAAAACAGAAAGTTGTGTACCAGTTGTGATAGTCAAATTACTTTTGCAACAATGAAAAATGAAGTGTGACTCTATTTCCTTATAAATTTTGTAAATATGTGTACTTATAGCCTTAATTTTAAGAATCATCAAGATAGACTGAATCCATACAAACACTGATAGAAACACAGAACAAATTCACAATGATCCACCGTCAGTAATTACAAATTGAAACGTTAATTCTTTTATTATGGAATGAATATGAAATGAGAGTTTTAATAACCTGTATGTTACATCCGAAAATTACAAATATTCCAATGAGCATGAGGATGAAAGTAATACCTTCGGTATTCCTTCCCTCCTCATGGGAGGCAGTGTAGTATTAGTAATTTTCGTCTCACAAACATTAATATACGCTCAATAGTAAACGCCTGATGGCCTAAAGTTATCGAACAATTGTAAAGTGAAAGAAATGAATCATCGCATAGCAGCAACAGAATCTATTATTCTTTATCTTTGCCGTTCTTGCGCGGTGCCAGTAAATCTCTATGTACATGTTTCGATTAATGGTATAAAAAAGAATTCTGTTGTTTCAAGATAAATGAGGCTTTTGGCGCCTCACCTTTTACTGTTTGTATTCCATGAGAGGCGGACGCGGACTTGCTGCGTTCCACAACTGTATTTTATATTTGATGTGAAAATATTGAGTGAATATGCTAATTGTTATTTTTTCCAATCAGAAAAGATGTATTTTCTTGTAACTGATATCGAACAGACAGCATCAAGAGGACATTTTGACTGTTATGTATAAAGTATTTAACCACAATGGTCATCTATTGTAATTTAATTTGAAAAGGTACGTAGGATTAAAAGAAAAATGTGTTAAAGATAAATGTGCTTATTTTCGTAAATTAACCTTGATGAGTCCATCTCCTTATTTACGTAACTGTTAATTATTTTGTGTTACTTCATCATCAGAAATTACGATCACGCTGATGGGCCGAACGCAGCATGAGGCAGAAGGAACATTATCGTTTTCCTATTATTTCTGATCCTACTTTTTTTTTAATTGTGTAGTGTTGCATTTCTTTTAAAGTCTATAAATCTTCTGGTCCCTTAGTGTTGATCCGGGTATGGCTACATCGCTACTATAAAAATGCACAGAAATGATAATGTTTCCTCTGAGCGATCTCAAATATATATATATATCAATATGCTGCTCTTATTCAGGTATTTAATGGTCAACATATGTTATTATAATAGCGTAATAAATCCCTGATTCTGTTGCCAAGTGGCCCACCAAAAAATTCACTTTTTCGACATTAAAAAAAAAGTAACAGTTCTTTTTATTTTCGTCCTCCCAGAGCAACGCTACATAATGTAGGTTTGGACATAACTATTGTCCATTGGATTGCTTATGACGGAATTCATTGGCGAATAAATGCATGATGATGTTACCATTAAAATGCCTATCTCCTTCAAGAGGCATGTCCATGCCAACCGTAAATTAACACTACATATTATTCTCATTCATTTCTTTTGTGCAATCAGTATTTCCTTTCTGACTTATGACTTAAACCTGTAAAATAATTCCGCAAGACAGTACTAACTGGAAACATTTAAAATGTGTCAGGACATATATTTGTTTGTTTCCTAGACTAACAATTACACATAGAACAAAAGTAACTGATTGTAATTGTTTGAGAAGGTCGGTAATACGTTCCTTTAACTTCAAATTTTCATCAGTATGTGTACCCAACAGTTTGCGTCGAAGTGCTATACGAATTGTTGGTATGGATATATTTGTTCTACAGCAGTTTTTCTCAAATTTTAGGGTAGTGTATTTTCAGGGAACTACGGAATATTTCTTGGAAAAACATAATTAACAATCCCTTCTGTTGCTTTCGCTCTTGTGGGATTCATTGTAACACTGGCATTGTCTGCAAAAAGTATAAATTCTGCTCGTTGAATGTTAAGGGGAAGGTCTTTCACATACGTAAGAAATCGAACTGGACCCAAAACTGGATCCTGTGGGACTCCCTTTTTGATTTATTCCCAACCACCAAAGTTTTCAATCTTCACGGCATGGAATTATTCAGCACACATTTTGCATTCTCTTTGTTAAGTGTGTTGCAATTTGGTTGTGTCCCAGGTAATCAATTACATAAAAGTTAAGCTTCCAAGAGAGCCTTTGTGTATCAATTAGCTAAATAACTTTTTAGAAAACGCTGTTTCCTGGCAGTCAGATCAGTAACAAATCGGAAACTTTTCTCTTTAGCACCTTTAGTCATTCTGCATCCACCTCGCTACCTCACTCATCCGCCCACAGCCATCCGGTCGGAAACAAAGGTCATAAAGTGGAGGCGGCGGCTACACGAGCCGTTTCCACGGCAACGCCCTCGAGCCATAAAAATGAATGGTCCCATCGCCTACTTGGCGCCCTCCGCCGCTACCTCCGACCGCCGTCTCGTTGGTGGTCTGCCAAGCCCGGCACCTTCGGACGCGCCCTATTTATCGCGCTGTGAACTGGGACGGGTGGAACTCCCATAGCGGCAGTCAACGAGACTTCCAACAGTCTCCGCCTGCAAGGGCTCAGCCCTCCAGGGATGTGATTCAGCACTGCGGGCTGGTCCATATGACATTCAGTTCGCGCAGCCCCCTCCGCGCAATGGCTATCGTCCTATGTTTCATGCGCTCGTTTTTCCAAGCTTATAGCATATTCTTCAGTCACTGTCATTACTGTTTATATATGGTAACGAGAACAAGAAATGAGAGACGAAATTTTTGGTAATATGACAATTCTCATAGTTTACTTTCCTTCATCAGTCTTATGTTTTAAGGTAAAGGGTGCCGGTACATGGTATGACATAGGTATATACTTAAATAAATCCCACTAAAATAATCTACTTACAAGATTTACTTAGACAACATATAACAAATATATCTCAGTAATATTTTTTGTGCATTTATGACATGTGCTGTATGAATCTACTTATCTGATATTCATGGACCTGTTCATATAAGTTTTCCTCTTTTACTTTTTAAAAGAAAACTGTTCCTGTTTCAAGTCATAACAATAAAATTACACCAAACGCTGCATTTTGCATTAGAATCATATTACATTTATCTCTGTAGAAGTTAGAAATTACATAGATTTTCATTGAGAAAATATGCAGAGGCCTTCATATGCAATATAATTCGGTATCTTATAAGGCATTCTATAGTAAAGTTCTCTAGTGAAATCAGGCACTATCACACTAAACAGTCATAGAACAATATCTTGCCGCTATATAAAATATGTTTACACATACATAGTACAACAATGTCAGTATGTTATGGTTATGCACCCCCCACCTTCAGATTAACGTATGAGATACATTATGTCACTAGATTTGTAACACGCCCGGGGGTACAAATGGTTGGGGGACCCTTAAACTGGTTTCTCACTTCGGACCGTGCTCCCTGCCGACACCACGTGGCTGATAATCCCGCGACGATCGTATTATTCTGCTCCACACTGCTGCTGGCTTACCTGGAATTACGAATCTACATATGCAAGTGGGTTTAGGGAAACCAATCTGGTATGAACATCTATATTCTGAGACGATATGAAATCACAGGTTGCACGGCTTTCATTCTAAGTCATAAGTTTTGATGCCAACCTCTAGATGATTATCTGTCCACAATATCACTTGGACGAACGTACGCGTAACAGAACACGGCGCGGATGATTGTTGATGATGCGGAAACCGAATAACCTAACGAAAGATCTTACGCTCGCCACGCATACTCAGACTTCTTTTGGTACCTGTCCTCCTTGACACTAGTAATGATATAACACAGCTCATAAAGTTAATTTTTCAGTTCTCAGTTCTCATTCGTACGAGAGCGCGCGTAACCGTCGCGGCGTTTCTGATTGTTGATGATGCGGAAACGCGATGACCGAAGGAATGTTCTCACGCTCGCTACAAGACACTGGCACTTGATTGCACTCTTTTGTGGTAACTAATTTTTACAATTTCACATTAGTTCATTATGGGAGACCGAACGCGGCGTGGATGATTGATGCTGCACGGTACGACGCGCAACGAGTGAAAACTCAAACACTTTATCGGCGGCAATACTCATATTTCATTACTACTTTACGTACTTTTCTATGTATTCACTTTCCATATCTCAGTACTCCACTGTAATAATACTTGCAGCAACATTTGGACTTCCATAATAACAATGCCTCTCACATTCAGAGCTATCCACAACACAACATAACAGTTTTATGTCCCATGCTCTACTCTGCAGACGCAGCTGCCCGCAAAGATACTCCACAACTAATGCAGCGATATGACAGTGCGCTTACATTCCCGCACGAAAAAGTTTTCGAATTGTCGAAAAGAATATCGAATTCTAGATAATTCCCTACTGTAGGGGGTTAAAGAGATGGTGTAAGGCCGGGGGGGGGGGGGTCTACTGCTCCATCTCACGTGTATAATAGACCCATTGCCTCATTGTGGACCAGACGTGAGTTACAATCAGGGAAACATAAAGAACAGTTGTCAAATACACAACATTTTACATAATAAAAGAACCCTACCCACATTGCAACCTGTATAGCAAAACACAGTTAGATAGAGTGGAGAAGCAAAGGGCTAATACAATAAAACACAAAAATATTGTCCTTGAAATATAAAAGTTTACAATTACAAATACAATAGGTTAAATATATTATTCAAGTGCCTGGAAGAACGAGATAAAAAAATTAAAAAAATTGTAGAAGAACACAAGCGTTCACTGCTACTCCAGGTAGACAATAACACTGATGGCACTATTGCACAAAAACTAGAGAAAATCCATCAGCAGTAGGCCGTCAAAATCCAGCAAAAAAAATAAATATTTCACTACTCACAACACTGCGTCACAAATAACGTTCTTAGCATTGAAAGGGGTGGGAGTGACTGCAGCGCCGATGCTGCGCCGATAGGCAGGTGAACAGTATAGTCATTAGCTCGCCACTCTCGCCTCGCGGTACTCCGTCCATTGGCCTACACGAAACACGTTAATTACGCTCTCAGTGTTGTCCAAGCTATGCCTATTCAACTTTCTCATAGTCTGTTACAGTAGACATTACAATGTTCTATATGACATAATACACAGAGAGGCTAATAACAAAAGAATATATTGATCTTATGTAAGTTAAATGTAGTTACTAAATGAATGGTACAAAAAATGGTACTCTATTAGAGTGTCCTCATAAAAACCTCATAATAATCAGAAATGAGTGTTTGTACTTAACGACAACAGCAGCTGACATATATACAGATTCAAACACGTCACATATATCATCCAGTTATTAACATTGCTCATGGTATAGTTAAATGTTTCCACATGGTGCCTGCCTTTGTGGCATGAGGTATGCTGTTGATTACATCCTCAAGATATGTTATACACACTTTCCACTTGCTATGTTTCCAGTTTCGCACCTGGTCATCCGATACATCGTGTCCTGAGTTCTGATAACCATAGTCGCCACAATGTCCTCTGTGACCACGATGCACATGGAAACTACCGCCATGCCTCCTGCTATTAGTATCGTTCCAGAGTCGTCCACTATGTTTATTGCTATGGTTTGAATGGTTATTTGTGTTGTGTTCGTTGCTCCCCGATACTCTTATATCATCTTCTCCTCCCTCTGTTCCTCGTGACTCATACATATCTAATTGATCTAATGCCGACTTCATACCTTTTTGTTATCTCTAGGAATTACTAGCAACTTATTCTGAACTCAAGTTGGTTGTTTACTTACGATCAGAGACACTATTGCTTCTGTCGTCAACGATTCATCTAAGTACAAGTTCTCCTCATAATAATCTTGAAAAAATTACTTTAATTTATGGTCACTCCCTCTCTCAAACCTTCTACCTTAGTGTAGACTGTTATGTACTTCATTTTGCTTCCGTCGCTACCAGTATTGTTGCAAAAATTCTTTTCCAAATCCAGCGAAGGTTGTACACGTAAGTCCTATTCTCAGACCCCCAGGTACCAGCTTCACCTCCCAATCTTGCTGCAACAAAGCCTACCTTTCTTTCCTCGTCCCATAATTCAAGTAACACTCCCTTAAATTAATCTAAGAAATCTCTGGGAGGCCTTCTTCCATTTGGTTCGAAGCTCTTAAAATTCCCTATTCCAAGGAAGACGTCATTTTGTATACCAATTAAGCTACCTCTGGCAGTGCTTCCATCACGTAATAGTCATTTACCTTCGCTCTTC
Source organism: Schistocerca serialis cubense (assembly GCF_023864345.2). Classification (NCBI taxonomy): domain Eukaryota; kingdom Metazoa; phylum Arthropoda; class Insecta; order Orthoptera; family Acrididae; genus Schistocerca; species Schistocerca serialis. The sequence goes on from NC_064643.1 coordinate 672,257,338, forward strand.
ACCTGCTGACCGACCTGTTCCTTAGTCTTGCCTACCTCACTGTACACCTCTTGTACTCGCCGTCCATAAGCATCCTGGTTGAGCACAACATGTGATATCCTGTGTTTGCAGTGTTTCACTTCCTCATACAGTTGTTCGAAATGCTCATCGTAAACCTCAGCTTTTCTGGTAAGATCTTCCATCACTTCTTAGACATCCGATTCTACCTTTTCAAAACGTTTAGTTTTGCCTGCACCGCTCTCCTCAAACCGAACGTTAAGTTCATCTATCATTTGATGACTTGACTCAGCCATCTTCTTTAGAGCCTCATTACTCTCGTGGATCTTTTTACTGAGCCGTTCGTTTATTGTTCTACGAATCGCTTATTATCTTCGTTCTGGCGCATAATATCTTCCGTTAATTTTTGTTCCCATTCTCTACCGATCGCTTAATATCTTCCATTAGTTGTTTGTTCTCATGCTCTACCAATCGCAATATCTCCCTCTTATTGTTGGTTATCATTCAATAACTGTTTCTGGTTGTCTACTGATCGCATAATGTCTTCCTTTAATTGCTTGTTATCATGTTGTAATGTTTTGAGCATGTCAACGATGGACAGGTCAGACCTAAGTTTACATTCTTCTCGCTTGGGCGTCTCTATGATTAGTGACGACAACACATTTTTGACTTCCCATCTCTGTTGATAAACTACTGTCATCTATACCGGAATCCTTAGACGTTTCACTACTACTTGCTTCTGTTTTCGTCTCCACTTGACTACTTTCACTTAAAGAGTCTTCTACCTCGCTGTCTGCTGCAGTTGCACCAACCTCATGATTTGCCATATTAAACCACCGTAAAGTCATTTAAGCAAGAAATTAACAAATCACAATAACACTCGTAGCGCAGAATGGATGGCAATGACTACAACCAAACTACAACGCCGTATCCATTCAATGCTGTAATTCGTGCTCAGAAGCACACATAATATACAAGATCACGCAAAAGAAAAAAAAAAAAAATATAAGCTAACGTAAATATAGTTCTGCAATTGTATTAACTATTGTTAAGAAATTTGACTACTAAGTAAGCAGGGTCTGACAGTGACATTTACTTTACTGTATACCGGCAAGGCCGATAATGTGTCCTGATATTGATTTAATAATACAAAACAATTTTAACTGTCACAGTTTGTAATTAGGTAAGCATAGAACGCAGTCTATGCTGCCAGTTAATTACTCGCTTTGCTTCATTTGCGTGAGGTAACGTTGTGCTGCGCGACTTACTTTCCGTTGTCTGGTGGCCTCGCAGTCGCAGCTGAGCAGCTCCGTAGCGCCGTGCCTCTGTCAGCACTGCGCTTCTCTGCAACGCGAGGTAATGGTTACAGCGTCGATCCTAGGCGCTGTTGACGTCGTATAGGGTGATACCTGCAAAAAAAGTTATAACTTTTGCCCATAGGTGCCGCTAGCGTCTTCAAAAGCGCACCACCGTCGAGTATGTTTACTTCGTAGCACTAGTTCTTTGCACTGTCATGGATCGGACCAGTATATACACTGTGTCACTAGTTCTTTGGCGAACACATCCTACAGCTCGCGTGACGCCACTCAACAGTCCAAATTAACAGTCATTGTTTATACAAAAATAGTTCAAAGTCCAAATTAATTACACGGTACTTCTTATCCGAAATTGCAGGTCCTATAACACGTCGCCATGTTACACGCCCGTGGTTACAAATGGATGGGGGACCCTTAAACTGTTTTTCTCACTTCGGTTCCTACGCCGTGTCCACTCCACGCACCTAGTAATCCCTCGGCGGTGGTATTATTCTGCTCCACATTGCTGCTGGCTTGCCTGAAATTATGAATCTACTTATGCAAGTGGGTTTAGGGGAGCCACTCGACGTCAAGCACAACACTATCCTACATCAGGTATAAACATCTACATTCTGAGACGACAAGAAATCACAGGTTGCACTGCTTTTATTCTAAGTCATGAGTTTTGATGCCAACCTCTAGATGATTATCTGTCCACAATATCACTTGGACGAACGTACGCGTAACCGAACATGGCACGGATGATTGTTTTGATGCGGAAGCCGAAAAATCGAACGAAAGATCTTACAGTCGCCACGCATACACGGATTTCTTTTGGTACCAGTCCTCCTTGACACTAGTAATGAAATAACACTATTCATAGAGCTAATTTTTCAGTTCTCAGTTCTCACGTGTACTTGCGCGTGCGTAACCATTGCGGCGCAGCTGCTGATTGTTGATGATGCGGGAACGCGATGACGGAACGCATGTTCTCACGCTCGCTACAAGACACTGGCACTTGATTGCACTCTTCTGTGGTAACTAATTTTTACTGATTCACATTAGCTCATTCTGGGAGACCGAACACGGCCCAGATGATTGATGTTACACGGAACGATACGCAATGAGCGAACACTCCAACACTTTATCGGTGGCACTACTCATATTTCATTATTACCTTACGTACTTTACTCTGAATCCACTTTCCATATCTCAGTACTTCACTGTAATTATACTTGCAGGAACATTTGAACTTCCATAATAACAATGCCCCTCATATGCAGAGCTACCCACAACACAACAGTTCCGTGTCCCATAATCTGCAGACGTGGCTGCCCGCAAAGGTACCCCACAGATAACCCCGCGATATGACAGTACGCTTACAGGTTGTAGTGTCGATGCTATAAACCACCTCCCTCCACCTTTTTCCTCTTTCTCTCACCCTTCTGCCCATTTCCAACGCATTGCTAAATGCATACACAGCCAGTTCTCAGGTTCAGTGTTGAAATTATGTAGATGCATGCCCCCCCCCCCCCCTCCCTCTGTAGATCCCACCTTTCGGGCTAAAGCCACATGTTCTGTGTCTTGCAATGATAATAAGAGACCTATGTGTATAAATGACATTTCCTCATTCTTGGTGTCTATTAAAAGTAATGTTGGTGATACATGAAGTGTATGTGAATGCATAATGTTACAGGTTTGAAGATGACGGCCTCACTTCATGGAAATATTCAATAATAAACAGACTCTGAATGGGATCTTGGCAGCAGAGGTTCCCTTTTATGGACATACCAACTTTTTATGGACATACAAACTGCTTGTTCTCATTTCTCATTATGAGAAACTCGAATTAAATCACTGGATATTAAAGAAATACATCAACATACATGTGCAGTAGTAATAGTCTACTGCTAAGTATAAATGACTTCCAGGCTTAATCATGCACCTTGATCATAAGGTCTCTGCTCGACAGGTTAGCTGAGAGGGCTAATGCGCCTCTTCCTGGACTCGCCGAACTGGGATCGAATCCGCCCGGCGGATTAACAACGAAGGCTGGTCTGCCGGCCAGCCTGGATGTGGTTCTTAGGCGGTTTTCCACATACTGCTAGGTAAATACCATGCTGGTCCCCATTTCCCGCCTCAGTTACACAACTCGCTGACGTTTGAGAAACCTTCGCACTATTTCCTGGTTTACACTAGACGCAGGCAGCTAGGGTACACTAATTCCATCCCAAGGGGTATGGTGTGAAGACACGAAGGGCATCTGGCCATCCTCCGACACAAATGTCGCCAAATCCTTAGTAATACGTCCGACCCATAGTTGGAGTCGGACAAAGGCCCGATGAAACTGAATGATCAACAGTTCTCCATAGCCAAGATTTTCTTGCCACCTACGATATATAGTTAATCTGATGTAGATTACGTCATCCCCTTGCTCTTGTGATCTCCGGTACTACAATTGTCTGCTACACTCGTGTATATAAAATACGCATCAGAGCGGCCCTCTGTCGCAGCAGACTGCACGTAACTTCGTACATTTCTACTGGAGTAGAGGAGGTGTAACACCCCTAATTGTGCCTTGCCACATCAAAAACACTGAAGCTCTGAAAATGTCCAGCAACCCGTAGTGTGGAAGTAATGTTCTCGTCCTTGTACAACGGTAGCAATTGCTACTTGAGTTCGTTGTTCTTGCTCTGAGACTGTAAATGAACTATTAAGCAGCTGACTAAGGCACACCACTTCTAAAACAAAAATTCAGAAAATCTTGGTATGGCATCGGTTTTTAATTTAAAATTTCATCAGATAAAACTGATCACAGAAATTGTAAGGTATCAAGTATGTTTATAACGATCACAAGTTAAATTAATAATCCCCCATATTATGCACAACTACGATACTATAGCACTAACACACATGTTCAAAGTAAAATAATTGTTTCACAAACCAAAAACTACACTTGTTAAGCACAAATTTCTCTCTGCTGTATTCGCAGAATGGCGTTTTTGCACCCACGAAATCAATTCTACTGGTCTCTTCGGGATGTTAATACCAAGTTTACTGTTCAACCTCTCCTTATCGGCTCTTAAGCACGAATCGGTTTACTGCTCGATTATTGAGTGATAAGCTGAATACAAACGGTACTTACAGCTCTTTCTCGTTATTCAAATATTCAAAAAGTGATATAAAGTTTTCACTATGTGTTGATAGCTTTTTACTGACAGGGCTTTCCCAACGATCATAATAGAAATCTGAATTGTACATTAGTAAATATACACGTACATGAATGGAAACTTGAACCGGACAGTGATTCCTCTGTACGAGTACTCCGTCGCAGGAGCTAATCAGATTATAAGACTATTCGGTTGGTGCAGTTCCTCACGATACTTGTACTTGCAGCACCTGCTGTTGCTCGTTCCAGCCTCCAATTTGAAACATCATCTTCACTCAGCTGAGATGTGAAGTGCAGCAAAAATTCCATAGTTTCCAGAGCATGAAATGTTATCCAGGCAATGAGGTAGTGCAGTAGATGTACGATGTTTTCCGTTTCTTTTAAAGCAAAGGCGCACTGCGGTTATTATATTCAACAACATCCGTTCACTCTGCCCTGCAGTTCCTCTAAAACGAAGAAACGTGAGGAAGGGAGGTGTGTGAATCAAACAGTGAATTGTAACGCTGATTAACCGTAGTTAATCATGGACTTGTAAGCAAAACGGGAGACTAAGTACTGCAACCAAAACTCTGGTGAGATTTAAGACAACTTTATTTTAGACTGATATCAGAGGGCTCAAAAATCGATCATCAAGTTTCGCAAGTTTTCTTCTCGAAGTCTAGTCAAGATTTTATCTTTCGATCACATAAATCCCCAGGGAACATACTTCTCATGAGTGGGTAACGTCGTGATCTATGCTGAGGGCTCTGCTAAATTGAGTGCGTTAAATCGCATTTTAAGACTCTCACCAATATAACACCTAGCATAATGTCCAATGTGAAGAGTACGCGGCACGTACGACAGACTTTGGCTACTGCAGATAGCTGATACAACGAAGGCTGCGTGATTGTACTGGGTCTGTATAGCAATTTTGTCACCGAAAAGAAGCTATTATCAGCTAGATCTTCCTATTGTCATACCGAATGGTGATTAAAATTGTGTGCCACAAGGAGACTATCTGCCTCTTTCCAACTGAGCTATCCACGCACGACTTATCACTCACTCTCTCAACTTCACGTCAGCTATTACCTCCCTCCAACTTGACATACTTCGACGAGTGTCTCTTGCATGTTCTACTGGACTAAGACTGCCAGAGGAAACATGCCACTAAGTGACTGCTTAGTTACAGCTAGGAATCTGTTCCCCTATCAATCCGTCATTCACATTACAAGTTATATTGCGGATTCAAAATCCGGTACATCACAGGATTTTAGTCATTTTGGTGGTTCCGAAACGTTCAATATTCGGGTGCGGAGTAAAAGACGAATGATCCTAAGAAAATCAGGTATCGTCTCAAGTAAGATTTTAGAATGCTCTGCAGATCTGTTAGATAGACATCGTCAGGTTACACCAAACTATCTTGCAGCAGATTTATCCTGGCGCCTGTGGCAACCTCTTCCACCATCATACTGGTAAAAACTAATAGTTAAAGAATGTAATAGGTTCTTTTATGTGGCTTGCCACGAATTCCTCGTCTGTGCCAATCTCTTCATCTCCGAGTAGCACATGCGGGCCTATTTCCTCAATTATGGGCTGAATGTTTTCCATGCTCTGTCTTTCTCTACAGTTTTACCCTCTACAGCTCCCTCTAGTACCATACAAGTTACTCCTTGTTGTCTTAATAGATGTCCTACCGTCTTGTTCATTCTCTTGGTGAATGTTTTCCATATATTCCATTCCTCGCTGAATCTGCGGAAATTCTCTTCATTTCTTACCTTATCAGTTTACCAAGTTTTCAACATTCTTCTGTAGCATCGCACCTAAAATGCTTCTATTCCCTCCTTTTCCTGTTTGCCCCCAGTTCATGTTTCACTATCATACAATGCTGTGCTCCAAACGTACATCATCAGTTACTTATTCCTCAAATTAAGGCTTGCGTTTGATACTAGTAGACTTTTCTTTGCCAGGAATACCCTTTTTGCCACTGCTGCTAGTGTGCTTCTTATTTGCACTTTAGTCCGTCCGTCATTGATTATTTTTCTGTCTACTTTAGCAGAACTCCTGAACTTCATCTATTTCGTGATCACCATTTTTGATACGAAACTACTCGCTATTCTCCTTTTTGCTAGTTTTTGTTACTGTTGCCTTTTTTCCATGTATTCTCAATCCATATTCTGCACTCATTAGATAGTTCACGTCATTCAACAGATCCTGTAGATCTTCACTTTCACTGAGGACAGGAACGTTGTCAGCGAATCTTACCATTAACATCTTTCACCTTCAATTTAGTTTTACAGTTGAACCTTTCTTTTATTTCCGTCATTGCTTCTTAGAAGTATAGATAAAACAGTAGGGGCGAGAGAGTATATTCCCTCTTCCAGACTTTTTAATCTGAACACATCGTTTCCTGGTCTTCCACTTTTACTGTTCCCTCTTGGCTCATGTACATATTGAACGTTACCCGTCCGTCCCTATAGCGGACCCTGTTTTCTCACAAGTTCGAATATTTTGTAAAATTTTACATTTTCTTACGCTCCAGCAGGTCGACAAAACCTATGAAATTGTTTTGATGGTCCTTCAGTCTTGCTTCGCTTATTAATCGGAACGTCAGAACTGCTTCTCTGGTGCCTTTACTTTCCTAAAGCGACACCGATCGTTACCTAACACATTCTCAATTTTCTTTTTTATTCTTCTACATATTATTCTTCTCAGCAGCTTGGATGCATGAGCTGTTAAGCTAATTGCGCGGCAATTCTTGCACTTGTCGGCTTTTGCATCTTCGACATTGTATGGATGATGTTTTCCCCAAAAGGCAAATGGTATATTGCCATTCTCTTACATTTTACACACGAATGTAAACCGTCTCTTTTTGCCACTTCCCCAAATCATATTAGAAATTATGTTGGAATGTTATCTATCTCTACTCATTTATTGGATTTATGTCTTCCAAATCACTTTTAAAAGCTGATTCTAACACTGGATCTCGTATCACTGCTGTATCAACTCCTAGATCTTCTTCCGTCCCTTGACCAGATATTCTTTCCACCTACCCGCTCTCACCTGGGCATTTAACAGTAGAATGCCCATTTAAGTCTTAATGTTACCTACCCTGCTTTTAGTTTCACTTTTCTACAGGCTGAGTCCGTCGCTCCGACAATTATGTCTATTTCGATTTCTTTACATTTCTCAGGAAGTCATATCGTCTTAGCTTCCCTGTACTTCCTGTTCATGTCATTCCTAATTGACTTGTATTTCTGTGTTCATCAGTTTCCCTGAACGTTTTTGCACTTCCTCCTGTCATCGATCGACTCAAGTGTTTCTCCTTTTACCCATGGTTTCTTCGCAGTTACTTTCTTTGTACCGGCGGTTTTCTTTCCAACTCCTGTGACTGCCCTTTTTTGAGATGCACTTTCCTCTTCAACTGAACTATCTACTGAGCCCTTTCTTATGGCAGCATCTATAGCTTCAGAGAACTTCAAGGGTATTTCTTCATTCCTTCGCACTTCCGTACCCCACTTCCTTGCTAATTAATTCTTCATGACTAGTCTCTTAAATTTCAGCCTACTCTTCATTACTAATAAATTGCGATCTGAGTCCATACCAGCTCATGCGTACACTTTACAATCGATTACTCGATTTTGGAATCTCTGCATGACCATGATGTAATGTAACTGAAATCTTCTGTATTCCCGGCTTTATTCAATTAATCCTCGTATTCTGGCTATTCTTGAACAGAATATTCGCTGTCACTAACTGGATTTTATTACAGACCTCAATTAATCTTTCTATTTTCTCATTCCTGGTACCAAGCCCATATTCTCCAGCAAGCCTTTCTTCTAATCCTTCCCCTACAACCCAATACCAGTCCCCCATGACTATTAGATTTTAATCTCCCTATACAAGGTGTTTGGGGAGGAAAGATCAATATTTCAAACAGTGATAGTGTAAGTAATTTTGAACAAAAAAAGTTATATGAACGTAGGTCCGCAAATGCTTCGTTAGGGAGGTATGGGTATTGAAAGGAACTTTAATTCTGCAAAATTGATGTGCACAACGTGAACGTATACGCAATACAACTGGCGCGTAACGTGATTTTCTTGCAAACAATGCACGCATACATGCCATGTTTACACTATGCAACCTACTACATATTATGGTCATGTGACGTACGTAGTGCAATCACCCGTTGTTTGCGCAGTGGTGCCGTGAATGCTTCATTGTGTAGTGTACCGGCGACAGATCTGTTAGCTGTGTAGTGTATGGCGTTAACTGTGTTCTTACAATGCCGCACTTCCACACTAATGAGGAATACGCAGATATGATGTATGTTTATGGCTTCTGCGACGGTAGTGCTGCCGGCGCTTTCGGACTCGACGATTACCTGATCACAGGGTGTTTACCAATGTGTTTACCACTTTGCGTGCAACAGCCTCTCTTCCAAGTAAACATTTTCCGTCCTAGCGTGCATGTCAACAAACTTTGCAAGGACAGGTAGAAATTATCCCAAGTATTGAGTGAAGTCCCAGTACGAGCATACGAAGAATGTTCCTGCGTATGAATGCCCCACAGGCACGTGTATGGGACACATTACATGTGGGAAACCTATATCCATTTCACATATAGCATGTCCTAAATCTCCATGTTGTCGACAATGCCAAACGATTTCAGTTTTGTTTCTGGGTAACTGAGATTAGTCATTTGCTTCAACACATACTATTCACTGACGAAGCCCAGTTGTCACGTCATGGAATAAACAACACACGCAAAAATCATCGATGGTCAAGGGGATAATACACACGCTTCGGTGGATAGCAGTTTCCAAGTTCATTTTGCCATAAATGTAGCATGATCGGTAACCTTTTGATAGGTCCATTTATTATCAATTAGTGAATGACGGGAGAGAGGTACCTGCAATTTCCGGAAAATTTATGTGTGTAACTATTGGAAGACGTTCCTTTTTTCAAGCGAACTGGACTGTACTTTCAACATGACGGTGCCCCTCCACATGTCACCTTACGTGTAAGGAACAATCTCAACAGCACCTACTCTAATCGAATGTTTGGCGGTGCTATTAACTAGCTTCCAAGATCACCTGAAGTTACACCTTTACATTTCTGTTCATGGGGTTGGTTGAAATCAGAGTTGCACAACGTAAAGGTAAATACACGAGATGAACTGCTTAGTCACATTATGGATGCTGCTGAATTTATTAGGAAGAAACCGCAGGCAATTCAACAAGCAACACAAAATGTTATCGCTGGAGCGCAAAAGTTCATTGACGTTCTTGGATATTCGAACCTATAACTACGAACTGTACAACACCTGTACGATAAGTGTTAAAGCCGTTTGTAAAGGACATGCTACGTCTTTTTCAACTGAATACATGTAACATGCATGTTGTAATGCATTATGTACTACATGCGATGTAAATAAACTTTATGAAAAAATGTGTAACATAACTGTACTTCTCTGTGTCATTGTTTTCAACAAAATCACGTTACAGTCCAGTTGTATTGCGCATACGTTCACGTTGTACACATCAGTTTCGCAAAAATAAAGTTCCTTTCAATACCCATATCTCCCTAACGAAGCATTTGCGGACCTATATTCGTATAACATTTTTTGTTCAGATTTACTTATACTATCACTGTGTAAAATATTGACCTTCCCTCCCCGAACACGATGTATATAGTGAATTACCCATTCAATATTCTCATATACTTTCACTGTCTCTTCATCTTGCTTGCGACGTCGACATGTAAACCTGAAACGTCGTTCTCGATGTAGGTATGCTGTCGATTATGATGAGGGTCACCCTGTCACTGAAATGTTGACAGTAACTCACTCTCTGCCCTACCTTCCTATTCTTAACAAATCCTACTCCCGTTACACTATTTTCTGCTGCTGTTGATATTACCCTACACTTATCTCACCAGAAATACTTACCTTCTTTCTAATTCACTTCACTGACACCCACTGTATCTACGTTGAGCCGTAGCATTTCCATTTTCAGATTTTCTCTTTTCATTATTAACTTCAGACTTCCTAATTTGGTTATTCAATGTTTTTTATGCCCTCCCCCCCCCCCCCCCCCTGCACTTGGCGTTTAGCTCCCGGAGATCCAAATTGGGGACTAGTCCGAAATCTTTTGCCAATAGGGAGAGATCATCATGACATTTTTCTCGATTACAGGCCATATGTCCTTGGAAACATAAAATGTGTCTTTATGCAGTAGTTTCCATAGCCTCCTGCATCCCCACGCCGCCGATCAATGCTAATTATTCTCTGTTTAGGGGCAGTTTCCCAGCCCAAGGCCAAGAGTGTTTCCTGAAACTCAGTCCGCTCCTCCGCCCTCATTGACGAGGCCGTTAGCTGAGTGAGGACCGCTTTACACGCCGGAAGTCTTCGGCTGCCATTACTGTAACATACAGGTTTGCAGGTCCCAAAATCTGTTTCATACCAAAATTGTATTCTGATGTAGCTTCCGTAGTTCTCTATCTTTCGCTCGTGTCGGGATGATGTAGAAAGCAACAGAACAGCAACCCTGCAGTTTTGATGTCCTGGATCAGGGCCCATAAAAGAAATAACCGTTTGCCTGACATCACTGGCCTCTATGGGACCTGCCTCTAGCACATCAAGGAAGAGGTCATTGCACTGATCGACAATCGCTGTTTATAAAAACAGGTCAAAATACAATCGTATTTGACTTGTAAAAGATGTCGTTGGCACCTACTTAACAGTGGAACTCCTCTGCAGTGAGGAAACAGAATTAAGAATGTAAGGGTTTTATTCATTTTCATATGGACGCCTAACCAGGATCAGTTTTAGGCCAACAGTTTCGTAGTGAGATTAAAATGTGGAGTTGATTTAGTGACTGATATCTGTATTTAATATCTCGATGTATACCATATTAGAATGACAGAGGTTAGGTAAGTTACAAACAAAATTAACATAAATTCCCGTAATGTTGACTGAGAAATTATTCCTGTTCAATGAAATAAACTCTCTAAAACTCAGTTTCATTATGAATGACCCACTAATGCTGTGGGAGGTACCTCATCTACGTGGGCAGCTTCTTGATGAACGCAACAATCTTTCGCATTACGGTGAAGTTCCCAAATGTAATGTAAACGAATCAAAGACTGAGTTAATAATCAGGCAGCTGAAGTGACGTAGCCATTCCTGCGGATTTTGAGCTGCTCAGAAAGTGGACAGCGCTAATGTGAAATTCAAAATTTTATAAAAGCTTAGCAACTGTGCGCCACCAGAACGTGCAAGTAAGCATCTGATACAGGTGGCCGAGATTGAGGCAGAAAAAGGCTGCCCTGAACGTCCTCTGGACTACGAGTACTCCAGACGGTTCCCACACAACAGGAATCCAAAATTCTCTTCCTCAATTTCTCACTCTCGATTTTGTGGAAAACTCTGCATGGATTGGAGGACGCCCGGCCATTTCCACAGTGGCCAGCAAAAATTTCAGTTTGTTTGGTAAATACAGGGAAATCCTTCAAATGTTCACGTTCTTGGGATAGGCCTAGTGAATTCATCTTAACATGCAAACGGATGGAAGCTACTGCTAGTCATGTTCGTCTCATTGGCTGAGATTTTCGCGCCTAAAGACAGTGGCTTACAAGACTCAGTTGATTAGATAGCAATATTTTGAGGGAAAAGGCAATAAATATTCTCACATTGGCCGAGCGTCACCGTTCTTAGATTCTCATAGAGGGAAGCGAATTTCTGGCGCTTATTTACTCTCTACACTCTTGCAGTGGCTTAGAGGGCACTTCCTTCAAAGGAGAAAGCCACGTTCCCCGCCAACACGAGGACCTTAAGCTTATCGCAGTGTAATGCAGGGCCGCTCTTCCCTTCTTCAGAGCGACTGATTTCTTGTGGCCAGGACCACGGAATGGACACATGGGCCGCACTTTTCTTAACAATATAATTACAAGCTTTCGTCCAGAGTTAACAAGCATTATACCCTCCTCAGAAATAGCCAACAAATGAGTAGAAAAGTAATCAAATCTCGTACAGCAGTATGTGCCCGGCAGGTCACATAGCTATTCCTATTGTTCTATTTTTTTTAACGACGTCGGTCAAATACATTCTAAATTTCCTTTTTATCACACTGTGAGAACATAACACTATATGGCTCATATAATTTTGTTAAATTAACTTTTATAATTTCAGTTTATTGTAGGAAGTATAAAAAAACTTAAAACAATAATCATCCTCATGTAAGTTCACGAATATGTGTAAATGTTACCATCTTTGTACGTTAGTTATATTTTCGAAGAATACTGCGCCAAGAGTTTTCGCAGTACGTATGAGTGTTTCTAGTACGTAATTGCACGAATACAGATAGAACTTGTTGGAGCTAGACTTCGTAGCATGTGTAGTGACAAAGAGTAACTTATTGTAAACTAAGTAATATGCTTAACCAAACTCGAATTTGAAAGTAATTCGTGAAGTGATAGACTAACCCGTTCAGCTTCTATACTGAAAGTAAAACGAATCCAGAGCTGTTATAGATTGGCTATAATGTATTTTCGACGAGATCTTCGATATTAATGATAAGTAAAAATTATGTTGCGCGTCCTGTTCTCAAGTAGCGTTTATAATATTGTGACATCCCGTTATTTTGAAGTATGGTGTGATTAACAGAATTAAAGCTTGAGTATATTTAATAGTCGAGAACAGTCCAGAAGTGTTACAAACGTGATGAAGGCCACATGAGGCTAGGTGTAATTGTGATTTTGTAGACAACTTAAGAATTCAGTCAGTACGTGGCTATGGTCATGGAACCTCCCTCTGGTGAAGTTTAGGTTCTCCATGATTTCTGTAAGTGAATACCGTGATGGTTCACTGGAGAACAACACAAACAATTTCCTACTCCACTCGCCCCCGCCCGAGCTCGTACATCGTTTCTAATAACCACGGCTTCCATAGAGCGTTAATCACTTCATTGCCTTCTACTTTTTTTACTTTGTAATGAGGGCACTTGTTTTACGGAATCCTTGGGGTTTACTGCAGACCAGTCTCTATCTACTCTACCAACGTTGTAGTTATTTCCATCAATTGCTTGGTGTCTCCATTAATTGTCTTGGTCACTGGTTTTCTGATACCATCTGTAATATACCCTTCTCACTATGGGGATCTTTCATCCATTTTCTTTTACTGCCCCCGAATTTTTTTCCCATTGTGACATAGCGCATTCGACAAAACTCTTGTAGAATCTTTCCTTTGCAACTAGGATGAAACTTAATATCTTATTAATGGGACTGTGCAATGCCACCTTCAGATGTGCAGAATTAGAATAGAAATATTGTCATGTGAATAATTTAATAAGGATACCCAAAACTAAAAGTCAACTGAGTAAATATTCATTTAGTACATGATCAACAAATTACAACTGGACGCACCGTGATACCGATATGCCAAGATGGAGTATACAAAATATGGATGTATACTTTGTGTTAGTTGGATAAGTGTACAATGAAGCTTCTTGCTTAGTAAATAAAAGACTCGCTTCTGTCAGTAGTTCTCTACGGAAGCCCTCAAATGTAAAGCAAGATACCCAAGTTCAGGAGACGAGCGTTAGGCTCCTTGGCGAGCGCGATGTGTATTCATCTACATCTACTTGACTACTCTGCAATTCACATTTAAGTGCTTGGCAGAGGGTTCATTGAACCACAATCATACTATCTCTCTACGATTCCACTCCCGAACAGCGCGCGGGAAAAACGAACACCTAAACCTTTCTATTCGAGCTCCGATTTCTCTTATTTTATTTTGATGATCATTCCTACCTATGTACAAAGGGCTCAACAAAATATTTTCGCATTCGGAAGAGAAAGTAGGCGACTGAAATTTCGTAAATAGATCTCGCCGCAACGAAAAACGTCTTTGCTTTAATGGTTCAAATGGTTCAAATGGCTCTGAGCACTATGGGACTTAACTTCTATGGTCATCAGTCCCATAGAACTTAGAACTACTTAAACCTAACTAACCTAAGGACATCACACAACACCCAGCCATCACGAGGCAGAGAAAATCCCTGACCCCTCCGGGAATCGAACCCGGAAACCCGGGCGTGGGAAGCGAGAACGCTACCGCACGACCACGAGATACGGGCTGCTTTAATGACTTCCATCCCAACTCGCGTATCATATCTGCCACACTCTCTCCCCTATTACGTGATAATACAAACCGAGCTGCCCTTTTTTGCACCCTTTCGATATCCTCCGTCAATCCCACCTGGTAAGGATCCCACACCGCGCAGCAATATTCTAACAGAGGACGAACGAGTGTAATGTAAGCTGCCTCTTTAGTGGACTTGTTGCATCTTCTAAGTGTCCTGCCAATGAAACACAACCTTAGGCTCACCTTCCCCACAATATTATCTATGTGGTCTTTCCAACTGAAGTTGTTCGAAATTTTAACACCCAAGTACTTAGTTGAATTGACAGCCTTGAGAATTGTACTATTTATCGAGTAATCGAATTCCAACGTGTTTCTTTTGGAACTCATTTGGATCACCTCACACTTTTCGTTATTTAGCGTCAACTGCCACCTGCCACACCACACAGCAATTTTTTCTAAATCGCTTTGCAACTAATACTGGTCTTCGGATGACCTTACTAGACGGTAAATTACAGCATCATCTGCGAACAACCTAAGAGAACTGCTCAGATTATCACACACGTCATTTTTGCAGATCAGGAACAGCAGAGGTCCCAGGACGCTTCCCTGGGGAACACCTGATATCACTTCAGTTTTACTCGATGGTTTGCAGTCTATCACTACGAACTACGACCTTCCTGACAGGAAATCACGAATGCAGTCGCACAACTGAGACGATACCCCATAGGCCCGCAGCTTGATCAGAAGTCGCTTGTGAGGAACGGTGCCAAAAGCTTTCCGGAAATCCAGAAATACGGAATCAACCTGAGATCCCCTGTCGATAGCGGCCATTACTTCGTGCGAATAAAGAGCTAGCTGCGTTGCACAAGAAGGATGTTTTTTGAAACCATGCTGAATACTTATCAATAGATCGTTCCCTTCGAGGTGATTCATAATGTTTGCATACAGTATATGCTCCAAAACCCTACTGCAAGCCGACGTCAATGATATAGGTCTGTAGTTCGATGGATTACTCCTACTACCCTTCTTAAACACTGGTGCGACCTGCGCAATTTTCCAATCTGTAGGTACAGATCTATCAGTGAGCTAGCGGTTGTATATGATTGGTAAGTAGGAAGCTATTGTATCAGTGTAATCTGAAAGGAACCAAATCGGTATACAATCTGGACCTGAAGATTTGCCCGTATCAAGCGATTAGAGTTGCTTCGCAACTCCTAAGCTACCTTTAATGTTGTTACTTTAATTTGTTCTGATTACGGTGCTGATAGACACTAAAACCGGTTTAAAAGCTGTGTGTTGTCTGGGGAAGTTAACCTTGCATTACTAAGCAACTGTTTCACCAGGTATCCAGTCCAGCTTACCAAATTCCCAACCAGACTAACATTAATTATAATATTTTAATAGTTATACGACAACTGGACATATATATATATATATATATATATATATATATATATATATATATATATATAAGAGAGAATTTAAATAAAAAGAAATAAATCAATTTATATTTGGAAATTTAGTTTAACACTGATCATTGAAATTTTAGCATATTAAACTTGAGTCATAACTAAGCTGGTGCCTTATTTACGACTGTCAAAATGTGAGTTTGTATTCTTACGGCACACATCAAATATGGAGCCAAGATTGGGAGACTGCATACAACCCTGCATTCATAAAATAACACACGAAGAACATTGAAACATATGCAAGAGGGAATTATCCACAACCAACCGATTCTATTTTCACCCAAAGAAGTTTCGTTCGTAGTGCAATCCTGTCTGTCATGTAATTACCACACAATGGTATACTAAATTCATACTAACTGTCTGTGAAATCTTCCCGAAAAGATTAGCAGAGGGCTACTTTTATGATTACTTGACATGCTTCACGTGTTCAATTGGGTTTACACAAAGAGTGTAACTCCACAATAATTTTGATAATTGAAATAAATTAGATCAAAAGCAATTTACAAACGAAAAACCTCGAACTGGTTACTATCGTCTTGCTGTTGACCTGATGGGTCAAACAATTGTATAAGCACGTCGTACTGGTCTCACAAAGTAAGGCCACGTGGGTTGAACATAAAGAAAAGTTGCAATTTTGGAAAATATTGTCAAGACGAGACGATATAATTTCACGCACATTCACATTTAAGACTAAATATCTTAGTTAGAGTTACTGGTCAACGTGGTTCCACTTTACTCACAAAGTAGTGACAAAGCAACTACTGGAAGATATTCTGAACTTCACAATCGAAATACTCTGCGTTGCAATCTAAGATAACATTAGATGTTTTAGAGCTAAACCTGAAATAAAGGTGATTAAATTTTCAGTTAGGCTGAACTTAAGAAATCCATTGTCCTACGGACTTAGCAGACACGCGCTTAGCCAGAGATCTTACCACTTCAGACGCTCGCCGTGGACAGACTGCCATGGTCCCTTCCTGAGGGTGGCTCACTAATACAAACGGAAGTGGCCAGAGAGGCAGCTTCCTATACCAACATGACAAGGGACAGACAGGACCATACTAAGAATAGAAACCTCTCTGCTTTAAGAAAGCGTAGCTACCTGTTCCGACGTTGGTCCTACTGTTCTCTAGCAGACAGGCTCGTCTGCTACCCTCGAGCATGCAACTAGAAATACATTTGCTCATTTATCCTCTCACACAGAAGGGAAGGGGCATGACAGTATCTTATCATATACAGTATATAAAAGAAAGCGGATGTAGGTTCCGTATGAGACTGTGTGACATGAATTACATATAAACTGTGTTTTAAGTGTAGTAGTGTGACAGATCATTCTTGTTTATGTGTAAAAGTAACACGTTCCACTACTCAGTCTCCTCCCAGATATTCAGAAACGCCACAGTAAATTTAGAAGAGGAATTTATGCCGTAAATGACAACAGATTTAAGAAATTAACATGAAAGGAATCCAACAGAGTCCTTTGATAACCCCAACGCTCTGGGAAAAGACTGTGCAGGGAATTTTCTGGCCATGCTAGGACATTCGCAACCAGGCTTCTCACATCCAACTTAAACCAAAAATGTATATAAAAGGCAAAAGGTCACCAGCTACTTGCTAAAACACAATAATTTCAACACATCTTTAAAATAATCCAATTTCAAAGAGAAAAAAAAGCAATCTGTGACACCTGCATAAAAGATAGTGTAGACCTAATTCAGTCAGCAAGTAAAAACATTGGTTATTGTGTCATTAATATGAAAACAATTTCTGGTTGTTACCTTTATGGAGTTCACCAGTATTTGCTCATAGCATGAGCCAACTGATTACAGGAAAATTTATGACTGTTTATTAACAAGTAAAATTTATGAAAATAGCAAAAGTGCCACAGCAATTAAAAAACATGAAAATAACATCAGTATTATAAAGCAGAACATTGCAATGCACAATCCGCAAAAGCAAAAAGAAAGTTAAGAAAAAAAACATGTTTTACAAAATGGATATCGCAAAAAAAATCCTATATCTTATAAAACTAATAATTTGTAGAATTAAAATATCTTTGTGGCACTAATTTAATCACTCTACTATATTTCAGTTAGTTAGCAAACAACGAGCACTGTGTCATTATACTGAAACTACTATTAATTATGTGATCGTTACCTTTATGGGGTTCCTCACTATAAATATGCCCCATGCAAAGGCTAATCGATCACTGTTCAGTGAGAATGAATAGCTATCTGACCGATAAACGTAGCAATGCCACAGGAATGAATTTTCGAAAAAAATATCACAAATCTAATACATCACACAAAAACAAACATTGATCAATAAAACAGCTCAGAAAATACAATTGTCAACGCCTAAAAAAACAATAAATAAAACACCTGCAAAATACAAGAGTCAAAGTCTAAAAAAAACAATAAATAGAGCACCTGCAAAATACAAGAGTCATTGTAATAAACACCAATAAATTGAACCCCTGCAAAACACACGAGTCAAAGTTTCTGTGACAGAAACACACGTATATGCATTGAACTAAGAACTGTATAATCACTGTTCACCGACACACTCAGTAGTTCCACTGTTCCAGGGCACAATATGAGGGGAGGGGGAGGGGGTTCGTCGTCGCAGCTGTTAGTAGGGATTTTTGTCCGTGTGTTGTGTGCAATCCCGTCATCTCTGCCCTCTCATGAAGTGTCTCTTGGTGGCCCGTGTCACGTACATCTCGATTTGGTTCCATGTTTGCGTTGTCAAATTCGTGCGGTATCCTCGTTTGACACGGCAAGTTGATATTCCTGGGCAAGGATGGCACTTAATGGCTCTTCTTTGTGCCACCCTTAGCTACCAGAGAACTTCAAACTATGATTTACTGTCGCTTGACAGTGGGCGTCCGCCAGGGAATGTTGATAGGTGTCGTTGAAGTCTGCCAGTTTCTCTGGACAGTATGTGTCAAAAGGCTCCACGACCCTTGTGTTGTTAAATTCTTGAGTCATCCTCAATTGGCTCACCGGTTTGATATTCCTGGGCAAGGTTGACACTTAATGGCTCTTCTTTGTGCCACCCTTAGCGACCGGAGAACGTCGAACCATGATTTACTGTCGCTTGACAGTAGGCATCCGTCAGGAAATGTCGATAGGCGTCGTTGACGTCTGCAAGTTTCTCTGGACAGTACCTGTCATAAGGCTCCACGCCTCTTTATCCGCCGGCCGCGGAGGTCTCGCGGTTAAGGCGCTCAGTCCGGAACCGCGCGACTGCTAAGGTCGCAGGTTCGAATCCTGCCTCGGGCATGGATGTGTGTGATGTCCTTAGGTTAGTTATTTTTAAGTAGTTCTAAGTTCTAGGGGACTCATGACCGCAGATGTTAAGTCCCATAGTGCTCAGAGCCATTTGAACCATTTGAACCTCTTTATCCCCTGTCTTCTGACGTTTCACCGCGGCCGTCTCGTCACGGTCGCGTACGAGTGGTGCGTTGCCAGCAGATGGATTTCCGCGCGGTGGACTGCTCGGCCACCTCAGGTCATCGCCTCCACAGAGGGTCGCACTGGTGCGGCCGGCCATTAGCTCCGGGTGCAAGGGAAAGTGTTTGCCGCGTACCCTTCTTTTGTGATCGACAGCGCTCCCGAAGTGGCCCAGTTGACAGTGTGTGCTGCTGGGAAACCCGCCAGCTTACAACTAGCCCTCCTCCTCGCTGCTCCCGCTGTCTCATAAGAGTTTAGCCAGTTCGCTTTCACGTTCTCAACTGCATTCACAGAAATTCTTCATCACAGTTACGTGATTACAAAATGTCATACATAATACCACTTAGTATTGTCTTTCACAATTTTTAAGAACACAAGTGAGACTTAATTTTCTTAAATAAAAAAGTTAGATGAATCGACAATATAAAATTAAAAGTTAAATGACTTGACAATACAAAAAGTAAAAGTAAAATGACTTGACAGTATAAAAATAAAAATTAAATGAACTGACAATATAATACCTAAATCCACATCACTAATGTGGTTCACTTGTGTTTTAATAAATCAAATGCTACTTATTAATTCACTAAAATGAATAGGATTATGCCTTGTGCAAGTATAGGTCAGGACAGCATAGGGTTCACATGTTATTTACACACACACATGCACACCTGTTGTCTATTCTACAAACCAACTACCCATAAACATGCATTACTGAAAATTTTACTTCAATCCACTACTAGTTAATCCAACAATCTGCTTCAATGCTACTTCAACACAGTTTTTATACCACTACAACATTGTTCTAACTCGTCCTCTTATTGACGCTCGCGGCATATGTCTTGTCACATGATAAATATGGAGAAACTTTCCTTAAACATACATAGAGAAAGAAGAATGGTTATTTGCACGCCAAAACATTTATACCAGTTGACACACACCGATAAGAGACTCGCAATTATACGTTCATCATACTCATATATTCACACATAAAACAGTAAGATAATTTCATCTAAAATTACGTTATCACAAGAATTAATCACACAGATGACTCTGAGAACGGTAAAAATATTTTCATTATACATGTTATACTACATTTTCTTACCAATTTCGTTCCTTCTTTAAGTTACCTTTCGCTTCCAAATCAGTCCAAATCAGTTATTTCGCCTGTGGTGGTTATTCTGGATTCATTTCTCATGAATGGCAAAATTGTGGTCTCCTCTATTCTGTAAAACAATTTCATTTTAACATATTGAACTTACAACAGACACAAAAGATCTGAATCGTCCTGTAGTTTAAATGACAAATGTTTTGCTTCATCCTTATTACCTTAAACCAAGCTTTCCTTCGGTCCCATAATCAAAATTATTTAATCTTCCTCTACCTTCAAGAGGGAAATTTCCTCAGTACAAATCATATAGGCTGCAGTGCATCCTGCACCAGCGAAAACAGTAAGCTGTAATGGTCACAGCATCAGCAAAACACATAAACGTCGCTTTTCTAGGACAAGTATTAACGCAGAAAAATTTTTCAGGCTTTGGCTCAACATCAATGAAGACTACAGAAAGGATCTATATTTCTGTTCCATTCTCCATTTGCTGAAAAACTGCTCGTATTTGACTACCACAATAATATTTCAGGGACACATAAATTACACAAACCCCAGTTCTTCTTTCACCTTGAAGGGAATCAGTATACTTACGAAATCCACAGACAGCACTTTACGTACTCAGCTATAAACAACAAAAAAGACATATATCATCAATATTAACATATCATCGCATATTGGGAAGCCAATGGTTAAACAACTGTATTCTCGCATCCTATTTTCAAGATTCTAAACTTACTCATTCGTTTCCCAGAGTTCTCCTATCTTAAAATATTCAAATAGCACACATACTATAGTAAGAGATCCTCATTTATACTGACAGATATAGAATAGTAATAGATAAATAGTAGCACTGAAAGCAGAAAATCGGAAACAAGGCTACTAACAGCTGGGGACCTGGGTTTGCCAGACCCATAATACTCACAGATCGGATATTCCCCTGAGTTTTGCATTAATTCAACACAGATCTTGCTTCTCTCAGGAGCTACTCTTTTCAATTTACACAAAAAAACCATTAACAGCATTTCACTTGTTCACAATGAAATCTTTTACCTTCACATTTGAACCAACCTAAATCCTAATTGCACAACGGAAAAAAAAACCGCAAACACCACTTCAATCAATCACACAGAAACATCTTTATCATTATTTTTACCAACATATTATTCAAAATGCATATGTCACAAATTTAAACTAATCAATTCTTTCTCCTCACCGTCCTCTCTACTCCTCACTGTCCTCTCTATATACCCTATGTACTCATTTACCATGTCGCTCAATTGTTCCGATTGGGCACCTTCTGCGCTGATCATTTGTCATTGCCGGTTTTGTCCATTTCCATTTGCTGGATTATGTCTAGGGTTGGACGGCCGAATTTCAACATCATGTGGTGTTCCGCCTACAATCCTATTCCCACCGTGTTCATCGTAGTATCGATTCTGGTCGTCGTACCTGTAGCGTTCACGATCCTGTCCACGTCCTCCATCATTTCCGTTGTTCCACCTGTGTTCGCGACTGTTACCCCAGTTTCTATACGGCCGGTCCCGATTATTGTTCCGTTCGCGTCGCGACGACCAGTCACGCCGTTAATTAGTACTATGGCCACGACTGCAATCGCGCTGCTGTGCCCCGTAATAACTTTGTGCCTGATTAGGCGGGCATTCTGCTGTATTATATTCCAACTCTTGGAGAAGTGTCTGAAACGTTTCCACGTCCTCTTTGCATTGCCCCGCAAGAATGACGTGGCGCAAGTGCATCGGCAATTTGGTGATACATATCCTAATTAGTTCCGCAGGCCCGTATGGGTCATATAGAAATAGATTTGCCTGCAGCATGTGGTCGAAAAGGCGAGCTGGGCTGCTAAAACCAGACTGGTTCAAATTTGGCAGCATAATTATGCCATGTTTCACCCTATCTTGTGCCGCTTCCGACCAATAGGCGGACAGAAAGGCTTGTCGTAACTCCCGAGTGGAGTTGCAGTGACGCGCTGACGACCTCATGCGAATCGCAGATACGCCTTCCAAATAGCCACACATACATTCTATCTTATGTGAACTTTCTCAGTTGGGGGGAGACCGAACTGAAATTGCTCGAGCCATGCTCGTGGATGTATTCCTCTTTGCGAATTTCGAAATATCTCAAACTATCTCACCATAAGGAAATGTTTGAAATCAAATCCCCGCATTTCCTCCCGGTGAGGCCCTTGAATGTTTCTACTTTTCTCATGTCTGCCCCTCAAAATACATTCTTCCCTGTCGTCAAAATCTCCCTCGTGGCCGGAGTCCCTCTCAGCACTGTGCGTATGGCTATTTTTAGTGCCATTGGCGAGTTCAGAATGACACGCCAAGTGGATTTCGAGATGCACCACGCGTTCGTGTAATTCACCTGTTACAGCTTTGTGCCGCCTGTTCACTTCGAACTTGCCCTTCTGAAATCTAAGAAGCGAACGCACTTCTTCAGTCTCTGCGACCGCTACCGGTGTAGTATTGTTCCCGCTTTCCGTCACCTTCATCGTGCCCACGTTGTCCGCTAATGCCGCAATCTTATCATGTATTTGTCTGTTGTCCTCCGCCCCAGTCTGCTTCAATTTTTCTACTTGCTGTTCGAGTGAGTGAATCGCTTGACTGTTGTCCGCTACTGTGTTGCTAACGGACGTGGGACAACGCGTTTCCGCCTCCTGGACCCTCGAGAGTACTTGCTGGCGTTCCCTTTGGCATTCTTCTCTCAGCGCTTGGAAATTCCTAAGTAGCTGTTCTTCGCGCTCTTTCGATTCCCAATCACGATTCCGCTTGCCCTGTTCTAAGGCTTGCAGGCGATCATCGATTTGTTCAAATGTATGGACTAATTCTTTCATAATATCACTTTTTATTTCACTTGCCAGATTGTTTATTCTTTGTGAGATATAATCGGACACTCTATGCATCGATTTTATTTGTCTGCTGGATTAGTTTTTCGTCTATTTGTTCGCCTAGCTCGCGGATCGATTTTTCAGATTTCTGCGTCATTTGTTCGCCTAGCTCACGGAGAGATTTTTCAGATTTCTGCGTCATTTGTTTGTCAAGCTCGCGGATCGATTTTTCAGATTTCTGCGTCATTTGTTGGCCTAGCTCTCAGATCGATTTTTGGGATGATTCTTTCTGTTCTCGGAACGATTTTTCTGATTTCTCTTCGTTTTCTTTATTTTGTTGCAATAAGGCTTTCATGAGTTCTGCCAAATTAGTTGGAGGCAAATTAATTTCTGGCTCTGATGTGAGCCCATTCGTCCTGTTTTGCATTTCCTCTGAAGTATTCCCCAATGCATTTTCGGAACCGTCCGACGCGTTAATATTCGAAATCAAATTACCCCCTTGGTCCATGTTGCTTATGTTGTTGGACCGCCTACTTTTAGCATGGCTACGTGTCTGCATTAGTTCAATTTATACCCAGTACATAACACACTAATCAGAATAAACGCATCCCCAAAAATGACGATAGTCACACGAAAGTTACCCAACCTAGTTCGCAGTTTTTCACATGCAAAACAAATTTATATCTTTGATCGAAGTCAGTGCAATTTACAAGCGAGAAAAAAAACACATACATATAAAAGAAACAAATATAGAAAACAAAACAAGACAAACAACACAACGCCGTTCAACAATGCCGTGAATCTTTTGAAAGTCTGCTCAGAAAAAACGCAGAAGTTGTTTGAGCGCTGTAGGGAAAAAATTTAAGATTATACAACGCTCGCAGTCTAACGTTTCAGAGATTCCAGAGTCTAGCGGAATCACAGAACAGGGTCGCCATGTGTAATGTTGTTACTTTAATTTGTTCTGATTACGGTGCTGATAGACAATAAAAGCGGGTTAAAAGCTGTCTGCAGAAGTTAACCTTGCATTATTGAGCAACTGTTTCACCAGGTATCCTGTGTAGCTTACCATATTTCCAACCAGACTAACATTAATTATAATCTTTTAATAGATAAACGACAACCGCTGATATATATATATATATATATATGTATATATATATATACATGTATATATATATATAAGAGAATTTAAATAAAAAGAAATAAATCAGTTTATATTTGGAAATTTATTTTAACATTGATCATTTGATCATTGAAATTTCAGCTTATTAAACTTGAGTTATAACTAAGCTGGTGCCTTATTTACGACTGTGAAAATGTGAGTTTGTAATCTTATGGAACACATCAAATATGGAGCCAAGATTGGGAGACTGCATACAACACTGGATTCATTAAATAACACACGAAGAACGTTGAAACATATGAAAGAGGAAATTAACCACAACCAACCGATTCAATTTTCATCCAAAGAAGTTACGTTCGTAGCGCAATCCTGTCCGTCATGTAATTACCACACACTGGTATACTAAATTCATACTAACTGTCTGTGAAATCTTCCCGAAAAGAATAGCTGAGGGCTACTTTTATGAATACACCACATGCTTCACGTGTTCAGCTTGGTTTACACAAAGAGTGTAACTCCACAATGATTTTGATAATTAAAATAAATTAGATCGAAAAGCAATTTACAAACGAAGAACCTCGAACTGGTTACTATCGTCTTACTATTAACCTGCTGGGTCAAACAATTGTATAAGCACATGATACTGGTCTCACAAAGTACAGCCCACGTGGGTTGAACATAAAGAAAAGTTGCTATTTTGGATAATATTGTCAAGACGAGACGTTATAATCCCACGTACATTCACATTAAGATTAACAATCTTAGTTAGAGTTACTGGTCAACACGTGGTTCCACTTTACTCACAAAGTAGTGACAAAGCAACTACTGGAAGATATTCTGAACTTCACTCTCGAAATACACTGCGTTGCAATCTAAGATAACATTAGATGTTTTAGAGCTAAACCTGAAATAAAGGTGATTAGGTTTTCACTTAGGCTGAACTTAAGAAATCCATTGTCCTACGGACTTAGCAGACACGCGCTTAGCCAGAGATCTTACCACTTCAGACGCTCGCCGTGGACAGACTGCCATGGTCCCTTCCTGAGGGTGGCTCACAAATACAAACGGAAGTGGCCAGAGAGGCAGCTTCCTATACCAACATGACAAGGGACAGACAGGACCATACTAAGAATAGAAACCTCTCTGCTTTTAGAAAGCGTAGCTACCTGTTCCGACGTTGGTCCTACTGTTCTCTAGCAGACAGGCTCGTCTGCTACCCTCGAGCATGCAACTAGAAATACATTTGCTCATTTATCCTCTCACACAGAAGGGAAGGGGCATGACAGTATCTTATCATATACAGTATATAAAAGTAAGCGGTAGGTTCCGTATGAGACTTTGTGACATGAATTACATATAAACTGTGTTTTATGTGTAGTAGTGTGACAGATCGTTCTGGTTTATGTGTAAAAGTAACACGTTCCACTACTCAGTCTCCTCCCAGATAGTCAGAAACGCCACAGTACATTTAGAAGAGGAATTTTTGCCGTAAATGACAACAGATTTAAGAAATTAACGTGAAAGAAATCCAACAGAGACCTTTCATATCTACTTCTAAAAAACTCATGCTAGCAACTGTTCTTGTTTCAAATTCTGGATTATTCCATTCGTCTTCCCTGGTGAAGGAATTTCGGAAAACTGCGTTCAATAACTCCGCTTTAGCGGCAAAGTCGTCGGTAACAGTACCATCGGCACTGTGCAGCGAAGGTATTGACTGCGTCTTGCCGCTTGTGTAGTTTGCATACGACCAGAATTCTTCGGATTTTGTACCAAATTTCTAGACAATGTTTCGTTGTGGATCTTATTGAAGGCATCTCGCATAGAAGTTCGAGCCAAATTTCGCGCGTCTGTAAATTTTAGCCAATCTTCGGGATTTCGCGTTCTTCTGAACTTCGCATGCCTTTTCCGTTGCCTCTGCAACAGCGTTCGGACCTGTTTTGTGTTCCATGGGGGATCAGTTCCATCTCTTACCAATTAATGAGGTATGAATCTCTCAATTGCTGTTACTACTATATCTTTGAATTTGAGCCACATTTCGTTTACATTTGCATAGTCAGTTCGGAAGGAATGGAGATTGTCTCTCAGGAAGGCTTCTAGTGACACTTTATCCGCTTTTTTTAATAAAATTATTTTGCCTTTGTTTCTGGTTGATTTGGAAGAAACGGTATTGAGCCTAGCTACAACGACCTTGTGATCACTAATCCCTGTATCAGTCATGATGCTCTCTATTAGCTCTGGATTGTTTGTGGCTAAGAGGTCAAGTGTGTTTTCGCTACCATTTACAATTCGCGTGGGTTCGTGGACTAACTGCTCGAAATAATTTTCGGAGAAAGCATTTAGGATAATCTCGGAAGACGTTTTCTGCCTACCACCGGTTTTGAACAAGTATTTTTGCCAACATATTGAGGGAAGGTTGAAGTCCACACCAACTATAACCGTATGAGTGGGGTATTTATTTGTTACGAGACTCAAATTTTCTCTGAACTGTTCAGCAACTATATCATCGGAGTCTGGGGGTCGGTAGAAGGAGCCAGTTATTAACTTAGTTCGGCTGTTAACTATAACCACCACCCATACCAAATCGCACGGAGTATCTACTTCGACTTCACCACAAATAAACCCTTACTGACAGACACAAACACTCCACCACCAATTCTGCCTAATCTATCTATCCTCAACATCGTCTCAGACTTCGTAAAAATTTCTGCAGAACTTATTTCAGGCCTTAGCCAGCTTTCTGTACCTATAACGATTTCAGCTTCTGTGGTTTCTATTAGCGCTTGTAGCTCAGGGATTTTCCCAGCACAACTACAACAATTTACAACTACAATTCCGACTGTTCCTTGATCCAAGCATGTCCTGTATTTGCCATGCATCCTTTGAGGTTGCAGCCCACCCCGTACTTTCCCGAGGCCTTGTAACCTAAAAATCGGCCCATTCCACGCCACACAGCCTCCGCTACCCGTGTAGCCGCCAGCTGAGTGTAGTGAACTCCTGACCTATTCAGCGGAACCCGAAACCCCACCACCCTATGGCGCAAGTCAAGGAATCTGCAGCCAACACGGTCGCAAAACCGTCTAAGCCTCTGATTCAGACTCTCCACCCGGCACTGCACCAAAGGTCCGCAGTCGGTTCTGTCAACGATGCTGCAGATGGTCAGATCTGGCTTCATCTCGTAAGCAAGACCGGCAGCCTTCAACAAATCGGATAGTCGCTGGAATCCAGAGAGAATTCCTCAGATCCAAAGCGACACACGTCATTAGTGCCGACATGTGCCACCACCTGCAGGTGGCTGCACCCTGTGCTCTTCATGGCATCCGGATGGACCCTTTCAACATCAGGAATGACTCCACCCGGAATGCACACGGAGTGCACACTGGATTTCTTCCCCTCCTTAGCCCCCTAGCCGCCATATCCCAAGGGGCCCCATTACGCGCCTAACATTGGAGCTCCCAACTAGCAATAAGCCCACCCTCTGCGATTGCCCGGACCTTGAAGGCTGAGAACCATCCTCTGAAACAGGGCAGGCAGCTGCATCTGGCTCAGTCAGAGACAGTGCCTGAAACCTGTTTGTCACACGCACCGGGGAGGCTTTCTGATCAGCCTCCGGGGACGTCTTTCGCTGCCTGCCACGCCTTGGAACGACCTCCCAATCAACCACAGGCGAGGGCTCAGCCCCACTCCGGGCAGCAACCGGGGCAACCACAGCGGCAGACCGATCTGGGGACAGACGGGACGAGGTAGAAATCCCCGTGATACTCCCGTCCGGCTCCCCACAGTGGTGCCCATTGGCTACAGCCGCAAGCTGCGCGACCGAAGTCAGCACCGCTTGCAGCTGTGAGCGAAGGGATGACAACTCAGCCCTCATCCGAACACAGCAATCACAGTCCCTGTCCATTCTAATCGATGTTGAACAACAATTTCTGAAACACGAGTCCGTGCCTAGATAACGCAAGGGAAACACGCAGAGAAAGTATGAACTAACGTGTACAAATGCCTATCGACTGCGCTACAATCTGCCTGAATTTACGATTACAGTAACAAAAACTCGAAATTACACCTCCTATACGAAACTCACACGCAATTTAAGTAAGAATCTAGTATTCCCATGTTTTCCCATGTTATCTAACGAGGGAGCACACATCGATAGCTGGGTGAAAGTACGGGCTGGAGCAGACAAGTGCTTACTGGTCAGCAGAATGAAAAGAAGATACTCTGCCGACGTCAGTGTAACATATAGCCGACGCACTGAACTGACAATATGAAGGCGACTATGTGGATACTACCCTGTAATCTATCTCCAACGATTTTACAGGATCTTCTCGATAGAACTACTTGTTTCTTTATTACATAAAGCCAACTTAACGGTGAATTGAGTATCATTTTGTTAATGGTCACAGTTATTTTGATACTTCCAAATTATGTAAGCCATTGACCGAACTGGGAATAGTTTGCAGTGAATAATATGGTCGTTATGAGTTTGCCTTTGGTGTTTCTTAGAACAGATATTCCTGCGTGTGACACTTAGCTAACATAAAGAATTTGTTTTTAGACTTGAGAAGAGATCTGTATCTGTGTCCAGCCTCAAGGAAATGGATCTTATGTATCGTACTCGCTCTTGCCCACACATACAATAATTCCGCTATATTGAAGGTCTCTCTTGCATTGACCGGATAAACACCTTCAGAATAATGGCAGAACATATATATGAATACCAGTCACCACTTTACATGCTGTTTGTAGATTTTGAAAAGGCATTTGACAATGTAACTAGAACTAAACTTTGGAGTTCACTGCGAACTTTTGGAATTCCAAGAAAATAATTGCTCTCTTCAAGAGCTTGTATGAAAACTACACATGCCAGATTCAACATCAAGGTCTGCTTTCAGATGCAGTACAAGTAAAACAGGAGTTAAGCAAGGCTGCATGCTCTCACCGATACTTTTTAACATAGTACTTAATCTTGTAATGGCGCAAGCAATAGATAAAGTGAGAGGAATAAAACAGAGCAATGGGACACATCTAGAAGATCTAGATTTGCAAATGACCTTTACCTTCTATCCTACAGCCTCAGTGACATGAAAGAGAAGCTAGAAGATCTGAAATCTGCAGCGAAGGAAGTCGGCTTGAAAAATAACGCCCAAAAAACCAAGACATGCGGGCAAATGATAACAGCACTGCAGAGCGTAAGCTTGGGAACCAGATAACCGAAAGTGGATAAGTATTGCTACCTTGGAAGCGTGAGTACAGGAGATAGCGGTGCAACAGAGGACATTAACAGCCGGATCAACAAAGCGCATGGAGCTTTTACAACGCCTACACTCTATCTGGAGATCGAAAGAAATATCACTGAGGACCAAATTGCGGATATTTGAAACTAATGTAAAATCTGTGCTCAGTTATGGATGTGAAACATGGAAAGCGACGAAACAGTTAATCCACAAGCTGCAGACATTCAACAACATATGCCTGAGAAACATCCTGTGGATACATTGGCCAAGTCTCATCTCTAACGAAACTCTTTTGGAAAGAGCAAACCAGAAGCCAATTGAGCAGCAAATTAGAAGCAAGAAGTGGAGATGGTTAGTGTGGTGTCACCGCCAGACACCACACTTGCTAGGTGGTAGCTTAAATCGGCCGCGGTCCATTTAGTACATGTCGGACCCGCGTGTCGCCACTGTGTAATCGCAGACCTAGCGCCACCACCAAGGCAGGTCTCGTGATACGAGAGAGCACTCGCCCCAGTTGTACGAGAACCTAGCTACCGACCAGATGTACGAAGCCTTTCTCTCTCATTAGCCGAGAGACAGAATAGCCATCAGCTAAGTTAATGGCTACGAACTAGCAAGGCGCCATTAGCCATACAGTGATTGTACTTAAAGTCTCCTGTGCATCGTCAAGATCGATGTACCACAATGATTGAGTAAAGTTAAGTATTAAACCTGCTCCGTACTTTTCTTCCTAACATTAATTACGTATCCTGTTCCAGTACTTCACGCCCGTCTGCGTTAGTCTAGCTTGCCTTTTCAGCCATATCAACTTCACGGTGTCGGCCCAGCTACCGACACAACATTGGCGACGAGGGAAAAGAGTTCTTTCTGATTGCTTACATTTAATTGTGTCATGGCTTCGCCACATTCTCCAGATGTACTGTCCGAATTTTATCGCTTGCAGAATCAGCAGACGCAGGCGTTACTGGATGCCCTTGGACAGCTCGTCCAGGGTCAACGTACCATTCAAACCGATGCGGCCGCCGCCGCTTCACCGGTACCGCAGCCACAACCTGCCGTTGCACCACCATTTCGAAGTTTTGACCACACCCTCGAGACTTGGCGGGAGTGGTCCCGCCAGTTTGCCTTCCACCTCGCTGCCTACAGAATTCAAGGTAATGAGCGGCAGCCATTTTTGCTTTCTTGTGTCGGTGTGTCCACATACCGTGTGATAGTGAAATTGTTTCCCCGACGCGACGTAGCAACTCTGTCCTACGAGGAAATTTTGTCTGCATTAGATGCCTATTTCAAAGAAACAGTTAATGTGGTTGCAAAACGGTATACGTTCTTTCGTACAAAACGTACGGCCGGTCAAACTAATAGGGAGTGGGTAGCAACATTGCAAGGACTTACTAGGGACTGTGCCTTTGAATGTGACTGTGGTCTTTCTTATTCAGATACAATGGTGCGTGATGCAATTGCACAGAACGTTTCTGATGTTCGCATACGGGAGCAAATTTTGAAACTAGTTAATCCCTCCCTTCAACAAGTGATAGACATATTGGATAGACAGGACACACTTGACTGTGCTCAGGAATCTTTTGAAACTTCCCCAGCCGTGTGTAACATTAACCGGCCCGCTGGACGCGCTGCGCGGCCCAGTAACCGGGCCTCGCGCACGTCCGCACAGCTGCCGCCGCGCGCTAAGCCACGTGTGCCGCGCCAGCCCACAAATGTAGTGAAATCGTGCCCGCGGTGTGCTACTAGACATTCGCGTGAACATTGCCCGTCACACCAGGCTATTTGCTTTTTCTGCAATAAGAAAGGACATGTTCAAAGTGTTTGCCAGAACAAGCTCAGATCAGACAATCACAATCATTCCAGGCCCTTTGCTTCGCGCCGGAATCGAACCAAGGACACTCAGGCTCGTGGACCTTCGCCTATGGACATTCATGTCGTTAATTCCACTTCGTCCAGTGACACTTTCTCTAACAGTAACTGTGTTCGTCCCACAAAAACTGTGCGTCGACGTCGCCGGAAATCACGTCAATTAGCAAGTGATTCTGTACCAGTGTCTGTTCCAATTGCACAAAACAGTCGCCCTTGTCGTCAGCAGAACAATAAACTTTTTGTGGACTTAGACTTTGAAGGCAAAGTGATACCATTCCAGCTCGATACCGGAGCTGCAGTTTCATTGCTCAATCACGACACGTACAAACAACTGGGCAAACCTCCGTTGCGTTCCGCAAATGTTAAGCTAACTACATATTCCGGACAGAAAATTCCTGTGTTAGGACAGTGCAGCCTTCTTGCAACATACAAGGGACAAACAAAACTTGTGTCATTTTACGTTCTTCGTTCTTCTTCTGCAGTGAACTTGTTTGGTCTAGATTTATTTCAGTTGTTTAACATGTCTATTGTAAATCAGGTCCTATCAGTGAATCAGACTGTGCCTACAGACAGTGTTTCTCGGCTGTGTGACGAATTTGCAGACATTTTTGCACCGGGCTTAGGTTGCGCTAAAAACTATGAAGCACATTTAGAACTGAAGGTAAACGCGCAACCGAAATTTTTCAGGGCGCGCAATGTTCCCCACGCATTGCGTGATGAGGTCGCAAGAACGTTACACGATCTCGAATCACAGGGTGTAATTGAACGTGTGCAAGCTTCTCTCTGGGCCTCACCCTTAGTAATTTTGCCAAAACCTTACGGAAAATTGAGACTTTGCGTGGACTTCAAGGCCACAGTGAATCCACAGCTGGTGACTGCTACTTTTCCTTTGCCCCGCCCAGAAGATCTTTTTGCTAAACTGTGCCCGGGAAAATATTTTTCAAAGTTGGACCTAGCCGATGCGTACTTGCAAATACCGGTGGACGACGACTCCCAGCGCGTATTGGTGGTTAACACGCATCTTGGATTGTACCGCTTCAAAAGACTGCCATTCGGGTGTGCATCCGCCCCTGCCTTGTTTCCGCAATGTTTACAAACTATTTGTGCGTCGGTCCCTACTGCAGCAAACTATCTGGACGATATAGTGATCTCCGGACAGACAGAAGAAGATCATCTTGCGAACTTACGAACATTATTTCAGGTCTTGCGGCAAAATGGTCTTCGCTTGAGGAAGGACAAATGTGTGTTTTTTGCTCGTGACTTACCATACCTGGGACATGTCATTAATGCCCAAGGCATACATCCGAGTCCAGAGCACCTCCGTGTCATACAAGAATTGCCTTCCCCTCAAAATGTGAAACAGCTACAGAGTGTGTTGGGTAAAATTAATTATTACAATAAATATGTGCGCAATGCCTCTTCCAATTCAGCTCCGCTTCATCGCTTACGCCGTAAAGGTGTTCCGTTCGTCTGGACGACGGAATGTGAACGCGCCTTTCGCCAGTTGAAATCGGCGTTGCTTTCTAATACTTGCCTTACGCCATTCGATCCCCAGAAACCCCTTTTGTTGATGGTAGATGCATCGGATTTCGGGATCGGTGCTGTGCTTGCGCACAAAGTTGGCTCCCATGATCGCCCTATTGCCTTTGCGTCCAAATTGCTCTCGTCTGCGCAAAGAAATTATTCACAGATAGAGAAAGAAGCTTTGGCTCTCGTGTTTGGTGTTACTAAGTTCCATGATTTCTTGTATGGTCGTCACTTTACCATCATCACAGACCACAAACCTTTGACATCGCTTTTTCATCCGACCAAGCCTGTACCTCCACGTACAGCGCAGAAATTCATTCGCTGGTCTATTTTCCTCTCGCAGTACCGCTACGATATCTTGTATCGGTCCACTGCTAAGCACGGAAACGCCGATGCGTTGTCCCGTTTGCCTGTTGCTGAGGATAAAGCATTCGATTCTTCCGAACTTGCTTGCATGTTCATTGATTCGGAAACCGATGAAGTGGTCGAATCGTTTCCGATTGATTTTCGTCGTGTCGCTACAGCCACAGCTGCTGACCCTGTCCTTGCTACTGTTTTACGTTTTGTTGCTACGCAATGGCCTTTGTCAAAGTCTCGGATCGAGGATCCGTTGGTTCGCCGATTTTTTGTTCACAAGGAGAGACTTTTTGTTCGACGTGGTGTTTTGTTGTTGCGTTCTGATAATGATCAGTCCAGAGTCGTGGTCCCACGTTCGTTACAGTCCTCTGTTTTACGGCTTCTTCACCAAGGACATTGGGGTATAGTGCGAACGAAACAACTTGCTCGTCAGCACTGTACTTGGTTCGGAATCGATGCTGCGATTACGAATATGTGTTCTTCGTGCCCGGCGTGTGCCGAACAACAGTCCGCACCGCCGCGTAAAGTCTTTGCGTGGCCAAAAGCCACTTCCCCTTGGCAACGCTTGCACATTGATTTTGCTGGTCCATTCTGGAATGCTCGATGGTTGGTTCTGGTCGACGCCTTCAGTAATTTTCCTTTTGTTGTCCGGATGTCTTCCACGACGTCCTCCGCCATCATCCAAGCGTTGTCTGCTATCTATTGCATTGAAGGTCTTCCGCAGACTATTGTTTCCGACAATGGCCCACAATTCATGTCCGCAGAATTTCAGTCATTCTGCCAGGCCAATGGTATTCAACATCTGACATCCGCGCCGTTTTCGCCTCAGTCCAACGGTGCCGCTGAACGATTGGTCCGGACTTTCAAGTCACAGATGTTGAAATTGAAGGAGTCGCATTCTCGGGAGGGCGCATTGTTGCTCTTTTTGTCTTCGTATCGCTCTCAGCCCCGAGATGGTCGCTCGCCGGCTGAGTTGCTCCACGGTCGTCCTCATCGCACCTTGATGTCTTTGCTGCATCCGCCGCATCAGGTTCCTGTGCAGCGGCAGACTCCTGCTTTTGCTCCAGGCGACGTTGTATTTTATCGCAACTATCGAGGTTCACGGCGTTGGCTCGCAGGGCGCATTCTTCGCTGCCTCGGCCGCGCGATGTATTTGGTTTTGGGGGCCTCTGGTGAGGTGCGTCGGCATCTCAATCAGCTGCGCCTCTGTCGTCGCTCGGGTTCTGCCGCTCCCCGTCTGCTTTCAGCGACGGTGCCGTCCGGTCAGCGCCCTGGGGACCCATCTACTGGCTCGCCTCATCCCCAGGTGTTACCGACGATGCCTTCCATTTTGCCCCATGGCGACGCGCCGCCGCCGCCGCAGCAGCAGCAGCCGCCGCCGCCGCCGCTTGTTCTCCCGCCGGCGCCGCCCGCATTCGACGCTTCGTTGCAGCCGCCAAGCGCCTCCCAGGGTCACGCGCCGCCGATCGCTTCCCGTGACCAGCTGTCCTCCGCCATGGAACTCCCGCCCGCTCCGGACCACATGCCGTCATCGCGCGTCGGCTACCCCGACGCAATGGAGGTTGATCCTTCGGTCCCTCCTGTCTCTTTACGGGCGCATACACCGCATGTTGACGTGCACCCTGGACTAGTTTTTCAGGCGTTTCCTAGCTCCCCTCGGACCGAATGGCCGGGTGCGGGTGGCACAGCCTCGCCTGTTGTTAGGCTCCCCACCTCATCGCATACGTCAACATGTGGTCCTCCCCACGGCGGGCGGAAGCCTTATCACACGACCGTTCGCCGGTTTGCGGGGGAGGAATGTGGTGTCACCGCCAGACACCACACTTGCTAGGTGGTAGCTTAAATCGGCCGCGGTCCATTTAGTACATGTCGGACCCGCGTGTCGCCACTGTGTAATCGCAGACCTAGCGCCACCACCAAGGCAGGTCTCGTGATACGAGAGAGCACTCGCCCCAGTTGTACGAGAACCTAGCTACCGACCAGATGTACGAAGCCTTTCTCTCTCATTAGCCGAGAGACAGAATAGCCATCAGCTAAGTTAATGGCTACGAACTAGCAAGGCGCCATTAGCCATACAGTGATTGTACTTAAAGTCTCCTGTGTATCGTCAAGATCGATGTACCACAATGATTGAGTAAAGTTAAGTATTAAACCTGCTCCGTACTTTTCTTCCTAACATTAATTACGTATCCTGTTCCAGTACTTCACACCCGTCTGCGTTAGTCTAGCTTGCCTTTTCAGCCATCTCAACTTCACGGTGTCGGCCCAGCTACCGACACAACAGTTAGGACATACTCTTAGAAGACCAAATGAACATATTGCGAGAGAAGCACTTGACTGGATCCCGCAAGGACGACGGAGACGAGGCGGGCCCAAAATGACGTGGAGACGGTCAGCTAAAGCAGAAGGCCATCAGCAAGGAATAGGATGGGAAGAAAAAGAGCAGAAGACAGAACAAGGTGGCGATTCTCTGTTGCAGCCTTATGCTCCACATAAGGAGTTAAAGGAATGAATAATAATAAATAAATTAATAAATAATTTACTTATACTATCCATCATATGTCATAAATTGTTCTAGTTATCGAATCAAGTGTTCTTTAAAGTGGCGGCACACAAAGAGGAAAATATTTTTGCATGCGGTTGATGCGCAGAACCTACCAGCAGCTGTAACGGGTACAGGTGCTGGCATTTAAACTGGTGATTGATGAAGTTGTACTGAACAATATTACATCAGTATCTTTGTCATTTGTAGACCATTAATTGTAGCTGTTACAAATCGTATTCTTTCAGGTTGTTTAGTACCTCCATGAGCATACGGCAAGAACAAACCGATAATGCCTAGCTCCTTGTGGGCAGCAGGTCATGTGTTGAAGTGTAGACACGTGGACGCAAGACGACTGGTCTACACTGACGTACATAGACCATTTACTGGAGCAGTCAAGGCCAAGCATTGAACATCAGGTCGTAATATTTGCGATGTATGTGTGAGAAGATCTTTCGACACAGAGAAAGAACAACCAACACCCTGATATGTGAAGACATACATCGTACCAGCTACACCGCATATATTGCAGTGGTATATTCGATTTTTTCAGTCAAATATTGTTCTTTTTTTAAAGGTAACTGATGAAAAGAAAAATTTTGGGTGTGCAACAATATAATTGAAAATATTGCACGTTTATTTTTACACTGTCAGTGAGTCATTTTGTAAACTATTGACCATTCTTGTCCTCAGCTGCTTGTTTACTAAAAGACCATGAACAAAATTACGGCGCATTTACAGCTAGATTAGCATATTAGTGAAGTTACATGCCAAAGGTAAATGTAACGCAGAACAAGTCAGTGATGACACTCCCCTGACAGAAACAAATGTTAAACAGTTGTATGAAAATAAATCACCTTTTCTGTTGGAATTTTTGTAGAATCCTATAATCTGGGTAGTTTTAATACAGAACAACTGTAATGGAAACTTCGTAAATGAATTTGACCGTAGACAGCAAAGATCTGAGATATATGAAAGAATTCACAGCAAATTAGATGCCAAACCTTTGTTCATACCCCATTCAAATCGAAGTGCTGAACATTTTTCTTCACACACATGTATATGTCAACAAGAACACCCAAACAAACTTTCAGAGGTATTGCTGAAGATTAATACCCGAAACAATGGCTCTAAAATACAAAACTTAAGAGCTATGTGCACTTATTCATGTTAGTTACTCAAGACATATCTCATCTACTGAAAGGTTTTGACATTCCACATTTTACGAGGTTGTAGTATGGTACAAACGTAGATAGACAAGGATAGTAAACATGTGCTCTGAGTGCATACCTTACAATCTATGATCCACTTCCCATCTTCAGTGTTGTGAAACAATTCTCTTCTATTGAACAAGTGCTCATAGCTCATAAGGTACACATTTAGAGCTCACGTTTACTGGACATTTATTCCTTATTTCGGTACGAACTACCTCTTCCTGGAATATAGGGAGCAAAAAGCTAGTTTGCAGTGAGGACTGACATATCTCATGTGCAACTGCTACTGATTTAATTGTCGTAATTTGAAAACGTTTCAACTGATTTAATAATATCTGACGCTGATAATAGGGGTGATGTCGATGACTGCAAGGACTGAGCCACCATTATAAGATTTCATTTGCACGTGTCTGTGTAAATTACATGTCCCATAGTTGCTGTGTTATGTTAACCTATCAGAGTCTGAGATGGGCCCCAAGTTAGGAGGGGGCAGGGGCTGCTGGTGACCAGTCTCCAGAGCTTCCTGAGGGAGAATAGACGGCTTCTAAAACCGGACCACTTGGAGCAGGGAACCGTGACCCAGGCAATGACCACATGTAGATATTTACGGGTCTTGTATTGTCTGCAACGGGACCAGAACTTTTACTTGCAGTCAAGATTTCACTAACTGTGGCCATACTTTGGCGGTCCCAGACGCTGACTGCAGCAACCTTTATATTGAACATTTGTAAACGTTCGGCCATTGCAGAATACATTGTGTTTATAGGTCGGTTCCTCTGCTGATGGAACAGCTTTGTGGAAAGTTGTTTTCGTCGCTAACGTCTATCCTAGGAAACTGGAGGGTGACAGACTGGCTGGGAGATATTTACTTCTGGTTTCTAGTGGGGAACTTCGTAACATTTTAAAGTTAATTACGACAGCTGCTCCATGTCAGTGAGAAATTCCCTGGCTACGTGTAAGGTATCTCACTGAGTGATCTGAAAAAGATGTTTGTTAGTGAGAGTTTAGGACAACGATTTCTAGAAACTGCTAACATGGGAAAGGAGTGCAATGGGTAACTTAAAAATGTCTTTGAGAGTCTAGAACTCAATTTTCTCGGAATTCTGTACTTGTGATGGCAACTCACTGTGTGGCTTCTTAAGCACATGCTAGATAGACTTTTGGACCACTGTTTTATGACGAGCTATGATTGTTCAGTGTCTAGTACAGCCTCCTCATAGGTGAAAAATTCTATGTGTGGGTTTTTTGCAGAATGGAAAGGAAGGATAGAGCGTTTCTGGTAGTCTGTAGCGAAATGCAGAAGCTGCTCTTGGGTCCTGGACATGTGGAGATGGGGATGTTCTCAGAACACATGCAGGAGGCAGACTTGCATTCCTGGGGAGGAGCCAATCAGACGATGGCTGATAGTTACATGTCAGTGCAGATCGAGCTGTATGCCACATTCGACTCTCCAACATGTCTGGTATCGTGAGAATTTCTTTCAGCACTAGCTACTCTGGAATGGGAACTGTCCAGAGTTTTCAAGGGGTTGCTTTTGAACTTTATGTTCCATGAGTTGACCCTTGTTCACGTCAAATGTTTTTCATGCACTTAGCTGCATTAGAACAGTTTGATAAATTGCTACCAGTTTCGATCAACTACTGTTATCTGGCTTCTGAATCAATGATAGAAAACAGAAATGAATACCAAAAATATACAAAACGTCATAAAGACACGAAATACCAAACGTAGCTTACGAAAAATTGGTAAATGCAAGTCACATTTTAAGCATGTTGAACCATTAGCCCACATAAATGTCAACTGCGTGAATAACAGTTCAGAAGAACAATAATTCTCCCACATCAGGAGTCTTTATCATTTACACAAAACAGCAAACTGGACGTATGTAGTCCAGACATAGCATGATTATGCTTGTAGCATCGAAGATATCATCACAAAGATGCCCAGTCGATATAAATGATAATTTTAAGGTAAAATAATGATAGGTACACTATAGTAACAACTACAGTGCAGTCACAAGTAGTATCTGTACAAGAATCACAAGCATCAATGATCAGAAAATGTTTCATTTTTTGTATAATGGATGTATATGCACATCACAATGAGCTACCTGTTTCTTGGGCATTACATGCCAATGATGTAAATAACATACAATACTACAAAAACCTTTGAAACAAAACTAAAAGAAAACTGCCAAAATCTACATACAATGTACAATTCACTGTATGACATACCCAAGACACTAGGACACTAGTACAAGTGATTGAGATTCAGGTTCCCATTGTATTACTGAGAAGCTACGTTACCATGGATTAAACAAATAGTGACTGGGGTTAAAAAAACACAAGGAACACTGTCTTAAAATTCAATAGCTTAACAAAAGGTACCTTAGTGACGGTATGCAGAAGACATGTCAATAAAATCATTGTTTCACATGTGTATGTGTGGCTGAAGTAACGTAGCACACAACATCTAACATATAGTCAAACAGGAATTAGACGGAATACAGTTTCCATGAGGGATCAGTACACAATACAAAAATGTATGAGATCAGGATGGAAGTACAGATAAGTGGCAAACGAGCTTACAGAAATGTTTCAAAAACAAGGTCGAACACAGGTCATGTGGTTTAAGTGATTACACATTGACTGAATGGCCCAAAGTGTGTGACCAAAGAAATGAGTAACTTAATTAGTGGACTTTCATTTGCTGGGAGGAGATGCGGAGAGGGTGGCTATATATAAAAAAATTAGAATCACGTTTTACCATTAAAACTCATTAACAATCTCTATTAACTAATAGAAAAAGTTGTGCAATGATGATGGGATACGTCACACAGAAGAGACAAAGGTACCTGATTCTGACGAGGCATTCAGCCAGTCCAAAGGAATCCTGTTAAGTAGCGTAGTATAACATCTCATATTTTGCTGGAGACACAAGATATTGTAATATAACCCATCAATGTGAACCACAGTGGTATCAAAATAAAAGCTACCAATAAAATTATCAAGAAATACAAGGAGGTCAGTATACATAAACGTTCAAAAGAAAGCTTGAGGAGTCGTGAAGTTATCCTATATAAAGTGTAATACAATATCTCTGATTTGTCTGCGGGAGGGGCAGTAGGAGTAACACAGCTTATGAATGTGAGTCACATAAAGCATAATTAGCAATAAAATACTTAAAATGTAATTCACTTCAACTGTAATGGACCAGCCTGAATATAAGCTATCACCACTGCCAAGCACTAATCTGTCTAACGATATAACGTTGCAAACAGAAACGCCGAAAAGTTAATGAATATTTTGAACTAAAGTAAAATGAGAGGTACAATTGCCTCAAAACATGTACCATCTAAATTCAAGGGGGAGGGGTGGGGGATTAAAATTTGCAAGATGAGTAGCAGGACCAAATGCAGAGATTTAGAGCTAGTGATTAGGAGCAAATAGTTGAATAATTGATATACTAATTAGAAAGAAACGAAATATAAATGATAAAATTTCTTTTATAAACACAGGTATGATGAAAGCCCAGTCAGTTAGTCCAAGGATTGGTGCAAGGTATAAACTTTTTTGTATTATCTACCAGACTCAATTATCAACTAAGTGGGTTTGATCGTCCATATATCTGAAAACCTATTGACAAGGACAGTAAGTGTTACACCATTCTACAATTTCAACAAAATTATCCAAGTAATTGTTATCATTCAAAGCCTTCTCAGTAGTTTGGAAATTGATCCTTAAATTACTATTTGTAAACCATTATTTAATTTTTAATGAGATACTCCCACAATATGGAAAGAGTATATGCAAAGTCTTCTCCCTCCACTTTATTTTAAGCAAATTAATTTCTTGTCAGGATATTATTTGTTAAGCTTTAACTTTCATGTCACATAATATGTCTAGAATTCATAGTTCATAACCAATCTGAATTGCTGTGAACCATAATGCATTATGTTTGGCATAAAATATATTTTTTGACAAAGGGAATGTAACTCCTCTAATCAAAACTGAATGGTAAAATGCATGTTTGTACATAGTTAGGTGGATATAACTTCTGTGTATAATTATTAGTTGTAAATTTGCTGAAAATATTAATGTGACATGTACCTTCATTTT
Source organism: Schistocerca serialis cubense (assembly GCF_023864345.2). Classification (NCBI taxonomy): domain Eukaryota; kingdom Metazoa; phylum Arthropoda; class Insecta; order Orthoptera; family Acrididae; genus Schistocerca; species Schistocerca serialis. The sequence continues at coordinate 672,298,782 of NC_064643.1, forward strand.
TAGTATTCCTTAGATCAAGAAATTTAATACCTCCATTGTCTTGTATTTCAACATTGAACTTAATGCAAAGCTGATAGTTGTTAAATGGAAGGCATTTAAGCTTCCTACTAAAGGAATCAGAGTATCATCAACATATCTTTGTAAAATAGAATTTTAGTGAAAACTTCAGATTTGTAATTTAACATCGAATGTTAAACATTATCTGTTATGTTTCAATGATTTTTGTGGCGTCTTACATTACTTATATTATTGGCATGTATCATTATTACTGGCATTGCATACATGCCAATATTTATATTATTGGTATGTAATGCCAATAATATAAATAATGGTCGTTTTTGGAGCATCACCAGCTTTGCGAAAAAAGCGGCAACACTTTTAGTGCAACCCACCCATCATTTTGCACGACAATTCGCAGGTGCACACAGCGCAAGCTGTGACTGCTCTGTTCGGTCCATGGGACTGGGAAGTACAGTACCATCAACCATACTCCCCGGACTTAAGTCCTTGTGACTTTGATTTGATTTCGACGGTGAAGGAACCACTTCGCGGCATTCGCTTCAGAACTGTTCCCCAGATTCGACAGGCAGTAGACCCCTTCATTCGCACCATCAACAGAACAGGCTCTGCTAACGGTGTAATACGCCTTCCACATCGCTGGCAACGGGTTGTACACATCAATGGTGACTACTTTGAAGGACAGTAACAGGTGAAAACATGTAACTCTTTTGTGGAGGTTGTGAATAAACAGTTGCCCCTATTTAAGATCCATCCTAGGTATCATCCTTTACGAAAACAAAGGGATTTCACTATGAAACTGACACATAAGGATATACGCAACGAAAGAATGAAATTTTGCCGAACAATTTCTGTAACATCGTTTAAAAAAGAAGCATGCACCTGACACACTGCTGGTGCTACAGTGATGCTGCACCGGCTGGTGGGCCAACCAGCCTTCTCTGAGAGCTTCTGTAGGGTTTATATCAGTGTTGGAGAGCGCGGGGAGTCAGTGAACAGAGTAAAAACTTTGTGTGTTCCTTCACTTAGAATGGTTGCATGGCTATCACGGATATAACAATTGTCATCGAGAGAGGTCAATGAGGGAAACAAGGCGTGAAGCTCTTTTGGAACAGGGAGTCCACCAATTTTTACAGTGAATATTGTGGATGTAAGTGAAATACGTGCAGTAGGTTGCAAGTATTATGTAAAAATTAATCTTTGTTTAAAGTTACGTCCCCAGTACTGCTACGTGGGTCAAGAGTTGAAATATCGCACACTGTTATTACCACCAGTAACTTCCTCATCAACAGATACAGACAAACTTTTTCCCCAACTCTCATTTCTAAATTGTGGGAGCAGGGCAGGATGTTTCACAATTTCGTTCTAATCGGCCGGATTTCCTAATAGGATGCAAATTGGACAGAGGGAATCAAAATTGTTAATAATTGAAAGGAACTTTCGGCATTGCAGAGCATCAGCAATTGTAAGTATCGAAATAACTATGAAAAATCCGCCTCGTTTGCACAAACTACCTGGTGTTTACCTAGGTTTCAGCGTGGATAACCACGCCTTCTTCAGAACAAATATAAAGCATAGTCAAAGGCTAAAATGAACACCTATAGCGGCAAGACCACATAAAATCTTTTTACAAATATACGGTACATATGTACCAAGTCAATGTTACTTATCTCAAACCTGTGTGTGCTGCGTCGCCCCAGCCAACGTACGGTGGTCACAGACTCTCCACCGAAAATGGAGGAGTTCAGAATCAAGGCTTGTATTTTGAACACAGTACACTCACATGAACGTAATCTCCCTATCTGGTTTCTAATTCAATACATGTAATAGCTACTGCCTGATACGTTTGAATGGATGTACCTTCCCACCAACTGTCAATCCACAAGATATTTCACAACATACAGCCACCAACTAGTAATAATCCTTGAATGACATGCACTCTCTGAGCTGGTGCGTTTCTGGCGCCAGTTTCCATCGATCGTCATTTTGATCTTTGAGTCGACTTCAATGCTTACTTGTCTTCTGCTCATCTTTGGCGGCGCGGATTTAAGGGTGCGCGTGCGTTCTGCTGAGGGTCGGTCGGCATCGGCGGTGAGAGGCAGTCACGTGGGACTGTGTACGTAGGTAGGACGGCATGAGGACGAGTTCGACAACGAAGGAGCAGGGCCAGCGGCTACGGCGTGTTGAGTCGTGAGCGCAGATCCACCGCTCATGATGATTTAGTTCTGCTAGAGGTCAAGAGGATAGGTTCCTTCCAGGCTGTTATAAGGTACGCCGGCCGATTGAATTGGAGACCCAAGTTGCTTCGATGGGTTGCGTGCGACATAATTGGATATGCCAGAGTATTAAAAATCCTTTTGAACTGTTTTAGTTGTTGATCACTTACCTCGGTGTCGTGACTAACTATCTTGACGGCAGTTGAGGAATTGTGGCTATGCCTAACAAACCGACATGGAGCGTGGTTAAAGACTTAGCTAGAATTTGAAAGAGTAGTGAGTAAGTCCGACTCTGGCGTTTCAAGACAGGCCGAGATACGTCCTCTATTCTATCTTGTAATTAATTTAGTAGTTTGTCGTGTAAATGTGCGCCGCGATAATTGTGGTCATCTTAATTTTAGGGCATGATTTCTGTCTAACTTATTAACCAAAGTTTAAGGGCTGGCACCGGCCAAGCAATTCATGGAGGCTAATTTGTTTCTATACAGTTGTACTGATCACCTGTTTTTTAGATAATATTGTGTAGTTTATGTCTCAGAATATTGACTGTCGTTGTACCATTAAAGCAAAGCTTTGGCTGAGTATATATAAATTTCAAATTTTATAGAGCTTGTTCCGGTTAAAGAAATTTATTTGTTATTTGTCCAAGTGATCTGGCCTTGTAAGGCAGTCTCCCTTATCATTGTGATTGTGATTTTATAATGTTTTTCATTGTAATAAAATATGTAGCAACTACAACGGATTACTATTGTGATTTAGGTGTGTCACTACCATTACCACATTTCACTCTCCTCCAATTTTCTCCTATCCATGTGCTTCACAGTCTCCTAAAATCTCCACTTCATATTATGTTTCCCGAAAACTCGAGTGAAGCAACCTATTTTAGTGGCTCCAAACATTTCTGAGGCCACTACCCCTGAGTTCAATCAGATATTTGCTTGAACCCACCCCCATCTCGCATCTTTCAGCTACCATCATATATATTTGCGGCTAGCGTAGATTCATGGAGGAAAACAATTTTCTTTGAAAAGTTTGATTTTTAAAACGACAGATTTTAATGATATTTAGATTTGTATGTGTTTATTAAATCACGAATTAATGAGTGAGTGAGACAAGTGGTACAGATCATGTCTGAGAATATTTCTTATAAGCTAATGAATCAATTACTAGAGCACTGCGAGATCTAAGTACAGCTCCTCAGAAAAGAAAAGCAACTATCATTATTGAGGGTAGAAACCTCTTATAAAACTTGGTTCCTCTGCACCAATCCTCTCCGTAGCGACCTTTGCTTCAGCCACGCCCACCACCCACATTTCAAATCTAACGAGCTTGAGTGCGTACGCTGTCGGTGCTTTGTGTCTGAACAATGCCCATAGCGCTACTAATAACATTAAAAACAGCAATGAGCAGTGTAGCAGACAATAGATATTTCCTGTCATTTCGTTCTGTCGTTCATTTTTTATTGAGTAATGAAGCAAGTTCTGGTCTACTTCGGGAGTTAACTACAATTCGGAGCAGGCATAGTCGTAAGATATATAAGCACAGATGCATGGTGTAAAGTACAAAGAGTGTGGCTATCTATGGAGTGAGTTGTGTGATGAAGATGTTATTCGTACTTTCTTTTCACAACGTCTGACGTCCACCACTCTGTGTCACGCATAAATGCTAGTACCTGTAGGAAACGTAATTATTAGTAACTTATGTAATCAGTATTAGATTCTTAGGCAATAGTCACCTTAGCGAAAATCCTTTAAAAATAATAATAATTAAATATCGTGAGCGAAACACTGTCGACCACTTTTGTTTTTGTCCGTCAGAAAATTTCATTTGACCCTCCAGAGGGTAAGAACCCCAGGCTGGGACACACTGTGCTATTGTAACTGGATTCCTCGACAGCTCACGTTTGCTGCCTCGCTACTATCAACACGCTCCACCTTATCTCCAGCTCCAGAAGTGCTTCGTGCATTAATGAATGGTACTGTCGTTAATAGTGCCGTGTTGGTAGTTGCAGCCTGAAAACATATTACGAACTGATATTTACGTTTTGCCTCCTTGGCAACTCAATTGTTGCTTTTGGAGTAATTTGAGATTTGCTGGCTGCTAAACAGATACCTGCCACGAGAAATGGCAGATGCGAGAATTTGACCAGAGGCGTGCTGGCGGACATTCTGCACATAAGGTCGCGTGTTAATTAAGGCCGGCGCACAATGCACGCTTGCTGGTAAGCTCGTTAGTTGCGGCAGACACGGGGTACTAAGCTACGCTCAGCTGCAGTAATCCCATCCAGGCCCGCAGGGGGCTGCTGCAGAGGCACACGTGGACGGTGGCGAAGAAGAGGGACGGGCAGCCAGTGGAGCTACGTCTGGCTGGCAGCTTGCACAGTGTGCGCCGCCTCCTGCTGGCACCTGACAGGCTATCCCGCCCTCCGAGGCACTCAGCTCCCGTGTCTGCCATACGGCGAGCCAACTCACGCGGACCCCGTCACGCGACTCCACGTGTTAGATCTACATCTACATCTACATCCATACTCCGCCAGCCACCTGACGGTGTGTGGTGGAGGGTACCCTGAGAACCTCTATCGGTTCTCCCTTCTATTCCAGTCTCATACTGTTCGTGGAAAGAAGGATTGTCGATACGCTTCTGTGTGGGTTCTAATCTCTCTGATTTTATCCTCATGGTATCTTCGCGAGATACACGAAGGAGGGAGCAATATACTGCTAGACTCTTCGGTGAATGTATGTTCTCGAAACTTTAACAAAAGCAAGTACCGAGCTACTGAGCGTCTCTCCTGCAGAGTCTTCCACTGGAGTTTATCTATCATCTCCGTAACGCTTTCGCGATTACTAAATGATCCTGTAACGAAGTGCGCTGCTCTCCGTTCGATCTTCTCTGTCTTTTCTATCAACCCTATCTGATACGGAACCCACACTGCTGAGCAGTATTCAAGCAGTGGGCGAACATGCGTACTGTAACCTACTTCCTTAGTTTTCGGATTGCGTTTCCTTAGGATTCTTCCAATGAATCTCAGTCTGGCACCTGCTTTACCGACGATCAGCTTTATATGATCATTCCATTTTAAATCACTCCTAATGCGTACTCCCAGATAATTTATGGAATTAACTGCTTCCAGTTGCTCACCTGCTATTTTGTAGCTAAATGATATAGGATCTATCTTTCTAAGTATTCGCAGCACATTACACTTGTCTACATTGAGATTGAATTGCCATTCCGTGCACCATGCGTCAATTCGCTGCAGATCCTCCTGCATTTCAATACAATTTTCCATTGATACAACCTCTCGATACTCCACAGCATCATCTGCAAAAAGCCTCAGTGAAATTCCAATGTCATCAACAAGGTCACTTATGTATGTTGTGAATAGCAACGGTCCTAAGACAGTCCCCTGCGGCACACCTGAAATCAGTCTTACTTCGGAAGACTTCTCTCCATTGAGTATGACATGCTGCGTTCTGTTATCTAGGAACTCTTCAATCCAGTCACACAATTGGTCTGATAGTCCATTTGCTCTTACTTTGTTCATTAAATGATTGTGGGGCACTGTATCGAACGCCTTGCGGAAGTCAAGAAACACGGAAATTACCTATGAACCCGTGTCTACGGCCCTCTGAGTCTCGTGGTCAAATAGCGCGAGCTGGGTTTCACATAACCGTCTTTTTCGAAACCCATGCTGATTCCTACAGAGTAGATTTCTAATCTCCAGAAAAGTCATTATACTCGAACATAATACGTGTTCCAAAATTCTACAACTGATCGACGTTAGAGGTATAGGTCTATAGCTCTGCACGTCTGTTCGACGTCCCTTCTTGAAAACGGGGATGACCTGTGCCCTTTTCCAATCCTTTGGAACGCTACGCTCTTCTAGAGACCTACGGTACACCGCTGCAAGAACGGGGGCAAGTTCCTTCGCGTACTCTGTGTAAAATCGAACTGGTATCCCAACAGGTCCAGCGGCCTTTCCTCTTTTGAGCGATTTTAATTGTTTCTCTATCCCTCTGTCGTCTATTTCTATATCTACCATTTAGCATTTAGCTGCTGTTGCTGCTGGTGCAGTCTGATAGCTTACTAGCAAACAGCATTGCAAAACAGCCGAGGCACGTTTAAGATGAGGAATGTGTTGGACATGTCGTGCAACTACGAAGATAAGCCTTTAAATCTGTGTTTAGAGTGCAGGATGTAAGCGCAAGCAAAGAATTTAAAGACAAGGAAATTGGAGACTGCGAAGCTACTTCAAGGAGAGTGTCTCTCGGAACGGCAGAAATTATGGTGGAAGTGAACGGGCTTTAAGGACATCTGTGTTTGCCAAAATCTTTTCATTTTTTCCTAGGGGCAGTTTGTCTGTCTTGAGACCGAGATAATTACGTCGGTCATACGTATATAACTGATAAATAATCGGTACCTATAAGACGCCCCACCTTTTTTTTATATATTTATGTATACATCCTCAATTACATACTGCCTTCAGACATCGAGTATGTGCTCTAGCAACTAGGGTCGTCGGAAGGTTTTTTGTTTTAAATTGTGTGTTATTAATGGAAAACGAGGATAATGGAATGTAGTCGAATTAAGTCAGGTGATGCTGAGGGAATTAGATTAGGACATGAGATACTTAAAGTAGTAAAGGAGTTTTGCTATTTGGGGAGCAAAATAACTGAAGATGGTCGAAGTAGAAAGGATATAAAATGTAGACTGGCAATGGCGAGGAAAGCGTTTCTGAAGAAGAGGAATTTGTTAACATCGAGTATAGATTTAAGTGTCAGGAAGTCGTTTCTGAAAGTATTTGTATGGAGTGTAGCAATGTATGAAAGTGAAACATGGACGATAAATAGTTCGAACAAGAAGAGAGTAGAAACTTTCGAAATGTGGTGCTACAGAAGAATGCTGAAGATTAGATGGGTAGATCACGTAACTGATAAGGAGGTATTGAATAGAATAGAGGAGAAGAGGAGTTTGTGGCACAACTTGACAAGAAGAAGGGACCGGTTGGTAGGACATGTTCTGAGGCATCAAGGGATCACTAATTTAGCATTGGAGGGCAGCGTGGAGGGTAAAAATCGTAGACGGAGACCAAGGGATGAATACACTAAGCAGATTCAGAATGATGCAGCTTATCAAGAGAAACAAAGATAACTGGCTAAGTTCGGTGTCAGAAGGAACAGGACTTCTGGTCAGGAGAATACAGATCTATAAACACAAAATAGGGTTAATGAGGAAGTAGTTTTATTAATGAATAATGAAGTAGGAACGTGGATAAACTACAATGAACAGCATAGTGAATGCATTACTGTAGCCAAGATAGACACGATGCCAACACTCACTATAGAGGTACAAGCCTGTATGCCAACTAGCTCCGCAGATGATGCAGAATTGAAGAAATGTATCATGAGATAAAAGAAATTATTTAGGCAGCTAAGGGAGATAAAACAATAGGGATGTGGGACTGGTATTCCATAGCAGGATAAAGAAGAGAAATAAAAGTAGTAGGAGCATATGGACTAGGGGAAAGGAATACAAGAGGAAGCCGACTGGTAGAAATTTGTACAGAGTATAATTTAATCATAGCTACCATTTGGTTTAAGAATCATGGAAAAAGGATGTATACGTGGAAGAGACTTGGAGACACCGGAAGGTTTCAGATTGATTACATAATGCTAAGACGGGGATTAAGGATTCAGGTTTTAAATTGTAAGACATTTCAGGGGCAGATGTTGGCTCTGACCACAATTTATTGGTTTTGGACTGCAGATTAAGACTGAAGAAACTGCTAAAAGTTGGGTATTTAAGGAGATGGAACCTGGATAAACTGAAAGAACCAGAAGTTCTTGACAGATTCAGAGGTGCATTAGGGTACGATTGACAAGAACAGGTCAAAGGGACACAGTAGATGAAGAATGGATAGCTTCGACAAATGAAATAGTGAAGGCAGGAGAGGAACAAGTAGGTAAAATGACGAGGGCTAGTAGAAGTCCTTCGGTAACACAAGAGATATTGAATTTAATCGATGAAAGGATAAAATATAAAAATTTAATAAATGAATCAGGCCAAAGGCAATACAAACAACTCAAAAATGAGATCCACAGAAAGTACAAAATGGCTAACCAGGGATGGCTAAAGGACAAATGTAATTGTCTAGAAGCATGTATCACTAGCTGTAAGATGGATGCTGGATACAGAAAAATTAAGCAGACCTTTGGAGAAAAGAGAACTACCTGTATGAACATCAAGAGCTCATGTGAGAAACAAGTTCTAACCAAAGAAGGGAAAGCAGAAAGGCGGAAAGAGTCTATAGAGGGTCTATAGAAGGGAGATATACTTCAGGGCAATTTATTTCAATGGAAGAGGACATCGACGAAGATGAGAAGGGAGATATGATACCGCATGAAGAAATTGAGAAAGCATCAATGACTAAATTGAAAACAAGGTCCTGGGAATAGACCGCATTCCATTGGAGCTACTGATGGCCTTGGGAGAGCCAGAAATTACAAAACTCTTCTATCGTGTGAGCAAGATATATGAGATACGCGAAATACCCTCAGACTTCAGGAAGAACGTAATAACTCCAGTGCCAAAGAAAGCATGTGATTACAGGTGTAAAATCTCAGAACAATCAGTTCAATAATACTAACACGAATCCCTTACGGAAGAATGGAAAAATTGGTAGAAGCCGACCTCGGGAATGATTCCAGAGAAGTGTAGGAGCACGCGGAGAAATACTGACTCTATGGTTTCTCGTAGAACATATGTTAACGAAAATCAAATCTACGTTTATTGCATTTGTTGACTTAGAGACAGCTTTTGAGAGTGGTGACTGAAATATTCCCTCTTATATTCTAAAGGTGGCAGGGGTAAAATACAGGGAGCGAAAGGCTAGTTTAAATTTGTATAAAACCCACATAACAGTAATAAGAGTAGAGGGGCAAGACAGTGAAATAGTGGTTGAGAAGTGTGTGAGACAGTGTTGTAGCCTATCCCCAATGTTATTCAATCTGTGTAATGAGCAAGCAATAAAGGAAAAAAAAGAAAAATTGGAGTAGTAATTAAAGACCAAGGAGAATAAATAAGAACTCAGAGGTTGGCAAATTAACTCTAATTGTTTCAGAGACAGAAAAGGATATGAAAGAATAATTGAACTGAATGGACAGTGTCTTGAAAAAGGAATAAAAAATTAATATCAACAAAAGGAGAAAAAGGGTAATGGAATGTAGTCGAATCAAATCAGCTGAAGCTGATGGAATTATATTAGTAAATGAGACACTTAAAGTAGTAGGCGAGTTTTCCTATTTAGGAAGCAAAGTAACTCATGTCGGCCGAAGTAGGGAGGATATGAAATGTTGACTGGCAATGGAATTTGGGTTTCAGTGTAAGTCCTTTCAGAAAGTATTTGTGTGGAGCGTAGCCATGTGTGTAAGGGAAATACGGACGATTAGCTGTTTAAACAAGAAGAGAATAAAAGAGTTTTAAATGTGGTGCTACAGAAGAACCCTGAAGACTACATGAGTAGATCACGTAACTGAATACAACTGGTAAGAAGAGAAATTTATGGTACAACCTGACTAGAAGAAGGGGACGGTTGGTAGGACGCATTCTGAGGCATCAAGGGATTACGAACTTAGTACTAGAGGGAGAAGTGTGTGGTAAAAGCATAATAGAGGGAGACCAAGAGATGAATACAGTAAGCAGATTCAGAATGATGTAGGTTGCAGTAGTTACACCAAGATGAAGAGGTTTCGCACAGGATAGAATAGCATGGAGAGCTGTATCAAACTAGTCTTGTGACTGAAGACTACAACAACAACAACATCAAGTTTTTAATATGAGCTTATGTTTATGGGTAATATGAACAATTCAGAAAGGCTTAGAGAAATCAGGAACGAAAAGGAGAAGTTTCAGATTCTGCCTCCGGATGTAATACAATGAAAAGTGAGTCTAATAAGGAAGATGAGCAACAGCAATTACATGAAAAAAACGACAGAGAGAACATACAAGACAGGAGATGAAACTGAAAAGGAATCAAGTTGAGGCATACAATACAAGAAATTTATAACAGATCCTGCTAAAATATATCTTGAATATGGTTCACGCTGTAAACTACAGTGTGCTTCAAGAATAACCTAAGAAGAAAGACAAGTAATTCTTGACAGGTCTCGGTAAATGGGATCTTTCAGCTCTCTAAATGCATACCTCTGTCGACTAAGCAAGTCACAATCTTCTGCACCAAGAAGACCACGAATACGATCTCGACCTCCAAAGGTTTTATTAATAAATATTACGTACATATTCATAGCTGTGCAGTTAAAGTATGTAAGAAGTGTTTTACCAAATTTACCTTGGCAGGATGACTCAATGTACACAAAAAATAAAGAAACGAGAGGAACCTGACAATGATTTAAGAGGTAGTCATAAACCTGCCAATAAAGTTCCAGATGGTACAGTTAGTCGTAGTCATTCCCACATTAAAAGTCTTCCATGGCAACAGTCACATTATTCTCGATCGGAAAACCCTAATGGACGTTGCTTGAGTCCTGAACTGAACATCAGAGTTATGTACGATGTACATAAAGAAAAATATTCTGAAGACATATCTTAAACCAACACTTTAGTGTAGAAACGCTTTTAGTCGATGATGATGATGTTTGGTTTGTGGGGCGCTCAACTGCGAGGTCATCAGCGCCTGTTTTTTAATCGGATTTCAATCTACGTTTTCATCCGCCAGGAAGAGATACGTGCACAACATTTGATATTTAGCAGATACTGTTATCAATAGTTGAAAGCTGAAGCAAAAACAAATTATAAGTGCAACATTAATTACATTTAAAGAGGACGTATCTGAATGATATTCGATCAAAGTCCGTCAGGAATTATCAAAATTTGACTCTGGAAATGTTAGAACTTTGCAAAAAGCCCTGGCATTTCCAAAGCTAACATGTACAGTAACATACTGTTGTTGTTGTTGTTGTGGTCTTCAGTCCTGAAATTGGTATGATGCAGCTCTTCATGCTACTGTATCCCGTGCAAGCTTCTTCATCTCCCAGTACCTACTGCACCCTACATCCATCTGAATCTGCTTAGTGTATTGATCTCTTGGTCTCCCTCTACGATTTTTACCTTCCACGCTGCCCTCCAATACTAAATTGGTGATCCCTTGATTCCTGAGAACATGTCCTACCAACCGATCCCTCTTTCTAGTCAAGTTACATTATATTAGTCATATTATAAGTGCCATATATAGTGCTATAATCTTGCCTGTCATGTCCTCAGAACCGTGTCTGCTTTTATGTGTGTATGGGACTACGCAGTAACTTCGAAAGTATCGCAGGAAATTTCATCACACATAGAGAAATACAATGATGCATGCACTGAACAAAACAGAAATCTTAAAAGTGGCTTATCCTATTCGAAACATGTGGCAGATACACTGCTTCAAATGTATATTCTTGTTCATAAATTAAGACACGCTGACACTCGTACATCCCACAAAAACTATACACACACCGTCAGATTCGTGGAAAATCACTGCTGAATTGCGAAGAAAGAAGCCATTTACAGTAGTACAGATGAAACAAAATGAATTTGTATTGACGGCAGCGTTGGAGAAGGCAATAGTTAACCGCAAATGTAATGAATCGAACTGTGCAGTATCTTGGCTACAAATTTAGTGGTCGCAGCATAGAAGATCTAAATCTGCGAAGATACATCAAAATACAACTTTGAATGTTGATGTTTGGTTATTCGCGTTGGACATACACAGTGGAAAGACGAGATGTCCAGTCCAGCTATACAGTATGAAACGGGAACCACTATAGGTGAAATACTACAATATGAAAAACAGGGCAAGTTATACTGGCTACCATACATCCCTCCTCTTCACAGTGTTGTAGTGCGTCCGAAGATAAGATTGATGAAGTTAGTTACACGTTGGAGTTTTGCAGTAATATAGTTAAAATGTGAAGGAGTACTAGGAGTCAGAAGTCGTATGTGTGTTACATTCGGCTGCGCAGTTCATTGGTACGATACCTTGCCGGTACTGGCTCGGCGGAGCGCCAAGTTGAGCAACATGAAGGAAAACGCTGTGTCCACGGCCAGCTCACCGCACTGACAAGAAGCAGCTCGTCGCACGCTAGGGTGTCGAATATCGACGACGGTAACCGGGTCAGTTAAGCCAGCCGAGCAACATCAGATATTCCACCGACATACTGGGGAAGAAGAACAGCAGACAGAGCGGCAGAAAGCCGTATTTAAAGACCGACAGCCAGTTCGACATCATCGTCCGTCGCGATGTGTCGGAGTGACACAGAGCCTGAGTCACTTAGCTCCGCCACCTGTTCGGAGTAGTCACTGCCATCGCAGTCATCGTAATAGTCACCGCCGTATTGGGGGTCGTCGCTTAGGAGGCCGTAACTATCGTCGGACGCCGTCAACAGGCAGCCACCTGTCGTAGTAGTCATCGCTTGGAGTGCGTGGTGGTAACGTACTGTCGTCATCGTCCTGGGACGCTGCCACTACGAATACCGTGACCGGGGCATGAGCCGGAGCCCCTGGCTTCGGACGTAGCAGCGGCGGGCGTACATGCGAACGTCCGTCGGCTACCTCCACCGCCAAGCATATTACGAGTGGAGGCAAATACTGGGCAGATGGCCCACAACCAACGTGTTGGAGTTGATCGATAAATGTTGTCATTCTGTCATCAGGACCCACCCGTGGAGACACTCTCACCATCTACATCCTCACGCCTAGCAGAGGACCCACTTTCGAATCTGGCGACGGGGAGAGGAGTCCCTTTCCGGTTAAATCAAATGGTTCAAATGGCTCTGAGCACTGTGCGACTTAACTTCTGAGGTCATCAGTCACCTATAACTTAGAACTACCCGAGGCAGGATTCGAACCTGCGACCGCAGCGGTCGCTCGGCTCCAGACTGCAGCGCCTAGAACCGCACGGCCACTCCGGCCGGCTTCCCGGTTAACACGGCCCGTTTAAAATGTTTCTTTCCCACTACGTGAAAGAAATATTTGATGAAAAACATGACTGAGATGTAGTTTTGAGGCAATCGAAACAGAAATTCGTACAATTTAATCACAGTTATAATGATAATATTAACATTACTACACTTAACTGTTTTAAGTTATGTTAACTCAGAGAAAAGTTATTTGAATTTAAAATAATTGTGATGCTAATATTAATATATTAGCAAATAATTTATGCTGCATATTAATACTATACCTTATCCGTATCTCTATGTGTATTTCTGTTAGATTTTCATGATTTTTCCGTGCAATGTTTGATAAAACGTGCTATTTGTCACAATGAGCTAAACTGACTTACACTGTTACGCCATAAACCTCTTGAAATATACATGACTAATGGTAGTTGTAGCGGCTTGCTAAGTCATCATCATCATCGTCATCATTTAAGACTGATTATGCCTTTCAGCGATCAGTCTGGAGCATAGCCCCAGGGCTTGCTAAGTTTGTCGTATTTTATGTATTGCTTCCCTGCCTTGGACATGACGCAAGTCACGAGTTGTCTGAGACTTCTCTGCATAGCCCGGAAGATAGACATTAAAAACGAGGTAGGAAGGTAGGCAATAATAAAGCCACTAATGCTGTTACTCGCGTAGTTACCTGTGCTCTCTTTCTCTCTCTCTGTCTCTGTCTGTCTCTCTCTCTCTCTCTCTCCATATATATATATATATATATATATATATATATATATATATATATATATATATATATATATATATATAGCCGGCCGAAGTGGCCGTGCGGTTAAAGGCGCTGCAGTCTGGAACCGCAAGACCGCTACGGAAGCAGGTTCGAATCCTGCCTCGGGCATGGATGTTTGTGATGTCCTTAGGTTAGTTAGGTTTAACTAGTTCTAAGTTCTAGGGGACTAATGACCTCAGCAGTTGAGTCCTATAGTGCTCAGAGCCATTTATATATATATATATATATATATATATATATATATATATATATATATATATATATGTGTGTGTGTGTGTGTGTGTGTGTGTGTTTATTATTCAGACATTTTCCGTGGACACACACAAAAATCTCTCCTTAAATACTGAACTAAACATATGTATTAAAATCCCTTTGTTATTGAAACAATTTGTTGCTTTCATTTAATTTGATGAATAAACCACAGATTCTTCTAAGTGCGAATATCGAGCCTTACAGATTCTAAGCATAATATTTTCATTAACACCCAGAGCAATGCGTCCTCATCACAGACGGGTCTTTCATGCAGTATTATTACCACCATATATTTCCTCTTCGTAATGTGTGTCGTACGATCAGCAAGCCTGGTATATGCAATATCCTAAACGTAAATTATGTAGCCTGTAACGAAATTAACTGAAAAAGGCGCTAGGAATGTGGCCAAGTGGGCGTCATTTTGTTCCTCTCAATCTTCCTGATGTGTTGTGGCACTCTCCTCTGTGGGCTGTGTTCTTCTGTGCTCGGTGGAATTTGGTCAACAACCAAACTATCCGCTGTATATGAAAATGCGAAGCTTAACATGAATACAGTTATCATAGTATCAAGAGGAAAATTCCACTTTTGAATAGTAAAATCACTTCCGAATAAAATCTCAGACTCAAAGTAGATATAAAGTGGATGTTTTACACTGCTATTTTGCGACAAATGTCGCATTTTATCAATCTTCCACTTTGTGCCTGCCAAGAATATGAGTGGTGGTATTTTACTCTACTACACGCAAATGTACAAGGTATCGCAAAAATCCTTAATACGGAAAATTATTATTTCATGGAGTAATACGGCCAGAGAGGTAAAACATGACACACGAGCGTGAAATGACATGGGGTCTTATTCGAACCAAATACGAGTGTAAAACATATGGTGCTTGACAGCAACACGCCAGTGACACCGCATGAGAATTGTGTATAGTGAGAGAGGGAAGCAGACGCGTCGGCAGTTGCTGTGTGTTGACTTTGCAAAAAAAGCCACCATTAGTAAAGCTTTATTATCAGAATGGAAAATCCGCTACTGCAGCTGTATGATCCTATCGCTTAAAGAAGGGTTTTCGAACAGGTAAAAGCCCTGTAACAGACGGCGCTGTGAAGAAAATGATCACGAACTTGGAAGCCGCGGACGTTCAGACGATCGGCCCCCTAGTGGGTGACCAGGGCGAAAGTGCTGCTGCTGCTGTGATGGTTCATGAAGAAACGCAGACTTCAGCGTGTTCATCACCATACAGCTTGTGAAGTCGCACGTCGCACCAGCGCTCCACACCTGAAGTTTGGAGAGCACTAAGGCGTACCTTCCAGTGCCATCTGTACAAAATCCCGCGTCATCATGAGCTATTAGTCACCGATTACGTGACGCTTAGAGTATTTTCGGTGTGGAAACATAAAAATACATTCCTGGAAATGGAAAGAAGAACACATTGACACCGGTGTGTCAGACCCACCATACTTGCACCGGACACTGCGAGAGGACTGTACAAGCAATGATCACACGCACGGCACAGCGGACACACCAGGAACCGCGGTGTTGGCCGTCGAATGGCGCTAGCTGCGCAGCATTTGTGCACCGCCGCCGTCAGTGTCAGCCAGTTTGCCGTGGCATACGGAGCTCCATCGCAGTCTTTAACACTGGTAGCATGCCGCGACAGCGTGGACGTGAACCGTATGTGCAGTTGACGGACTTTGAGCGAGGGCGTATAGTGGGCATGCGGGAGGCCGGATGGACGTACCGCCGAATTGCTCAACACGTGGGGCGTGAGGTCTCCACAGTACATCGATGTTGTCGCCAGTGGTCGGCGGAAGGTGCACGTGCCCGTCGACCTGGGACCGGACCGCAGCGACGCACGGATGCACGCCAAGACCGTAGGATACTACGTAGTGCCGTAGGGGACCGCACCGCCACTTCCCAGCAAATTAGGGACACTGTTGCTCCTAGGGTATCGGCGAGGACCATTCGCAACCGTCTCCGTGAAGCTGGGCTACGGTCCCGCACACCGTTAGGCCGTCTTCCGCTCACGCCCCAACATCGTGCAGCCCGCCTCCAGTCGTGTCGCGACAGGCGTGAATGGAGGGACGAATGGAGACGTGTCGTCTTCAGCGATGAGAGTCGCTTCTGCCTTGGTGCCAATGATGGTCGTATGCGTGTTTGGCGCCGTGCAGGTGAGCGCCACAATCAGGACTGCATACGACCGAGGCACACAGGGCCAACACCCGGCATCATGGTGTGGGGAGCGATCTCCTACACTGGCCGTACACCACTGGTGATCGTCGAGGGGACACTGAATAGTGCACGGTACATCCAAACCGTCGTCGAACCCATCGTTCTACCATTCCTAGACCGGCAAGGGAACTTGCTGTTCCAACAGGACAATGCACGTCCGCATGTATCCCGTGCCACCCAACGTGCTCTAGAAGGTGTAAGTCAACTACCCTGGCCAGCAAGATCTCCGGATCTGTCCCCCATTGAGCATGTTTGGGACTGGATGAAGCGTCGTCTCACGCGGTCTGCACGTCCAGCACGAACGCTGGTCCAACTGGGACGCCAGGTGGAAATGGCATGGAAAGCCGTTCCACAGGACTACATCCAGCATCTCTACGATCGTCTCCATGGGAGAATAGCAGCCTGCATTGCTGCGAAAGGTGGGTATACACTGTACTAATGCCGACATTGTGCATGCCCTGTTGCCTGTGTCTATGTGCCTGTGGTTCTGTCAGTGTGATCATGTGATGTATCTGACCCCAGGAATGTGTCAATAAAGTTTCCCCTTCCTGGGACAATGAATTCACGGTGTTCTTATTTCAATTTCCAGGAGTGTATGATGGGGGAAGAAGATATGTTCTATGACGTGTCGTGGACCGACGAAGCCTACTTCCCACTCAGAGGGTCTGTCAGCACCCACAACTGCAGAATCTGGGCTGTTGAATGGTCTATAACTGCTTTGGAAACCCCACTGTATGAAAAGAAAGTCACGGTGCGGTGAGCATTTACCACACGAGTCGTGAATTAATTATTTTTCTTCGACGAAATTCGGGGTATTCTTTCCATACGGTCAGCGTGACTGGTTACACCTTCGCATCACCCCTAGACTGATCGATAACCACCTGCAGGAAGGTATGTCTTTGTGCTGGATGATTCTCCTCTCCTTACTGCTATACGTGTGAAAGATCTATTAGGCACATCCTTCAATGAGGCAGAGTGCTGAGTCGCCATTTCCATTATGCTTGGCCTCCCAGATCTCCTGACATCAATCTTTGTGACTGTTGGTTGTGGGGTTACCTGAAGTCTCAAGTCTAGTGTGATCGTCCGATCTCATTTAGGACGCTAAAAGACAGCCTCCGACAATTTCTCACCATACTCACTGATATGTTCTACTGTGCTGTTCAGAACATTGTCCCTTGACTGCAAGTTTTGTTGATGAACGACGGCCAACATGTTGAGCATTTGTTATGCAGTACGTAGTCTTTGCTAAAAATCAACTGTTATTTTAATTATGACTTATGTATCAATGAAGTGCCACGACCTGGTCATTTTGTGTACCTTTGATTTGTTATAGAAAACATCATGTCATTTCACGCATGTGTGTCAATTTTACCTCTCCACTTCCATTATTCCATGCAGTGTAGAATTTTCAAATGTTATTATACTTTAGTGCTTTTTTTCTTTTTTTTACTCTTTTAATTCTCCACACCTAAGAATGGAGATGGCTGTTCGAGATTCGACCTATTTAAGAGTCGAGATTCTCTTCAGCCAATTGTCAGACAAACTGATAGTGGTGCACCTGGAGGATCGCGAATGAGAATAAAAGGGAGGGACTTAACATTTCTGACATACGCCTAACAACTAAGAGAAGCCTCCCTGGAATCTTCGTTGGAACAGGGTGATGGGAGCCATATTAATTTTTTATTCTTGGACACTATCCTTCTTTGCGGTTGTTGTGTCAGCCATGTATTAAAATGCTGTGTACGTGTAAGATGCCTGAACACTGTAAGAGTGGCTCGACGTCTGTAATGCTTATAAAATCCCTATTACGAAGCACGACAGCAAACTCTAAATGGTAGAGAGTGGTATCCTGATGATTAATAGATATATAATGAAAAATCTTAATGAATCCTAAGGAATGAAAGTACAGTTCTTATGTCTTCATGAACTTTTTGGAAATAGTCTGCTAAAATACTGTTTTTGCACATGTAAAGCAAAGATGACCGCAGCTTAAAATTCGCTAGAACATTTATTTGATTCCCCTGACATTGTACTCGCCGAGTTCGATGCGTTTTCATTCCAGCATCTGTTTTTGTCGAACACTGGAACACTGTAAGATGGCGAACGCCTTCTTGACAAAAGAAAAATCAATTAACAAAGTGGGGTATACTTTTCTGCTGCTGCTAGTCCGACTCGTTACCTGAGGCGTTGCTATTGACTTAAGTGTCAATCCGTCACTTTTATTGGGAATTACTTTTAAAATAGTTTAAGCTTTGATCCTTCCACTGATGAAACCAAGATTGCTGTCCATAGAACTGGCATAATTACTTTCTCTTTTCTGTCTAAAATAATGCGAGGAGGAGCTCAGCACGTCGTTATGAAAGACCACATGTCAGCGTTCTCTCGACGAGATCGCTTCTATTCACTGGCTTTGTCTCCCAATGTCTCCTGTGCTGTGTCCTGAAAACTCTTCTGTTCGTAACTTCGCTCTGATTCAAAGCCTTCACCTCTTCCAATACCCTCTTCTTCGTCAAATTTTAAAATTACTTTCTGCAACGTAATTAAAGCGTCGCAAATTTAAAGCCACGTATTCGTCTGCTACTGCGACGCACAAATTTCACATACGGCTCAAAGGTGCCTACAGTATTCCTCTGTGGTGGTTAAACAGTGTGGCGCCCTGCAACGTGAACCTTGGGCTCGGTGACGCTTCAGATAGCTACTTGTCGATTCTTGCGAAAAAATTGATGGAGCTCAGAGGTGCACTTGAGGTGTAACTTGGGTTAATAATGTTACATACACGTCAAATTTCGCCACAAGCCTGTACAACGCCATCGTGGACTTTTCATAGGATGAGAAGGTCGCCACACCCACTCTTACCCATATATAAACCCTTTTTTGACGCATTTGCGGTGAATGTCTGAACAGTGACACCCAGCTCTGAAATTAGGCGGTTTGCTTATGGGTGGCCTCGGTAATCATTTAATCCACACCGCTGCCTAGAAACGACACGAAAAGAACTCAAGAGGTGGCATAATAAATTCCATGGAAGCACCCCTTCCCTGAGACTTTGATTGTATTTCGCTGCGGGAAAAGACTGTTCACCGTGCTGTGAACAACAGGACAATGTTCTTGACGACGATCAACATTGTTGACATCTCCCGAATTATTCAACCACTGTAGAGCTGCAACAACAATGAATATGATTTGACCGATTTAAAATGTAGTACGTCTGCTGGGTAGGGCCACTGGGGCACGTTGTAAGCCATACGACGAATTAGAACGCGATCTGAGGCAGCAAAGGCTGATTATTCTTGGACAGACCACCTGTTTCTCACATTGCTATGGTGTGATCTCGTTGGATCAACATCTACATGTTCATAATGCTACATTGACATTTGCGTGAATAGAACAGCGAAGGGCCCCTCTACGACCCCCAATTTCGGCAACATAATCGGTGCCGCCTTAGCATCTTTGTTAAGTATTTTAAAGATATATCCGTATTGAAACTTCGACAACCACTCAGCAGAGTGGCACTCCTATACTGTTCTATAGCCTGCTTGCAGCCGTGCGAGATCTGTAGGGTGTCCAAATCTATGGGGTACCTAGAGCAGCAGTGGAGAGCCACTCAGCTGAATGGTGTAGAAACCTCTGCACAGATAGTCAATAAAGATGTGTAGCGGCACCAAGTGAGCCCCAAATTGCGGTGTCGCAGAGGGACCCTTTGCAGTGTTATTCAAGCACGAGTCAAGGTAGCGGCAAACCCGTCCTCCCCACTTCCCCACGTGATCACGCCACATCTGTAATGAAAAAGCATATACACCGCTACTTTAGATAACGTTCAAATTTCTTCGTATGGTTGTGAATAATGCTCCCTATTGGTTCCCCTCTGTATAACAAAGCAAAACTGCGGTCATGCTGCACTCAAAAGCGGAGGGATTACGTACAGTATCCCTTAAGGAAGGGTTTATCCGTCCAGGGGCGTCAGCAGTGTCCAATATTGTCAAGGGCATTGTCATGCTGCTCAGCCCTTTCCCCCGCCATAAGAAAACAGCGTGCCTTCAACCTAAGAGCTGTTCTGCGCACCATCGCAGAGGCAGTAAAAGAAGAGGTGGAATGTCGGCAAGGGGGAGAGTGAAGACCTTCGAATACTGTGCCACGACCCGGTAGCTTTAGGAAAACTTGTGGTAAAGTTGTGTTTCACTGTGACATCATTAACCCACATTACACCTCTTATGAACCTCTTAGGTCAGGCCATTTTTCGCATGTGTCAGTACTTCGCTATTAGAAGCGTTTCCGAGCCAGAGAGCGACGCATCATCACAGAGACGTGTTGTAGTTTCCTTCCAGCCAAATTTCAAACATCTCCTATCAGCGGTAGAGAATTACGAGATTTCAAGTAGTTATCCTTTAACCGCGTAGCCCGAGTGTAGTTTTTCTTTTACAAAACTCCGATATGCTATTATGAGAATGGCGAAGCAGTCTTTATTTAGTAAGTTCTAAATTATTTTCGTCTCTTCACGTTAGTGCTGTATTCCCTGTCTTCATACGTCACTGTGATCCTGATATTCTTGTCCACAGTCTGTCATCAGGATCACTGTTTGTCTTTCACGAAAAAATTCTACTAATATACTCTGCTCCTGCGTCCGTCGCTCTCTGAACATCCAAGCACATACCAAGACAAACTACGTTACCTTTTACTTCCACACTTGCAAATGGCGTTTCAAGGATTAAACCATCCCTACTACACCAAAACATTAGAACAGAAAGATGATACATGCTGTCGCAGTGACAAAACATTAAAGGGTCATACAACACTTTCCATTGTACTTTCATTTAAATTTGGACGTGAAATCAATTATTTACAATCTGCCAAAGGAGGTTAGGAATGGGCAGTGAAGATCGAAGGCAAAACATTACATTTCAAATTACATTCACTGACAAGAGATGAGTTCATCCTACCCCGACATTCCGTCCCAATCATCCTCACATCACTTACCATATCGTTAGAGAGAGCTATGTGTGTGCTGGGGTACACTGGTGTACGAACATGACTTTCAGGACAACGACCACGGAGTGTGATTGGCAGTTTGGCGGCAGATGAAAGTCATGCAGAGATCTTCTGGAATAAAACATTGTCTAGGCATATGCCCTGCTTAGTTTGATCTTGAAGTGAGCTTATTCGAGAACACAATAGCTCTACGAATGTCTCTCGATCGATGTTTTGTAAAAATTTACTTAGGATGTCGCCCTAAAAAGGTAAAATGCATTATGAAACCAATATTTTTGCAAATAAGGCTGCTTTATTCAAGAATAATCTTAATATGGGTTCTTTAGCAGTCGTTCAGTTCGATTGAGAGATGTTTCATACAGAGGTGAGCACTACACTTGTCACTGAGCGGCTAAAATTGTTTAAATCACCAACTGCAGACTGCACTACCTACTCGCAGTGACACATGGCTTAGATATCTCAAATGAGATTAGAGACGAAGTTAGTAGAAACTATATGAGACCGACGTAATAGATGAAGTCAAGCAATAACAGCCGAGGCCAAGTAAATTTAAAAAGTAAATAAGCTCTTCAAAGACAGAATTACTCGCTAAAGATCTACTAATATGGAAAGACCTTAATAACGTGAGGAACAGATTTCAGAAAATGTACGTCTGGAGTACAGAACTGTATGGACGTGAACTGTGGAATCGGAAAACCAAAAAAGGAGTCGATATGTCTGACATTTGGTTTTATCGAACGATGCTGAAAATACGAATAAGAAGACTGACTAGAAGAGAAGTTATCTACAGAACGACAACCTAAGAAAATGAAAAATACTGACTGGAGGAAAGGATAACATTATGGAACATGTTATGAAATCTGTTAAGACCTTTCAGTGTACAACAGTGTGCAGTGAAACGCAGAAATAGTAAGTGACAAGAGACAGTCTGCGTTTGACAAACAATTACAGTTGAGAAAGTTTCGATGAAGAGACCTGCACACTATGTAATGTTGGAAACCGTGGCTGTTCGTATCATACGAGTCGAAAGAAAGGTGAACCATAAAAAATGTGTATTTTCGGAGAGTGTCAAATGTCAGATACATGGATTTCCATGTCTTCCAGCAAAGCTTATTGCTGTATTTTCGAGAGTCTTAACGAAATAAATTTTTTATCAACCTGTAACCACTAAAATGCTTCCTGTTGAAAACTGGCTACATCACCTTACATACTGGAAATTGGGTTTTTTATATTAATATATGTTTCAATACTTCCAGTTCTATTTAAGATATCATATAAAACGAAAGCATCTGCTTCATAAACATAGGTATGGTAAAACGTAATTCTGTAAGAAGGTTGGAGAAGGTGAGTTAATTACCTAGCCGCTCTAGCTGATACATAAAGTTTGTTTTGTTGTTAATTGATTTAAGATGCTGTTTACCAATTAGTTTGTAATTCATTTTTCTTTTTACTGTAATTCAGTATCAGCGCTCCCATTAAGAGCAATTCCAAAGTTGAAACGTTTTAGATGCCTTTTGATGGGTTTCTCATTGGCTGCTAACATAAAAGCAACCAAATGAACAATGGTACACCAGTTTAACTGTAGCCTCTTTGTTGGACATATTGCATTTTTGCAAGGACAATTGTGAGATGTTCATATTTCGTCTCGTAAACACTAACCATCATAGTGTACATCTCACTTTATCTCTCACTCATTGTGGTAGAAAAAAGGGAGACAGAGTGAGAGTGTTTATGAACCCTTAATCATGGTTGATAAACAATTAATAGGTTGAGAAAATAATTGTATTCTCCTTCCTAAAACGCAACATGCTTAGAATTATGACACCAATTTCCCTTTTTGTAGAAATAAATACACATTACGCCACCAGATACAGTTCCGTTCACTAAGAGGCACATGGAGTTTCACAGTTTTCAATAGGAGGTTCATCACCAGGGAAGCTCATGTATTTCCCTTCTACCAGGTGTTATTTCTACAAATACAATGAGGCTTTATTTAAATAAGATCGTCAAGGGTGTTGAGGAGAACACAGTTTCAACCAGTTCTTTGTCAGATATTATGATTCACATCCGTATTCCTGGCTATATATCTCATTAAACACAATTTACACTTCGGTGATCGATGAAACATAGAGTGGGGTAAGTGAACTGATAGGCGAGGAAAGACGTACGAAATATTCTGCACACCAAATACGGCAGTTGCTATACCGCAGTGTTTAGGGTTCGCGGAATACTTTGAATAAGGAATGACGGCATAGAGAATGTGCACTAGCATTGCAGACATCTCTTGACATAATTTGCTGCACCGTAGCCGCTTAATTTATCTTACGTCCACAAAGTATTTCTAACCAAATCCCAGAAATAAGCATGTACAAAATAAAACTATGGTACGAAGTCTTAACCGTCACAGTACCGGGGGGTGGGGGATGGGGGGGCTAAATAATTAATGCTGTTCATTTGAAGATTATGTAATGTAAGACAGTTGTTAGGAATTATCTCCAAAAATGATCTTCTCCACTGAATGTAAATAAATGTGGGAACTAGAACGGTGCTTCCCGCATTGATGTGCGATACAGTTAATTTCAGCCGTCATTAGACCTCAGTGCCCGGCAACACAACGGCAGACTTGCCAAAAATAAATTAAAATTATTACTTTGACAGTAAAAAGCAGCATCTCTCTGGTCAGTAGACTGTTTCCCTTGAGCACAGCAGCTTTAAGCAGTGGCCCAAGCTAGTGGTCGTTTTATTTTCCTGATTTCATCTTATATATGCGACGCGCTTCTTCAATGGTTATCCTTCATTCCTCGTAGACTTTTACAGCAAATATAGCCTCCAGCGTTTTGCTGCTGTATACCATGACAAAGCAGAGTCCCTTTCGATCGTCCTCTGTTTGTTCAGTTTCATTTTTGCATTCGTATTTGTTGCATGATTTCATGTAACACTGCCAAAGAGTGTTTTACGCTGGCAGAGTTCTATCTGACATTTCCTTAACCAATGACTTTTGCCTCTCATTTCAGTAGTCGACATCTATTTAAGTAGAGCAGTAAGGTCCCTCATGTCCTTCATTTTAATGATGTTCTGCAATTATCACACTGACATTATGAGTGAAGCTAAAACGATTGAGGCCTGCTGCAGTAAAATAATTTGATACTTCGGACAGATTCCTGACAGCGAACTGGGAGGGTGGAGTGTTTCCATCCAACCCACACCAGTGTCCACAGTCCTCGCAGTCTAGCAGATGTACATTGTGTGTATTCAGAAATATCAGATCTGTTTTCGCAAATATACACGTCAAAAGAGGTTTTGCATCGCCCCGGTTTCCAGAACTCAAAAAGGTGGACGCTTGACTGTGGATATTGTAACACAGACACAGTTATATATATGAAGACAGTAACTGTTCTCGAAAGAACAGAATACTGTTAATGTTCGTGCAGCTTTTCCCTGGAATGAATGATGACTAACTGAAACCCTCAGCTGCCGACAAATGTTCTTGATTTACCTCGATGTGGACAGCTGAAAATACGTGCCCTTACCGGGACTCGAACCCAGGACCTCCTGCTCACATGGCAGACGCTCTATCCAGCTGAGCCACCGAGGACACAGATGAACAGCGCGACTGCAGGGACTGTTCCCTTGCACACTTCCCGTGAGAGATTCGCAACTGCCCACAATTCTACATATGCAATGTACCTTATAGACATTTGCCCATTCACTCATTACTCGCGCACGCTTTGGCAATTCCTGTAAGAGTTTGGGCAACATGTGCGCATTCGCACAGACGAAGGTCAATGGCTGGGTAGCCTTTGACTATATATATGAAGACAGTAACTGTTCTCGAAAGAACAGAATAATGTTGACGACCGTGCAGTTTTTCCCTGGAATAAATGATGACTAACTGAAACCCTCAGCTGCAGACAGGTGTTGTTGATTTACCTCGATGTACTTTCGAGAACAATTACTGTCTTCATATATATAGTTAAAGGCTACCCAACCATTGACCTTCGTCTGTGCGAATGCGCATAGGTTGCCCAAACTCTTACAGAAATCGCCAAAGCGTGCGCTAGTAATGAGTGAATGTGCAAATGTCTATACGGTACAATGCATATGTAGAATTGTGGTCAGTTGGGAATATGAGTCTCACGGGAAGCGTGCAAGGAAAAAGTCCCTGCAGTCGCGCTATTCATCTGTGTCCCCAGTGTCTCAGATGGATAGAGCGTCTGCCATGTAAGCAGGAGGTCCCGGGTTCGCATCCCGGTAGGGGCGCACATTTTCAGCGGTCCACATCGAGGTAAATCAACAACACCTGTCAGCAGCTGAGGGTTTCAGTTAGTCATCATTTATAGATACAGTTATTTTGACTGTTCAGAGATGTCAATAAAGTCGCCCAAAGATGTAAACAACCATGCACGAGCAGCGCCTATTAGACGGAGGGGATCCGACAGCCGATCAGTTGACGTAATTCTACCGGGAAGGAGGTACAGGGCTCGTGTTGTCTGTAGTTTAAGCATGTCTAGATAGTCCATCCCGCTGTTCAGTCGCGTACGCATTGTTTCCTTGAGCCAGGACGGGAAGTGTCCAAGCTTCTCTGAGTTAACCAAAGCGATGTTGTTGAGACATGGAAGAGATACAGAGAGACAGGAACTGTCTATAACATACCTCGCTCAGGCCGCGCGAGGGCTACTACTGCAATGGATGACCGCTACCTACGGATTATGGTTCCCCGTTACGACTCAAAGTGTGCGCAATATACTTCATGATGCGCAACTTCACTCCCGACGTCCATGGCGAGGTCCATCTTTGCAATCACGACGCCATACAGCGCTGTACAGATTGGCCCAACAAAATGCCGAAGGGACCGCTCAGTATTGGCATCACGTACCCTTCACCGATGAGTGTAACATATGCCTTCAACCAGACAATCGTCAGAGACCTAATAGAAGGCAACGTGATCAGGCTGAAAGTCTTAGGCACACTGTCCTGCGAGTGCAGCAAGGTGGAGGTTCGCTGATGTTTTGGGAAGGCATTATGTGGGGCAGACGTACGTCTCTGGTGCTCATGGATGGCGCCATAAGGGTGAGGCATTTGTGTTCATGGGAGACCTTTTCGTACCCACATCGTGCACATCTTGTGAATGACTTCCTTCAGGATAATGACGTCGCTCAACTAGAGTGGCCAGCATGATCTACAGACATGAACCATATCGAACATCCCTGGGATAGATTAAAGAGGGCTATTTATGGACGACTTGACCCGCCAACCACTCTGAGGGATCTACACCGAATCGCCATTAAGGAGTAGGACTATTTGGACCATCGATGCCTTGAAGAACGTGTCGACAGCATGCCACGACGAATACAGGCATGCAGCAATGCAAGAGGACGTGCTACTGGGCATCAGAGGTAACGATGTGTACAGCAATCTGGACCACCACATCTGAGGTCTCGCTGTAGGGTGGTACAACATCCAACATGTGGATTTCTTGAGCAATAAAAAAGGCATAAATGATGTTTATGTTGATCTCTATTCTAATTTGCTGTATAGGTTCCGAAACTCTTGGAACCGAGATGATGTAAAACTTTTTTTGATATGTGTGATGGAGCAAGGAGGACATCAAAAGCAGACTAGCTATTGCAAAATAGGCATTCCTACCCAAGAGAAATCTACTAATATCAAATATCGTCCTCAATCTGACGAAGAAATTTCCGAGAATGGACGTCTGGAGTACAGCATTTTATGGTCGCGGAACATGGACTTTGGGAAAACCGGAACACAAGAGAATCGAAGCATTTGAGATGTGGTGCTACAGACGAATGTTCAAAATTAGCTGGACTGCTAAGAATGAGGAGGTTCTACGTAGAATCGGAGAGGAAAGCAATATGTCGAAAACACTGATAAGGAGAAAGGAAAGGATGGTAGGACAGCTGTTAAGACATCAGGGACTGACTTCCGTGGTACTAGAGGGAGCTGTAGAGGGCCAAAACTGCAGGGGAAGACAGAGATTGGAATACATCCAGCAAATAATTGAGGACGTAACTTGCAAGTGCTACTTTGAGATGAAGAAGTAAACACCGGAGAGGAATTCGTGGCGGGCCGCATCAAACCAGTCAGAAGTCTTATGACCAAAAATGAGTTTGGCTACTGCCAGCCTCCATAGACGCTTTATGCACTGGGTAAGTATTGAGGCACTTCTTCAGAAAGAGAGAAGCTCACAGCCCCATTCGATCATACACATTCAGGTTTTCTGTTTCTCTCGCAAATCACCTATGATTGGCAGGTATCCGCATTCCTCATAACACGTTAAAGATGTTACAGTCGGTCGGGCCATATAAACATCTAAATGTGAGTGACTTCCAGAGAGCAGGATTTTATTGGTGCAGGGACCTGCTGATAGAGAGCAATGGCCTTGTGTAATATGTGGTTTGGACATGCTGAGTTTTTGTTTCGGTATGTGGGAACCAATGGAGTAAATCACGTGACCCAATACCTGCTGCCGAAAAACTGGTGACACCGGATTATTTGTTCTCGTTTCTCATTTAGTTCTCATTTCACTAGCTCGCTTCGATCCCATTCTGTTGTCGCTCCCAGCCGTTGCAGCTCGGTCTGCCGTCTCTGTGGTGCGGCCGAGCATTCTACACTATCCGGCCGGAACATTATGACAACAGTCTTACTGTCAATATAAACCCGTACAAGCGACAGTAGGTCACTGGCGAGGAGCTCTAATGTTAGGTGGGTGATGGAGCACCTTAGGAAACAGGGGAAAGGTCGAGGAACAAGGTCAGTGTTCACTCTGTCTGCTTGCCGGGGGGGGGGGGGGTTGTTCTCATCCGAGATGTGGAGGAGGCCCTGCCGGCGGCGATACAGAGCACAGGGTGCACCCGACTGCAGATTGTTGCTCATGTCGGCACCAATGACTCCTGCCGTTTGGGTTCAGAGGTCATCCTCAGTTCATACAAGCGGTTGGTGGAGTTGGTGAAAGCGGAAAGCCTCGCTCGGGGGGCTTGGAATCCGAACTAACCATGTGTAGTGTCGTTCCCAGAACCGGCCGCCGTCCTCTGGTTTAGAGCCGAGTGGGAGGCTTAAACCACAGGCTCAGACGATTCTGCGGATATCTGGGGTGCAAATTTCTCGACCTCCGCTATCGGGTGGAGAAATGTATTGTCCCCTGAATAGGTCAGGCGTGCGCTACAAGCAGGAAGCGGCTACAAGGGTAGCGGAGTACGTGTGGAGTGTACATGTAGTTGTATTAATTTAGAGAATTCCCTCCCTAGGCGTGCTTATAGCGATAAAAAGTGCAATAGTTCCGAAGGAAATTGACGGAGATCAAAAATGTGAAATAATTTGGGCTGCTCAAAGCTACCACACCATATGACGGCTTAAGGAGAGTGTAGCAGCGCTGAAGACATTCTGGCTTCATTAACTGCAGCATAGCCAACTCGTTCACAGCACGAATAACCTCTTCCGTCCAGAAAGTGTCTGTAACCGTATCACGCAAATAAACATATACAGAGTAAAACTGATAGGAACTGTCTTATCCCTCGCAATACGTGGGAGGGGGATTGGGATGGGGGCGTACTTTATGCCCAACTTTTGAAAACTAAGTAATCCAAATATGTGTTTCATATTTTAAAATTTTTAAAAAGTATTTTCTTAAATCATTCCTTATTCTGTATTCCGCAGCTGTTTTAAAGTTTTCAGTGTAATATAACCCAAAAGTTTATGTCTTAGTCAATGTGACTTTTGGCAACAAATGTTATTCCCATGTTATCATTTTCAGTTCCCTTCTTACACATATGTATATCTTCAAAAAGTGTATTGTGAATAAAAGTCTACAAGTAATGAAATCAGTATTTTTCTTTTATTTTTCTGTGTTGGTGTTAAAGTACGCCTTCCATCTGTGTCCACATTAAGGTCAATGCATTGCTTTTGCTGAGATTATACTAAAGGATATTTGCAGTTTCTGGATCTCACTTTTGCATCAGTATCTATATCTAAATTTGTTGTTAATACAAGTTAACAAAAACCTATGTAATAAGCCTTTTTCTCCTATGCATAAGGTAGTACAAGTAGACAGTACAGGTAAGAAAATGCATTGGTATTGCTACAGTTAAGCTCTCTTTTGCATATATATAGATCCTTCTGAAAGGGGAGACTACCTGCCTAATACACTGCTGGAAATGGAAAAAAGAACACATTGACACCGGTGTGTCAGACCCACCATACTTGCTCCGGACACTGCGAGAGGGCTGTACAAGCAATGATCACACGCACGGCACAGCGGACACACCAGGAACCGCGGTGTTGGCCGTCGAATGGCGCTAGCTGCGCAGCATTTGTGCACCGCCGCCGTCAGTGTCAGCCAGTTTGCCGTGGCATACGGAGCTCCATCGCAGTCTTTAACACTGGTAGCATGCCGCGACAGCGTGGACGTGAACCGTATGTGCAGTTGACGGACTTTGAGCGAGGGCGTATAGTGGGCATGCGAGAGGCCGGGTGGACGTACCGCCAAATTGCTCAACACGTGGGGCGTGAGGTCTCCACAGTACATCGATGTTGTCGCCAGTGGTCGGCGGAAGGTGCACGTGCCCGTCGACCTGGGACCGGACCGCAGCGACGCACGGATGCACGCCAAGACCATAGGATCCTACGCAGTGCCGTAGGGGACCGCACCGCCACTTCCCAGCAAATTAGGGACACTGTTGCTCCTGCGGTATCGGCGAGGACCATTCGCAACCGTCTCCATGAAGCTGGGCTACGGTCCCGCACACCGTTAGGCCGCCTTCCGCTCATGCCCCAACATCGTGCAGCCCGCCTCCAGTGGTGTCGCGACAGGCGTGAATGGAGGGACGAATGGAGATGTGTCGTCTTCAGCGATGAGAGTCGCTTCTGCCTTGGTGCCAATGATGGTCGTATGCGTGTTTGGCGCCGTGCAGGTGAGCGCCACAATCAGGACTGCATACGACCGAGGCACACAGGGCCAACACCCGGCATCATGGTGTGGGGAGCGATCTCCTACACTGGCCGTACACCACTGGTGATCGTCGAGGGGACACTGAATAGTGCACGGTACATCCAAACCGTCATCGAACCCATCGTTCTACCATTCCTAGAACGGCAAGGGAACTTGCTGTTCCAACAGGACAATGCACGTCCGCATGTATCCCGTGCCACCCAACGTGCTCTAGAAGGTGTAAGTCAGCTACCCTGGCCAGCAAGATCTCCGGATCTGTCCCCCATTGAGCATGTTTGGGACTGGATGAAGCGTCGTCTCACGCGGTCTGCACGTCCAGCACGAACGCTGGTCCAACTGAGGCGCCAGGTGGAAATGGCATGGCAAGCCGTTCCACAGGACTACATCCAGCATCTCTACGATCGTCTCCATGGGAGAATAGCAGCCTGCATTGCTGCGAAAGGTGGATATACACTGTACTAGTGCCGACATTGTGCATGCTCTGTTGCCTGTGTCTATGTGCCTGTGGTTCTGTCAGTGTGATCATGTGATGTATCTGACCCCAGGAATGTGTCAATAAAGTTTCCCCTTCCTGGGACAATGAATTCACGGTGTTCTTATTTCAATTTCCAGGAGTGTATATTTCTATTTCCAGCTAGTGCCCAGCTTCAAAGGCTGTTGCCATCAGTTAATCGTAAACAATCTGAGACAAGCTAGGCTAATTTGCATGTGACTTTCATTGAAATTCATATTGTACCTGTATTTAGAGGACTATATCGGACTCTGTTCCATAGGGAATGTCTTTATTTGAATTCATAGGCTAACAATGACTGTAAATTTTGAGTACCATGTAGCCTGATTTTCTTTCGCTTAAAGCACTGCTAGACTCACTTGCTTCTGTGCGGTTTTAAGTACTTGGAAAGCTACAACACTTTGGACTTAAGAGGGACAAGCTGAGAATGCAACGAAAAGACGGTTCCTTCTTGTGACAACGGGTCAGTATATTGTCTGAAGTGTGGGCGGCAGGGCCAGGCCAGGGGTAGCGGCTATTGTGCATTTTTACTACCTGTGGCAGAAATAGGGTCAGGATGGCGACAAAAGCAGCAGGACGTTCTTCTTTCGGAGGGCCTTTGAAGGTAGCCATCCGACGCTTTTAGGAAGAAAACACAGCCTGCAGACATTAATGGACTAGCCTCGTGAATTTCTCTCGGAATATAGGAAGCTATTTGCTGGTAGTAAAAATATGACATTGGTATTGTAATCAATTACGTCATGGAGAAGCCACTCAAGAAGCCGTTTGTTAATTGTAAGAAGGCGTTTCGTGTTGTGATGGGCATCAGACGGCTACGTATTGGGTTTGGTAGGATTTTATATGTAGAAAGAGCTACGCTATTGGACACCTGTGTTTTGCACTTTCGGCTCCTGGTGGGCACACACGGTAAGGCGGAGAAAGATTGCAGGGCTTTAGCATCAGCCGGAATGTAGAGACTGCCTGGTGAGACGTGGAGGACGACCGTAGCTAATCTCTTACGAGGACGCGGAGCTGTGCGCATCTGGTGCATCTCAGGCGCAAACGTGCGAGGTGGAGATCAGCGCATTTTAGCAGGTGAGCCGTTGAGCGGAAATGCAGCATTACCAGTGCGCCTTCGTCTTCAATAGAGAAGCAATCGCACGAGAGTGTTCACTGCGCCAGTCGGGTATAATTACGGTGAGCATAAATAGCAGCACGAACGTCATAGGGCAGTCTAGGTCCAGACTTGGGGAGTTCTGTATGAGTACGTGTCTCTCATTCAGGCTTGGTGTGCGGAATGTCGGAGCTTTCGAATTAGTCGCCAGGATTACAGTAACTGTTTTCCGTGCAGAGTTAATAAACTTTGCTACTGATTTTCCCATCTACTTTAGTGGCAGCAGTTAACACATTCCCCTCCAATCGAGTAACACCGTCAATGAATTAATGCCAATTATTACAACCTCTAGAAATCGTGTCTGTAAACCGTTACACATTTTCTCATGATTTATGTTCATGTTTGATGTTTTTAGTGATTAAATGAAATGCAGTTTCTGTTAGACACCTGGCCGTGCGGTTCTAGGCGCTACAGTCTGGAACCGAGCGACCGCTACGGTTGCTTGTTCGAATCCTGCCTCGGGCATGGATGTGTGTGATGTCCTTAGGTTAGTTAGGTTTAATTAGTTCTAAGTTCTAGGCGACTGATGACCTCAGAAGTTAAGTCGCATAGTGCTCAGAGCCATTAGAACCATTTTTTTGTTAGACACCTTTCACTCAAATTAATGCTCTAAGCATAAAGCACCACTTTAGTATCTATAGATAGGGCCAATAAAATTAGTGTTTTCTAGTTAAATTGTGTATATTAAAGTCGTAGTGTCGATGTTAACCGTGTGACCGACTCATAGATTCTTGCCTGGATTGGGGTAACTTTCCATAGGCGGGTGTGTCGCAACTTGTAACTCCATTTCACACTTCCCTCGAAATGTCTGCTTTTGTCCTCTACATTTATACATAATCGATAATCTATGACAATATCTGTGGAATAACGAATCCTGAAAATCAGAGAGAATATACTTCGAAGGCAAATTAGTGCTTAAATGAGACGTGGCACACCTCAAGGGTGCAACTCAGTTTATTGGAATTTTCCAAAACAGCTCTTTGAAGCCCATTTATAACTTCGAACAAGACAATTATGTAAACACACCTAGTGCTCAGAAATATAAGGGTTACATTCAAAGCAGTCACTATTATTCATTATTTCATTAATATGTAGACCTTCCGTTGTTCGGCCACTGTTTTTTTTATTTTTCCTCTAGAGATTTAAGAGGAGCACAAAATATATTAGTCTTACGTTTGTTTTGCAGTTTTTCGTCATTGCCCAGATAGATTGCTGAGAGAGAAGACACAGTTCACAAAATCAGAATAGTTATGAGTGAGAATTTACGCAAGCTCAAGCAAGGCTAGAATGTGGAACATATCTGTTCCATGTATCTAAGCATACGGCTTCATACAGATGAACCGAAACTCTTCTAACCAACATTCGAAGGCTACATTCTATGAGCATATTTACTCATTACAGAAAGAGAGCATTTCGTTTTAATTCTTACCCTATTTTCTCTTTGTACTTGTATTCCACGTGAAATGCAGAACGGACAAAATTTCGACGGCATGAGGCGAATCCTTTGTCAGGAAAGAAAAATTTTTCCACTCATTCACGATAATTGCTATTTACATCAGTAGTGCCTACTGTACTCTCCACCCTCAAGCTTCCATTCAGCATTGCTTGTCCCTGTCTCGATCATGTTGCCCCGGCAACATTGGGAGTTAAACTGCAAGTTTGTATATGTTAACTAATGAAGAAATGGCCGATATGCAGCTCGTGTCTGTGTTCACTGAATGCAATGGGAAAGTGTGATAAATCCGCAATGCTAATTTGTTTCCGCAGGAGAAGCACGCGCTGTACTTCTGAACCTCAGTATTGTCTCCATTATTCTGTGTTTTGTGTTGTATGTTTTAGCAATTTAACATTTCTGAAGAATTTTCACAAAAACAGAGGCAACTTGGGTAACAAAATGAATACTTAATTACTACATTAATTCTCTGAAACGAACTATCAGGGTGTACGGGGCCTGCTAAGCCCGCAGGACAGGACAAGTAGTAGGAATTGTGGAAGGGGGCCAGAAGGAGCGGCTGTTAGTGACACTCCAAACATAACAATTTATTTAGCGCAACTTTTAAGCTTAAATTTCGACATAAAACGTCTTTAATTCTAAAACGGCTGAAGACCCATGAATGAAATACAACTTATAAATTTTTTTTTTTTTTTTTTTTTTTTTTTTTTTTTTTTTTTTTTTAGGTAGAAGGCTCTAGGATTTGACCTTAAATAGTTTAAGCCCAAGTGATGTTAAACTTGACTAGTCAGATAGATTAAGGTTACAAAAGCGACTGAAGTCCCATAAATTTAAAACAACATAGCTACAATTACCTTTCAATAGTCACAAAGCCCAAGCCTTATGACCAACAAGAATCCTTACTTCAAATGGCAGAAGGTCTTTGTTCAAAAAAAAAAACTGCAACCCATTTTCAAAGGCAGAAGACCCAAAGCTTTTAACCTTACATAATATTTTAGCCCAAGTGATGTAAGACCTGATAACTAAGAAACCTAAATTTTAAAGCTGCTGAAGGTCATCATTTTAAGAACAACAGGAATACAATAAATTTTCAGCAGGCAGAAGGCCCACATATTAATCTTGAAAGACTGTAATACTTGATAAATAACAACCTTAAAACCTAAAGCAGCTGGCGGACGATGATTGTAAAAACAACACACTGCAATAAATTTTCAAGAGGCAGGAAGCCCACAGCTTTATCTTCCAAAAGGTAATACTTGATAAGTAAGATCCTTAAAACTTAAATCGGCTGAAGGCCGATGCTTTTAACAACCAGCCGACCAGAGTGGCCGAGCGGTTCTCGGCGCTACAGTCTGGAATCGCACGACCGCTACGGTCGCAGGTTCGAATCCTGCCTCGGGCATGGATG
Source organism: Schistocerca serialis cubense (assembly GCF_023864345.2). NCBI lineage: Eukaryota > Metazoa > Arthropoda > Insecta > Orthoptera > Acrididae > Schistocerca > Schistocerca serialis. The sequence goes on from NC_064643.1 coordinate 672,333,715, forward strand.
TTTGTGATGTCCTTAGGTTAGTTAGGTAAAAGTAGTTCTAAGTTCTAGGGGACTGATGACCTCAGCAGTTAAGTCCCATAGTGCTCAGAGCCATTTGAACCATTTTAACAACAATACAATAAATTTTCAACAGGCAGATGCCCAAGCTTTATCTTCAGACAACCTAAGACTTGTCCAATTTAGAAAAACTTACTTTTAAAACGGCTGATGGCCTTTGCTTGAAAAAACAAAAGTACACAAATTCCAACCATCGGTTATGATCCATTAAAAATACACAATTAAACACCAACAAGAAAGTCAGTATAGGCAACGGCGCTCAGGAGTTTCCCGGGGGCTCGGTCTGTCCTTCAAATCTTAATGTTCGCTTAGGTGAGACAAGAAGTCGGTCCATCCGACATCAACACTACCAAGAGACAGTCAGGGACCCACCGAAAAGAAGACTTGCTAACCACCGACCTGTAGGCGAGAACTCCAAAGGAAAAACCTAACAGACATAGCCACCCACAACCATAAATACATTAAGCTGTCAAAAACTACACACCATGTCGGACAGCGACAACAGGTGAGGAAAGGACACTGCCAGAATTTACGTCAGCGACCAGGGCAGGTAACCGGAAACCACACAGCGGCTAATTCTTCACCAACTCGAACACTCGCTGTTGCTCCCAGGAATACCGCAACAGCGAATCACCAGCCAAGGGGACAACGTGAACAGACGTGGCTTCGGTAATTAAATCACTACTGAGCCATGTCCTGGGACGGTGAGCCACGACCCTCGTAGCACTCGGAACATCCCCCACACGCTCCGACACTGCATAGAGACGACCAGCGGCCCCGGCCGACTTCCCCGTGCAGAGGCTTGCTTGCTGATCCGCTCCAACCTACCGACTGGCTGCACACCGCCAAGCTGGAACTATAAACATCAGAGCGAAGATGGTATACGGTGCAAATATCGATAAAAAACCCTGCTTCCACACGTAGAAAAAGGTAGTACCATGGCATAACGTCAATAACTGCTAGAAACTAGTCGAGAATAACAGGCAGGTCTTAAAGCAACGCATAAGCCGGGGTCAGGACGGCTCAACCTCCCCTCCCCCCCTCAAACTTAACCCAGGGATGGGGTAATCCTAACCCTGAGCTGCTTGAACTTAATACGACTAAGGTGAATCCGATGTTGCTTACCTGATCTGTTCTCCTTGACCAACAGATGTACTGGGCCTAATATACGCATGATAGTGCACGGCCCCAAAAACAAGGAGTAAATTTCGTAAGATTCCCACCGCGCACCGGCCTTCCTTTGAAATTGCGGACATATAGCTGGTCCTCTGACCTAACCTTGAAGGTTTCCCGATTACGATTACAACCCTCCGCTTGCTTATTATGAGCTCTGAGTATATTACAGCTGGTCCGGTTCCAGTTTTCCTTGATAACACATGGATGATAGTCGGCTGGTATTAGATCTCGAATCCCCCACAAATCCGAAAGAGGGGATTTAAGTGTGTAGGAAAAGATCAGGGATGCAGACGTAGCTCGCATGGCTTCATGACTTTCGGTATTAAAGGAAAACGTAAGCCATGGAAGATTGTAGTCCCATTTACTGGGGGTTTTCTGATGATAAATAATCAAAGCAGACTTAAGAGTCCGATTAACTCTCTCCGCAAACGACCCCCGAGGATAATACGGGGTGGTGGTGACATGTTTGACAGGGCTCAAGAAACGGAAGGCATTGAAAGGGCCCCAAAGAATGTCAGGAGCGTTATTGCTAACTAACTGCTTTGGTGGCGCAAATACTGAAGATACTAGTTAAATGATTAATGGTGATGGTAGCGGTAACGTTACGGCTCCGAAGGAGCCAAGTAAATCTAGTGAATGCACCGATTAAACTAGTACATATCGATGCCCTCTTTTAGTACGAGGTAAAGGCACCAGATAATCAAAATAGAGCTTGTGCATGGGAGAGGACTCTCGTTCAGAACCCAACCAACCTTGTTGAAGAGCATTGCTGGGTTTGGTTATATTACACATGCGGCATTGGGATGTCATTTGCCTCATATCCTGGTCCATGGAGGGCCAAGTTAAATGCTCCTTGATTTTTTGGGGAGTCTTATAAGTCCCTAAATGGCCACACACCAACGAATCATGAATATAACTAAAGACCGGACGTACCAAGGTTACAGCCAATCAGTTCTTAGACTGATTAGTATTGCCGACCTTCCTAAAAAGAATACCCCTCTTGACTTCATACTCGTCCGACAGCTCTCCTGCCAACACACATTGCTTAATACCGGCCCAAATAGAGTCCTGATCCTGATGCTGAGCATCGTCTTCGAACAAAAGAGGAATTTCACCCAACCCCCTGCAATTAAGATTGTTGTGTTCCACCGGCACCCTTCTCTCACTAACCGTAGCTTCGGTAAACATCTGGCTGAGAACACCCGCAAGGACATTTTCAGAGCCATCACATGTTTGACTTCAAACTGAAGTGCAGGAATACGCACTGCCCACCAGGCAAAACGGCCAGTTTTACGCGGCCAATACCCAGCTCAACGCTTCATTGTCGCTTTTCAATTGGAAAACCCGATGTTCAAGGTAGAAACGCTACTTTTCTAAGACAAATAAAGCGGCCAAGGCGTCGTACTCGTAGACAGAGTACTTAAGCTCGGCATCAGTTAACCGACGAGACGCGTAAGCTAATGGCTGTCTCTGCCCCTCAAACTCCTGGAAGAGAACAGCTGAAATTCCTGCATTAGAAGCGTCAGTCTACAAAATAAACTTTTATTACAAATCGGGTACCCCAAGAACCGGCGGGTTAGCTATTGCTGTTTTAATGTACTCAAAGACAGCCTCCTGGGCTGGACCCCATTCAAAACGCACATCCTTTCGGCGTAACTGATGTAAGGCTTATCAATAGGAGGCGGCAATGCCCGCAGGGCCTTCGATCGCTCTTGATCATTGGGAATACTCCGACCTGACACTATATGGCCTAAGAAAGACACTTCCTGCTTAGGAAGCGTGATTTAACTAGGCTTAACAGTTAGACCGGCTCCCTGTAACCCCAAGAGAAATTGCCGGATATGCTCCAAATGATTCTCAAACGAACGACTGTAGATAACCAAGTCTTCCAAATAATTATAGACACTGACTAACTTCAAGTCACGAAGGATATTATCCAACAAACGAGTAAATACCGGAGCTCCGGTAGCTAGTCCAAATGGAACTCTGTTTAACTTGAACAAGTTCCAATCAGTGCAAAATGCAATAACATGTTTACATTCGTGAGCCAAAGGAATTTGATAACAGGCCTGATTCAAATCAAGGACCGTAAACCAGTTAGCGCCGTCAAACCAAGTAAAAGAATTATGAAGATCCGGCAGGGGTGCTGATTCAGGTACAACCTTAGCGTTCAAACGTCGGTATTCAATCACAGATCTGTAATCGGGACCCTGATCTTTAGGTACCAAAAATATTGGAGGAGCATAAGCAGAAGTAGAGGGCCTAATCAGTCCTTGTCCATTATAATTATCCGGGCTGTTATGCCGTGGTCGGTTGATGAATTCTATGGTGATTCCCAACGTTTCGTCTCCGACTGCGGGAGACATCTTCAAGGGGGTCCGTAGCTCGCTGGAAGGTCCAACACACCCATTGGCTCGCTACTGACTGCCGCTAAATTCCGTGTCTGCGTGCTCCCGCGCCGCGGCGTGACGTCACGTGTTTTGAAAACGTCAGTGCAATTGGCCGCTGTCCGTCGCCGTCGATCGCCTTTGCCATCACCCAGTAGTGGACGGGTGGTACACATCTTCTTTAACACCGGCATCAATATTCCGTTTAATTTCACGCCCTCCTCCTTTCAGTTCAAATTATTTGGGTGTTTAGCGATTTCGATTGCCTCCCTGTAGAGCCCTTCGTTATATCCGCTTGTGGCCGTTAGTACTTGCGTCTCCTCGAAACGAATATTGTGGTTCCCTGGCTGGAAAGCATGCTCCGCAACAGCTGATCGTTCCGTTTCTCCTCTTCTACAATTTCCCTTGTGCTCTTCCAAACGTTTAGAAACAGTTCTTTTAGCGGTACCCACATAAACATCACCACAGCTGCATGGGATCCTATACGCTACAGCTTTTTCCAATGGTTTGGGAGCGTCCTTGGCAGGCTTAAGGTATTCCTGTATCTTCCTGGTGGGCTTGTAAATTACGGTAATATTCCGCTTCGTCAAGATCCTCCCTATTCTTTCCGTTACATTTTTAACAAACGGCAGGAAAACCCTAGATTCTGCAGTAGCCTGTACGTCAGTATGATTTCTGCGTGGCTGCCTCAACGCACGTTTTATTTCGGCGGACGAATATCCGTTCTTCATTAGTGCATTGTGGAGATGTTCCATCTCAGCGTCGAGCAACTCAGGTTAACAAATATTTCTAGCTCTGTTCGCTAACGTCTTGATAACACCCCGCTTCTGTTGTGGGTAGTGGTTCGAATCCCGGTGCAAATAACGGTCCGTGTGCGTGGGTTTGCGGTACACTGAGTGGCCCAAACTACCATTTTCGTTTCTAAAAACAAGCACATCGAGGAAACGTAATTTGCCGTCCACCTCCTCCTCCATTGTAAACTGAATTCTCGAGTTTACACCAAATGTTCGTGGAACCGGCTTAGTCCCTCCCTACCATGTCTCCACAGCACAAACGTATCATCCACGTATCGGACACGGAATTTAGCGGCAGTCAGTAGCGAGCCAATGGGTTTGTTGGACCTTCCATCCAGCTACGGACCCCCTTGAAGATGTCTCCCGCAGTCGGAGACGAAACGTTGGGAATCACCACAGAATTCGTCAACCGACCACGGCATAACAGCCCGTATAATTATAATGGACATGATATTTCCGGCAGTGAAAGTCTACATTTTAGTACTAATTAGTCCTTGTTGGAGCGTCTGGGAGATATTAGCCCTGAGTACCTTCTCCTTCGGGGGTGAGAGGAGATATGGAGACTGCCTAACCGGAATATGATCGGAGAGACGGATATGTTATTAGAGAACGCTAGTGACCTCGAGGTTATCACTAAACAGTGGGGGACAACCGTGCAACACCTCGCGCAACTGAGAGGCCTGATTGGGCAAGAGATGGGCCAAATCAAATTCATTAGCTGCGACCTCCATGGCGAAGGCCCCGTCAGTCTGCCGTACACTAGGTTTAGCGCACTCGCAAAGGCCAAACTTCTCGCTAGGCGAAAACTTAAAGGAAAAGTTGTGTCCGGAATAATTCAATATGAACCCGGTTTTATGGATGAAATCACACACCAATATTGTATTAACAGGCAGTTCTTTAGCCAATGCTAAAGTTATAAGCCAGGAAAAATTTTTAACCGATATACCTCCCCCCCGTCCCCGATTCAACGCTGCAGAAGTATACCCTGGCCACTGGCCACCCGACATCTCTACACCAGCGAAGGTACCGAACGAAGTTTGGTAAGATACCCAAATTCCAGAAACCACTCAAAACTCAGTAATGGAAAGGAACTGCCACAAACCAAGAGCGCACAGACGGGCTCGCCACCTACCCGAGAACAAACGTAAGGTAAAAGGGGTGATGAGGGAGTTACCACCTTGGTACGCCAAGACCTAAAGTTTCGAACCCGAGTTCGCGGGTGAACCCGGCGTCATCTAATGGCTCTAGGAGCACGAGGCTGAGCACAAGAGCGTACCAAATGAGCCGTACTGCCGCGTCTGAAACAACGCCGGGGTTCCCTTTTGATAACTGAACGGTTAGATCGACGGCAGTGTACATGCCAGGACATCTGCGTCCATATTGAACATAATACATCACAGTTTCGCGTTAGCGCGGAAAACCAATCCGCTCCGCAACAGACACTCTCAGTTAGGCCTAAGCTTCAGTCGCCATGGCACCGAGTGCACATAGGCTTTGCAGGACCATTTTAGAACACTCCTTGGCTCATAGGGGTAGACTCTTTTAGCAAGCTCCCATTTTCGATGCCTATGGCTTCTACCACATCATGAAACACCATTAAAGCGTTGTCCTCCATGTTTTTACAGAAGGTTTCCCAGAAGTATTTGTGTCAGACAACGGGACACAGTTCATTTCACGTGGTTTTGAACAGTTTTGTGAACGAAATGGCATTCGCCATGTAACAAGGGCTCCGATTCATCCCCAGTCAACAGAGAAGCAGGACTCTTCGTGCGCAATTTTAAACTACAGATGGCCAAGCTTCTCTTTCTCGCCTCCTATTGCTCCCATCCATGAGGCCATGAGGCATGATTACCGGCGGGACTTCTGCATTGCCGCCGCTGTCGGACGCTGCTACACTTCCGGCACCCACACTGTGCTTAGCCAGCTCCAGGCTGAGCTATGGATGCACTTCCAGCTGCAGCATCTACATCGGGACGGTCTCACACACTGGCTGACTTACTGACACTCCAGTTTGGTGTCTGTCTGTTAGTTGCATTGTGGGCTCAGTTCACGTCGCAGGCTAAGATAGTACATAGCGATCACATCAGTGCTTATAGCCGGACTATCAGTGAGACTGTAGTTTTTAATAGCAACGTTATCGATACTGTCTGCAAGAGGACTACTATTTATGAGCCTGTACCACAACACTTGGACTCTATCAAAGTCAAGTAAAGGTTCATGTAAATAAAGAACTATATTAATCCATGTCTGCATTTGTGTTGTAGAAAGAGGATATCGACTACCCTAACAATATCCTCCTGTTTTCTCCCTTGCGGTACAAGACTCTACACTAAAATTAAATTTCATCGCTACAATCCCTTTTACAGATTCAATTGTCAGTCTGTTTCTCTACTTCGTCTACTGTGTCTTTATTAAGGAGAACAACCTCTCAATACAAGCATTATGACCTAGCACCACGAAGAAGAACTGCACAATTTTAATTAATTCACTATACCGTTCCTCACAATTACACAACTCAATGTACTTGCAACATTTCTTCTAGCTTCAGCAGATTTTCCATTGTATGTGGCTATGGTTTTTTTAAATTAGAAAATGGGTATAAACGCTTCTCATCGTCATGTGCAGTACACTTAGCCAACAAAAATGTGATGCACGTTTCCTTATAAGTCCGTGGTACATCTGTAAAATCAAACCATTTAGAACAAGAAAATTCACTTAATGGTTGCATCAATATATTAATAAGCTCTAAGCATCCAGATGGAAGCACGGATTCTATGCGACAGAAATCGGTATTTTTTGTTTCACTATAATAACGTATCGACTGCAAGCAACTAGCGCAATTTAATAATTGGAATAAAATATTTATAAATTATTGATGACATGACACGAGAACAAAAATCGAAAGACTGTAATTCCCAAAACTAAGAAATGTGGGTATTAGCAGGAATCATAAAAAAATGTATGCGGACGTTACACTAAACGTCAAAAATGCGAATACTTCAGCATTTATGTGGACGTATGGTAATCCTACCAAGGCTGAATCATAGGATCACTATTGTTTCACATATATGTGAACGATCATCAACCTATTATATAACAATCAGAATCAGTTCCTTTTGCAGATGACACGAGTATTGTAATCAAGCAAACATGCATAAGAAAATAAAAAATGGTAAACAATATTCTCGAAGGGATCATCGACAGGTTCTTCTGCGAATGATCTCACATTTAGTTTTAAAAAGACACATCATCTGATGTTCTGCACATGTGGGGGTACTAGACAGATTATAAGTGCAATACATGGTGAGGAAATTCTTAGGTGTCAATAATGACGAGAATTTGAACTCCTAATATTACTTAGTTCAGCCACATTTGCACTTAGCGTAACTGTAAATCTTGGTGAGAGATAAACCAGTAGGTCGACGTATTTAGCATGTTTTAATGCAATAATGTCGTATGGAATAATGTTATGGGGTATCGCATATTTAATAAAGAAAGCATTTATTATTCAGTTACGTAAGATTAAATGTGATGATTATCCAGGATCGTACTGCAGACATCTGCTTCAGTAGTTGCGCATTCTGATTACTGGTTGTCATTATATTTATTCCCTCGTGAAATTTTTTGTAAATAGTCCACTGCAGTTCAGAAGGAACAACGATGAACATGATTACAATACAGAAGGAATAATGACATTCATTACTCCACATTAAAGTTGCTATTAGCACAAAAAGGGATGCACACTCCTCAAGCTAAAATTTTTTATCACTTAACCAGCGATACCAAATGTCTGACTGACAGCAAAGTAAATTTTGAAAAGAATCTGTAAAAGTTTCCCATTCACAACTCCTTCCGTTCCGTAGAAGTATTTCTATTAATGTGTAAAAGGTGGTGCGTAGGAACTGCTAACTCACATAATAAGAGACTCGTTACAGACCACTACGATTTATTGTGCAAAATGATCTATGGAACATGAAACTAACTAACTAGGCGATTTTCCACATCCAGCATCGTAGATATCGGTGTGATAGTCACGTTCAGATTCTGACACACACTACGCAAGGATTTAGAAAACATTGTCACACTTCAGCATTAGATTTATTCTAAACGGTGACAGGTGGGGTACACAGTGTCCGTCTGGGAGCAATGGTGGCGATAAGGACGACATCAGGCCGCCAACTGTCACCAACACTGCCGAAACATTTGTATCTGTGACAATGGCGATCCCACGGAGAAAAGTGAAGAATGAGGAAGAAGAATAAGAAGAAAAAGAGAAGGAAGAAGGAGGAGACCAACACTGTAAGTGGCGGAAGTATGAAGTCACGAACTGCTAAACCTTTTAACGTGTGTCACAAAAATACAAAATTACAAACATTCTCTACGAACAGACATAATAACATCATACACTTCGCTCTACGTAGGGGAGGTAATTGAAAAGTTTCAGTCCCAAATGCGGGAAAGCAACTATTTGCATTGTAGGGTTAGGCCGAGCGGAATAAAAGGGGGCTGTAGCTAGCCCGCTTCTCTGTGTGGGGCCGCTGCTTTTGCTGATTGCCTGCCAGGGGCAGGCGGAAAGCTGAATGTGACCGCCTCAAAGTTACTTTGTCCGAAACTCGACGAGCCGGACCGCACAATACTCTCTGTAGAAATCTGGCAGAATTTAGTTGCACTTGGCGGTCGACATCAGAGAAATCTTTCACTGCTTTACATGTATTTTTCCGAAACTTGAAAGTTATAGGAAGGAAATCCCTTGGCTGTAGGAAACGGGAGGTAAAAAAGATTAGCCCCAAGCGGTAAACACTCCATTGGAAATTACGTTAGAAAGTGGTACGAAGAAGATGGTTGTAAAACAAGCAGATATATGTAAAGGCGTTTATCACAGTATCACAGACACGCAGTTGCTATAAACAATACAAAAAAGAAAAGAGATTGCGTTGGATTCCTTTTGATTCGTAAAATGATGATAAATGCGGCACTGCAATATTAACGTAGTTTTACAACATCGTGACTGCCACTGAAAGTACGTGCTGGCCTCTTCGATAACAAGCAGCGAATACTGAAGAGCTTGTATGAGAAGCGACATAGTGTCGTCCCAGTCGTACTGGATCTACAGAACGGATTTAGCTTAAATTTTGCAGTACTCGAAAAAAAATGAAAGTGCAAGTGGAACATATACCAATGCTATAGTCCAAAGTCAGAGCATTGTTTCTGGCTGTAAGTAACGAAAGGTAGATGCCAGACGGAATTACATAGAAGTAATCCTCACGGCCTACCAGAGAGGAGGTAACTTACGAAATCTTCGCTCCACCGACACGTGGCTTTAGCTCCTATGTCTGGAAATCTAACCATATGAAATTCATAGAGGAAATATGGAAGTTACAAATAACCGCTGCAGCACGGAAACACTGTAACAAATATCTCCGGAAGGTCCGCAGGCAGAACCGCTAAGAGATGGAGGTACGGAAGGGTTGGTTCTTGGTTTCTGATTGAGCTAGGAACATGTGGTAAAAAGTTTTAGTTTTAGCCTGAACCATCTCTCTTAATGTAGCTATGTTACGGTACATTCAGCTAGTTTTGAGCGGTGAAGAGCACCTGGTCCCCAGGCAAACTGTGCGAATCGATTAATTCCTCTTCCTAAAGATTTTAATTGGGGTGAAATCAACGCTCAGCTAATGGAACTGTTTGCATGTACATCGTTCGGAATTTACAAGCGGAAACAGTCACCAGGGTTCGTATTTTGAGTGCAAAAACAATCACCTTTAAATAACTCCGTACTGAAACTAGAGTGATGGTTCAAATTTGGGCCACAGGTGTAATGAAACTTGGTCTAATAAAAGTATTAACCATTCGAAAAAAAACTTACTTCGTTTCGATTTTATGATTTTTGGAGGTTCTTGAAGCTCACCGTTTTTATACTTTAAACTTGTACACATCTTTTCAAACTTTTCATCATGGTAGATAAATGGATAAAGTGAAAAAAGATTTTTTTAGCCTATAATCTTCATCCGTTGTCGAGATACGTTGGCTGAAGTTCGAGATAGATGTAGCAAATAAAATTAATTCATACGTGAATTGAATGCAAGTAAACAGCTTGAATTAAACAAATAAAACATGCATGCTTTCAGAACTCTAGCCTCATTCGAATTTTACGTGCAGGAAACACATAATTCGTGAGGGTTTTTACGCGTGCCATTTCTATGCTTTACACCAGTACGAATCGGTTCAAATTTTGTATGAAGCTATGCAAACACATGTGAATTAGTGGTCGTCCTGTTGTTTTGAGAACTGCTTTTCCATTATCACGAAGTAAGTCACGTGGTTCGAATGATAATAAAAAACCAAGCCGGATCACCAAGCTATGGAGCTGTAATGTCGTACTTACGGTAAGAGTAAAAGTTGGGAACGAGAATGGAAAATGCTGCTGTCGCAGCACAAAAAAAGTGAAATATGTCTCGGCCAAAGTTAAGGATATAAAAGAAAGAAAATAGCTTCTTGACTTCTCCTGCAGCTTCGAAAAAATTTAGATCAAAACAACTTTATTCGTGCTTTATTACGAGCTGAACGCACTTCCCTTGCCCAGAGAGCTTTCTTAGACACATGTATGGTGAGCGCTGTAAGAACAAACGGACACAAATTTATGTGATTCTAGAGAGTGGGATGCCCCTACAGCACGAAGTATCCCAGAATAGGGTGGCATCTATTGTAGGAACTTTCCCAGAGTGGGGATGCATCCATCATAAACTCTGATAACACTTTGTGTCACAAAGCACGTTATTACAAATGCCATGTTGGATAACATGATGGTATGTGTCATGTCACACGACGTGATATTAGTATCACGTTTATTTGCGTGACACGATGCATTATGTTACATGACATGCATACTACTACTGACATGTAAAAAAAGCAGGAATATATCAAGGTGTTTTGATTCAAACCTCTTTGAGGCTACCATATAAGTCAGAAACTAGATTCATGCTCATAAATTAAGGATTATTGCAGAATGTGGTCCCACTCGACGTGGCACAACACAAAACTGGCACTAATAGCACAGGCACATAGGGAACACACACGACACAGATCTGTAAGTCTACGGTATTGGTGATAAGTTGAGAAAACCGTCCCCAAACACATGTGCAACAAAACGCCACTATTTCCTGCGCATGTACCCCGACATCTATATGCGATTTGTTCACCATACACACGTACACAGGCCGCACAATGGGTTGACATACTCTGGATCAGGTGGTCGAGCAGCTGCTGGGGTATAGCCTCCCATTCTTGCACCAGTGCCTGTCGGAGCTCCTGAGGTATCGTAGGTGTTTGAAGACGTACAGAGGTACGTCGACCTAGAGCATCCCAGCGTGCTCGATGGGGTTTAGGTCTCGACAACAGGCAGGCCACTCCATTCGCCTGATATCTTCTGTTTCAAGGTATACTCCACGGTGGCAAATCGGTGTGGCCGTGCGTTTCGTCCATCAGGAGGAAGGTGGGACACACTGCACCCCTGAGAAGGCGGACATATTGGTGCAAAATGACGTCCCGATACACCTAACCTGTTACAGTTTCTGTGTCAAAGACATGCAGGGATGTACGTGCACCAGTCGTATTACCACCCCACACCTTCAAACCACGACCAGCATGCAGGTCCCTTTCAAGACATTAAGGGATTGGTATCTGGTTCCTGGTTCACGCCAGATGAAAACCCGGCGAGAATCACTGTTCGGACTATACCTGGACCCGTCCGTGAACATAACCTGGGACCACTGTTCCAATGACCATGTACTGTGTTCTTGACACCAGGCTTTATGGGCTCTCCTGTGACCATGGGTCAGTGGAATGCACCTTGCAGGTCTCCGGGCGAATAAACCATGTCTGTTCCGTCGTCTGTGTCTGGAGACAACTGTTTCAGTGGCTGCGGGAAGGTCCCGAGCAAAGCTACCTGCAGTACTCCGCCCCCGTCTGCGCGCACTGATGGTGAGCTATCGGTCTTCTTGTGGTGTTGTACAATGTGGACGTCCCGTACTGTAGCGCCTCGACACGTTGCCTGTCTGCTGGAATCGTTGCCACAATTTTGAGATCACACTTTGTGGCACACAGAGGGCCCGTGCTACGACCTGCTGTGTTTGACCAGCCTCCAGTCGCCCTAGTGTTCTACCCCTTACAAAGTCATCAATATGTGTTCTTTGAACCATTTTCAACACACAGTCACCATTAATACGTAGGAAACGTCTGCACACTTACTCGCTGCACCGTACTCTGACACGCACCAACACACCTCTCCGTATGTGGACTGCTGCCAGCGCCACCGTGCGATGAACGCAGGTCAAATGCACCGCATGGTCATACGCCGAGGTGATTTAAGCCCGCAAACCGCCCACCAGAGCGTTGTCTCATGATGTACCGGGATTATCCTTAATTTATGAGCATGAGTGTAGTTCTCATTTCCGTATCTACCGGTCTGCCCAGAATATACTTGCCATTTCTGTGCTACGACAGGAGCATTTTCCATCCTGGAAGCTGTATGTTTCATCACAGGTTCGTTTAAGAGTCCCAAAACGTTACGAAAATGCTTATCTATCTCGAATTACACACGGAAAATTAGAGGCGTTGTACACTACGTTGTGGTTCACTGTTGAAATTGCGAAAGCGAACATTCCTAGAAGAGTCAACCAATATATTGTATCCCTCGCCCTGGAGTTACTATGGGGATAAAATTTGAGCAGGCTTAGCAACAAACATTCTTATCACGAACATTTCACCAAGGGGGGAATGACAGTGGTACACAAAACACCGTGTGCCACATATCGAAAAACAGCTTGCAGAGCCTAGTCGCAAATGTAGATATTTACTAATATATCTGATTGAATTGAAGGCTGGCCGCGGTGTCCGAGCGGTTCTAGGCGCTTCTGTTACTGTCGCAGGTTAAAGTCCTGCCTCGGGTATGGATGTGTGTGGTGTCCTTTGGTTAGTTAGGTTTAAGCAGTTCTAAGTTCTAGGGGACTGATGACCTCAGATGTTAAGTTCCATATTGTTCAGAGCCATTTGAATAGACTGACAGGTTGCTTAGGGATGAAACTACGTGGATACTGACGAAGCAAACGGCAGTTGAGAAAAACAACATCGAATCTGTGGACCAAAGGGTAATAGCTGAAGTGAACGACTGCCCAGTGCAGGAAGTACAATTGCTGTACCGAGCCGAAGCAAAGTCAAAACACTGCAATAGCACTCCGGAGGGTGGTGGTTCAAATCGCCGCCATCCTACCTGTGGTACGTTTTATCTTTGGTTTCTCTAAATGTCTTTAACCACACGCGGGATGGTTCCTTTGAAAACGATCCTTCGTGATCCTTCTCCTAGTCAGAGGTTGTGCTATTTTGGTGCAGAAACGAGTTTCAGCTTAGGTTGCAAATATGAAGTAGGTTGTTATAATTGTTATATTATAGACGTATGGAATTTATGCGCCCTCTCTCTAAATATAAGAGAGCAAACCCCCCACTCACCACCCCCCACCCCCACCCCCATTGTAGAGTTTCCGACCATGTCTTTGAATTTAGGGAGAGGGCATATAGTGCGTGAGGGGGACGATGCTGGGAAACGCGACGTCACAGAGGCTGCGAACGCCATGATATGCAGTTTAATCACCCCAAATTGTCAATCTCTACGGATTTTACAACCAATACTTGGGAGGACAGAAAGTATTTCCACTTCAGAACTAAATGTAGTGTCTGAATCCTTCTTTGACCTCTCTCCCCACAAATTTTGTCAATTACACACGTTGCCGGATCATATGAAATATTACTGTCATCTGCGTTGAAGAATTGACCTTTGCGTCCCTACTCATTTTATAGTAAACATTCGTACCATAACTTTAACAATGTACCCCTCATTCCGTCGGATCAAACTACCAATAACAAATAAAATTTGTAAGCATAGGTTGCCTTGCTAGGAACAACATCCGTTGTTCCCATCAAGGCAAACATGCCGAACGCTTGAATTTTAATTTATGACTTAAGAATATCAGCTCGAAACTTTGATCATTGCTTTCCCACAGTGTAATTTTATGGTTTCTTCAAATTTTGTTCTGATGAAGAGATGCTTAGAGGTTTCGAAAACTAAGTCAGTGTACCAAACTGTTATTCTCTTCCGGTTAGCTGTGTCATTCCTATGCTGAAAGTTATATACGGTTTCTGAAAGACTGTTAAGTTAGGATTGGTATCTGCAGACAGAAATCTTATGCAGCAAATTAGCGATGCCTAGACGACTGAAAACGCGATACGTAATGAAATTCACTTTGAAACGAAGAAAACAGCGTGACGTAAGTTCACCTTACTGAGGGGCCAGATGAAACGCGCTGTATGGTGTCTCAGCTGACATTGCAATATTAGAAACAGAACAGTGTACGTATATAAATCCTAATTTGAGGAACGTGCATTACCAAAATTTTGTAACACTACAGACATTCCAGGACAGTACCGGGCGAACGTACGATAACGGAACGCAGGGATCGATGCCGTGGGGCGGATGTTGAATTAGGGTGCTGACTTCGTTAATTACCTTCATCAGCACGACACACGTTCCACGTCAATCCCCGGAACTGAGCTTATCCAACCTGTTGCCATGGAACATACCAGCAAGTAGCTATATCGTTGCTTCTGCGCTTAAAGCCAGGGGTTGCTTAATCCAGTAGCTACTGTGCACATGCACAACTATAATTCTGCCTAATTATTTTCAAGATGAATGGAATTCCTACATCACATCAGGCTCTGTTACAGTAAATAGTTCCGCACCCATCGCAATCTTAGTTACCGCCGAAACTTTGGTCAGTGCATGAGAGTCTTTCTATTTGTTCGCACAAATTGTTTTAAATGTACACATATACAATTTTCATGTGAACATGTGTAGGATAGAGGATGGAAATCTCGTCTGCGTGTTCTGTTGCAGAATATGAAAATTGCTGTCAGGAATCATCTCATGCGTAGGTCTTTCATAGACAACCGAAAATGTAGCAGCGTCGATAATTTATTACTGTTGTCGTAAATGAAATGATCTTAAGCATAGGTTTCCATTTTTATTGGGCAGTCCTCCCGTTTACGAAAAAATGTTACCCTGCTCCGCTTTTCAAAGAAGGTACACAAACACACACACATACGAACGCGCACACACACTCACACACACACACACACACACACACACACACACACACACAAACACACACACACACACATGCGTGGACGCGCGCACGCGCGCACACGCACTTACCTACTCTTAAACTCAATAACATGAGTCATAGCTCTCTAACTTACAATAAACCCATTTGGTACTCCATTTGGTAATTCCAATTTCAGTCTTTGTTTGTTGACAGTCGTGCAGGCTCCCGTTGTCACAATTATTTTGGCTGCGTATTTCATAAAGTACTGTTACAAAACTGGAATTACGAGGAACATTCAGTAAGTAATGCGCCACATTTCTCTTTCTCGGGCAACGTCAGTTAAAGAAAAAAGGCAAACCTCTTGTGGGACATGCTGGAATATCCCCGCTTCAACCCCCATAGTTTCTTGAAGTTCCGATAAGTGGCAGCTCTCAGCTTGAAATTCGCCTCCCATATATCCAACAAACTGACGCCTATGACGGAGGTGCATTTCAAGCAGAGAGCTGTCATTGACATTCTTTCGGTGGAAAACCAGAGCATCGTATACGTTGATAAGCGCTTGCAGAATGTCAACGGAGATCTGGCAATAAACAAAAGCACGGTGAGTCGGGACACGTTTCTTTCATCGTCGCAACAAAGTCGCGCAAAGCTGTACGGCCTCCCGCGTGCTGGTTGCTCGCAGACAGCTGTGACTCCTGCAAAGTTGGAACGTCTGGACACTGTCAGTCAAGGTAATCGCTGTCAGACACTTCCCTGCGAAGCTGTACTTGTCTGTTGGTATTGCTGACACACACGTCCACCAGTTGGGGTCTGCTTGCTCGGTTTCTGGCTGCCAAGCACAGGAACATAAAAAGTAACGAAGAGCCATCGGTGCCGAATTGCTTACGCGCTACCGGTAATGAATCATGCGTTCATCAGTTCGAACTGGAAACAAAATCACTATCAGTGGAGTGCCGCCACACCACCTGTCGTCCGAAAAATAGTTCAAACCAATACCCTCAGATGGGAAAGTCATGGTGACCATCTTCTGGGACTCTGAGAGGGTTATTCTGTTTGATATCCTTCCTCATGCTGTAACGGCCAACTCTGAATTGTATGGTGCTACCCTCTGGAATTAGAAGAAACTTCAGCGTTACCGCCGCCGAGAAAATGAGATCGCACTTCTACATCTCCATGACATCACAAGGTGTGACATCTGTCTGCGCGCCCAACAGGAGCTCACGAAACGTCATTGGACTGTTCTATCTCATCCACCCCACAGTCCGGATCGCGGACCTTTCAACTTCGTTCTGCTGGGTTCTACACTCCTGGAAATTGAAATAAGAACACCGTGAATTCATTGTCCCACGAAGGGGAAACTTTATTGACACATTCCTGGGGTCAGATACATCACATGATCACACTGACAGAACCACAGGCACATAGACACAGGCAACAGAGCATGCACAATGTCGGCACTAGTACAGTGTATATCCACCTTTCGCAGCAATGCAGGCTGCTATTCTCCCATGGAGACGATCGTAGAGATGCTGGATGTAGTCCTGTGGAACGGCTTGCCGTGCCATTTCCACCTGGCGCCTCAGTTGGACCAGCGTTCGTGCTGGACGTGCAGACCGCGTGAGACGACGCTTCATCCAGTCCCAAACATGCTCAATGGGGGACAGATCCGGAGATCTTGCTGGCCAGGGTAGTTGACTTACACCTTCTAGAGCACGTTGGGTGGCACGGGATACATGCGGACGTGCATTGTCCTGTTGGAACAGCAGGTTCCCTTGCCGGTCTAGGAATGGTAGAACGATGGGTTCGATGACGGTTTGGATGTACCGTGCACTATTCAGTGTCCCCTCGACGATCACCAGTGGTGTACGGCCATTGTAGGAGATCGCTCCCCACACCATGATGCCGGGTGTTGGCCCTGGGTGCCTCGGTCGTATGCTGTCCTGATTGTGGCGCTCACCTGCACGGCGCCAAACACGCATACGACCATCATTGGCACCAAGGCAGAAGCGACTCTCATCGCTTAAGACGACACGTCTCCATTCGTCCCTCCATTCACGCCTGTCGCGACACCACTGGAGGCGGGCTGCACGATGTTGGGGCGTGAGCGGAAGACGGCCTAACGGTGTGCAGGACCGTAGCCCAGCTTCATGGAGACGGTTGCGAATGGTCCTCGCCGATACCCCAGGAGCAAGAGTGTCCCTAATTTGCTGGGAAGTGGCAGTGCGGTCCCCTACGGCACTGCGTAGGATCCTACGGTCTTGGCGTGCATCCGTGCGTCGCTGCGGTCCGGTCCCAGGTCGACGGGCACGTGCACCTTCCGCCGACCACTGGCAACAACATCGATGTACTGTGGAGACCTCACGCCCCACGTGTTGAGCAATTCGGCGGTACGTCCACCCGGCCTCCCGCATGCCCACCATACGCCCTCGCTCAAAGTCCGTCAACTGCACATACGGTTCACGTCCACGCTGTCGCGGCATGCTACCAGTGTTAAAGACTGCGATGGAGCTCCGTATGCCACGGCAAACTGGCTGACACTGACGGCGGCGGTGCACAAATGCTGCGCAGCTAGCGCCATTCGACGGCCAACACCGCGGTTCCTGATGTGTCCGCTGTGCCGTGCGTGTGATCATTGCTTGTACAGCCCTCTCGCAGTGTCCGGAGCAAGTATGGTGGGTCTGACACACCGGTGACAATGTGTTCTTTTTTCCATTTCCAGGAGTGTATGAAGGACGCACTCCGCAGGATGCAGCACTGGGATGCTACGTACGATATTGATGCTGCAAGGCGTTAGCTTCGACGTCGACCAGTACAGTGCTACAGTGCGGGCATACAGACTATCCCAATAACGCGGCGTATTCCCGTAGCATTGAACGAGTAAGTTGAAAACTAGAATTGTGCTGCAAAAATGGTTCAAATGGCTCTGACTATTGTGGGAGGTAACATCTGAGATCATCAGTCCCCTAGACTTAGAACTACTTAAACCTAATTAACCTAAGGACATCACACACATCCATGCCCGAGGCAGGATTCGAACCAGCCGTAGCAGCCTCGCGGTTGCCGACTGAAGCGCATAGAACCGCTCGGCCACAGCGTCCGGCAATTGTGTTGCATGCCAGCCTTTTATATCGCAGTAATATTGGTAAAATGCTCAAAGTCGCCCAGGGAAGCTATATCTCTACATTACGGCAATGTCGACACAAGGCGGCCGCAACGAATACATTTCACCGCCGAGACTGGGTCAAGGCAAAACACAACATCGGCGTTTCTGGCGAGCCAGGTTGCAGACATCGGCAGAATGTAGTGGGTCAGAACAGCCAAATATAGTCGCGTCACCTTGGCTATTTGATGAAAGAAAGACTAAGGGGAATGCTGTTACGAACCTGCTCTGTGCTATAACAAAATCGTGAAGCAAACACAGCAGAAGTGAAACAGCTGATACCTTCGCAACAGAAAGCTCTATACGGTGATGTCGAATGACATCCGGTAAACAATAGCCACTTGTTGGCTCCATAAATACCCCAGCAGTTTAATTCCTAAGGCAGTCGGTGACACGGATCGATGGCGTGTATAACTTTCGCACTGAATCACTGATTTCAGCGAAGTGACGTCCAGCACAAATGTGCATGCTACGGACAACGAGGGCTGCTACTGGGAGAGAACTAATCACCAGTAGCACAGTTCAACCTCATAGTCTGCCTTTGTTGCAGATGGGTGGACCTGGAGATCTCTCTGTCCCACCAGGATCAGGAAACCAATGTTCCTGACATGCCGGCGGACTGAATAGGTCTGCCTGGGCGGCAGGCCACTATAGTCGAACTCGACGGCTACACGACAACCGTCATCGTGCTACGGTGGATGAAGAGAAGGGATGTAAGCGGCAGTGGACGGAGCGCCTCCCAAGTCGCCGTGCGTGAGTTCAGTACACGCGCCGACGTCACTCACTGCCGCAGAGTCGCTGTACAGCCAGAGCCGGGGCCACCGCAAGCGGTGAACGGTTAGTCAGCAGTCAGCTGGAGCGAGGTTTGCGGTATCAACTGCCGTGAACGCCCTGAAGACCGCTTACTGAGCGATTCCTCGTCGGACATTGACAGACGATGGCATTCAGGATTCAAGACGCTGCCTGTATTTATATGGAAATAAATAACTATTTCTGATATTTACTATCAATAACAGTCTTGATCACAAATTATTTATTCCGGTGACAGGTTTCGACCACAACTGTGGTCATCTTCACACCAATGAGCAAGAACCTCCTTCTGGTGGTAACTGAGTAGTGATTTACCACCAGAAGGAGGTTCTTGCTCATTGGTCTGAAGATGACCACTGTTGTGGTCGAAACTGTAACATGAATAAATAATTTGTGATCAAGACTGTGTCTGATAGTAAATATTAGCAATAACATTGATCACTGTTGCTCCCACAATGTATTCAAAACTAATTAACTACTTCTGAAATTTGTTTCACGGCAACAGGTCACTACCATCCTTCCAAGGAAAGCTGGTTAGTAGCGAACTGGCACTGAACCAGCTCCACTCACGTCCGTCCGATAGTCACCTGTTGCGGTTCTGTAACGAAAAGAGTGGGGAATAATATGGCGCTTCGAATCCTGAATAAAAACAACATGCTTTTAGAAAGAAGTGTGTTACATTACCTACTGAACGCTCCTAGCATCGTGTTAAGAATGTAAGGATTTCTGTTTGTGACATCTTTAAGTGCTTTCGATTGCCGGCAAAATATCACAATACTGACCCAGTTTCTTTGCCACGAAATTAAAACCATCTCTTCTGTATTCTACACATTACTGCATGTATAATCGTGTGTTGAAGAATTCATTCAACTCTATAATTTTTTGATTCGACCATGTATGATTGCCTTATGGCTTTCCTCTTTCGCTTCACTGCGTCAGGTTCTGCACCTTACAAGCCATGCGATCAACAGATTCTTATTTGTTAGTACCGAGCTAGGCAGTGATTCATACACTAGACTGGCGTTTGCAAGAATGACGATTTAACTCCCTGCTCCCCCATCCATCCAGATTTAGTTTCCCCGTGATATCCTTAAATCTCTAGAGGCATATTTCGGGTTAATTCCTTAGAAAAACGCACGGCCGATACCTTTCCTCATTTCTCCGTTATCCGTCTTTAATGTACGCAACGTCGACAGGTCGAGAATCACTTACCTTCCACCGAGCGAGGTGGCGCAGTGGTTAGACACTGGACTCGCATTCGGGAGGACGACGGTTCAATCCCGCGTCCGGCCATCCTGACTTATGTTTTCCGTGATTTCCCTAAATCACTCCAGGCAAATGCCGGGATGGTTCCTCTGAAAGGGCACGGCCGACTTCCTTCCCCATTCTTCCCTAATCCGACGAGACCGATGAACACGCTGTCTGGTCTCCTTCCCCAAACCAACCAACCAAGCTTATATTCCCATTTTATAGTTACTAACACAATAGTTGTATTAAATCCTGAAGTAGTTTACTTACGCCTACATTTGCTTCCATAGGGTCCATTGTGGCCGACTCTTAATTTACAAACATGTGCTGCAATCCGCTTTGTACTCCATTGGCGATTTCATCGACACATTTGTAGATGTAATACACTGCAAGTGTATTAACCTTGCCACGACCTGGAATATTTGTAAAAATATAATTTCTGAAAGAGACCAAAAATATGGCAACCATGGTCTATAGATATCAGCAGACTGGGCATTCAACAACAGAAAAGCCAGCGTCCTTTATCAAGCGACGTGAGTATCGAACTAATCCTGCAGGAGTTTACATCAATTTCCATTTTATACCCTTACGACAGGATAGATGATATAAGGATATAAGGAGCAGATGAGCAAAGGCAAATTGGAATTTCTGATCAAAACAAGTCAACGAGTATCCAATATTTCCTTAATTTGAGGAAAAAGTTTCCGAGAATGGATGTATACAATCTTCAAACCGCATAGTTAATCTGGCAAGGCGTGTACCAGCTTGCCGGACTTATACCCTTAAATTTAAAAACGGAGGTATTTACAGTGCCTCATGTTCTATACTCAAACGAAATGTATGACAACACAAATACGGGGATGAATGGAATCACAGTCCCACCTAAAATTTAAACTGAAAGACCAATTTAAATCTCAGCTTGCTTGCATGTCTGACCACACGGATACATTGTTAACTGATTTGAAACGAATAAGATTCGTTTGAGTTAACATACAAAGCTCTATATTTTATATACAAATTGTGCAGGCTTTGTTAAATAAGTAAATAAAAAGTATTCTAACTTTTTCAGGACCAAATAATTAAATAATTAAATAATTAAATGGAAAATGCTTAGTAGAACTACAAGAAGAAATTAAATTTCATGAATAACTTCTTATCTTTGAGTGGTGTTGGCGAGTATTCAGCTCTGCGAAAAGGTCAACTTATGCTAACTTGACTTGTACTTTATTTTTATTACCTGATCGGAAAATTTACAAGGAAAAACGAAACTTTCATTTAGGAATTATTACCACAGAGGGTGTAACAGTACTCGAAACTTATCTTTTTCCCAGATCATCGGGAAGCTATGACGTTGAAGGAAATTGTATGTGCCTAAATGTAATATTAAATTAAATTTAAGCAAAACTGCATTTTGCGAAGAAATACACATGGTGTACTTAATGATCCATTTCAAAGTAAAGAAACAAGTTTTACAAGGGAAGCTACACGTATCTGCATAAGCAACAAGTCTTTTAAATGAATGTGCAACTTAGTTTATCATAATATCAGCTACTGCAGCAAAAAAAAACTTTACTTGCGAAGCGGGATACAGTGAATTTTCGTATTCGCCTGATATTAACAATATTATTAAATATGCCCTAATACACAGAAGATATGAGCAAAAGCTGCTTTTGTAATGGTGACTTTTGCGACTTGTTCAGTTTACCTAAACAAACAACTATTAACACTTTACACTCGAATTACAATCTACAGGTTGTTATGATCTTTAAAGTGACTCCTGTTTGAAAAAGTGGACATAATCTTCCAGAAGGATGAAAAAAATAATTCGCATCTCTCTCTCTTGTGTTGTGTAGAACATCGGAGGCCCAGAATGTAGCCTCAGCGGCGGCTTAGGGTGGGGAGGCCTCTGACACTCGCCAGTACACCCTTTTTCTCGTGGTCGACAATGCGATAAAAATCTGACACACGCCGACGCTGCCTTTTACCTGCGGTGAAGGCTCCACTGAGCACTGGCTCTCTCTCTACAAACAGTCCGAAAGGGGTGGAATGAGCCGGTTTCGTAGTGCATACAGTTTTATATCACATATGGTGATCCAAGCATGAAATTTTTTGGCCATGCGTAATTTTAAAAAGAACGCTAATCTGTGCAATCGTTTGAAATTAGGAAAAATCTTTAATATTTAGTCCTACAATCAATTTGATGTAGATAAAAGAGCAATAACAATGTAATGCAAAAAACGGATAGGCAGTTTTATTTCTTACGTGCAAGTTCGTTTTAGTTGTCTCATTCAAATCTACAAAAACTTTGACGTTACCCCAAAATACTATACATAACATTTCTGGTGTTGCTTCATTCGTTAGCCGAGGTGATAATGTGTGTATGATGAGTCTTGAGCACATGAAGTCCAATCAGGATGACGAAAATTCAAATAAAAGAACACCCGCTTCCTAGCATGTGTAATAAGCGTTCACAGGTGCCACAGACAAAAGGTGGTCACTAACAAAAATCAATTTTGAAGGCTTCCCCAGTCAGTTGGCAGCTGGTAGTTGAAGTTCTGACACAAAAGTTTTCAGATAGTCTGCATAGACAGTTATGTTGGCCACTGATAAGGTATATACAGGGATCGTGTGAACCCCTTCAGCATCAACTACAACCTGAAGATAGAGCATTGAAGCGCTGAAACCGCTGGCTACAGAACAAATAAAATAATATTACGGCTGTCGGCTTCTCAATTTCATAATAGTAAAAAGTCGTCGTCCCGAAGACCGCCTGTCAAAAGGATGGACATACAAAAAGTAGCTCCCACGATGTAACGCTCTGTCGTTGGCAAATTGCACATCTCAGACAGAATGTAACCCATCATTTAGTCCCATTTAGCATGTTTGGAGAGTAGACTTGGTCCTCGTCTATGCTCGTTTATTGCTAGTGTTCGTCAAGCCGTCTGAATTCTGTTGGGAGCCAGATTCTGTATTTGTACACCCTCTACCCCCTCATATCCCTCTCTCTTCGCAAATCTCGCATGGGATTTGGCTGACAGAATACATAACTTTTGTTTCCTGATACCTTGTCTATCTGTCACAACCTTCTCGCTTCTGTCTTACATCACATCTTCGTCCAGGTCTGTAAGATTGAACTTGAAACATTCTACGTCATCTTTCCCCACATACAGCAGGCTCCTCTTTTGTCCGATCGGTATCGTATTGATGAAAGGCTATGTCGGATCACCACCATTATAGATACTGATTTGGTTTGAAAATGGTATTAAAGTATGCGGAATACGACTGGTGTTGTGTAGCTGAGAGTCAAGTGGCTTTTAGGACGTCTATGCGCACTCTGCTCTCTTCGTCTGCTGACCAGAACAGTTACATAACTTCTACCTTAAACTCTGCGAACGTTCTGCAGCCTTTTGTCTCTAGCAGGGCTCTTGCATTAACTTCACCGCACATATGCCGGCTCGTAAATTCTAATTTCTGCTCAATCAGCCACGGATTTGTTAGGTTATGCCTGAACTGGCAGATCTTAACCAAAAGATATCATTGTCGTAAAAATCTTGCAATGTGTTCGATACAGGCGCCATCACAAAACCTGTTTCTCATAGCAAAGGCCTTGCCTCCTCCGTCAAAAGAATTTCGCTGCAATGTGAACAGCCGCAGTTGCGTATTTTGGTGAGTAACCATTAAATTATTTCTACACAACCTGCTCTGTGATTCGGGGACTAACATACTATTATTTTAATTTATCAATGTCCTCATCGAAGCAAGACCAATTCTTACGATTCTAAGAAGTGACCTGCCTCTGTGATACTGGATACAGTTGCTGCTTGTTTGTTGGGTGTGGAGCTATAGCGATCCCAGTGGTCTCTGTCGTCTGTCCTCTTAATTCCAAGCAAAACAAATTTTTGAAGGATGGAAGAAATGGCACCTGGAAATGTGCAGCTACCATTCTTCCATAGCAGACCATTCACGTGCTAATGTGTCTTAGACAACTGATTTCACGTCTTACAGCAAGTGTTCCGTCGCCTAGTAATGAGTTGACTAACAGAAAGGGTCGGCAGGAAAGTTACATGCCAATGAAAATCAGGATAGTCTGGTAATGAATCTGTTTGGAATTGAACTCACATATGAGAGATAGACTTGTCACAATTTTCCTGAAGTATCACTCACAATAACGGAGCTGCTGGACGTGCAATAGACTTGCTGCAGGACTAGTCTAAAGAACAACATACTAACAGTATCGTCCTCAGAATAAAGACCAGTCCCTTGAGAGAGAGAGAGAGAGAGAGAGAGAGAGAGAGCAGAAAATTATTAAAATAAATCACTAATAATAGCATCTAGCCATGGGTCACGAATGTGATCACTGTAAGAGACGTCACTCAATAGAGGATACCACGCTAGAAGTCGATATGCAGCACCATTATCTCGCGGTGCAAATGTAGCGGAAGCACAATCGCCGCCTTCACGGATGCGACGTGCTTCGCTATTATAATTACCAAGAGCATCTCGTGGATCGCTGATAAAAGGTTGTTCCGACGGCAATGGAAAACAGTACTTCCCTCAGATTGGTGGTAACTGCTTCACGACGGGTCTCACTATGTCGACACATTTGGAAACTGATCGATAGCCTAATCTAGGACTCGTTCGGAAAGTATAGTGCTTTTCCGCGTTATACGAAAAGGTTCTAGCAACCGACCTAACATATGTTGCAGGTGCAGCGTTTTGTGCTGTTCTGGCGTTCTGCAGTGGCCGGAGAGACGTAACTTTAATAAAGCCCATACTGTGCAATGAGATTCGCTGTCGTTGTTGCATTTATGGTCCAAACTAGTGTCTCAAATTATGGATCGTGAACTATATGATTTTTCCGATCATAATCAAAGGTAGAATTTTGAGCCATGGCATCTCAAGAATAACGGCTCCTGGAGGCAACGTGGGTCGCCACATATTATTGCATCAGCTTTGAGACGTAAAGAGCATGACCTAATATTAGTCACCAAAATTCGACGACAGCATTGGAGCATCTTCAACAAAATTAAAAGTACAGCGTGATTCAAAAAGAATACCACAACTTTAGAAATGTGTATTTAATGAAAGAAACATAAAAATAAAAATAAAAGGGGGCCATATTGAACATCTCTGAACTTGTTTTTGAGTGTAAAAAAACCTTTTTCAATACTCTTTGTAATGATGTATAACAGAAGGTTATATTACGTTTCTTTCATTAAATACACATTTTTAAAGTTGTGGTATTCTTTTTGAATCACCCTGTATAGCATTTCAGTCTTTGATCGCTATTTTTTATTTTCAGTGACCGGTTTCAGGCTAGTTGCCCACCTTCAGATCATATATTGCAGTTACAGAGTAACCTGTCAGTACAGACTATTGGTTCGCTGTCATAGTTCTCTACTGTCAGGTTACTCTGTACCTGCAATATACGATCTGAAGATGGGCAGCTAGCCTGAAACCGGTCATTGATAATAAAAAGTAGCGATCAAGCGATCAAAGACTGAAATGCCATATTTTTATTCAAAGAACGACTGCAGCAGTTCGAATAAGACAATCATGTATAGTTTTGATAAACATCTTCAACAACTACGGAAAGAACGGTTTTCATAAATTTAATTGTGCTTAAACTGTTCAAAATAAAGTAAGTTTTAAACCTGGCAACTAACAACTGTCTCTCTCAAAAGACACAAAATGAGGGAACAAAAAATCGCAAAGCAGTGCTGGTTAGGCGCAAGGATATGAATAGCAATATAAGTAATTCAGCACGAATTAGATATTGCACTCTTGTTATCAGGCAAGTGAAGTTCAAAATTTTATCCCACCTGCCATCTAGTGACCATCTGTAACTCTTCCTGTACCAGAATAACATAAATTAAAACATTAGACATTGAAACAAATGAACAGTAAACAGCTAAATA
Organism: Schistocerca serialis cubense; assembly: GCF_023864345.2. Classification (NCBI taxonomy): domain Eukaryota; kingdom Metazoa; phylum Arthropoda; class Insecta; order Orthoptera; family Acrididae; genus Schistocerca; species Schistocerca serialis. The sequence continues at coordinate 672,360,415 of NC_064643.1, forward strand.
CGGAACATAAACAATAAAATCCATTGAAAACTCAAATTTCATAACATTTAGAGTTGTTGACGCCGAATCTAAGCACAAGAATACATACTTATTAGTATGTCACCAGAATACATTTATTAGTATTTTTTTTACACTAGGAAGGTCATTCAGTGAGATAAAACAAGATTTCATCGAGTCTTCAAACTACACACTGCTGTGATAAGGATAAAACCAAGTTCTGAAAAATACAACTTAAGTGTATACAGAAGCGAAGTGTCATTAACATGTCTGTCAAAATTTTAAATCAGACCCTTTATCCTCACCGAAATTCGGAAAGAAGTCCGTAACAGTATTATATTGCCGTAATAATGACCTGAAATTCAGCTACATTCCACATGGTCAAAATTAGTTCAACATAATTGAGATGTGTTACATAATGTTTTTGCATAATGCAGAATAACCGCCAATTCTCAGTACAGTGAGCGAAAGCGTTAGCTTTCGGAAATAGTGTGTACCATGAACGATAAGTGGTTTCGTGACCGCACATGCGCAGATGATACATGGGACGTCCGCGCACAAAACAGATGATCGAGTATCAGGTCGGTATCAAACAGCCAACAACCTTAAGAGTTGTTTACAGAAGTTAACAGTCTGAATCTGTTGTAACCTCCCCGCAGAAATTTAAAAGATATTATTTTAAATGCCAATGCACATTGAGCTAAGTGTAAGCTCCCCAGAGAAATTTTGAAACACAATAGTTGAATGTTAACAAGAATACAACCTAACGTAACCTCCCAGCAAATAAATTCAATGACCATGACAAATAGAAATTAGCAATCTGACCCAAGTATAAGTTCCTCACAAAGAAATGAAAGTCAATTCAGTGATAATAAAATCTCAGTGACAATGAAAACTCAATTAGACCGAAATGTCGGTCTTTGGCCCTGTTCATTAATTAAACTGAAATTCTTACCTTAGTAAAGCTGCATCTGCTCTTATTATTTTTGCCATAGCTTGGAGGAAATTGATTGCAAAAATTTTGAATTTAAGGGAAACTTTTCTTTAAGGAATATCAAGGGATTATTTTTTTTTTCATTAAAGGATTCTTTGTTAAAAATTGCTTTGAAAACCAAAATTATTATTGGGGCGATTGTTGCACAAATTAGTTACAGTTAATTTACATTATTAGCTTAGCGCATTTAAAAATAATATACCTCATCCTGAATCTTGACCAGAGTGCCATGTCGACGCCCACCGACTCCTCACACACAACTGCACTGGGCTGCTACTACCGACAGACTGCACCGCTCACAGACTGCCTACTGACTACTGCTCGCAACTGTACTGCACGACTACTACTGACAGAGTACCGCTCGCAACTCTCGCGCGGTCAAGCGCAGACTAGCCACGATAAATGGCTCTCTGGTCAGAGACTCTGCAATGCCTCACCATCGCCGCCACACAACATACGTGTTTCATAACCCTCCACTGGGGGGGGGGGGCAAAAGTTTGGCAGCGATGGTGAGTCATTTGGACTTGCCAAGCGCGACAAAATTTTTCTTTAATTAATAAACTTTTACAATTTACAGAATATTTAGATGTAGTACATGAATTAAATGTTATGCACATGCACCGAGTACAAAGCATTTCAGACAAAGACAAAATGTGAGTACAAAACATAGTAGCAAATCAGAAAACTGTATATACAAATTATTTGACAGATAACAAAGTGCACACGCACTGAAAAAATTCTTTAGCATTTTCAGAATAAATAAACAGAATGGCAAAAAATCATGTTGACAAGTGACATGAGTGCACCTGCACTGCAGTTGAGAACATATCAGCAAATGACGAAATGTATATACAATGAGTAACAAATGACATAAGTGCAAACGCACTGAAGTATTGAACATACAGAATGAGTACAAATCATATTGAAAAATGAGAAAAGTGCACAGGCACTGAAGTTCATTAGAAAACATATTAACACATAACATAAGTGCACATGCACTGTAGTTCAGAACATATCATCAAAATAAAAATGTACATACAATATAAAAGACAAGAGTGCACATATACTGTACTTCAGAACCAACCGAAAAAATGTCTTTAGCATTTTCACAACAAATAAACATAATGGCAAAAAAATCATGTCGACAAGTGACATAAGTGTACTCGCACTGGAGTTAAGCAAATCGAAAAAAATGTATAGTCCATGAACATAAATGATGTTAGCAAAAAATGATTTTCACTATTAGGATAGGAAAGGGAAGGATTGCATCATGGTTGTAGCACTTTAGATTGCACACAGCTGTTCTGAAAGTCCATATATTTCCACAGAAGTACAACACCAAGTGACACAATTTGAAGTTCTTTTCCCATCAGAATTTATCAGCGTAGCCAAGACACTGAACTGTCGTAGTAATATTTCCTGTTATCATTTTAGCAGTACATCAGGTACACCAAACAGTGGGACCATAATAACGTCTTCATCGCTCACGGTGGTGGACAGCATGTCGTGTCAACACCACGCTCTTACAAGACACACCAACGTAGAATTAGTGCAAAAACCAAATATAGTGCTCCATGATCATGACGATCGACAGGACAAATGGATATTGCAGTAATTCAGGGTAGTTAGCTCATAAGGTGAAGGACATTAAGTCACATAATAGGCTTCATTGAGAATTACAGTAGTAGTTTGCGGCATTCATAGTCCAGTTATTGAACATTTATGTACCAAGTATGTAGTATTACAGAATAATGTTCATAAAATTAAATTACTGGCATCATGGGTAATTGTATTACAATAGACAGTGGTAGTCCTTGGCCAGTTACAAAGCATATTTAGTATGACAGAATAATGTTCATCAGAAGTCTTCATTGAGAAAAAAAAAGAGTCAATTATTGCCCTAGCATTAACATAATACATTGAGTTATACAAATTATTGGCACTCATTGGCCAGGTACCAAAACATGAAAAATCATCATTGAAAACAGGAGATAATTAATGGCATAATTAATAATATAATTCATTTAGTGACATTAATTGTTGGCACTCAGTGGCCAGCAAGTATTGAAAAGTATAAAACATTGTTCATCATTCAGTATTATTCAGATCATTAAGAAGTCATTATTAAAAATCAGTTAATTACAGTCACAGCATTAACGATCATGGGCATTATAAGTAGTCTCATTACAATAAACAGTGGCAGTTATTAGCCAGTTACAAAGCGTTATTATTTTTTTATATTTTTTTTTGTATCATTAAGAAGTCATTACTGAAGTGACATACTATTCAGAGCTGATCAGTATTATTCAGAATTCTCTTAAACTAGTAACATTATTTGGGACTGGTAATACATTTTGTTTTTGTGCTAGCAATGCATTGCTTTGGGTAATTATAAGGGAAAGCAAGAAGAAAAAATTTGTTTCTGGTTTGTTGGTATAAATGAAAATGTGTAACATCATCCGTCATAAGTCAGCTGTGGCAAGATTATGAAACAAGTGGAGTATGTGTAATCACATTCATAGATTTAATGAACAACTGCTTATAGCACATTAATCTCATAAATAATTTCTCCTGCAAAAAATATATAAAAATGGATTATTAAGCTGAAAAGAGAAATGCATATTATGCTGAAAGGTAGTGAACTTCGAATTAACAGGTAGTGAAATGTGTATAAAAAATGTTTTCCATAGCTGTCCTTTCCAAAACCTACAGTCATTATACTGTGCAATATAACACCTGCTGTCAAAACGAACTGCAACAAATACTTAAATAACTACATAGCATAAACATAACTTCAACATTATCCTCATCTGCAAAGAAAACTTCATTATCCATATCACCAAAAACTCCATTATCATCATCACCTGTAAAGAAAAACTTCATTATTCATAGTAGCATATTCTTCATCATTATTCATCAGCATTCATTATCATCTGCAAAAAAATCACTTCATTACTCATTACACAACTATTCCTTATCTCTAGCATATTTCATCACTAAAACTAAGATGTGTAGTTCTGTCTGACAGCCTGCATCCATCACCTTGTATTCTGAAAGAAAAAATTAGTTAAGACTGCTATTCTACGATGAATATAGTATATTCTTGTTAATGCTTGTTAATCCTGATCCATTTACTCTTCCTCATAACGTTATTGCATCTCCTTTTGATCATTCCGTAGGTGAAATTCCCATTTCTGTTGAATTTATTTCTTACACGCATCATTTCTTTCTGAAATTGATGAACAGAGATTAATGCCTTGCATTGAAATCATATACCCATTAAATAATGACTGGTTTATGGTAACATAATTAAGTATACAGCATAACATGACAGAAAACGTAATATGTCAAAGACACTTGTAACCTCCCCACAAAATTTTAAAAGGCAGAAATTTTAATTAAGAATGCTAATGGACATTGCGCTAAGCGTAACCTGCCCACAATGAAATGTACTGACAATGGCAACAAAAATGTGAAATACGCAATCTGACTCAAATATAAATTCTTCACAAAATTTAAAGTCCGTTCAGTGACAAGAAAATACAATTAAACCGAAATATCGGTCTTTGGCCCTGTGTAAAACAATCAGAATTAAAGTCTTACCTCAGAATAAATCGATGTCACATATCTGCTCTTGTTGTTGCGCACCGCTTGGAGGAACTGCATTGCAAATAATAATATTTCCTTTTTTTGTGATTCTAGTGAAATTTTTCTTCAAAAGAAGTGGAACGAAATGGGAAGTGCAACGAAATCTTTAGTCCAATAAAAAATTAAATTTTCGAGAAAATGCTCTTGAAATAAAAATTATTATTGTGGAACTTGTTGGAGAATAGTTACAATAAATAAAATTTTTCATTATCTAATGATTATATTAATTAACAGTATACCTTATTCTCCATCTTGACCAGTGTTGCCGACCGCCTACATCACACAACCGCACTGGGCTGCTACTACTGACCGACCGCTCTGCATGACGACAATTAGCGTACCGCACGCGACGACTACTAACAGAGTACTGCTCTCAACTAGACAGAGCTACAGACTCGCAACGACTGACTACTGACTGAGAACCGCTCGCAACACTCGCGCGGTCAAGCGCATACTCTCTGGTCACAGATGCTACAATGCCTCGCCATCGCTGCTGCGTTACATACGTGTTTCATAACCCTCCACTGGGGGGGCAAAAATTTGGCAGCGATGGTGAGTCATTTGGACTTGCCAATCGCGGCAAAATTTTTCTTTAATTAACAAAATCCTACAACTTACAGAATATTTAAATGTTGTGCACACGCACTAAGTACAAAATATATCAGACAAAGACAAAATGTGAATACTAAACATAGTAGCAAATCAGAAAAAAGTATATACAAATTTTTTGACAGATAAAGTGCACAGGCACTGAAAAAATTCTTTAGCATATTCAGAACAAATAAACAGACTGGCAAAATATATTATGTTGACAAGTGACATAAGTGTACTCGCATTGGAGTTCAGCGAATCGAAAAATGTATAACCTATGAACATAAATGATGTTACCAAAATTTTTTCTTTATGTGTCAAGAATCAGGATAGGAAAGGGAAGGATTGCATCATGGTTGTAGCACTTTAGATTGCACACAGCTGCTCTGAAAGTCCATATCTTTCCACAGAAGTACAACACCAAGTGACACAACTTGAAGTTCTTTTCCCATTAGAATTTATCAGTGTAGCCAAGACACTGAACTGTCGTAGTAATGTTCCATGTTTTCATTTTGGCAGTACATTACGTACACCAAACAGTGGGACCATAATAATGTCTTCATCGCTCATGGTGGTGGACAGCATGTCGTGTCAACACCACACTCTTACAAGGCACACCAACGTAGAATTAGTGCAAAACCAAAGATAGTGCTCCATGATCACTAGGATAAACAGGACAAATGGACATTGCAGTAATTCAGGGTAGTCAGCTTATGAGGTGAAGGACATCAAGTCACATAATATTGACAATTACAGACTTAATTAGTAGTTTGTGGCATTCATAGCCCAGTTATTGAACATTTCTGTACCAAGTATGTAGTATTATAGAAAAATGTTCATTGATTGTTTTACATAGAATCAGTAGCCTCCTTTTCCTGGTTACAAAGCATTATGAAATAATCGCATTCTTTTCAGTTACAGAGTATAATTAAGAATCATTAACCTTCTCCTAATTACAGTTAATTAATCATTTGTCATTCCAATAATCATTAGCCTTTTCCTAATTACAGTTAATTAATCATTTGTCATTCCAATAATCATTAGCCTTTTCCTAATTACAGTTAATTAATCATTTGTCATTAATTAATCATTTGTCTAATTACAGTTAATTAATCATTTGTATAATTACAATTAATTAATCATTTGTCGTTAATTAATCATTTGTCTAATTACAGTTAATTAATTAATCATTTGTCATTTCAATATAGTAAGAATTATTAGCCTTAATTAATTACAAAGCATTATTAAACAGTACCATAGTTAATTAATTATGTGTCATTCCAATCTATTAAGAATCATTAGTCTTTTCCTAATTACAAAGCATTATGAAACAGTCACATTCATTTCCAATAACAAAGTATGGCATCGTTAATTAATCATTTGAAATTCCAATATAGTAAGAATTATTAGCCTTCTCCTAATTACAAAGCATTATTAAACAGTCACATTCATTTCAAATTACAAAGTATCAACATTGGAAACAAGAGCTAATCAATGGCATAATTAATAACAATTCGTGGAGTGACATTAATTATTGGCACTCAGTGGCCAGCAAGTATTGAATAGAATCATCATTCAGTATTATTCAGATTATTACGAAGTCATTATTAAAAATCAGTTAATTACAGTCAAATCATTAATAATCACAGGCATTATAAGTGGTATCATTACAATAAACAGTGGCAGTTATTAGCTAGTGACAAAGCATCATTTTGAATATAGTCTCATTAAGAGGTCATTACTCAAGTGACATACTATTCAGAGTTGATCAGTATTATTCAGAATTATCATAGACTAGTGACATTATGTGGGACTGGTAATACATTTTTTTTTTTTTTTTTTTTTTTGTTAGCAATGCATTGCGTTGGGATCGATAATTAATTGGTGAGGCATAACACTATTTGCTTTTGACCTATTGCTGCAAATGAGGATAGGTAACGTCATTCGTCATGAGTCAGCTGTAGCAAGATTATGTAACAAGGCAGTATATGTGATCACATTTATAAGTGATAAACACAAATGGGTAAAAATATAAAAATGCAAGTACTAGAACAGGTATAATAAGTAACAGGTTTAGTAAGTGTCATGAAAAGCTTCTCCTGGAAAAAATACAAAAACGGATTATTGACCTGAAAGAAGAAACGCACACTATGCTGAAAAGTAGTGAACTTCGAATTAACAGGCAGTGAAGTGTGTATAAAAATGTGTTCCCTAGCTGTCCTTTCCAAAACTTTCAGTCATCCTACTATGCAATGTAACACCTGCTGTCAAAGCAAACTGCAACAAATACTTAAATAACTACGTAGCATAAATACATAACTTCAACATTATCCTCATCTGTAAAGAAAAAACTTCATTATCCATCACTTCATTATCCATATTATCATAACTTCATTATTATCACCACCTGTAAAGAAAAACTTCATTATTCATAACATCACATCCTTCATCATTATTCATCAGTATTCATTATCATCTGCAAAAAATCACTTCATTACTCATTACACAACTATTCCTTATCACTAGCATAGTTCATCACTAAAACTAAGATGTGTAGTTCTCTCTGACAGCCTGCATCAATCACCTTGTATTCTGAAAGAAAAAATTAGTTAAGACTGCTATTCTGTGATGAGTATAGTATATTCGTGTTAATGTTTGTTAATCCTGATCCATTTACTCTTCCTCATAAAGTTATCGCATCTCCTTTCGTTTATTCCGTAGGTGAAATTCCCATTTATGTTAAATTTATTTCTTAGAATCATCATTCCTTTCTGAAATTGATGAACAAAGATTAATGTCCTGCATTTAAATCATATACCCACTAGATATTGACTGGTTTATGGTAACATAATTAACCCTACAGCATAACATGACAGAAAACGTAATATGTCAAAAACATTGACAGTGTTCAAATGCAAAAATATACACAGAATAATACAATGCAGCAGCAAAAAAAATGTGAAACAGTCACGATGTTGAGATGTCATAAGGCAAAAAAAAATGTCAAAGTCGACTGGTGTGTGTTATATCTTAACTATTTCATAGTCCATACAAACAAAACTGGAGTACAGTCATATACACAAAAAAATGGAAAATGTGCACGGTCTGATGTGTAACGACAAGAAAAGCGACCTGCTAACCTTACCTTGCCGGGCACTTGCCAAGAAAAAATACGATAATCATCAATAAGTAGTCACATAAATATAATTGCAGAAATAGTCGTAAATGTGTAAATTCATCTGGAAAAATATGCACGGTCTGATGTGTAACGACAAGAAGAGCGACCTGCTAACCTTACCTTGCCGGGCACTTGCCAAGAAAAAATACGATAATCATCAGTAATTAGTCACGTGAAATAATTGCATTAGTAAATGGCATCATAGTGTGTTGAATCATACAGTGGTTTCACTCAATAAACGGTTTAATGTTTGATATATGGTGATTGCCTTTCGATTTTCTAGTTCTCAAAGTTTCGACATGTACAACATTGGGGTGAGGGATGCTGCGAATCCGATATGGACCTGCGTATAGAAGTTCAAATTTACTGCACTTACCTTTTAATTTACTGGATAAATAATGTGTACGTACTAATATTTTCTGTCCAACGTGAAAGTCTCGGCGTCTACAAACCTGTTTTTGCTGTCTTCTCCGGCGCTCTGCGGCACGTTTGATGTTGTTCAGCGCAATGTTAATTATTTCGTGGTGTCGTAGGCGACGACTTTTGGGTAGTTTTACTAATTCTTTAATTTTGTTTGGTGGTTCAACGTTTTTCAGTATAACAGACGGAGATAGCATAGTGGATTCATTTGGAATGGAATTAATTACATCTTGGAATGAGAGTATGTATGTATCCCAATCAATATGTCTTTTGTGGCAGTATATTCGGCACAGCTTACCAATTTCTTTCATTAATCTTTCACAGGGGTTCGAAGAAGCGTGGTACTTGGATATATAGATCGGAGAAATGTTTCTGGCTCGTAACATGCGTGTCCATACGCTACTACGAAATTGAGATCCATTGTCAGAAATTACTTTCATTACATGCCCTACATGAAATAGAAAATGTTTCACAAATGCTTTCGAAACAGTTTTAGCAGTAGCTTTGCGTAACGGAGTGAAAGTAACAAATTTTGAAGTGAGCTCAACAGCGACAAAAATGTAGCAAAAACCTCTGTTAGTTCTCGGAATTGGACCAAAAATATCTACTGCGGCCATGTGTCTTAACTTAACAGGTATAATGGGATATAATGGAGGAATATGTGAAGTGGTGTCTGATTTAGCTTTCTGGCAAATTTTACAAGACGCTAAAACTCGTCGTATACGTTTCTCCATGTTGGCAAAATAACAGTTCTGTCTCAGTATAAGAAAACATTTTCGTGCTCCGTAATGTGCGTAACTTAAATGAGTGTACCAAATTAATTTGTTAACCAGTTCGTCAGGTATGCATAATAACCAATTGTTGCTATCAGGATGAGAGCGGCGAAACAGAATGTCATTGCATACAGTGTAGTGGTTCCTAATCGTAACATTTTTCCTATCTTGCCAAAGGTGTTTAATTTCTTTCCACACATTGTCTTTTATTTTGCTCTTTTGCTATGTCCTGTAATGACGATGAAATAAAGTTTTCAAATGCAACTTGTTGAATGTACATGACACTGAAATTTGTTTTGCAGAAGTTGGTTGCTACGTCTTGCTGATTGTTGCCGAGAGAACGCGATAGTGCGTCTGCTATAACATTTTGTGTGCCGGGAATGTGGACAATCGTAAAATTAAATTCCTGTAAATAAAGTTTCCATCTACTTAACCTGTCGTGAGTAAATTTAGCTGAAAGCAAAAATTGTATAGCTCTGTGGTCTGTGTAAACTGTGGTATGTCTGCCATAAAGAAAGTGCCTAAATCTCGTAAAAGCCCATACAACACATAATGTTTCAAGTTCTGTAACAGAATAATTTCGCTCAGCAGGTGACAAAATGCGGCTTGCAAATGCGATGTTTTTAATTACTGTAGAACCATCTTCTTCAATTTCCTGAAAAATGTGTACGCCTAAAGCGGTGTTGGAACTGTCGGTGGCAATGGAAAAATTTCTAGTAAGATCTGGGTGCGATAAAAGTGGTGCATTCAACAAAGCATGTTTCAAATAACATTCTCGTGAGCAAAATTCTGCGTGTCAAAAGTAATGTTTGCGTTACTGTATTATGCAATCTGTGCTGTATCTGGTTAAATTCTGTCGTACGTGCTATTATTTACGGGAGGATGCTGTGACATATCCACTATTTGAACTGCTCTGTTATTTCTTACTGACGTGTTACGCTATGGATGACACCTATTGTCTGTTTCATTCATGATTATTTGTTGTTGCTGATGTTGTTGCTGCTCATAAGATCGACTGTTATTAAAATGTACGCTGAAAATTGTGCTCATCATTTTTTTACGTCTGTCGTGATAGTAATTTCTATACGGTGTATTGCGATACGAGTTGAAATAGTGTGTTATCTGTACGTAGTTATTTCTTTGCTGCCATGCGTTACTATTTGTTGGAGCTGGGACTATACGTGCACGCGGCGAAACATTAAAGCCTGGTTGACCTTGTAGACTGCATTGTTGGTTAGGTATGCTAAGCGGTTGACTTTCATGCTATTGTGGTGAAAAAACATCTATTGTTACAAAAATGTGGTTCCGATTGCCCAAAATTTTACACATACTGATGATTACGATTTTATCTGTTATTAAAATTACGCTGATTCTGGAGTGCCTAATGAAAATTGTCACACTCGGTAGAAGTTTGTCACATCGGGTTTTCATTACTAGTTTCTTAATTCTAGGTAGAGCAATAGTTAAAGAGCCGTTTGGATAGATATAAAGGATAGTAGAAGAGAAGGCAGCAGTGCAGAAAACTAAAGATGAAATAGCACTACTACAGCTCGGGGCCCTATGCTCGCTACGGCACATATTCATTAAAGCGTAATGAATCCCCTGAGGTCATTTACGCACTGCAAATAAATTTTAGCTTTTGTGTTACAGGCAATAGCGGTAAAATTTCAAAGGCAAATTGTTGTATCCGTGCTAATTCAAATTTCTTCATTACAGGCAATGCTGTTGTAAATACAAAAATAAATTGTCGCATCTGGTTCAAAGCTAGCTTCTGCATTACAGGCAATAGCGGTGAATGTACAAAGATAAATTGTCGTATACAGTGCAAAGCGTGTGCCTGTACGCTGTCATTATTACATTCTTTACATTTTCTTACAAATGCAAACTGCTTATTATCAACGTTCTCGTCACTGAATTTGAGAACACGTTCGGGTTTGTGTGTGAATCTGTTTGTCTGTGTCGTTTCGTACTTCAAGTTACGTAGCTTTTCAGATTTTAAGTCGCGTGACTTTTCGGATTTTACGTCTCGTAGTCTCTGTAAATTACTCACATTATACGCGCTGCGTGACTCTGACACATGTTCATAAAGTGGCGTCTGTTGTATGTTATTAACTGAAGTGTTTTTCATTTCTGTTACTTCTTGTTGTAAACTTGACAACTTCCTACGTAACGTGTTGTTAGATGAATCGATCTCATTAATTGTTTGCTGTAAATTTTGAAATTCAGGTGTTTGGTTAAATGAAACCGGTGCAGTATCGTCTGATTTATTGTCATTAGTATTTTCGATAACATCAATACGACTGGCCAATTCATCACATTTTTCAGTCAGTATTTTAACCTGATCATCGGTTTTAGAATCAGACGCATTAATCTGTTTTTGCAACTTGCGCGTAGTTTCGCTCAGTTTTTTAACATCAGCTTTGATGACATCGCAATCCTGTGTTAGATCTAGTTGTTCGAATCTATCTGTCACTGTTTGAATATTTACTGTGTGTGTATCTGTTTTTGCTTTAAGATCAGAAATTTCATCCCGTAATTCCGCGTTCAATTGTTCTATGGTATTAATTTTGTCGGACACTGTAGTAATATTATTGTCTACATACGTCTTCGCTTTCGCGAATATTTTACGTTTGTCCTCTTGTCTTTGTGCAGTGATTGTTTCCATGACTTGTCGTTTTACTTTGTTTTGATCCTGAATAAATCTGCGGAAACGCGTATCACTGTTCTGTATGTGCTGATTAAAGCGCTCGTTAATCTGAGTGTTCTGCTGTTCGAATTTCGCGTCTATCTTTGCGTCCATAGTGCGCGAAAGTTCTACCGTCATTGCTTTAAACTCGTCGCGTAATTGTGTAGCTTTTTCAGAGCATTGTTTAGCGACTCCGCTAATTTCGTCTCTGAGTGTTTCTGTTGCGGCTGTTTGCATTTCTCTTAATTCTTGCGAAACAGATTTAATTTCTTCGCTATTTTTTTGTGAACAAGCCTCAATTTCCGCGCGCAGCTGTTCCTTAGTGTCATGGCACTGCGCAGCAACGGCTCTAATTTGTTCACTGAGCTGTCTCGAATTGTCGTCTAATTTTTCATTTAAGTGTTGTTTGAGATTTTCATTATCTTGTTTGTTCTGTTCCCTAAGTTGTTTAAAATTTTCGTTCTGTTCACTAAATTGTTGTTTAAAACTTTCGTTCTGTTCACTAAATTGTTGTTTAAAATTTTCGTTCTGTTCACTAAATTGTTGTTTGAACTCTTTACTACTGTTGTCTTGGTTTTCCATCATTTGGTTAATTCGTTGCAGCAATAGTGTCATAATTTGATCCGAACCAAAATTAGCATTTCTATTCTCAGTACTGTTTAATGATATCCCTGCAGTTGCCGCACTTTGTGTGACCATTTGGTCATTTTGCAACTTACAAAAAGGATTATCAGTCCGATGTACACTGTCACTCACTATTTCGGAATTAAATAAATCCGTCTTACTTTGTGTATCCTGTTCATTTTCATTAGACAAATTCGTCTGTTCGTCACTTAAATTTTCCAAATCGGGTGTGTTAAGCTCGGCAGCGCTCATTACCATAGAGCATTCTGCGTCATCAATTGTCGTCAAGTTAACAGACGAGACAATTGAGTTCGTTTGTTCATCATTAAGGTGAAAGTCATCATTAGTGGTTGGAATGCACTGATTGTTAGTGAACGCAGGATTGTCATCATTACGTTGCGTATCACAATTACTATCGGTCACGTTGTTTAAGTCGGTAATTTCATTCACAATACTTCGCGATACACTATTCACAGTCTTTCGCGGCATTTTTACAATAGTCAAAATTTTTCACAAAACAAATCAACACAATGCAAAAGCAACACACAAATACAACAAAGCAACAAATTGCCGTTAACCTGTAGAGAGAAAGTCACAAGATTAATAAAAGCGTAGCGCCAAATCCTAATTATACTTAAGCAAATAAGAGCAGATATCTGACTGTCGCTCAAAAGACTCTCAACGAAATTCGATCCTGGACTGGGTGTCGCCAAGTGTAACCTCCCCACAAAATTTTAAAAGGCAGAAATTTTAATTAAGAATGCTAATGGACATTGCGCTAAGCGTAACCTGCCCACAATGAAATGTACTGACAATGGCAACAAAAATGTGAAATACGCAATCTGACTCAAATATAAATTCTTCACAAAATTTAAAGTCCGTTCAGTGACAAGAAAATACAATTAAACCGAAATATCGGTCTTTGGCCCTGTGTAAAACAATCAGAATTAAAGTCTTACCTCAGAATAAATCGATGTCACATATCTGCTCTTGTTGTTGCGCACCGCTTGGAGGAACTGCATTGCAAATAATAATATTTCCTTTTTTTGTGATTCTAGTGAAATTTTTCTTCAAAAGAAGTGGAATGAAATGGGAAGTGCAACGAAATCTTTAGTCCAATAAAAAATTAAATTTTCGAGAAAATGCTCTTGAAATAAAAATTATTATTGTGGAACTTGTTGGAGAATAGTTACAATAAATAAAATTTTTCATTATCTAATGATTATATTAATTAACAGTATACCTTATTCTCCATCTTGACCAGTGTTGCCGACCGCCTACATCACACAACCGCACTGGGCTGCTACTACTGACCGACCGCTCTGCATGACGACAATTAGCGTACCGCACGCGACGACTACTAACAGAGTACTGCTCTCAACTAGACAGAGCTACAGACTCGCAACGACTGACTACTGACTGAGAACCGCTCGCAACACTCGCGCGGTCAAGCGCATACTCTCTGGTCACAGATGCTACAATGCCTCGCCATCGCTGCTGCGTTACATACGTGTTTCACACTGACAGTGTTCAGATGCAAAAATGTACACAGAATAATACAATGCAGCAGCAAAAAACGTAAAACAGTCACGATCTTGAGATGTCATAGGGCAAAAAGAATGTCAAAATCAACTGGTGTGTTATACCTTAACTATTTCACAATGCATATAAACAAAACATGAAAACAATCGTACATAGAAAGACAAAATGTGACGTTCGTTGTGTTCACCTTGTATGTAGTGTAGTTAATAGAGGCGAGAATTAAAGACATTAATGGAGAGAGAATTTGATAAAATTAATACGTCATTACATAGAATTGCATAATTATTCATAAAATACGTAAGTTCTTCTGGAAAAATATGCACGGTCTGATGTGTAACGACAAGAAAAGCGACCTGCTAACCTTACCTTGCCGGGCACTTGCCAAGAAAAATACGATAATGATCAATAATTAGTCATGTGAATATAATTTCATAAGTGGTCATAAAAAAATTAGTAAATGTCATCATAGTGCGTTCAATCATAAAGTGTCTTCATTCAATAAAGGGTTTAATATTTGACCAATGGTGGTTGCCTTTCGATTTTCTGGTTCTCAAAGTTTCGACGTGTACAACATTGGGGTGAGGGATGCTGCGAATCCGATATGGTCCTGCGTATAGAAGTTCAAATTTACTGCACTTACCTTTTATTCTGCTGGATATATAGTGTGTACGCACTAATATCTTCTGTCCAATGTGAAAGTCGCGGCGTGTACAAACCTGTTTTTGCTGTCTTCTCCGGCGCTCTGCGGCACGTTTGATGTTGTTCAGCGCAATGTCAATTATTTCGTGGTGGCTTAGTCGACGACAGGTAGGGAAGTTTACTAATTCTTTAATTTTGTTTGGTGGTTCAACGTTTTTCAGTATAACAGACGGAGATAGCATAGTGGATTCATTTGGAATGGAATTAATTACATCTTGGAATGAGAATATGTGTGTGTCCCAATCAATATGTCTTTTGTGGCAGTATATTCTACACAGTTTACCAATTTCTTTCATTAATCTTTCACAGGGGTTCGAAGAAGCATGGTACTTGGATATATAAATCGGAGAAATTTTTCTAGCTCGTAACATACGTGTCCATGTAGCAGAACGAAATTGTGATCCATTGTCGGAAATTACTTTCAACACATGCCCTACATGAAATAGAAAATGTTTTACAAATGCTTTCGAAACAGCTTTAGCAGTAGCTTTGCGTAACGGAGTGAAAGTAACAAATTTTGAAGTGAGCTCAACAGCGACAAATACGTAGCAACAACCTCTGTTAGTTCTCGGAATTGGACCCAAAATGTCTACAGCGGCCATGTGTCTTAATTTAACAGGTACAATGGGATATAAAGGAGGAATATGTGAAGTGGTGTCTGACTTAGCTTTGTGGCAAATTTTACAAGACGCTAAAACTCGTCGTACACGTTTCTCCATGTTGGTAAAATAACAGTTCTGTCTCAGTATAAGAAAACATTTTCGTCCTCCGTAATGTGCGTAACTTAAATGAGTGTACCAGATTAATTTGTTAGCCAGTTCGTCAGGAATGCATAATAACCAGTTGTTGCTGTCTGGATGAGAGCGGCGAAACAGAATGTCATTGCGTACAGTGTAGTGGTTCCTAATCGTAACATTATTCTTATCTTGCCGGACGTGTTTAATTTCTTTCCACACGTTGTCTTTATTTTGTTCTTTTGCTATGTCCTGTAATGACGACGAAATAAAATTTTCAAATGCAACTTGTTCAATGTACATGACACTGAAATTTGCTTTGCAGAAGTTGGTTGCTACGTCTTGCTGATTGTTGCTCAGAGAACGCGATAGTGCGTCTGCTATAACATTTTGTATGCCGGGAATGTGAACTATTGTAAAATTAAATTCCTGTAAATAAAGTTTCCATCTGCTTAATCTGTCGTGAGTGAATTTAGCCGAAAGTAAAAATTGAATCGCTCTGTGGTCTGTGTAAACGGTGGTATGTCTGCCATTAAGAAAGTGCCGAAATCTCGTAAAAGCTCATACAACACATAATGTTTCCAATTCTGTAACGGAATAATTTCGTTCAGCGGGTGACAAAATGCGACTTGCAAATGCGATGTTTTTAATTACTGTAGAGCCATCTTCTTTTATTTCCTGAAAAATATTTACGCCCAAAGCGGTGTTGGAACTGTCAGTGGCAATGGAAAAATTTCTGGTAAGGTCTGGGTGCGATAAAAGTGGTGCATTCAACAAAGCATGTTTCAGGTTCATGAATTCAGAATGTGCTTGCTTATCCCAAGACCAAATACTGTTTTTACCTGTTAATTGGCATAATCTAGGCGTGTCTAAAGCGGAGTGATGAATAAATTTACGAAAAAAGTTAATTAAGCCCAAAAAACTGCGTAATTGCTTCTTCGTTGTAGGAATAGTAATGTCACGTAGAGCTTGAAGTTTTTCCGGATCTGGCGCAATGCCTTCTGCTGAAATTACGTGTCCAAGAAATTTTATGGAAGTTTTGCCAAAGTGCGATTTACTGAGATTAACTGTGAGTCATTGAGCATGAAAAGTTTGTAACAGACGTTCAAGAATCATATTGTGTTCAGTCCAGTTAGCTTCTGCGATAAGAATGTCGTCTACGTACGTCGTGATTCTGTCTTTAATGCAAACGTGTGTCGGATGGCGTCAAAATTAATAACATTTTCGGAACAAAATTCTGCGTGTCTAAATTATTGCTTACGTTACTGGAATATACAACCTGTACTGTGTCTGGTCAAATTCTGTCGTACGTGCTATTATTTACGGGAGGATGCTGTGGCATTTCGACTATTTGAACTGCTCTGTTATTTCTTACTGACGTGTTACGCTATAGATGACACCTATTGCCTGGTTCATTCATGCTTATTTGTAGTTGCTAATGTTCTTGCTGCTGATAAGATAGACTGTTATTAAATGTACGCTGATAGTTGTGCTCATTATTTTTAAGTCTGTCGTAATAGTCATTCCTATACAGTGCATTGCGATAGCAATTGAAATACTGCCTTCTTTGTACGTAGTTGTTTCCTTGCTGCCGTGCGTTACTATTTGTTGGATCTGGGACTATACGTGCACGCGGCGAAACATTAAAGTTTGGTTGACCTTGTAGACTGCATTGTTGGTTAGGTATGCTAAGCGGTTGACTTTCATGCTGTTGTAGTGAAAAACATCTATTGTTACAAAAATGTGGTTCCGATTGCTCAAAATTTTATACATACTGATGATTACGATTTTATCTGTTATTAAAATTCTCGAGGTAGTTCTGGAGTGCCTAATGAAAATTGTCACTTTCGGTAAAAATTTGTCATATCGATTTTTATTTAGTCATTTTTCTTAATTCTAGATAGAGCAATAGTTAAAGAGCTGTTTTGATAGATATAAAGGATAGTAGAAGAGAAGGCATCAGTGCAGAAAACTAAAGATGAAACAGCACTACTACAGCTCGGGGCCCTATGCACGCTACGGCACATATTCATTAAAGCGTAATGAATTCCCTGAGGTCTATTATGCACTGCAAATAAATTTTAGCTTTTGCGTTACAGGCAATAGCGGTATAAATTCAAAAGCAAATAGTTGTATCCATGTTAATTCCAATTTCTGCATTATAGGCAATGCTGATGAAAATACAATAGCAAATTGTCGCCTCAGGTTCAAAGCTAGTGTCTCCATTACAGGTAATAGCGGTGAAAGTACAAAAATAAATTGTCGTATACAGTGCAAATCGTGTATCTGTGTTCTGCCATTATTAAATTCCTTACATTTTCTTACAAATGCAAATTGCTTATAATCAATGTTCTCGTCACTGAATTTGATAACACGTTCAGGTTTGTGTGTGAATGTGTTCGTCTGTGTCATTTCGGATTTCAAGGTGCGTAGCTTTTCAGATTTTAAGTCGTGTAGTCTCTGTAAATTGCTCACATTAAACGCGTTGCGCGAGTCTGACAGATGTTCGCAAAGTGGCGTCTGCTGTGATGTGTTATTAACTGAAATACTTTTTATCTCTGTTACTTCTTGCTGTAAACTTGACAGTTTTCTACGAAACGTGTTATTAGATGAATCGATCTCATCAATTGTCTGCTGTAAATTTTGAAATTCAGGTGTTTGATTAAATGAAACCGGTGCAGTATCGTTCGATTTATTATCATTAGTACTTTCGATAACATCAATACGACTGGCCAATTCATCATATTTTTCAGTCAGTATTTTAACCTGATCATCGGTTTTAGAATCAGACGCATTAATCTGTTTTTGCAACTTACGTGTAGTTTCGTTCAGTTTTTTAACGTCAGCTTTGACGACATCGGAATCCTGTGTTAGTTCTAATTGTTCGTGTCTGTCAGTCACTGTTTGAAAATCGGTTGTGTATGTGTCTGTTTCCGATTTAAGGTCAGAAATCTCGTCGCGTAATTCTGTGTTCGACTGTTCGATAGTATTAATTTTGTACGACACTGTTGCAATATTGTTGTCTACATATGTTTTTGCCTTTGCAAACATTTTATGTTTGTCTTCTTGTCTCTGTGCAGTGATTGTTTCCATGACTTGAAGTTTGACTTTATTTTGATCCTGAATAAATTTGCGGAAACGCGTATCACTGTTTTGTATGTGAAGACTAAGACGTTCGTTAATTTGAGAGTTCTGTTGCTCGAATTTCGCGTCTATCTTCTCATCCATTGTGCGCGAATGTTCTGCTGTCATTGTTTTAAACTCGTCGCGTAATTGTGTAGCCTTTTCAGAGCATTGTTTAGCGACTGTACTAATTTCCGCTCTAAGTGTTTCTGTTGCGGTTGTTTGCAATTCCCGTAATTCTTGCGCAACAGACCTAATTTCTTCGCTACTTTTCTTTGAACAAGCCTCAATTTCCTCGCGTAACTGTTCCTTAGTGTCATGACACTGCGCGGCAACGGCTCTAATTTGTTCACTAAGCTGTCTGGAATTGTTGTCCAATTTTTCATTTAAGTGTTGTTTGAGTTTTTCGTTATCTTGTTTGATCTGTTCACTAAGTTTGTCTTGTTTTTCTTTCAGTTGTTTGTTATCTTCACTCTGGTTGTCTTGTTTTTCAATAATTTGGTTAACTCGTTGCAGCAATAGTGCCATAATTTGATCTGAGCCAAAGTTAGCATTTCTTTTCTCTGTGCTAATTAATGGTGGATCTGGAATTGTCTCGTTTTGTGTGACCATTTGGTCATTCTGTAATTTACAAAAAGTTTTATCAGTCGGATGTACACTGTCAGACACTATTTCGGAATTAAATAGATCCGTCGTACTTTCAGTACAC
Source organism: Schistocerca serialis cubense (assembly GCF_023864345.2). Lineage (NCBI taxonomy): Eukaryota > Metazoa > Arthropoda > Insecta > Orthoptera > Acrididae > Schistocerca > Schistocerca serialis. Next base: position 672,380,133 of record NC_064643.1, read on the forward strand.
TGTTCATTTTCACTAGAAAAATTTGTCGGTACATTATTTGAATTTTCTAAAAAGGGTGTGTTAAGCTGGGCAGCGCTCATTACAATAGAGCTCCCCGCATCATCAATTGTCGTCAAATTAACACAGGAGACGATTGAGTTCGCTTGTTCATTATTAAGATAATTATCATCATTAGCGGTTGGAATGCACTGATTCTCAGTGAACGCAGGATTGCCATCATTACACTGCGTGTCACAAGTCCTATCGGTAAAGTTGTTTGAGTCGGTGATTTCATTCATAATACCTCGCGATACACTATTCACAGTCTTTCGCGGCATTTTTACAATAGTCACAAATATTCACAAAGCAAATAACCACAAATGCAAAAAGGCAACAAACAAATACAACAGAGCAACGAATTGCCGTTGACCTGTAGAAAGAAAGTCACAATATTAGTAAAAGCGTTGCACCAAATCCTAATTATATCTAAGCAAATAAGAGCAGATATCTGACTGTTTTTCAAAAGATTCTCAACGAAATACGATCCTGGACTGGGTGTCGCCAAGTGTAACCTCCCCGCAGAAATTTAAAAGATATTATTTTAAATGCCAATGCACATTGAGCTAAGTGTAAGCTCCACAGAGAAATTTTGAAACACAATAGTTGAATGTTAACAAGAATACAACCCAACGTAACCTCCCAGCAAATAAATTTAATGACAATGACAAATAGAAATTAACAATCTGACCCAAGTATAAGTTCCTCACAAAAAAATGAAAGTCAATTCAGTGATAATAAAATCTCAGTGACAATGAAATCTCAATTAGACCGAAATGTCGGTCTTTGGCCCTGTTCATTAATTAAACTGAAATTCTTACCTTAGTAAAGCTGCATCTGCTCTTATTATTTTTGCCATAGCTTGGAGGAAATTGATTGCAAAAATTTTGAATTTAAGGGAAACTTTTCTTTAAGGAATATCAAGGGAATCTTTTTTTTTCATTAAAGGATTCTTTGTTAATAATTGCTTCGAAAACCAAAATTATTATTGGGGCGATTGTTGCACAATTTAGTTTCATTTAATTTACATTATTAGCTGAGCGCATTTAAAAATAATATACCTCATCCTGAATCTTGACCAGAGTGCCATGTCGACGCCCGCCGACTCCTCACACACATCTGCACTGGGCTGCTACTACCGACAGACTGCACCGCTCACAGACTGCCTACTGACTACTGCTCGCAACTGTACTGCACGACTACTACTGACAGAGTACCGCTCGCAACTCTCGCGCGGTCAAGCGCAGACTAGCCACGATAAATGGCTCTCTGGTCAGAGACTCTGCAATGCCTCGCCATCGCCGCCACACAACATACGTGTTTCACTGTGTAGTATTTAAACACTGCTGCATGTAAAAGTATTTAACACGCAGTAGCTCACTCTCACGTAAAATACTCTCCGATTTCTTGGTGGATCAATTAGGGATAAAATTTGGAGCCATCGACGATGGAGGCTGTCGTCGAAAGCTCGACATTTTATCCCGAAGTGACGCGGCAAGAAAACCAAGAATGTCTTACGTATCAGTTCCGTCGCGAAAAACTTCGTTCTCATAGATCACCCTCGTTATTTTCGTAATTAAAAAGTACAGTCCTAACCACGAAAATTTATAGTTTTCGTTCCTAACGACGTGTTTCGTACAAAAACTGCGGATAAGTTACACGGGAAATTGTAGCGTTAGTAATATAGAATAAAGATCATTCTAATAAAATAGGAAAAATCAAGAGCTCACACGGAAAGATTTAAGTGTTCCATTTTCCGTTGCTTTGTTCGTGAGCGCCATATTAGAAAAATAGTCTGAACGTGGTTCGAAGAATCCTCTGTCAGCAAGAGGTGAAATGCTGAGTACTCATGTAGATGTTAACCTACGTTTCAGAAAGCTTCTGTTGTAAATAAAACAAGAGTGTACCCAGAGAACTAAGTTTTATGACTTGTGTTTATTTTCATCTTTCTCGGGCTGTAACGAAATGTACACTCCTTCACTTACTTTGCCGCATCAAATACGGCAAAAGGAACTCCAGCATTTCAGAAGCACAGGGCACGGTGAGGACGACTGCTCCGTCTTGTCATCCAGAAGGGGAGCTCTTCTCCAGTGTATAATCACAGAACGTTACTTCCTAGAGAAGCACCAAGAGTAAGCCGAACTTAGTACTTAACAGTCAGTCTGTAATCTGATACAAGCCATTTTCTCGAAATGATACATTCTGTTGCATCTACGATGTTACCCGTGGGAATCTCAAAGACTGTGTTATTTCAGTAGCGGACAACAGCAGATCCTGAAGAAGATCCCACCTGAGGGGTCGAAGCGCCCGTCATTTTAGAAGAAACATGACGCGTCCTAATAACCCAGAAGATTTTAACTTTGGTGACAACGACCACGAAAGCCTGCAGACTTACATAAATGTCAGAGAATATTCGCAGAGTATATCTCGAGCTAAGATCACTAGCGCCAAGCGTGTCTTCCTATTAAAAAACATTTTTTTATCACAAAGTAATTATGAAAATTCAGAAATTTCGCACTTCACACTTCTCACATATATTCACGACCACATGTTAAATAAAGCACTCCAACATACTAATGAAGTATTATGTTTTCAGCATTGATACAAAGGCATAACGATAAATTTATCATTTGTACCTCCTCAGAGCTTCGTGTCGAAATTTTTCTTTCGTGCACTGGCTTAATAAATTTCCTGTGCGGCATCCAGTAATTCATCCTGTTTCTTTAACCTATGGATGAAAACTGGCAACATCAGCATTTCTGGATTATATCTGACGTCGCAAACTGCAAACGTAGCTTGAAGTTTACTTAGGCACCCTACACTTCGAATTAATATAGTACGTCACCTGCTATATTCTCGCAGTCATTCTTTTGCACCTGTTGAGAAACTTGCGAATAGCCTCTTTTAAAAGAAACTCAAGCTTATATTTCAATGTTTCGTAATGTTATCATCAAATGCTTCGTCTTTCTTCAGTTTCCGAATGTCAGGACAAACGAAAACTTGTTTTTCAGATTCGTTTCTGATGGCATCCGAAAGATCGTCACAGTTACTTTTTAGAAATCAGGAACCAAAAATACACTGCCGGAAAAAAGTGCAGCACCAAGATGGAGCTTTGCGACAAAGTTGGTAGTCGTGTTTCTACATTTCTATTCAAATTTCGCCCTAATGGCATAAGAGTAGCGTTACTAGCACTCAGGATGCAAATCATGTTTACTTTTAAATACATGCTGTAGCATTCGTGAGCTTTAGTTGCCTTTGTGAGGAGAGATAGTAGAAATGGAAATGAGTGTTTGGCGTCATTGGCCGGGACGCTCCTTGCGGAGCAGGTCCGGCTGCCTTGGTGCAGGTCTTGTTACATTCGACGCCTCAGTGGGTGAGGAGGAGGAGATTAGTGTTTAACGTCCCATCGACAACGAGGGCATTAGAGACGGAGCACAAACTCGGGTTAGGGAAGGATAGGGAAGGAAATCGGCCGTGCCCTTTCAAAGGAACCATCCCGGCATTTGCCTGAAGTGATATAGGGAAATCACGGAAAACCTAAATCAGGATGGCCGGACGCGGGATTGAACCGTCGTCCTTCCGAATGCGAGTCCAGTGTGCTAATCACTGCGCCACCTCGTTCGGTGCCTCAGTGGGGGACTTGCGCACCGGATGGGGATGAAATGATGATGAAAACAACACAACACCCAGTCCCTGAGCGGAGAAAATCTCCGACCCAGCATGGGGATAAAATGATGATGAAGACAACACAACACCCAGTCCCTGAGCGGAGAAAATCTCCGACGCAGCCGGGAATCGAACCCGGTTCCGTAGGACGGCAATCCGTCACGCTGACCACTCAGCTATCGGGGCGGACAGAGGCTAGGTAGTGAGTTGATGTTAGTCAAGATTAGTCAAAACTGCCCTTAAGACCCCTTATCAACACCTGTCTGAATGTAAACGAGTTCGTATTCTAGGGCTACGAGAAGTTGGCTGTTCCTTCTGCTATACCGCAGAAAGACGTGGTAGAAATTTTGCCACCGTATGACTGTTTGGCAGCAATTGTCACAAGAATGTACGGTCGCAAGAAGACCGGGCTCCGGACTGCCACGTGGCACTACTGAGAGGGCTGACTGTCGTGTTCGGCGTAGGGTCCTGGCCCATCGAACTTGAACCGCAGCGGCAATTTGAACAGCATTTGGCACCATAGTAGCACAAGGGACAACTACATATCGGTTACTTCGAGGATAGCTCCGAGCCAGACGCCCTGTAGAGTGAATTCCATTGACTCCAAACCACCGACATTTGCAACTTCAGTGGTATCAAGCTAGTGCACTTTGGGGGTTGGGGGTGGGGGGTGGGGGGGGGGCAGAGTGGAGGTTTGTTGTGTTTTCTGACAGAAGTTTCTGTCAGTATGTGTCAGAGAAGCCTTTTAGGTTTAAGAAAAATGTTTCATTTTTAATGTGTATGATATCTGGCGTAATAGAACATGTATGAGAGATTCGTAAATAACCTATAAGTATATCAGAGTGAAACAGTACGATCTAATAGTGACAAATAGTTAGACGGTTGAATGCTCAAGTTTCTCATACAATTCTAGAGTATGCCGATTTGTCAATATCTCATATGTTTTTATAAGTGAAGAAGAAATATAACCAGAAATTTTATTTGGACACACTGCATAGTGGTGAACGGAGCAGATTTCTACCCAAAACTTTCGAAATCGCCTAAGTAACATACTGCACTAGGGGCCCTGAGCGTGTTACAGTTTTGCCTTCTGTGACGAACAGAATCGTGGAAGCAGTTGGTGTGGGACGGCCAGTTTAACTAGAACAACCAACTACAGAGGAGCCCAAAGGTATAAGTGATGTTAAGTACAAAAGGAACGGTTAGAGCTAGTGCGGGGTCGAATGTGGATACTTTGATCAGAATATTAGCCAGACTCCAAAACAATGAGTCACAGAACTATCACAGTTGTTTTGCAGTTTCGCTACTACAGCGCCGCCAAGCAGCCGGCACGTATAAACCCATAGACGATAATGTATTGTATACAAGGAGTGAAGAAGCATATTCAGAATGAAAGTGAGGTGATGTTTCAGAGTTTATTGTACACTGCAAGTGTGGAGAGGCGATTCATAGTGAGGAATGAAATAAAATATCTTTCTGTTATTCTTTGACATTGTCAATGTGGATAGAAATCCAACGTCAGGGTCGCGATCTTGTGATAGAATTTTTATTTACCGTGTTTTAAAGTGTTTTTCTCTTTTTCAGGCAGTGTGGTACCCATAACGAAAAGAGATTGTAATCTACTCTCTTTATTGAAAGTGGATTAGAATTGTCCTTACTGAGAGATTTGTATAATAAATCCACGAAATATGTGAGATAATTTTAGTGTCATTACAGATGTTTATGTTTTCTTTTAAAAGGCATTGAGAGAATTAACAGATGGTTGTTTGACAATGTTAGTAAATCAGAACAGTATGAGTCATTGATTCATTGACAATGCAGCAGTGGTAGCCGAAAGTAAACAGGAATTCTTTTCTGTCCTAAATGTGATGGTACAAGTGCTAGATATGAGTTAGATATGCACATAAATAACAAGTAAGTGTCAGAAGTGGACGTGCTGGAGGATTAAGTGTTAGAGCTAGGAAACTCAATCTCGGAAGGATATATGCAACTAGCAGCCTGAAAAACAGAATAGATAAAGATTCTAGATACTTACAAGGCATAGATACAAGTGCAGAGGCCGAAGGGCCTTGTAAAACTATAAATAGAGGCTAAAGTCCAAGAATATAAATGTTTTGCCTGATTGTGAACGTACTAAAATAATTCTATAGTCCGTAAAGATACTCCAGAAACGACATACAATCTGTACAAAGCACCAGAAAATGCAAAGCAATGTAGTATATACTCACAATCAACTCCTTTTCAACCTAGACCCCTCACGTCGCAATTCTTTTCTCGTGTTACAGAATCGAGGATGCGATCACCACACGTCTCCAACGAACGGTTTATTTTACACTACACTCAGATTCTATTATTTTGTGTTAACAT